>NC_142106.1:54302500-55502500 GCF_056152115.1 Neolamprologus brichardi | reverse complement strand
TTTTTAAAAAGTAATATGTAATAAATAGTGTTGTGTATATACAGTTGGGTTATTGCACATAGAATTGGTATTGCACAGTGGTGGTCTATAGAGGTAGTGGGAAGAAAAGGGAAAAAAATGGGGGGGGGGGGGGGGGGGCTGTGTTATCGGTGCATGTGTGAGTTCAGGGTGGTTATGGCTTTGGCGAAGAAACAGTTTTTGAGCCTGTGGGTTTTTGTGTTGATGCACCTGTAGCGCTTCCCTGAGGGAAGCAGGCTGAACATGTTGAAACCAGGGTGGGAGATGTCCTTGATAATGTTTGCTGCTCTGCTGAGGCAGCGGGAGGAATAAATGTCCATCAGGGAGGGGAGAGGGCAGCCGATGATCTTTTGTGCTGTCCTGGCCACACTCTGAAGCCTCACTCTATCCGGCTTGGTGCAGCTGCCGTACCATACTGTGATGCAGCAGGTTAGCAGGGTCTCAATGGACGAGGGGTTGAAGGTCAGCAGCAGGTTCGAGTTCAGCTTATACTTCCTGAGGACTCTCAGGAAGTGCAGCCGCTGTTGGGCCTTCTTGACGACCGCTGAGATGTTGTCTGTCCAGGAGATTTCAGCAGAGATGAGGACACCAAGGAACCGGAAGGTGTGGACCCTCTCCACCCGCTCCCCGTTGATGTAAAGGGGGCCCAAGTCAGTGCTGTGTCTCCTGAAGTCAACAATGAGCTCTTTGGTTTTCTTAGTGTTCAGTGCCAGGTTGTTTTCTGAACACCAGGCTGCCAGCTTCAGGACTTCCTCTCTGTAGTCTGCCTCATCTCCCTTTGAGATGAGTCCGACTACCGTGGTGTCATCAGCAAAATTGATGATGAGATTGTTGTTGTGGGTCGGACTGCAGTCGTGGGTGTAGAGAGAATACAGGAGGGGGCTCAGCACACAGCCCTGTGGGGAGGCGGTGTTCAGTGTGCGAGGGGAGGAGAGATAGGGGCCGAGCCTCACAGTCTGGGGCCGGTTTGTGAGAAAGTCCTTTATCCAGGCGCATGTGAGGGGGGGCGTGGGGGGGGGGCAAGAGCGACAAGTTTGGTGATGAGGATGTCCAGGATGATTGTATTAAAGGCTGAGCTGTAGTCCACGAAGAGCATTCGGACGTAGCTCTTCTACTGCTCTAGGTGACTCAGCACAGCGTGGACGGCTGTGGCGATGGCGTCTTCTGTGGATCTGTTTGCACGGTATGCAAACTGGTGGGGGTCGAATTCTGGGGGGAGGTAATCCTTGATGTGCTGAAGGACTAGTCTCTCAAAGCATTTCATGATTACCGGTGTGAGGGCCACAGGGCGGTAATCATTCAGGCTGGAGATGGGAGACTTCGTCAGCACTGGGATGATTGTGGCTGATTTTAGACAGGATAGGGTGGCTGCCTGATCCAGTGAGAGGTTGAAGAGTCTGGTGAAGATGAGGGTGAGCTGGTGTGCGCATGTGTAACACTAATGTGTTTCAAGTACTCTAAGATCAAAAGGTACTTCACCCAAATTTGATGCAAAAGAGCTCAATGATTTGGACCAGTAGGTTCGGCTACATACAGGAGAGGCAAACTGAATGAGACTCAGGCAACTGTGAGTTTTGAAAAATGCCGGCTTTGTATTTTTTTCACCCAGAAAACAAAAGAAAAGAAAATATGACAAACATACAAAACATTACAAATAAAATTGTCTCTTTTTTGTACCAGTATTTTTCTCAGTGACAACCCTGTGGCACAATCACAGTAATCACTTTAAAAAAAAGAAAAGAAACCTTACCTGGGTGCACCCTTCTAGATGTACAAAGTTCACATTCAAAATGAACCACAATATCAATTATTAAGTTCCAAAAGTCAACATTTATTTGCAACTTCACAGACTTTGTTAACAAATTGCAACAACCATTAAGCTTGAAAAGTGGATATTTTATCCAAGTCATCCTTAAATATGGGTTACACATGCTCTTAGTACTTTGCCAGGTACTCCTATACTCATACTGATCCACACTGAGTATCTTCATGGTAAAGTCTGTTTTCTTCTTCTCTGGTTTAGTCCATTGACTGCAGCAGAACAATGTTCACATTTCAAACAGTGATACTCAACGTATGGCCCGCGGCCCACACGCGGCCTGCCCACCTTTCCTGATTCAGAGAGAGGGGACCCTGATTCACTGTGTAGTGTTCTTCCTCACAGTTCTAAGTATCAGACACAACATTTCATCATATTTCCTCATAACCCTCTTTTGTCTGACCATTTGAATTTGCAATAAAGGATCCACAGAGTTTGGTTACAATAATGACAGTAGATGTTTGTGTGAAAGTGCTGGAAGCAAATTAGTGTTTGATGTTCTTTCAGTGTTGCACTTTGTAGACAGTCCCTGAGCACTGGTCTCACAGCCAGCTGCACATAGAGACCAGTGTTGTTAGTCCAGGTCATAAGATGACTTGTTGGAATGAAAATGAGCTTGTAGTTTGTCTGCTTTAATAATGTGACTGAAAAAAGGTGTTGGACTTCAAATATGTCCATTTCTTTCACACTTCACCTTTAAAAGTGAAGCCTTGTAGTTCCTGGAAGGACAAACACGACTTTTTCAAGTCTTTGTCCTGTTTTTATGAGAAATGTACGACTTTAATGTGACACATTCAGAGTTTTTTCTCTTGTTGTGTTTGTTTGAAGCTGCTTCCTGTTGGCTTCAGCTGTTTGGAGTTTCCATTTTCTAAACTTCTACATTCTGAACCTTCTTCAGCTCTGAACAGATGATGAAACACTGAATGATTTCAAGCTCACACTTTGTCTAATAAACTTACATCTTTCATTCTTTATACAGATTGTGGAGCTGTGGTTTGTCAAAGATCAGCTGTGATTATCTGGCAGCAGCACTGAAGTCCAACCCCTCCCATCTGAGACAGCTGGATGTGGATGGAAACAACCTGAAGGACCCAGATGTGAAGCAGCTGTCTGATCTTCAGCAGAGTCCAGACTACAGATTGGAGACTCTGCTGTAAGTAGAGTGACGGAGTGAGTGGGTGGTGCTGTCAGCAGTATTGTACTAAACACAGTCAGTATGAAACAAAGGTCCAGTGTTTCCTGTAAAGCTGCAGCTTCTCAGTGAAGCTGTGAGAGGAGAATGGTGACAGGATTCAGGATTGGACACAAACACTTCCTGTTTCTGACCTTTATGGTCACCATGGTAACGGCTGCTGTCAACAGCCAATCAGCTCTCTGAACAAAGCAGCACGCAGACCAATGACTGCATTCGTTTCCAAGTTTAAAGCAGTGAAGAACGCAGTCTTTAGGTGAGGAAGAATTTAGTGAGAGCAGATGTTTGGATGGAATTCCTCCAGTTAACAGCTGGAACCGTCCATCTGGATTGTTGGGCTTGTTGTTGGGGTTCCTACAGAGCTCAGAGTGGACACACCAAGGTTCTTCTAATGAATGAAAGTCCAAACTCAAACTAGGAGGGAAAAACATTTTCATCAACTTCAATAAAAATCCAAAGATTAGAAAAAGTGAAGCAGCAATGAGTCCTAGTACATTCCCAGCACTGAAGTCCCTGCTGCTCTTTATACTGGATGTGCTGCATCACTGACTGACAGCTGATGAAGAGTCTCTGGAAACACTCGTTTATCTCCTCTGCTCTTCCTTCTTCTCTCTGCAGGTGGAAGGATAGTCTTTGGTAAACAGGACGGTGTGTGTGCTGAGAGAGGAGGAGCTGTGTCCTGATGATCCAGAGAGGTTGAAGCAGCAGCAGCTTGTGTGTAGAGACGCTCTGACTGGGCCATGTTACTGGGAGGTGGAGAGGAGAGCTTCATCCAGCAGTGACTGACAGAGGGATGAGAAGAAGTGCAGATGACTGTCAGTGCTGCAGAGTGAACTGCTCTGAGAACAGCTCCACTGTCAGACACAATGTAGAGTCCAGCATCATCCCTGTGTGTCCCTCTGGATCTGACAGAGGATCATCAGTGTATCTGGACTGCTCTGCTGCTGCTCTGTCCTTCTACAGTCTCTGCACAGTCTCTATCTGACTCTGGCTTCAGACCCTCCTGGATCAAACTCACCTGGAAAGACTTTCAAATTCAAATTCAAATTTAATTTTCACACACACACAACCATACCCAGTATGACATGAAGTTGAATGCTTGTAGCTGTGCAATGCCCGACCATTAAATGACAGTGGTTTTACAGTATTTGCAATTTACAGGTTATTACAAAATGTACAGATTTAACTTAGAAATTGACAGTAAAAATGTGCAAATAGCAGAAAGAGATTATAAGGAAGTGTACATGAAGAAAAACCAGAGTGTGTGTGGTGATGTGATGTGTGTGAGAGTCCAGTCTTATAGTGATGTGGTGTGTGTGGGAGAGGTCAGTCCTACACCTCGTTCACGCGGCAATGTATTGCGCCATTTTCGGGGTCCACAAATCAAAACAAACGCACCGTGTTGGAACGACGACGACAAGAACCATGCTTAAAAGTAGTTAACTACTTAAAGTAGATGCAAACTAACACATTGATAATCAGGCAAATTATTACTTAACGCCAATTTGTGCCCTCCCTGTCTCATTTAATTTATCGTCTTTACATCAACCTTGTCCTTGTATGTTCCAGGTACTGCACTCCCAAAGATTGAATGAACCTAAATTACGGCCATGAGTAATTGTAAGCACCACGGGGAAGGTCGAAGCCGCACACTGAACATGCTGAATGTTGGGTCTGTCTAGCACAGGCCCACCGCTGGAACGAGACAATTTAAAAACAAAGCAAAAGCATTGAACACCAAGTAGGCAAAGTTCTTCGTGTTACTCATGCATGAGGGAGACCTGCCTGGAGCCAAGTGTCGTTCCACCACTTGACCTCCGTCAGACTCTCAGCCAGGTTCCCCATAGCACTCCTTTTATTGTGGTTACATGAATATGCATAGGGTCATTAACATATAACATCTTACATAGGTATACATGTGAACAAAGGATTGTGTGTGTGTGTGTGTGTGTGTGTGTGTGTGTGTGTGTGTGTGTGTGGGGTCAGAGCGTGACCCCATAAAGACTTCCCTAAACCTGCTGGTCTGGAAGTCCAGCATTCCACATAAACAAAAGGCACTTAGCCTAAAACAGATATAGCCACGTTTATCCTACCATAAAACAATAAAACAAGGTACGACCTCTTCCCATGCTCCCAGGATGTAGGTGTGGATTCCAGAACACTCTGAATGCACACCAAGCCTTTGCAGCCTGCTAAAGATCACACATCCTATCACTACACAATTAATTATACACCTCTAAGCATATATAAGTAGATATTTCTAAGCATAAATGACAATCAACAATACAAAACCTAACATTCCCCCCTTTTTGACCTTTATGCTAGAAAAGTTCTCAGTTATGATCACCTCATGTCTGACAGTTTCAATGCAAACATTTTTATACACAGCATATGTCAATCACCTAAATTACTGAAACAGTACACAGTTTAACAAATGTATTAGCAGTTATCCCATTCCTCATTGATCTCATTCAATGGTAAACTGCATCCTACGAGCAAACAAATGAATTGTTAATTTAATAGTTAAAATAAGAAAGTAACATTTTCAAAAACATCCCAGCTCTGCGATGATCACCCATCATCGGTGCAGAGTGGTTTTAGTTCGTCAGGGCGTCATGAATGTCTCATCCAGTTGTTTCCATTACTGTCCATAGGACCAGAGTCCAACTGTATGTAGAATAGAAATTCAAACATACCAGTTGGCTTTGTTGTTTGTCAACATGGGTCTCAGTTATCTCCAAAGCTGCAGACCTCTTCAGCACTCTAGTTTTATGGCCTCTACCAACCCCCATCACCTCACTTCAGGCCTTCGTCCTGCGAGGGGGATACTTATGACTCCTCCATTGTCCGTGCTCTGCAGAAAAACCCCTCTGTGGAAAGGGTGCTGGGTCCAGTTATCTTACTGCTGTTAAGATCCCAGCAGTCTTCACAGTGTCATCGTATGCACAGTACAGTGGCACAGCATTAGGTGATGTTCATAGGAAACTGCTGTCATCACCACCATAGCTTCTGGTTCATGTGCTTTTCATAGAATCATGATGTCATCCTTAGACTCCCTCTGCGCTGTCGATGGAGCTTGGCATGCTCCCCTCATCCTTCAGGTGCCCGTCTGTTGTCCACAATCTCCTCTGTTGGCCTCTGGAAAGCCCCCTTGGCACAGCTCTCATTCCAACGCAGCTTCAGTTCCTTGCTGTGGCTTCAAAGTCTGATCTCATGATGGGCCCAAACAGCTTGACCTTTGACCTCAACCACTGCCTGCGCTGTCAGCTATGCCTGGAATGGTTCTTGCTTCTCACCGGGCCTCTGAAGATTTCTCAGGAGATTCCTTCCAGCAATACTTTGACTGCTGCACCTGTATTTCCTTGCTAGGAGGAAAAACTTCTATTTGGAGAGCATGTCAACAATCATCAAACCACATTCTTTAGTTCAGTGAACTTCACTTATAGGCCATCAAAGCCTCATCTGAACATGGATGCTCCACTTGCATAGGTTTAATACCCATAAATGAACGGTTAATCACACAAATCACTGCAACAATCATAAAAAACATTGTTTCATGTTAATCCTGGACCCCTCCTCTTGACGCATGGACACTCCCATGAGTCAACTCATCAAACCTAGATTCCTGTCTTAAAGAAAAAGGTTAGCTAGATCATGTCCCAGGCAACATCAGGGTGGCTCTTCCGGAGTAGCTCCACCCCGGGCCTACAATCCTGCAATAAAAGATGTTAGTGTGTTTTGCATATTAAGTTTGCTTAACACCTGGCTCTGCCAGGAGCCTGCATACACACCATCATGGCCTGGAAAACAAGATCTGGAAGTGAAATCAAACTTCACACTTGTAAACAATTGTATCATAAGAGTAATAAAGCATTTAACATCAGCAAGACAAGTGTCATGTGCAGGTTTTCTCAAATCAGTAAACTACAATTATTTCCATAATTTGCCTCAGACATGGATCATCCCATGTGCTCAGTTAACATTAATGTAATCGGTGACTTCCCTTAAGCAAAGTCACTCCACTCATGTATCACTAGGAGCTCAAAAAACTTATTTGTTTTTCTTATGTCACTTGTCTGCTTCTGCCGAATCCTCTACATGTACTCTTAGAAAAACAAACATTAGCAATACACATTGACCATCCCGGTGGTCAGACGCAGGTCGACAGGTTCCAGAGGTGCTATAAAAGGACCATAAAGTTAACCATCCATAGCTGTGGAAAGAAGTGACACTAGTTTTCAACACAGGAAATTTCTCACATGTTATTCACATTGTCAAAGTAACCTTCACATTTTACGAATTTGAGCAACCCTAAGATTAATGCAGATTACTTTTAACAACTGACACAGATGTACACAAACAACACAAATAGGCCTTTAACTTTCCCCAGCCTGCGGGAACCCGCACGGCATAGGCGTCGCTCTCCTTTGTTTATAAGCCTGCGATTAACCGCACGGCTCAGGTCCGCGTGAAACCCGCGCGACCGTGCTCGCGTGAATCCGCGCAGCTAAGGAGCCGTCGCTCTCTTTTAAAAAAATAAATAAAATACTACTAATACTAAATACTTTGCGCTGCCAGGAGCGAAGTCCAACATAAACGTCTGTCACCCTCTGACGCACTCTTGGTTGCTTAGGAACCCATGATAACAACAAGAGCCTGTGTCACAGACCACATGTTCTGCTCCGCACCCACTCACACAAACACACTCAAACACAACAACACAAAATAGGCCTATTGTCCAGCACAGTCTGGACCCCGCGGAACTTCTCACCGCCCCACAAAGCGGCGGAGAACTCACCTCTCGCTCCACAAAGTAGCGAGGAACTCAGTTATCGCTCCACAAAGCAGCGAAAAATTCACTTATCGCTCCACAAAGCAGCGAAAAACTCACTTATCGCTCCACAAAGCAGCGAAAAACTCACTTATCGCTCCACAAAGTAGCGAACTTCTCAACGCCTCACAAAGTGGCGGAGACTGCACAACCACACGGTTATAGAGTCGGGCTCTAGGAACTTACTTGGTGTTGCTTAGCGTGTAATATCAGCCTCGGATCCCGCCGATCGTCATTCATCGAGGAGGAAAGACAGACAGTTCATCCACAGGAACTTCCTGGCTGACGTCAGTCTTTCAGTGTGTCTCTTGTCCCCTCGGTGAATGTCGACTCCAGGGATCCGGCATCGAAGGACCAATTAATGATAGGTTTGTAGCTTAAACCTATTCGCTGGAACGTTGAAGACAATATAATTACACAGCAAAGCAAGACACAAAGTAGGCAAAGTTCTTCATGTTACTCATGCATGAGGGAGACCTGCCTGGAGCCAAGTGTCGTTCCACCACTTGACCTCCATCAGACTCTCAGCCAGGTTCCCCATAGCACTCCTTTTATTGTGGTTACATGAATATGCATAGGGTCATTAACATATAACATCTTACATAGGTATACATGTGAACAAAGAATACTGTGTGTGTGTGTGTGTGGTGTGTGTGTGTGGGGTCAGAGTATGACCCCATAAATGACTTCCCTAAACCTACTGGTCTGGAAAGTCCAGCAGTCTATCTAAACAAAAGGCACTTAGACTAAAACAGATATAGTCACGTTTATCCTACCATAAAACAATAAAACAAGGTACGACCTCTTCCCATGCTCCCAGGATGTAGGTGTGGATTCCAGAACACTCTGGAATCCACACCAAGCCTTTTCAGCCTGCTAAAGATCACACATCCTATCACTACACAATTAATTAAACACCTCTACCAATCTAAAACTAAAAAACTCTAAGCATATATAAGTAGATATTTCTAAGCATAAATGACAATCAACATCACAAAACCTAACAGTGTCATTATGTCCTGTAAGAACACAAAGACAAAGGAATTTTAACAAGCTTTAAACTCACACATTGCAGCACTCAGTGGAAAAACAGGAGGGGGGGGGGGGGGTGCTCTACAGCTGGGAGACAGCCCCCCTGTAGATCCGCCCCTGTTTCAAAAATGTAACAGTTGAAAATAAAAAAGGTCAGATGACTTTTAATTTTATGTTGTTTGCAACAAACAGGATAAATTTTTATAGGATAAAATAACCTTAATAATATATCCATATTAATACATATTGATACATGAAAACAGTGACTGTAACAGTCAGTGAAACAGGCGTGTACTATCTCCAATCCTTTTGTTATTAATAAAGAGATTTCTTCCATTAAACGTCCATAATTAGAAACATATTCTTTCACTGGCATGATTGTTATCCCTTAATATGTAAACAGACTGCAACACTTCACTCTATTTCTCCATCCTTTCACTCGTCACATGCTTTTATTAAATGTAATAACATCATCAATATATTATTCATTAGATCCACAGATGTGGGTCTGATAGAAGTGAGATTCAAAGCTTTGACAGCCAACAAGCACTGATCAGCTGACCTCAGGGAGCCAGACATTACGTATGGTTGTAGTAACTCACTGATATCTGCAGGGCTCTGACTGCGAGCACCAAAATGTTCAAGTTATTGCAAAAGACCAATTCAAGTTTAAATAGAGGAAATAGAGGAAAGCCCAGTGACAGGCTCTGCTAATAAAGGTTTTTTGGAACTGCTGATTTGTGCATCTGATGAAGCCACATCCTCTCTGAAAGTGCACACATGGAGCTTTTTCTCATGTTGTTGGGCTGCTCATTCCTTCCTTTAAAGTACACCCATGATTAATAACCAGCAGAACTGATACTGCAGTGGTTTTGCTGTCCATCATGATGTGTCATATCTGTGATTTTATACCCAAACAGATCTTAAAAGACCACCATTGAGAATCATCATTCTCTGAAACACTCGGGTGGAGTGTCATGATGCACAAGCTGCTGATAGATGAACTTTTGACCTTAACAGGAGGTCCTGGTGTGTGACAGGAAGCTGATACGTGACTGAAAGTTTACAATCCACAGCTTTCACCACAGTGCTGGGAAATCTCCCCTCTTCCACACCAAACACTTGTACTCCCCAGTGTCTCTCTCGCTGGGCTGTTCCACAGTCACACTGAGGTCTCCAGTTCTCAGTGTATACAAGGTTAACTACAGCAGCATATGTATCTGGATGGACTGTGTTCGCTCACAGTGTTTTTGACTGTTTTGGACTCTAAAACTGAAGCTCAGGAGATCCTTTCAGCTGTGGAGACTCCCTGAGCGGAGCTTCTTTCTGAGTCACACCACAGGCTACACTGTCTCCTAGTTTGTTGGTTTGTTCCCACATTCACATTAGCATTTATTTCTGAGTAGTAAACCTCTTCCATTTAACTTTAGCTTGTTAATATTTGGGCTGGAACGATGCAATAAAAGCACCTCTCACACATCTGATGTCATCACACAGTTTCAGTTTTATTTCTATAGCACATTTAAAAGGCCGAGGTATCCAAAGTGCTTCACACACGAACTGCATTTGCGGGGTTACAACAATAGAGGAACAAAGAAAATACAGCTTTCATTACAGAAAAGTTACAGATAGTGGCGTGGGACAAGCACCAACTGGGTAACAGTTCAAATCTGTTTGGAAGGCTAGCTTAAACAGGTGGGTTTTTAAACGTGATTTAAAGGATTGAATGGATTCCGACGCACGTACATCAATCGGCTATTCCAAAGGTTAGGTGCGGCAAAAGCACGATCCCCGCTAGTCTTCCGTCAGGACATTGTTTGCACTAAGAACCACTGGTTAGAGGATCTAAGGCTACGTTCACTCTTCAGGCCTTAACGCTCAATTACGATTTTTTGATCAATCTGATTTTTTTGTCTGGTTCTTCACACTACAAATAAAATGTGAAAGCAAACGTGCTCCTATGTGAACCCTCAAAGCGGCCCACATGCCAAAAGAAGACGTCACACACAACACGCTCTGTTTAGACCCAGACCAAACAGTACTTTTTGACTGATGGCCTTAACAGTGTTGGTCAAGTTACTTGAAAAAAGTAATCAGTAACTAATTACTTCCCAAAAAAGTAATCCCATTACTTTACTGATTACTTATTTTCGAAAGTTATTAGTTACTTAGTTACTTTTTAAAAACACGATTTACAACCTGAATAGGTGATAAAACAATAGATCTTTCAGCCCAATTCTACTTTTTCTGCATAATCCATCATACAAAATGTAATCAAATGGAAAAGTCTCTTCTTAAAACTTGTTTTATTAGTTTTAATCTTTTAACTTTATGCATCAAACAAAAATACAATTATATGCAACATTCTCTGACTGGAAGAAATTTGTTTAATATTTAAACCTATTTTTTGCACATTCCAGCACACACACACAAAAAAAATATTTTATGTGTTTACACTCACTCTTTCAAATAAATGCAAGTTAAACACAGCAGAAAATGAATAAAATCAAAGACTAGCGGTTCTGTTGTTCTGTTTTCACCTGTAAAGCAGGAGTGGGGCCGGCGGAGGTTTACCCTGGTGCAGGTGTGCCGCAGCGGTCAGTGGAAGGATACGGCAGTTTCTCTGTGAGTTTCCCATTACGTCGTTGCGCACTCAGTGCTTGCTTGGAAGTTTAGGGGGGTTTTTTTCGCTATAAAAAGAAGTTTTCTTCCCACGCATAACGGACACTAATGTGTTTTTTTTTTTTTGTTTGTTTTTTTTAAAATTTATTTATTTTTTTTAACACTTTCTCTTTATTGATTTTTGTCTTATTTTACATACAGAACTAAAGAGGGCAAGGGAAACACATTCACATATGTTCACATATTCCAAAATACACAACGGCTTGTTTTACTTACACATATTACACAGGTGCATGTTCCATTCAAACAAATTCGTAGCGGTCCCTCTGCATCACAGAGGTATCAGTTTCTAGTCTCTTGATGTATAACAATCCCATCGTTCCCAAAGTCTCTCTCCTTTATCCTTCTGTAGCCGCAGTGAGCGGGTAATCAGTTCCATATGATGAATTGTGTTAATAATGTCTATGACCAGCTTCCGTGTGGGGGGGCTTGTCTGTAACCAACACTTAGTAATTGCCTTTTTGCATGCAACCAGGACACTAATTTTTTTGTCACTTTTTATGGAATCAAACTCAAAATAAGGTCAGTACTTCCACGCTTTAAATGCTGCACACTCATACTCTCTCCTGTACTTGATATATTATCCAGTGTTGATCTGCAAATAGCTGTTCTCACGAACGTCGCACTCGCTTACATGAATGTCATGAGACATTCTCGCAAAAAAAAAAAGATCACGGTTTTAGTAACGCAGCATTCCTACGGGAAAGTAACGGTAATCTAATTACTGTTTTTGCAATAGTAAACCCTTACTTTACTCGTTACTTGACAAAAGTAATCGGATTACAGTAACGCGTTACAACTAAAGCATTACTGCCCATCTCTGGGCCTTAATAGAAAGACTTGTTTCGGACTTTACGTTTCCCAATTTTGCTTTAAGTTATAAAGTTTTTTTCTTATTTACATATGGCCTGATAATGATCCTTATTGCTGTTTTAGAGGAGCGGTGTTTCAAAGGATAGTTGCAGATTTCTGTCAGAATCTTCAGATTATACAGTACAAATAAAATGTTCACGTTGCCTTCCCAACAGTTTCACTGACATCTACACTGGGTGGCCAGGAAGTGTTCACAATGTCTTCTCCGGAGCTGATAATTGGCGTCTGTCTTGTGTCAGTGACGTAAAAGACGGATTTAATGTGACATGACCGTTCAAACAGCAGTCGCTTTCTGAAACATCGGATACGTATCGGATTCAGTACCACATATGAAAGTGACCCAGATCGGATTTGAAAATATCGGATTTGTGCCGTTCACACTGTCATACCATGATCGGATATGAGTCGCATAGGGTCAAAAAAGTTGGATTTGATGCGCTTTCGCCTGCAGTGTGAACGTAGCCTAAGTGCTCTCTTGGGGGTGTAGAGGTCAAGAAGGTGGATTAAGTAGCTGGATTCCAAGTTATTTAAAATTTTAAAAGTGTATAAAAGGATTTTAAAAATGGTATTTGACGGGAAGCCAGTGAAGGTTAGCTAGGACAGGTGTAATATGATCAGAGAGCTTCTTCGCAGGTTATCAGCAGGTGGGAACATCATCTCAAAGACAAGAGTGAGCTCTTACTTTTTTGTATTGTATTGTTTATTATCATTTATGCTTAGAAACATCTACTTATATATGCTTAGAGTTTTATAATTCGTTTTAGATTGGTAGAGGTTTGATCCTTAATAGTCTGCAAACTTTGTGTGCATTCCAGAGCACTCTGGGAGCATGGGAGAGTACCTTGTCTTGTTGTTTTATGGTAGGATAAACGTATCTATATCTGTTTTAGTCTAAGTGCTTTTTTTTAGATGAACTGCTGGACTTCCAAACCAGCAGGTTTAGGGAAGTCATTTATGGGGTCACACTCTGACCACACACACACACACACACACACACACACACACACACATACAGGCAAGGTACTCTTTGTTTGTATGTAGACGTCATATGTTAATGAACCTATGTATATTCATGTAACCTCAATAAAAGAGCAGTGTTACGGGGGAGCGGATGAGAGCAACTGGGGTCAAGCGAAGGAACGGGTCCCAAAACCTCTCCGCTAAACAGCCACCACAAAGTAACAAAAGAAAAACACGGTTCAACAGTCCAATCCCCCGGTCTAGTGGCAGCAAACACAGTTCTGGCGGCCAACCCGCAGGATGGCAAAACAAGCGGGACCTGCTGTGGGTTAGGCAGTGGCGGCAAAACAGTTCAGGTGGCCTACCTCTAACCCCTTGATGGAAACGCAGCAGCACCGCCGGGTGGCCACGGGTCCGACAGCAGCGGCGAAACGGTTCTGGTGGCCTGTCACGGGTCCGGTGGCAGCGGCGGCGCTGCTCCTCCGGCAGCGGCGGCATTGCTCCTCCGGGGGCCTGCCATGGGTCCGACGGCAACTGCGCTCCGGTGAGCAACAGCGAGGTGTGGCACATGGCCTATGACGCGCTGGTCGCTGACGTGGACGCACTGGACGTGGATGGCGTGGAGGGTGCGCTAGACGTGGAGGTCCCTCTGGCTCGCTAACCTCCGGCTTCAGCTGAAAGGGTCCCTCCGGCTCGCTGAGGTCTTCCGCTGGCAGCACGGGCTCCTCCCGCTCACCGAGGTCTTCCGCTGGCAACGCCGGTCCCTCCGGTTCGTTGAACTCCTCAGCTGGTGGCTCGCTGAGCTGCTCCGACTCCTGCTCGCTGAGCTCCGGCTGCGGCGCGGGCTCCTCCCGCTCGCTGAGCTCCAGCGGCTGCGGCGCGGGCTCCTCCCGCTCACTGAGCTCCACCGGCTGCGGCACGGGCACCCCCGGCTCGCTGAGCTCCTCACCAGGCGGTGATGACGATGACACGGCAGCAGAGGTAAAGCAGCGGATGCGGACGATGGAACGGATGACAGTTGAGCGACTAGCTGGGCGGCAGACAGAATAGAGGGTGATATGTCTAACATGAAGGGTGGAGAGAAGAACAATGTTACCGCTGGCTCAGCACTTTCCAGGGGGCCAGAGGCAACTGAGGCCTCCAGTTCAACCTCTGGGGAAGCCCTGGGGAGAATCTCGGCCTCCGGATTGTCTGTAGTGGCAGGACCATGTTCTAGCACCGGGTCCTTTAACAAATCAACAGCCACAAAAACAGTTTCAACATGCGTATTAGCACAGTGCAGTGACTCAGAATTAACAGCTTCTGTCCACTTAGCTGCCACACCAGCGCCTTCAGAGTTCACCGTCTCAGAGCTAACTGGCTCAGAAATTAAGGCTCCGCATCCAGCATCCGAAAAACAATCATCACTACTCCTCACATTAATAAATGACCAAGAATTAGCTTCCGGCCCACCTCCACTCTCTTGCAATGCAGACCTTTTAAGCTTATCCTCCATTGCGAGCCCAGTTTTGTTGTTAACTGACTGGGCACTGTCCCTAGGTTTAGACGAAGCTATCTCTGTTTTCATAACAAAAACGTCTTTACCGAAAACAGAGTCCGTTTCCCTCACTGCGGCTCCTTATGCGGCTAGTCCAGAGTCAGCTGGTTCTTCCGAAACCACAGGAGTGAGGTGAGCTTCAGTTTGACGAAGATGACGCCGGCGCCGTCTCTTTCGTGATGGCGGGGCAAAGGAACCTGTCCCCTGTTCATCTGTGACTGGATTAATTAAAATGACAGGGTCCGGTTTACACACTGTGGTGACCAGCACTGCCGGTCTTTGGTCTGCCGACACAGAGGCCATTGAAGGAGTGAGAGGAGATGGAGTAGGGCGCCGTCTTCCTTGCAGTGGAGGGTCCAATACGTGAGCAGCAAGCGGCGGTGGGAAAACTCTCCGCCTATTAAGAAAAAAACAGGCAGCAAGGGCTGTCAGGGAGGCAGCCGCATCCTCCTTGCCCGGACAGTAACAATTTGAATTAGTTTTGCAATGTCCAGAAAGCTCATAGAGAAGGTAGTGGAGGAGAGGTAATTGTCAAAAAACGTGTGTGTCTTTTGTGTGGATCAACAGCCTGGATTACACTTCGGCAGTAACCCCAGAGCTGTGTGAGCGATCCCTCCTCCATGGCGACTCCCGAGTCCGCTGGGTCCATGGTGGTTGGTGGGATTATTCTGTCACCTCCCTCCTGAACCTCTCCGAAAAGTCCGCTGGGTCCATCGGGCAGGATCGTTCTGTCACGGTTTGCCAGGGCAAGCCGTGGGGGATGTTGGAGAAAGGACCCAAACGCTGGACATGAATGAACAGTGCATTTATTTACAGTGGGGGTAAATGTACACCACACAATAAGTCTCCAAAGTGCTCCCTCAACTCCTGTGTTGTGCCTTCTCCCAAGTGCTGGTATTCCGTGCTCTCTGCTCCTGTGCCTACAAACACCCCGTGTGTCCTGCAGTCCCGTGTTCCGCTCTCCTGAGGAAAAAACAACAGACGCAGCCGTTATGGCACCTACTCCAGCAGGCATACACTTAACAGTACTTGAGACACTGACATGGAGTCTAACTCAACGATCCTCCGCCGGAGGAGGCTCCATCGCTCTGTTAAGTAGCTCCCCCGACGAGCCTGATCAGAAACAGGTGTGTGGGAACCTAGGCGTGACCAGCAGCTGGCAGGGCCACAACCATCAGGCCTGCAGGTGGCTGTCCTTCATCCTCCAGCCACACACACACGTACACACACCAGCATAGGAACACAAGAGCACAGTGCAGCAAACATACATCCAATAATAATAATAATCATAATAATAATAATAATAAAGGTCCACACTGTTCACGGACCCCGAGTCCGTGGAACCGGGTCCGTGACAGGGCCAGTCTCTAGTCAAAATGCCCGGGCCAATTTTTTGTCCCAGTCCATTCCTGGGCACAACACGCAGTGAAGT
This sequence comes from Neolamprologus brichardi, assembly GCF_056152115.1. NCBI lineage: Eukaryota > Metazoa > Chordata > Actinopteri > Cichliformes > Cichlidae > Neolamprologus > Neolamprologus brichardi. The sequence continues at coordinate 55,486,124 of NC_142106.1, read as the reverse complement.
AATCTGTAAAGGTACATTAAAAAATAAATGGCCGGGCCAGCGGTGCACATCGCAAATTAGCTCGCATAGACACATTAGTTGTGCTGCTTCTTAATGACGGTATCTTAGCTAACAACCCCAACTACCAGATTCAACTTGTAATTGGCTAAAAATAACTTAGCCTACCGGTGAGAGGGACGTTGCTAGCAATTTTCAAGCAATGTTGAAAATTGCACATTCAGACACTTCAAAAGCTTCAGGAGCATGAGCACCATGTAAATACTCTGATACATCCGGATACTCGAGACAGAATTCACAATGTGTTTTTGGGACTTTCAGGTGTTTGGACCAATGTTTTCTTTTCTGATCAAACCAGAAAACTTTAATGAGCAGCTGGATTTGTGTCGCATCAACTGGCTGGACACAGAAGACATCGAAATGCAGCTGATTGAACTGAAAAGCTCGACTCTGTGGGGTCAAAGTTTGCAGAACTATGAACACAGCTGGAATCCACAGCTGTGCGTGTTCATGGAGCTGCATTTCCACCTGCTGGACATCACTACCTGACAGGTTTAACTGTCTTCAGAACATTGCAGAGGCCTTATTGACAGTATTTGGCTCTACATATCTGTGTGAGCAGATTTTCTCTCACATGAAGAGAGTCCTCAGGTCTGAATGCTGGACACTCGGAGACCTGTGTCTCTGAGTGGGAGACCAGAGATCACATTAACATGTGTGTCCCTGTATTAACAAACATGCCATATTGGCCCAGTTTATTTTTCTTATCATTGTTGTGAGGAGACCATAAATAGCATTTGTATTTTCTGTTGTACAGTTCATTTGCTGTTATGGATAAAAAGTCTTTTTTTGTTTCAAAGTAGCTGATAACTATTCGCTGATAGCTGCCAACATCTGCAAACAAATATAATCCTATAAAGTGGTTCTATATAGTGTGTAATTTATTGCTAATGCAATCATATGGCACATTGACTTCTGAGGAAATTTTAGATGCACTCATCATCAGAAAGGTTGCCGACCTAAACCAGGGGGTTTAGAGTATCATAGAGTTTTTGTGGTTTGTTTTCTTTAAGTCATTTCACAGATTTTCTCTAGAATTTCAATTCCTTGAATAAAACAACAAACTTTGATTCTGATGATTTTGTAATCCGACTTTATGTATGAAAGATTTGACTAAACATAAAACAATCTTCCAACTCAGTCGTCATTCTTATCTTGTGAAATCAAACCAAATGTTCTGTTGTCTCTAAATCAGGGATTGATGAAATCTTTGGTTTCATCCATTTATGAACATGTTCTCATTCATATTAAATCGTAGTCTAAGTCATTCTTTAGAGGGATAAATGTCATTCATTATCTTCAAATGTGTTTCTGTTGTTTTGGGGGGAAGTTTGAAGTCCATTGTTCAAAGTCTGTTAATGAAACTTTATGAAGTTTATGTAGGATGTTTTTCCTATTTTGTATTTGTTTGAATTATTATGTATTTGTGACTCTTTCTGCCATGATGCCAGGTCTCTCTTGAAAACAACATTTTTAATCTCAATTAAATTTTCACCTGGAGAAATAAAGAATGATAATAATAATTTTGTCTTCAGGGAATCATTTCTCTGTAAAACAGCTTCTTCTGAAACTCTTGTTACATTTCTTGTTTATTGTTTGCTGGTTTTAGAAAAATGTCATCGTCTCTGTGTGAACTTAAACTCTACATGTGGTGTCAGCTATAATACGAGCTCTAGAGTCTAATAACGGTGCTTTTATTATTGTCTGGTATCCAACCTAACCCTTGGCCTCTGGCTGAATGTGAAACACCAGCAGATGTTAAAAATTGTCTGGGTTACACATGCATCACGTCGTGTGCTTCCTAACATGGATATAATTGGAATCTGGGCCTGTTCAACCGGTGCTGGTATCATTGTTGTTTCTGAGACTTTCCAAATCTTTACTGGATAAAAACGTAGCAACTGATGGATTTAACATTTAGCACTCAGACTGTCCCAGAAAAGGCGGAGGTCTGGAAGTTTATGTGAAGGTCTGTCTTGCTGCTCAAGTCTTGTTCTCTCCATCTGCACCTCAGCCATTTGAAATCTTGGCCTTAACTATTGATCTGTTTGGAAATCAGACTGTTGTTGGCTGCTATCAGCCTCCATCTGCTTCCCCCAGCACATCACCGTCTCTGGTTCAACTTTTATCTGAACTGCATTTTAATGACGCCTTTCAGATGGATGATTTTCATTGGGACTGGCTTTCTTCTGTGTCTCACACCCAGATAAATCTGCTCTTATTGACCTTTTTTAACTAATATGCTGCATAAGTTTTCCACATCTGCAGTTTTTGCCAACGACCTGAGTGATCACTACATAGTTGGTGCTGTGAGAAACACTAAAATCTCACGCTCCGAGCCCCGCATCAGTTTGAACTGGGGTCGTATTAGACAGGCTGACAATGTCAGTTTGGGAATATTTACAGGAGAGTTGTGTCTACTTTGTGGACAGACACGCCCCTTTTTGCCAGGTCAGGGTGAAAGGTTGGGACAGGCCTGGTTTGGTTCAGTACCGGCCGATCTCCTACAAGAGAGAAACCAGGCCTGGGCAGGAAGTCTGGCTCTGATGCTGATTGGCTACGTTTTCATTAGCTGTGTAATCGGATTACTGCCTCCATCATCAAGATCCAATGTAACTATTTTTTACTTTAACGACTGACAGTCCAAACGACCGTAGGAGGTTTTGGCAAACTATAAAGTGTCTCTGCCAGCTGTGACTCCTCAGAGCTACCTCCTCACTTAAATATCGACTCCACTCCTGTGTCAGACAAAACTGAAATGTTGCTTTAACAAACACTTTGTTGCTTCTTGTTCTTTGTTCAGCACAGTATCTGATGGTAAACCTCTTGCACACAACTCTGCTCGTAGTTCCTGGTTACTGATACCTTTTCCTTCACACCTGTCACAGTAGAAGAGATTTGTAAGGCTTTGAATAGCCCCAACACCAGAAACTCGGCCCGAAAAAATATTCTGGCACAACTTCACCTACTTCCAAGGTGCGTGGAGAGGATGAGGATCTAACAGCACCGGAACTCCAGCAACACTCAGTAGCAGCTGCTCCCAGTCCCTTGGTTTATGAGCTGAGCTGCTGACCACAGCATTTTATGACATAGATTACTGGAAATAGGCCTTTCAGACCGAGCAGCGGGCTGCTTCTCTAATGTTCTTTTGGACATCAGCAGTGCATTCAGCTCAATGGTCTCTCTTCCAGCTTTTTAAATGTCACTAAACGAGTGCACAGGGTTCTGTCCTGGGCTACTTATGTCAACAGTGTGGCACAAAATCTAGATGCATCTGTTCGTTTTATACCATCAACATAGTTTTCAAACCATTACAGCAGCTGTTGATAGTATTCAGTCTCAGCTGGCTCAGACTGGCTTTAAATGTAGAAAAAAACCAAAGTCATGTTGTTCACAAACAGAAAGAGGGTCCGGCTTTATTTCCTTCTCCTGTATCTGCTCAAAGTATTTCTATTGAAACTGTGGCCCCGTGCACATACCTTGGTATTGTGATTGATGACAGTCGTTCCTATAAGCCACACACTGAACATCTAATAAAGACACTGAGGCTGAAGTTGGGCTTCTCTTCCAGGAACCATGTTGTGGAAAGGCACAGGCATATCAATGCGCACATACACCACACTTGGTGTTCTCTACTTAACCACAAAAATATAAACTGATTTTACCAAATACATAACAGCTCCTCCCATCCAGCTTTGATGAACATAATAAGTATCAAACAATTAAGATATTTTCAGGTAAATGCCGTAACCCAATAATTGTACTTAAACTGAAATATGACACCTACTCAGTGATTTACAACATAGAGGTAGGTTGTTTCCTCCTAAACATTTTAACTGCTTTCCTTACAAAATGAACTGGAAAACTATAAGTTAAGTCTCTGAGGTGCTCTGCGATTTCTCTCCGGGTCACGTCTGCCTGTTTGGTCAGAGTCCGTAGTGCTCTGTGTGGAAAGTTCAGGTGTTTGAACATTGGTGGTTTCACGTAAACCCCGAACCTCAGGTGGTGAAGTGAGGGCAAACTCTTCTGAAACTTGAGGTGTAGATGTGTCCTCTCAGGTTGCTCTGGAACGACGTGACATTCTGCATCTAGAATCTGATCAACATGTCTGCGCCAGACTAATTTGGCTCCAACATTTATGGTGTATATCAGCGGTCCGGTCCATGAACAAATCGTGCAGGACTGCCATTTCTGACTTGGGTCTCTGGCGAGAACTTTTTGTCCAACATTGAAGAATCTGGTTTTGTTTCTTGTTGCTTCCACCATGGAAGACTGTTTATCTTGGACATCCATGCGAATGTCTGGTTTCAGCAAATCTAGACGTGATCTCGACTGGCTGGTTCAGCTTTGTTGCAGGATGATGGTGAGCTGAAGTTATTTGTCGTATGCCGTTACTCCTATGGAAACACTGGAACTCCTCTCCAGTAAACTGACGACTATTGTCCCTTACGAGCTGTTGTGGCGGACGTGTGCATGCAAATGGTGACCAAAGACTATTGATCGTGCTGGCAGCTGTTGCTTGCTTTACGGGGAAGATTTCTGGCCACTTTGAGTGGCCATCAACCACAACCAGGAACATTTGGTCCATAAATGGGCACTCCCACGCGTGTACAGATGCTGTTTGAGGCTGGCACAGCATCTGCTGGCAACCAATGCAGAATTTAGCCATATTCTCCATTTCACAATCAGTGCCTGGCCAGCAAACATAGCTTCTAGCAAGACTTTTCATCTAAACAACACCCAAATGTCCATCGTTCAGTGAGTCCAGTACTTTTGTACGTAGTTTGGATGGCAGGATAACACGAGTTCCCCACATGACACATCCTTGGCAAACGGATAGTTGGTCTTTGCGGGTGGAGTACGCAGAGAACTGAGTATCACTACAGGACGGCCAACCATTCACAGTAAGATCGTATACTTTGGACAAGATTGTGTCTCCGCTCGTTTCTCTTTTCACCTGAGCACTTGTGAGAGGTAGATGTTCCATTTGTGTAACATGAAACACAGTAGCTGGATCAGTCATTTCTTCAGTGGGTTGCATGTGTGGAAAACGTGAAAGTCCTGCATTTCCATGTAGCTTTGCCCCTTTGAACTCAATGGTGTCGGTGTGTGCACCCAGGAACAAAGCCCAAGCAAACGTATGCAAGCCATGGTTGGAATACCTTTCTGAGGGATAAAGATGGACACCAGCGGTCGGTGGTCTGTGATCAGGGTGAAGTGTCGTCAGTATAAATACTGATTAAACTTCTTCACTCCCCACACTAGACTGAGTGTTTCTCTGTCTATCTGCATATAGTAGCCCTCGGCTGCATTTAGGGACCTTGAGGCAAAGGCAACTAGTCGTTCTGATCTATCAGGCATTTTGTGAGATAGCACGGCACCAATGCCATATGGTGAGGCATCACAGGCGAGGCGAAGTGGTAGATTGGGGTCAAAGTGTGTCAGAACCTCCTCTGATGTAATGAGCTGCTTAGCGCCATTAAATTCCTCTTCACAGTTTTTTGTCCATTTCCATTTGACATTTTGTTGCAGCAGAGAGTTCAGCGGGTGCAGGACTGTTGAAAGGTTTGGTAGAAACTTGTGGTAATAATTAATTAAGCCCAGGAATGAACGTAGCTGACTCACATTTTTAGGTTCTGGTGCCTTCAGGACTGCTTCAACTTTGTCCTCGGTTTTGTGGAGCCCATGTCTGTCGATCTTGTGTCCACAATACTCAATGGCATCCTTGAAGAACTCACATTTGTTTTTGTTTCCTCTCAATCCATATTTTTTCTAGCCTGGCCAGGACTGCTGTTAGGTTAGCCAGATGAGTCTCCTCATCAACACCAGTGACAATTATGTCATCCAGACTGTGTTCCTGGAATGCCTTGTAGGACCTGATCCATGGCACGTTGCCATACTGCTGGGACACTGGAAATACCAGTCTGTTGTACTGATATAGGCCTTTGTGAGTGTTTATCACCAGATATTTCCTGGATGTCTCTTCTACTTCCAACTGGAGATAAGCCTGGGCAAGGTCAATTTTTGAAAAGTGTTTGCCACCTGCGACTGCTGTGAATATGTCTTCTATCTGTGGAAGTGGGTACTGATCTATGCGGAGAACTGGGTTCACTGAAACCTTAAAATCACCACAGATCTGCACACTGTCACTTCCTTTCTTGCTTACTGACACTATTGGTGTAGCCCAATCTGACCATTCCACCTTGGTGAGTATTCCTTGCTCTTCCAAGCGTTGGAGCTCTGCTTCGACTTTGGGGCGTAAAGCATAAGGTACAGGACGTGCCTTGTGGAATCTTGGTTTTGCATTGTCCTCCAGTATGATCTGTGCTTTAATATTTTTCAGGGTGCTGATTCCATCTTTGAACACCTGGGCATGGTTATTAAGTATCTGTTTCAGTCTTTCATCCACAGAATGTGCACTCGGGCCTCGTTCCAGTCTCGTTGACTTTATTTCTTTCCAGTTGAGGTGGATGTGTTTCAACCAGTCACTCCCAAATAATGGCACACCTCCATTTTTCAGAACATAAAGTTCCAGGTTGCATTTCTTCTTCTCATATTCCACTTTCACTTTTAGTTTTCCCAGAGGAGTTATTCTTTCACCTGTGTATGTTTTCAGTTTCACTGATGTGTGTTTCAGCTTCAGATTGGGGAATTTGTCTCTAATCTTCATATGAGATCAGTGAGAGGGCAGACCCAGTGTCCAGTTCCATCTGTAACTCAACCTCTTGTATTTTTGGTGTGAGCCATATTGCATCATTATCTTTCTCTTGCATTGTGTACAGCTCCAGGCATGCCAAATCCTCCTAAGAATCATTTGACTCTGTCTCATTTACTTCATGCAGCTTTCTGTCTCTTTTCCACATTTAGTTTTTCTTTTAGGCTGCGCAACAAGTTGTATGTTTTCGCTCCCATCACTCTCAGTAACACAGCAACTTTCCTCTCATCCTCTATTTTGTTAGCCAGACAATATTGTTCAGCTCTCTCCAAATATGTTGTTCAATCCTCTGTGCCATTATCAAAAACGTCCATTTGTCCAACACCTCCTGACATTTTCTCAGTATTTTCACAAGCATCCTTCACTTAAAAGAATTGATGTTACTCACGTCCTCTCTGCAGCGCACTAGCCAGGCGAGTGAGTTAGCATCCACACGGATGATTAGTTGTCCAATGCACATCGGGGATCCGTTTTAATCCTCGTCACCAGTCTGTTATGTTCTCTCTTATAACTTAACTGGTAAAGTAACAACACCTGTTTGGTTTTCAGGAACTTACTTTATTAACCATGCTGTGGAAAGGCACAGGCATATCAATGTGCACAAACACCACACTTGGTGTTCTCTACTTTACACAGAAAGTAGTACCACAGAAATATAAACTGCTTTTACTAAGTACATAACAGTTTATTTTTAAGGAGGTCAAAGTCAACAGCTTTTAGTCCATTTTTAGTATATTGGATCAAATGTTTCTTTTTCATGTAGTGAGGTTTATTTCTCCAGATAAAATTGATACATCTTGGTAAACTTTCCATTTTTGTTAGATAAATTCTCCCTAAATTGATAAATTGCTCTAAAGCTGTCATGTTGCGCTGTGTGCAGGCAGGCAGAAGTGGTGGATGCAAAATGCAGGACTCTTGGAGACGGAATTTAAACTGAAAATGCAACTTTATTGCTCGACAAACTCCTTATAAAATAAAACTCACAAAATCACTGCAAAAACAAGACGCTGAGGACTGGACATAAGCACACAGCAAGTTGAGGGCACGATGCGACAGAGAGCACAGGAAAACACAGGGCTTATATACACAGGGAGTAATCAGGGAAAGAGAAACAGGAGGGAGACACAGCTGGGAGGGTTTGGGCTAACGAGATACGGGGAGCAAAGCTAGACACATGAGACAACCCTTCACAATAAAACAGGAAACCAGAAACAGATGCAGACTTGACACTGAACCTATACTAAACATGAGACAACCTAAGAACTAATCCCTCACTAAGAATAACAGAAACATAGAATACCAATAAACAAAGCATAACAAAAGAATCGGGATACAAACCATAATACAAAGTAATATAAGAACTGAAAATGCTGGGTCAAAATGACCCAGCATTTTCAGTTCAGAGGTTTTGTCTTGATTGAAATAGAGTAGTTAATAGTCAGTGAGTGACTGGCTGCTCCCGTATTGGATTAGAACGATGCTACCTTATCCCATAGTACAGCCAATGATGCTATTCACATTCGCATATACGCAGCTAATCAACGTCGTTGACAGGCTATGACAGCGTCCTTATGTGCCGACACCGGTGTTTTAGCTAGCAAAGCAGCGTGGCTGATGTGGAGTGATACATCTGCTGTTGTCAGGCAGGTATCGGGCTGTTGTTCTCCTTTATCTCATAGTGGACAGAAATTATTTTTTGCAGTGGCACAAATAATTTGTGTGGCATCAGATTTGCTGCAGAACAGCTGATTGTTCTGTAAATAGTTTGAAATGTTTATTTAAAAATGCCTTGGCTGCATTTTTAGGTAAACAGCTGCAAAAAATTTTGTTGTTTGCATAACTCACATAACTCATAACATTACAAAATCCAAACGCTGAACTGCACCTATGCCACAGAGCTTCATTTGGGGCGATCATGGCTCAAGAGTTGGGTGTTCGTCTTGTAATTGGAAGGTTGCCGGTTCAAGCCCCAGCTCAGACAGTCTCGGTCATTGTGTCCTTGGGCAATACACTTCACCTACCGCCTACTGGTGTTGGCCAGAGGGGCTGATGGCTGCAATATAGCAGCCTCGCCTCTGTCAGTCTGCCCCAGGGCAGCTGTGGCTACAACTGTAGCTTGCCTTCACCAGTGTATTAATGTGAGAGTGAATGAATAGTGGAATTGTAAAGCGCTTTGAGGGGTCCCGAAAAGCGCTATATAAATGCAATCCATTATTATTATTATTATTATTATTATTCCAAAACATCAAATTAATGACTTCCTTTCAATAAACCTTGGACACACACAATTAACAGGAGTAACATCCCCCACTAATCTGCCTGTTAAACCTAACTAACTCAGCCTAGTCTTCCGTACATACTGGCGATGGGTATTTATGTACCTCCATACCGTCAGCTGTGAGGAAGACAAACTGTCTTAAACACAAACTGCGGCGGTACTCCCAAGCCAATGGCTTCAGCCACCTGATGCACAATAACTAGAAAGCAAATCAGTACAACGCCTAATACAGGTGAAACTGCTGAAACCTAACAGGGGAATAAGACTCCTGATTGAAAGTTGCTGTGTGAAGCCACAGGCTTACTCTAAAAGGCAACAGCGAACCATAAAACTCTCACCAATAAAACTATATATAAATAATCCAATAAATCCTACAAACTCTTCTGTTGACAAGTTGTTGTGGCTCCTCCAGCAAATGGCCGCAGCAGGCTAAACATGAGGACGCTGATGACAACAACAAGAAACACATGAGATGCACTTCTGCACTATTTGCTCCTTTAATTCCACATGTTACTGTCCACTATACAAATCAGCACATCAAACTATTAAACAAATGCACAGACTGCACAAACACAATGACTGCAACTCACAAAGAATTACACCAATTACTACACCAAACTACAACATCGGCCTATGGCATCAATTAGTGCATAAAACATACATCAAGTTACAGTCAAAAATGACTCAAGCTGGGGTCAACAGGTTTCCCCTCATGCTCACCCGACCTTTCTGCTCATCAGGTGCGGTGAACAGGTGAGTGCAACCACATTTATCACCTAACACGCCCACGAGTCACGCCCCACACCAGTGCACCAATACAAGGTGTGCATTTAAACCAACCCTCTTAATCCAAAACAAAAAGGAACAACTCATTTGGCTCCTACACTTGTGCTCAAGAACTCAGTCCTATATTTTAGGTTATTCTGAATAAATCGTTCATGCCCTCTCTTTGGAAAGAAGCTGTCGTGGTTCCTGGTCCTTAATCTAGTCGTCCAAAAGTTCTAAACGACTTCAGGCCTGCTGCCCTCACCTCAGTCTTTGATAAAAAATCATCAGAAATGTGATTATGGAAAACACTGAACTTCAGCTTGATTCAATGCAGATTGCACATAAGCCCAATAGAGGAGAGGAGGACGCGCTTTTGATTCTACTTCACCTGATTGTCAAACATGTAGAGAGTAAAGGACTTCAGTTCATCGATTTCTCTTCTGCGTTCAATAACACAGCCCCAGATTTGAATCAAAAGACTTTTAGAACAGTTTGAAATCAGGACAAACCTGAGCAAGTGCAGTCATATAAATATCTTGGGGCCATTGAGTCTGTTTTATCATGAGAATGATGCAGGACAAAGTCTTATAAAAACTTAATAACTAATAACTGTTTTTCTGATTTGATTCATCTCATCTAATTTCCAAATATGTGTCTGTCAGGTTTAAATCGATGTGTGTGTTTGTGAAGGGATGACAAATGCTAATATTTTTCTGTAAAGCAAATTTACCTAAAAGTAAAGTAACCTTGATATGTCAGGATGTAGATGTCCCACCAACAACGTCATCCAGCCCTGAAACATCAGTACTGTTCAAGGCAGCATTGCTGTCCACACGTCCATCAGAGTGTTAGAGGTGGCTGTCACGGATGTTGCAGTCTGCTCTCTGTTTCCATGAAACAACCACACTTGAAATGATCATTAAAGCTACCTGTACTAAAGGAAGCTGAGAACATGGCAGATGTGGGACTGACTGTGATCAGACTGTGACGATTGTTCTTGAGCAGATCTACAGGTCAGCTGTTCCACATCATGTTTCTAGGATGGAGCCGTTTGGAATAATGCCGCCCTCTGCTGGACAGATATCGTGTTGTCCCTGAGTCCTTCTGATCCTCAGCACTTTCTATCAGGAGACAACGCACCCAGGTCCCATTTGACGTTGTTCACTTGATGTTCTGAAGCCCAGTACGGACCTTAACACGGGCTCCATTTGGACATATTAGATTAACTGTTTTGTAAGACCAGTTTTTTAAATTACATGACGGTGTGATTTTTATTTTGTGCTTTTAGTGCAGAGAGAGTCTCTGTGGAGGTTGGATGTTCTCCCCGTGTTTGTGTGGGTCCTCTCAGGGGACTCTGGCTTCCTCCCACAGTTCACAGACATTCAGGCACAGACACCTGCGTTAGAAAACACAAACACTGCAGTTGTCTGTTACTCGCGAGGGCAGTCATGGATGCACGACCTGCATCTCATCACTGTCTGCGTTCTTTATTTATACTTTTCTGTGTGTGTGTGTGTGTGTGTGTGTGTGTACAAAAATAACAATGTCACTCAGAGCAACACTCCCTTCTCTACATCTGACTGTTCTCTGAAGACAAGCGGTTAGTAGCTGAATAAGTTCATCACAAATGTTATTAGGTGAAAAGTCATGTAGACATGTAGATTGCTTAGTCATCAATAAAAAGCACATTTCATGGAGCTGATCACATTATATAAAAACAATTTTCCATTGACAGCTTCATACAAAATCTGCATATGTTTTAGTTTCACGTTGATCCTCTGAGTGTCATGGTACTTCTTTTAATTTGACTTTATCAAATCGAACCAAAATAGGTTTGCTTTCTTTACTTTGCTCGTTTTCCTCCAGCACCACCTCGTATCACATGCCCTTTCCCTTGGACCAGTGTTTGTTATTCCATAACTGGATTTGGAATGTGACAAGTCCACCAATCCCCTATATAACTCCTACATTTTGCTTTGGTTCTATTTTCCTTCTAAAAAATGTCATTGACTTCTACAGTGGCCTGCTTTGGTTAATGGTAACATCAGTAATATCAAACATTCTCTCCCCTTTAGCATTTGGCATTTTCCCAACAATATAATGTGATACCATCATCTAAACCCAGTCAATAAAACAACATTTTCTTAAAGCAAACATCAGCAACCCAAAATTAGCCGCCCAAGGGTCGAGTCTGCAGCTCCACACTCTCATGTGAACCTTTCGGTCTCCCTCTCTCTCTTGTGCTCCTGCTCCTGCCAAAAACAAAGCAAAGCAAAGCATCCACCCTTTTCTTACCGGCTGTTAATTCAATCTTGCAGGCCTGCTTAGAACAAAAAAGGAGAAAAAGAGAGCTGATTATTAGCTCATCAGAGCACAAAACATCATCACCAAAGGGGGCGACACCTGACAATTTTCTCTAAGTGCACTGTTACAAAAATAATGAGCCCCTCCTCGACACGTCCATGTTTAGTAAAACTCCCTCTATTGAAATAAGAAAACAAGCCAAACCTAACTGACAGAATGAACCCATCACTAAAACAACAACCCCAAAAATTTTCATCACAGAAAAGTTTTGCTTACTAATCTAACAATATGTTGTGGGAATTAGAACTTTCCGGGCCATAAAGCTTTTGCCCGACTCTTGGCTTAACTAATACTTACATAGTCTGAAATCAGACTTAAAATCACTCCCTCTGTTCATTTTGCCCACATCATATTTCAGTGGTTGGCCTCAGGTTCTTCAGCTTCCTGACAGTCTGAAGTCACCTGACAGAGTTTCACCTGCTAAATACACAGAAAATCTTGTTAAAAGCCGCACAGTTTGCCCAACAGTAATATTCCCATTAAGCCCTTTCTAAACACTTTATAACAATGTGTCATCACTAAATTATAAACTTCTTCTCCAAATCTGCACGACTGCACTTAGTCACAGACTTGATTTAATTGTCCTGCGGCTGCTATCATATATTTGACCAAACAATTCTTCTCACACAGTCACAGATATATTTCTCTCAATGCAAACTTCACTCATGTCTCAGACAGCAAACTTGAGTTTTTCTTTTTTCTTTTTTTTCTGTCCCCACTCATTCAACTAATTTGCATATTGAGTCACATCTCGAGAAGTTGCCCTGACAACAGAAATGCATATTCAAAACATAATTCAATTATAATTATTTTATTTTTATTTCTACAGCAGTCACTTCTTTTGCACAATCAGCTGGAAACCACTTCTAATTCACTATTTTAAACCTGCTTTAAGCTTCTAATCACTGGTTGGTCCTCCCAGTCTCTTTTTCCTTTTCACAAAAGTCTCTCTATTGTCCTGCAACTTCCTGAGTTATTCCTCAGCTTCAGCCTTTAAGTGTGTTAAATCTACACCATTTAGCATTTATGTCATGTATTCACATTCATGAATGTAAGCATGTCTTCATTGCGTGTATGTTGTGTATTCATATTAATATTGAGTGTAAGCTGGTCTTCGTTGCCTCGATGTGTTTTTATAATCAGATTTAATTCCTGCATCTTTGCGCTGAACTGTGGATTCAAACTGTCTCAATTCTGATTCTCTCCAAAAATAATTTCACATGTGACAATTTCTACATGTGTGTTTTCTATTTTTCTATTCATTTATGTATTATTAGTTTATTTATTTCTTTATCTCTCTCTCTTTTTTCTTTTTTTCTTTACCTTTCTGTTGTGATGCTCTGGATGTTTCTAAACCCACAAATTCAGCCTCAATGTTCAACACAATTTTCCTATGCTGTCACTTTAACACGTCCAGCCTTCACCTCTCACCGGTCCTCGTCCCCTCTTCTCTCAACTTCCTGTGTGGCCTCCCAAATCAAACACAGGCCCAAATCAGATGTTTCTTGTTCTCTCTTCATTCTCTCTTCCTCTTTTCTGTCTTTTCTTGGTGCTTAACTCCCAGCATGGCAAATATGAGACTCAGACAGTCCCATCCAGTGGTTTCACACAGTCATGTCACTGGTACACTTTCCAGCTTGTAATTCAAAGCACATGTTTCCATCAACATACATGCTGCTGGACCCTTCAGTGTTTTAGGTCAGTTGCACTGTCTTTTTGCCTGCTGTTAATTCTTCAAGTCCACGGTGTTGTTCTGTCTGTCTTCTCTCTTCATCAGGAGATTAACTGTCCTTTAAGCTTCTTCTCAGGATAAGGACAGGATGAGAGGTGAAGCTGTGAAATTTAAAACCAAAGCCTGTTTTCATCCCAATTCTGTTAATCTATCATTTTTCTGCTGTATTCTTCCAGGAGGTTGAGCAAGTTCATGGGCACCTGTATTAACACACTAAGACATTTATTTAATATCATTTTCATTACTATTACTTAGCACTTTCATTCTCTAATTCCTCTGTTTTCGTTTTGAAACATCTCTCACAAGCTCACAAGCTATATTCAGACTTCCTGCTTCACTTCCTGCCAGACACAAACACACCCACACACACATTCTTCACTTTTCTGGATTTTCATCCGTTTCTACAGCCTAATCGAGCTCTTATTTTATGTTCACCCTCTGACCTAGTTCTTTCTCACATCTGGGCTTGGTTTATAAAGGCCTCTCTTATTAAAATACATAAAACAATCTAATCAGAAAATAAGCACTAAGAATATATATTTATCTTGTAACATTGTTTAAGTTAATGATCAATTGTGTTGAAAACTGAGATTACAATATCAATCAAGATAATTATAATTATGGTTTTTGCTGTAATTAAACAGTCATGCGGAAATGTGGCAACCACAGAACTTTAGAGGCCTTTTGTTCAATTATGTGTGGACTGTTTCTTTAGTCTCATACACAAATTGTTCTCAGTGTCTATGAGACTGATGAAATATCCATGTGTGCTGAAAGACACTGTGCTGGTCTGACCCCCTCAACCGAGGTATTGTGGGTAATGAAAGAGCAGATAGGTTGGCTAAAGCAGCTGTTAAAAAAGTAGACATAGATGTGCAGATACCATTGTTGAAATCTGAGGGAAAAGAATAGTTTGGACACAAAGTAAGAACTTCTGGAGAATGGCATGGGATAATGGAACAAAAGGGAGACATGGGGTACAAAACACAATAGAAGTTAAGAGGAGTAGTGGCTTAAATAGGCAGCAGGAGAATACAAACAGGTCATTGCTTTCTGAATGGTTCTCTTTTTATGATGGGGAAACATCCGACTGGGTTATGTGATGGTGTAATGCTATGGAGACGATTGAACATGTGGTTATTAGTTGCAGGAAGTATAGAAGTCAAAGGAGAGTGTTGAGGGTGGGAACTGGTGGTGAAACGAAACTTACGTTTGAAAAAGTGGTTAATCAGTTAAGTCATGATGAGGTGAAAGGAGTGGTTTTTCATTTTTGAGAAATACTGATGTCATCAAGAGGATCTGAGGATCTGGAAGAGAAGTAAGAGTAAAAGCCAGGAGATGGCAGTAGTGCAACATCTTTGGATGCAAGCTGCTGTTAAAAATGACAGAAGAAGAAGTTTGCTCGATCATTCCTCAGCTCGTCTGTGTGAAGCTGAGTGTAAAGAGGCTCCTGCTGTTAGAGAAACACTCTGACTGTTTAACAGAGTCAGACATGTTCAGACTGAATTTCAGTCAAAAACTCAGCATCACATTGATGAAGCTGCAGATTAATTGTGGTTAATTTCTGATTAATTTCTTTGCTACCAGCTGAAATTTAAATATAATTTAAAAGAAGGATTCAAGGTTATTGGGTTTTTTGAACCCAAAGATTTCACATGAACGTATATGAATTGTATGATATGTCTCTTCCATTTTTCCATCCATCCGTTCGCTTCCACATCTCCTTTTCAGGGTCGTGGGCGGTGCTGGAGCTGTCATCTTCTTCTTCTATTTTTCTATGATCATATTTTGATGTTGATTGTGATTGGTTTTATTTGTTTCTTCGGCGGTTGTAGTGTTTTAATATTTAGACTTTTTTCCATTATTTTAATTGTGTATAAAGTTTGATTTGAATGAAATTTACACTCAAATGCTTTCAGTGTTGCTGTGTTAAGTGTTTGCATGTCTAACGTTTGTATGGAAGACTGGTGGGGGAGGCTGTTACATCTTGCAGGAGGTCTCCTCTCTCCAGGAACTCACTCTGCAGGTGGGGGAGATACAGGAGAGGTGGAGGAAGAACTCAGCCTGGGTGTCTATGTCTTGTGTAGTCTGGAGGATAAGTGGATGACGGGGTGGGTGCAGTTTTCTCTGTGGTGGGATCGAGTGGGCCGTCCCGGGCTCTGTGGGGCCGGGCAGCGCTGCTGAACTGGGCCCCGGTCCAGATGGGCCTGGGCCCCCTTGCCCCTCACTTCCTTCCCTCCCCATCTCCAGCTGCCTCCCTCTTCCAGCTCCACCACAATCACCCACACATGCAGGGCCTTGGGGTAAAGGTGTGTCACCAGGGTGCAGGGGAGGCATCCCCCCCTCTGTCCCCTTCTGGCTGCCTGTGCCTCAATTTTATCCCACAACTTAGACATTCATATTACTCACACTCTCATAACACATACATATAGGACCTTGGGGGTGGGCATGCTACACGGCATCCAGAAGACCATCAGGGTGTACGACCTCACCCCTGGCGCCGTTGCCCATCTCTCAATTTTAAATCCACGTAGACATTGAGGGCTATCAGGAGGGGCTCTGCGCTTACCTGCTGCTGAGTAATTGCATATGAGAGCATGAGGGTGGGAATGGATGTTTGTATCTGTGTGTGCCTGTTTGTCTGTGTCTATATGTCAGGTCGGGTATCAGATGTCACCTCTATAGGGACAACTCAGGCCCTCCAAGATATGGAGGCCTATCTCCCCCCACCACTCCCCCTGCCAGTGGCAGACGCCCTCAGACATCGGTGCATTGGTGGTTCTTTGTGTCCGAGGATGGGCGTCCAGGTACGCAGCGGCTCACTCCTGGTGTCTGCTTGTCGGGGCCTGGAGCCTGGGGCTCACTCGGGCTCCTTCGGGGGTGGGGTGCCTTTGGCCTCTTTGGCTGGGGCTCGGTCACTCTGACACAGCTGGCTGCCGGCGGAGATCACGGGCACGTCACGTTTAAATTATGCTTTTTATCTGTTTTTGTTTTTTAATGTCTCTGTAAAGAACTTGGGATCACCTTGTTGTTGAATTCTGCGATATAAATAAACTTGCCTTGCATTTTGGCTGCTACCTCAAAGCACACTGTGCGCTGTCGATCTTACGTGCTGCACAATAATATTCAGTATTTAGTATTTACAGTTATGTTCACATAGATCGTCGTGATGATGTTGTTTATTATATTGCTCTCTTTTGTTTGCTTGTTTTCTCTTTTTTCTTTCTCAACAGGTGATCCAGGTGATTGATATATGGATTTTTTGTCTGTTTGTTTTGTTGGCTTGGACAACTTCATACCAGATCCAAGGAAGTGGAAGCTTCAGTGAAGAAAGATTCCTGCTCCCAGCCGTTCATTGGTTCGGCATTTTAAACCCCTAAAGGGTCACCTGGCCTGCATTAAATAAACAGGGCCAATAAAAAAAATCACAAGAATAATACAAAAATTTCAGCCAGTTTAGCTTAATACATTAACTTATTCTTGTGTACACAGTAATTCATAAATAAATAATGTATATTATCAATAAAGATTGATCTAAAGAGTTTAACTGCTATGTACAGATAAAGGTTGCATAGCTTTAAAACATTTGCTATCCAGCAAATATCAGTCAAACTCAACACAAAAGGTAACATAACAATCGTTCAAATTGTTTGGACCGGTGATCCAAATCAACTGGCGTTGGTCAAACAGATGTGTGGTAGACTTACTTTGAAGGAGCTGCTACCGACAAACCAGCAAATAAACACCAAATATTTCATCTGTGACATTTGTGAGGTTTCCTCAAACAAACTCCGTCAGTCTTGTTGCTGTTGAACGACAAACTATTTAAAAATGTCGCGGGTTTACCTGGTCATATTCTCATTCACGGGGCGATCGCCAAAACAAAACAATTAACACCACGCCGATGCTGTTCACAGGACAGCAAGAGTAACGATCAGGAGCATCTTGTCTTCGTTATCGTTCCCCTCGTACGTGTTATCACTGCGATTTCAGCATTTTCGCTTCACAACTAAAGTGTGCAGTTTACTTTGTGTGCACTCAAATGGAGTCAAGTCAATTAGCGCCACCTGTGGTCAAGTGCCATAGCCTACAGCCAGATTAACTTGTGACACACATCTGAGCCACGTTTGAATTCCTGTTTCATGCACAATACATTTGTAACTTTTCATTTTTTCTGTTTTTTTGTCTTGCAAATAAACCTTTAAACTGATTGAAATGATGTTATGTATTTATTTTTGGCCTATATCTACGGTGGCCCTGAGAGGCCAAACGGACTGCAACTTAAGAAAACACCAGCAATAACACAAAAAACGCTGCAAAAGCACAAAAAACACAACAGAAATAGGAAAAAAGAAAACGGAAGTGTTTCTGGGGAGACAATAGTAATTAGTAATAAACAGAGCCAGTTCGACTAAGTGGAGCTTGTGAGAGTGAGTGGATTGAAGAAAGTGAGGGACTCAGATGTGTCAGTTGGTTTGTCTTTGTTTTTGAGTGTGGAGGAGAGTTAGATTGGGTTGGTTTTAAAGCTAAATTAAGAATATTCTGAATTTCAATTCAATTTTATTTATATAGCACCAAATCACAACAACAGTCACCTCAAGGCGCTTTATATTGTACAGTTTAATTTCCAAAACTTGCATATGATCTTCAGTTTGCAGCTGGACTATCACATAGCAGCTGGAGCAGTCTCAAATGGAGGCCAGTCCACTGCTGCCACCTGTGGCCAAGTGCCATAGCCTACTACTAGATGAACTTGTGACACACATCTGCAGTAGAGGCTGAGTGGCTGCTCTTACACCTGGAGCATCCAAATCGACCCACAAACACGTTGAAAGATGCAATGACATCAATGTGGATTGTCCAGACTGAGAGACCTCTTCCCTCTTCCCTCTGACCCCTCCCCAAACCCTCAAACCCTCCTACCCACCTCGACATACAAACTCTGTGTGGCTTTACATCTTCTGTTAATGTTTACATGATCGAAATAACTTGAACACAAACAAACAAAGAGGAAGGAAAAAACTACAAGTCCCAGCATCCTCTGTGTTTAGGGAGCAGTAGTGAAAGTGAAAGTATTGAGCCTCGTTCAGAGCAGCAGGAGGAGGAAGGTGGAGCTGAGGCAGGTGAGTGTTAACATGAATATGTTTCTTCTTATGACATAAAATAATTCCACGCTGTTCGTGTCTGTGGGTGAAATGTGAGGCCGGTCGGCTCCTCTGAGCGCTGGTTTCCTGTAAGTAGAGAGGAAGTGAGTTTAGCTGAGCCTCCGTTTAGTGTGAGAGAGCAGGAGGAGAGTGAGAGCTGTGCTGAGGCAGGGTGAGTGTTAACACCGCTCTGACATTACTGTGTCTCTGTGGCGGGAACAACAGGCTCCGTCAGTGGAGGCAAAAATAATCAGACTTTGGTTTTTCAAAGGAAACAACTTTATGTCGGAAGTTCCCGCACGCTCATTGGATAGCGATGTGTCAATCTCGAGCTATTAGCCAATGAGCGTGCGGATTCACAGAAAGACCCGCCTTTATCACGGGACTTTAAAAACTACAATGGCGACAGAAACTCCATGAGTGGAGTTCAGGCTGACGTTATGAAACTGTGACGTTTGAGCCACTTCCTGTTCTCAGTCCCAGCGTCCTGATCACCGAGGTTTCTGTTGCTCTGATATCTGATATTGATTATATTGGTAAACAGGCTGTAGCATAAACATCAGGTCTGTTCTGAAAACTGGCTTTATTTTTTCAAAGTAAGGGAATATCTGTGGTCTGATACCGCGGGCTCATGGGCTAAGGACTTGGATTGACAAGTCAAGCGCAGATGATTGTGTTGTTTCTTATAAAGGCTTGTGTGTGTTTGCCTTCCTGTGTGTGTCCTTGTGTCAGTGGAAGTGAATCAGTGTGTTAGAGAAAGTGCTCCTCTGCTGTGCCGTCATCGTGTGGATGCTTTTTTAAAGTTGGAACTCATGTTTTTATGATCTGCTTCATTTCATTGAACCTTTATTTCTAACCATGAAGTCCCTTTGAGGTTACAGCCTCCTGGTTAGGTTTAGGCTGTTATTGTGCTTCAGGCTGAAATATGAGGAGTAAGGAGTGGGGCTGGTTAGCCCTCATGACCCTCACCATAACACATACGTCACAGGACAGTGTTTACCACAGAAACTCCATGAAATGATCAATGAGAACTTTAGAAACCCGTCAGTGTGATGCTTCCAGTACAACAGCACCTCTGAGTGTGTGTTTACCTCTCAGACTAACTCCACCCTGACATCAAGAAGATGGAGGAAAAGGATGGAGCAGGATCTGCAGCATCCAGCTGTGTGTCTGTGAGGAGTGACCGGTCCAAAGAAAACCCTCCACAGTTCAGTAATGAACCTGCAGCAACAATGTAAGAGAGCTGCTGACTCATTTATTCAGTGTAAATAATGATTTTTGATGCAATGGGAGAAGAAAAATGACAAAAATAGTTTTAAAAATAAGGATTAAAATATTAAAAACTATATTTTTGAGTTTCCTGTTGTAGTACAAAAACATATGAACATAACTGTATATAGGACAGATATTTTACGGTTCTTTTAGGCAGCACCAAAAAACAAAAAGACTGTTTTAAGCTGTCTGAGGTAGTGAGTCAACATGTCACACTGGGTCAAAGGTCAGGGATTAAAAGTGTGTTTTAAAGGATGTTTAAAAGCAGCGAGTGAAGGAGCCTGTCGAGGTAAATCGTTCCATAACTGATCAAATTGAGTTGGTGGACCTCTGTGTGAAATCAAGCATCTGGTTCACAGAGAGGATAACCCTCAAATGGGCTGTACAACATTATATAGTGAGACAAAAACAGAGATTATCGTAGCCATCGCTCTCTCGCATGGACGTGGCAGTCTTGCTGTCTGCTGCGAATCCTCCCTGTACCTCCGTGACCTCGTCTGGTATCTGCTCCCTCCTCTGTAAGAGACAGTAAAGGAAAACACGTCTCTGCCTAGTCTTGAAAATCTAATCTTATCATCCATTGTTCTTCTAGGGCCTCTTCTTCTTGTGGCCTCAGCTAACTGCTAATATTTAAATGGCTAACATTGACATGTGTGCCATTACAGTACCAAAAGGTACTGTAATGGCACACATGTTAATGTTAGCCATTAAAGCACCAAAAGGTACTTTAAAAGTACTTTTTTTTTTCAAAAACTTACTCAAGTAAACGTAACGGAGTAAATGTAACTCGTTACTACCCACCTCTGGACTTGACTGCGGTAGTTTGTAACCTAAGATCATCACACTGCCCCTCTGATTCTCTCCCCCCAACTACTCTTTCAAGGATTGTCCGGTTGGAGATCGGCCTATAATTAGCTAAGACAGCTGGGTCTAGGGATGCTTTTTAAGTAAAGGTTTAACTACAGCCAGCTAGGGGTGGGTACCGTTTAGATTTGAAAACCTGCTAAATCAGAATCAGTTGCTGATGATGGCTTTTTTCTTTTAAATTAATCATGATTGATTAATGTAAAATGTAATCATAAATGTATGATTAATCTTGATTGAAGTAACTCAGATCAGCCAATTCAAAATACTAATTCAATCAACTCTGAGTTTATGGCTAGACTCAGTTTGTTGGCCCTGCACCTTAAAACTATTCCCTGTTTGTCCCTCATGTTTTTTGGATATTGTTTTCATATCTTATGTCACAGCTAGTGGGGCGAGCCATGTTGAATTTAATTTAATTTAAAAACCTCAGAACTAGAAAATCTTAATCAGAATGAAATTGTAACCAAAGACAATAACAATCAAAACAAAACCACTGAGTCCACAGACTCGGGACATACATCGGCTCAAACTGTGGTCATAAATATTTTGTACTTGTAAATCAGACTGTGTAGTTGTGAAATGAGTTTTGTAACATTGTAAAACAAAATGTCTGAAAAGTTTATGTTTTTGCGTTCATTGATTTGTGTGTGTAAAAATGTAAAAATGTAAAAAATGTAAGAAACCTTAGAACTACTTTTGCTGACACAAAGTTTGGCACTTTAAACCAGTCACTGATATAAAGAGAGCACCTTGTTCCAGGGCATCTGAGCATGGAGGGAAAGCTTTATGCAGGAGATGGTAAGAGCTGTTGGGACTAAAGAAACTGAGCAGAAAACTACAGACATCTGGAAACTGAGTTGTTAATTCTCAGTGGGATCACCAGGACCAGCAAAGCTTCACGTCATCTGATTGACTGAACCCATCCAAACATCATTTCATGGACCTTTAGCTTGTGTCTGTGTGTGGACAGACATAACATGAGCTAATTATTCATTACTCCTCCACAGAGTGGACCAGGAGAGAGCAGAGGTTTCCACTGGTCGGTCTGCACAGCAACATCAAACACACCTGGACTCTGTGGTTATGGTTTGTAGTACTACGTTTACATTTGTTCTTTTCAGTCACCTCTATGCTGCACTTTGTGGACCAGAGGATTGTCAGTGTGTCCAACATAAATCAGAGTTTGGGCTCCATGATTTCAGTCAGATTGGGGTGACTGGGGCTCAGGAGGTGAGCAGGTCAGCTACTAGTCAGAAGGTTTGTGAATCAAACCCTGGCTGGCAAATGTACTGGGTAACGTACTAAACCCAAGCTGCCCTCTGATGCATCCATCAGAGTGTGAAAGAAAGTATTTAAGCATAGAACAATGTGCTTGGTTGAATGAGGCATGTTGTATAAAATGCTTTGTGTGCACAGAGTATCAAAGAGAGCTATATAAGAACCAGTCCATTTACCACTGGGTAATTCATATAGTCTTCTTTTCCAGCGACTGGAGGAAAACATCACCATGTTTGTGAAGAACGAGCTGAAGAAGATCCAGAAGCTTCTGAGTCCAGATCACCCAGAAACTTTAAAGAGCCAGATGGAGGATGAGGAGATGTTTGAAGGTGAGGATGAAGATGAAAGAAAGAGCTGCAGAGAAGCATTTCTGAAGATCACACTCCACTTCTTGAGGAGACTTAAGCAGCATGAGATGGCTGACCATCTGCAGAGCAGTAAGAGAATTTCTCTAAAGACTGAATATTGATCTTTCCTAATAGCTCAAGAAATGGACCAATAGACATTCATCCTTTCAGGGTACTGAAAGGCTATGATATTTATTGTATAATATTTTGTTCTGAATTTCTTACCTTCAGAAATATTTGCTCAACTCTGTAAACGTGAACTTAAAGCCCAACTGAAGAAGAAGTTCCAGTGTGTGTTCGAGGGGATCGCTAAAGCAGGAAACCCAACCCTTCTGAATCAGATCTACACAGAGCTCTACATCACAGAGGGAGGGACTGCAGAGGTCAATGATGAACATGAGGTCAGACAGATTGAAACAGCATCCAGGAAACCAGACAGACCAGAAACAACAATCAGACAAGAAGACATCTTTAAAGCCTCACCTGGAAGAGATGAACCAATCAGAACAGTGCTAACAAAGGGAGTGGCTGGCATTGGGAAAACGGTCTTAACACAGAAATACAGCCTGGACTGGGCTGAAGACAAAGCCAACCAGGACATCCAGTTCATATTTCCATTCACTTTCAGAGAGCTGAATGTGCTGAAAGAGGAAAAGTTCAGCTTGGTGGAACTTGTTCATCACTTCTTTAATCAAACTAACGAATCAGGAATCTGCAGGCTTGAAGACTTCCAGGTTGTGTTCATACTTGATGGTCTGGATGAGTGTCGACTTAATTTGGACTTCAACAAAACTAAAATCCTGACTGAAACAAGAAAGTCCACCTCATTGGATGAGCTGCTGACAAACCTCATCAGAGGGAACCTGCTCCCTTCTGCTCGCCTTTGGATAACAACACGACCTGCAGCAGCCAATCAGATCCCTCCTCAGTGTGTCGACATGGTGACAGAGGTCAGAGGGTTCACTGACCCACAGAAGGAGGAGTACTTCAGGAAGAGATTCAGAGATGAGGAGCAGGCCAGCAGGATCATCTCCCACATCAAGAAAGCTCGAAGCCTCCACATCATGTGTCACATCCCAGTCTTCTGCTGGATCACTGCTACAGTTCTGGAGGATGTGCTGGAAACCAGAGAGGGAGGAGAGCTGCCCAAGACCCTGACTGAGATGTACATCCACTTCTTGGTGGTTCAGGCCAAAGTCAAGAGTATCAAATATGATGGAGGAGCTGAGACAGATCCACACTGGAGTCCAGAGAGCAGGAAAATGATTAAGTCACTGGGAAAACTGGCTTTTGATCAGCTGCAGAAAGGAAACCTGATCTTCTATGAACCAGACCTGAGAGAGTTTGGCATCGATATCAGAGCAGCCTCAGTGTACTCAGGAGTGTTCACACAGATCTTTAAAGAGGAGAGAGGACTGTACCAGAACAAGGTGTTCTGCTTTGTTCATCTCAGTGTTCAGGAGTTTCTGGCTGCTCTTCATGTCCACCTGACCTTCATCAACTCTGGACTCAATCTGCTGGAAGAACAACAAACAACGTCCATGTGGACTAAATTATTTGATAAACCAAAACTCCAATCTCTCCACCAGAGTGCTGTGAACAAGGCCTTACAGAGCCCCAATGGACACCTGGACTTGTTCCTCCGCTTTCTCCTGGGTCTTTCACTGCAGACCAATCAGACTCTCCTACGAGGTCTGCAGACACAGACAGGTAGTAGCTCAAAGACCAATCAAGAAGCAGTTCAGTACATCAAGGAGAAGCTCAGTGAGAATCTGTCTGCAGAGAAAAGCATCAATCTGTTTCACTGTCTGAATGAAGTGAATGATTGTTCTCTAGTGGAGGAGATCCAACAGTCCCTGAGTTCAGGACATCTCTCCACAGATAAACTGTCTCCTGCTCAGTGGTCAGCTCTGGTCTTCATCTTACTGTCATCAGAAAAAGATCTGGATGTGTTTGACCTGAAGAAATACTTTGCTTCAGAGGAGGCTCTTCTGAGGCTGCTGCCAGTGGTCAAAGTCTCTAAAAAAGCTCTGTAAGTTATAAAGTTTTTATTATTTAATTTGGTTGGTATGTTATGGAAAAACACACTGCCAAACAACTGTTTTGTTTTTGTCAAAATCACTGTAATACAATCACTGTACCTTTATATACATGCAACTTGTATTAATGCTGCTGCCCTCTTGTGGCTAAAGTGTAATTATTTTATTGTTATTAGGGAGGATTTGAGAGTAACATGCCAAGTGAGTGAGTGAGTGAGTGGCACGGTGGTTAGCACTGTTGCTGTACAGCAAGAAGGTCCTGTTAAGTTAAGTTAGGTTAATTGGATAATCCAAACTGTCACTAGGTGTGAATGTGTGAATGAATGTGAGTGTGAATGGTTGTCTGTCCCTGTGTGTTGGCCCTGCGACAGACTGGCGACCTGTCCAGGATGTACCCCGCCTCTCGCCCTATGACAGCTGGGATAGGCTCCAGCGCCCCCCGCGACCCTGAAAAGGATAAGCGGAAGCGAATGGATGGATGGATGCCAAGTGAGTCAGCACCTTCGCTTTAGCTTAAAAAATCCAAATTCTTATGTCATCAGTTATAGTTGCATGTATTCATTATCATAATTTAACCTGTAATATTGATGTCTTAAAAGTATTTTGAGTAAACTAGCAATAATTTTATGGTTGATTTAATAAATACATCACTAATGAATTATTTATTTCAGTAATTAATTAAAAGTGTACATAATTAATTAAAAAATATATTGATAATGAATTATCAGTTAATTTCATTTAAAATAATTCATTATTTATTTATGTACAATTCTAATTAGTTAATTAGGTATTTAATCAAATATTGGTTTGTTTTCTATTTTAATTATTTTACTGACACATTTAATAAATTATTTAATGATGTATTTATTTAATTCACGTTGCTACTCCTGGCCCTGCATCGGTGTTCGTAAATACATTTTATTTGTCAACTTGACCCATCAAAGTCAGGGGGCGGGGTTAATGCTGATCAAGTCAAAACCATTGCTTTGGTCTGGTGGGCGTTCTTTTAGTGGGCTTTTCTAAATACTAAGTAGGCCTACACACCAGGGTTTGGACATGTGTGGACCCAAACTATACTTAAACTTTACCCTGTTTTGTGTATCACCAAATACACTTTTAATATTTTCTAGATAAGAATGTAGTGGCATAATCTTTAACCTCTTTTGGCTCCAAATAGAAGTGACAGACTTGAGCAGGGTTCATTTAAAGGCTGACAGAAGTGGAGTGGTGACGGGGAGATGTTTGACAGGACAGTGTTTCAGCCTCCACAGGTTCATGTTGTGATCAGTCAGTGAAGATGAAGTCAGTGCTGATGAGGCTGTAGAGTGTGTGAGGGATGTGAATGAGGATGATGAAGATCTGATGATAGCAGATAAAAACAGGCTGCAGAGACTTTGAGCCATACAGGGCACACAGTGTGTGTACAGAACAGCTGAAATCATTATGGAGGCCTCACTGGAATATGGAAGCATCACAGTACAGCTTCAGTGAACCATTAAAGTCTCTGATATGAGATGAGAAATGAAGCAGCCAGAGCTTTTTCATGAGTGGAAATCCACTGTGACTGTGAGCTGCTGCTACAGCCTCCAGATTAGCCAGCAGCTCATCCTGCTCAACATTTTCTCACCAACTTTAATGGAAGTGTGATGTTTTCAGCTGGAGTGATGGTCAGGGTGGCCTCCCTCTCCTCATCTTCTCCTCTTCCTCTTGTAAAGCC
The DNA here is from genome assembly GCF_056152115.1 of Neolamprologus brichardi. Classification (NCBI taxonomy): domain Eukaryota; kingdom Metazoa; phylum Chordata; class Actinopteri; order Cichliformes; family Cichlidae; genus Neolamprologus; species Neolamprologus brichardi. Next base: position 55,459,546 of record NC_142106.1, on the reverse strand, counting down.
ACTTCTGCTGCTTTCATTGATTTGACCTGAGTAATGACCCCTTGTCATCGACTAAGAACAACCTACAGGATTCAGGAGTGAAGCATCTGTGTGGTTTCCTGGAGAGTCCAGGATGTGGACTTGAAACTCTGAGGTCAGTCAGCATGTTTTAGTTGTGCTGAGATGAATATGATGTGAAAGTTGTGCTGACACTAAACTGCAGACATCATGCTGATATTATACTGATCCACACTGAGGATCTTCATGGTAAAGTCTGTTTTCTTCTTCTCTGGTTTAGTCCATTGACTGCAGCAGAACAATGTTCACATTTCAAACAGTGATACTCAACGTATGGCCCGTGGACCACACGCGGCCCGCCCACCTTTCCTGATTCAGAGAGAGGGGGGACCCTGATTAACTGTGTAGTGTTCTTCCTCACAGTTCTAAGTATCAGACACAACAATGAATAATCCACAGCTGACTGTGTTTAGCAGGTCAAAGGTCACGGCACACAGCAGACAGTGGGAAATATTATAATTCTGATCATTTATCAGCACATATCCATATGTATAAAAACAAAGCTGACACTGTGAGACTTGATCAGAGGTGTGATCATCACAGCAGAGGCCTTTGTGTCAAAGTCACTGAGGATCAAACAGAAACACATGAAGCAGATTTTCCTGTTCTGGCTTTTTATAGCAGATAACCTTCTAAATATTCTGCAGTCGATCAAAAACTGAAGCAAACCATGAATCAACATGTGAACATGACCTGATCCTGCTGAAGTGAAGCAAAGTTACAGAGGTTTGATTACAGACACAGCTGAGAGTTTGTAATCTGTCATCATTTTAAAAGGTTTCAATTTCTTCAGTATTGAACAGCAGAAATGAGGCTTTGTTTTCGGAGGCCGACAGCAGTGAACACAACAGCAGACTGGTGCGTAATAAGCAGTGAATAATGCAGAAAACAGATTTTTGAAGGTAAACTGTTCTTGAAGTACACTGAGAGAGAGAGAGAGCTGTGCAGGAAGTAAACGTCAAAGTCAGAGAGAATTCATGACGATGTTCATCAAACGTAAAGCGTAGTTTGGATCTTCTTTTGCTGCTGGTTCAGTCAGTTTTGGTTGGAGACAGATGAAACCTGCAGCTTCAAGATCTGTGAGCTGTCCACTTTCAGCTCATAAATATTGAGTAATAACTGGACTCTCATACAGCGAGACTCAAATGCCTTTAAACATCATCTTATTCTGCTGATCCAAGTCCAACACTGAGTTTGTAAAAATATGTTTGTCAATCATTTTGTTTGGTTTCTGAGGAAAATGATTCAATAACTTGCTGCTAATACACAACATTTCATCATATTTCCTCATAACCCTCTTTTGTCTGACCATTTGAATCCCATTTGAATTTGCAATAAAGGATCCACAGAGTTTGGTGACAATAATGACAGTAGATGTTTGTGTGAAAGTGCTGGAAGCAAATGAGTGTGTGATGTTCTTTCAGTGTTGCACTTTGTAGACGCTCCCTGAGCACTGGTCTCACAGCCAGCTGCACATAGAGACCAGTGTTGTTAGTCCAGGTCAGAAGATGACTTGTTGGAATGAAAATGAGCTTGTAGTTTGTCTGCTTTAATCATGTGACTGGAAAAAGGTGTTGGACTTCAAATATGTCCATTTCTTTCACACTTCACCTTTAAAAGTGAAGCCTTGTGGTTCCTGGAAGGAAAAACACGACTTTTTCAAGTCTTTGTCCTGTTTTTATGATAAATGTACGACTTTAATGTGAAACATTCAGAGTTTTTTCTCTTGTTGTGTTTGTTTGAAGCTGCTTCCTGTTGGCTTCAGCTGTTTGGAGTTTCCATTTTCTTAACTTCTACATTCTGAACCTTCTTCAGCTCTGAACAGATGATGAAACACTGAATGATTTCAAGCTCACACTTTATCTAATAAACTTACATCTTTCATTCTTTATACAGATTGTGGAGCTGTGGTTTGTCAGAGATCAGCTGTGATTATCTGGCAGCAGCGCTGAAGTCCAACCCCTCCCATCTGAGAGAGCTGGACCTGAGCTTCAACTACAAGCTGCAGGATTCAGGAGTGAAGCATCTGTGTGGTTTTCTGGAGAGTCCAGGATGTGGACTTGAAACTCTGGGGTCAGTCAGCATGTTTTAGTTGTACTGAGATGAATATGATGTGAAAGTTGTGCTGACACTAAACTGCAGACATCAGGCTGATATTATACTGATCCACACTGAGGATCTTCATGGTAAAGTCTGTTTTCTTCTTCTCTGGTTTAGTCCATTGACTGCAGCAGAACAATGTTCACATTTCAAACCTTCAAAGAAGAAGAAAAATCCTCCACTTGATAATTCACTGTGAAACTCTCCAACTCTTCATTCCACCTTAAAGTCTTTCTGACACTTAAATCCAAAGCAAAATGTGTGTTTGCTTTAAAGACAGCAGTCCAACACAAACATACACACATCATCCAAAACACAGTCCAACATCCAAATCTCCTCCACTGCCAGCATGAAGGATGGGAAAGAGAAGGAGGAACACTCTGACATTCAGGGTTAGAATGAGTTTCATAAAGCAGACTGTGAAGATCAAAGCTGCATTAGAAAGCTTACATGAATGAATGAGTGGACAGAAGTGGACAGAGATCATCTGAAGCACTTCAAAGGCTTTAAATCAGCACATTTCTCTTTATTCTTTCTCAACTCTGTTAGTTTCTCTCAGTTTTCTGTGGAATGAAGCTAACAGCAGGCTAATAAGATGCTGACCAATAGGTTTCTATTAAAGGTTGTAATTTGTATATGAAAAAGTGTTTCGGCTCAGCAGGGATCAGCTTACAGGTAGAATACAGCTGCTGGATGGGATTAGCATGTCATAGCTATCTACCAAACTGCTAACTGGGGAATTTCAGGCCATCTATGGATCATTTTTGCTAACTGTTTATTCAGCTTAGGCTCACAGGGCTGGAGCCTGTGCCCTACAACCTTCTTGCTTTAAGGCACTAGTGCTAACCACTTTTCCCCATTTCAGCCCAAATCCTGCATCTTCCTGTTTCTGACTCCAGGCCAGCTCCACTAACACTTTCTCATCAGGTACTGCCACCTAGTGGAGGAAGTCTTAGTTCCATTTGAAGCTTCAGATTACAGTTAGGTCCTTTACAAAGAGGTGGAGGTGGTGGGGCCGCAGCACCATCATCACTGAGTGCCATAGGACACTTAACCTTTGTTTCCGTATGCTGGGAACTTCCTGTTGTTCCAAGGAGGACTGGAAAATGTGTGAAAATCTCCCAGTCAGTTCCTCACAGCACACTTCAATCATTTCCCTCCCACTTCATCAGGACCAGGGCTTTTTCTCTCTTTGGTCCCACTAAGAGATTTCCACACAAACACCTCATCAGTGGGACTCTCAGAGCTACCAGCCCTTTGCTACAATCACAAAGCTCTTCATTGAAATCAATGATATCAAAGCTGGAATCAAATGAGTCCAAGTCTTCTGCTAATTCAGCATCACATTCATCTTTGCTCCTTGTTCTGCATCCCCACCATGGACTTCATTCCTTTCCAAGCCAACCTTGAGTGTCCTTTATTCAGCTCATCCTCTGCTTTACTTTTACACCTGATTTTAGCTGCTTTATCTCTCTTTCAACAAGTTTCTGTGCCTCAATCTTTTTCTTCTCTCCCTCATAACAAGACAGCTTCTTCTGCCTGAGAACATGTTGAAGTGATTTACTAATCCAGGGCTGCTTATTGGGGAAAATACTTCCTGTTTTCAAAGTAATCCCCATTTTTCCCAGAAAGAAATGTAAGTAGAAATCGATGATCTAAGTGAGAACATGAGCCTTTAAAAAGTCCCAGTGGGTGCAGTCAAAGCAGTCCCTCAGTCCCAGTATAGAGTCTTTGGTCCAGACTGGAACAACTGTGTGCCCAGTTTGAGCTCTCTTCAGTCCTGTGACCTGACAGACCCAGAGGGGCCATCACATCACATTTAGAAGCTCCCCTAATGGAGCCACAACACATGTCCAATACTTAGTCTCTCTTGTTGGACCAACTGGAAGAAATGATTCAAGGAGTTAGTCACAGAACAGAGATTCAAATCTCCAAAATCCAACTGGCTGCATCAGGACATATAATCTGAAACTCTGCACAGTTTCCTGTTTGAAGCTGCTTCCTGTTGGCTTCAGCTGTTTGGAGTTTCCATTTTCTAAACTTCTACATTCTGAACCTTCTTCAGCTCTGAACAGATGATGAAACACTGAATGATTTCAAGCTCACACTTTGTCTAATAAACTTACATCTTTCATTCTTTATACAGATTGTGGAGCTGTGGTTTGTCAAAGATCAGCTGTGATTATCTGGCAGCAGCACTGAAGTCCAACCCCTCCCATCTGAGAGAGCTGGAGCTGAGCTGCAACAACCTGAAGGATACAGATGTGAAGCAGCTGTCTGATCTTCAGCAGAGTCCAGACTACAGACTGGAGACTCTGAGGTCAGTAGAGTGATGGAGTGAGTGGGTGGTGCTGTCAGCAGTATTGTACTAAACACAGTCAGTATGAAACAAAGATCCAGTGTTTCCTGTAAAGCTGCAGCTTCTCAGTGAAGCTGTGAGAGGAGAATGGTGACAGGCTTCAGGATTGGACACAAACACTTCCTGTTTCTCACCTTTATGGTCACCATAGTAACGGCTGACACGCTCTGATCAAACACTGTCAACAGCCAATCAGCTCTCTGAACAAAGCAGCACGCAGACCAATGACTGCATTCATTTCCAAGTTTAAAGCAGTGAAGAACACAGTCTGTAGGTGAGGAAGAATTTAGTGAGAGCAGATGTTTGGATGGAATTCCTCCAGTTAACAGCTGGAACCGTCCATCTGGATTGTTGGGCTTGTTGTTGGGGTTCCTACAGAGCTCAGAGTGGACACACCAAGGTTCTTCTAATGAATGAAAGTCCAAACTCAAACTAGGAGTGAAAAACATTTTCATCAACTTCAATAAAAATCCAAAGATTAGAAAAAGTGAAGCAACAATGGGTCCTAGTACAGTCCCAGCACTGAAGTCCCTGCTGCTCTTTATACTGGATGTGCTGCATCACTGACTGACAGCTGATGAAGAGTCTCTGGGAACACTTGTTTATCTCCTCTGCTCTTCCTTCTTCTCTCTGCAGGTGGAGCTGATGATGGTAAACAGGACGGTGTGTGTGCTGAGAGAGGAGGAGCTGTGTCCTGATGATCCAGAGAGGTTGAAGCAGCAGCAGCTTGTGTGTAGAGTCACTCTGACTGGGCCATGTTACTGGGAGGTGGAGAGGAGAGCTTCATCCAGCAGTGACTGACAGAGGGATGAGAAGAAGTGCAGATGACTGTCAGTGCTGCAGAGTGAACTGCTCTGAGAACAGATCCACTGTCAGACACAATGTAGAGTCCAGCATCATCCCTGTGTGTCCCTCTGGATCTGACAGAGGATCATCAGTGTATCTGGACTGCTCTGCTGCTGCTCTGTCCTTCTACAGTCTCTGCACAGTCTCTGTCTGACTCTGGCTTCAGACCCTCCTGGATCAAACTCACCTGGAAAGACTTTCAAACATCACTCAATAGATTTGAATACAGAATATATTTGATATATACTGTAGATGTACTGTAGAGTTGCAGTTTGTCACTTGTAAATACAGTCTGTGAGCAGCTATGAGCTGAAAGATCTTTCTAGAAACACGAAATGTTTTCACTCTTCTGTTGCTTTTTCATATATTTCCACAACATTAATATTGATCCCACCTGTCTCACCTGTTTCATGCTTTTATACATATTAACAGGACACGTGTGATCTGAGCGCTGCTGTGGTTGCTGTGCTGCACGTCTTCATTTAGATAACAGAGACATCTAGTGGTTCAGAGGGAGAACTGCAGGAGGTGGAGCTGTGTTTTAGCATGGAAAACTTTTTATCTTTTAGGTGCAGATACAAATATGACAAGTATCAGTGTAAGATACAAAAGGTCACATCAGTTAGCAGAGGGAACAGTGATCACACAGCAATGTAAGAATAGAAACATAACAGTGAATCTGGACATGTATACAGATGGAAGCAAACAAACAGGATGTAACACTACATTAAAGCCACAAATGGGAAGAAAACAAACCCAAAGGAAAATATATTTGATCTCAGGAATCCAAATCAGATGCTTTAGAGCAGGGGTCGGCAACCCTGGACACGCGTGTCACAGCTGGCACGTGAAGGGTTAACTGATGGCACGACCATAGCTGGACTGGCCATCGGGCATACCAATGGTGATTTTTTGTTTTTATGAGCCGATGATGCTTTGTAATTTATTTTTTTTGTAACGGTATAAACAATGAAAGGTGGTGGATTGGCCGGATGCTGGTCGATGTGTAAAAATAAGTCAGTTGTTTGGTGGTGGCTATGGCGGAGCTTCCACAGAGGCAGCAGGTGGATGAGAGAAGGTGAGGCAGGAGGAGCAGAGACCCGAGGCGGCCGCCGGTGTTGTGCCAAACTAGTGGTTTAAGGTCCACTTCAAAGGTGTTCTATGTTATATGTTGGTCAGGTTAATCAAAATGGAAACTGTTGAACGTTTCAGAAGTTTACACATTAACCAACATCGTCCAGCACTAAACATCGTAAAGCCTTTAGTTTTTGGAGACAGGATGCTGCCATCAAATTCAAAATGGGCTAATATTTTTCTTTAAATGTTACATTTTCTCACTTTATTTAAAATACAGGTTTATAGGATTTGCAAATGATTACATTTTGTTCTTAATCATATTTAACACAGCGAATCAAATGTAGGGAAGTGGGTGTTATATTCAGATTGTGGGATAAATTTAGGAAATGTAAAACTTTTGATGTTAATGTTGTTTATTTGCAGGGTTTAAAAATAAACGTGTTTACTGTTTGAAACTCATACTTGGCCTTCTACTCTTCATGGCTGCTTAACCAAGCTAACAGGGTGGACAGTCTGAGGAGCTGGGAAAGAAAAGTGTCTGAACTGCTTTAAATTTCTTGAAAACGTTTTATCCAAGAAGTTTCTTCAGTTCTGAGAGCGACTGGTGGAGAATCCCAGGTTTAGGTCCCGTGTGACTGTCCCCCTAAGAGGGTCATGTGCTGTGTCCCAATTCGGGGTATGCACGCTTGAAGTACACATTTTAAGTGCGGTTATGTCACCGCCACGCGACGATGGCTGTCCCAATTCGAAGTGTACTTGAAATGCATACTCCAAATGCGCCGTCGATTTCCCCAAATATCAAGCGTGGTCCGGTGCACGCTTCGTGGTCCCATATATCCCACAATTCATAGCGCGGCGGTGGGTGTGGATAATTTTGCCGCAAAATACGGCAGAAGGGAGCGGCCGAAAAGTGAACTGTCAAAAGTAAGTACTGAACATGACGTCACTTATTCATGTGCGAATGTTTAATAACGAAGAACATTAAAACATTGCTGTTGGCCACATGTCGGCAAAGTTATGTGACACTAGTGATGTTTGTACTTACAGCATTAACTTGGTTTTAAAGCCTCTACTTGTAAATATACATGTAGTCGACCTTAATCTTACAGAGAATCTGATGATTTTATGGATAATTAAAGTCAGTCATATATCCACAAACACAACAAGCTGAAAGTCAGTGATATATATATATATATATATATATATATATATATAATCTGACAATACTATAATATTGGCCATATTATATTTACATTACCATAGTGAGATGACTTTAGTCTCATGAACAACATTAACTAATTATTATTTACTAGCTAATCTTAAATAACTGTTCAGTACAGAAATGAAGCCCTTGAATCATGTTTTACAGTCCTGTGGTCTCAGCCTCAGATACTCAACTAATCAAAGTGATGTCATGACAAAAATGATTGACCAACAAAACATTTTTCTCCTTCATTTCTGTCAAACAAAGCTGTATGTAACGTGTCTCGCGGTTAGTATCATGGTTGCTAGGCAACCTGAACAGCGCGACGAAGCATATACCGTCCCATTTCACAAGCCTCTCACTTCCGCACTTCCCGTACTTATAGTACGCACCGTCCGTAGTACGCGTAGTGCGCGTACTTCAAGCGTGCATACCCCGAATTGGGACACAGCAATGGACTCCCTATTGATCCTCTGCCTAATCACATGAGCCAAGGTGTGAAAACGGGTATAGGTCACAATCAGTCAAGGGCTGTATCCCAATTCAGGGTCTGCAGCAACAAAGGCTGCATTTTAAGGCCGATTCACAGCGACGCGACGAAGGCTGTCCCAATTCAAAGGCTGCTCAAATGCGGCCTTCAAATGCGTCCTTCATTTCCCTGAATTTTAAGGATGTGGCGGTGTAGACTTCATGACCCAACATATCCCAGACTCCATAGCACGGCGGTGGGTGTGGATAATTTTGCCGAAAAAAACGGCGGAAGAGGGGCGGCCGAAGAGTAAACTTTTAAAGTAAGTACTGAATATTATGTCACTTATTTATGTGCAAATGTTTAATAATGAAGAACATTAAAACATTACTGTTGGCCACATGTCGGCAAAGTTATGTGACATTAGTGACGTTTGTACTTTCAGTGTTTACTTTATTTTAAAGCCTTTACTTTAAATTATACGCCGTTCAATAGTCGACCTTAATCTTACAGAGAATGTGATGATTTTATGGATAATTAAAGTCAGTCATATATCCACAAACACAACAAGCTGAAAGTCAGTGATGCTGCTCGGTTTGCAGTCCTGAATATCACGGCACAAGCAGGATTCACTGCACTGTTAATGTTAGCTATGTTATATTGCTGCCTCTGTTCGGTGGTGTCGAGCCAAACGGACTTTAACGTGTGTTTGAACGAGCTGACGGTTCACTCGTTAAGCTGAAAGAAAGATGCTTTAAGTACCTAAAACATTCATGAATCTGATCGATCAATAATATCTTCCCAGCACTCGATATCTCATAGTTTTACATATCAGCCAACATTACTGTCTACATGCTCATGAATATAGAAGTGACTTGGCTGTTATAACATATTGCAAGTTAAAGTAATACTGCACTGCACGTAAAGTAAGTAACATCTTGTATGAGGTGATTAGGGTCAGCAGTACTGTGTATGGGAGCCTAAAGCAAAGTTAACTGCACCAGCTTCACAACATGTTGTATATTATACGTTTCTACCTTTTTGTAATATGTCATCTGTCATGTTTAGATGCAGTGACAATTGCACATTTGGAGTCGTGGTCATATGTGGTTTTTATATACAGGGTATTATTATTTTTTCTATTTTTCTTGTTTGTTTGCACATCATTATTGTGTGCATGTTGCATATGTAACATTTTTTTTATTGTTAATATTATTATTAGATACCAAAGATACAATTTGATTAAGGGTTTTCCTGTCAAAATTTTAATAAAAATGCAATTACACGCGTAAACAATAGGATCAAAATACACTTTTAAAAAGTCTATTGAACAAATACTGATTTTCAAAACATTCTAGAGGAAAATAGAGATAAAATAATCTGAATACTAACAGTGATCTTGGATGATGATGGAGGCTTGAATGGATTATTCTGTTTCAATCAATAGGTTCATATCTATGACAATAATTTGATAAGTTTAACAGGTTGGTTTAGGCCTGGCAATACAGCAAATATTCACAAACTTTTGTTTTTGAAGAATGTTGATTTTTTTTTTGGGATGAAGCTATCTGGCAACATGACAGCCCTTTACCCTCATCTGTATGTCTATCATGTGGCTATGGTACTGGGTTTTGGTTTGATGCATATGCAGGTTACAGCTGGGGAATGGCAGCATGTTGTGGATTGATTTGGCATGTTCAACCACTGTTACACCAAACTCTCTCACTTATAACATGATCAAGGCCTCTTACCCAGTGTCATGGATTTTCTGTAGTTTTGGGGACACAGGTCCAAAGTCTGAGGCAGTAAGTCAGATCAAAGAAGGCAATGATTCTAAAATGGGAGTTTACTCGTGTCATTGTATATATCCAGGAATATGTGCCTGAGGATAGTTGTCATGAAATCAATATTAAATCAAAGTATTCCTTAATTACCACAGCTGGCATGAGTTCTCCAAAGCTGCCTGCTGTCTCAGGATCTGTCTCCAAAAAGAACCAGGGAGCGCTAACATGTTATGTTCTAAACTGATGAAGAAAATGCACATTAAACATAGTATAAACTTACTATGTTAAGTAATGTGAAGAGGATGCCTTTAGCTCCTATTGGGTTGGTTCCTTGATCAGTGCAATACAGAATAATTGATCGGGTTTGATGTAATGTCCTTAAAACACGTCAAAATGAGGCTCTGTAGTCTGTGTGGCCTCCACATGCCTGTATGACCTCACTACAACACCTGGGCATGCTCCTGATGAAGTGGCAGATGGTCTCCTGATGGAGCTCCTCCCAGACTCCAGGACTAAAGCATCTGCCAAGTCCTGGACAGTCTGTGGTGCAGTTGGTGGATGGAGTGAGACATGATGTCCCAGATGTCCTCAATTGGATTCAGGTCTGGGGAACGGGCGAGCCAGTCCACAGCATCAATGCCTTCATCTTGCAGGAACTGCTGACACACTCCAGCCACATGAGGTCTAGCGTTGTCTTGCATTAGGAGGAACCCAGGGCCACCCGCACCAGCATATAGTCTCTCAAGGGGTCTGAGGATCTAATTTCAGCACCTAATGGCAGTCAGGCTACCTCTGCCGAGCACATGGAGGGCTGTGCGGTCCCCCAAAGAAATGCTACCCCACACCATTAGTGACCAACTTCCCAACCATTATGCTGGAGGATGTTTCAGGCAGCAGAAGGTTCTCCAATATGTCTCCAGACTCTGTCACAAGTACTTAGTGTGAACTTGCTTTCATCTGTGAAGAGCACAGGGCGCCAGTGGCAAAGTTGCCAATCTTGGTGTTCTCTGGCAAATGCCAAACATCCTGCACGGTGTTGGGCTGTAAGCACAACCCCCACCTGTGGACGTCGAGCCCTCATACCACCCTCATGGAGTCAGTATCTGACCGTTTGAGCAGACGTGCATATTTGTGGCCTGCTGGAGGTCATTTTGCACAGCTCTGGCCTTTCTTTCCCACCCCACAGTACCTTTCCTTATCTTTTGTTTTCTACTCTTTTACTTGTCTTTGATCACGGTTGTCTTTCTAGATAATTAATTTTATTGTTCTGGGGTGAGTCACGGGCTCGGGTGCATTCTGGGACTGTCAGTTCACCAGTGTGCTGGCATGCTTCTTAACAAACACACCACTACAGCAAACATCTCAGTTGTACTTGTTGATTTCTTCAACAAAACACTGAACAAAAAATTTCCTTGTGAGTGTGCTGCCTGGTGCTTTTAAATTTTGTGATAATTTGAGCATCCCATGAATTAAATTATGTTATTGTATCTGAACATATACACTAGTCATTAAATTAGATGGGAAAGAATGATTCAGGGTAAACAACTGCACCAAGGGAATTACATTTTTCTTCTCAACATGTAAAATGTCTGTTGATAAGCAATTTCTAAAACAGACATGATAAAAATCACATTAAACAGATGTGATTAACATTTTATTTTACCAAACATAACATCAATGATGACACAATCAGTCTTCATCAGAAGTGCTCAATCACTCTCAGCGGCATCGTCTGGAATGTCCTCCTCCGAGTCCACTTCCAGGAGTGGTTGGTGGCTGAGGATTCTCTTGTACACGTCCTTTACTTTGAGCATTTCAGCTTTCAGTTCACTTTGTTGTTTTTAAACCAGGCTATGGAGTCCTTTCTGTGCATCCTCCGACATGCCAACAAGGGAGGCTGTAAAAAGAACAAAACTATTAAATAGAAGTAAAACAAACAAACAATCAAACAAAAAACCTCACCTCATAAACACAAGGAATTAGGATCATGTAATTAAACTTTTTTTTTAAGGGAGAAGGCAGTGTTAGCTAGCAACCCAAATATAAGTAAAATATCCACACAGCAAATTCAAAAGTGTTAAATGTTTTGGTGTTAGTAGTCTTAGAGTTAATTTTACTCTAAGTAGAGTCACATTCTTTTAATGTAACTCTGAGGTGTAAAATGATAGTAGTTAAAATCGAGTGTTAAAAATGAGTGTTTCTATTTCAAATCTGGAGGTGTTACAATGGAAACATTAACTCTTGACCTCTTAACTCTGAACTCCTACAGGGGCTATGACACCAATAGAGTAAATTCACAGACTCCGCCCCCAGCACGGCTCCAATCAAAGCTGAAGTGAAGGCGTTTCAGAACATTTTGCTCTACATATTTGAGTTGTTTGCCATGCTTGGTAAGTCATGTTTTCAAAGATTGTTTCAATTATTGTTATTAGCTTTTACTTCTGTGGCTCTTTGGAGTTGAGACAAAGCTGTGTGAAAGGCATTAGCCATGTTGCTCGGTGATAGCATAATATTCTGTTTTAGCTAGCTGAAAGGTATTGTTTGCGGGCAAATACCACAGCCTTGAAAAAAAAGCTTGCATGTGAATTTTCAGTCAAATTTCTTGGTCAAATACACCTAAAACAATGTCTAGAATATGAAATGTTGGTATAATGGTGCTACTTGAAGCCTGAAAACGATCTCCCATAAAAAACGAGCAAACAGCAGTAGCAGATGTCCCGAGTCCCGACTGAGTTCTACGTTAGCACTTAGATTCCTCCAGAGTTTTGTGCACACGGTTTAGGTAAAAATGAAAAAGGTTGAGGTTTTACATTTAGTTCAGTATTACCTGTTGTCTGTGTCCTTGTCTTTTGGGAAAATACTTTACACAAGTAATGGCTCAAAAAGGATTCCTTTTTTTTTTTACTGTGCTGCAATTGATTTGTGCCATTAATTAGTGTCAACTAATTTTTATTCAATCTCCACAAAGGATATGCTTGTGAAGATGGAATATGGGGGAGAGCAGAAGTGCGTTGCAGTTCCACAAAGTGATGAATGAAGGACATGCATATTGTATTTTGTATTTATTGAAATAAGTGATGAGAATGCTGTTATTTGCATTTACCAGCTCACCTATGTCAGACCTTTTGATAAACGAAATTCTAATGAAAGTGAGAACATGTACACTGTTACATCTTTCAGAAAATGTTTTGAAATTGTGGTGCACAGTTCAATAAATGTTTTTCAAAAACCATTGCGTCTTTTTAGTAAATGTTTATTTACAAAAGAAATTTCTAGAAGTTCAGAACAGTAAAATTCCCGCTTTTTAGAATTAATTAGAAGATAACTCTTACGTAGTTAAACTAAAATACTCTTTGAGAGTTAATATATAAACTCTTAACACCAAGTGTTAAATTATCAACTCCAGAGAGATTTGGTGTTTAACACTAAATCAGAGTTAACATACCAACTCTCCAAAAAGAGTTAAATTAACACTCTCTGGTGTGGACCCATATAGACACTTTAAAAGTGTTGAAATCAAATCTGACAGTGTTAATTTGGACATGCTGGATTTGCTGTGCAGAAAGACTTTAGCATCTGCTATTATTTTCAATCAATTCATCACCAAATGTATAAATAAATAAAAGATGTGCTTACAGTCTGAGGAGATTGTCCCCAACACCACAGATCACATTCGCAACACTGTCCAGTGATGCTGCATCTCCCTGCAAAGGATCATCTCCTCCTCTCTCAGGCGCCTCACAGCCATCACCTTCTCAAAGACCTTTCTCTTTGTCCGGAGGTCAGCAGCAGCTACAGTTTAAAACCATCAGATGGGAAAACATAGTAGCATATTATGATTCAAGAACAAAACATTCAACTACTGCTCAGATACTGGGAGTTTGTTTAAAAAGGATATTTAGAAATCAAGAGCTTACGTTCACTTGTGCTCTGCCAGGGCCAAACGTCGGTCTGGATGAGGGCATCACTGGATACGATTTGCTTTGTTGGTTCAGCGAGCTTGTTGTAGTCGTCAACAGCAGCCGCCAAGCGTTTCTTCTCATCTAAGATGACCTTGTGAATTCTGTGTCGCCTCTTGTTGCTATCTGTAAATAATCATAAAAAAGGAACACCTTCACATAATGTATATATTTACATTTTAATCTACACTCATCAATTTGTTTGCTAGAACAAATCACATCCAGCTTAATCAAACCTGGATCTGATTTTATTCTGTTTACAAAGTAGCTGTACAAGCTGTACAAACTGAGCATCAAACGGTCCGTTTCAAAGAAACTGTGACACCATTTTGTCTGTAAAGACTTTGTGTTCGCACTCTGATGATGACGACAAGCTCCTCTATTCGTGCCTGCAACGCTCCAAGGCTGCCATCAGTTTGATCCGTTTCTAAGTGAGAGGAATATTAATCAGAATACAGGATGAGTAACAGTCACCAAACTACAGTGGACTCTGTAATCACTGACTTGATGATATTCATTATAAGACATCTGGAGCCTTCATGTGCTGCATTATCATGAGATAACAAGTATGTTGGTGTTCAGGTTTATAAAACCAACTAGTACGACGTCACTTCAACCCAGGTCCAATCCAATTTGATCAAACGCAACAACTCTGCCATCAATTGTGCTTTTACAAGGCTTATTTTTCATTGTTTGTTGACACTGTCAGAAAGATCTTAATTCTAAGTTCTTTAATGAGGCCCTGGTGGGTCCTGTTGTTATACACGAGTGCATTATATTGAGACTCACCTTCAGCCCATTGCTGCACATCGGCCACCCATTGCTGCAGTGTGTCGACATCCACTCCCAGCTCATTTCTGCTCGCATTCAGGCTCTCCACTTGTTCTCTAAGGATCCTTATGATCTAAGAATACATTAATAAATGTCATTCATATTGACATTTTTAGAGTACTGGTGTTTTTCCCCCATTGCCACACACATTAAAATGGGTGTTGAAAAAATGACGTTTAGATATCTCTGGCTCAAAGTGCGGCCCAGTTGTTCCACTTTCCTTTTGTTCCAGCCCAAAGCCAGGAGGCTCAGCATGTCTGTTCGCCCTGCATTTCAGTTAGTATACAAATAAGAATGAATGAGCAGGAGACTGAGTGGAATCTCACACACAGACACACGCCTGCTTTAGACATGTACTTCGTTGTGATGGCCGCTCTAGACAGGAAACTGTTTACTTGTTCCACCTCCTCTCCAACTGTAGAACCAGCCCCATCCTGAAACGCACCTCCCCATTTGATCTATAGAAAGGAGGTCACAATACATGACTGCTGAATTCATTCAACCTTATAACAAAATGTCTTAAACGTATCCAAGACTACAAGCTGCAGTATACCTCGCATATCCAAGTGTGAGCTTTTGCATGCATGACGGAGAGAAAAGGATGCATTGACAAGAGGTTCCTCAGCTCAGGGCACTGCTGAGCCACGTTGGTTAAATATGGGAAATATTTACAGGCCACATCGGAGCAAAGGAACATAATATGTCCTGGGATGCTAGCTGCCAACTTCTTCTGGAGAAAAAGGGGGTAAGCAAAGATCTCCCCTCGAAACATGTTCAATGCAGCTAGGAGGACTAACAGCAAACAAACAGCTATTTCCATGCCCTCTTCATCCAACTTCCCAGTGGACTTTTTGGTCGACTCCTTTGCTGCAGTCCAAGATGAAGATCCGCACAACCCTTTCCCTGGGACCTATACACTCAAAGACACGACGTGATTAACTTTTTTAACACAAATGCAAAAGAAATAGCTGAATGAGCCTTAAGTCACGTTCACACAACACCTCATAAAAACCATGTTTTTATTTTTTTTAAATACACATGGTGACAAAATGAAGTATGCATTAAGATAAAGTCAAGTAAATAGTATTACGACAACACCAAGAGAAAAACAAAATAAATATCCACCCATCCAAATATGTATCCACACACACAGGTATGTGTATATGGTTATGGTGTTAACGTCATTTTAACAAGATTAATGCTGACAGCACTGATATATGTGTGTATCTTACATCATTTGTGTGTCTCTGGATGTATTTCACAAACTCAGCAACTTCCTCATCTTTTTCAATGAAGACACCTTCAAAGTTCGCCTGCTCTGAAGTGCTGAACGAACACAGTGACAGTTGTTTGAAAACAAACATCAAAATACAATTTTTGTTCAAATCCATATTTGATTTATGTACAAAATGCATTTGATTGAAAGCGATAAAGCTTGCGGTTTCCATCAACTGACACGGCGAGCATGTCTGGAGTGCAGGCAGGGCAGCTAAAGCATGGCTCCTTGCACATCCTGTCCACCTCAAACTTTACAGCACTCCACTCCAAGAAACTTTTACTGAAGGCATCAGCTGATATTCTGCCAGTCTTTTAAGTAGAGGACAAACAACAGAATATTCAAGGACAGTCATCATAAACATTGATTTGCACAATTTCCTTAAACTTGACAAATTTAGAAACTCACCCTTCCAAAATGGGCTGTTCTTTCATCCAGCACTTTTACAAATGCCTTAAGTGACATCCCTGGTGCAGCTTCTTAATGTCATAGAAAGACTGAAAGACATCCATTGAAAACAGGGTGCAGAAATTTAAGGTGCCAGGCCAATATCCACTACCCTGGAAGTCCTTAACTGAGGGGGACCACATTAGGTCACAGCTGGTGCAGCTCACCACTGGCAGTGCAAGGTTATAACGGTCTTTAGGAAGGATAAGGATAAATCCAGTCATGGCTCAACAAAGACATTCATTTTTTTCATGTTGTGAACATTTCATGTTGTTTTCAAAGCGGTCTGGTAAATCCAGATGACCTTTGACAGGTACCCACATATACTGCAGGCCGAGGGTAATTCAAAACAATGTAGCAATGTACAATTTGCACTAAAACCTGCAAACACATCTATTGTGTATGTACTGTGTGACAAAAGAGCAACTTACCATTTATGGTTACAAGAGCCACAATTGCACCGGGTGAAACCTCAACGTTACCTGCTGGGCAGTCACACACATGGTCTGGCCTTTGCACAGGCAACAGCCGAACTAACATTAAAACACACAATATATATAAAAAGAATTGGAAATTAAATGATACACAATAAATATACAATAACAGCACACTCATAGTACATAGAAAGAAATGCATAGGACTTAAAAACCGTAACTATTGGCTTGTGAAACTCTGATGAAGGCTGCAAAAACCCTCCTGTTACTGCCTCTCTGTTGTGCAGGACAAAGGGTGTGTGAACTGCAATATCACAGTCAGCACAAAGAAATGGAAGAGACAGTCAGTCCAGACACCTCACAACTACTTGTTTGCCACACTGGCACACACGGTGTGACTGTGGATCCAGAGTAGCTAACATATTGTCTATAAGACAAGGCCTGGCCTCTTTCCACTTTTGCGAGGACACCATGTTTCTGATCTCCCAGTGAGTAGCAGCTGACTCAGACGACGTCTCACAAGTCATGGCTGCGTCCTCTTCTCCATCCTCCAACAGCTGAAGGAGCTCCTGACGAAGCACCACAGTTCCACACACTAACAGAAAAGAAAATAAAGAAACTCTTCCACAAAGTGAAAAACACTCTAGGCAGTATGTTTCTTAGGACTGCACAAAAGCCCTGCCTAACTCAATTATAACAACAAATATAAAAGTAAACTTTAAAAAAGGAATCACAATATATAAAAGAAGGTAAAGTACCTTTTGTTGGGTTGACACTGGCAACATAACAAGGTTCTTCACGTGGACATTGATGCTGATCTGCAGACACTGGGGGGGAAAAAGAGATTGAAGAATATTTACTTACTGAAATTCTTTGGTGAAAACAAGTTGTGAGATAAAATCAATGGTTGTGAGAATACTGACCACATGGCATGCAACTTCTCATGGCACCTCACGACACCTGCAAGTTAAAAATTGACTCTCCTCTTTTGCCACACGGCTCTCGCCATGTGTCAACTCCACACAATGAGACATGCACAAGAATGTTGCACATTCTCTCTGAAAAATTCTCCAGGGTTTCTCTTGGAGCAGCTTCACTCCAAACCTGTAACCCTGTGTCAAAGAAACATCAGTCAGTGGTTAAATGTTAAGATTGTTCAACTCCCAGCTCCACCCAGAGCCTGTATCCTTGCCTGTAGACAAAACCCTGTAAGTTAAAACAAACTTCACATTTGCAAACAGCTGCAGCTCATAAGAGTAATAAAGTATTCAGCATCACAGAGACAAGTATCATTTCAGGTTTATTCTAAATCATTAAACCTCTACTTTTTTGCCATAATTTGCTCCAAATCATCAATCATCTCAACCTAATCCCACATTGTAATCAGTGACTTTCCTTAAGTTTGTCACTCACTTATTTCATCACTATGAGCTCAATAGTGGTCAGATAATGAGCCCCATTTTAACTATTCTATAACCCTGCACATCTGCTCAGTTGTCACTTTTCTGTCTGTGCTGAATCCTTTACAAGCACTCTTAGAGAAACATTAGCAGTAGCATCCTAGGTCAGGCCTGGGTCACCAGATTCCAGAGGTGCTGTAAAAGGTCATAAAGTTAACACTCTGCTGTAAAAGAAGTAACACTGGTTTCAACACAGTATGTCTCTCACACTGTATTCACATCTCCACTGTAATATTCACATTTCTCAACAACACAGTGTAATTTCATCACCAACATACAGCCTGTGAACACAGTTTCCTTCACACAAAAACTCAGTAATCCTGTGGTAGAAAAACATTATTAAGTTGTGTCCTGCTGTAAATCACATGATCAAATCACATGATTAACCCTCTGCTGTAGAAAAGTAATGTAAATGTTAGCGCTGCGCAGGTGTGTACACACTTTCTCACAGTGACGTCTGCATTGTGAGTAATACAGGATCATGAATAACACACTGCTGGTAAATTCACAGACACACAGAAAATTTACAGCTAAAAGCTTAAATTTGCAGAGTTCACACAGTCATGTGACCCAAAGTTTCCTCCTCTGGTCTCCTCCTGCTCCTGCAACAAAAGACACACACAGAGATACATCCACCCCTTTGTCACATCTGGGTGGGGGTTAACCTTTGCACAGTGGTGTTAAGTCAGTCAAGTCAGTCAACTCTTGTCAGCTTTCAGCAGTCCAGTCAGTTCCCCATTTTTTCACTCATTTTTTATTCATTTATTCATTCAGTGCTGATAGTGGAATCTATCGTCACATTTCGTTTCCACCCTCAGCAATATGACGCCATTTCAAAAAAAGAAAAAGAAGTTAGACTGGATTACCGCTGAATCCTTTTAGACAGGGACTCGCTTCCTAATTGTCCCAATAAGTGGCTTTCTCCTGAACCCATTTTAATTTTGGAGAAATTCACTTTGCAACCATTCCCGACAACATGTTGTGTAGTTCTTCCCTTTCAAATGTTCAGATGTGCTTTTAATGACAGAGATTTAGCAACAAACTTTTAGTGCACTGTGAAAGTAACAAATTAAAAAGGAAAAAAAAAAAGAAAGGCCTTGTTAAGTCATGACACGTGTTCTTCATCCCAGGAGGGGAAATCACACCAAACCTAACTGGCAGGTTCAACTTTGCAACAAAAGACAAATCATCAGCCAGATTAATCTCAAACATTCATCCACACACCTCACAACATAACCCCGTTGTCTCATCACATAATGAATTTCTTCTCATGTAATCAAATGTGTGCCATGTTAAAACTTCTTCACACACCAGAAACTCAACAATCAGTTCACTGTCACGGTTCGCTGGAGGACTCACACGCAGGACTCAGAGGCATGGTATTTATTACAGTTCCACCAGGTGTATATACAAACAGTGCAGGGGGGTAGTGCTATATACAAAGCAGTGACAGGGAAAAAGGCTCTGGGGAAATCCAGGTAGGGAAAAGACACTCGCTCCTCTTCTGACTCTCTCCTATCGTGACCACTCTCTCCAGACACTCACACAAAGGAATCCGCTCGGGGAATGCAGGGTCGGGTCCAGGGGATCGATGTACAGAAAGAAACACACGTCAGAGGTTTTGCGCAGGGAAGCAAAAGAGAACTTGCTCAGAGCCGGGCTGCACTGACGCGAGTCACACACAACAATCCAGGAATGAGTAGAAGCCACTCCCTGGCTTAAATGCTGGCTGCACTGATGAGAACCAGGTGTTTCCTCTTCAGAGGGGCATGAGTTCCGCCCTGGCGAAAGAGCGAGCAAGAGAGAGAGAGAGAGAGAGAGAGAAAGAGAGAACTACTAGTCAGCGGCCTGCTGATCCCCTGGCCGTGACACTCACTCATTCAAGACCCCTCATCAGCATCCTGTTTTCTCCTCAATCTTTGGGCAAACACACTCATATATTAGGGCTGATATCAGGGCTGCACAAGTTCTTTGTGTTTGTGATCATGAATAATATAAGTCTGCCTGTTGAAGATCATGTTTGCTACATTATTATGTCATGTTATTGTTCTGTATTATATTCACCTTTCACCATCCTTTCCCAGCCCCCTGTTACACCATCCATACAAAGCCAATCTGACTGTGGCCCAATGTGTTTGATAGTTTGTGTTGGATGAATAGATTTGACAGACTTGGTTCTCTCACGCTCCGTTTTGCGAAACTATTTTTAAATCCCTGTAGAACTGGAACCATGTAAGCTAGCACAATAATTTTTTTTGCACATGAAACCGGAGGAGTTGTACTTACATTTTATGCCATCAGCTTGTCCTAATTCATGGTTTCTTTCCACATATAGCTTTGCAAAAACAGCATAAAAAGCACTTGCAGCAACAAAAACACAATATTCCAGAAACACGCTTTGCCGATCTGATCAGCTGTTCATAACACTTCCTACGTTGGAATAGACGTCAGCGCGAACTATCGCGTGTCCACCATTACCTGGCCAAAATTGGAAGTGACTTTTTTTTTTTTTTTACCTTTGGGGCCTTATAAGCCTGTACTGGTGTTTTTAAAAGTTATGTTTGACTTCATACTTTTCTGAATAGTTTCTGGGATGCTTAGAACTCAAATTGCACTGCTGAAAATAGTTGATTTTGATGCACATGCTGCTTTCTTGCAAATTTGCATTATAATATTTATTTTCATTTTTTCCAGCAGTATATAAAAAATGGTGTTTCTCAAAAATAAAACTATGAAGACACTCAAAATAAATTTCCTGTTGTTAGAAACTATTTTGTGCAACTTTTTTGTATTTACAGTTTTGAGGAACAAACCTCTTAAATTTCTCCAACTTGAAATATATGCCTAAGCAATATATTTCTTTGCTTAGGCTGCTGCCCCTGCGACCCGGCCTCGGATAAAGCGGATGAAGATGGATGGATGGATGGATGGATAGAAATATATGTAAAAAACAAAAACAATTTTTTTTGTGGTTTATTGCACTTTTTTGCAATTTATGTAGTTATTATAGACTTAATGCATAAATACTATCAAAATTTGGGCTATAACTGTTATATTGATGTACAGCAACTGGAAATGCTCCCAGAAATGGAACTACAGCATGTGAAAATATAAAGATAACTCTGGCGGACTTGGTTCTATGGTAGGTCTTAAAGGGTTAATATAGATTTTCAATGCAGGCTTTTGGTGAGCCGCTGGGTTCTGTGTAATAATCAGTGTTGGGTAAGTTACTTTAAAATAGTAACTTAGTTACATTATTAGTTACTTCTATCAAAAGTAACTCAGTTACTTCAAGTTACTCGTTACTTTCAAAGTAACTAGTTACTAGGGAAAGTAACTTTGGTTTTACTCAGAATTCTCTTGTTAATGTGTTGCTTCCATAACTTTGCCAGTCTTCTAGCTTGCTTACTTGCAACAAGTGCACTGTGCCACCTACCAATAGAAAGGAAAAGATAATACATATTTCCACGAGAGAAATCCCACGCCTGGACCGTCATTGACTGCTGCCATGATTCTAGCCTACGTCACAGCGTCATGTGCGCCTTTTACATCCAACACAAAAAACTGCAGTCGTGGTGCTTTCGATTGTACTCAGAACTCGGAAATTCTGCCTTCTGAATAGGAAGATGTAGGTAACACCAGACTGCAGATGAGCTGCATACAGGGCTGGACGGGGACAAAAAATCGGCCCGGGCATTTTGACTAGAGACCAGCCATTATAGGAAAAATTATAAAGCCTTTGAATGAAAACAAACGCTGTTGTGACAGTGATGTTCACTGTTTTGATGGTATATATGCATCAATCGTTTGTTGTAAGATTCAGATAATTATTTTTTAAAAGCTAGACATTTTAAATGAGAATAAGAAAGAAAAGTATTTCTTTGTGCCCACCTCTCCCTGTTAATGCCCCACCTGGCGCCTCTGGCAAAACTTTGCTAGCTCTGCTCCTGCACAGTTACCAGCTGTCAGCTACCTAAAAAGGATCCTGGTGTTATTTGTCTCTCAGAAACAGTTCATAACTTCCCTTCAACTCATTTATGTCACCTAAAAGGTAAACCTGTTTCTCCATCACCTGTTCAGCTCTGATGATTCAGTAAGGACATCTCCTGGTTTCATGTTTCCCTCTCACCAGATAAACAAACCGACATCATGACCAGCAGCTTTACAGCTGTGGCTCCAGCAAACATCAGCTGATACTAGAAAATAATATTAAATAAATTCTAACAACAGCTGATCAAGCTTAAACGTGCTGCTGTTGTTTAACGCGACATCGGCTGGTTTCCTCTTTCTGGCGCAAAATGGGCGATAATCAAACAAGAGAGCCGATCAGCTGATCATTGATCAGTTTTCAGGATTGAAGTAGAAACGGGAGAGGGAGGGGGGAGAATGAAAGAAGAAGAGGCAGCTGTGCAGCAAAGACACAGAATAACTCCAGCTTTGTGTCTTTTTCAATGTAGCCGAATTACGGGACAAACTGTTCCTTTTCACCTCAATAAGAAATGCGTTGGTAACTCTAATAACTTATGAACAAAATAAAGTTTAACATCGTTAACACCATAGCACCCACCCAGCTGTATAGAAACTCCGTCATGCTAGCTAGTACGCAGTACGGAAAAAGTCAGAATAACAAAAATAAACTCCACCTAAACTTGGTTTATATCTGACCCAGATAGACTGCAGGTCATAACTTCTTACCTGAAGTTCAGTTCACACTTGGACCGGCGGCCGCCTCGGGTCTCTTTTCCTTCTCTTCCACCTGCTGGCCTCCAACACTTGCTAATGTTATTGAATCTGTGGAAGCTCCGCGATAGCCACCACACGAAGTAACGAGTAACGACCCTATCTAAATCCCAGTAACGACTAACGCGTTCCTGATTTTGGCATAATAACTAGTTACCGTGCTCGTTACCACAATAATAACGTAGTTACTGTAACGCGTTACTTAATAACGCGTTAGTCCCAACACTGGTAATAATCATCTCAGCATTTTACAATAGAAAAGCTCTTTATTAGCTCTTCATTTATTGTTATTGTACATGAAACAAAGAAGCTGTGTTTCTCATTTGATGTTAGTTTCATGTTCATCATGATCATTTTCTAAAGAGCTGATATTGAGACCATTTACTGCACTGGCTGCACATCCTGTCTACATTTCTCTGTATGTACTGTGTTTGTCTTTGTTGTCTTTTCATATTTCTCCATATTTACACAGACAGTGAACAGCAGTAGATCTACTCTTCATCTGTTTTATCCCCAGTGAAAGACATGAAGTAGAAATGGTGTCATTAGGAGAAGAACAAGTACGGCGAGGAGGCAGCAGCTCTTAAAGATGAAACACAGCAGCTTAGCCCTGAGCTCAGAGAGCTTCACATGAAAAAGCTCCTCAAGCAGATCATGTCAGAGATTTGTCATCAACAGGAGGAACTGTTAATATCTTAGAATGAAGGATGCTTGTCAGCTGGATGAAGAAGGTTATTTAATGGCAAACGTTCACATTGAAGTCAAATTGTTGTCGTGTTGAACAGATTCATGTACTGATCGTCTCCAGAATGTTAGAAGAGCTTCAATGAATCATTAGAAACAACTTACAGCTGCACAGTTGTGTCAAACCAATCTTTGTGTCATTGTGGGATTTTTTTGTTTCTACATGTGACACACGTCTAAAACATGCACACAATTTGAACACAAAACAGGGACTCATTTGTTACCACAGCCAGATGCTGAAAGACATTTACTTGTAGTCCTGTGTCTATATATATGTACCATTATTAATAAGATCTTGTTGATTCCTGTTGATCCGACACAGAGAGTGGACTTCAGACAGAAACCGTGGAAGAGATTTTAGAGGCCGTGTGTGGCAACAGGAAGTTTCTGTATGTTTGCTGATCTTACATGTGGAAAACAACACGTGATGTTTCTGAAGTTCTACAATGATTGCAACTCTCGCATTTAAGTTCATTTCATTAGACAGTTAAGTTTGAAACAATAAGTAGTTGAAATATTAAGAAATAATAAATAATACATAATAAATAGTAATTCATGTTTGTTGATTAGATTTATATGTTTAAATGTGTTATTTGTGCTAATTGTGCAATTAGATAGGAACCTTTTCTAAAGTTGTGTTGTGGCTAAGAGGGCATTTTATGGCTGTCACACTCAGCAAGCTAATTAAGAGACGAGCCACGAGGTTTGCACGCCTGCAGAAAGATAAATAAAGAGTGCCTTTTTTGGACCTCCCCACCACGTAAAAATGAAAGTTTATTCCCTTTGAGTGAGGCCAATGAGGTAAATGTTTTGTTTATTATCGTTGTATGTAAATGCGCGAGTGTTGCGTGGTATTCAAGTGCAAAAGCCACAGTGTGAAGTGTAATGTGTACTTTATTGATCATTTTGTTGGAATGTTTCGTTGTATATAATGCTTAAGGACTTTAGTAAGAATATTCATTTAAGTTTGTATCTCCTCTTAGTTCTGACAGCATTGTATCAGCTGTGGATGGACATCATTACATGTTACACTATGGAGCTACCAGCCCAGTATATGTAGCCCACAGTAGATGGAGACATCAAGCTGGACTGACAAACATCAGGACTCATGTAATCCCTACATGTGGACCTTTCACAGATGATCCAAGTGCAGATTCAACTCTGCATTACATTTGACTTCAGCTGTTACACACTTTCATTTTCTAGCTGTGTCACTTCCTGCTTTTTGGATCAGATAGTTTATCCATGTCCACAAATGTTTGGCTGCATATTTGTATCATCTATATTTTCAGTCTTCATACAGCCGATATTTCATGTGAACTCCAATCTGCCACCTGCCATCACGTTTTCAGGGTTCATTCAGTGTTGAAATGTAGGACAAACAGCAGCACATGTTCTCTAAATGTTTGCAGTCATTTTAAATGAAGCTGATACTACATGAGACATTTTCCACATTTATTGTCTTTGAACAGAGAATAATAAAGCCTTCAAACATATACAGGCTTGTGCAAATACAAACTTCTGTGGTGTATTTGATGACCTGCAGAGGAGAACAAGTCAGGCTTTTCAGCCCTAACACAACCTCTTTGTTCTCAATACTATAAAACCTTAAAAGGCTGATATGCAAGTTTGCATGAATCACCAACACAGTTGTATTTGTTTCTAGTACAGTTATAAATAAGGTGATCAAATATCTGCTGACTGATTAGATCCAGTATCTATTACAGATGAACTGGATATCACAGCGCATGTTGTTAATCCGTCATATCAAACTAAACAGTGTTGCTGGTGTAAATATCCTCCAATAAAGTCAGATGGGCTGAGGGCTGTTGTTGCCAGGTAACGCTTGATGTCACACTGGATCTTCTGATCTTTAGCATCGTAGCACTCGCAGTCTGATGTTGGCTCATGTGTTGTCACACACCAACATGACGTTCTACTAGTCAAGGCCTCACCTTAACCCACTGATGCTGATCACACAGACCCACTAATAGAACTGTTTTATCACGTTTATGCAGCGTCACCATTAATGTCACATTTAATCAGAACACATTTACATTACAAGCCCACTACAACCACTATCAACATTTTAAATTACATTATACATCCTCAGTGATTTAAAGCACCACTATTTTAACCTGATTCATTTTTTTCACCTTAACACTTCATTCCTCAAATGAAGCAAAAAAATGTACCAACAAATAATTTAATATTTATTTTCCAAATTTTACAAGTGAAATCAAACAAGTGTATTTAACAATGAAAACCAGAGTACAAGCTGCTCATATAGAGTCCAACCCAGGCTAAAAGTAAGTTGAGTAGACCAGCATCATCAAAGTGTCGGTTCCCTGAACACGGTGCAAGATCGCCATCTGCAGGACAAAACTAGTTTTTCTCGCCCTCCTCGTCAACGTCAAGATGACGTCATCGTACAACAAAACATGCAGATCAGGTGACATGACTGTCTGAGAGGCGAGTTAAACTGTGGCAGGTAAGCATGTGGAGGAGGAGCAACAACTGCAGCATGACACTGGAACATCATCTTTGCATTATACAGTTTCCTCTCTAACTGGATGATGCTGTGAACAAGAACAGCTGTGGAGCCATTGGCCATTTCCCATAGTGTAGCTGAGTCAAAACAGCCCAAGTGCTGAGAGGGAAAACACGATGATTTATGTAAAGTCATAACTGGCTGCAGCAGCTGACCTTTGACCTGTGAGCTGCAGCTTTTATGGTTCAGTGTTTAATGTTTAAACTGTTTATGGCTGCACACACGCCCACAGTCAGGTTGTATACATATTGAAACGTTATATACAGTGTGGCAGCTGACCTTTGACCTTTAACCTGCGAGCTTCAGACTCATTGCTGGTGTGAGGTGTTTAATACTATTGAAGCTTGCAGACACACCCACATCATCTGATTTGTTCTCAGGGTTGTTCAGTGTGTTGGAGTTGGAGCAGAAACCTGCTGCAGGTTAATTATTGATCAAACAATATCACACAAGGTGCAGCAGCTGACCTTTGACCTGTGAGCTTCAGACTCTTTGCTGGTGTGAAGTGTTTAATGTGACTTCAGCCTGCAGACACAGAGGACTGATGAAGCAGAAGATTGTCTCTGTTTCTACACAGACCTGGTCCAGACAGCAGAGCTGCAGAGTGAAGACGTTCATGGGAAGAAGCTGAGTAAGTGCAACATCCTCTTTGAATCCTGGATCAGGAAGTGAAGCCGGTGAATATTTGGTGTTTAAATAAGGTTTCTGTCTTTGACTCAGTCTGCTGTCACTTTGTTTCAGAAAAAAAGAGATTTCAGATTTGAATGATTTGAAGTTTGATTTGAATGAAATTTACAATCAAATGCTTTCAGTGTTGCTGTGTTGAGTGTTTGCCCGTTTAATGTTTGTATGGAAGACACAGAAAGACGTGACTAAAGAAATCTGTGCTAGAGGGACATTTAAAAAAAATAGTAGAAAAGAAAACAGATCTTGAATTCTTTAGAGAATTTTCTAGAAATCTTTTTCTTTCAAAACAGAATTCAGAATATTGATCTTTGACATGGAAGCTGTTTCTACAGGATCCTGATGGACACTCAAAGGTTTTATAAAATGTTCTCATTAGTTGTTTACAGCAGAATATCAACATATTGTCTTTGTGCAAAAATTCTTACAAATAATTACCATGTTATTTATGTAACACCATTTTAACCACTCATTACGCTGGTCTAACCGTTTTCTATTAAACTATATAATACATATTATGCATTTCAGATTGCTCAAATTAAATCATGTACATTACAAACCTTGTTCCCCTGTCGACTGTAGCTAGAACCATTCGTTTTTGTACAATTTAACCATGTTTTTCTCTCCCTTTTCTCCGTTAGCATTATTTTTCTGTTTTTCTTCCGTCTTTTTGTACATCAAGCTGGTTACCGTTACATCATTCATCTCCGGTCACACAGGAAGTTACCAAAACAAAAGCACAAACGTTATATTACGTGAATATGAGCTAACTTTACATATCCGCCGTTACACTCCCACCAAATTATTTGCTGTTACAAACAATATTAAACACACATAATTTCTGAACAGGTAACTTAACAATGACAATACCTTTGTATATTCAACAACTAATTTTCATTGCATTTTAACTTCTTAGTGCATCTTGCTTTTCACAACTTTCTAACAGTAGAACCAACTTATGAACTGGGCGTTCTACTGTAGACATCTTATGTAAACGTTCACCCCTTTTACTAAGGTTACTGTCTGCAAAGGTTACTTTGACCTTTCTCAAGTCCGTCTTCATCTGTTATGGTGTCCACAACTCTACCAAGTCTCCATTGGGATCGTGGCAGTATTTCTTCCTCTTCCATCACTATGTCATCTACTTGCATATTCCTTTTAGCAGCATGCCATCTCTGCCGAACCCTGATGTTGTGAAGATATTCTCTCTTCCATTTGCTCCAAAATTGCTCCATTAGGTATTGTACCTGATGCCATTGCTTCCGAGCATACAGATCCTGTTTAACAAACTGTCCTGGAGGAGGCAAAGCTGTTGTGGTTTTCATAGTTAGGAAATGATTTGGAGTTATTGGTCTCAAACTGTTTGGATCATTGAGATTGTCTGTCGTCAACGGGCGGCTGTTTACTATTGCAGCTGCTTCATAGAGAAAGGTTCTGAGCGATGAATCGGTGAGTTGTCTCTTTGCGAGAGCAAGTATGGCTTTGAGGATGTTTCTCACAGTCCAAATTTGTTGTTCCCATTCTCCACCTGCGTGGCTAGCATGGGGTGTGTTAAACACAAAATCACATTGTTTTTCAGATAGAAAGGTTTCAGTTTTTCAGTGTCTATTTCATTCAATGCTGTACACAGTTCATTTTTGGCACCTACAAAGTTAGTACCTCGATCACATGTTATTTGTCTGATAGGGCCTCTCAGAGCTATAAAGCACCTTAGTCCATTAATGAAAGCGTCCGTAGTCAGGTCTTCTAACATTTCTACGTGTACTGCTCGTAAATAGAAACAAGTGAAAAGGAGAGCGTACCTTTTGTTTTCTTTTCTTGCTTGTTTGGTTAGGAATGGGCCGAAAATATCCATACCACAGTATGTGAAAGGCGGAGAGTGTTTGACTCTTTTTGTGGGGAGATCTTTCATTTTTTGTCCTTCCACAGCTCTCCTTAGTCTCCGACATGTCACACACTGACGGATGTAGTCTGATACTGTTTGACTTAGCTTGGGAATCCAATAACCGCTGGACCGTATTTCGTTCATTGTGAAGCTCTTTCCTTGATGATTTATTCTTTCGTGACAGTGAGCGATTATGAGTTTTGTAATATGATGGTCTCTTGGAATGACAGTTGGGTGTTTGAATGTGTTAGGAAGCGATGAGTGCTTTAGCCTTCTTCCCACCTCGAGCACATTGTCTTCGTCCAAGAAAGGATCCAAGTTGTACATTTTGTTGCTCTCATGTAGTGCCTTTCCTTTGCTTAATGTCTTTATCTCATCTGAAAATGTTAGTCCTTGTAAGTTTTTGATAATCACCAATTTCAGTGTTTTGTCTTTCAGTTACAGTGCTGAGTGATTTTGATTTGTCTCTGAGTAGGAACCGCTTGAGACGTGCTATGGCACTGACAACGTGTGACCAGGATGAGAACCTTGTGAGACGGTCACAGAGACTTCTGTGTTCTGTAGTTTGGCTGTTGAGTTATTGCACTTTTCTCACCTCTGGATCTCCCACCAAAGGTTCAATAGACTCTTTAGTTGGAAGATTTAACTTCTTTTCCCATAAGAATTGAGGGCCTGTGAGCCAGTTTGATGATAGCAGTTCCGCTACTGATGTGCCCCTTGATGCTATGTCAGCGGGGTTTTCACTCGTCGGTACATAGAACCATTGCTGTGGTGCAGTATTGTTTCGTGTTTCACTTTCAGGTCCATTATCATCAGTCTCTTCGGCATCACCCCTTTGTATAATGTCATTCGCGTATGTGACATAGTCTCTTTTGTATTTTTCATCACGCATTGGTTTACATTTGAGCTGATTGAGTCTGCTCTCAGCGAGTTGTCTGTTATCTGGCACTTGTAGCCTTTTTTTAATGGCAATGGCATTTCATAATGTCCCTTTTTTGTTTGTGTTATGCCTTGTTCAAGTTTCTCAAGAAACCTAAGGTCGTCTTGAGACACCATCTTTTCGTTTATTTTGTTTTCTTTAAAGTCCTTTTCTAGTGCTCGTATTGCATCTGCAGGAGTACATGGAGGCATTTCTTTAACAGTTATTCTGTGACAGAGACTCCTTGTTGTCTCTGATGCATTGCATGGCACTGAGTTGCCAACTATGCTCCATCCTAAATCAGTTTGGATGGCATATGGCTCATTGTCTTTACCTAAGAGTACTTGTCTGGGTGCCAGAGCTTGGGGACAAGTATAACCAATCAGGAGACTCACCTCACAACTGAGGAGCGGTGGGATCTCATCTACAATGGACGACAAATGACTCCACAGTTTTGCCATGTCACATGTTGGTATGTGTTCTCTATTTGCAGGTATGTAGTCCTTTGTGTAAGCAGTTGGGAGCCTTAGCACTGTTGCTGAATTGTAACCTTTCACTAGAAGATCACACACTTTTCCGCTGCTTACTACAGCATTTTTACCCATCGTTGTGATTAGTCTGAGTTTTACAGGGCACACATTTGCTTGCAGTTTCTGTGTTACATCCTGATCTATAAAAACAGTGTCACTCTGTGTGTCTAGTAGCGCATAGACTAGTTTTTCCCTTTGTGGATTAGCAGCCGTTGAGACCCATACTGGGAGTATCATGGAGGTACTGACTGTGTGTTCTGCTCTAGCGTCATTTAACGCCATGGCTGTTGCACTTTCAGGTGAGTTCCCTTGTGTTGCGTTATCTATACTCACTTGAGCTTGCTTTTCTCTTTGCAGACTAATGCTGTAGTTCTCATCGTGAAGACAGGTCGGGTGTCTCTTAGAGCAGGTTTCACAAGTGAGGTGCCGTTTGCAGTCCTTAGCACTATGACCTTGCTTTAAACAACCATAACAATGTTTATTATCCTTTACATGTTTCTTTTTCATTTCCAGGGTCATTTGCAGAAAGTTTGGGCACTTTATAAGTGGATGCGACTCTTGGCACAGTGTGCATGAAGAACTGTTGTATATTTTAGTCTTTACATCTCGTTCAGTTGTGTTAATGTTGAATACACTTGCCTTGTTTCTTTTGACTTCTCTTGTGTTTCTTTTGTCATCATTTGTTTCCGTGGAGCGACGTGCATGTATGGAAGCGACTGGGTTGCATGCTACTTCTGCTTCAAGTGAGAGAAAGGAGGCAAATTCACTGAAGCTGGGGAATTCACCACCGTCCATGAGTATCTTTGTTACATGCCTGTTCCATCTTGTGTTTATCCAGTCTGGCAGTTTATGCAACAGTTTCTGATTTTCTTGACAGTCATTGAGTATTTGCAGTCCTTTCACGTGAGGCATCGCAAGTGTGTATGCATTCACAAAATCAGCAAAGTTCCTTAGCCCATCAGCATCTCTCGACTGTATTTTAGGCCAACTAGATAACTTCTCTTTAAATGCCCGTTGTAGCACGAATGGCTGGTCGTACCTTTGGTTTAACTTTGCCCAAGCGTCGTTATACGCTTCTTCATCATTTCTGAAGAAAGTCCCTTCAAGGCACTTGCGAGCTGAGCCAGTTACATACCTTTTTAGATAGTACAGTTTATCTGCTGCTGACATGCCAGTTTGTTCAATAAGTGACATGAAAGTGGATTTCCATTCAATAAATTTTATTGGCTCACCACTAAACATCGTTGGTTCTGGCGTGGGGAGTCTATTTATTCTTATGCTGTCTTGTACCGCCTGTGCAAGCTGGCTGACACTAGGAGGGGCTGTTGGCGCCGGTATGGAGTATGATGGTACAGTGTGTTTGGGTGTGTGCTCTAGGTTCACCTTTTCCATCTTAACTGAATATGCATCATCAACTTGTGATAACTCTCTGTTGTAGGCATCCAACCTGGCGCGAGCGGCTTCCACCTCCCTTTCGGCTTTCAGGCGTTCCAACTCTGATGTTTGAACTGCCATTTGTTTCTTATGCTCCTCTTCAAGAGCCTTTATCTTTTCCTTTTGTCTTTGTTCCCCTTGTACAATCTTGTACTCTGCTTCCTTTGCTGCTAGTTCTGCTGCTGCATCTGCTCGTTTTGAAGCAAGATGTGAGGCTGAAGACAGTTGGCTACGTTTCGATGCTGCAGTCGAGCCATAGATGGATTGGGCATAATCATGTTCTAATAGTCTGCGTAGACGTTTTCTTTCATATTCTCCATCAAAATCTTATTCTTTCCAGGATGACTTTCACGATGTCATGAGTAACTGTTTCACATGCATCGGTTTTTCTTCGTATGTCTGATGAAGGTGCAATGTGACTTCTCATTTCAGTGTACAACTTTAGCAGTTCATCTTTTCTTTGGTCTAGATCATCTGCAAGATCTGCCATTTCTTTCTCTGAAATGTCCAACTTTAATCTTTCTCTTGTTTCTCGCACTCGTATTTTCCATTGTTCATAAAGAGAAAATAGTCTTTTTTCTCTTTTACTTATCTCTTCCTTCTGATAAGTTAGCATTTTTTCGGTTGGCACCTTGGCTCTTTCTGAACGCCTTGGAATTGCGGAGTCACTTTGAGCTTTATCTTGTGGCTCATTTAATATTTGTTCTTTGTTTGCAAACTGTTCATTAATGTCTTCTTCTGAATCCTCCATTTTAACTTTATTTTCCTTTTGCCTTTCGCCGTTTTATTCTCTGACCTGCTTCTGCCATCTGCTGGATGTTGTGGGAATTGTAGTTAAACCTTGAGCCCTCGTGGTGTAGCAAAATGGCAGCGGCCAAGCTCTTACTGTAGCATCCAGTCGAACTGAGAAGGCCAGAACTGATGGTTGTTAAATGACCTTTATTTTTCCTTGCCGTGTATCAGACAACGAACCAACGTAAGAGCTAGACAAACAAATACAACAATTACCATGTTATTTATGTAACACCATTTTAACTGCTCATTACGCTGGTCTAACCGTTTTCTATTAAACTATATAATACATATTATGCATTTCAGATTGCTCAAATTAAATCATGTACATTACAAACCTTGTTCCCCTGTCGACTGTAGCTAGAACCATTCGTTTTTGTACAATTTAACCATGTTTTTCTCTCCCTTTTCTCCGTTAGCATTAGTTTTCCGTTTTTCTTCCGTCTTTTTGTACATCAAGCTGGTTACCAGTGTTGCCAACTCCTCAGTAAGGAAAATCGCTATTGGTTGTCCTAAAAGTTGCTAAATGACGTCATCACCTAATTTGCATAATTGGTCATGCTAATGTAATTGTAACCTGCGTTGTTGGAGAGAGAAATAACATCGTGGACGAGACATAAAGTGAGTAAAAAATGTCCTAAATGCATTTAGAATTTATTTAGAACTACAAATTAAATTTCTTTTAGCAATTATTGTTTTTTGTAATGTCACAATTCCAACCCTGCTCCTTTACCCGGGCTTGGACCGGCAAAAGTGACCCGAAATAGGAACTCTGGTGGAGTTACTTTGTGTGTGTGTGTGTGTGTGTTTATAAGTAGTTTTAAACCTGATCCACAAAACAGCATAAGTAGCTTAAGAGTAAAAGAAGAACTGACTGCATTACAGCACCCGCTGCTTGTTGAGAGTAAAAGCGATATGTGCTTTCACGTCTTTTTTTAGCTTTCTTTTAGAAAAAAAGTCGCTAGGGGGTCTGAAAACTCGCTAAATATAGCAACAAAGTCGCTAAGTTGGCAACTCTGCTGGTTACCGTTACATCATTCACTTCCGGTCACAAAGGAAGTTACCAAAACAAAAGCACAAACGTTATATTACGTGAATATGAGCTAGCTTTACATATCCGCTGTTACATGGCTCATTAAAAGTTATTTAAACAGAGCATTTTTGTTTTTATAACAAAAAGTTTTGGATTTTTTTTTTGTGGTCTGTTTATTAATAGAGTTAAATGTTGAGGCACATGAAGGAAGTGAATCTGAATGACATGAAGGTCACGATGTCCATGTAGAGTGCAGACAGGCAGCACAGTATGCTTTAATCTGATCCAATTTATCTTGTTACAGACTTTTTAATATTTGTATAAGGGGTGTGTGTGTGTGTGTAAGGGGGGGGGGGCATCTCTGCAGAAGGTCAGGGCTCTGATAGTTACAGTTAACGGTTGACTTACTGGGCAGGTGGATCCTGAGTGTCTTTTGGAGTCAGGGTTCATTATGGTCCTGGTTGCTACTGGAAATAAAGACTGCTCATATTGAAAAGCAGCTTATAAGAACTGGTTCATTTTCCAGATAATTCCACTATTAAGACAACAGACATTTGGGAGGCTTTCTCCTGAGAGTAACACTGAAAGTCTTGCTGCTCCTCCACAAAATGAACTCTTCAGTTTAGATTTGATTAAAGACACAGCTCAGCTAAACACAACTCAAACTAATCTACACTATTTTTCTTTATTACGCAGCATTTTAATAACTATTTCCAGATGTTTCTGAAGATGAAAACAGAATTAAACTCCAGCCTGATCCGTTTCTGAGGTTCCTGACTCTGAACGTCCCTCAAACGCCTCTCTGATCGTTTCCTTCCGTCGCTTTTACTTTGGCTTTCGTGAATGTTGTGGCACAGTTGATCGTCTCCATGTTAAGATAACGTTAGCAGTCTGTACTGTTTTCCTGGCTAACATCAGCTGTGTGCAGCTTAGTTTCAGCATAAATCTGCTTCGTTTTATGTGAGATCAGAGTCTGGGAATGAGACAGAAACAGTTAGTTGATGATCAGCAGCTGAACTCAGAGTCGATGTTACTGTGGATCCACTGACTGATGACTGTAGGCAGCTTCTCCTGCCTCCATCAGTCTGTTATGGAAGCCCGTTTCCGCCACAAAAAAAAAGGATCCATTCATGAAATTTCGACTTATAACTCGAAATTTTGAGAAAAGTAGCTCGAAATTTTGAGTTAGTTCTGCCAATCAGTAATCTACGTACAATGTGCACTCAAAACCGCATCGCAACAAATCGGCGCTTTCGAGAGTACGTTTGCTGATATTAACGCCATGTGATTCAGCTAATAACAGAAAGATTTCATCATTTGTGAAGCCACACAGACAATAATCAGCAATTTGTGCATTTATGACTGGCTGTAATTCTGGTATCTTAGCTGTAGCATTTGTAGCTGAGGGCTTCAGCTTCCAGGTAACAAAGAAATTACGTCATTCACGTAAATTACTGATTGACAGTTTTCTCAAAATTCCAAGTTAATAAGTCGGAATTACGAAAAAATAACTCGAAATTTCGAAAGAGTTGCTTTTCGGAAGTCGCTGCCAACACTTGATCTATAAAATGCATTTCTCTGCTGGTTCGCTATAGTTTGCTGTCGTATTTGTATGCAGGTTTTTTCCTTTTTTAGTTTGATTCATTCGTGTATTGTAGGTGAATGCGCTGATGCTAGATCATAAATTCTGCAGAGTTAGTAAACTGGCCGTTTTTGCTCAATAATTCATGTTTCATGTTCAAACCATCAGACAGAAACTCTGCATTTGTTTTTATGTTGTTCAGCCTGTTGTTCTTGAGGTAATCTGTGATGCATTTAATGACCCTCCACATGCTCTGAGGGTCATTTGAAGAGAAACAGAACTTCATCTTTAGAGCATAAGTGGGTTTTTGGCCTCTTTATGCCTGCGGTCAGGCTCTGTTTATTGTAGTATAACACTCATAGGACATGGTGTCCCGCTGCACACACACTGCACACACACTGCACACAATGACTGTCATGATCCTGGGTCCTTTTGACCCAGCATTTTGTGTTTTCTATTAGTGATTTTGGTTCTGTTCCTCCTGTTTAGTGTATTCTGTTCTGCCATCTATTCCTGTGTTAAGTCCACGTTTCCTAGTCTGTGTCTTTGCGTGTGTGTTTCCTGTTTTATTGTGAAGGTCTGCGTCTTATGTAAGTGTTTTCAGTTTGCCTCCCTAGTCTCGTCACGTTTATGACTCCCAGCTGTGTCCCCCACCTGTGTGTAATCTCCCTTTGTTCTCTGAGTGTTTTTAAGTCGTGTCTTCTGTCTTAGTCGTCGCTGGTTCGTCTGTGTTGTTTCCCCTCGGTCTCCCTGCGTCTCTCCATCCGTCTCCCTGTGTGTATTTCCCCGGACTTCCCTGCTTCCACGTTTCTGGTTTGTTTTGTTAGTTTGCACAGTTTAGGTTTTCTGTTACTGCTTCACCCGCGCCTTTGCTGTTGTATTCCCTTTTGTAAATAAATACTCATCTGCACCTGAGCTGCCACTTCCGGGTCCTAAATAACTACCACACGGCTTGCCCCGGCAGACCGTGACAGTACGAACCAGCCAACATGGACCCTGCGGCACTCGATCCGTCCGAGGAGCTCCAGGATGACATCAGCTACAACGTGGAAATTCTCCTCGGGCTGTGGCTGGAGAACCCTCCGTACGAGCTTCGCCGCACCGTTGAAAAGCGGCTACAACGGCTCTTTTCCGGCCTCCCATGGCTTTTGAAATCACTTCCTCCGACCATGCAGGCTTTTCTCCAGCACACACCTCACCTTCTCTCAGCCACTCCTGCCTCGCTGCCCGACTCGTCGGATGTGATCCTGCCCGGCCCGTCGGAGCCGTCGGCGGGGAGGAAACGCCGATCGCGCCACCGGCGCGCCACCCCACAGCCGGACGTTCAGACTTCTAATTCGTCGGCTGTGGTGAGTGGGGACTCTTTTCCGTTTTTTGACTGTGTGACTGTTCATTCAGGGGCTGTGTTCTGCGCGGCAGATGATGGTGTGAACAGCTTGCCGCCTGCCCAGCAGCCACGGTCAGCTCAGTCAGCCGCTCAGCAGCCACTGTCAGCTCAGCCAGCCGCCCGGCAGCCACTGTCAGCTCAGCCAGCCACCCGGCAGCCACTGTCAGCTCAGCCAGCCGCCCGGCAGCCACTGTCAGCTCAGCCAGCCGCCCGGCAGCCACTGTCAGCTCAGCCAGCCGCCCGGCAGCCACTGTCAGCTCAGCCAGCCGCCCGGCAGCCACTGTCAGTTCGGTCTCCGGTGCCACCTGTAGTTCACGCTCCAGCGCCTCCAGCGTCACCTGTAGTTTACGCTCCAGCGCCTCCAGCGCCACCTGTAGTTTACGCTCCAGCGGCTCCAGCGCCACCTGTAGTTCACGCTCCGGCGCCTCCAGTAGTTCGCGCTCCAGCGCCTCCGGCGTCACCCGTAGCTCGCGCTCCAGCGCCTCCGGCATCACCCGTAGCTCGCGCTCCAGTGCCCCCGCTACCCGTAGCTCCACTGTCACCGCTGCCTCCAGTGTCACCTGTAGTTCAGGCCCCCGCGCCTCCAGTGTCACCTGTAGTTCAGGCCCCCGCGCCTCCAGTGTCACCTGTAGTTCAGGCCCCCGCGCCTCCATTGTCACCTGTAGTTCAGGCCCCCGCGCCTCCAGTGTCACCTGTAGTTCAGGCTCCGGTATTACCAATTTCACTCGTTCACTCCATGCAGGGAGAAAGTCTTATTGCCACTCAGGGTGCTTTTCATGGTTTAGCTGCCATTGGCACAGTTAGCCGCTCCAGGGCTTCCCCAGAGGCTAGGTCTCAGTTCCCAGCTGATTCTGGACCCCTGAGGTTTGAGCAGCCACCTGAGAGCTGTGCCGTGTCAGCGTTGCCTGGGCAGAGCCAGTGCCCAGTGCATTGCCGGTCGCCTTTGTGTCAGCTAGTAGCCTCCATGACTGCTGGCTTAGGGATGGCTTCAGCTGGAGGGTCCGAGGGACCGCTCCGGCCTTTGTCTTCTGTCTCCGCTGGAGGGTCCGAGGGACCGCTCCGGCCTCTGTCTCCTGTCTCCGCTGGAGGGTCCGAGGGACCGCTCCGGCCTCTGTCTCCTGTCTCCGCTGGAGGGTCCGAGGGACCGCTCCGGCCTTTGTCTCCTGTCTCCGCTGGAGGGTCCGAGGGACCGCTCCGGCCTTTGTCTCCTGTCTCCGCTGGAGGGTCCGAGGGACCCGTCCAGCCTGCCGCTTCCGCCTCCGGCTTCCACGCCGCCGGCTGCAGCGCTTCCGCCTCCGGCTTCCACGCCGCCACCTGCAGCGCTTCCGCCTCCGGCTTCCACGCCGCCTCCAGCTTCCACACCGCCGCCGCCTGCAGCGCTTCCGCCTCCGGCTACCACGCCGCCTCCGGCCTCTACGCCGCCGCCTGCAGCGCTTCCGCCTCCGGCTTCCACGCCGCCTCCGGCCTCTACGCCGCCGCCTGCAGCGCTTCCGCCTCCGGCCTCCACGCCGCCACCTGCAGCGCTTCCGCCTCCGGCCTCCACGCCGCCACCTGCAGCGCTTCCGCCTCCGGCTTCCACGCCGCCTCCGGCTCACACGCCACCGCCTGCAGCCTCGGCATCCACGCCAGCTGCGGCCTCTTCATCCACGCCAGCTGCGGCCTCTTCATCCACGCCAGCTGCGGCCTCTTCATCCACGCCAGCTGCGGCCTCTTCATCCACGCCAGCTGCAGCCTCTTTATCCACGCCAGCCGCAGCCTCTTCGCCCTCGTCTGGTCCAGCCTCCGAGTCTTCGCCCTCGTCTGGTCCAGCCTCCGAGTCTTCGCCCTCGTCTGGTCCAGCCGCAGCCTCTTCAGCCTCTTCGCCCCCGTCTGGTCCAGCCGCAGCCTCTTCAGCCTCTTCGCCCCCGTCTGGTCCAGCCGCATCCTCTTCAGCCTCTTCGCCCCCGTCTGATCCAGCCGCAGCCTCTTCAGCCTCTTCGCCCCCGTCTGGTCCAGCCTCCGAGTCTTCGCCCCCGTCTGGTCCAGCCTCCGAGTCTTCGCCCTCGTCTGGTCCAGCCTCATCTGGGGCTGCAGCTAACCGGCCACTTTCCTGGCCACTGGCCGGGCCCCTTCGCTGTCTTAAGCGGCCCCCGGACTCCCTTTGCCTGAGTTGCCACTGTTGCCTTCCGCACGGTCGGCCCCCTGAACCGCGTCCACGTCTGCGCCGCTGCCTTCCGCGCGGCCGGCCTCCAGACTCCCGTCACCTGGGTCGCCGCCGTTGCCGTCCGCACGGTCGGCCCCCTGAACTGCTTCCACGTCGCCACCGTGGCCTTCCTCGCGGCCGGCCCCCGGACCCCCTTCGTCTGAGTCGCCGCCGTTGCCTTCCGCACGGTCGGCCTCCGGACCCCCTTCGTCTGAGTCGCCGCCGTTGCCTTCCGCACGGTCGGCCTCCGGACCCCCGTCACCTGGGTCGCCGCCGTTGCCGTCTGCACGGTCGGCCCCCTGAGCTGCTTTCACGTCGCCGCCGTGGCCTTCCTCGCGGTCGGCCCCCGGACACCCTTCGGCTGAGTCGCCGCCGTTGCCTTCCGCACGGTCGGCCTCCCGAACTGTTTCCACGTCGCCACCGTTGCCGTCCGCACGGTCGGCCCCCTGAGCTGCTTTCACGTCGCCGCCGTTGCCTTCCGCACGGTCGGCCTCCCGAACTGTTACCACGTCGCCACCGTTGCCGTCCGCACGGTCGGCCCCCTGACCTGTTTGGACTCCTGTGCTGTCAGCCCCCTGGCCGGCCCCCTGGACTCGTTTGTTTTGGACACTGTTTTCTTGGGCTCCTGTGTGTTCTTTTGTTGCTGCTTTTTGTGCTGGCTCGTGTTTTGTTTTTGGATTTTGGTTTTTTTTTTGTCCCTCCTGTGCGCCTGTTCTGTTTTGCTCCGAGCCCTCCGTCCTGGGCCCCCGCCGCCCGCCCTGGTTGGGTTGTTTTCTGTTTGTTTTTTTTTTGTTTTTGCTTTTTTTTTGGTGGTTTTGTTTCTTGTTGGGCTGTCTGGTGCCAGCCTTTGAGGGGGGGGTACTGTCATGATCCTGGGTCCTTTTGACCCAGCATTTTGTGTTTTCTATTAGTGATTTTGGTTCTGTTCCTCCTGTTTAGTGTATTCTGTTCTGCCATCTATTCCTGTGTTAAGTCCACGTTTCCTAGTCTGTGTCTTTGCGTGTGTGTTTCCTGTTTTATTGTGAAGGTCTGCGTCTTATGTAAGTGTTTTCAGTTTGCCTCCCTAGTCTCGTCACGTTTATGACTCCCAGCTGTGTCCCCCACCTGTGTGTAATCTCCCTGTGTTCTCTGAGTGTTTTTAAGTCGTGTCTTCTGTCTTAGTCGTCGCTGGTTCGTCTGTGTTGTTTCCCCTCGGTCTCCCTGCGTCTCTCCATCCGTCTCCCTGTGTGTATTTCCCCGGACTTCCCTGCTTCCACGTTTCTGGTTAGTTTGCACAGTTTAGGTTTTCTGTTACTGCTTCACCCGCGCCTTTGCTGTTGTATTCCCTTTTGTAAATAAATACTCATCTGCACCTGAGCTGCCACTTCCGGGTCCTAAATAACTACCACACGGCTTGCCCCGGCAGACCGTGACAATGACAGCTGCAGAGTTTGTGTCTGATGTATTAAGTATGAAACACTGTTGGGCTAAAATCTGGTCAGAATGAATCCAGGTGCAGGTGTGTCAGTTTAGGACCACTGGACTAACATCCAAGTGCACACTAGAGCAGGGGAATAGGACCAAAAATATTTATCACGATATACATTTGAAAATTTGCGATAACAATATAACTGATGATATAATTGACACTAGACAAAATACTTTACAACTCCTCAACTTTATTAGTGCAAAAAAAAAAAAAACATCAATGTATTTTCACTTAAACAAACAGCTTTTTTAAGTGCATTAAAGTTATATAAACAATTTACAGTGCAAATGTAAATTCCTTGCTGACAGTTTAACCAAAAAGCATTTCCAGTGGAAAGTGGCCGACATATTCTCAGCATAACCATGTGTAATATCCACAAAACTTAAAAAGAGGTTAAACACACACAATACGGTAATATTATGTTGAAGCACAGTACGTATCACTCCGCGAGGCTCCTGCCTACGATAGCCGTAATGCTCCGACAATCCATCAAGCGGTGCGGCTTCGTAGCTTAGCAAAATCATACTGAAACATTTGACAGATTTCCGAGCGCCGTGTACGACATAAAATCGTTTCGAGGTCAGTAAACACAATCAGAATTCATACATAAGGCACACGGAATTATAAGGGGCACTGTCGATTTTCAGAAAAATCAAAGGATTGATTTTAAGTGTGTCGTATTTTCCAAAAACACGGTAATAACGACGGCCCGCTAGCATGCTCTACCAAAAATAGTGCTTTGTTGTGTATCTGACGGATGAAAGCCAAACCAGTTCCACACCACTGAAGTTGCAGCATTTTTACAAACCAGTTCTGCTTCATCCATTTCATTCAACTATCTGCTTTCGTCCTTCTCATTCTGCGTTGCCGCCATGTGTACGTATGTAAACAAAGGCACTGCCCATGCACGTTTTACCCATATTCTTTCACGATATTTCATTTTCCTATCATTGCCCAACATTACACCGGTATTATCGTGAACGGTATGATATAGCCCAGCCCTAGTGCGCACAATATAAAGTGTATTCTGTAGTAACATCCTGGTGTTGCAGCAACAGTCCCACATGAAAACGTCAACAGTCAAACTCAAAATCTCTTTTTGTCAAAAATAAAATGACAGCAGACCAATTTGAACAAAGTTGGTAAAATGCTTCAGAAATTAGTAAAATATTAAAAAGTGTCTTGATGCTCAATCATCCAGTAAATCCCCAAAAAGTTGATTCTGTTCATCTGGATGTTTTCAGCAGCATGGATCAGTGTGAGGACAGAGAGGAGGGAGTCCCTCCCTCTAAAAGCACTCTGTGTGGGGAACATGAGAGCCAGACCAAAGCTCAGAGGTGAGATGACCATCTCTAACTGTCCATGACTCTTCTCCATGTCACAGCTCAGCATTCACATCACTGCTCCATCATTATTCACAGGGACCAACATGGACCTGAACCTGATACAGACTCTGATTCAGATTCCAGCTCTGTGTCCTTCAAGAGTTGCCGGTCTAGAACTTCCCCCATTGATTTTAAAGTCTCTGCTGCAGAGAGGTGAGCTGTTAGTAACAAGAACTCTATGATTTAAATGATTTTGATGTTTCCTGGTTTCTAAAATGCATATCTGTAGCAGAGCAGTGTCTCCAAGGACACACAGGCTCAGCTGTAACTGTCAGTCTATTTATTTTAAGACACTTTTGGACTCAATTGGCTTTTTTTAACTATTTATTTTAAGCACAGGTGTAAATTTAAACCTCACACATCTGGATCCTAAACTATGATAGAAACAGCTGCTAGCAGTGGGTAGTTTGACTTTGATACGCTGCTCTAGAAAGCAAACAAAGGTTTGTGCAGCTCCTCTTCAGAAAAGTGTTCAGAGAGCAGCTCCTGTATTAGACAAAGGCTCGTCGTGTGAGCCCAGATGTGTGTAACAGCTGGATGAAGGAGAACCATCACAGTCACGTCTCCATCCCGCCTTTATTAATGAACTTCCTGTTGCTTGCAGATGACAGGAACACAAAGTGTTTGTGCCACATGATGCTGCAGGATTTGTTAACATGTCCATGATGGTAACATCTCCTCGTCTAACTGCAAACACATGAGCGCTCCTAACGGCAGCTATCACAGCCACACAGGCAGACTGTGTCTCACTGTTGCATTCAGGGACATTTGTTTTCCTGTAAAAAGCTGAACTCTAATCTAAGAGGACTGTTACTGACAGGAAACAGCTGCATTATCTGCAGTCTGTGTGATCACAGCT
Organism: Neolamprologus brichardi; assembly: GCF_056152115.1. Classification (NCBI taxonomy): domain Eukaryota; kingdom Metazoa; phylum Chordata; class Actinopteri; order Cichliformes; family Cichlidae; genus Neolamprologus; species Neolamprologus brichardi. The sequence goes on along the minus strand of NC_142106.1, from coordinate 55,417,068 downwards.
GCTTCAATCACTTTATCAGAGAATTGATCATTGAATAAAACATGTTTGTGTCTGCAGAGGTCAGAGGTCACAGTCTGCAGTATCCAGCTGTCCGTCTGTGAGGAGTGACTGGTCCAAAAATTACCCTCCAGACTTCAGTGCTGAACCAACGAGGTCAGAGAAGTGTGATGACTCCTTTACATGTTTGTGTTTTCCTGGATAAATATGACCAAAGATTCATTAAAAAGATAAAAATATTAGACTTTGTCCTGTAGCGCTGTGTGGCAGGCAGGATTGGACCCAAACACAACAGGATGAAGTCAAAGAGGCAGCTTTATTTCAGCTGTGAACATGCAAACAGCAGAAATAAGAAAACATAACTGTAGGTTTGCAGTGAATGAAGCCTCAGCTCGACGCTCCACTTTGTCCCTCTTTTCCTTCTCCAAACAGCCACATCAGGAGTCTTTGATGGAGTTTTAAAATATTTCATTACAAATGTCCAAAGATGGGTTCAGGATACCTGAATCCACAATTATTAAAGCTAAAATAGTTCACAGGGTTTGGACTTTGTTAGGTGACGAGAGAACATCAAAGTGTTTTTTATCTTTAAACAGTATTTTTATCACTTCAGTTGCTCTCACAGCCCTGTTTGTTATTTTACCAGAGCTCTTATGTTTCACTCAGTGCTCCCACCAAACACCTTGGAGGACACATTAGTGTGATTTAGATTTCATTGGTGCAAACACCAGTCACACAAGCTAACCCATGGAGGCAGCAGCAGGCTTTGTGTTTGGTAAACTAAGAGAGTTTAGTTTGTTAGCACAAAGAGCTGTCAGCTAAAGCCCCGAATGCACTTTGAATACAGATGAACTGAGAAAAACGCTTTAAATACAGCAAACAGTCAAACTGACAACATCTTTTTCTGCTGATCATCCACAGCAGTACATTTAGCATTCATGCTAGCAGCAGGCTATGACTGTCCACTGAGCACCAACACAGGTAGGAGTGAGCAGTGATGAAGCAGGACTGTGGGCAAGTTTGAGCTACAATCCTATTGGCTTCTCAGTTTCTCCAAAGAAAAGTGGAAAAATTCTTGGTGTTGTGAAGATGTGAGTTGGTCTTCTTGTTGTGGGGCTTGAAGGATGCTGGCAGTGAGAGGCTTTTCATACAGTGTTCAGTAACAGAATGAGAAGAAAGCCACTGCACATGAAACAAGGTGCTCGTAGTGTTTGTTTACTGTGTTTGTGCCACAATGTCAGATCAGTTGTAGATTCACACGCAGACTTGTCCAGTGAAACCAATGCAAGTACTGCAGTACAGAGCAAAGACTAAGCAAGGGTGTTATTGTAAACTTTAACAAAAGACTGTTATGTGACAAAGAGTAAGTACATTATTTTTATGAGGTTCAGATTGTTCATCATGTCTTTAATTTAATATTTCCAGTTTTTCCTTCCTATCTCATGAAGCTGTTACATTTATTCTTTTTCTTTTAGGATCAATAAGAGGACAGAATCTCCTGGACCTGAACCCAGCTGTGTTTCCTTAAAGAGCAACATGTCGAAGGATATTGATATAAACTTTAAAGGATGTTCTTCTGCTGCTGAGAGGTAATGTGTGTCTAGATGTTGTTCCTGACTCTGTATTTTTGAATAAATCCTCATGTTTAATATCAGCTCAGCTCTTTTTCACACACATTTCTATGTTGGTATGTGAAGCGGTGTGTGTTGGAGTGTTTCCACAAACACAGCAGTCAGAGTGGAAAGAGTGGATGTTGTAGGAGGTGTTTGTGTAGTGAAGAGGCTGAGTGTCTGTAGGACTCCAGCTGCTCCAGCAGGTGTCTCCTTTGTGCTTTGCTTCAAACACAGTGTAGGGAGGAGCTTCCACTCAGGTGTTTCAGGTGTTGCTGGATGGAGGAGGACAAATAGTTTTTCCCTTCAGTGACACTTCAGCAGCTCAATGTTCTGGGGAGATGTTTGTCTTTATGAAGGTTTATGGATTATTGTTCTTACCTTGGTTAAACTGAGCAATACATTTTCCATCTAACATTTAAAGTAAATTTCCAGGTGAAAAAAAAGATCTGCAGCTGCAGCCTCTGTGATGTTTCACAGTCTGAAAGTAACAAATTCAACCAGAGTTCAAACAAAGGCTTAATATACGTGTGTATTTGATATAATGCCAACAAGTACAAATAGGTGTTCTTACAGGTCTTAATCATAGAGGTCTGATAAGTCTGGTGACTTTCACAGTCAGCAATTTTGCTTCCTTTTATTTTATATTGGCCTTTTTAAAGCCCTTCAAATCCTCCCACATTCATACAGAGCTTTTAACTCTTTAAAACCGGTCAGAGCGGGCACGCTCCGTTTTGCATAACTATTTTTAAATCCCGGTAGCACTGCAACCACGTAAGCTAGCGCAATAATTTTTTTTGCATATGAAACCGGAGCAGTTGTACTTACATCTTATGCCATCAGCTTGTCCTCGGTCACAGTTTCCTTCCACATATAGCTTTGCAAAAACTGCATAAAAAGCGCTTGCAGCAACAAAAACATAATATTCCAGAAACACGCTTTGCCGATCCGATCAGCTGTTTGTAACACTTCCTACGTCCATCAGCGTGAACTATTGCATGTCCGCCATGACCTGCCCGAAACCGGAAGTGACGTCATTTTGCGGAAATGTAGTTTTTTACCATCAAGGCCTCAATGAGGCTATACTGGTGTTTTTAAAAGTTATGTTTGACTTTATGACTTTCTGTGTCGTTTCTGGGATGCTTAGGACTCATATTGCACTGCTGGAAATAGTTTATTTTGATGCACATGCTGCTTTTTTGCAAATTTGCATTATAATATTTATTTTTGTTTTTCCTGCAGTGTATAAAAATTGGTGTATTTCAAAAATAAAACTATGAAGACACTCAAAACAAATTTCCTGTGGTGGGAAACTATTTTGTGCAACTTTTTTGTATTTACAGTTTTGAGGGATAAGCCTCTTAAATTTCTCTAACTAGAAATATATGTTAAAAAAACAAAAATGATTTTCAATTTTTTTGTAGTTTATTGCACTTTCTTGCAATTTATGTAATTTCTATGCACTTAATGCAGACATATTATTAAAATTTGGGCTATAATGGTTGTATTGATGTATAGCAACTTGAAATGCTCCCAAAAATGGCTCCACAGCATGTAAAAATATAAAGTAAGCTCTGGCGGACTTGGTTCTATGGTAGGTCTTAAAGGGTTAATAGCAAACTCCTTTACAGTCCTTCTCCTCTCACACACGATCACACGACTGATTTGTCTGCAGCAGCTGTGTTACTGCTAGTATTTTATTATGTGTGTAATCTCCTCATATTGTTCCTGTGGTTTAGTTTGACTTCCTTCTGCAAACTCAGCTGCTCTGTTGCTGATACACGTCTCCATGAATATGATTGATCAGATGCTGCCAACACCATGTGTTTCATGTGAACGCTCAGCTGAAACCCTGGGTTGACTTATCGAGTTAATAACAAGCTTCACGTGACTGTGAATGCTAAAGTGAATCCAGATAAAGGAAAGAGACCCTGCTAATGTTGGACTCACTTATTAGTGTAGATCCCAGGAGGAAGTTCAATATAGCCAGCCATTCTTTGTGCTAGCTCGACCAAACCTGAGACCACAGTGCAGGATAATGATTATCATCTGTCTCTGTCAAGGACATTTAAAATCCACAAATAACAAAAATAATTATATTTGATCATTAAAAATATGTTTTCAATTAAAAAAGCATGAGCACACTGGTGGATTACAGAAACATGAAAACTTGTTAACAGTAAAGTTAATTTAGACGTAAACAAAGTGTCAAACATACTTAAGTAGAAGGACTGATGTTTGTGTTAAAATACCCTCTTAAAGCTGAAATACTGATTCAACTTCTTTACTCAAGTAAAGGTAAAAGAGTACAGGCTCTGAAATGTACTCACAGTATTAAAGTAAAAACTCCGTCTTTGAAGGAAATTTCTGCCAGTTTTTGTGCAAAGTTACCTGAATTTCTACCTCCAACATTAATATGAGAAAATTGTCTGAACTTTTATTCTAATGAATTTAATCAGCTTGAACATTTTGTAGCACAAAAGTAGAAAAAACCCAAAGGGAATAAAAAATAGCTCCATTTGCTGTTGCCTGCATTGTAGATGGGTGGCTTTGCCTCAACACCTAAACAGGAAAATGAGTTTAGTCAAGTATCAAAGTGGGATTGAAGAGGTCAGGAAACCAGAGATCAGGTGTTGTGGTGCAGCTTGGTCACAAGAATCATTTAGAAATGGGTCAAAATATTTTCTCTTCTGGATTTTTTGCACACAGTCTGATGTGCTGCTGCTCTGAGGTTCACTGCTCTCTGTGTACTTAGAAAACTGTGAGGTACAAGTAGATTTGACACAAGTTATAATGGCTGATTTCCATATAACAGTGGAATCCAAACATCACTTCATGGACCTTTAGCTTGTGTCTGTGTGTGGACAGACATAACATGCCCTAATTATACATTACTCCTCCACAGAGTGGACCAGGAGAGAGCAGAGGTTTCCACTGGTCAGTCTGCACAGCAACATCAAACACACCTGGACTCTGTGGTTATGGTTTGTAGTACTACGTTTACATTTGTTCTTTTCAGTCACCTCTATGCTGCACTTTGTGGACCAGAGGATTGTCAGTGTGTCCAACATAAATCAGAGTTTGGGCTCCATGATTTCAGTCAGATTGGGGTGACTGTAGCTCAGGAGGTGAGCAGGTCAGCTACCAGTCAGAAGGTATGTGAATCAAACCCTGGCTGACTAATGTACTGGGTAACGTACTAAACCCAAGCTGCCCTCTGATGCATCCATCAGAGTGTGAAAGAAAGTATTTAAGCATAGAACAATGTGCTTGGTTGAATGAGGCATGTTGTATAAAATGCTTTGTGTGCACAGAGTATCAAAGAGAGCTATATAAGAACCAGTCCATTTACCACTGGGTAATTCATATAGTCTTCTTTTCTAGCATCTGGAGAAACACATCACAACATTTGTGAAGAATGAGCTGGAGAAAATCAAGAAGGTTCTGAGTCCAGATCACCCAGAAACCATAAAAAGCCAGAAGGAGGATGAGGAGATATTTGAAGGTGAGGATGAAGATCAAAGAAAGAGCTGCAGAGAAGCATTTCTGAAGATCACACTCCACTTCTTGAGGAGACTTAAGCAGCATGAGATGGCTGACCATCTGCAGAGCAGTAAGAGAATTTTTCTAAAGACTGAATATTGATCTTTCCTAATAGCTCAAGAAATGGACCAATAGACATTCATCCTTTCAGGGTACTGAAAGGCTATGATATTTATTGTATAATATTTTTTTCTGAATTTCTTACCTTCAGAATTTGCTCCACTCAGTAAACGAGAACATAAAGCCCAACTGAAGAAGAAGTTCCAGTGTGTGTTTGAGGGGATTGCTAAAGCAGGAAACCCAACCCTTCTGAATCAGATCTACACAGAGCTCTACATCACAGAGGGAGGGACTGCAGAGGTCAATGATGAACATGAGGTCAGACAGATTGAAACAGTATCCAGGAAACCAGACAGACCAGAAACAACAATCAGACAAGAAGACATCTTTAAAGCCTCACCTGGAAGAGACGAACCAATCAGAACAGTGCTGACAAAGGGAGTGGCTGGCATTGGGAAAACAGTCTTAACACAGAAATACAGCCTGGACTGGGCTGAAGACAAAGCCAACCAGGACATCCAGTTCATATTTCCATTCACTTTCAGAGAGTTGAATGTGCTGAAAGAGGAAAAGTTCAGCTTGGTGGAACTCGTTCATCACTTCTTTAATCAAACTAACAAATCAGGAATCTGCAGGCTTGAAGACTTCCAGGTTGTGTTCATACTTGATGGTCTGGATGAGTGTCGACTTAATTTGGACTTCAACAAAACTAAAATTCTGACTGAAATCAGAAAGTCCACCTCATTGGATGAGCTGCTGACAAACCTCATCAGAGGGAACCTGCTCCCTTCTGCTCGCCTCTGGATAACAACACGACCTGCAGCAGCCAATCAGATCCCTCCTCAGTGTGTCGACATGGTGACAGAGGTCAGAGGGTTCACTGACCCACAGAAGGAGGAGTACTTCAGGAAGAGATTCAGAGATGAGGAGCAGGCCAGCAGGATCATCTCCCACATCAAGAAAGCTCGAAGCCTCCACATCATGTGTCACATCCCAGTCTTCTGCTGGATCACTGCTACAGTTCTGGAGGATGTGCTGGAAACCAGAGAGAGAGGAGGGCTGCCCAAGACCCTGACCGAGATGTACATCCACTTCATGGTGGTTCAGGCTAAAGTGAAGAGGATCAAATATGATGGAGGAGCTGAGACAGATCCACACTGGAGTCCAGAGAGCAGGAAGATGATTGAGTCTCTGGGAAAACTGGCTTTTGATCAGCTGCAGAAAGGAAACCTGATCTTCTATGAATCAGACCTGACAGAGTGTGGCATCGATATCAAAGCAGCCTCAGTGTACTCAGGAGTGTTCACACAGATCTTTAAAGAGGAGAGAGGACTGTACCAGAACAAGGTGTTCTGCTTTGTTCATCTCAGTGTTCAGGAGTTTCTGGCTGCTCTTCATGTCCATCTGACCTTCATCAACTCTGGACTCAATCTGCTGGAAGAACAACAAACAAGCTCTCAGACAGAGAAATATTTTTATCAGAGTGCTGTGGACAAGGCCTTACGGAGCCCCAATGGACACCTGGACTTGTTCCTTCGTTTTCTCTTGGGTCTGAAGACTAATCAAACTTGTTTGCAAGGCCTGATGACGCAGACAGGAAGTAGCTCACAGACCAATCAAGAAGCAGTTCAGTACATCAAGGAGAAGCTCAGTGAGAATCTGTCTGCAGAGAAAAGCATCAATCTCTTTCACTGTCTGAATGAACTGAATGATCGTTCTCTAGTGGAGGAGATCCAACAGTCCCTGAGATCAGGAAGTCTCTCCACAGATAAACTGTCTCCTGCTCAGTGGTCAGCTCTGGTCTTCATCTTACTGTCATCAGAAGAAGATCTGGATGTGTTTGACCTGAAGAAATACTCTACTTCAGAGGAGGCTCTTCTGAGGCTGCTGCCAGTAGTCAAAGCCTGTAAAAAAGCTCTGTAAGTCATAAAGTTTCTATTATTTAATTTATCGTAACTTTATTTATGATGATTTACATCTTTTTTTAGACTGAATAGCTGTAACCTGTCAGAGAGAGCGTGTGAAGCTCTGTCCTCCTCTCTTCAACTAGAAGACTGTGAGCTCAGAGCTCTAGATCTGAGTAACAACAACCTCCAGGACTCAGGTTTGACAGTACTGTTTTCTGGACTGAAGACTGGAAACTGGAAACTGGAAACACTCAGGTCAGATATTGTTGTTTGTGATTTGACTTGAAATTTGCAACTTAAACACTACATTTATTTTTATACTGACATATCCTTACTTTGAAATCTTTTTCAAAGGTTTTTCTTCTAAAACCATTTAAAACCAGATTTTTAGTCAGTGTAACTACTGTGAATCAGTGAGATTTAACTATCAGCTGCTAACAGTCTACATTTGCTTGTGCAAGAAGTTGAGAAAGTGTCAGAAATGAACAGATAAATAACTACAGGGCAGGACAGATAAACTTGTTGCAGTTTATCTATCCTGCCTTGTAGTTATTTACCAGTCAAGTTAATCACTTCTCAAAAGGAGGAACTACAGGAAAAAAACTACCAAGAAAAATTAGTTGTGATTGGTTGGTAGATCTGTCATGGAAACACACTGCCATCACCGTCTGTTTTGTTTTTGTCAAAATCACTGTAATATAATCACTGTACCTTTATATACATGTGACTTATATTAATGCTGCTGCCCTCTTGTGGCTAAAGTGTAATTATGTTATTGTTATTAGGGAAAACATTTGAGAGTAACATGCCAAATGAGTCAGCACTTTGGCTTTAGCTGAAGAAATCCTAATTTTTATGTAATCAGTTATAGTTGCATGTATTCATTATCATAATTTAACCTTTAATATTGATGTCTTAAATTGATTTTGAGTAAACTAGCAATAATTTTATGGTTGTATTAAATAAAGACATCACTAATGAATTAATTATTTCAGTAATTAATTTAAAAATGTACATAATCAATTAAAAATATATATTGATAATGAATTATCCATTTATTTCATTTAAAATGTTTCATTATTTATTTATGTACAATTCTAATTAGTTAATTACATATTTAATCAATTATTGGTTTGTTTTCTATTTTAATTATTTTACTGACACATTTAATGAATTATTTAATGATGTATTTATTTAATTCACGTTGCTACTCCTGGCCCTGCATCGCTGTTCATAAATACATTTTATTTGTCAGCTTCACCCATCAAAGTCAGGGGGCGGGGTTAATGCTGATCAAGTCAAAACCATTGCTTTGGTCTGGTGGGCGTTCTTTTTTTTTTAATGTTTATTTATAAGATTTTAAGTTCGAAGTTACATAAAATCACACCAGACAAAGGACATAAGATACAAAAACAATAACATTCAAGCACAGAAAAAAAACAAAAACAAACAAACAAAAAAAAAACCCAAACAGGAAAGAAAAGAAAAAATACACCAGTTAGCCAGTACAAATCAAAAGATCAAAAGAAACACCAGTGTCCAAAGAAGATGATCTTCTGTGTGAGGTTAGACAACAACAGAGAGTTTACCAGATGTGGGGGACAAGTCCAGGAAGGAATCAGGGTCCGGCAGAAGTGCATTTTCACACAAACACAAAGTGCAGTCAAACAGGTTAAAGTTTATGTTGAATCCCTGTTAATATGATTGAGAAAAGGGCCCCAGATTTCGACAAACTTAAAATGAGTGTCAGCCAGACGATAACGAACCTTTTCAATATACAAACATGCAATCATCTCACGTAGCCAAACCCTAAACAATGGAGGAGATGGTGATTTCCAGGCTCTAAGAATAAGTCTTTTGGCTACAATCATGCCAAACATTAAGGCTTTCTGAAGAGGACGTCTGAGTGCCAATGAGGTTAGGGAGTGGTGGGCGTTCTTTTAGTGGGCTTTTCTCAAAACTATGTAGGCCTACGCACCAGGGTTTGGACATGTGTGGACCCAAACTATACTTAAACTTTACCCTTTTTTGTGTGTCACCAAATACACTTTAATATCTTCTAGACAAGAATGTAGTGGCATAATCTTTAAATATCTGCTCACTTTGTCAAAATGAACCTGATCCTCTCAGATGAATTCAGTGATGTCTGCCAGCTCACCTTGCGAGTGGTCGAGCTTGTATACCGCTGACAACGTGGCACACAACTCGCATTACCCCCTGCTGACTATCTCTCCCGAGTTATTTATTTATGTTAGTTTCAACTGTTCCTGCAAAAAGTAAGCACGTGTTACTGATAAAAAGTCCAATAGAAGCAAAGTCTAAAATGTGAAAACAAACATGAGGGACAAACAGGAGCCTTTTTCAAGGCACAGGTTCAACAAACTGAGTCTAGCCACAAACTAGAGTTGGCCGCTGTGAGTTTTCGGTTCATGAAGGTCTGACCTGAGTTACTTTAAGTTAAGACTATGCTTCTGAAACAAGCATTAAATTATTAAAACTAACATTAAAAAGATGTTTAAGGAGGAAAGAGAGCATTTTCACCACAGCATGTTCATGCTGTTTGTAGATAGTGAAGACTGCTGTTCAGCCTGCTCCAGAAATTATTAAACTGCCTTAAAAAAATATTATTAAACTGTATTCTAAAATAAAGTCTGATTAAGATCTGATCTTTGTTGGGGGGTTTTCAATAAGCAGTGTTACCTGTGTATATGCATGTTTTAATAAAAGAGATAATGTTGCTGTTTCAGTTAACTGTACAAGGCTTGTTAGACATAATGTCTTCTAATGTCCACAAGTCTGTATGATGTGTTTCATAGTTTCTAACAAGCCTTTTAAACTTAAGTTACTGCATTGCTGAAACACCAACATCTGCTTATTGAACAAAGAAAAAACAACAACAACAACAACAACCAAAGACCACACATCTCATTTTATTTTATTTTTTGTTTTTATTTTAATAGACTTCCAAATGTTATACCATATATCAGATTTCCAGTCATTAGAGCAGATAAGTGGCAGAACTATATTACTGAGGTACATGTATACTTATTTAATTGATGTCTGTCAATAAATCTATTTAATTTAAATGCAAATAGCCCAAATCTGTATTAAAGCAACAGGTTCACTTATAAAGTATTGTGTAGTTATCTTAGTGTCCATCGCCCTTTCTTTTGAATCCCCTTTTTAACCCAGATCGGTCACTTTGAGGGTAAGCACAAGCTCCAGCAGCTGTGCGCTGACGAAACTATCTTGACAAACTTAACAAACTTAAAATCGTGTAATTTTCTCAAAGATCGACAGTGATAATCCAGTGAGCCTTATGGTCCGAAAACTATGGTACATTTGCAAATTATGTGCACAATATTGGAACTAAATAATTTTATATTGACAAACAGCGGCCCACATTAAACTGTGACTGTCACCAGGTAATGTGGGCGTGTTTCCTGAATAAGCAGCAGGTGTTAAACAGCTGACAGGTGAACAGGATGCATGCAGGTAAACTCGAGGGCCCTTCGAGCTGATCGGTGGTGTCGTGAGGAGAATTTCAGCTCATTATTCATGTTACAGAAACACAGAGATACGAGACCAGGCAGAAGACTTTCTGATTATTTGTTTTTAGTTAAAATAATTCCACTGTTGTCTAGTGATGGTGTGGTAAAGCTCTGTGAATGTGTCCAATTTTTCCGGCTTTGTTGCTTCACCCAAAGGCAGATCACACAAAGCCTCGTTTAACTGCTTATTATGAAGAACTGACATCTGCTGGTCATTTAATGTTCAGCAGCACTGCTGTGAGAATACCTGTAGGATACATACCAGTGGATATGTAAGCACATGCACAGCTGCAGGGCTAGAAGGGCCAAAATGAATTAAATAAATAGATTCCTAAATAATTAATTAAATGTGTCAATAAGTGATTAATTAAATATATTTAAAAGTCATTAAATTTGTAATTAATTTATTGGAAATGTTTTAAATGAAATTACTTGGGAATAAATCAATTATGTATATATTTAATTTCTTAAGTATTTTGAAGTTAATCCATTAATGACATTTAATTAGTTATTTAATGACTAATTGATTAATTATTGATGATTAATTAACCCTCCACACGATTTAACCTCTATAGAGATGATATTTTATCTAGATCGTGTATTTTTCAAAGGTTCAGACCAGAAAGTTTAACATTATTATTTTTCTCTTTATTGTCTCTTCAGATTGAGTGTCTGTAATCTCTCAGAGGGAAGCTGTGAAACTCTGTCTTCACTACTCAGCTCCCAGCCCTCCAGTTTGAGAGAGCTTGACCTGAGTAACAATGACCTGAAGGACTCTGGAGTGAAAGTTTTGTCTTCTGGACTGAAAAGTCCATATTGTGAACTGGAAACACTCAGGTCAGCGTTCTTGAAATGTTCAGTAGAAGAGGTTTACAGGTTTACAATCTAAGGTTTAGATTGACTAATGGCCATTTTTAACTCCTGTTTCATTTTTGGCTGCAGATTCCTGTTTGCATTTAGCTATTTTTCTCTTCTCTAAGAGTATTTGTCATGTCTGCAGGCTGTCAGGCTGCCTGATCACAGAGGAAGGTTGCAAGTCTCTGGTCTCAGCTTTTAGCTCCAGTTCTTCTCATCTGAAAGAGCTGGACCTGAGCTACAATAACCCAGGAGAGGCAGCAGTGAAGATGCTTGAGCAGCTAAGACTGGACACTCTGAGGTATGTAGATGGCCGTTACAGCCACAAACAGTGTCTGATAGATGAGGAAACTGGCTCTGTCTGATTACTTAATGCTGGAAACCAGTGTTATTTGAATATTCACACATATAGGAACATTTTTCCCATTCTGGTCTAACATAAACAGTAGATGTCTGTATGTGGTCTCATAGGACAAAATCTCTGTCAGCAACAACGGTGCAGCCTGTTCAAACTGATCTCTGGAAAGGAACTGACATTTTCACTCTCTTTATTTATTTTAAGTTTTATCTGTGTGCAGAGACCATGTCCAGGACATGTTTAGACTGGCCCAGCATAAACTAGAATTAGGGGGAAGTTGTTTCCCCAGCTTAGAAAAACATATTAGTAAAAGTAAATGGATTACTAGGTCACTCAACTTAACTAACCACCTGCTAAAATGGGCTATTTTGCACTGCTAGTTTGCTGCTTCTGAGCGTTTACTACTGAAACTTGTTTGTGCTAAAATATCAAATTGATCTTCTGGACTTTGTGATAATAGTTAGTAGAAAACAACAGAAAAATAGAATGCAGTCAAAGTGAATTAACTTTGGTCGATCAACCTTGAAATTCAAAGTCAAATTATAATATAATGAGTGCTGTCAACATTAACGTGTTAAGCTGCATTAACGCTTCAACCCCGTGTAACCCCTCATCGGGCTGATCTGCGTTAACTTGTTAATGAGGATTTGCCGCTTTAATGCCGTAATTACGGGTTAATGTTGACAGCACTAAATATAATATAAATCAATCATTCAAATCAGTCATTCATTGCTAACAGAAAGCAAAGATTAAGAAACAAAGGGATGGAGCTGGTGGAGGAAACCAGGTCACTGGTTGGGTGTTGGGCCCAGACCAGTGGGTGTTTTTGACTGTAAAGCCAATCTAGCAAGGACAACCACTGGTCCTGTTACCCTGCAGCCTGCACTGCAGGATATGTGCTGTGCCACTGAGACCACGTCCACACTAGCCCAGATGGATTTGAAAACGGTGTTTTCGTCTGAAAATGCTCCGCGTCCACACTATTGTTTTCAGTCGTTTTCACAAGGCTGTGTGTCCACATTGAAACGGCCGAAAAACGCTTATGTTGCAGTCCTGCGCATGCATGAAACGCAAGAAGATCCGGCCTGCCTCATTTCTGTCTGACGTCTATTCACTTTCCGGCTCGTTGAAACGTCGCAGCAAAATGAGGAAAAGCACAGAGTTTTTAAATGGACTAACAATGAGGTGGAGTTGTTGCTGCGAGTAACACAAAAGTACAAAGTACAAAGGCGCATGGGAGTTTGCCCAACCAGTCTACATGTGTTTTATGGACTTGGAGAAAGCATTCGACCGTGTCCCTTGGGGAGTCCTGTGAGGGGTGCTCCGGGAGTATGGGGTGTCTGGCCCATTGCTATGGGCCATTCAGTCCTTATACGACCGTTGCAAGAGCTTGGTCCGCATAGCCGGCAATAAGTCAGACTCATTCCAGGTGGGTGATGGGCTCCGCCAGGGCTGCCCTTTGTCACCGATTATGTTTATAATTTTTATGGACAGAATTTCTAGGCGTAGCCAAGTGGTTTCACTTAGGTCAGGGGTCGGCTCCGGAGCCGCATGCGGCTATTTAGTCCTTATAGTGCGGCTCCGGGAAAATAAATTAGAAGTATTTAGCTGAAGTGTATTTTATTTATGTTAGTTCTTTTTTACTTGTAGTTCTAAATTGGAAGATTATTGTGATACTGAAGTATAAAAATAAAATTTTATTCTATTATTTCTTCATCGCTCAAAATATCCGTCACACTCGCGGAAGCCGGTGTACCCGCCGAAACGCCGTGCATTTATCGAGACTTTCAACCCCAGGCAGGCCAGTTATAGATCTTCGGATCCACATTATGTCAGCAGCTGTTCTCCACCATGAACTATGTTAAAAACAAACACCGCTCACGCCTCACAGATGACAGCTTACAGTCCTGCGTAAAGATGAAAGTGACTTCGTACAGCCTCGATTTGCAGACGCTGTGACCAGAAGTCCCATTGTAAACATATCACGGCAGACCCGACGATGTTTGCATGAACACGCTTTTCAGCATCTCTTTATTGACCACTTTTCACACACGGTTGCTGTACGCACACAGCCAGCTGTAGCTTTGCAGCTCACAGCCCAACACACATCAACACAACAGCACAGAGAGCACAGACGTAAAGGCGTCGAGGTGTGATTGCGGGTGCCGCTCAGGTGCGTCCGCCTCCCCTGCAGCGGTGCTGCAGACCACGCACCGCCACACACATTAACCAGGTAAAATACATATTTAGGCAGAATTTTGCAAATATCTATTTTTGATCTTTTAGCAGCATAGTGCTTTTTTTCCAATTACTTTTTAACCTCTTAAGCCCCAACGCCCCCTGATACGGGGGCAATAAGCAGGAGATCAGGTAGGCTTGGGGCTTAAGAGGTTAAAAGTCAGGTCAAGGCTCCAAAAGCCCAAAGGCGATATAAGGGTGGCGGTTCACAACAGTTTTTGTTTGCTGGATCATTTTAGTTCTGGGTGTCTTTCCTTTTGTTATATTTCTTTAAGAGTTCAAAATGTGTTACTTACATAAATAAATTGTAATTTTCTCTGTAGCACTTCATGGATTTAAGCAACACACCTTAGTTGTTCACACAAAGCATAAAGGTAAAACACAATATATACAGTGTTATCTTAATTTTAGATGTCAAAAAGCATTTGCGGCTCCCAGTGTTTTCTTTTGCATGGAAACTGGGTCCAAATGGCTGCTGACCCCTGACTTAGGTTGTCTCAGGATCTCATTTCTGCTTTTTGCGGATGATGTGGCTCTGTTGGCTTCATCGGGTGAAGGCTTCCAGCTCGCCTTGGAACAATTCGCAGCCGAGTGTGAAGCGGTGGGAATGAGAATCAGCACCTCCAAATCTGAGGCCATGGTCCTCACCCGGAAAAGGGTGGAGTGCCCACTCCGGGTCAGGGTCGAGTTCCTGCCCCAACTGGAGGAGTTTAAGTATCTCGGGGTCTTGTTCATGAGCGATGGGAGAAGGGAGCAGGAGATCGACAGATGGATTGGTGCAGCGGCTGCAGCGATGAGCGATGAGGACGCTGCACCGGTCTGTCGCGGTGAAGAGAGAGCTGAGTGTAAAAGCAAAGCTCTCAATTTACTGGTCGATCTACGCCCCGACCCTCAGCTATGGCCACGAGCTGTGGGTAGTGACTGAAAGAACGAGATCGTGAATACAAGTGGTGGAAATGGGCTTCCTCTCAAAGGTGGCTGGCCTCTCCCTTAGAGATAGGGTGAGAAGTTTGGCCAGCTGAGGTGGTTCGGGCATCTGACAAGGATGCCTCCTGGGCGCCTCCTGGGTGAGGTGTTCCGGGCATGTCCCACCGGGAGGAGGCCCCGGGGCAGACCCAGGATGCGCTGGAGAGATTATATCTCTCGGCTGGCCTGGGAACGCTTTGGTGTTCCCCCAGACAAGCTGGAGTAGGTGGCTGGTGAGAGGGAGGTCTGGGCTTCTCTGCTTGGGCTGCTGCCCCCGCGACCCGGGCCCGGATAAGCGGAAGAAAATGGATAGATGGATGGAAAACACCGTCTCAGTGTGGACGGGAGGCCAAAACGGAGAGAAAACGAGGCGTTTTCAAACTAAAACGTGTTAGTGTGGACGTAGCCGGAGAGCTCCAGAAAGAGCCTTCATGGTGGCCCTGCAGCCAACCAGCACTTCAGTCAAATGCTGTCAAAAGTGGTCCCAGAGACACTGTTAGCTGTAACCATCAATGACCAAGAATTGTGTCATTTAATTCAGGGTTTCCCTGTATTATTGTTTGATATCATTTCTGAATAAATAAATCAAGATGACGAGCCTTTAAATGCACTTATGTTAGTATAAATATACAAAAACAAAGATATTTTTCCTGTTAGGAGAATAAGAAATAAATATATTCATCACATGCATCAAATCACAACCTCCTCCTGCAAGAGTGCAGCATTGTGATTGGTTGATGCTGTTTCCATCATTTATGTTTGTTTACCTTCAACAAATTTGCTCTACAGAGCATTTATTAATTAGAAGGATTATTAATAAACATCTTTCTCTCTGCTTTTGGTGGAGTGAAACAATAACTCCTATCTCCAGAGGTACACAGGTCCACTGGCACCTGGTCCTAACTTCACCCATGTCTGCACCCTCAGACATCCCACTGTGGAGGCCTCCTCGCCTGGACCAGTGGCTGCCCTTGTGAGACAGACTTTATGGTCACAAACAGCCCTAATCTGAGAATGAAGGCTCCTTTACATAGAAAGCAGTATGTGGTGTGATGACCGCTGCATTAGCTCAAAATATGTGATGCACTGGCTGCTGCACTCTACCTGTACTGAATCAGTTTTTGTAGCCAGTCCCAGTCTTTACATTTAATATGCACCCACTCCCTGACAGCATGAATGTCACAGTGTGTTGAACCTTGACTGTGGCACATGTCAATGCTCCCTGGACATCGTGCTTAATAAAGGAGATTAAATGTGATGTGATTATGAGTTTTGCTCTTTTGAAGTTGAAACATTTATGTGTTAAAATGTTGGCCTGTTCCTTTATCAGTGTGTAACAGTGTGTGTATGAGAGCCATGTAATGTCCATGTGTGCATGCTGACTGTGCTGCTCTGACCCCCCTCCTCCTTTCAGGGTGGAGCCTGCTGGAGTCCGATGGTTGAGACCAGGTCTGAGGAAGTGTAAGTGTGTTTTTAATGGGATTCATGAAAACAAAGCAGCACACATTCAACCATCTTCATCATGTCAGGAGTCATCATCAAAGTGTCAATCAATGAACAGATGATGGATCAATAACTGCAGCTGGATTGTGTTTGTTCTCTCCATCAGATTCCTGTCAACTCACAATCGACACAAACACAGTGAACAAATGGCTCCAACTGTCTGACAACAACAGGAAGGTGACACATGTGTGGGAGGTTCAGTCATATCCTGATCATCCAGACAGATTTGATGTTTGTCCTCAGCTGCTGTGTAGAGATGGTCTGACTGGTCGCTGTTACTGGGAGGTCGAGTGGACGAGCAGGGCTTGGATATCAGTGAGTTACAGAGGAATCAAAAGGAAAGGATGGAGTGATGAGTGTGTGTTTGGTGGAAATGATCAGTCCTGGAGTCTTTTCTGTTCTGATCGTTATTCCTCTGTGTGGCACAATAACAGAGAAACACGCATCTCCTCCTCCTCCTCCTCCTCCTCCTCCTCCTCTGTCTCTAACAGAGCAGCAGTGTATGTGGACTGTCCTGCTGGCACTCTGTCCTTCTACAGAGTCTCCTCTGACTCTCTGATCCACCTCCACACCTTCAACACCACATTCACTCAAACTCTTTATCCTGGATTTGGGTTCCAGTATCCATCGGGTGGTTTTAGAGAAACTCATCTGCAGAAGTCTGAAAGAAAATTTTTTCTTGGCCCTGAGTCAGTGACTTTGTGTAGTTAGTCTTACCTGTTAGAGAAACAGTTCAGTCTGTACATGTCTGTGTCTTTCACTCAGAAACACATGACGAGATTCATGGATTCAGTCAGTTGATGTTTTAAACTAAATGATTCACAAATTATTCTTCAACACAAGTTTGGTGAGCAGCAGGGCTCATCCTGATTTTAGTTTTTGTGCATTATAATGATGAAATAACTTTGTCATGTCTGTGGTGGCCTTTGGAGAATTAAACCATCCTTTAGAAACTAGATATAAATGTCATATTTTCCAACATTGATATTTTTCTGTGTTTCAGACGACAATGAAAATATAAAGAACAGTCTGTAAATCATAAGTTATCAATTCAAATGATTATTAAAGCCACAAGAGAAGCTTCCTGTTATTTGTACCACTCACCTGATCATGTGATCCAGCTGTGCAGCCAATCATAACTGACTTCACTTTCTACTTTGATATTTCCATGATAAATGGACTGATTCTTGTTTAACACGTTCATACTCTGATGGATGCATCGGAGAGGGTTAGTGTCTTGCTCAAGGACACTTTGTGTGCCAGCTGGAGCAGTCAGGGATTGAACCACCAACCTTCTGATCATTAGATGCCTTGCTCTATCTCCTGAGCTACAGCCATCATCAAAGCTCTTTCTTAAATCCTCTCTGAGAGGAGCTCAAACACGAGGAAGAGACGAAAGTGAGGGAAGAGAGTGGACTCATTAGTAAAATGAAAAACAGCCAGCGTTGATGTTTACGACAAGTGAGGTAACAGAAATACTATATATGGCAGTGGTCACCAAGGCAACATCAGTGTCGGTTGCTACGTGTTGTATTGATCCTGATCTGTGAGCCTCATATCAGGATATGCTGTTGTTTGCTTGATCATTCCTCAGCTCGTCTGTGTGAAGCTGAGTGTAAAGAGGCTCCTGCTGTTAGAGAAACACTCTGATGATATATGATGTATGATATGTCTCTTCTATTTTTCTATGATCATATTTTGATTTTGATTGTGATTGGTTTCATTTGTTTCTTCAGTGGCTGTAGTGTTTTAATGTTTAGATTGTCTTTTTTTTCCATTATTGTAATTGTGTATAAAGTTTGATTTGAATGAAAGTTACACTCAAATGCTTTCAGTGTTGCTGTGTTGAGTGTTTGCATGTTTAATGTTTTTTATGGAAGACACAAAGACATGTGACTAAAGAAATCTGTACTAGAGTGACTTAAAAAAATAAATAAATAGTAGAAAACAAAACAGATGTTGAATTCTTTAGAGAATTTTCTAAAAATCTTTTTCTTTCTAAACAGAATCCAGAATATTGATCTTTGACATGGAAGCTGTTTCTACAGGATCCTGATGGACACTCAAAGGTTTAGAAAATGTTCTCTTTAGTTGTTTACAGCAGAAAATCAACCGATGTGAACCAAAACAACAGAAATGCACAAGTGTGTGAGACTACAAATGATAGAATCAGAACTGCTGATTTCATTACTCTGAACTTTTAAAGGCAGGTTTTGTGTCTGAGAGCAGGGACACTTGCTGTGTTCAGTGACTGTAAGTTCAGGCTACCCTTGATTTAGTTGCTAGATGTTTTTAAACTGTGTTTATTTTATAAGGCTCATTAAAAGCCATCTGAACTAGAGATGGACCGATCCGACGTTGCGTATCGGTATCAGTCCGATACTGACCTAAATTACTGGATCGTATATAAGTAATAATTAAAAAAAGATGTAATCCGATCTACTAAATATCACAAAAGCACCTCAGAAAACTTGCGACATGGCGTAACCCAACACATGACCTTAGCACATAGGAGCAGTATGTGTCACGTGATAGAGCGGCTGTGGCGTGCGAGACCTGTCGGCGGTCTGGTGGAGCATTTGGAGCCTCGCGACGTGCTTCCAGACCGGCCGATGTGGTTTCTTACGGACTCATCTCAGACCCAAGACTTTGAAGGCTCGCCGGCTGTAAATCGTCTGTAATGAGACGCTTTACATGTCTGAGCTGAAGTTTGTTATCAGTGTTTAAAAATGCTGCATCTCTGATGGTTGGCATTAGATCAGTGCCTATGGAAGTGGCACCTTGCACATTTGGAAAGGAACCAAGACTGAATTATATACACAGGTTTTAGAGCAGCATGTGCTCCCATGGAGATGATGTCTTTTACATGTTTAAGGAGGATGTTGCTAAGCTGCACACTACAGCAGGGCTTTGTAGTGGAAGACCGCAAGTCCTGAACCGGCCTGTCTGTGGTGCAGGTATTTGTGACATCACGAGATGAAAAGCCGCAGGACTGTTGAGCAGCTCTGTCCCTTATATCAGACAAAAATGGGACAACGATGCTCTCCCAAAAGTCTCCTCAGTTCCCAGGTGTTTATGGACGGTTGTTGAAAGTAGAGGTGATGTTGGAAACATGGCCATGCTGCAAGCTTTTTGGGATGTTGCTGCCACCAAATTCACAATGAGCTCGTTTATGTTTTCTATGTTGCGTTATGAATAAAGTATGGGTTCATGAGATTTGCAAACCGTTCAATTCAATTTTATTTACATTTCACACAGTGTGTCAACATTTTGTCATAAAATAATATTAACAACAAGAAACAACGACAGCAACAACAACAATAATAATTGCATTGCTCTATTAAATGTGGTGAAAATATGAACTCAGCCTGCGCGTGCTGTGCATGTCTGTGACGTAATCGCGTGAGACAGGCGGTTTCCTGTCCTTTTTGGCCCTCGCTGCTCGCCGTATTTCCGCGCGGGTCTGCTGGATTTCGGAGGTAAAGTTTTTTGAACAGCATGTATAACTTTAACTGAGCTTCGTTAGTCTTTCTCAGCCTGCTGCAGTTACAGTTACAGCCGCGTATCTATTACAGTGAACCTGCCGTCAGCTGTATCACGTTAGCATTAGCTTGTGTTGATGCTAAGCTGCTATTAGCAGGTCCTGTTCAGCGTTAAGTTGTGTCCGGACGACTTTACAGTTTAGTTTCCTCCGATCACCAGATATTTGTGGATGGCCTCGTGTGTACGGAAGCTTCGTGGTGAAGCGCTTTGGCCTGTGGGAAATGTAGGAAACATCAGAACGAGCTGCGCACCGCAGTAAACCGCTTTGACAAATCAACCTTATTTTCACTCACTTCATTAATAAAAGTCTTGTCACTTGGAAAACTGCAGTTTTCACACATCTCGCCGTTAATGTCACCCAGCTAACGGTGTAGTTTCAAGAAACAATGCAGTGTTCCTGCCACGAACATCACGACGGAAGCCCTGCAGGGTAGATCTGCGCAGCGGCTCTGACGGAAACGCCACAGATAGTAGCTCATTCTCCTTCTTCCGGTTTCTCCTCTTAGTGTCTCCATAGCAACTCATCTGCCTCCTCTCACCTGGTCCCGAGGATCCAGGTCTGTCACCTGGTCTCAGGTTCACCCTGAGCTGGCCCTCCTCGTCCATTCCAGTCACTCTCAAAGACAAACTGAACATTTTCCACTACGACACATCCAGCTGGGTTTTAGTTTTTAATTTGAAGTCATTGTCACCATCTCCAAAACAGACACCAGAGCAGGTCTAACTTCTGTTGCATCCTTCACTCAGTGACCCTTAACAGCTGTATTCACCCACTCATCATGTAACACCACAGTTCCTCTCCTGGTTTCTCTGACGTGTCCAGTTTCTTGTGGGACACTTCATAAACATGCTGCTCTGTCTTGGGTGGTCGGCTTTGCCATTTCCAGATTGAGCATTGTTATATATCTGGGGGATTATTCTTGATTAATTATTTGAGCTGTCACGTACTATGTGGCTGTATCAGTGTGAGTGCAGCTCATCATGGTGTGTCGCACTAATTTAACAACAGTAGATGTATTTAGCCTGATGTCCTCTTTAGAGACCAACAGAGCAAACGCTGCTGATTTTATTTTTGTTTTTTATAGTTTGATTGTGACACTTGGGACACAATGAGTGTGCGTCCCAATGTATTGTGCTCCTTCACACACAGATCCACACAGCATGTGTATATAAACCATGGAAGAAGCAGGAGCTTTCATTGTGACACACTGCTTAGCTTCACAGTGTGTGTGACACAGGTGGGTCACTTGGATTGGCAGAGGTGAGGCCTGGTAAAAAGCTACAGCTGTAAACTGTAACAGTGCTCATATAGGGGGCTGCTGGGGTTGTCTCACTTTTGGATGCAGCCTCCAGAGGCCGTTAGGGGAATTGCAGTTTTTGGCACTTCTGCACAGGTTTCAGTTTTCAGCCCTGGAGGTGCCGCCTGATATGAGGTGACACTTTTGTCCTCTCACCGTCTGTGAGAGATGAGTATCCACCATGTGAGTCCCTCCCTCTCCACCAGTCGGTCAGACGTCTGCCCGTCCTCCAGTCTGGTTCGGCTAAAAGGGAGATTTTCCTTCCCGCTGTGGCCAAGGCCTTGCTCATTGGGGTTGACCGGTTGGTGGGATTTTCTCTGTACTTCGTGGTCTGTGCCTTCAAGTGACTGTTGTTGTGATTTGGTTGATCACAGAGACCTAAAAGACCTGGTGACCTCTAATTTCCTGCTTCTAAATCCAGACAGAGGCTGTTGTGCTCGGCCCTAAAACTCTTAGAAACAGCATCGTCGTGGCTCCAGTGAAGCTGTGAGGAGTCTTTGAGCAGAATATATCATTCAGTGTGCACAAACAACCATGTAGGTCTGTGAACTAAGCTGAGAGTGATTCTAGCTGCACGATTGTGAGTCAGTGTTATCAGACAAGTGCCATGAAAAGCCTCAAAGCCTCCAGTTAACCTGAAACGCTGCAGCACGAGTACCAACAGGAAGTAGAAAGAGAGCATGTTTGTCACATATTAGCTCCTCTTCACTGACTCCCTGTTAAATCCAAGATTTAAAATCCTCCTTCTGACAGACGAGGTCTCAAATAATCAGTCTCTGTCGTCTCTTAAAAAGCTTGTAGTACAAAGTTATACTGATAGAGCACTCCCTCCTCAGACTGCAGCCTTATTTGTTGTTGCTAGGTAGAATAGGAGGCAGTGCCTTCAGCAGTGCCTTCAGCTGTCTCTCAGTGGCCCATCTCCTGTGGACCAGCTCCCAGCTTGGATTCATGAGACTCCCCATTTAGTGTTTGTGTTTTTTCTCTAAAGCTTATTGTTAGAACTGGATCAGGTGTCTCTGAGCGTATCCCAGTAACACTGCAGTAGGAGGGCTGCTGGGAGACTTCATCATCTATCACCATGTGTTCTCTTTGAAAGCTACGTATTTGTTATATAAGATAACGTAATCAGGCACTGTTAGCATCTCTGTTTGAACACTTATTAATAGATATACATGACAACACACTGCCACAGCACTAAAATAGTTTAGCAAAATGCATTTAGAAACAACAATGTACACGTCATGTAAGTTCATATAAAGTTTCATCCAGAAACTTTACATGAACCTAAAGTGTTGTTTAGTTAGTGGGTGGATGGCTGAAGGGTAATCTTGGTTTCCTTTGTTTGGGACAAACATTTGGGAATGTTTGTTTGAGAGGAAGAATAAACTGTTTGGATCAGTAAGGGGTTCGATGTCACATCCCTGAGCTAAAGTCTGATTTCCCTGATATGTGATCATCTGTAGTTTAACAGGAGAGCTGTCTTTACTTTGATCAAACCTCCTCCTCTTGTTCTAATGGAGATTCTGGATGTTCACAGGTATGATCCAGTGACATGATGGAGAGTTTAAAGACGCGGCTCGAGTTCCCCAGCCCCGTCATACAAGCCCAGGTAAGAGGCAGACTCTGCTCTGTGACTCCTCCCATCCAAATGATACCAATGATCCTTCCCTTGTCTGATTCCACAGGTACGAGTGATTTGTTAATGATAGAGGTAAACTAAGTAGCAGCTCACACAGGCAGAAAATCTCTACCATTAACAGGAATTCAGCAATACTCATAAAAAAGTCTCCTGATAAGACAGAGTAAAGAGTAACGTAACTATTTGATAGAGTAACATGACTGTAAGGTGCACGGATACATGTGTGCAGCTGTTGGAGGATTTTAAAGAGACATGAGGTGAGTTTACAGTGTAATTCAATTCAATTCAATTCAATTTTATTTATATAGCGCCAAATCACAACAAATGTCGCCTCAAGGCGCTTCATAGATACAGAGAAAAGCCCAACAATCATATGACCCCCTATGAGCAAGCACTTTGGCGACAGTGGGAAGGAAAAACTCCCTTTTAACAGGAAGAAACCTCCGGCAGAACCAGGCTCAGGGAGGGGCGGCCATCTGCTGCGACCGGTTGGGGTGAGAGAAGGAAGACAGGATAAAGACATGCTGTGGAAGAGAGACAGAGATTAATAACAGATATGATTCAATACAGAGAGGTCTGTTAATACATAGTGAGTGAGAAAGGTGACTGGAAAGGAAAAACTCAATGCATCATGGGAATCCCCCGGCAGCCTACATCTATTGCAGCATAACTAAGGGAGGATTCAGGGTCACCTGGTCCAGCCCTAACTATATGCTTTAGCAAAAAGGAAAGTTTGAAGCCTAATCTTAAAAGTAGAGATAGTGTCTGTCTCCCGAATCCAAACTGGAAGCTGGTTCCACAGAAGAGGGGCCTGAAAACTGAAGGCTCTCCCTCCCATTCTACTTTTAAATACTCTAGGAACAACAAGTAGGCCTGCAGAGCGAGAGCGAAGTGCTCTAATAGGGTGATATGGTACTACAAGGTCATTAAGATAAGATGGGGCCTGATTATTTAAGACCTTGTATGTGAGGAGCAGGATTTTGAATTCAATTCTGGATTTAACAGGAAGCCAATGAAGGGAAGCCAAAACAGGAGAAATATGCTCTCTCTTTCTAGTCCCTGTCAGTACTCTTGCTGCAGCATTTTGGATTAACTGAAGGCTTTTCAGTGAGTTTTTTGGACATCCTGATAATAATGAATTGCAGTAGTCCAGCCTGGAAGTAATAAATGCATGAACTAGTTTTTCAGCGTCACTCTGAGACAGGATATTTCTAATTTTAGAGATGTTGCGCAAATGGAAGAACGCAGTCTTACAAATTTGTTTAATATGTGCGTTGAAGGACATATCCTGGTCAAAAATGACTCCAAGGTTCCTCACAGTGTTACTGGAGGCCAAGGTAATGCCATCCAGAGTAAGAATCTGGTTAGATACCATATTTCTAAGCTTTTCAGCGCCGAGTACAATGACCTCAGTTTTATCTGAGTTGAGAAGCAGAAAGTTAGTGGCCATCCAAGTCTTTATGTCTTTAAGACATTCCTGCAGTTTAACTAGTTGGTGTGTGTTATCTGGCTTCATGGACAGATAGAGCTGGGTGTCATCTGCATAGCAGTGAAAATTTATGCTATGTCTTCTAATGATGCTGCCTAGGGGAAGCAT
This sequence comes from Neolamprologus brichardi, assembly GCF_056152115.1. Taxonomy (NCBI): domain Eukaryota; kingdom Metazoa; phylum Chordata; class Actinopteri; order Cichliformes; family Cichlidae; genus Neolamprologus; species Neolamprologus brichardi. The sequence goes on along the minus strand of NC_142106.1, from coordinate 55,392,403 downwards.
GTATAATGTAAACAGAATTGGTCCTAGCACTGAACCCTGTGGAACTCCATAATTAACCTCAGTGTGTGAAGAGGACTCTCCATTTACATGCACAAATTGGAGTCTATTAGATAGATATGATACAAACCACTGCAGTGCAATACCTGTAATACCTACAGCATGTTCTAATCGCTCTAATAGAATATTATGGTCAACAGTATCGAATGCTGCACTAAGGTCAAGAAGGACAAGCACAGAGATGAGTCCACTGTCAGAGGCCATAAGAAGATCATTTGTAACCTTCACTAAAGCTGTTTCTGTGCTGTGATGAACTCTGAAACCTGACTGAAACTCTTCAAATAAACCATTCCTCTACAGATGATCTGTTAGCTGTTTGACAACTACTCTTTCAAGGATTTTTGATATGAAAGGAAGGTTGGAGATTGGCCTATAATTAGCTAAGACTGCTGGGTCTAGAGATGCTTTTTGAGTAAAGGTTTAACTGCAGCCACCTTGAAGGCCTGTGGTACATAGCCGATTATTAGAGATAGGTTGATCATATATAAGATCGAAGAATTAATCAATGGCAGGACTTCTTTGAGCAGTTTTGTAGGAATGGGGTCTAAAAGACACGTTGATGGTTTGGAGGAAGTAATTATTGACGTTAACTCAGAAAGATCGATTGGAAAAAAAGAGTCTAACTTAACATCAATGAAACTACGGGTAGCTGTAGATAATATTACATCTGTGGGATGATTATTGGTAATTTTTTCTCTAATGATAAAAATTTTATTTGTGAAGAAGTTCATGAAGTCATCACTAGTTAACGTTAAAGGGATGGTTGGCTCAAAAGAGCTCTGACTTTTTGTCAGCCTGGCTACAGTGCTGAAGAGAAACCTGGGGTTGTTCTTATTTTCTTCAATCAGTGATGAGTAGTAAGCTGTTCTGGCTTTGCGGTGTAACAAGATCCAAGACACAGAGTTACTTTGTATGTTTGTTGGCAACCACGAGGGTTTCTGAGTCACTCACACTCGTGTGTTTAATATGTTTATGTAGAGGAGAGGCAGGTTTTACTGAACACACACAGACTCAGGTCCCTGTAGGCACATTCATTCATTCATTCATTCATTCATTCATTCATTCATTCACTCTGTAGTGTTGGTTTCTCTTCCTCTCATTGTTATTGTGAATAATGGTACAGAAGTGTGATTTTCTTGTGTTGTAGACGGTGAGAAGTCTTGTTGCAGCTGTCTTAAAGGAAAAAGGGTCAAATGGGCAAATCACCTGGTCCTGTGCTCAGGTGAGTTCCTGTAAGAGTCACATATGATCATTTCTTTAGTCACATGAAGTATAAAAGAGCAGGAACATCTGCTTCATGTGGTCCTGTGTTTTCTCCTCAGTGACTTTGACACATCTGCTGTGAGGCTGACACCTCTGATCTCACAGTGTCAGCTTTGTTTTTATACACAGATATAAAATATGGATATGCACTGATAAACGATCATAGTTAGAATATTTCTGACTGTCTGAGTCCAAATTGAATCAAACCTTGTCAGTTGGGATTGAATCAGTGCTGAGCCCGAGTGGCTGAACTGAGTGGGACAGATTGCATTCTCACGTGCACCTCTGTCTTTGTCCGTTTTCATTCAGGGCTTCAGTGCATGTGTGGAAATGGCACAGATCGTTTTGTTAAACTTCTGAAACACTGACTGCATCACTGTTGTTGTTCAGGGCCCAGCACTGGAAGCTTTGTGGCAGCAGTGCTGCAGTGACTGTGCTGTGGTGTGTTCAGCGTGCTGTGACACCTTGGTGTTATTGGTGGACCAGGGCCATGCAGACCTGGACTACATCCTCAATGGTGTCCTCAACCTCCTGCCTTCTGCAAGGTATGCAACGCGCAGTTATTGGACGCCACGATCCTGCCTCAGAAAGCTCAGCTCAGCTGTTTGTCAATGAGTCTGATAGAGGCTCTGTAACCTGCATCCATGCAGCGTTACAGCCGCTGCACAAAGGCACAACATGAAAGATAGACCTCAGCAGGACGAGGTTGTGTATCAGCAGGACAAAGAAGGCTCTCTTTAGCATGAGAATGCTAACACTGTGAACTGAGAAGAGGTATGAAGAAGGCCGTGTATGTCCACTGTTACTGGCCATCGTCACCTACAAATTCAGTCTTTAAATCCCTTTAAAGGCCCACTCACACCTCGCCTCAGGTGACCTCAAAGGTCACATGATGGGTCGCGGAAAGGTCTCATAGTGGTTCAACCCTTAACCCTTGGTGTTCAGGGCTCGCAAAATTTCAAAATCCCTGCTAGCCCTTCGGGCAGGGACTCTTCAGTTTTTGGTAGCCCAAAATAAATTTAAGTAGCCCGAATAAAAAAGAGAGCAATTTTTTTGATTGATGTTAATCAAAAAATTGTTGAAACACAAATTACAACATTGTATAAAAATTACAATCATCAACTCAAATACTTGGTTCTAATTGAACAGAAATTTCTATGAACTGTGTAGAACATGAATCAGTCTGTGTCAGATCCTGAATTTGAAATTTCCACTGAAGTCACGGGTAAGAGGCAAGTGGAACCAAGATCGAGGCCATTTGCTTTTTGAAGTTTGCAAAGACTGCTAAATTGTGGCAGTGGTAGTTCACTCTTTGCAACATAGTAGCTGTTCTAAACAGATTTTTCAGGTTTATTTTTAGTATGTTATTTGCAATTGGTGTTTGTTCTGGGAAAGATACTGCAGACTGAGCAATAATGCAATTCTTGCATTTCTCATGGGTTCTAATGGGGGCCTTTCTTAAAATGACTGGTCCCAGTAACAAAGGCGCTTGTCGACTCAGAAATCGAGGGAAAACCAACAACACACCCGGCAGAACATTATGTTATTGTTATAAAATATATAAAATATATATGTTATAAAAGGCAGTTTTTGTCCGCTAGAGTGGGATTTTCACAGCACATTCTGCACCACATCTCTGTGCGTTCATCATTTGTTTGAAGCCAGCTCACCTCCTGCAACCACTTTTCCGAGAATACGCGCTTCTTTTGTGGTTCGGACTCCATTTCTTTGGAGGTGGAGGAAAACCAAAGTAATTGCTTAAAGGAGCTTCTTCAACATCTTTAAGAGTTCTAAACAAATGTCTGTCCTCCTCCAGAAACTCTTATGTATGCAAACACGCGTTGCAACTTCTTATCTTGTGCGCGTTTTTTATTTTGACGGCGAATGTGCACCTGCGGACCACTTATGTGCACCCCTGGTTATTTAGCTCGTCATATTGCAGCCACAGAAATTCTTTTGTCCATGAAACCATAAAGCTGCACTTTCTTTTTGCCTTATAGTCTGATTTGTCATAACGTTTCCGTTTTGTCACTTCTTCACACTGACCTGTCTTATTTGGCTCAGCAGAACTAAAATATATATCCTGCTGCTTTTACACACGCACTCACATAACGCTCAGCGATTCTCTGCGCGATCAACCTCTCACATGTTTAAGCTGCGGGAGATTTCACTTGTCATGTTTGCATAGTAAGCTAACGATTGATAAGACGATGTCAGAGGAATTGGTGCAAATTATCATCACTCACCAATCAGTGCTGTCGCTCTCTATACACAGTTCGTGCGATTGCAAAGTGAAAGCAAAAAACAAGCGCAAATTCAAACGCGATTTCAATATGTCACATATTGACAGTGGTTCACCGATGCCAATGACATAATTACCCAGCTACATTTCCAATAGAATGCAAAAGCATTGACATATATTTTTCCTTCCTACGATAGGCCGACGGGCAGGGCAGGGCAGAGATAGATTTTGGTAGCCTGACTGGAAAAATCGCTAGCTATACGCTTTTGTTTATACTCATGTGATGACGCACATGACAAATAGCTCGATGACCATCTCCAAGGAGGGAAACGCCCTGTAGGGTTTAAATATGTGGGTCTCTCCACCTTGTATAAGAAGTGAAACATCTTTAAAACTTAATCAAGTCCAGTCGCCTTCTTTTCCAGCTACCAGTGTGTAACATGGAGTCAATGCTTCCAGTGCAGGAACCCGACTGACAGTCTACAAACTGAGTTAGACACATGGAGGTCACAGCTTAGTCTGTGCTGAGGATAAATCCACGATGTCATTGCTCTCCATCAGGGCTCATGTGAAGTAAAGAAAATAGCTTTGAAAGTTCAAACTGGAAACATGAAAATGTTAAAGGTCACTGTTCCACAGTTCAGAGCTGGATGCTCTCTAATCTGGACGCTAACCTAGTTGTGCAGCATAATGTAACTATTTGAAAACATTTGAAGCAATGAAAACGCTCACACTGTTAGTTTTTTCAGTTATTCTGACTCTGATGTCCAACAGACACACTCAAGGGTTGATAAAAGTCATTCGGCGATTGTTGGAGATGCAGGCTGACCAGAGCGATGGACACTTCACCTGTCCGTATTCTATCAGGTAAGTATCTCATGTCTAATATCTAGAGATGTTCAAACATATTGTCTTGTGTAATCTATCCAGCTACATATAGCTTGTAGCTTACTGCTAGTCCAAAGAAGCAGCATTGGTCCACCACCCACTTGAAGTGCCGTAGGGGTCCGGTGCTCTGTCTGGTGGCAGTCAAAGGCCCTGGTGCTTCAGTCCCAGCTATAAACTGGCTCTTGGAGCATGAGAATCCCAAACTGGTGCATGAGGTTGAAAAATACTGACTACATGTAAAGAGTGAGAGGTGGCAGACAGGGAATGGGTATGTTTGCATCTCCCTGATTTGATGGCAGCATTTAGAAGTTTTCCCTGGTGGACAAGACGGTTGCTTCCCTGTGCCGTCATGTTGGGAACAGGAGCCGATAGTCATTTGTTCACATGTGACTAACAGTTGTTTAGAGTAATTTTTAGAGTTGCTGGGTGAGGTGGGTACCCCATCTAGCAACTCCATAGTCCTGATGGGGGACTTTAATGTGGTGGCAATCCCTGAACCAGAAGATAGACATTGGAGGTTCAGGAGCAGCAGGTTGGAGCGTCCTGTTAGGCTTGGCTATCGTCTGGCAGATATCGACAGGATGAGTGTAACTCTTGCAGTAGCTGAAGCAAAAACTCAGCTGTACGAGGAGCTTGGTGAGGCAATGGAGCAAGACTTTTTGAGCTTGGTCCGTTTTGCCAGCACTGTCGGATCTATTCCTGGTGGGTGTTGTTATCGATGCTGTTTTGAGTAATTCTGCAGCTGCGTGGGAAACATTGGGAATGAGAATCAGCACCTCCAAGTCTGAGGCTGTGGTTCAAAGCTGAAAACAGTGGAGCACCCACTCCAGGTCAAGGACGAGCTGGCGCCCAAGTTGGAGGCGTTTAAGTATCTGTGGGTGTTGTTCATGAGTGAGGACAGAGTGACAGACGGTGCTGTGGCTGCAGTGATGGGGCCGCTGTAAGAACGAACAGGGTTTAACATTAAAAGTGATGTTTGGTCACAATATAGTGAGCTCTCCTCTTTTTAGTGTATAAAATCTGTCCTGTGGATGAATGCAGACTTCACCTCAAAGGCAAAGACACTCGTGAACATCCGTATAAAAATCAGCGGTGCAACAGAAAGATCTCCTCTGTCCAAATTGTCTGCCAGTGCTCTGAAACACCAACAGACTTTGAGTCACAATAAATAGAAGAAACTCCTGATTGTTTGCTTCCTTTGTGCTGGAACGTGGGGAGTGCTCTGATAGGCTGACGAGTTGGCGCTTTATTGAAACTGAGGGTCTGGAAATGGCGTGCTGAAGGGTGACACATGTGGTCAAACAGGTTCCGTCATGTGAAGACTGGAAACACGGAGGAGTAGACGTCTGGCCCACAGTGCAGGCTGTCACAGGCACAGACGTGAGCTTCCTTCCTGCACTTGGAAAATGATTGAACAGGCACACAGCACTTCATTCAAAGGCTGATCTATAATGGTATCAGTGGATGCATTAGTGTGTGTGCAACTGCTAACGTTTTGTCTCTCACACTCGACTCTGGTTAGAGGTACGTGTGAGTACACCATATTTTAAGCATGTTTTCATCCTCATAGGTGGCAGCTACGTGACATTTTGCCTTTAGATTGTCACTGTGGGAGTGGGTGTATAAATCCAGTTTGTGTGGAAACAGTATGGATGTTGGAGGACTATTTATATGACTGCATTCTGCAAATGTGACGATGTGTAGCCAACAGTAAAGGATCGATGCTTTAAAATAACACTGTCAATAGTTTTTAGTGTTGACAGTTTGCACTTGTTCTTTGGAGAACTTGTAATTCAGTTTTATTCATACAGCAACAAATCACAACAACAGTCGCCTCAAGGTGCTTTATATTGTACAGTATATCCTATAATAACACAGAGAAAAACCCAACAATCATATGACCCTCTATGAGCAGCACTTTGGCGACAGTGGGAAGGAAAAACTCCCTTTTAACAGGAAGAAACCTCTGGCAGGCTCAGGGAGGGGCGGGGCCATCTGCTGTGATTGGTTGGGGTGAGAGAAGGAAGGCAACAGGTCTTGTGTGGATTGAGGCCTTCTTAGTTTGTCTTCGTTGTAATAGACTGACTCAGTGGTTTGTTGGGACCATAACTTGAATCAGAGCTGGGACACTGACCCGTCCATTGCAGGAGCAGCCCTCACCCGTACGTCACAGCCCTGGAGAACAGAGTGGACTGCTGGCCGGCTCTGCTGTTCGAGATCGATGACTTTATCCAGAAAGCTGTTGACAGGTAAGTCTTACTGGTTCCTATCGTAGCTGTTATGTTGTACACTACTTTGAAGACAACTGGACATTATGAGATGATCTATTCTCAGAGATTCTTATGACTCCAGTGTGTGTGTACGTTACAGAGATAAAGAGGCTTATATCACCATGCTGGCCCCCTTCCTTCGGTACCTATACTGCCAACCTCACAGGCAACCCGAGCACGCGCTCCTTCGACAGAGTCTTCTTAGGGTGATGCTGCCCATTCAGGGAGGATCCAGGTCCGCCCCCCAGAACAAGGAGCAGGAAACGCTGTCCCCAGTGTCTGACAGGCTGCTGCTCTGTCTTTGTCAGCTGGTTCCACACATGCAGGTAACACACTGAAGTTATGTTAGGTAACTGTACAAAGACACGTCAACATGTTTCCACTCTGTATGTTACACCATCGTTCATTTAAATGTGTCTCTCTTATTTGCATACGCTCAGATTGACAGGAAGTAGCTAATACAGAGAGCAGGATGGAGCTATGTCAGCCTCTCCACTCTGTCCTGCAGGTGGACAGCGTGGAGGCAGTCCTGGAGCTGTGTGCGTTTGTGGGCGCTCTGCTCCAAGATCTAACTGGGACCTCTGGAGACCAGTGGAAACCAGAGAAAGCGGCGCTGGCTCTGCAGCTGCTGTGTGCGTGTCGGCGATGCCTCGAGTTCAACGGAGACTGCAGACCAATAATCGGCTTAATGCAGCAGCTTGTTCCAGCCTGTCAGGTGATCGCTGTTTGTAGACAATCAGACACCAGCAAAGATAAAGAAGCCGCGCTGCTGTGCTGGTTAACGTGACGTAACGTCATGGCTGTCATCAGGTTTGTTTACACTCACTTGTGTGATGGAGTCAGGCTGTGCACCCTCAGGCTACAGTCACATTAAAGAAAGCAGTGTTGGAGACGCTGTGTGACCAGAATTAGTGTGAAAAATTACTTTAGACTAATTCTCACTGAAGCCATCAGAACTATGAACACGTGTGGAAGGAAGTAACTCAGCACATGTTTTAGATTCGTCACCCTTTGCTTTGATCGCTGCTCTGATCCTCTGGATGAGCTCCATGATGGGTCACCTGAAGCGGTTTGTTCCCAGTGATGCTGAGCACTTGTTGGTCTCTGCGCTGCATCTCATCCAAACAGCTGATTAAAGCTGACTGAAACTCTTCATCACAGAAACAGCTGTAGTGACGGTTACACAGATCTTCTTACGTGGGGATTAAATGAACTGCTCTGCAGTGGTGATTGGTTCATGTAAATACAGAGTCTTCTTCACACACTGTCTCCATGCTGGGACCGATTCTGTTTACACGTTTCACCTTATTAACATCATTCACATCCTGCAGTTGGAGCCTCTCTGAGAGGAAGCCTGACCATCGATCCTGTCCACGCCTACAAAACCAAACATGCTGACTTATTTATTAGCTGTCAGTCTGCTGGTGATGTCAGTACATGGAACAAGATGCCTTCTGGCCTATAGAGGTTTACACATGTGGGTCAAATGTCCCCCATTGTGAACCTTGTCAGTGCTGTAATGTGTGAGCCCTCGGGCCTCTGTGGCCTGTATTGACCTGTTGGCATCGCTGTTTGTTTTCTGCAGGAGTTGCTGTTGGATGAGCTGATGATGGGCGTGGCCTTGCTCTTGTTGGAAGCCCCTTCAGATCAGCTGACCAGCCTTCTCAGACTTGGTAAAGTGATTATTTTGGACAAAGCTCTGCTGGCTTTAGCTTCCTTTAAGAGACTTTGAAGCAGTGAAAGAATTAGTGGGAACAAAACTAGGTTGTGTGTGCAGGTCATGGTTGGAACCTCACAGAGCTTTGTGTCCTACATGAGATATTCTTTCTCTCAACACAGCACTGAGTTTGGTCCCTGAACAAGCGGAGGCGTCGCCCTGGTTGAGTCCGGTCCTGATTCTCCCCGTGTTGCAGCTCCTGTCCTGCTTGGGTCTCACTGAGCCGCTGTCTGACCAGAACACACACAGCACCAACCACAGGCTGGCTCACAGCCTGCTGCGCAGAGTTAGCAGGCCCGCAGATAAACCCCAGCAGGTAGCCCAACAGGTAGCCTAGCAGGTAGCCTAGCAGGTAGCCCAAAAGGTAACCCAACAGGTAGCCTAGCAGGTAGCCCAGCAGGTAACAGAGCAGGTAACCCAACAGGTAGCCTAGCAGTTAGCCTAGCAGGTAGCCTAGCAGGTAGCCCAACAGGTAGCCTAGCAGGTAGCCTAGCAGGTAGCCCAAAAGGTAACCCAACAGGTAGCCTAGCAGGTAGCCCAGCAGGTAACAGAGCAGGTAGCCCAGCAGGTAGCCCAACAGGTAACCCAACAGGTAGCCTAGCAGGTAGCCCAACAGGTAACCCAACAGGTAGCCTAGCAGGTAGCCCAACAGGTAACCCAACAGGTAGCCTAGCAGGTAGCCCAACAGGTAGCCTAGCAGGTAGCCCAACAGGTAACCCAACAGGTAGCCCAACAGGTAGCCTAGCAGGTAGCCCAACAGGTAGCCTAGCAGGTAGCCTAGCAGGTAGCCCAACAGGTAACCCAACAGGTATCCTAGCAGGTAGCCCAGCAGGTAACAGAGCAGGTAGCCCAGCAGGTAGCCCAACAGGTAACCCAACAGGTAGCCTAGCAGGTAGCCCAACAGGTAACCCAACAGGTAGCCTAGCACGTAGCCCAACAGGTAACCCAACAGGTAGCCTCTCAGGTAGCCCAACAGGTAACCCAACAGGTAGCCCAACAGGTAGCCTAGCAGGTAGCCCAACAGGTAGCCCAGCAGTTAGCCTAGCAGGTAACCCAGCAGGTAACCCAACAGGCAGCCTAGCAGGTAGCCCAACAGGTAACCCAATATGTAACCCAACAGGTAGCCTAGCAGGTAGCCCAACAGGTAGCCTTGCAGGTAACCCAACAGGTAGCCCAACAGGTAGCCTAGCAGGTAACCCAGCAGGTAGCCCAACAGGTAGCCCAACAGGTAGCCCAGCAGGTAGCCCAACAGGTAGCCCAGCAGTTAGCCTAGCAGGTAACCCAGCAGGTAGCCTAGCAGTTAGCCCAGCAGGTAGCCCAACAGGTAGCCCAACAGGTAGCCCAGCAGGTAGCCTAGCAGGTAGCCTAGCAGGTAGCCTAGCAGGTAACCTAGCAGGTAACCTAGCAGGTAGCCTAGCAGGTAGCCTAGCAGGTAACCCAACACGTAACCCAACACGTAACCAAACAGGTAGCCCAGCAGGTAGCCCAGCAGGTAGCCTAGCAGGTAGCCTAGCAGGTAGCCTAGCAGGTAACCCAGCAGTTTGCCCCAGGCCTGCTTCTCACATTCAGTTTTTGGAGTCTTTCTTTGAGGTGTAGCCACGTAATTCAAACACTGTTACAATAGTGCAGGTAGCTGTTAGGTGGTGAGTGGACAGAGCATTAGAGCACAGACGACATCCATCCAAAAATACTGTTTCCCTCTCAGTGTCATAGCAACAGGGCTGTCTTTACTGCCTCTTCTTCAGGGTCAGCATCCAGTCTCTGGAGTGTTGTTCCTCTGGGATGCTTTGCTTGATCCTTAAATTACACTTCATTAACATTCATGGTGCATCTGTAGCTTTGCTCTTTGTTCTTTCTCATTTGTTTCTCATGAATCTGTCTCCCTCAGCCGGCCCCATCACTGCCTCTGTCTCTGAGTTCCTGGTATAGTGAGCTCAGCGTGTCTTTGTCGGTACTGCGCAAAGTGGCCAACAATCCAGCAGCAGCGACCGATTGGCTGTTGGCGGTCAGCTCCGCCCTGTCGTCCAGCCAGCGCCTGTCCTCCTCTCTTGTCCTGATTGTGACTTATCTCATCATCATGGGTCAGGAAAACATCTGCCAGCTGGCTTTGAAAGCAAGCCAGGCTGTCGCTGCTGCCGACCCCTGCCAGGTAGATAACCCACACAACTGGTTCTCTTAAATCTGTGGCCTGAATATAAAGTAATGCATGTTGTTCCCTCTGACATGTAGATATGTTGTATGTAAGGCAGCTAGCTCGTGTTTGTCTTTCTAAGAGCAGTAAACACATGTTGATAACCTGGTGTTTTGGCACCAACACATGACTTTGAAATGGTTCAGATCAGCAGGAAGATAAAAGCTGTCACTGCTGTGTGATTGCTGCTAATCTGCTGCCGTATAAAGGGAGAGGTTAGGGAGCGCTCTAAGGGGACAGACTTCCCTCTGGACTTGTGTTGGAGTCACTAGCTGCAGATGAAGTGTGAAGTTTACCCCTCATTGTTTCATTGTACCCCTAATGTTTGGTTGGTGTGTTTGCTGATGTGGGCGTTTCCCTCTGCAGGTCCCGCCCCTCGTGCTGCTTCTTTTGTTCAAACTGACCAAAGAAAAGAGTCCCGTCCTGGCTCACGCTGTTCTCACAAGCCTGCCAAACCTCGGCACTCATAAGGTACGCAGCACGACTAAGAAGAACCTGTACTGACTGTGAGCGTCTGGAGACGGGGCTGGAACATCAGCAGCACCTTTCTACTTCATCTGAGCGCTCACAGTGTGTTTTAGTCCATCATACACACAGATGAGCTTTAATCTGTGGGGTCATCCAGGTCATGTAGTCTGAGGAGCTTTTCTTCATCCAGGAGGCTTCTAGAGTTTAAAAACCAGTGACCCGCGTGTCCCAAATACCCGCATGTGAGCACAATCCACCAATAACAGTGAATAACTGAGATGAACACGGACAGTGTTTCTTGTACCCAGTTTGTAGGAGCTGGGATTGGACCACAGCAGCCTCTGTGTGGGATAGATGCAGTGCTCTGTAGTATAAAGCACTCTGTCAGTGAGCTGGACTCTCCAAACCAGCAGTCATCGTCTAACATCTGCCTTCTTCAGCTGTAACCGTGTGTTTCTCTTGTAAACTTGGCTCTGATCATATGTGCTGTAATATTCCAGCTTTGCTTCCCGATCGTGCTGCACAGTCTGCACATGCTGGCCGGCTCCCCCAAGCTGAGAGCAGTGGCACTGCGCCTCATGACCGCTCTGTGGAAGAAACAGGTTTGCAATAATAACGCATTACTATAAATGTCATATTCACGTGTTCAAAGCTTCTGTTTGTCTTTGATTGTGTGCTGCTTTGGTCATGTCTGCAAGGACCGGGTCTACCCAGAGCTGCAGCGTCTAATGAGCCAGCAGGACAGCAGGGTGGTGCTGGGGAGGGACGCCCAGTGGGAGCAGATCCTGGCCAGGGCCGCCTGTGTCAGGGACATCTGCAGAGAGAGGTGGGTCTCCCATACTTACAGAAACAGTGGGCACTTCCTACATTCACTGGTTCATTCATTCAGTGGACTTTGCATGCACAGTGCAGACAGTGTGAGCTTCCAACACCAGGACTCTTCATCTTCCCTTCTGATGAGTAATAATCACTGACTGGACTCTTCACAGATGTTTCTGCTCAACAAGCTGATAAAAGTTCAGAAAAATCTTTGTTTTTTCAGTCACATCAACTTTGCTTGTTAAGATAAATGAATGCACTTTGTAGCTTTGCAGTGAATGAAGCCTCAGCTCGACGCTCCACTGAGTCCCTGTTTCTCCAAAAATCAGCAGGAGTCCAGTTTTAAATCTTTCAGAGCAGCTACACGTGAGTGAATCCAGAAGGATCAAAGTCTTACAAAGTTCAGTTCAAACAGAGAGACTGAGAGGCAGCTAACTTCCTGTCTCTGCCAGACTATCAAAATAAAAGCATACATTTGAAGCAAAAGAAATCAAACTATTATTATGTCAGTCTGTAAGCATTGCTTCCCATATAATACAACTCTAAGCAAGTGAGCCATAACTTCATAGTTTTAACCTTTAACCCAAAAACTATGTTGATCATATAAACTCCACAAACTGCATCCAGGCTCCTGCACACGTCCTTTACATGTTAGCTGTTAGCTAATGCTTGTCAGTGTTTGTGAACTGGCCTTTATGTGTGTTGATGAAATCAAACGATGATTTTATTTGATTATTTCCTTTGTTCTAACCAGCTGGTGCACACTGCTCATCGTCCCGGGGCCTGTTACACCTGCTAACATGCACATGCAGCTTTGTTAGCATTAGTGAAAACCTGGGAAACCCTCTGGATGGATGCTACAGCACAAATTTAGCAAATCATTGAGCTGTTTCTTGTTCTCACAAATGCTTACGTTTGCTTTTATTGTGAAACATTTGCAGCCAGAAGAGTTTGCAATGATAAGAAGCTGTGTTTGCATTTACTTACTTACACGTGTCCTGGCACTTTTAATGCTTTTTAATAAAAATGGTAACAAAATGAGAAGAAACACATTTTCCACTTTGTCCACGCTGATGTGTGTGTTAACCAGGCCTTACCAGCATGCAGGGGACATGGTGGCTGCCATTTCACTCACTTTAAAACAGTGCAACAGACCAGACCTGGCAACCCCGGCTGCTCTCGTCCTGCAGGGACTACAGGAGCTGTGTCGAGCAGAGGTACCTCGTCTGTCTCCATTTGTCTCTTTAAATTCAGGAATCATCTTTTTTCTGCATCATAACTTTTGAATCTTTTCCAAAGTTCTGGTTTAAAAGAAATGTTTCTTTCTCAGGTGGTGGATATTATCTCAGCATGGAGAACTGTTTGGCCTGAGCTCAGCTGTCACTCACAGCCAAAGGTGGTTCAAGCCATCGCTGAGCTTTTGGCTCTGGTGCCTCAGCTCACAGTTAAATCAGAGCAGTACGAGGTGCGTCGTAACGTTCATGTTCCTCTGTGTTGAGGAGCTAACAGAGTGACACAGGAACTCCACCAGGTTCTGTTTTTCTCTGTGGTTCTGTCTGTAAACAGGACTCTCACCAGCTGTTTGTATCACCTCACTGTAGAGTCACATCTCTACATCACTGTGTTTGGTAGCTAAAGTTAGCACATCAATGTAAAGTTGGGTAGAAGCACAAAGTACAGACGTGTGAGGGTCCAGTCCTCAGAGTCCTGCTCTGCTCGGACTTCACAGTAACTAATAAATGGATCAGCGAGTGTGAGCCTCTTTTTAAAAACAGACGTTTTGGTAATTTGTTGCTCTGGAGGATTCAACACAGCAGCAGAGGCCGTCCCAGCAGATGAATCCTAGACCATGCAGTGCTGCTTGTTGGAAAGCTCTCCTCCTCTCTAACAATGATATGGCAGTACAGCTTAGGTTTGCAAAGTTGCATCTAAACAAACACAAGACCGAAGGCCAAAACCAAACATGGCGTATTAGCACAGGACGCCTGATAGGGATGCTTTTGGGTTGCAGCCACAGGACCTGTGCAGCACCTTGCAGTCACTGAGTCAGACACAAACTTCTCTGCTGTGTGAACTGAAGCTTAGAGAAAATCGCTTCATGCAAAATGCCAAAGATCCAGAGCACAGCAGCAACTTTCATATACATGAAAGCTAATTCTGGGTTTCATTAAGAGCGGCGTCCACCTTCACTGTGTTTGAAGGAAATGTCGTGCAGATCGTGCTTTAGGTCAGTGCAGCGATTTGGCTGAAAGAAAGTCTGCAGAAAACATAAGAAAAGGTTGGAAAACTCTGTTGATTCTAGTGTGTGTGTGTGTGTGTGTGTGTGTGTGTGTGTGTGTGTGTGTGTGTGTGTGTGTGTGTGTTAAAATGACTTCTTATTTTTGTCATTAGAAATTAAAAGAAGAGGTGGTCAGCATTCTCTGGACTTATGCTCTGAGCGAGGTCTGTATATACTGTATCCACACACAGCTGACATGATGACTCCTACATGCACAAATATGCTGTGATGTCACATAAGTTTCATCCTCTTGTAGGAAACAGAAACATGTGTCTGCACCTTTGTGTTGTAACAGGATCCAGAGGTGGCCAGCTGTGGCTACAGGGCTTTGGCAGCCTTTCCTGAAACAGATCACACCATCAACCACCTTCCTGAGGCAGTTAAGAGTCCTGCTCCACTCTCATAACAACATCAGAACAGTTTCTAACATATTAGCCAGATCATTTTGCAATGTTTCTTTATTAATTGTCCTCAGACGTTAGTCAGGTGTAACTATGAGGCACTAGTTAATGAGGAAGCTGATGTTTCAGTTATTTTAGCGTGTTCAGAAACATCCCTATACGCCGCCGTGTGTCAGCTCTCTCTTCTCTCTGATTGGAAGGCCCGACCACCTGCAAAGCTCCCTGAAAACGAAGAAGATGAACAGAGTAAAGAAAAGGAGGAAGATGAGAAGGATCTCTCCGTCCCAGGCTCATCTTATGTGAAGCTGATGACTCTCACCACCTCGTCTGTTCTTCCAGGTAAACTGGAGCAGCCAACAAACCAACAGGTCGTATCCTGTCGTCCCGACAGAATAAACTGCTTCTAGAGATCCATCCAGGATCTACTCTCGAGACAATGAGTCTGGGACAACAGCGGGACCCGACATAATCCACGTCTACTGTTTAAGAAGCGTTCAGTGATCAGCGGTCTGTAGATATGGGGAATGCTAAAGGCACGAACACAGGACTGAACCGTCCTGGCCATCAAACCACGGCCCGATAACTCGCCTCTCCACGACACAGGAGCTACTGAAGCTGTGGAGGCACATGAGCCAGTACATGAGCAAAACTCTGAAAAGCATTAGAAACAACACAAAAGCTCAGCTGCTGGTTCGTAGGGCTGCTATCGTGTCATTCTGACAGTACAAGAGCACTTAAGACTAGGCAGACCAACCTGACTCTGTGCCCCATTCATGCACACTGACCTGCTTGTTACTGTGCTTCAGTGCACTGATAACATTCATCAGGAACTGTGGGAGACAGTACTGGAGTGTGCAGTGTCCCAGCTTCTGTCTGCAAAGGCTTCAATCCCCAAAGCCAGCTCATCACTAAGAAGTGATGTCATCAAATGTCATCCTGTAGATGACATCAAGCTGTATGGGAGGAGTCAGTGAGATCCACCTGGTGAGGCCAGCAGGATGAAGATCAGTCAGAGCCAAATCCGTGCAGATGCTGAAACAGATGCTGAGAAGCCCGATGAATGGTAGAAAGATCCAGATGCTTAGAGGTGAGCTGTGGTAGGAGGGAGTCTACCACGGCTGCAGACTGTGCAAAGGTGCTACGGACATTTTCCACCACGTAGTAGCAGGATGGAAGATGCAAGCTGGGATAGCATAAACTCAAAGCACAACCAGGAAGCTGTAGTGTATAGAAACACCCGCGCCACATGTGGACTAGAAGCCCCGTCGAGCCGGTAGTAGGAGTAAGGGTCGGGGGTGCTTCAACTTCCAGAGTAGCAGCGACTGGAGAACAAGAACAAAGTGGTCTTAGTGGCAGTAGGAGCGTTAGAGGCTGTAACCCTGAAAGCAGCTTCCAGGAGAGTGCAGTCCTGGGACCGCTAAGATACTTTAGGAACACATGTACGCTGCATGATGTTACAACATTTTTGTTTAGCACAACTGTTCATAACCATCAACATCACAGCTGTTTGAGCTGTTTGAGCTGCACAGAAACAGACATCAGGTGTTTGGTGTGTTTCCTGCTGGAGAGATCGTGGATCTGTCACATCTGCGTGTGATACTGAGTAATGCTGATGATGCATTGATGGTGTTTCTTTTATGTTTCCAGCCTTCGAGCTCTTCTTGACGTCACTGGTGAGGCAGGAGATGAGTCAGATGCCGCGGGGAATCTACTTCTCAGCCCTGAGGGGGGGTAACCTCCGCTCAGACCAGGGTAAAACGGTGGCAGGGATCCCGTCGTTCATGCTCAAGACCTACGAGAAAAACAAGCAGCCTGGGCTGAAGCCAGGACTGGCAGGTGACCCAGTGACACCTCTCATTTAGTTGGTGTCAGTGATATCGACTGTGTGGTGTCGTTGAACGTCACTATGAACATGTTGCTGCTTTGCCTTTAAACTCTGTAAAATCTGTCAGTCAGCATATCAAAGTTGTGTTTCTTAAATTGGTGAGGAAGAGAGAATATGTGGAGCTACAGGAAGGGACGTCTTTCTGAGGAGAGGTTTGGAAGATGAAGATATTCTGCAGATTTAATCTGTTTGGTTCTCATAAAGCCAGGACATGGTGGAGATTTCAAACAGTGTGTCTGTACCAACACGTCACTGTTGGAAGCACCATTATAACTCAGCCTCTCTGTCTGTGGTGCAGCTGGGCTGCTTCTGTCGTACAGTCTGTCTGTGCAGAGCGATCGTGCTGGGAGACCCATCAGCCGCTTCCTCGTCAGCCGCAGCCGCAGTTACCAGCAGACGCTGACAGCCCTCGTTCATGAAGTACGTGTTGTCTTCTTCCATTGCTTTCTCTCTTGTTCTTTGTCGTGCACGCAGAGCTTGAAAGAGGAACTGTTTCCTTCTTCTGTGTTTTGGTGCACAGGTCAACATCCAGCCCTCTGAGTGGCACCGTGCCCTCCTCCTGCCACAGGCCTGGAGGGGCTTCATGAGCCGAGCTTTCTACGCCGTTATGGAGGTTTGTGCAGGTGTTACAAAAGCAGCACTGAGTGCTTCATAGAAATAAATGGTGTGGACAAAGAATTCAGCGACTAAAATGCACATCGTGAAGCGTGACTTCACCAGCTGGTAGTTCTGCCCTTTCCATGTGGCACCAGGACACAGTAAGACATACTGGGTGATGTGCAGCCTAACTGGAACCTACACAACACAAATGTCAGCCAGTCTGTCCTCCACAGGCCTCAGAGGCCTCTGACCTTACAGTAAAGGCCTCAGAGGCCTCTGATCTTACAGTAAAGGCCCTCAGAGGCCTCTGATCTTACAGTAAAGGCCTCAGAGGCCTCTGACCTTACAGTAAAGACCTCAGAGGCCTCTGATCTTACAGTAAAGGCCTCAGAGGCCTCTGATCTTACAGTAAAGGCCTCTGATCTTACAGTAAAGGCCTCTGATCTTACAGTAAAGGCCTCAGAGGCCTCTGATCTTACAGTAAAGGCCTCTGATCTTACAGTAAAGGTCTCTGATCTTACAGTAAAGGTCTCTGATCTTACAATAAAAGCCTCTGATCTTACAGTAAAGGCCTCAGAGGCCTCTGATCTTACAGTAAAGGCCTCTCAGGGTTTGGTTTCTGTTGGCAGGGTCGACGTGCTGAGTTAGAGATGCTCCAGAAACAAGGCAAAGAGGATCCACAGGAGCTGCAGTACAAGTATCACTGTGCCTGGCTGTGGTGAGAACCACACTCATACTTGCTTGTATATGTGTAGACTGTGTGTATATAAATGGTAGTGCTTTTGTACAAGGTCTCTAATCTTACTGTAATGACTGTAGTGTGTGTGTTTCCCTGCTGTGTGGACCAAACTTTACATCAACACTTTGTGGTAACACCTGCACTATGAAGCCAAAATAACTGGTTCTGAACCAGCAACCTCCTGACCAGTAGACGACCTGCTCTCCCTCCTGACCATGAAGAAAGTGAATCATGGTTTTCAGGCCTGTCAGTCACAGGTGTATAAAGTCTGTGGCTCGCTGTCAGGAGCTCAGGAAGTTCCTGGACGCTGTCGTGATCGGAACAAGCATCGTTGGAAAATGTCGTGTTCACGCTTCTGCGTCTCGCAGTCCGATGGAGGAGTCTGGTTCAGCAGTTATCAGGAGACTGATACTCGTCTGACTTTGGTGGTGGAGGGATGATAGTGGGGCTGTTTTTAGAGGTTGGGCTCAGCTACTTAGTTCTGCTGAGAGGAATTCTTAATACTTCCAAATACCAAGACATTTGGGAGGATTTCCTGCTCCCAACATGAACGTGTGCACAGGAAGAACCTGACTGGCCTACAAAGAGTCCTGACTTTGACCCAGCAGAACATCTGTGGGATGAATTGGAGCGGAGACTTATTTAGAAAGCATGGAGGAAGCAAACAATCCACCAAAGAAGACCCAGGACTTTGATCCAGGATTTTAGCTCCTCGGACAAGAACAGGAGGACATTCCTGTCCCAAGGTCCAGTCGAAGACATTTACAGACTGTTACAAAGATGCTACGGCGTCTGTCTCAGCGCTACACCATCAAACTTACGTTCTCCAGACTTAGTTTCCCCTAAAATGTTAGTTTTTCTCAGTTTAAACATGTGATTACATTTAATCTGTAAATCATCCTGTTTCATTTACATGTGAGACGCCGTCCTGATGTTTTTGTATTACGGTTGTAAATAGACTAAAGTGCTGATGTGCATCACTGCTTTAACAGACACTGGTCACCATCTTCATCACGTTCTTCATCTTTTTAATGTGTTGTTATTATTTTTCTGACACAGGGCCAGAGATCAGCTGGCAGATGTCATCAAAGCTGCTACAAAGTGAGTCCCCTGCTCGCTCTGTTTCATAGGAAACGTTTGGTGAGCAGAGTAACCTGATGTGAGCGCTGTGACTTTCTGTGGGTCGTTTCAGGGACAGTCCTGTTGTTCAGGGAAACGCCATCTTGGCTCTGAGCGGCCTCGCCGCTGTTCTGGCGAAGTATGAGAGCAACCTGCCCACTGATGGTGACGGCAGCCTGGGGGTGAGACGCCGCAGGGTCCTGTTACACAGTGTGTTTGCTATTTCATCATCATAGAGATGCTGAGCTCAGTGCTGTTGGACTCGATAGGCTGGACCAGAGTTCGTGGCTACAGGAAGCTGGTTGACCATGGTGCTGGACACCCTGCTCAGCATCAGCAGCAGCAGCTTCAAGTCCAAAGGACGAGTTTTCCCCTGGTTTCTACACGTGAGTTTCATCAGCTTTTACATAAGAAACCGTGATTGGCAGATGATTCGAGTTCTTTAAGAGTCGTGACAGTGACGTGATGAAACAGAATCAGCTGTTTCTGAGCCTCACACTATGAACACTTTACTGACCCTCAAAAGTAAACATGCAGTGATTCACCTGCCCCATAAACCACATGTTATTGTAAATAAACACGAGCTCCGTGTGATTGTCCGTCTGTTAACTGCAGCCTGCTGGCTGCTGTGGTTCAGAGACGCTGATGTGGCTGCTGTAGCTGCAACACCAGCGTGTGTGTCAGATTAACACTGTTGGATTTGTTAGTGTGGAGCAGCTTTTATCACTCTGAGCTCTGAAAGTGTTCATCAGTGTGAGTGAGGGGAGCCGCTGACTGTCTTTAGCACCTGTGCTAACACTTTCAGCACTCGGTGCCTTTCCAGACGTGCAGACGTGCTAGCGGCACTAATGCATCCCCATGGCTTCAGAGATGTTTGAAGCTGCACTTTATCCCGAGCATGCAGTGAAGCAAAAACAACTTTATTTTGATGACTTTCTCACAAAAAGAAGCAAAACAAGCCTGAAACATCGCTGCATCGACACGTAAACCAGCTGGAGTGTATTAGCATCAATATTCCAGTAAACGTGGTTCTCACAGCTCTACGAGTCTTTGCTCTCTAACACATGTTGCTGTTGGCTGCACAGTTGTTGTGAATATAAAGTTGCTTTCTTGCATTGATTACTTTCACCCTGTGCTGCCTCCTCAGCGCTCCTACTCGGGTGAGAACACAGCGAGCACCATAGCGCGCTCCTGTGCGAGCCTCGCCCTGTCGCTGCTCGTCTCCGTGCTCGTGGTGCGGCAGCGGGACGGTCTGACCCACATCCTGTCGGCACTGCGGGCCGGCCTCCCGGGCTCCCCCGCCGCAGACGACTCCCAGGCCGTCCAGTTCCACTCCGGGCTCGGTCTCGGCATGGTGCTGTCCACCCTGCTGCACCAGCGCCTCAGGTACAGAGTCTGCAGGAGGAGATTCTGATGTGAACCAACAGCGTAACGCTTACTGACTGCCTGTGTCCTCTGTCAGTGATGAGTCTGCTCAGAAGGATGCTGATCTCCTCTTCGGCCCTCTGGATGCTCTGGAAAGTTCCTCTTTCAACCCCAACCTGGAATACAAGTACGTCCTCTCGTGTTTGCAGAGAGCAAACTGACATCACATGGTTGGTAGGAAGCTGGAAGATTCAGCCGTTACCAAGGCTGCATTTCTGCTGCTCAATAAAAGAGCTCGTTTGGCACATTTACTCTTTTTCAACAGACACATCTGGAAGCATGTTAGCAGTTAATATTCAACAGTGAAACAGGGGTTAGCATATTAAATGTGCTCTTCCATGTTCTCGCCTTCTTTCCTCAGCACTGGCTGTATACTGGGTCTGGGTCTAGTGCTGTCTGCCTTCTGCAGCAGCGGACAGAGGAGTCGACATGTCCGTGTCAGCCTGACACTCGACAAGCTGCTGGCCAACCTGCAAGACTGCAGTGGACGAGGATGCATGGTGCAGGAGGTACAGCAGCCCTGCACACGACTCGCACGCTGACGCCAGAGCCGAGGTCCTGAAGTCTCTGACGCAGGAACAAGTCTGTGATTGTAACTCTGCTCAGACACGTTTGTGACAGAAGAAGCTGAAATAGTCGTTTTGATGAATTATCTACTAAAGACAGTTTCTGCTACATGAACATGAAACAAGAGCTAAAACTTTGAGCCTGATGCTGATGTGTGAACTTTGACCTATGACCTCGAAGCACTAAAATGTGTATCTTATGATGTTTACCGTACGATTGGAACAGATTCGTCTTCTATAAGCTGTGAAAACGTGTCGTCGTGACCTTGTAGAGCAAATAAAAAGTGTGTAACACAGATAAGCTTTGTTTACTGTCCAAGGTGGAGACGCTGCACGGCCAGTGTGGGGTGAAGGTTGAAAACTATGCCGTATAAAGTTTTCACTGACCTTCACATGTGTGTGTGTGCAGGTGTTGGCGTACTCTGTGGCGTGTTAGCGTCTCAGCGTTCAGCGCAGGTCTTATTGACGCCGCCAAGGCCGAGGAGGTCACGGACACGCTGCGCAGCCTGACTGAGGAGAGCCAGCAGGTCAGTAGGAGAGCTGATGGGGTCATTCTGGCTCCAGCAGCTCTTTGTGGTTTCATTGATGACCCTGTGTCCCCAGACCCCGGGCTTCTCCCTGGCTCTGGGGTTAGCGGTCCACGAGCTGTCGGTGTGCGGCCACGGCAAAGCAGAGCACATCCACCCTCACCTGCTCGCAGCCTGGATCAAAATCTTACTGGCTGAGGTACAAAACCTCACTTTCTACATCTCAGCCTAAATGTTCATGTAAACGATGTCCAATCACGTGAAAGGATGTTTGGGGTCCCAGCGCTGACCTTTGTGTTACAGGGCTGTCCCACCATGCAGCGGCTGGCTGCTGTCAACGGGCTGGTGGCGTTGGTGGGATCAGAGAGTTACCTCGTTCAGGTAAGACGCTGCAGCTTCATGTTATCACCTGCTGTTGTGTTTCTGAGGATGTCTTTGTGGTTTCAAGCATGTGGAGCCATAGATGATCGAGCTCATGTGACCCTGTAAGGTTTGAGGAATCACCATGGTTACCATAGGAACACACTGGCAAACCCAGTATTTAAAAAGATGTGACGGATGCAGATCTGTGTCTTCTGTGCAGCCATGTGAAGCGTCCCCGTGTTCATAAAGAGATGCAAACACACCTTTAGTTGAATGAATGAATGAATGAATGAATGAATGAATGAATGAATGCTTTATTGGCCATATGCAGGTTGCCCCGCAGAGGAATGGGACCCCCCCCCCCGACTTACACACATAACAAAGACATCACATGGGAATACAGTCGGAGATCGGCAGCGTTACAGAGAAAACACTGAAAAAAGTACACAACAATGGGAAAAGTACAAGAGGAAAAAAAGAGACCTCCACTCATGCTGGGCACCTATGGGAGGACAGCATGAGAACAGGAAACAAAAAAACTCCTCTGCACAAAAAAGCACATAAATGTCCACAGTACAACATTGGAGCACGTGACCACAGGGTCGGTGAGGAGTAATCCGAAGGAAACACAGCAGTCCTCCTGCACAGCGCTACCATTCCAGTGCGACACCCAGACCCGCCGTGTTCCCCCACAGGAAACAAGCTTTGAAGGCGTTTGGAGAGGGAGGGGGATGAGTGCGTGCTTATCAGTGTAAGTGTGTGTGTGTGTGCGTGTCCAGAGTTCAGCTGAGACAGTGTCCTCCGCTCTATCTAAGTAAACAGTCTGCCAACCAACCCAGGTGGGCTTGGGATGGGAAGAACAGTCATCACACAGTCATTATCAGGGAGTGTTTGTTGCACCAGCCTTGGGCCCACAGCTGGCGCCGTGGTTTCCACATGTTGAATTCGTAGATTTTTCTGTTATACGAGCAGCACAGGAGAATTTAAAGCTGATTCATTAACACTCGGACGCTGGTCTCTCGATCTCCCGTTGGAGAGCCGTGAGCCTCCCCATGATGGTATCAAACTTCTGGTCCGTGGTGTTGTCATTCTTTTGATTCTGAGACCTCACAACTGCAGTGATCCGTTCTGTGATGTGATCCAACTTTCGCTCAAGGTTGTCATTTTGAGCAGGGCCCTCTCTGATGTATCCCACCATACGCTCAATGGTGTTGTTTTGAGCCTTCACAGCAGCTGTAAGCATCTCCAAGGTGTTAACCATGCTGCGTTCGTTGTGAGAGGTCGCGACTCGTCCCATCGCTTCGATTCCAGCGGGCAGCCTTGGGGGGGTTTGAACAGCCGGTTCCGCTCTCTCAATTCTCCGATAAGTCAGGGCCATGCCAGCTCCGATCAGCAAGAACCCTGTTATCATGGTTCCGAATAGGTAGATATCTTCAGCGTCCTCGATCGACAGTCCCGCCAGGCTCACGATCCTCCATGTCTGCCACCCGTCCATCGTGTATCCGGCAGAGAAAGTCCCTCCAGGGCACTCGGGCTCTCCCGAGCCCAGACTTCTCGTTGAGAAGAGGGTGTCAATAGCATTCAGACAGTGATGCTGATTCTCCTCTGATGCAGCTGAAGAGCGAGACGGAGCTCGTGTCCAAGCAGCAGAACAGGCTGAATGAAGTTATTCGGGCCGTCACACAGGTAAGAGTTTACTTATCACATATTACTTTACTCTGATTACTACACACGATACTCTCCCCTCTGCTCGCTCCTCAGAGCGTCTGTTTCAGCCACTTGTCGGCTCTTTGGTTGCAGATCATGACGTTCTCTGGAGCCATCGGTTTGCAGTCCAACAGCCTGTTTGCTGGGACATTTGCACCTGGCCCACATGTCCAGCAGTCACAGTCACACAGCAGGTAACACAGGAGTCAGTGGGAGGAGCAGAGCTGGATGCAGCGTTAGTAACACTTTAAAATGATCTACTGGGCACTAACTACTTTGATCCAACTCCCAGTTCCTCCAGATTTCAGTTACCTCTCAGAGAAAAGTGTCGTCAGATCCACGACGGAGTTCGTCACAGAAGCTGGACAAAAAGGTTTGTGACATCTACAGAGGTCGTTGTGTTTGAAGCTGTAACTCTGTAACATCGTCTCTCTCTGGGCGCAGGTCCTCAGTCCTCCCATCCAGGCCTGGTTAAGACCGCTCTCACCGCTTTGGCGTCAGTCGGCGCCTCTTTCCAGTATCCGCCCATCAACTGGAGCGCCGCTCTTTCTCCTTTAATGAGGATGAGCTTTGGTAAGAGTCGTCGCTCAGTGCTGTCCGTGAAGCCACAGATCCTGTTCAGTCGATGTTGTTGTTGTGTTTTGTAGGAGAGGATGTGCAGCATCAGTGTGTTGTCCTGGCAGCCTGTCAGACCCAGTCCTCCCACAGCGCTGCTCTGTTTTTGGGCTCCTGGTTGTCGCCTCCCCTGGTCCACAGTCTCAGTGTAAGTTCAGTTGGGTATTAGCGCTGTGACAGCTGATATTCAGTCTCCATCAGGTTTATAGGCTGGTCCACTTTAATCTGTTGTTTCTTGATATCCAGCTTATATTTGAACAGGTTTCTTTAGGTGTTCTTAACAGAAACAGGAGCATCTACTGCCTCACCTCTGAGCTCAGCTGTTTCTCAGTCGTACAGCAGCTGAAGAAATGTCTGAATAATCAGCGTTTGGCTTCTAAAGCTGAACAGATGCTCTTTAACCACGACACACATCCAGTCTGTCTCTGCTGTAGGAGAGCGTGCTGAGTCCAGTACAATGATGAAGGCTTCAGAGATCCTTACTGGCTGTCTGTCTCCCCCAGTACCAGACCCAGGCCCACCTCTATGAGACTCTGGGCTCGTGGATGAAGCACGTGACTGAGGACAAGCTGCAGGTGTATGTGGAGAGTTTGGGGGTGCAGCAGTTTGAGGAGGACCTCCGACCCCAGCGCGCGTCCCTGTGTCGCTCTGTGCTGCGGGGCCTGGCTCAGGCCATGGCCCTCCCAAACCCCTCTAGCAGCTGCTGGACCATCCTCTGCTCTGCCACGGAGAAGATCTTCACCTTCCTGCCCGACCGAATCCAGGTGCAGTGTAGCTGCTGACTGTTATCACTGACACGTAGAAGCTTTTTCTTTGATGCATGGCTCTGTCCCTGGTTTTACGCTCGGGGATCGTGATATCCTCTGATGTTCCCATCCACCCAGAGACACGAACAGGAGCATAAACCCATTTTATTCAAAGCAAGAAGCTGTGACAGATGCTGCTGTAGGTGTGCAGAGCTTCAGTCACCGGAGCTCGGCTGGAAATGAGCTCTTCTCATCACCACAGCAGCTTCAGCCCATCGTTAGCTCAGCTGTAAGAACACCTCGACGGGCAGGGACCAAACACAGCATCATAATAACAACAGTGGTAACTGGAACAGTTACAGTAACAGGTCACTTCACCACTTAATCTTCAGTTATCATCAGAGGAGTTATATTAATGATATGTGAAATGACAGTATGTTGGACGAGGAGGCCTGATAGAAATGCCAGTCAGGTTTATAATAAGTGCAAAGACAGGATGTGCAGCAGGTTCCTGTTAGTGTTCGTTTGATGTCGTCAAACTCAGAAGTTAAAGACGTCGAACTCTTGGATACAAACTGGGTGCTTCAGTGAAACATGCAAACATCTGTACATGTTTTGGTGGGATGGCTGTCTGGGTTTATTAGGACAATATGAAGTTTGCAAACATAAAAACAGAATGCAGTCACGTGCATTGGCCTGATTACATCCATAGCAGAACACACAGGACATGTCAGCTGGATAAACTGAGTAAATGAAGTGCAGACAGGAGCTGATCAGAGCATTTCCTCTGACAACAGTCTGTGTGTGCAGACTAACTGTGGCACTGCTTGAAGAGCAGGTTGTCTGATGTAGGACAACAGCTGCTTAATAGGCCAGATGTTTTCAGCTGGAGAAAGGTGAGACGCAGGTCTTTGTAACGATGAAGTCTGGCTGTAGTAAGACAGATGTGTGTGCCAGTTCCAAAGACACTAACGACCTTCATACCTTCAGAGATGCAGGGTCTGCTCCTCCTCCTCTTCATGGGGAAGAATGTCACGTTTGATGCACCTGGTCAGAGACGTGTTTACAGTTTGCTGCAGTCCATTTAAAGCTGATTCTGCCCGTAGAAGAAGATCTCTGGACCATGGTCACATGACCTCTGGTCCATGGTCACATGACCTCTGGACCCTGGTCACATGACCTCTGGTCCATGGTCACATGACCTCTGGACCCTGGTCACATGACCTCTGGACCCTGGTCACATGGCCTCTTTAACACATGAACACAGGTTCAAAGGTGTTTAAATGACACATTTTAACTAAAAAATAACAATTTTTGTGTTTGTGTTTGATTTCTTGTACATTTATTTCAGGATGATGAAGTGGATCTGTATGTGGGCGTGGCCAAGTGTCTGTCTGAGATGTCTGACACAGAGATTGAGAGGATCATGAAAGTCTCTGAGGTACAGTGTTAATAACACCAGCAGAAAATGAACAGAGGGACCACGTCCACTGTTTCCATGTGCTGAAGCGCGGGCAGAAGTACGTTTGGTTTACAGGTTCAAAGACATGTTGTTGGTCTCATAGTGGAAATGGAAGTAATTCCAGTGACCTGTAGCTCATATTACTTTATTACTTATAGCTGTCAGTGTGTGGACAGTAAAACCTGCATTCTTCCTGATGCCCAGCAGGGGGCCCACTACACAAGTGTGTATTTCTAAAAGGAGCACTTTAAGTAAACGTTCAGTTTGACCAAATGTAACCATATAGTGATTTAAGCTTTCAGTAATTTAGAGGAATCTTCCTCACATGGTTACTTTATTCACTTCAACAACAGTCGTGCTTTATACTGTGAGGTCGACCCTACAGTAATACATGCAGAGAAACCCCAACAATCACATGACCCCCTATGAGCAGCACTTTGGCGACAGTGGGAAGGAAAAACTCCCTTTTAACAGGAAGAAACCTCCAGCAGAACCAGGCTCAGGGAGGGGCGGGGCCAACTGTTGTGATTGGTTGGGGTGGGAGAAGGAAGACGGGATAACTAAACATGAAATGGTGACAGGTGTGTAGTTTGAAGCCCTCTCAGCTGCTGCTGACCCTCGTTGTTGATCCTCTGCTGGCTTCCTTTCAGCACACGTGCGGTGATCACGTCACGCCTGTCATTCAGTCTGTGACGGTTCGTTGAAGCTCAGCGTGCGCTGTGGCTTTAACATCTCTGCGTTCTGTTTAGACTCAAATGGAGAAGACCTGCTTCGTCTTAGCCTACCTGACCTCTCAGGGACGAGTGCCCCTCCTTAGTCTTAATGATGTCATTGCTGGGGTCCTCCGTGGTTGGCCGAGCCGCAGAGTGGGGTGGCTCCTCCTGCAGACGTTTTACCAGTGTCGCCTGGCAACCAGCATCAACACAGGAGAGACAGGAAGGCGTTCCTACTGCGTGGAAAGTGGATCTCTCCTGATCTAACAGACGACTGACACCTGTGTGTTTTACCATGATGGTTTTCATTTAGTCAGCATCTTTGTCACAGGCATCTCCAGACGGGTGGAGTGGCTCCTGGAGCTGATGGGAGATATCTGAAATGTTGCCTACGGCGTAACAGACGTCCAGCGTGGAGACACCAGATCGGTATGTTTCTGAGTGACCGCCATGTGACTCCCACACATCCTCCTCTTCCTCCCAGCAGCTGAGCTTAGCTAAATGCTGGTCCACCATGACGGTGCCGTGTTAACTACAGCGAGGCTGCTCTCGAGCATCAGCAGTAGAGCAAAGCTTGCTGCTGTTTGCTTCTTCTGTGTATCTGAGTTGGTGGAAGCAGATTCTGTGTCGTGTGTTTCTAACTGAGTGTGCTCTGCAGGCCACCGACTTCCTGTTCCAGCTCTTTGCTGCTGCAGTAGTTTCCTGGAGTGACCACATCATGCCACTCCTCTTTGGCATCCGGGTGCAGTGGTTTCCATGGCAGCCAGACCCCAAGCCTCAGGCTCTAACACACGGTCTATATGGCGAGGAGTCGTCGGTGGACGGCGCCCTGTCCCGGTGCCTGTTAGCGATGTCCCACAGCCTCCCTCGGCTCCTGGACAAGGAGCCCTGGAGCAGCCAAACGCCCAAGGTCAGTGTTTGTGCTGTGAACTTTGACCTTTAGCTCAAATGTCACTCGTTGTAAACGTGCAGAAGGGATGACCCCGTGTGTGTGTCTCAGTTCATAGACTGGCTTCTCAGCATCATGGAAGCTCCTGACCAGAGCGTGTCAGCATCAACGGTCAGCACAGCCAGAGGTGAGCAAAGCAGCCTTTTTCCTACTTACACATTTCATAATATTTCACTCTGTTTGAACCACAGCAGTACACAGACTGTTGTCTCCATAAAGTACTTCATGAAATCACATCTAAACAGTTTAATTAGATATAGATTATTATTATTACCATCCTTGTGCAGGTCTCATTGAAATTAAGACCTGGCCTGAGTTTTGTCAGGTTCTTACATCCTCGAGGTAAAAACGTCACTATAAAGCCAAAAGTACTCCCCTCTCCAAACCACTGAATGCAGGTGTTCAGTCACTGGTGGCCACAGGTGTATAAGCCCGAGCAGGTGTTTGTGCTGCTGATAGGATGGCACCTGAACACAAACTCCAGTTGAGGCGACAAAGTGGAAGCAACTGGGAACGACAGCGTCTCTGCTGTGAAGTGATAGGCCATCTGAAATCGAAGGGCGGGGTCAGCCACAGCGTGCACTAAGCACTTTCTAACATTCATCCATGTTCAAGGATGAATGTTAGAAAGTGGCTGGCGAGCAGACTGGGATCAAACCACCAACCTTCCTATTAGCAGATGGCCTGCTGAGCTGGAGCTGAGCTGTGCAGCGGTTTAAAGCGCAGCAGCAGCAGAGACCATGACTCAGACTTCATGTGACAATCGAACGGAGCAGTCTGGGCGTGGTGGAGAGTTGTCCAAGTGTAAAGCTTGGAGAGGGCGATTGTGGTGTGGTATTTTACACAGCTTCGTGCGTCCAGCCAGGTTTGGTGTGGAAGAACTTGACCTCTGTGGGATGAGTTGGAGCGAGGACTCAGCCAGACCTTCTGATCCAACATCAACCTGACCTGCTGAAGCTGTTATAGTTGCAAACTAAATCATATGTATTCAGGATGGAAAGTCAGAGAAGTTCACGTGTGTGAAGGTAGACGAGCGAACACGTTTGGCAATAGTGTATTTTCATAGGTTTCACTAAAGTGACCAGTACACCACCAGCTGTGGTTTCTTCTTTACTGGTTTTGCCCCAGAAGCTAAACCTTCGTGGTAAAGCCTGTATGTTCAGGTCTCCTTGTGAAATGCATCGTGTGTTTCATGGACTGGTTCTTATGCAGCACTGTTCTTCTCTGAGCGGTTTATACTCATCCACGCACGTCTTTCTGTGCTTACATCGCACTGCTGTGGATGCAGATGTGTGTATTCAGGTTAGAAGCCTGAATTTCAGCTCAGACACATGCAGTTTGTAGTTTCTGCTGAAATATTTCTGTCAGTGATCACAGAGACAGAGCAGTCCAACCAATCATGGCCTCCATGAACTTGGTTGTGTCGGAGCTCCACCCTCACCATGTCCCTCAGACAGGGTCGTTGGGCTGTTAGTTTCTCTGCACTGTTGCAGGTTATCTCACAATATCAAGTTACCATAGAGGGGGACTGTTGTGATTCAGCTCTATATAAATAAATGATGATTTGGCCAAATGAGCTCCACAGGCCTCATCTGTGGCAGTCTTTACATGAGAAGTAAGGCACCATGTTTATTAGACACTCAGCTGACAGCACTGTTGGAAAAGAAGGTGTGGAAAGAGCAGGTGGTATTTTAAGAGAGGTTTACTCAAACATCAGTGTTTATACAGGCAGGATATGCTGAAAAAATGATCTGGTCTTCAGAACTGATTTCTCTGATCTCTCTGATCTCTCCTGTGGTTCCTTTCAGCTGCTCTGTTGGCACTCAGGTCCTCTGCAGAGTTCAAGAAGAAAGCCGTGTGGACCAGAGCGTACGGCTGGTAGCCCAGAGGAGCCTCGGTGTCCTGCTCAGGCGTTGCTGCTCGTACACAAAGACACACACGGCTGCTGGTCTGAGCTGCTGTTTAATGTTAGACAGTAACTGTACTGTAGGAATCTGTGCTGTCAATAAAAGTGCAACAGAAATCATTTTGGGTCTAGAACATCCTTTTCTCTCTTTACAGCAGATCGTTAAATTCGACTTCATCTGTAACTCCGAGCTGTGACTTCATGTTACTTCCTCTTCCTGTTCCACTTCTCCAGGTGGTGGTGCCTCTCCTTCAGCAGCTGCCCGACTGTGAGCGAGGCTCCTGAAAACCAAGCAGTGTTTTACATCAGTTACTGTACAGTTACACAGTTACACTACAGTTACACTACAGTTACTGTACAGTTACATCACAGATACTGCACAGTTACACTACAGTTACATCACAGTTACTGTACAGTTACACTACAGTTACATCACAGTTACTGCACAGTTACACTACAGTTACATCACAGTTACACTACAGTTACACAGTTACTGTACAGTTACACTACAGTTATACAGTTACACAGTTACACTACAGTTACACTACAGTTACATTACAGTTATACAGTTACACAGTTACACTACAGTTGCACTACAGTTACTGTACAGTTACACTACAGTTACTGTAACTGTACAGTTACAGTACAGTTACTGTAACTGTACAGTTACACTACAGTTACTGTACAGTTACACTACAGTTACACAGTAACTGAACAGTTACACAGTTACACTACAGTTACACTACAGTTACACAGTAACTTCATTCATGACACCAATTTAACATCCCCAGATAGAAGATACTCCTCAGTGTTGTCACCACAGATCTGGTCAGAAAGCTCGGACACCAACTATGATGATATGACAGTGAGGCCTGTAACTGTTCTTCATCGTCCTAGTCTTCCTCAGGAAACTGTCACCCGTAGTTTTCCCAACAGTAACAAATCAGGAGAACCTAAGAACGTTTTGTGTTCTTTTCCTTCAGTCTGTTCTAGTTCAGCTGGATTTAGGTCGTGTTAGTGAAGCGACCGACCTCTGTGTCTAACATCTTTTTGTCTTAGTTAAGGTTCTCGTCTAAACGTGTTTGCTGTACATCAGCCTCACAACGGCACGACTAACCGTCTCATTAACCCTCATCCAACCAGCATGTTTAACATACAAGGACGAGCGACTGAGGACCACAAGAGTTAAAAAACTAATAATGGTAACATATTTCTTAGTTATGTAACGATTATGCAGTATCTAAAGAAAAAAGTAAAACTGTCTCTGCAACGTTGCAGTGGCCTATGCTGCAAGTCTGAAATGTATAGTTTAATCTATCTTACAGCTTTTATTAAGTTTAATCCACATAATTACTCAGAAAACCTCACTGGTGTCAGAGCTTTCAGTCATTTTAAGTATCATTTGCACAGGGAAGTTGTGTGTAAATATGGACAGAATCAGATCAGTGCCCACCAAAAGTGAGTCTGATTTATCGAGACAAACTTTAACGTGGCTGCACGCAGAAGCTGAAACAACCAAAGCTAATCAAAGTAGTGGCTGACTGAAGACGACTGCAGCGACCATACATGTAAAGGAGGAGCTTGGACTCAAACAAACGTGGATCAGTGCAGCACGTCCATCAGGTGACTGTAATGTCACAAAGGGTTGTTCTCCGTCTTACCAAGAGTGAGGACAGGCAGGTAGAGCGCCAGCACCACGGGCAGGCGGCTGTTTGGAGCTGTTGTTGAGTTGAGTGGACACGACTGGGAGGCCGTTTGCTCAACATAAGGCAGCGCCTGATAGATGGTGGCAGCTGAGCGAGAAACAAAAGGGGAACAAACACTTCACTTGCTGTGCTTTTACTTCATTCACTATCACAGTGTTATTGGCCTGTGTGTCGCTGATATACAGAACGTTCCTCCAGCACTTCTGCTTACAGCACAGAGGTTACTCACTGCAGCTGGAATGCACTGTGCTCATTTCCTGGCTTCATATCATCAGCTCTGCTTGGCTAACCCATTTCCTGTTGGCTCCCAACACTTCCCTTACACAACACTCTGACCACACAATGAACCTCGTAATGTTGAGAAGTCAAAGTACTTATGAGCTCAGCTTTCAGTTTGTTGGAATAAAAGATGGAAACTCGATGATTTCCACCTACACTGGAATGTAAACTGGCTGTTTAGGGGGAGGGTTCCTGCCCTGGGTATCTGCTTAGAGGGAAAGTAAGACGTCATGGTTTAAAAATGTAGATAGTCTGACACATTAGTAAAATAATTGCATTAGTGCTGAGAGGTCAGGTCCAGGGAGTGCTGTTCAACTGTAAGGAACTAAAAGCTTCTTAAAGCTCTGCATCCTGTGTGCTTTTAAAACGATTTATCAAAGTAAAGTTGAAGTTTGAAAAGCTGATGTGTTTGTGCATCACTGTAAAACTACATTATTGGGTTCAAACACAGCTGAACCTCCGGTACGCAACCTGCGGTGCATACCGGAGGAGGTCCAGGACGTTCCAGAAGAAGAGCTGCACACACACCACCGGTTTACTCTGCAGCTCTGAACCAAAACAACAAAAGTGCACAAGTGTGTGAGACTACAGATTCTAGAATCAGAACTGCTGATTTCATTACTCTGAACTTTTAAAGGCAGGATTTGTATCTGAGAGCAGGGACACTTGCTGTGTTCAGTGTGACTCGTCTCTGCAGAAGATCAGGGCTCTGATAGTTACAGTTAGTGGGTGACTTACTGGGCAGGTGGATCCTGAGTGTCTTTTGCAGTCAGGGTTCATTATGGTCCTGGTTGCTACTGGAAATAAAGAAACAAAAGGAGGGTGTGTTGTTCAGGAAGTACAGACTGTAGCTCAGCAGGTAGAATTACTAACTGGAAGGTTGGAGGTTTGATCCCTGGCTGCTCCAGTCTGCACGCCACGGTATCCTTGGGCAACATATGGAACCCCGACTTGCTCTCCGATGCATCCATCATAGTGTCATTGTTAGAAAAAGAAGTGCTTGTGTGAATGAAGCACGCTGTATAAAATGCTTTGACTGCTCATATAGAAAAGCAGCTCATAAGAACTGGTTCAGTTTCCAGATAATTCCACTATTAAGACAACAGACATTTGGGAGGCTTTCTCCTGAGAGTAACACTGAAAGTCTTGCTGCTCCTCCACAAAATGAACTCTTCAGTTTAGATTTGATTAAAGACACAGCTCAGCTAAACACAACTCAAACTAATCTACACTATTTTTCTTTATTACGCAGCATTTTTATAACTATTTCCAGATGTTTCTAAAGATGAAAACAGAATTAAACTCCAGCCTGATCCGTTTCTGAGGTTCCTGACTCTGAACGTCCCTCAAACGCCTCTCTGATCGTTTCCTTCCGTCGCTTTTACTTTCGCTTTCGTGAATGTTGCGGCGCGTTGATCGTCTCCATGTTAAGGTAACGTTAGCAGTCTGTACTGTTTTCCTGGCTAACATCAGCTGTGTGCAGCTTAGTTTCAGCATAAATCTGCTTCGTTTTATGTGAGATCAGAGTCTGGGAATGAGACAGAAACAGTTAGTTGATGATCAGCAGCTGAACTCAGAGTCGATGTTACTGTGGATCCACTGACTGATGACTGTAGGCAGCTTCTCCTGCCTCCATCAGTCTGTTATGGAAGCCCGTTTCCGCCACAACAAAGGATCCATTCTCAAAATTTCGAGTTATAAGTCGAAATTTCGAGAATGGATCCTTTTTTTTGTGGCGGAAACAAAAACTGCCATCTACTGCCAATCAGTAATCTACGTACAATGCGCACTCAAAACCGCATCGCAACAAATCGGCGCTTTCGAGAGTACGTTTGCTGATATTAACGCCATGTGATTCAGCTAATAACAGAAAGATTTCATCATTTGTGAAGCCACACAGACAATAATCAGCAATTTGTGCATTTATGACTGGCTGTAATTCTGGTATCTTAGCTGTAGCATTTGTAGCTGAGGGCTTCAGCTTCCGGGTAACAAAGAAATTACGTCATTCACGTAAATTACTGATTGACAGTTTTCTCAAAATTCCAAGTTAATAAGTCGAAATTACGAAAAAATAACTCGAAATTTCGAAAGAGTTGCTTTTTGGACGTCGCTGCCAACATTTCATCTATAAAATGCATTTCTCTGCTGGTTCGCTATAGTCTGCTGTCGTATTTGTATGCAGGTTATTTTCCTTTTTCAGTTTAACTGGTGATATTCTTTCGTGTATTGTAGGTGAATGCGCTGATGTTAGTTCATAAATTCTGCAGAGTTAGTAAACTGGCCGTTTTTGCTCAATAATTCCTGTTTCATGTTCAAACCATCAGACAGAAACTCTGTTTTTATGTTCTTCAGCCTGTTGTTCTTGAGGTAATCTGTGATGCGTTTAATGACCCTCCACATGCTCTGAGGGTCATTTGAAGAGAAACAGAACTTCCCCTTTAGAGCATAAGTGGGTTTTTGCCCTCTTTATGCCCGCGGTCAGGCTCTGTTTATTGTAGTATAACACTCATAGGACACAGTGTCCTGCTGCACACACACTGCACACACACTGCACACACACTGCACACAATGACAGCTGCAGAGTTTGTGTCTGATGTATTAAGTATGAAACACTGTTGGGCTAAAATCTGGTCAGAATGAATCCAGGTGCAGGTGTGTCAGTTTAGGACCACTGGACTAACATCCAAGTGCTCACAATATAAAGTGTATTCTGTAGTAACATCCTGGTGTTGCAGCAACAGTCCCACATGGAAACGTCAACAGTCAAACTCAAAATCTCTTTTTGTCAACAATAAAATGACAGCAGACCAATTTGAACAAAGTTGGTAAAATGCTTCAGAAACTAGTAAAATATTACAAAGTGTCTTGATGCTCAATCATCCAGGTAAGGGTTAGGTAATGCTGTGATTGCAGACATTCCCCAACTCTCTGTGAATGGGACTCATGGCCATTGATCAGTGGTTGTTGATCAATGGTCATGACCTCCCAGCCATTGTGCAAATGTCCTGTTTATAAGGTTGGAAACCTGCAGTCAGCTGAGACTGAAGGAGTCACCTGGATGAGTCATGAAACGTTTCTCCCACTGAAAACATCCAGATGAACAGAATCAACTTTTGGGGATTAAAACGTGTCTGAATTAATCAGTGGGTGCTGAGTGGGTCAGTCAGTGTGTCTGCTGGGCTGATTTGTGTTTCCTCTGCAGGTGAAGGTAGAAAGTGTGTGTGAGCTCTGAAACTCTGAGCTGGATTGAATCCATTGAATCAGAGTCCAGGACTCAGACTAAACACACTGAATGTGTCCTGAGCTCGGCCGCTGTTCCACAGTAACTGCTGTCAGAGTCACTGTTACTGAGTTAGCTTAGCTAGCAGAGCAGCTAGCAGTTAGAGTATGAACTCTGTAAGCAGTCAGCTCGGTCCTGGACATTGTTACTGACATAAAGCTGCTCTCTGCAGCCATGTGTGACCTGCTGCTTTGTAGGACTACAGTAATGGAGGATTTGGAGGCTGAACTCAGCTCTGTGACACTTTTTGTAGTGAACTGATGAAAGCTGCGTCTCAGATGGATGTTAGTCCAACACATCAGACACGACCTCTGCAGCTCTCAGTTGATGTGCACATGAATGATTTGTGTTTCCTCTGCAGGTGAAGGTAGAAAGTGTGTGTGAGCTGATGTGAATTGAGCAGCATGGATCAGTGTGAGGACAGAGAGGAGGGAGTCCCTCCCTCTAAAAGCACTCTGTGTGGGGAACATGAGAGCCAGACCAAAGCTCAGAGGTGAGATGACCATCTCTAACTGTCCATGACTCTTCTCCATGTCACAGCTCAGCACTCACATCACTGCTCCATCATTATTCACAGGAACCAGCCTGGACCTCCACCCAGCTCTGTGTCCTTACAGAGTGACGCGTCTAAAGATGTCATCATTGAGTTTAAAGACTCTGCTGCAGAGAGGTGAGCTGTTAGTAACAAGAACTCTCTGATTTAAATGATTTTGATGTTTCCTGGTTTCTAAAATGCATCTCTGTAGCAGAGCAGTGTCTCCAAGGACACACAGGCTCAACTGTAACTGTCAGTTTATCTGGTTTAAGACACATTTGGACACAATTGGCTGTTTTTAACTATGTATTTTAATCAGAGGTGTAAATTTAGACCTCACACATCTGGATCCTAAACTATGATAGAAACAGCTGCTAGCAGTGGGTAGTTTGACTTTGATACGCTGCTCTAGAAAGCAAACAAAGGTTTGTGCAGCTCCTCTTCAGAAAAGTGTTCAGAGAGCAGCTGCTGTATTAGACACTCGTCGTGTGAGCCCAGATGTGTGTAACAGCTGGATGAAGGAGAACCATCACAGTCACGTCTCCATCCCGCCTTTATTAATGAACTTCCTGTTGCTTGCAGATGACAGGAACACAAAGTGTTTGTACCACGTGATGCTGCAGGATTTGTTAACATGTCCATGATGGTAACATCTCCTCGTCTAACTGCAAACACATGAGCGCTCCTAACGGCAGCTATCACAGCCACACAGGCAGACTGTGTCTCACTGTTGCATTCAGGGACATTTGTTTTCCTGTAAAAAGCTGAACTCTAATCTAAGAGGACTGTTACTGACAGGAAACAGCTGCATTATCTGCAGTCTGTGTGATCACAGCTGCTTCAATCACTTCATCAGAGAATTGATCATTGAATAAAACATGTTTGTGTCTGCAGAGGTCAGAGGTCACAGTCTGCAGGATCCAGCTGTCCGTCTGTGAGGAGTGAACGGTCCAAACCTGACCCTCCAAACTTCAGTGCTGAACCTGGACCAACGAGGTCAGAGACCTGTGATGACTCCTTTACATGTTTGTGTTTTCCTGGATAAATTTGACCAAAGATTCATTAAAAAGATAAAAATATTTGACTTTGTCCTGTAGCGCTGTGTGGCAGGCAGGATTGGACCCAAACACAACAGGATGAAGTCAAAGAGGCAGCTTTATTTCAGCTGTGAACATGCAAACAGCAGAAATAAGCAAACATAACTGTAGGTTTGCAGTGAATGAAGCCTCAGCTCGACGCTCCACTTTGTCCCTCTTTTCCTTCTCCAAACAGCCACATCAGGAGTCTTTGATGGAGTTTTAAAATATTTCATTACAAATGTCCAAAGATGGGTTCAGGATACCTGAATCCACAATTATTAAAGCTAAAATAGTTCACAGGGTTTGGACTTTGTTAGGTGACGAGAGAACATCAAAGTGTTTTTTTATCTTTAAAGAGTATTTTTATCACTTCAGTTGCTCTCACAGCCCTGTTTGTTATTTTACCAGAGCTCTTATGTTTCACTCAGTGCTCCCACCAAACACCTTGGAGGACACATTAGTGTGATTTAGATTTCATTGGTGTAAACACCAGTCACACAAGCTAACCCATGGAGGCAGCAGCAGGCTTTGTGTTTGGTAAAGTCTGTTGGCTTAAACTAAGAGAGTTTAGTTTGTTAGCACAAAGAGCTGTCAGCTAAAGCCCCGAATGCACTTTGAATACAGATGAACTGAGAAAAACACTTTAAATACAGCAAACAGTCAAACTGACAACATCTTTTTCTGCTGATCATCCACAGCAGTACATTTAGCATTCATGCTAGCAGCAGGCTATGACTGTCCACTGAGCACCAACACAGGTAGGAGTGAGCAGTGATGAAGCAGGACTGTGGGGAAGTTTGAACTACAATCCTATTGGCTTCTCAGTTTCTCCAAAGAAAAGGGGAAAAATCTTGGTGTTGTGAAGATGTGAGTTGGTCTTGTTGTCGTGGGGCTGGAAGGATGCTGGCAGTGAGAGGCTTTTCATACAGTGTTCAGTAACAGAATGAGAAGAAAGCCACTGCACATGAAACAAGGTGCTCGTAGTGTTTGTTTACTGTGTTTGTGCCACAATGTCAGATCAGTTGTAGATTCACATGC
Organism: Neolamprologus brichardi; assembly: GCF_056152115.1. Classification (NCBI taxonomy): domain Eukaryota; kingdom Metazoa; phylum Chordata; class Actinopteri; order Cichliformes; family Cichlidae; genus Neolamprologus; species Neolamprologus brichardi. The sequence continues at coordinate 55,354,567 of NC_142106.1, read as the reverse complement.
AGACTTGTCAAGTGAAACCAGTGCAAGTACTGCAGTACAGAGCAAAGACTAAGCAAGCCAGGAGAGCTCTCCAACTTTCTGAAAGTATCAGGATACTTGAGTGATAAGAAAAAGTGGATCATGCAACAATGTCCCTCAGCACACAAAACAATCAAAGCAGAATAAATATAATGTTTTATAAAGGCCGATCAAACACTTACAGGGACCTGAAGAGAGAGAACCAACAAAATGTCATGGCTAACAGAGGAACTCAAGCACAGACTGAGTTCTGACAAACAAAAAGGTGACAGTTTATTTACCAAAGGGGTGAACCACAGTGCTCTATATATGTGCAGGAAGTTGGGGAGGGGGTCCAGGGCTCCAGAGAAAAGTAGGAAGGGAGTCCACACTCACTCCTCTTCAGTCACTCTTGTCCTGCTCTCCACTCACACAGCCACACACGGGAGTCACAGGTAAGCGTCTGTAACCAGGTCTGGGGAAATATATACTCAAAGTATACACAAAGTTAACCCAACTGGTGAATTTAGAGAGATTTCTCAACAAGGAGCTGAGATCATGAACAAGGAGGGTCAATGTCCCAGTGACGAACTGCTCCATGCCGCAGCGTTAAATGGTTCCCGGTAAGCCCAGGTGAATCAGCAACAGGTGGTGTAATCATCATAACTGTGTGGACCAAGAGCGAGAGGCCATTACAAGCTCCACCCAGGCAGGCAAAACGCTAGCAGGAGAGAGCAAAACATAAACAAAACCTGAAAAGCCATCAAGAGCCAGCCAGAGAGACACAGAGTTTTATACTAGAAGAGAAACCTGCTCATCTTCATCATGTTTATTTAAATAGAGAAAATCAGAAGTCTCTGTGTGTCAGACCACGGCTCTACACGGACACTTCTAAGCTGCTTCAGAGTGAACTGACCCAGATAATCTGCACACAGCGGCTGTAAAACAGTAAAAGTCATAACTGTCTCTCTCTGATGGAAAGCTTTTATTGTGAAGTCAGGAAGTCTGCAGGAAGTGTTGAGTTTGTATTCATCACTCAGTGTTTAATGAGACAGGCAGACAGGAAGAGCAGCTCATTAGTGTTGATGAAATCAAAGGAACTGTGAGGAACTGCAGTTTGGTCAAATCTGGATGTTTTTCACTAACAGTAAATGTTTTTAGTGATAAAGAAAATGTGTTCACAGAGAGAGGAAGAGGAGTGGTGTTTGTGAGGAGGAGCAGCTGTCCTGCTGTGTTTTGTGTCAGGGCGTCCTGAAGGATCCAGTCTCTACCAGCTGTGGACACTGGTTCTGCAGACAGTGCATCTCCTCATACTGGGACCAGTCTGCTTCATCAGGAGACTCGTCCTGTCCCCAGTGTGGAGAAAGATCCAGAAGCAGAGCTGGACTGCAGACAGCCAGTCAGAGCAGCTGTGTACAAAGTAAGACTGAACATCTGTCTGCTGATGGACTCATTTCTGAAAACTAGACTTCTTGTGTTGTTCAGACATTGAAGAGTTTTCTTTCTCTTTAGCCTCATTGTTTTTCTTTCTTTCAGCAGATGTTGGTCTGCAGGAGGTTTTAGATGAACATAAGATCAGTCTGACGAGGAGATGTGAACGTGTGACTGAAGGAAGTGATGAAACAGGAAGTAGAACCCTCCTCAACAGGATCTACACTGAGCTCTACATCACAGAGGGACAGAGTGAAGAGGTTCATACCCAACATGAGGTGAGGCAGCTGGAGACAGCTTCCAAGATGGACGCCCTCCATGACGCTCCAATCAGGTGCCAGGACATCTTTAAAGCCTTACCTGACCAACAGAGACCCATCAGAGTGGTTCTGACCAACGGCGTGGCTGGTGTTGGAAAAACCTTCTCAGTGCAGAAGTTCACTCTGGACTGGGCAGAGGGCTTGGAGAACCAACATGTCAGTGTGGTGGTTCTGCTTTCATTCAGGGAGCTGAACCTGATCAGAGATGAGCAGTACAGTCTTCTGGAGCTGCTCCATGTTTTCCATCCAACATTACAGAAGGTCACAGCAGAGAAGCTGGCTGTCTCTCAGCTTTTGTTCATCTTTGACGGCCTGGATGAAAGCAGACTTTCATTGGATTTCACCAACAGGAAGCTGCTGTCTGATGTCACACAGAAGTCATCAGTCAGCCAGCTGCTGACAAACCTCATCCAGGGGAATCTGCTTCCCTCGGCTCTCGTCTGGATAACTTCCCGACCCGCAGCAGCCAATCAGATCCCTCCTACATGTGTTGACAGGCTAACAGAAGTACGAGGCTTCACTGACGCCCAGAAGGAGGAGTACTTCAGGAGGAGATTCAGTGATGAAGAGCTGTCCAGCAGAATCATCTCCCACATGAAGACATCCAGGAGCCTCCACATCATGTGTAGTATCCCAGTCTTCTGCTGGATCACTGCTACAGTTCTGGAGCACATGTTGACTACAGAGCAGAGAGGAGAGCTGCCCAAGACCTTGACTGACATGTACTCACACTTCCTGCTGGTTCAGACAAAGAGGAAGAAGAACAAGTACCATGAGGGACATGAGACGAGACCACAGGAGCTGACGGAGGCTGACAGGGAAATTCTTCTGAAGCTGGGGAGGCTGGCGTTTGAACATCTGGAGAAAGGAAACATCATGTTCTACCAAGAAGACCTGGAGCAGTGTGGTCTGGATGTGACAGAGGCCTCGGTGTACTCAGGAGTTTGTACAGAGATCTTCAAAAGAGAGTGTGTGATCTTCCAGAAACCAGTCTACTGCTTTGTTCATCTGAGCATTCAGGAGTTTCTGGCTGCAGTCTACATGTTCCACTGTCACACCAACAGGAAGACAAAGGTGCTGGAGGACTTTTTGGGAAAAAAATACTACAAGTCCTCTCTGGATGATTTTCTGAACAGAGCCATGAGAAAATCGCTCCAGAGTAAAAATGGCCACCTGGACCTGTTTGTTCGCTTCCTTCATGGCCTCTGTCTGGAGTCCAACCAGAGACTCTTAGTAGGTCTGCTGGGTCAGACAGAGATCAGTCCATTAACCATCCAGAGAGTCATCAACAACTTGAAGGAGATGAACAGTGATGAAATCTCTCCTGACAGAAGCATCAACATCTTCCACTGTCTGATGGAGATGAACGACCTCTCGTTATTTCAGGAGATCCAAGAGTTCCTGAAGTCAGAGAACAGATCAGAGAAGGAACTCTCTGAGATCCAGTGCTCAGCTCTGGCCTTCATGCTGCAGATGTCAGAGGAGGTTCTGGATGAGTTGGACCTGCAGAAGTACAACACATCAGAGCGGGGACGACAGAGACTGATTCCAGCTGTGAGGAACTGCAGAAAGGCTCGGTGAGTCCAGATGTGATCATTAACATCATTGATCAGTGTAGGTTAGTAGTTTAATTTTGAAAATAAAATCAGATTGTAACCACAAAGTGTTTGTGTCCGTACGCTGCAACCTTCCACACCATTCCTTTATTGTACAGACTCAGCAGCAGCTCCATGGATCCCAAATCCAAGAGTGGAGAACAGATTTGAAGTGTGTCACATCCATGCAGTCACAGCTGTTTCCACCATGTTTCCACTGATATTAATTCTGTTCAATGACACGTTTCATATCAGTGAATATGTTCTTTAGGACGTCCACTGACATGTTTAAGTGTCCTGCTGGAAATCACTCAAATCATCCATGAAATCCATGAAAAATCCTTTTAGTGTTTCTAACTTCACCCTCTGTCCTCTCTCTCTCTCCATCCTCCTCACTGCTTCTTTCACTGATAATCACACAAACATCGTATTCAGCTACAAAATAACACAATAATATCGTCTGATTATCATTATTATAAGAGCAGGATCGATATTTGATATCAGAGTAACACACTGCTTGGTTATGTGCAGTCATCATCAGTGACTGTGGGTCAAACAGAAGCTCTCTGATTGGTTGCTGACCTTGGTCACCTGTCCACTCTCACCTGTTTGTGTTTGCTCTCTCTTTGCTGTCTCCATCCTCTCTGTCCTTTCTCTCCCTCTCTGTCTTTGTACCGTCACTCAGGTCCAATGGAAACAGTGACATTTACAAATCAATCAAAGACAAACTGATCCATGTCAGGTTATAACAATATTCAAAGTGAATACAGGCTGCTGCTGGACACAGACAGGTAACATCATTTTGACTTGCTGTCACCTGGATCTGGACTCATAAACACTGAAGCCCTGAACAGGAATACAAATCATTTTCTGCCAACTAGCGACACACCAGCAGATAATGGCTCAGAAAGCTAAAATGAGCCAATCATTTCTGTGTTTAGTTCCCCTGAAATCAGATCTGATATCAGCAGCTCTGAGTTCATTCATCATTATTGTCCAGTGATGAGATTTCTGCTCCGTTTGGTAACAGTCAGCAGGTTTTTCCTGCGTGTGGACGTGAACAGTCGTACCTGACAGGAGGTAGCAAACAGAGATCATCTTTCCAGCTGGAACTCTTCACTGAGCTGAACTCATTCAAAATGTTCTGGAGTCAAAATAGGAAACAGTCCAAATGTGTGTCTTCACTCTGACTCTGGATCAGATCTCAGTGACAGACTGTGGACATTATGGAAGCCTAAACGTGACACCATCTTCCTCCTTCATCTGCAGATTAAAGCCAAACAAAGATTCTCATTAAAAGTCTGCAGGTCTGAGAGAGACTCAATCGTTGTGTCATGTCAAACACAGTAAGAGGAGCTGAAGCACACATGTGAAGAGCAGATTCATCAGATTATGACCTCACTCTGTTTTGTCTTCATATACATTCAGTCTGTGTTTATAATGCAGATTTTCTGCTTTTTTAATAACACATTTTCTATCATCACAGACTGACTCAGTGTCGACTCTCAGAGTCTCACTGTGAAGTTGTGGCCTCAGCTCTGAAGTCCAACCCCTCCCATCTGACAGAGCTGGATATGAGTAGAAATTATGTCCTCCAGGATTCAGGTGTGAAGCTTCTGTGTGCTGGACTGGGGAGTCCAAACTGTCGACTGGAGACTCTGATTTGAGTTCACTGACTGCAGCTGTTGTAGTTTTTCTATATTTCAGGTCTTTGATTGATGTTTGAAACTTTCTTTAGTTCCTAAATGTTCAGGATGTGTCTGAAGACAAATGTGAAGAAGTTTGAGTGCTTTCAGAAATGTTGTCTTTCCAAACGACTGAACAACAGTTTTTCCTTTTGGCTCCAAACAGAAGTGACAGACTTGAGCAGGGTTCATTTAAAGGCTGACAGAAGTGGAGTGGTGACGGGAGATGTTTGACAGGACAGTGTTTCAGCCTCCACAGGTTCATGTTGTGCTCCATCAGTCAGTGAAGATGAAGTCAGTGCTGATGAGGCTGTAGAGTGTGTGAGGGATGTGAATGAGGATGATGAAGATCTGATGATAGCAGATAAAAAGAGGCTGCAGAGACTTTGAGCCATACAGGGCACACAGTGTGTGTACAGAACAGCTGAAATCATTATGGAGGCCTCACTGGAATATGGAAGCATCACAGTACAGCTTCAGTGAAGCTTTAAAGTCTCTGATATGAGATGAGAAATGAAGCAGCCAGAGCTTTTTCATGAGTGGAAATCCACTGTGACTGTGAGCTGCTGCTACAGCCTCCAGATTAGCCAGCAGCTCATCCTGCTCAACATTTTCTCACCAACTTTAATGGAAGTGTGATGTTTTCAGCTGGAGTGATGGTCAGGGTGGCCTCCCTCTCCTCTTCTTCTCCTCTTCCTCTTTCATTTGTAAAGCCACTTCTGCTGCTTTCATTCATTTGGAAGTCCTGTAGCTGAGTTTGGGAGAGACTAACAGCCTCGGCAGCAGAGGGGAGAAAGACTGTAACACCACCACTTTACTCTGTTCTACCTGTCACATCATTTTATCAGGAAACAAATATGCTCATGTTTTTACTATGTTTGTCTTGAAGATGTAAGAAGATCACATGGTGCTTTTTATTATTGTGTTGGTTTGTTTCCTGTCTCTTGGATGGAGCCCAGCTGTGCGTGGCCCCTGGGCCTGTGGTCAGAGTGTGTGCTGGATAATCCGGCCCAGGATGAGGCCAAACTGACATGGGATGAAATGTCTGTCACATAATTGAGCTTAGTGTAGTTTCATTTCTGCACAATTTAAAAACAACCAAAACTTTGTTCTGTCTTTTCTATGTTATACTGTAGACTTTCTTTGATACTGTGTCCAAAAGGAGCAGCTTTTACTTTGAAGGGGAGGCATCTCTGTTTCCTGTTCAGGTTGGATGATGGAAGCAAATTAGTGTGTGATGTTCTTTCAGTGTTGCACTTTGTAGACTTAAAAGTGAAGCCTTGTGGTTCCTGGAAGGAAAAACACGACTTTTTCAAGTCTTTGTCCTGTTTTTATGATAAATGTACGACTTTAATGTGAAACATTCAGAGTTTTTTCTCTTGTTGTGTTTGTTTGAAGCTGCTTCCTGTTGACTTCAGCTGTTTGGAGTTTCCATTTTCTAAACTTCTACATTCTGAACCTTCTTCAGCTCTGAACAGATGATGAAACACTGAATGATTTCAAGCTCACACTTTGTCTAATAAACTTACATCTTTCATTATTTATACAGATTGAGTCTCTGTGGTTTGTCAGAGATCAGCTGTGATTATCTGGCAGCAGCACTGAAGTCCAACCCCTCCCATCTGAGAGAGCTGGACCTGAGCTCAAACACCAACCTGCAGGATTCAGGAGTGAAGCATCTGTGTGGTTTTCTGGAGAGTCCAGGATGTGGACTTGAAACTCTGAGGTCAGTCAGCATGTTTTAGTTGTGCTGAGATGAATATGATGTGAAAGTTGTGCTGACACTAAACTGCAGACATCAGGCTGATATTATACTGATCCACACTGAGGATCTTCATGGTAAAGTCTGTTTTCTTCTTCTCTGGTTTAGTCCATTGACTGCAGCAGAACAATGTTAACATTTCAAACAGTGATACTCAACGTATGGCCCGCGGCCCACACGCGGTCTGCCCACCTTTCCTGATTCAGAGAGAGGGGACCCTGATTAACTGTGTAGTGTTCTTCCTCACAGTTCTAAGTATCAGACACAACAATGAATAATCCACAGCTGACTGTCTTTAGCAGGTCAAAGGTCACGGCACACAGCAGACAGTGGGAAATATTATAATTCTGATCATTTATCAGCACATATCCATATGTATAAAAACAAAGCTGACACTGTGAGACTTGATCAGAGGTGTGATCATCACAGCAGAGGCCTTTGTGTCAAAGTCACTGAGGATCAAACAGAAACACATGAAGCAGATTTTCCTGTTCTGGCTTTTTATAGCAGATAACCTTCAAAATATTCTGCAGTCGATCAAAAACTGAAGCAAACCACGAATCAACATGTGAACATGACCTGATGCTGCTGAAGTGAAGCAAAGTTACAGAGGTTTGATTACAGACACAGCTGAGAGTTTGTAATCTGTCATCATTTTAAAAGGTTTAAATTTCTTCAGTATTGAACAGCAGAAATGAGGCTTTGTTTTCGGAGGCCGACAGCAGTGAACACAACAGCAGACTGGTGCGTAATAAGCAGTGAATAATGCAGAAAACAGATTTTTGAAGGTAAACTGTTCTTGAAGTACACTGAGAGAGAGAGAGCTGTGCAGGAAGTAAACGTCAAAGTCAGAGAGAATTCATGACGATGTTCATCAAACGTAAAGCGTAGTTTGGATCTTCTTTTGCTGCTGGTTCAGTCAGTTTTGGTTGGAGACAGATGAAACCTGCAGCTTCAGGATCTGTGAGCTGTCCACTTTCAGCCCCGACGGCGTGTCCGTGTACGTGCCGTCGAGTGAACGATCCACACTCTGTGTTTCCATCTTTGTGTGTTTAGCTGCTCTCATTTACTGTTTTATCTGTTTGGTTGTTGTTGAAATACTTTTGGGAGCTTTAACCTGAGATTCTGGCAAAATACATTTATATTAAAAATCAATTCAGGATTGAATGAATCAACATCGCTTTATTCAAATTAAAACCATTTAAATAGGAAAATCCATTTTTTTACACCCGCCTCTAATGCTGGGTAATGTCAGCTGGTCCATGTGCAGCTGGCTGTGAGGCTCAGGGAGCATCTACAAAGTGCAACACTGAAAGAACATCATCCATAAATATTGAGTAATAACTGGACTCTCATACAGCGAGACTCAAATGCCTTTAACCCTTTAAGACCTACCATAGAACCAAGTCCGCCAGAGCTTACTTTATATTTTTACATGCTATAGTGCCATTTTTGGGAGCATTTCAAGTTGCTATACATCAATACAACCATTACAGCCTAGATTTTAATAATATGTATGAATTAAGTGCATAGTGATTACATAAATTGCAAAAAAGTGCAATAAACTACAAAAAATTGAAAATCGTTTTTGTTTTTTTAACATATATTTCTAGTTAGAGAAATTTAAGAGGCTTATCCCTCAAAACTGTAAATACAAAAAAGTTGCACAAAATAGTTTCCCACCACAGGAAATTTATTTTGAGTGCCTTCATAGTTTTATTTTTGAAATACACCAATTTTTATACACTGCAGGAAAAACGAAAATAAATATTATGATGCAAATTTGCAAAAAAGCAACATATGCATCAAAATAAACTATTTCCAGCAGTGCAATATGAGTCCTAAGCATCCCAGAAACGACACCGAAAGTCATAAAGTCAAAGATAACTTTTAAAAACACCAGTATAGGCTCATTGAGGCCTGGACGGTAAAAAACTACATTTCCGCGAAAATGACGTCACTTCCGGTTTCGGCCAGGTCATGCGATAGTTCGCGCTGACGTCTAATCCAATGTAGGAAGTGTTATGAACAGCTGATCGGATCGGCAAAGCATGTTTCTGGAATATTATGTTTTTGTTGCTGCAAGCGCTTTTTATGCAGTTTTTGCGAAGCTATATGTGGAAGGAAACTGTGACCGAGGACAAGCTGATGGCATAAGATGTAAGTACAACTCCTCCGGTTTCATATGCAAAAAAAATTATTGCGCTAGCTTACGTGGTTGCAGAGCTACCGGGATTTAAAAATAGTTAGGCAAAACAGAGCGTGCCCGCTCCGACCGGTTTTAAAGGGTTAAACATCAGCTTATCCTGCTGATCCAAGTCCAACACTGAGTTTGTAAAAACATGTTTGTCAATCATTTTGTTTGGTTTCTGAGGAAAATGATTCAATAACTTGCTGCTAATTCACAACATTTCATCATATTTCCTCATAACACTCTTTTGCCTGACCATTTGATCCCATTTGAATTTGCAATAAAGGATCCACAGAGTTTGGTGACAATAATGACAGTAGATGTTTGTGTGAAAGTGCTGGAAGCAAATTAGTGTGTGATGTTCTTTCAGTGTTGCACTTTGTAAACAGTCCCTGAGCACTGGTCACACAGCCAGCTGCACATAGAGACCAGTGTTGTTAATCCAGGTCAGAAGATGACTTGTTGGAATGAAAATGAGCTTGTAGTTTGTCTGCTTTAATAATGTGACTGGAAAAAGGTGTTGGACTTCAAATATGTCCATTTCTTTCACACTTCACCTTTAAAAGTGAAGCCTTGTGGTTCCTGGAAGGAAAAACACGACTTTTTCAAGTCTTTGTCCTGTTTTTATGAGAAATGTACGACTTTAATGTGAAACATTCAGAGTTTTTTCTCTTGTTGTGTTTGTTTGAAGCTGCTTCCTGTTGGCTTCAGCTGTTTGGAGTTTCCATTTTCTAAACTTCTGCATTCTGAACCTTCTTCAGCTCTGAACAGATGATGAAACACTGAATGATTTCAAGCTCACACTTTGTCTAATAAACTTACATCTTTCATTCTTTATACAGATTGAAGGACTGTGGTTTGTCAGAGATCAGCTGTGATTATCTGGCAGCAGCACTGAAGTCCAACCCCTCCCATCTGAGAGAGCTGGACCTGACCTACAACTACAACCTGCAGGATTCAGGAGTGAAGCATCTGTGTGGTTTTCTGGAGAGTCCAGGATGTGGACTTGAAAATCTGAGGTCAGTCAGCATGTTTTAGTTGTGCTGAGATGAATATGATGTGAAAGTTTTGCTGACACTAAACTGAAAACATCAGGCTGATATTATACTGATCCACACTGAGGATCTTCATGGTAAAGTTTGTTTTCTTCTTCTCTGCTTTAGTCCATTGACTGCAGCAGAACAATGTTCACATTTCAAACAGTGATACTCAACGTATGGCCCGCGGCCCACACGCGGCCTGCCTTCCTTTCCTGATTCAGAGAGAGGGGACCCTGATTAACTGTGTAGCGTTCTTCCTCACACTTCTAAGTATCAGACACAACAATGAATAATCCACAGCTGACTGTCTTTAGCAGGTCAAAGGTCACGGCACACAGCAGACAGTGGGAAATATTATAATTCTGATCATTTATCAGCACATATCCATATGTATAAAAACAAAGCTGACACTGTGAGACTTGATCAGCGGTGTGATCATCACAGCAGAGGCCTTTGTGTCAAAGTCACTGAGGATCAAACAGAAACACATGAAGCAGATTTTCCTGTTCTGGCTTTTTATAGCAGATAACCTTCAAAATATTCTGCAGTCGATCAAAAACTGAAGCAAACCATGAATCAACATTTGAACATGACCTGATGCTGCTGAAGGGAAGCAAAGTTACAGAGGTTTGATTACAGACACAGCTGAGAGTTTGTAATCTGTAATCATTTTAAAAGGTTTAAATTTCTTCGGTATTGAACAGCAGAAATGAGGCTTTGTTTTTGGAGGCCGACAGCAGTGAACACAACAGCAGACTGGTGCGTAATAAGCAGTGAATAATGCAGAAAACAGATTTTTGAAGGTAAACTGTTCTTGAAGTACACTGAGAGAGAGAGAGCTGTGCAGGAAGTAAACGTCAAAGTCAGAGAGAATTCATGACGATGTTCATCAAACGTAAAGCGTAGTTTGGATCTTCTTTTGCTGCTGGTTCAGTCAGATTTGGTTGGAGACAGATGAAACCTGCAGCTTCAGGATCTGTGAGCTGTCCACTTTCAGCCCCGACGGCGTGTCCGTGTACGTGCCGTCGAGTGAACGATCCACGCTCTGTGTTTCCATCTTTGTGTGTTTAGCTGCTCTCATTTACTGTTTTATCTGTTTGGTTGTTGTTGAAATGCTTTTGGGAGCTTTAACCTGAGATTCTGGCAAAATACATTTATATTAAAAATTAATTCAGGATTGAATGAATCAACATCACTTTATTCAAATTAAAACCATTTAAAGAGGAAAATCCATTTTTTTACACCCGCCTCTAATGCTGGGTAATGTCAGCTGGTCCATGTGCAGCTGGCTGTGAGGCTCAGGGAGCGTCTACAAAGTGCAACACTGAAAGAACATCATCCATAAATATTGAGTAATAACTGGACTCTCATACAGCGAGACTCAAATGCCTTTAAACATTAGCTTATCCTGCTGATCCAAGTCCAACACTGAGTTTGTAAAAACATGTTTTTCAATCATTTTTTTTGGTTTCTGAGGAAAATGATTCAATAACTTGCTGCTAATACACAACATTTCATCATATTTCCTCATAACCCTCTTTTGTCTGACCATTTGATCCCATTTGAATTTGCAATAACGGATCCACAGAGTTTGGTGACAATAATGACAGTAGATGTATGTGTGAAAGTGCTGGAAGCAAATTAGTGTGTGATGTTCTTTCAGTGTTGCACTTTGTAGACGGTCCCTGAGCACTGGTCTCACAGCCAGCTGCACATAGAGACCAGTGTTGTTAGTCCAGGTCAGAAGATGACTTGTTGGAATAAAAATGAGCTTGTAGTTTGTCTGCTTTAATAATGTGACTGGAAAAAGGTGTTGGACTTCAAATATGTCCATTTCTTTCACACTTCACCTTTAAAAGTGAATCCTTGTGGTTCCTGGAAGGAAAAACACTACTCTTTCAAGTCTTTTTCCTGTTTTTATGAGAAATGTACGACTTTAATTTGAAACATTCAGAGTTTTTTCTCTTGTTGTGTTTGTTTGAAGCTGCTTCCTGTTGGCTTCAGCTGTTTGGAGTTTCCATTTTCTAAAGTTCTACATTCTTAACCTTCTTCATCTCTGAACAGATGATGAAACACTGAATGATTTCAAGCTCACACTTGTCTAATAAACTTACATCTTTCATTCTTTATACAGTTTGTGGAACTGTGGTTTGTCAGAGATCAGCTGTGATTATCTGGCAGCAGCACTGAAGTACAACCCCTCCCATCTGAGAAAGCTGGAGCTGAGCTACAACAACAACCTTAAAGACTCAGGAGTGAGGCATCTGTGTGGTTTTCTGGAGAGTCCAGGATGTGGACTTGAAACTCTGAGGTCAGTCAGCATGTTTTAGTTGTGCTGAGATGAATATAATGTGAAAGTTTTGCTGAAACTAAACTGCAGACATCAGGCTGATATTATACTGATCCACACTGAGGATCTTCATGGTAAAGTCTGTTTTCTTCTTCTCTGCTTTAGTCCATTGACTGCAGCAGAACAATGTTCACATTTCAAACAGTGATACTCAACGTATGGCCCGCGGCCCACACGCGGCCTGCCCACCTTTCCTGATTCAGAGAGAGGGGACCCTGATTAACTGTGTAGTGTTCTTCCTCACAGTTCTAAGTATCAGACACAACAATGAATAATCCACAGCTGACTGTCTTTAGCAGTTCAAAGGTCACGGCACACAGCAGACAGTGGGAAATATTATAATTCTGATCATTTATCAGCACATATCCATATGTATAAAAACAAAGCTGACACTGTGAGACTTGATCAGAGGTGTGATCATCACAGCAGAGGCCTTTGTGTCAAAGTCACTGAGGATCAAATAGAAACACATGAAGCAGATTTTCCTGTTCTGGCTTTTTATAGCAGATAACCTTCAAAATATTCTGCAGTCGATCAAAAACTGAAGCAAACCATGAATCAACATGTGAACATGACCTGATGCTGCTGAAGTGAAGCAAAGTTACAGAGGTTTGATTACAGACACAGCTGAGAGTTTGTAATCTGTCATCATTTTTAAAAGGTTTAAATTTCTTCAGTATTGAACAGCAGAAATGAGGCTTTGTTTTCGGAGGCCGACAGCAGTGAACACAACAGCAGACTGGTGCGTAATAAGCAGTGAATAATGCAGAAAATAGATTTTTGAAGGTAAACTGTTCTTGAAGTACACTGAGAGAGAGAGAGCTGTGCAGGAAGTAAACGTCAAAGTCAGAGAGAATTCATGACGATGTTCATCAAACGTAAAGCGTAGTTTGGATCTTCTTTTGCCTTTGGTTCAGTCAGTTTTGGTTGGAGAGAGATGAAACCTGCAGCTTCAGGATCTGTGAGGTGTCCACTTTCAGCCCCGATGGCGTGTCCGTGTACGTGCCGTCGAGTGAACGATCCACGCTCTGTGTTTCCATCTTTGTGTGTTTAGCTGCTCTCATTTACTGTTTTATCTGTTTGGTTGTTGTTGAAATACTTTTGGGAGCTTTAACCTGAGATTCTGGCAAAATACATTTATATTAAAAATCGATTCAGGATTGAATGAATCAACATCGCTTTATTCAAATTAAGACCATTTAAATAGGAAAATCCATTTTTTACACCCGCCTCTAATGCTGGGTAATGTCAGCTGGTACATGTGCAGCTGGCTGTGAGGCTCAGGGAGCGTCTACAAAGTGCAACACTGAAAGAACATCATCCATAAATATTGAGTAATAACTGGACTCTCATACAGCGAGACTCAAATGCCTTTAAACATCAGCTTATCCTGCTTATCCAAGTCCAACACCGAGTTTGTAAAAAAATAAATATTTTTTTTTACTAAACCTTTATTTTACCAGGGAGATCCCATTGAGATTAAAAACCTCTTTTTCAAGGGAGTCCTGGCCAAGATAGACAGCAGCAAGTGTCTCACAGTTACAGAAATTACTCAAACACAGGCAGCAACAACACACATGCAACAATAAGTGAAAGAATACAAATAAAATAAAATTCAATAAATTTCAATTAAAAATAAAAGGTCAGTTAAAATGACAATCAATCTATTTCAAACAGTTGCATGTTATGGACTTGGCCTCAAGGATTCGTAGTTTAGATTTAAAAGCACTTAATGAAATTAATTCAGTCATTTTCCTTCTGTAGTTTGTTCCAAGCCGAGGGTGCTAAATGGACAAAAGCTCTTTTACCAAGTTCAGTTCGGGCAAATGGAACAGAAAGCAACAAGTAACCATGCAGACGAAGAGAATACCGACCAGCATGTTTCATTGCTAGCAGGGAACATATATAGGAAGGCAACAACCCAAGTATCGCCTTATATATAAAACTGTATAAATGAGAGTTCCTCCGACTTACCAAAGCCGGCCATCCTACCTGAGAGTATAACTCACAGTGGTGAGTCTGAAATTTACGGTTAGTGATGAACCTCAGAGAAGCACGATACACAATATCAACCATTTGAAGACATTGAGCAGAAGCATTCATATATAGAATATCACCATAATCCAGCACAGGCAAGAATGTTGCAGCAACAAGCCGCTTCTTTGAATTAAAAGAGAAACACAACTTATTTTGAAAATAAAATCTCAGTTTTAACTTCAGATTTTTTACAAGATTCTCTACATGTGGTTTAAAGGTGAGCGAGTCATCAATTAAGATTCCCAGATATTTATAGGTGTGAACCAACTCTATTTTATTACCTTCAAGAGTGGTTACTGATGGGATTATTTGGGCCAAATTCCTTGATTTAGAAAACAGCATGAGCTTTATTTTGTCTGCGCTGAGAACAAGTTTAAGCTGAAGTAATGAGTGCTGGACAGCACAAAAGGCTTTCTGCAAGGAGTCAATGGCTTGGACAAGAGTTGAACCACAGCTGTAAATAACTGTATCATCAGCATAGAAGTGCAAGTTTGCATCTGGCACATTTAGACTAAGATTGTTTATGTAAATGATAAATAGAAGGGGACCTAATACTGAACCCTGTGGCACTCCGTTGTGCACTGTAACAAAGTCAGAACATAGACCGTCAGATTTAATTCACTGAGTCCTGTTACTGAGGTAGTTTGAGAACCATGCCACTGCTCTCACAGAGAGTCCTGACTGGAAGAGTCTAAGTTTTAAAATACAATGATCAACAGTGTCAAATGCTTTTGACAAATCATAAAAAGGGATGCACAGTGTTGTTTTTTTATCAAGTGCAATAGTAATATCATTTACCACTCTAATTGCAGCTGTGATAGTACTGTGATTCTTCCTAAAGCCTGATTGATATTCAGATAAAATGGCATTGGTGTGTAAAAACTCCTTTAACTGCTCACACACAAGAGATTCAAGAACTCTGGCCAGCACAGATAGATTAGATATTGGTCTGTAATGAGTTAACACTGCTGGGTCGCCCCCTTTTAATAGAGGAACAACAAAAGCTGATTTCCATACTGCGGGAATTTTATTCGTATCCAGTGTGAGGTTGAAAAGTGTTGTGAGAGGCTCTGCCACAAAATCTGCTGCCAGTTAAAAGAAGTAAGGATCTAGTAAGTCTGGCCCTGGAGATTTTCTAGGATCTAACAGTTTAAGAGCTTTACAGACCTCCTGCACAGAGAAAGGAACAAAGTTAAATGGCTGACCAGTGTACACCGGAAGGTTTGTGCCGGATTTTACAGAGACTGGGTTCAGAGAGTCAAACAAAGAGCCAGAAGATATAAAATGCTTGTTAAAGCAATTCATCATCTCCTTCCTATCACAAACAGGAACAGAATCCTTAAAAATATAGGTGGGTAGAGTGTGGGAGCTTTTACTCACTGAAAGAGACTTAATGATTTTCCAGAACTTCTGTGGATTATTTAGGTTCTCAGTGGTGACAGACAGATAACAGATAAAAACATTTTTGTCAGTCATTTTTTTTTGGGTTTCTGAGGAAAATGATTCAATAACTTGCTGCTAATACACAACATTTCATCATATTACCTCATAACCCTCTTTTGTCTGACCATTTGATCCCATTTGAATTTGCAATAAAGGATCCACAGAGTTTGGTGACAATAATGACAGTAGATGTTTGTGCGAAAGTGCTGGAAGCAAATTAGTGTGTGATGTTCTTTCAGTGTTGCACTTTGTAGATGCTCCCTGAGCACTGGTCTCACAGCCAGCTGCACATAGAGACCAGTGTTGTTAGTCCAGGTCAGAAGATGACTTGTTGGAATGAAAATGAGCTTGTAGTTTGTCTGCTTTAATAATGTGACTGGAAAAAGGTGTTGGACTTCAAATATGTCCATTTCTTTCGCACTTCACCTTTAAAAGTGAAGCCTTGTGGTTCCTGGAAGGAAAAACACGACTTTTTCAAGTCTTTGTCCTGTTTTTATAATAAATTTAAAAATTTCATGTGAAACATTCAGAGTTTTTTCTCTTGTTGTGTTTGTTTGAAGCTGCTTCCTGTTGGCTTCAGCTGTTTGGAGTTTCCATTTTCTAAACTTCTACATTCTGAACCTTCTTCAGCTCTGAACAGATGATGAAACACTGAATGATTTCAAGCTAACACTTTATCTAATAAACTTACATCTTTCATTCTTTATACAGATTGAGGGGCTGTGATTTGTCAGTGATCAGCTGTGATTATCTGGCAGCAGCACTGAAGTCCAACCCCTCCCATCTCAGAGAGCTTGATCTGGATGACAACTACAAGCTGCAGGATTCAGGAGTGAAGCATCTGTGTGGTTTTCTGGAGAGTCCAGGATGTGGACTTGAAACTCTGAGGTCAGTCAGCATGTTTTAGTTGTGCTGAGATTAATATGATGTGAAAGTTTTGCTGACACTAAACTGCAGACATCAGGCTGATATTATACTGATCCACACTGAGGATCTTCATGGTAAAGTCTGTTTTCTTCTTCTCTGGTTTAGTCCATTGACTGCAGCAGAACAATGTTCAAATATTTCAAACAGTGATACTCAACGTATGGCCCGCGGTCCACACGCGGCCTGCCCACCTTTCCTGATTCAGAGAGAGGGGACGCTGATTAACTGTGTAGTGTTCTTCCTCACAGTTCTAAGTATCAGACACAACAATGAATAATTCACAGCTGACTGTCTTTAGCAGTTCAAAGGTCACGGCACACAGCAGACAGTGGGAAATATTATAATTCTGATCATTTATCAGCACATATCCATTTGTATAAAAACAAAGCTGACACTGTGAGACTTGATCAGAGGTGTGATCATCACAGCAGAGGCCTTTGTGTCAAAGTCACTGAGGATCAAACAGAAACACATGAAGCAGATTTTCCTGTTCTGGCTTTTTATAGCAGATAACCTTCAAAATATTCTGCAGTCGATCAAAAACTGAAGCAAACCATGAATCAACATTTGAACATGACCTGATGCTGCTGAAGGGAAGCAAAGTTACAGAGGTTTGATTACAGACACAGCTGAGAGTTTGTAATCTGTCAACATTTTAAAAGGTTTAAATTTCTTCAGAATTGAACAGCAGAAATGAGGCTTTGTTTTCGGAGGCCGACAGCAGTGAACACAACAGCAGACTGGTGCGTAATAAGCAGTGAATAATGCAGAAAACAGATTTTTGAAGGTAAACTGTTCTTGAAGTACACTGAGAGAGAGAGAGCTGTGCAGGAAGTAAACATCAAAGTCAGAGAGAATTCATGACGATGTTCATCAAACGTAAAGCGTAGTTTGGATCTTCTTTTGGTGCTGGTTCAGTCAGTTTTGGTTGGAGACAGATGAAACCTGCAGCTTCAGGATCTGTGAGCTGTCCACTTTCAGCCCCGACGGCGTGTCCGTGTACGTGCCGTCGAGTGAACGATCCACGCTCTGTGTTTCCATCTTTGTGTGTTTAGCTGCTCTCATTTACTGTTTTATCTGTTTGGTTGTTGTTGAAATACTTTTGGGAGCTTTAACCTGAGATTCTGGCAAAATACATTTATATTAAAAATCGATTCAGGATTGAATGAATCAACATCGCTTTATTCAAATTAAAACCATTTAAATAGGAAAATCCATTTTTTTACAGCCGCCTCTAATGCTGGGTAATGTCAGCTGGTCCATGTGCAGCTGGCTGTGAGGGTCAGGGAGCGTCTACAAAGTGCAACACTGAAAGAACATCATCCATAAATATTGAGTAATAACTGGACTCTCATACAGCGAGACTCAAATGCCTTTAAACATCAGCTTATCCTGCTGATCCAAGTCCAACACTGAGTTTGTGAAATTTTTTTGTTTTTTATTAAACCTTTATTTAACCAGGAAGATCCCATTGAGATTAAAAACCTCTTTTTCAAGGGAGACCTGGCCAAGGTAGGCAGCAGCAAGTGTCTCACAGTTACAGAAATTACTCAAACACAGGCAGCAACAACACACATGCAACAATAAGTGAAAGAATACAAATAAAATAAAATTCAATAAATTTCAATTAAAAATAAAAGGTCAGTTAAAATGACAATCAAACTAATTCAAACAGTTGCATGTTATGGACTTGGCCTCAAGGATTCGTAGTTTAGATTTAAAAGCACTTAATGAAATTAATTCAGTCATTTTTCTTCTGCAGTTTGTTCCAAGCCGAGGGTGCTAAATGGACAAAAGCTCTTTTACCAAGTTCAGTTCGGGCAAATGTAACAGAAAGCAACAAGTAACCATGCGGACGAAGAGAATACCGACCAGCATGTTTCATTGCTAGCAGGGAACATATATAGGAAGGCAACAACCCAAGTATCTTCTTATATATAAAACTGTATAAATGAAAGTTCCTCCGACTTACCAAAGCAGGCCATCCTACCTGAGAGTATAACTCACTGTGGTGAGTCTGAAATTTATGGTTAGTGATGAACCTCAGAGAAGCACGATACACAATATCAACCATTCAAAGACATTGAGCAGAAGCATTCATATTTAGAATATCACCATAATCCAGCACAGGCAAGAATGTTGCAGCAACAAGCCGCTTCTTTGAATTAAAAGAGAAACACAACTTATTTTGAAAATAAAATCTCAGTTTTAACTTCAGATTTTTTACAAGATTCTCTAAATGTGGTTTAAAGGTGAGCGAGTCATCAATTAAGATTCCCTAGATACCTAGATATTTATAGGTGTGAACCAACTCTATTTTATTACCTTCAAGAGTGGTTACTGATGGGATTGTTTGGGCCAAATTCCTTGATTTAGAAAACAGCATGAGCTTTGTTTTGTCTGCGGTGAGAACAAGTTTAAGATGAAGTAATGAGTGCTGGACAGCAGAACAGGCTTTCTGCAAGGAGTCAATGGCTTGGACAAGCGTTGAACCACAGCTGTAAATAACTGTATCATCAGCATAGAAGTGCAAGTTTGCATCTGGCACATTTAGACTACGATTGTTTATGTAAATGATAAATAGAAGGGGACCTAATACTGAACCCTGCGGCACTCTGTTGTGCACTGTAACAAAGTCAGAACATTGACCGTCAGATTTATTGCACTGAGTCCTGTTACTGAGGTAGTTTGAGAACCATCCACTGCTCTCTGAGAGAGTCCTGACTGGAAGAGTCTAAGTTTTAAAATACAATGATCAACAGTGTCAAATGCTTTTGACAAATCATAAAAAGGAATACACAGTGTTGTTTTTTATCAAGTGCAATAGTAATATCATTTACCACTCTAATTGCAGCTGTGATAGTACTGTGATTCTTCCTAAAGCCTGATTGATAATGAGATAAAATGGCATTGGTGTGTAAAAACTCCTTTAACTGCTCGCACACAAGAGATTCAAGAACTCTGGCCAGCACAGAAAGATTAGATATTGGTCTGTAATTATTTAACACTGCTGGGTCGCCCCCTTTTAATAGAGGAACAACAAAAGCTGATTTCCACACTGAGGGAATTTTATTCGTATCAGGTGTGAGGTTGAAAAGTGTTGTGAGAGGCTCTGCCACAAAATCAGCTGCCAGTTTCAAGAAGTAAGGATCTAGTAAGTCTGGCCCTGGAGATTTTCTAGGATCTAACAGTTTAAGAGCTTTACAGACCTCCTGCACAGAGAAAGGAACAAAGTTATATGGCTGACCAGTGTACACCGGAAGGTTTGTGCCGGATTTTACAGAGACTGGGTTTAGAGAGTCAAACAAAGAGCCAGAAGATATAAAATGCTTGTTAAAGGAATTCATCATCTCCTTCCTATCATATACAGGAACAGAAACCTTAAAAATATAGGTGGGTAGAGTGTGGGAGCTTTTACTCACTGAAAGAGACTTAATGATTTTCCAGAACGTCTGTGGATTATTTAGGTTCTCAGTGGTGACAGACAGATAACAGATAAAAACATGTTTGTCAATCATTTTGTTTGGTTTCTGAGGAAAATGATTCAATAACTTGCTGGTTATACAAAACATTTCATCATATTTCCTCAAAACCCTCTTTTGTCTGACCATTTGATCCCACTTGAATTTGCAATAAAGGATCCACAGAGTTTGGTGACAATAATGACAGTAGATGTTTGTGCGAAAGTGCTGGAAGCAAATTAGTGTGTGCTGTTCTTTCAGTGTTGCACTTTGTAGACGCTCCCTGAGCACTGGTCTCACAGCCAGCTGCACATAGAGACCAGTGTTGTTAGTCCAGGTCAGAAGATGACTTGTTGGAATGAAAATGAGCTTGTAGTTTGTCTGCTTTAATAATGTGACTGGAAAAAGGTGTTGGACTTCAAATATGTCCATTTCTTTCACACTTCACCTTTAAAAGTGAAGCCTTGTGGTTCTTCGAAGGAAAAACACGACTTTTTCAAGTCTTTGTCCTGTTTTTATGAGAAATGTACGACTTTAATGTGAAACATTCACAGGTTTTTCTCTTGTTGTGTTTGTTTGAAGCTGCTTCCTGTTGGCTTCAGCTGTTTGGAGTTTCCATTTTCTAAACTTCTACATTCTGAACCTTCTTCAGCTCTGAACAGATGATGAAACACTGAATGATTTCAAGCTCACACTTTGTCTAATAAACTTACATCTTTCATTCTTTATACAGATTGGAAAGCTGTGGTTTGTCAGAGATCAGCTGTGATTATCTGGCAGCAGCGCTGAAGTCCAACCCCTCCCATCTGAGAGAGCTGGACCTGAGCTACAACTACAACCTGCAGGATTCAGGAGTGAAGCATCTGTGTGGTTTCCTGGAGAGTCCAGGATGTGGACTTGAAACTCTGAGGTCAGTCAGCATGTTTTAGTTGTGCTGAGATGAATATGATGTGAAAGTTGTGCTGACACTAAACTGCAGACATCAGGCTGATATTATACTGATCCACACTGAGGATCTTCATGGTAAAGTCTGTTTTCTTCTTCTCTGGTTTAGTCCATTGACTGCAGCAGAACAATGTTCACATTTCAAACCTTCAAAGATGAAGAAAAATCCTCCACTGGATAATTCACTGTGAAACTCTCCAACTCTTCATTCCACCTTAAAGTCTGTCTAACAATGAAATCCAAAGCAAAATGTGTGTTTGCTTTACAGACAGCATTCCAACACAAACATAAACACATCATCCAAAACACAGTCCAACATCCAAATCTCCTCCACTGCCAGCATGAATGATGGGAAAGAGAAGGAGGAACACTCTGACATTCAGGGTTAGAATGAGTTTCATAAAAGATACTGTGAAGATCAAAGCTGCATTAGAAAGCTTACATGAATGAATGAGTGGACAGAAGTGGACAGAGATCATCTGAAGCACTTCAAAGGCTTTAAATCAGCACATTTCTCTTTATTCTTTATCAACTCTGTTAGTTTCTCTCAGTTTTCTGTGGAATGAAGCTAACAGCAGGCTAATAAGATGCTGACCAATAGGTTTATATTAAAGGTTGTAAGTTGTATATGAAAAAGTGCTTTGGCTCAGCAGGGATCAGCTTACAGGTAGAATACAGCTGCTGGATGGGATTAGCATGTCATAGCTACCAAACTGCTAACTGGGTAATTTCAGGCCATCTATGGATCATTTTTGCTAACTGATTATTCAGCTTAGGCTCACAGGGCTGGAGTCTGTGCCCTAGCTGTCATAGGGCAAGAGGCGTGGTCCACCTGCACAGGTGAGCAGTCCATCACAGGGCCAACAGAGAGAGACAGAGAAGCACTCTCTCACATCCACACCTACAGCCAATTTAGAAGCACCAGTGAACCTAAGCAGCATTTCATTGGACTGTGGGAGAACATCCAACCTCCACAGAAAGGCCAACAAGCTTCAACCTACAACCTTCTTGCTTTAAGGCACTAGTGCTAACCACTTTTCCCCATTTCAGCTCAAATCCTGCATCTTCCTGTTTCTGACTCCAGGCCAGCTCCACTAACACTTTCTCATCAGACACTGCCACCTAGTGGAGGAAGTCTTAGTTCAATTTGAAGCTTCAGATGTATAGTTCCTTTACAAAGAGGTGGAGGTGGTGGGGCCACAGCACCATCATCACTGAGTGCCATAGGACACTTAACCTTTGTTTCCATATGCTGGGAACATCCTGTTGTTTCCAAGGAGGACTGGAAAATGTGTGAAAACCTCCCAGTCAGTTCCTCAAAGCACACTTCAATCATTTCCCTCCCACAGCATCAGGACCAGGGCTTTTTCTCTCTTTGGTCCCACTAAGAGATTTCCACACAAACACATCATCAGTGGGACTCTCACAGCTACCAGCCCTTTGCTACAATCACAAAGCTCTTCATTGAAATCAATGATATCAAAGCTGGAATCAAATGAGTCCAAGTCTTCTGCTGATTCAGCATCACATTCATCTTTGCTCCTTGTTCTGCATCCCCACCATGGACTTCATTCCTTTCCAAGCCAGCCTTGAGTGTCCTTTATTCAGCTCATCCTCTGCTTTACTTTTACACCTGATTTTAGCTGCTTTATCTCTCTTTCAGCAAGTTTCTGTGCCTCAGTGTTTTTCTTCTCTCCCTCATAACAAGACAGCTTCTTCTGCCTGAGAACATGTTGGAGTGATTTACTAATCCAGGGCTGCTTATTGGGGAAAATACTTCCTTTTTCCAAGGTAATCCCCATTTTTCCCAGAAAGAAATGTAAGTAGAAATCGATGATCTAAGTGAGAACATGAGCCTTTAAAAAGTCCCAGTGGGTGCAGTCAAAGCAGTCCCTCAGTCCCAGTATAGAGTCTTTGGTCCAGACTGGAACAACTGTGTGCCCAGTTTGAGCTCTCTTCAGTCCTGTGACCTGATAAACCCAGAGGGGCCATCACATCACATTTAGAAGCTCCCCTAATGGAGCCACAACACATGTCCAATACTTAGTCTTGTTGGACCAACTGGAAGAAATGATTCAAGGACTTAGTCACAGAACAGAGATTCAAATCTCCAAAATCCAACTGGCTGCATCAGGACATATAGTCTGAAACTCTGCACAGTTTCCTGTTTGAAGCTGCTTCCTGTTGGCTTCAGCTGTTTGGAGTTTCCATTTTCTAAACTTCTACATTCTGAACCTTCTTCAGCTCTGAACAGATGATGAAACACTGAATGATTTCAAGCTCACACTTTGTCTAATAAACTTACATCTTTCATTCTTTATACAGATTGAGTTTCTGTGGTTTGTCAAAGATCAGCTGTGATTATCTGGCAGCAGCACTGAAGTCCAACCCCTCCCATCTGATAGAGCTGGAGCTGTTGAGAAACAACCTGGATGTTCCAGATGTGAAGCAGCTGTCTGATCTTCAGCAGAGTCCAGACTACAGACTGGAGACTCTGAGGTCAGTAGAGTGATGGAGTGAGTGGGTGGTGCTGTCAGCAGTATTGTACTAAACACAGTCAGTATGAAACAAAGATCCAGTGTTTCCTGTAAAGCTGCAGCTTCTCAGTGAAGCTGTGAGAGGAGAATGGTGACAGGCTTCAGGATTGGACACAAACACTTCCTGTTTCTTACCTTTATGGTCACCATAGTAACGGCTGACACGCTCTGTCAATCAGCAGCCAATCAGCTCTCTGAACAAAGCAGCACGCAGACCAATGACTGCATTCATTTCCAAGTTTAAAGCAGTGAAGAACACAGTCTGTAGGTGAGGAAGAATTTAGTGAGAGCAGATGTTTGGATGGAATTCCTCCAGTTAACAGCTGGAACCGTCCATCTGGATTGTTGGGCTTGTTGTTGGGGTTCCTACAGAGCTCAGAGTGGAAACACCAAGGTTCTTCTAATAAATGAAAGTCCAAACTCAAACTAGGAGGGAAAAACATTTTCATCAACTTCAATAAAAATCCAAAGATTAGAAAAAGTGAAGCAACAATGAGTCCTAGTACAGTCCCAGCACTGAAGTCCCTGCTGCTCTTTATACTGGATGTGCTGCATCACTGACTGACAGCTGATGAAGAGTCTCTGGAAACACTCGTTTATCTCCTCTGCTCTTCCTTCTTCTCTCTGCAGGTGGAGGTGATGATGGTAAACAGGACGGTGTGTGTGCTGAGAGAGGAGGAGCTGTGTCCTGATGATCCAGAGAGGTTGAAGCAGCAGCAGCTTGTGTGTAGAGATGCTCTGACTGGGCCATGTTACTGGGAGGTGGAGAGGAGAGCTTCATCCAGCAGTTACTGACAGAGGAATGAGAAGAAGTGCAGATGACTGTCAGTGCTGCAGAGTGAACTGCTCTGAGAGCAGCTCCACTGTCAGACACAATGTAGAGTCCAGCATCATCCCTGTGTGTCCCTCTGGATCTGACAGAGGATCATCAGTGTATCTGGACTGCTCTGCTGCTGCTCTGTCCTTCTACAGTCTCTGCACAGTCTCTGTCTGACTCTGGCTTCAGACCCTCCTGGATCAAACTCACCTGGAAAGACTTTCAAACATCACTCAATAGATTTGAATACAGAATATATTTGATATATACTGTAGATGTACTGTAGAGTTGCAGTTTGTCACTTGTAAATACAGTCTGTGAGCAGCTATGAGCTGAAAGATCTTTCTAGAAACACGAAATGTTTTCACTCTTCTGTTGCTTTTTCATATATTTCCACAACATTAATATTGATCCCACCTGTCTCACCTGTTTCATGCTTTTATACATAATAACAGGACACGTGTGATCTGAGCACTGCTGTGGTTGCTGTGCTGCACGTCTTCATTTAGATAACAGAGACATCTAGTGGTTCAGAGGGAGAACTGCAGGAGGTGGAGCTGTGTTTTAGCATGGAAAACTTTTTATCTTTTAGGTGCAGATACAAATATGACAAGTATCAGTGTAAGATACAAAAGGTCAAATCAGTTAGCAGAGGGAACAGTGATCACACAGCAATGTAAGAATAGAAACATAACAGTGAATCTGGACATGTATACAGATGGAAGCAAACAAACAGGATGTAACACTACATTAAAGCTACAAATGGGAAGAAAACAAAGCCAAAGGAAAATATATTTGATCTCAGGAATCCAAATCAGATGCTTTAGAGCAGGGGTCGGCAACCCAGGAGGAGGAGAGACCCGAGGCGGCTGCCGGTCCGAGTGTCAGGTGAACTGAACTTCAGGTAAGAAGTTATGACCTGCAGTCTATCTGGGTCAGATATAAATCAAATTTAGGTGGAGTTTATTTTCCTTGTGCTGACTTTTTACAGTCAGTTACAATAACTCGTACTGCGTACTAGCTAGCATGACGGAGTTTCTATACAGCTGGGTGGGTGCTATGATGTTACTGATAGTGAACTTTATTTAAGTAGAGTTGCCAACTGTCCCATAAAAAACAGAATCGTCTCGTATTCAGAGAAAATATTACACGTTTCGTGTTGAGCTGAGAAGGAACGCAGTTTGTCCCGGACTTCAGCTAGAATGGAAAAGACACAAAGCTGGATTTATTCTATGTATTTACTCTGTTATTCTCTCCCCTCCCTCTCCTGTTGCCAGTGTTCGGAAGGTTACTTTTAAAATGTATTCCATTACATTCCATTACAGAATACAGAATGCCCCGAAACATATTCCGTTACGTTACTCAACGAGAGTCATCAGAGCTGAGCACTGATGGAGAAACAGGTTTACCTTTTAGGTGACATGAATGAGTTGAAGGGAAGTTATGAACTGTTTCTGAGAGACAAATAACACCAGGATCCTTTTCTAAGTAGCTGACAGCTGGTAACTGTGCAGGGGCGGGTCTAGCAAAGTTTTGCCAGGGGGGCAGGTAGGGCATTAACAGGGAGAGGGGGGCACAAAGAAATACTTTCTTATTCTCATTTAAAATCTCTCGCTTTTAATAAATAATTATCTGAATCTTACAACCAAAGTTTTCATCTGATGTAAAATGTATAGCAATCATACATCAACCAACAAGACTGTACATCACTGTCACAACAGTGTTTGTTTTCATTCAAAGGGTTTATGGCTTTAATACATGGGGGGCCGGTCTCTAGTCAAAATTCCTGGGCTGATTTTTTTGTCCCAGTCCAGCCCTGGGCACGACACGCAGTGAAGTAATCTGGGAAGGTGCATTAAAAAATAAATGGCTGGGCCAGCGGTGCACATCACAAATCAGCTCACATAGACACATTAGTTGTGCCTCTTCTTTTTTTTTGTGATCAACATTTTATTGATTCAAAACGGGGTTGGGGGGGGTACAGACATATACAGCACAACTGTAAACTGCAGTAGCAAAGCAAACATTAGTCACAAGGCATAGGGACAGCAAAGAAAAAACACAAAAACACAAAGTTAAAACCAATTATTGCCTCTTCCAGGCGATAACACTGGATGAGAAGATTTCCCAATTGTGCCTCTTCTTAATGACAGTATCTTAGCTAACAACCCCAACTACCAGATTCAACTTGTAATTGGCTAAAATAACTTAGCCTACCGGTGAGAGGGACGTTGCTAGCTGTCAGTTTTTTCAAGCAATGTTGAAATTTCCACATTCAGACACTTCAAAGGCTTCAGGAGCATCAGCACCACGTAAATACTCGGATACATCCGGATACTCGAGACAGAATTCACAATGTGTTTTTGGGACTTTCAGGTGTTTGGACCAATGTTTTCTTTTCTGATCAAACCAGAAAGCTTCAATGAGCAGCTGGATTTGTGTTGCATTAACTGGCTGGACAAAGAGGACATCAAAATGCAGCTGATTGAACTGAAAAGCTCGACTCTGTGGGGTCAAAGTTTGCAGAACTACAGACGCAGCTGGAATCCACAGCTGTGCGTGTTCATGGAGCTGCATTTCCACCTGCTGGACATCACTACCTGACAGGTTTAACTGTCTTCAGAACATTGCAGAGGCCTTATTGACAGTATTTGGCTCTACATATCTGTGTGAGCAGATTTTCTCTCACATGAAGAGAGTCCTCAGGTCTGAATGCTGGACACTTGGAGACCTGTGTCTCTGAGTGGGAGACCAGAGATCACATTAACATGTGTGTCCCTGTATTAACAAACATGCCATATTGGCCCAGTTTATTTTTCTTATCATTGTTGTGAGGAGACCATAAATAGCATTTGTATTTTCTGTTGTACAGTTCATTTGCTGTTATGGATAAAAAGTCTTTTTTTGTTTCAAAGTAGCTGATAACTATTCGCTGATAGCTGCCAACATCTGCGCACAAATATAATCCTATAAAGTGGTTCTATATAGTGTGTAATTTATTGCTAATGCAATCATATGGCACATTGACTTCTGAGGAAATTTTAGATGCACTCATCATCAGAAAGGTTGCCGATCTAAACCAGGAGGTTTAGAGTATCATAGAGTTTTTGTGGTTTATTTTCTTTAAGTCATTTCACAGATTTTCTCTATAATTTCAATTCCTTGAATAAAACAACAAACTTAGGGGATGATTTTGTAATCCGACTTTATGTATGAAAGATTTGACTAAACATAAAACAATCTTCCAACTCAGTCGACATTCTTATCTTGTGAAATCAAACCAAATGTTCTGTTGTTTCTAAATCAGGGATTGATGAAATCTTTGGTTTCATCCATTTATGAACATGTTCTCATTCATATTAAATCGTAGTCTAAGTCATTCTTTAGAGGGATAAATGTCATTCATTATCTTCAAATGTGTTTCTGTTGTTTTGGGGGGAAGTTTGAAGTCCATTGTTCAAAGTCTGTTAATGAAACTTTATGAAGTTTATGTAGGATGTTTTTCCTGTTTTGTATTTGTTTGAATTATTATGTATTTTTGACTCTTTCTGCCATGATGCCAGGTCTCTCTTGAAAACAACATTTTTAATCTCAATTAAATTTTCACCTGGAGAAATAAAGGATGATAATAATAATTTTGTCTTCAGGGAATCATTTCTCTGTAAAACAGCTTCTTCTGAAACTCTTGTTACATTTCTTGTTTATTGTTTGCTGGTTTTAGAAAAATGTCATCGTCTCTGTGTGACCTTAAACACTACATGTGGTGTCAGCTATAATACGAGCTCTAGAGTCTAATAACGATGCTTTTATTATTGTCTGGTATCCAACCTAACCCTGGGCCTCTGGCTGAATGTGAAACACCAGCAGATGTTAAAAACTGTCTGGGTTACACATGCATCACGTCGTGTGCTTCCTGACATGGATCTGATTGGAATCTGGGCCTGTTCAACCGGTGCTGGTATCATTGTTGTTTCTGAGACTTTCCAAATCTTTACTGGATAAAAACTTAGCAACTGATGGATTTAACATTTAGCACTCAGACTGTCCCAGAAAAGGCGGAGGTCTGGAAGTTTATGTGAAGGTCTGTCTTGCTGCTCAAGTCTTGTTCTCTCGATCTGCACCTCAGCCATTTGAAATCTTGGCCTTAACTATTGATCTGTTTGGAAATCAGACTGTTGTTGGCTGCTATCAGCCTCCATCTGCTTCCCCCAGCACATCACCGTCTCTGGTTCAACTTTTATCTGAACTGCATTTTAATGACGTCTTTCAGATGGATGATTTTCATTGGGACTGGCTTTCTTCTGTGTCTGATGATTTTAAGGCACGCTGCTTGTTTTTAAAACTGACTCAAATTATTTAAAGCCTCACACGCCTTGATCCTAAACACCCAGATAAATCTGCTCTTATTGACCTTTTTTAACTAATATGCTGCGTAAGTTTTCCACATCTGCAGTTTTTGCCAACGACCTGAGTGATCACTGCATAGTTGGTGCTGTGAGAAACACTAAAATCTCACGCTCCGAGCCCCACATCAGTTTGAACTGGGGTCGTATTAAACAGGCTGACAATGGCAGTTTGGGAATATTTACAGGAGAGTTGTGTCTACTTTGTGGACAGACACGCCCCTTTTTGCCAGGTCAGGGTGAAAGGTCGGGACAGGCCTGGTTTGGTTCAGTACCGGCCGATCTCCTACATGAGAGAAACCAGGCCTGGGCAGGAAGTCTGGCTCTGATGCTGATTGGCTACGTTTTCATTAGCTGTGTAATCGGATTACTGCCTCCATCATCAAGATCCAATGTAACTATTTTTTACTTTAACGACTGACAGTCCAAACGACCGTAGGAGGTTTTGGCAAACTATAAAGTGTCTCTGCCAGCTGTGACTCCTCAGAGCTACCTCCTCACTTAAATATCAACTCCACTCCTGTGTCAGACAAAACTGAAATGTTGCTTTAACAAACACTTTGTTGCTTCTTGTTCTTTGTTCAGCACAGTATCTGATGGTAAACCTCTTGCACACAACTCTGCTCGTAGTTCCTGGTTACTGATACCTTTTCCTTCACACCTGTCACAGTAGAAGAGGTTTCTAAGGCTTTGAATAGCCACAACACCAGAAACTCGGCCCGTCCTCACAATCGTTCTCCTTCCTTCTTGCACTTAGATGCAAATATCATAGCTGAGCCAGTGTCTTATATTTTGAATCTTTCTCTACAACAGAAGGCTTTACCACAGATGTGGAAGTGTGCCTCTGTACTCCTCCACTGAAAGCTGGTGATTCTTCAACAGTTAATAATTACAGGCCAATTTCCAAACTCTGTGTCTTATCTAAGGTTCTTCAAAGGCTGGTAAATAATCAACTTCAAAGTTACCTGGATGAAAATATGATTTTATCTCCCTTCCAGTCTGGTTTTAGGAAACTGCACAGTACTGGAACTGCTTCGATAAAAGTTCTCAAAGACATCTATGAAGCGCTGGATGCAAAGAACTACTGTGCAGCTCTTTTTATTGATCTATCAAAAGCCTTTGACACTGTTGACCACAACAAAAAATCTTCTGGCACAACTTCACCTACTTCCAAGTTGCGTGGAGAGGATGAGGATCTAACAGCACAGGAACTCCAGCAACACTCAGTAGCAGCTGCTCCCAGTCCCTTGGTTTATGAGCTGAGCTGCTGACCACAGCATTTTATGTCATAGATTACTGGAAATAGGCCTTTCAGACCGAGCAGCTGGCTGCTTCTCTAATGTTCTTTTGGACATCAGCAGTGCGTTCAGCTCAATGGTCTCTCTTCCAGCTTTTTAAATGTCACTAAACGAGTGCACAGGGTTCTGTCCTGGTCTACTTATGACAACGGTGTGGCACAAAATCTAGATGCATCTGTTCATTTTATACCATCAACATACTTTTCAAATTACAGCAGCTGTTGATAGTATTCAGTCTCAGCTGGCTCAGACTGGCTTTAAATGTAGAAAAAAAACAAAGTCATGTTGTTCACAAACAGAAAGAGGGTCCGGCTTTATTTCCTTCTCCTGTATCTGCTCAAAGTATTTCTATTGAAACTGTGGCCTCGTACACATACCTCGGTATTGTGATTGATGACAGTCGTTCCTATAAGCCACACATTGAACATCTAATAAAGACACTGAGGCTGAAGTTGGGCTTCTCTTCCAGGAACAGATCATGTTTCACAGGAAAAAGCTTGTTGCTGCCACCTTTTTTTTTTACCTGCCCTGGATTACAGTGACATGATTTATATGAATGACTCTGCTCGCTCTCTTCATCTGTTGGATTTTGTCCATCATGGGGCATTAAGATTTATAACTGTCTGTAAACCTTTAACACACCACTGTACTCTGTGTTCTCTGGTTAACTGGTCCTCATTGGTCTTACACAGGATGGTCCATTAGTATCATTTTATCTATAAATCTGTTTCTGGTTTACTGCCTCCTATTTATCAGAGTACATGTTAGGCAAACAGTTTAGTCATAGCCTGCAGTCTCAGGACATCATTACATTCACTGTTCCATCAGTTCATGCAGAGCTTGGGAAGAAGGCGTTCTCCTTTTCTGCTCTGTCTTCATGGAAAACATAACCGAAGGATTTAAGGCTCTCAGTTGATTTCACTTGCAGACTTCAAAAGACGTACACATGTTTTTGTGAAACCATCTCTGGGAACTTGTTCTCATTTTTAATGTGACTGAGTACATTACACAAACATTTCTTTTATTGTTGTAATTTTAATATGTTTGTCTGGAACAGGTCTCTCTTGTAAATGAGACATTGAGTCTCAATGAGCCGACCTGTATAAATAAAGCTTCAATTACAAAGTCCTTTGTTTAAAAGTTCCTTCAGCTGCCAGTGGGACGTGCTGTGGCTCTATCGGTTGCTGAGCCTTTATATTGTTAGTTAGAAACTACAAATATAATGGCTCACTGTATTTCAGAGTCAGAGAAACTTTATAAATCCAGGAGGGAAACTGAGTTGTCATAGCAGCAAATATACAAGAAACAACAAGCACTCATATAAAGTGAGCGTAGAAACAGAGTTATGATGGATAAATATTCAGATAAATAGAGAAATAGAGAAATATAGGTATAAATATACATACCAGTATAAAAGGATAAGTATGTGTGCAAATATATTGTGGTGTACAAAGTGACAGGCTGCATTGAGGTGTGATTATTTCTGTTCCACATGTGTGGATCTGACCCAAGTGGATGAATTGAAGAGTCTGAAGGCAGCAGAAGGAACGATCTCCTGTAACGTTCCCTCAGACAGCGGGGTTGAAGGAACCTGTTGCTGAAACTGCTGTGCAGATTGTCCAGTGTATCATGGAGGGTGAGAGTCATTGTCCATGATTGACAGCAGTGTGTCACAGATTACCTCCTCCAGGTGGTCCATTTACCATCTGAGCCTTTGTAGAAAGTAAAGCTGGCTCAGACCCTTTTTGTAGGCAGCGTCCATGTTGGTAGACCACTCCACCTTGTGATCCAGATGAACTCTCAGATACTTAAAGGATGTGACTATTTCAACATCATTCCCACCAGTGCAGACAGAGGAGGGATCTGTTTCTGCCAAAGTCCACCACCAGCACCTTTGTTTTGGCCACATTCAGTTTCAGGTGATTCTCCTCACACCACCTCACGAACCGACCAGTCCTCTGTATTCCTCTTCCCTTCCCATTCCCTCTTTAATCCAGGATCTCAAACAGTTTGTTATGTTCTCTCTTATAACTTAACTGGTAAAGTAACAACACCTGTTTGGTTGTTAGTAACTTACTTTATTAACCATGTTGTGGAAAGGCACAGGCATATCAATGCGCACATACACCACACTTGGTGTTCTCTACTTTACCACAAAATATAAACTGATTTTACTAAATACATAACAGTTCCTCCCATCCAGCTTTGATGAACACATTAAGTATCAAACAATCGAGATATTTTCAGGTAAATGCCGTAACCCAATAATTGTACTTGTAGTGAGGTTTATTTCTCCACTCCCATCACACTCAGTAACACAGCAACTTTCCTCTCATCCTCTGTTTTGTTAGCCAGACAATATTGTTCAGCTTTCTCCACATATATTGTTCAATCCTCTGTGCCGTTATCAAAAACCTCCATTTGTCCAACGCCTCCTAACATTTTCTCAGTATTTTCATAAGTATCCTTCACTTAAAAGAACTGATGTTACTCACGTCCTCTCTGCAGCGCACTAGCCAGGTGAGTGAGTTAGCATCCACACGGATGATTAGTTGTTTTTGCTGTAACCTTTTTCGTGTCTTTTGGCCACTTTCACAAGGATTTCCCCCACCTGTCGTCCAGTGCACATCGGAGATCCGTTTTAATCCTCGTCACCAGTCTGTTATGTTCTCTCTTATAACTTCACTGGTAAAGTAACAACACCTGTTTGGTTGTTAGTAACTTACTTTATTAACCATGTTGTGGAAAGGCACGGGCATATCAATGCGCACAAACACCACACTTTGTGTTCTCTACTTTACACAGAAAGTAGTACCACAAAAATATAAACTGATTTTACTAAGTACATAACAGTTTATTTTTAAGGAGGTCAAAGTCAACAGTTTTCAGTCCATTTTTAGTGTATTGGATCAAATGTTTCTTTTTCTTGTAGTGAGGTTTATTTCTCCAGATAAAATTAAAGTTTATTTGATTAATAGCTTTTGTTCATTTATCTGGAATGACATTAGTCTGCTTTGGATTGATACATCTTGGTAAACTTTCCATTTTTGTTAGATAAATTCTCCCTAAATTGATAAATTGCTCTAAAGCTGTCATGTTGTGCTGTGTGCAGGCAGGCAGAAGTGGTGGATCCAAAATGCAGGACTCTTGGAGACGGGATTTAAACTGAAAATGCAGCTTTATTGCTGGACAAACTCCTCATAAAATAAAACTCGCAAAAACAAGACACTGAGGACCGGACATAACAAACACAGCAAGTTGAGGGGACGACGCGACAGAGAGCACAGGAAAACACAGGACCTATATACACAGGGAATAATCAGGGAAAGAGAAACAGGAGGGAGACACAGCTGGGAGGGTTTGGGCTAACGAGACACGGGGAGCAAAGCGAGACACACTGACATGAGACAACCCTTCACAATAAAACAGGAAACAAGAAACAGACGCAGACTTGACACTGAACCTATACTAAACACGAGACACAACCTAAGAACTAATCCCTCACTAAGAATAACAGAAACATAGAATACCAATAAACAAAGCATAACAAAAGCATCGGGATACAAACCATAATGCAAAGTAATATAAGAACTGAAAATGCTGGGTCAAAATGACCCAGAACCGTGACAAAAGCCCAGAGTTCAGTTTGGTCTTGAATTCTTTTAGTTTCTTCTCCACGTTCAACAACCGATTTACTTTTTGGTCCTTTGTCAGATGAATTTCCAAATATCTTATTTCTGATTTAACAGGAATGTTACAGAAATCTTTTGTGTGTGTGTGTGTGTGAGAAAGTGCGAGAGGTTTTGTCTTGATTGAAATCGAGTAGTTAATAGTCAGTAAGTTACTGGCTGCTACTGTATGGGATTAGAACGATGCCACCTTATCCCATAGTCCAGCCAATGATGTGATTCACATTCGTATATACGCAGCTAATCAACATGGTTGACAGGCTATGACAGCGTCCTTATATGCCAACATCGGTGTTTTAGCTAGCAACTGGACTGACTGTGATCAGACTGTGACGATTGTTCTTGAGCAGATCTACAGGTCAGCTGTTCCACATCATGTTTCTAGGATGGAGCCGTTTGGAATAATGCCGCCCTCTGCTGGACAGATATCGTGTTGTCCCTGAGTCCTTCTGATCCTCAGCACTTTCTATCAGGAGACAACGCACCCAGGTCCCATTTGACGTTGTTCACTTGATGTTCTGAAGCCCAGTATGGACCTTAACACGGGCTCCATTTGGACATATTAGATTAACTGTTTTTTAAGACCAGTTTCTTAAATTACACGACGGTGTGATTTTTATTTTGTGCTTTTAGTGCAGAGAGAGTCTCTGTGGAGGTTGGATGTTCTCCCCGTGTTTGTGTGGGTCCTCTCAGGGGACTCTGGCTTCCTCCCACAGCTCACAGACATTCACGTAGTGGGGTTAGGTTAACTGGTGAATAAGTGTGAGCGTGAACGGTCGTCTGTCTCCTCACCCTGTGTTAGCTGGGATCCACTCCAGCTCGTACATGCCCGTCAGGCACCATCCTCATACCTGTTCTGGTAAATCCAGTCCTGGAAGACACAGCTCACCTGGAATCTGTGTTCATGTTATAAAATGTTACATTTCATTAGAAGTTGGTTGTATTCCAGTTTTATGTTGCAGTTTTCACTTTTGAAAGGGAAGGTTAGTCCAGCTCAGTCAGATGCTGAATGCTCTCTTTCAGTACGTTGTTGTATTAAACGATGACTCAGCAGACGACACATTGTAGCCATGTTAAAAATCATGCAACAGACCCTTGGTCACGATGTCATTGTGGGGATGTCTAAAGACTGGGTTCCTTCTAATAACCGTAACAAGTGTTTATGGCGCTCCTTGTGATGCTGGGTAAAAGTTCAGCCTCTGAAGACCTCGACGTGTTTGAAGTTATCGACAGGGTGCAAGGTCCACTTCAAAGGTGTTCTATGTTCTATGTTGGTCAGGTTAATCAAAATGGAAACTGTTGAACGTTTCAGAAGTTTACACATTAACCAACATGGTCCAGCACTAAACATCGTAAAGCCTTTAGTTTTTGGAGAGAGGATGCTGCCGTCAAATTCAAAATGGGCTAATATTTTTCTTTAAATGTTTCATTTTCTCACTTTATTTAAAATACTGGCTCATTAGTAAAATGAAAAACAGCCAGCGTTGATGTTTAAGACAAGTGAGGTAACAGAAATACTATATATTGCAGTGGTCACCATGGCAACATCAATGTCGGTTGCTACGTATTGTATTGATCCTGATCAGTGAGCCTCATATCAGGATATGCTGTTGTTTGTATTTGTTTTCATTGTTACCATTTTTGTGTCTTTTTTTAACAAACTACTTTTATCTTGCCATCGTTTGTCAGAGAGTCAAACTAAATTTGGTTCATCTTTCTACAATAAAAACATATCATCATCTTAATTATTGTATGTGCAGAGTTGTAGTTACTCACAGTGACCACTGGAGGCATGTGATCCTGATAGTTTCCCTGGAACCGTCCAGTTCATCCACATTAATGAAGCTGTTGGTGATTAACGCTCATCTGTACAACTTTAACAACAATATTAAACATTTAATCGCTCTACAAACAGTTTGTCTGATGTATAAACTGTGTCTTAAAGGATCAAAGTAAATGTCACATTGAAAGCAGATTTCACTGTAATGTACTCTGTTTGAAATATTCCAAATATAATCTGGCTTGGTAATGATTTACTCATATATTGTCCACGCAGACTAAAGCAGTAGGAGATGAGATGGAAAACAATTAGAAGAATCTTTACTCTTTAATGTCACAAATTCCTGTTCCTCTTTGTATGTAACATAACAACATACATGATACAGCTGCAGCAACTGAGGCAAGGAGAGAGGCAGCAACAAGAAAACTGGAAGAAGGAGACCAACAACACCACCTGTGGAAATCTTTCCCCAATCAAGCGTCATCATATCAGCATTTCATCAAAAGCACACATGCTCTGACCTGACAATGCAGAGGTGTGGCAAAATCATTGAAATCATTTATTAAACAAATGAGTGCATCAAAAATAAGAGTGGAGCTGCAATGAAAGAGAAGTGAACTTTCTTCAGTTAACACAAAGTTTTCCCTAACAGGTGACATTTAATTAAAGTGACTTTATTACCACACACACATTCAGAGGCAGTCTACAGGAGCAGAGCTGCAGCTATTCAGCAAATGTCTCCCTGCAATCCTCACTGCAATACCTACATTTGAAAATGAAACCACCTCTACTGTTCACACATGAAAAGTCGTGTGAAGAACCAGTTTTCCTCAGATCTCTGTTTTAGTAACTCTGAAGTCTGAACTTTTGATGTTTGCATTCTGTTTGTACTGATAACTGTCAGTGGATGATTTTGATCCCAAAGAAATCTTTAACACACATGTAGTGATGGGACGTGTGCACTGAAACAATGGTTAGGAAACAGAAATCGCCTGAGAATCTGCTCATGTTTAAGATTTCTTCTTTACAAACATATTCTATGGCTGTTCCCACTATGACCAGTGATACAAAGCATGGAAAATGGGGATTAGTTCATTCAGACAAATACACTTTTTAAAATGTAAAAATAAAGAAAAGAATAAATAAAATAAAAAGCCAAAGAAATAAAAAATAAGGGTCTGAGGCGTCTGTCTCACTGTATCCATGGCAACAATTGACTTTCTGTTCCTACATATCAGAACCACATCTTTGAAATCAAAAACATTTAAGATTCAAATTCAACCACAGATGTGTTCAATTAAATATTCAATGAAGCAGTGCAATGTTTTTATCACTATCCAAATTTGAACTCTAAGTAGAAGATTGAAAATAGCAACACACACACACACACACACACACACACAATATGCAGACATGATTTAGGTGATGATAATATAACGACTGCACATACCCGTGGGATGATTCATGTCCTTTTTCTTACTCTATGCAATGATGAACTTCTTGCTTCAGGACCTTCTTGATTAATTTGTTTTCTAATCCACAGTTTTCTACCTGATCTGTGTGTTTGAAGTAAAATGTGTTACTTCAAATGTAAAAGTTAAACAGACAGAAAGCATCAACGTGGACTTCAATCAATGTTTTGTGTTCATACAGGTCAGCTGTTGCACACAGAGCTCCTGGATTTACACTGTGCCCTGGTTCCTGTGTTTCTGTATGTAGTTTAGTCTAAAGTGGATCCTCCTCATGTACAGACTGAATTATCTGTTCAACAATCAGCATTTCTGATTCATGGATTTCATTTGTTTTTACTTGCTAGTTTTGACTGAGATTTCAACATATCTGTGGTGGCATCTGTTCAGTGTTATGGAAGTTTTACAGCACTAATCTCACTTCACTCTGTAACATAACAGTGAACAATATTACTATTAGAAAGATTATTAGAGAAGCCACAATCAGATGATCCCCTATGAGGTGTCCTTGGTTATAGTGTGAAGTCATCTGAGGGGAGAGAGAAGAAAGAAACACTTCAGTGTTAATGAAAAAGTCATCAGTCTTCTTATGGGAAGAAACCTCCACCAGACCAAGACAGGTAACCATCCAACACGTTCTCATCCCAAAACCTAACATACCGATGCCATGTGACAAATCGATGCTATGTGACTATTAAATTCCCTTCTTTTGAATTCTTTTGGCGACAGAGAAAGACTTCCGACTCAGAGTGGTCAAGTTCAAAAAATTATCTTTATTGTACATTTCCGGAAACAGAGACCTGTACCCACTAACACACGCTCAGGTCTGAAAGCATTAGAAGCCAGAATGGGTATACATAGTTCTGCTATAGGTCGCACACAGACACACACAGTTTCCATCAAAACAACTCCTTCTGCTCTGACTAATGTGTGTGTGTGTTACTTAGTTCTGCTTTTTCTGTCTGGTTTCCTGTATTTTATTAACATGCCTCTGCAGCTCTGCACTAAACTTCCTGTTTCTTAACCTCCCCTTACTAAAGCCTCTGTTGCTAGGCGACCGTTTACCCTCTGACCTCTCTCACAGACTTTATTACAAAGTACAAAAAAACAATATAATCAGAAAATAAGCACAAAGAATATATATTTATTTCGTAACAGTCTCCCCCTTTTGAACTCATTTTATGAGTTAACCTAATTAACTGACTCGCTCAATAACTACTGTGAACTAAAAACAGATATAATTAACTTTGTCCTGGTAAAAAGGTCCAACATTACTTTTGTCAATCTATGGAAACGATCTCTACACAGTTAACCTGTTTCCTCTTTTAAACATTTCCTCCTGGTTTCTAAGCACACACTTACAGTTCACTTCATTTGTCCCTTCGCCCCCTTTAACGGGTGGAGCATATCCGGTCTGAACACTGTGTTTGGGCAATTGACATCAAAATCATACAAACTATTACTAAAGCTAATCGTCCCATTACCCTTCATTACTTTGTGCTCACATTATAACCTCTGTCTAACAAGCTTTTAATGTTCTTTTCAATCTAAACAACACATTTTCTGAGAGGTTTCTCTGTGCTCTGTGCTTCTTTTGGGTGCCCCTCCACTTGGTTCCTGGATTCTAACCAACCCCTTCGTGGTTTTGCTGTGGTTCTGGAATCTTCTCCTGTAAAGGACAGAACAGGAAAACACCTCTCTCTGCTACGCCTCAATAATCTATTATGTTCATCAATTCTTCTCTTGATTATTCAAAGTTGGTTCAAAATATCACATTCGGGACTCTCTAATCAAAAGGATTAGCCTAATTATTATTTCTGTGTGTAAGCGTGTTTGCATTCACCCCTAAGCACTCTAAGTCCTTTTCCTACCATATTTCAATCCAGACAGTCACGCTGAACGAAGCTTATGACCTTCACAAGACTGAGTGGCAACTCCTATCAGTGCAATTGCAATGTGTGTATGAAAAATGATTATAAGCGCTTATTCTAGTAAAAGAAATCATAAAGAAAACAAACATTTTCAATCAGTTAAGCTTAAGCATCAAAGCAATTACTTATGCCTAAGTTTTACCGTACCTAAATGATCAAACACACAAAAAGTCACACACTGATCATATAATCCATTGTTTCAAATTAGACCTAAAACTCCTGTGAATACATGAAAAATAATAATTAGAATGTCATGTGTTAAATTTGCTTAGATGAGAGGGTCCAGCAGTAGATCAGATGAATAGAAAAGGATTTGTCTGTGTGTTTCAGTTTGGCTTAGCTGTAGCCTGAGAGTGTGTGTAATTGTTTAGAGAGAAAGGAATTTATGGACACTGGGGGTCTGGTGTCATAAAAGGAGTGAGGAAGCTACAGTTGGGGGTTGCTGATGCTGATGCTTGTACCTTTAATAAAAGTTCATTATTGTTATAACTTGGAAGTAGGTTAAACATTTTTTACTTTAACTTTATTTATTTAACTTTATGCATCAAGCAAAAATTTAATTATATGCAACATTCTCTGACTGGAAGAAATTTGTTTAATATTTAAACCTATTTTCTGCACATTCCAGCACATAAAATAAAATATTTTTTGTGTGTTTACACTCACTCTTTCAAATAGATGCAAGTAAAACACAGCAGAAAATAAATAAAGTCAAAGACTAGCGGTCCTTTTGCTCTATTTTCACCTGTAAAGCAGGAGTAGAGTAGGCGGAGGT
This sequence comes from Neolamprologus brichardi, assembly GCF_056152115.1. Lineage (NCBI taxonomy): Eukaryota > Metazoa > Chordata > Actinopteri > Cichliformes > Cichlidae > Neolamprologus > Neolamprologus brichardi. The sequence continues at coordinate 55,314,684 of NC_142106.1, read as the reverse complement.
TTATCCTGGTGCAGGTGTGCCGCAGCGGTCAGTGGAAGGATACCGCAGTTTCTCTGTGAGTTTCTCATTACGTCGTAGCTACTCGGTGCTTGCTTGGAAGTTTAGGGGTTTTTTCTCCACTGTAAAAAGAAGTTTTCTTCCCACGCACAGCGGACACTAATGTTTTTGTCCCTTTTTACGGAATCAAACTCAAAGTAAGGTCAGTACTTCCACGCTTTAAACGCTGCACGCTCATACTCTCTCCCGCACTCGATATATGATCCATTGTTGATCTGCACACAGCTGTTGTTACGAACGTCACACTTCCTTACGTCACTGTCATGAGACATTCTTGCAAAAAAATCACGGTTTTAGTAACGCAGTAACGCAGCGTTCCTACGGGAAAGTAACGGTAATCTAATTACCGTTTTTGCAATAGTAATCCCTTACTTTACTCGTTACTTGAAAAATGTAATCGGATTACAGTAACGCGTTACAAGTAACCCATTACTGCCCATCTCTGGCTGTGACACGCGTGCCCAGGGTTGCCGACCCCTGCTCTACATGTTTAAAGGTGTCCAGTCCTGAGACACTGGGGGTGGAAACAGCTGTGATGTCATTGGACTGTCACAAAGACAGAAGGGCAAGTGAGCAGCCAAGGAGCCGCTGATGTTTTGGATTCAACAGCATTTGAAAGGTTGACACAGACACATTTGCACATTTCTTTGATTTGGGGCCTTTTTCAGCTTTATTGGACAGAGCAGTGAAGATAAGTGACAGCAAGGCAGAGGGAGAGAGAAAGGGGACGTGGCCCGGGTCAGAATCAAACCAGGCCAGCTGCTCTCCACCTCGAGGCACATGGTCACCTGCTCATCCTAGTGAGCTCCACCAGCAGCCCTTTCACACAGTTTACACTGTCAAACACTGTGTGTGGACCTCAGCTAACAATAGGCTACATTTAAGTCTGGACTACATGCTTTTATATTGAGGCACATTTTTCACTGTTTTTATTCCATCAGCAGCTCAACATCATGAGCAGCTTTGACATAAAGACATCAAACTCAAGCTGACTTTAAACTGGATCTACTTCTAATACAGGGGCTCAAAAACAACTAACATCTTTATTATATATCAGGACAGAAAGTCATTTCATCTCAAATGAAAAACAGCTTTATCTGGAATAATCAGCACTATCAACTGGTTTGGGATCTCCACCAGTTTCATGTCTTTACAGCTTCTCCAACAAAGTTCCTGTAAAATCAGCATTTTTGTCTTTATTGGTTTGATAGTGATTGATTATTCAGTCCCAACCTGCTGTCATCTAAAGAACAAAATGATGTTTCTATGAGTCAAAAAGCTCCAGATGTTGTCGGGTTCACAAAGAAAACAAAGATTAGGAACTTAAACACAAAGCAAAAAAACCAAACCAAAACAGTTCATTAATCCTTACAAGCCATCCAGTGTTACCAAGCTGCTCTTTTTGAAATGGCAGAGGTACAGTGGTGTCTAACAGCACACTGTGGAAGGCAAACATGTTATTGTTGGATGAAACTTCATGAATCCTTTGTAGATTTGAGCTTTTGGAGCCTTTCTTTTCTCTTCAGGTGTACAGATGCTGAGGAGGCAGGTGAAGCAGGTGGAGCTGTTGTAATGCTGGCAGAGGGTGTGTCTTAGTAACTCTGTGAGGTAGAACTGGATCCAACATTGTGGATGTGTTGATGTTGGAGCCATTAAGATTCTCTGGCCACACTGTAGGATTTCTCTTTGATTCACTGCGGGGGCATTTTGGAGTCTGTCAATGAAACTCTTCATATTTGTGTTTGACACCAGTTTATAGAAACAGAGAAATGTGTCATGCTTTTGTTCGGCCTCCACAAATATACACATTTGTTCATTGGTTGGACTTTTTGTAAGGAGACACATTGAAAACCATGTTAATAAGATCTTGTTGTTTCCTGTGGATCCGACACAGAGAGTGGACTTCAGACAGAAACCGTGGAAGAGATTTTAGAGGCCGTGTGTGGCGACAGGAAGTTTCTGTATGTTTGCTGATCTTACATGTGGAAAACAACACGTGATGTTTCTGAAGTTCTACAATGATTGCAGCTGCCGTCATAGGCAACTCTCGCATTTAAGTTCATTTTATTAAAAAGTTAAGTTTGAAACAATAAGTAGTTGAAATATTAAGAAATAATACATAAGAAATAAATAGTAATTCATGTTTGTTGATTAGATTTATATGTTTAAATGTGTTATTTGTGCTAATTGTGCAATTAGATAGGAACCTTTTCTAAAGTTGTGTTGTGGCTAAGAGGGCATTTTTTGGCTGTCACACTCAGCAAGCTAATTAAGAGACGAGCCACGAGGTTTGCACGTCTGCAGAAGGATAAATAAAGAGTGCCTTTTTTAGACCTCCCCACCACGTAAAAATGAAAGTTTATTCCCTTTGAGTGAGGCCAATGAGGTAAATGTTTTATTTATTATCGTTTTACGTAAATGCACAAGTGTTGCGTGGTATTCAAGTGCAATAGCCACAGTGTGAAGTGTAATGTGTACTTTATTGATCATTTTGTTGGAATGTTTCGTTGTTTAAAATGCTTAAGGACTTTAGTAAGAATATTCATTTAAGTTTGTATTTCCTTTTAGTTCTGATGACATTGTATCAGCTGTGGTTGGACATCATTACATGTTAAGACATGTGGAAGAATCCTCTTGTCTGAAATAAATGTCAGTTTAAACACAAAGAATAAGTTGAGCTTCATTAAGAGTCGAGGGGAGTAACAATGATCATTGTTCTGACAGCATTTTGAGTGGGAACAGTTCAAAGTTATTTACTGATTGAAACAAGCTGAATGTTTCTGTGCACGATGAAGAAGAAGATCAGCAGCAGCAGCTCAGCTGATCAATGAATTGACATCTATCAGTCATTTCATGAGATGAAGTCATCAGCAGACATTTGTTCTAACTGTGTGATAAATGTCAGAACGTTAGGGCTCTGCTTTAGTTACTACTTGATGATCATTGGCTCATTGTTGAATCCAGTGGCCCAGTCTGACTGCATGTCTTCTGTGTTATCTCCACTTCCATGTCTGATCTTCTGCTGTATCGTCCAAAATAAACATCTGAATCATTTCCAACACTTCAGCAGATCTTTAGTTTGGGCAGTACAGTACAAAATAACACATATTGTACTATACTGCCCACTTCCTGATCTTATTGGATCTGTGTGTGAGGTTGGTGAAGGAAACACATGTTTACTGAGTGAATCGCTGCCATTAGGAACTAGTTTTTCATATCACAGCCTAGAAATCACACAGAACCATTTCTGCAAGTGAAAAGTCGTAATTGGAGGAAAATAATTGTATCGTTTGTGCGACTGTTGTTTGTAAATGAAGAATTGTCCCAACTACATGTGCTGCTGACCTTTGACCTTTTCTTTAAGTGCACAGAGGCCAGAGGAGTCTGGCCTCTGTGCCAGAGGAGTCTGGCACAGAGGCTCAGTTCTGGATGTTTCGGCAAACATCCAGAACTGAGGCAGTGCTACAGATGTCTTCAAATAAAGTGGTGTATTATCCATGGATACGTTCCATTCCAGTTTAGACCTGCTCGCTGTCAATGGGCTTCATTCCATTTCAGACTGCCGGTGGTCGGCTGTGATCTAAACTCAACATGGCTCCTGTGTTAGAAGAGCCTCTGATTTTAAAATATGCACATTTAATAGTTTCTGTCCAACACTATGGAGCTACCAGCCCAGTATATGTAGCCCACAGTAGATGGAGTTATCAAGCTGGACTGACAAACATCATGACTCATGTAATCCCTACATGTGGACCTTTCACAGATGGATCCAAGTGCAGATTCAACTCTGCATTACATTTGACTTCAGCTGTTACACACTTTCATTTTCTAGCTGTGTCACTTCCTGCTTTTTGGATCAGATAGTTTATCCATGTCCACAAATGTTTGGCTGCATATTTTTATCATCTATATTTTCAGTCTTCATACAGCCGATATTTCATGTGAACTCCAATCTGCCACCTGCCATCACGTTTTCAGGGTTAGTTCAGTGTTGAAATGTAGGACAAACAGCAGCACATGTTCTCTAAATGTTTGCAGTCATTTTAAATGAAGCTGATACTACATGAGACATTTTCCACATTTATTGTCTTTGAACAGAGAATAATAAAGCCATCAAACATATACAGGCTTGTGCAAATACAAACTTCTGTGGTGCATTTGATGACCTGCAGAGGAGAACAAGTCGGGCTTTTCAGCCCTAACACAACCTCTTTGTTCTCAATACTACAAAACCTTAAAAGGCTGATATGCAAGTTTGCATGAATCACTAACACAGTTGTATTTGTTTCTAGTATAGTTATAAATAAGGTGATCAAATATCTGCTGACTGATTAGATCCAGTATCTATTACAGATGAACTGGATATCACAGCATGTTGTTAATCCGTCATATCAAACTAAACAGTGTTGCTGGTGTAAATATCCTCCAATAAAGTCAGATGGGCTGAGGGCTTCTGTTGCCAGGTAACGATGATGTCACGCTGGATCTTCTGATCTTTAGCATCGTAGCGCTCGGAGTCTGATGTTGGCTCATGTGTTGTCATACACCAACATGACGTTCTACTAGTCAAGGCCTCACCTTAACCCACTGATGCTGATCACACAGACCCACTAATAGAACTGTTTTATCAGGGTTTATGCAGCATCACCATTAATGTCACATTTAATCAGAACACATTTACATTACAAGCCCACTACAACCATTATCAACATTTTAAATTACATTATACATCTGCAGTGATTTAAAGCACCACTATTTTAACCTGATTCATTTCTCCACCTTAACAGTTCATTCCTCAAATCAAACAAGATATTTGACCCTCAAAAACCAACAAATAATTTAATATTTATTTTCCAACTTTTACAAGTGAAATCAAACAAGTGTATTTAACAGTGAAAACCAGAGTGGAAGCTGCTCATATAGAGTCCAACCCAGGCTAAAAGTAAGTTGAGTAGACCAGCATCATCAAAGTGTCGGCTCTCTGAACACAGTGCAAGATCGCCATCTGCAGGACAAAACTAGTTTTTCTCGCCCTCCTTGTCAACAGCAAGATGACGTCATCGTACAACAAAACATGCAGATCAGGTGACATGACTGTTTAAGAGGTGGAGTTAAACTGTGGCAGGTAAACATGTGGAGGAGGAGCAACAATTGCAGCATGACGCTGGAACATCATCATTGCATTATACAGTTTCCTCTCTAACTGGATGATGCTGTGAACAAGAACAGCTGTGGAACCATTGGCCATTTCCCATAGTGTAGCTGAGTCAAAACAGCCCAAGTGCTGAGAGGGAAAACATAATGATTTATGTAAAGTCATAACTGGGTGCAGCAGCTGAGCTTTGACCTGTGAGCTGCAGCTTAAGTTTCTTTTATGGTTCAGTGTTTAATGTTTAAACTTTATTGCTGCACACACGCCCACAGTCAGGTTGTATACATATTGAAATGTCATATACAGTGTGGCAGCTGACCTTTGACCTTTAACCTGTGAGCTTCAGACTAATTGCTGGTGTGAGGTGTTTAATACTATTGAAGCTTGCAGACACACCCACATCATCTGATTTGTTCTCAGGGTTGTTCAGTGTGTTGGAGTTGGAGCAGAAACCTGCTGCAGGTTAATTATTGATCAAACAATATCACACAAGGTGCAGCAGCTGACCTTTGACCTGTGAGCTTCAGACTCTTTGCTGGTGTGAAGTGTTTAATGTGACTTCAGCCTGCAGACACAGAGGACTGATGAAGCAGAAGACTGTCTCTGTTTCTACACAGACCTTGTCCAGACAGCAGAGCTGCAGAGTGAAGACGTTCATGGGAAGAAGCTGAGTAAGTGCAACGTCCTCTTTGAATCCTGGATCAGGAAGTGAAGCCGGTGAATATTTGGTGTTTAAATAAGGTTTCTGTCTTTGACTCAGTCTGCTGTCACTTTGTTTCAGAGAGAAAAAGAGATTTCAGATTAACTGCATTATATGCTGAGTAACCAAATGCTGCTAGTCTGTGGTGTCACTCCCAGCAGCATCACGTCATTTCTTTACTCTGACCTTTAACATCAGTTCACTTAGCTAGCAGAGCAGCTAGCAGTTAGAGTATGAACTCTGTGTCAGCAGTCAGCTTGGTCCTGGTGGTCACCTGGTTTCATGTTTGCTGATGATCCAGATGTGTCCACATAATTATTTATTTCTGTAAATGTAAAGACTTTACAGATAAACAACAGCAGCCCTCTGGCTGGACTCTAACCTGTGAGTTTCCTGTGACTGAAACCACAAGCTGACATTTTCCTTCTGAAGCAGCTGAATGGATGTTTGAGTTTACCTGCATACATGGTGCAAATAAACCCGCTTTGGATGGTTTGGAGGCGGAGCCCAAAGCAGGACTGGATTCTAATGTGATTGGTCACTTTGATAAGGTGGCTGTAACTCAGGTGGTCGAGCAGGTCACCTGCTAACCAGAAGGTTGGTGGTTTAATGCCAGTCTGCATGATGTCCTTGGGCAAGATACTAACCCCATGTTGCTCTCCGATGCATCCATTAGAGTGTGAATGTCAGACAGGAAGCACTTAGAAACATGGAAAAAGTGCTTGTGTGAACGTACAAGTTGTGTAAAGCTTGTGTTTGAAAAATAAAGTTAATTTCTTATTATTTATTTTATAATAAAGTTATTTCCTGTGCAGCAGTGGAAATACTGACAACTATAGCTGGATTATTTATTTGAACTATTTTAAACCAGAGGCTTCAGACGCAGGTTCTGCAGCCTCTGCACTGCTGTGCCATCAGTCTGTTGGACAGTATTTGATAGATTTCAGGGGAAAATGAAGGAACATGAACAACTGGTCAGAAACACTTATACTTTATACATCATGCTTTTCTTATGCAACATCCACACGTGAATCATGAAACTTTAACATTTAAAGTATCGTAGCTCTGTTGCTAAATTTTCTGACTCTTGTTTTAATGGTAATAGTCAAAGTGTGATCGGTGAATTGTGAGCAGCAGAAAGGAGGAAAGCACTAATGCTGGCACAAGGGGCCACAAGCCAGTGTACTCCAAGTGGCAGCCTGGGTAAATGGGGAGTGTTGCATTAGTAAGGGCATTCTGAACTAAAGCTTTGCCAAATAAAATGTGTGGATCATAATGAATAAGACTGTCATGCTACTGATGGCTGAAAGAAAAGGAAGAGGAGAGGAGGAAGGAGGCATGTTAGGAGTAGGGATGGGTATCGTTTAGGTTTTATCCGATACCGGTGCCAAACGGGTACTTTTGAAACGATGTCTGTGCTTGATCGGTGCTCGAATCACTGCTTAAAGAATGGAGAACACAAACTTTGTCCTGAAACCTCTCATGTTTAGCTGTTTTTTTTGTAAAAAGACAAAAATGTTAGCCTTTTTTGCAGCTATAGGGCATATATGGTTTCACTCTATCAAACAAGAAGACAGACACATGTAACTACGACGGTGTTTGCTAGTTCACCTTACATGCATTAATGTAATAACGTGGTTAGCCTACTCAACGTAAATTACACACAAACAACATTAAGCTACTCACCCAGAGAAGAACGGCTGCTGCTGCATCATCATCCGTCATCATTTCTGCTACACTAGCAGGGCTAGGGGCCAGGACTCTACTCTTCGGGTTCTTGGGGGATGTTGCTAACTCCGGGTCCGATAACAGGCACCACACCCGCGGTAGATGTGCTCGGTGTGAGGTCTTGCAGCAAGCTATCAAATACGGAGCATTTCTCGGCTTTTACAAAAAACTCTATGTGTCGCCGGGTGTTTCATGGTAAATGGACTGATTCTTATATAGCGCTTTTCTACTGTCCCGGAGTACTCAAAGCGCTCTATACAACATGCCATATTCACCCAATCACACCCATTCTCACAAGCACTTTATCTACACTCAGTGCTTTCTAAGTACATTCACACACATTCACACTCCGATGGATGCATCGGAGAGCAAGTTGGGTTTAGTATCTTGCCCAAGGATACGTGAAACACAGACTGGAGGAGCCTGTGATTGAACCATCAACCTTCTGATCAGTTGGTGACCAGCTCTACCGCTGAGCTACAGCCTCCCTGTTTCATTAGTTACCTCCTTTGCACAGTATCACCTTAAAGGACTTGTTGCAGGCTGCTGAGTTTGCATCTTTTGCTGTGAAGTACAGCCAGACTTTGACCGCTTCGCCTTGGGCGTTTTTAATCTGTAGCTCTGCTCTAAAAGAACATACGTACCTGGGCCCGCCTACTATCCTTGGAAAGGTAAAATGATTGGCTAGAATCCAAAGTGTATGACATCTCAGGAAAAAAAGCACAGAAAAAAACACCGAAATGTGCGCTGCTTTTCAGTCTGGTTACTTACGTTTATGTCAGAACCAGTGCCATAATGGCATCGGATACCGGTACCCATCCCTAGTTAGGAGGCAATGGTAGAGAAGGAAAGACAGGAGAGTGGAGGTGATGTATCTAAATGCATGTGAACAAAGCAGAAGTACACACCAAACTCAACGGATAGTCAAATGTAGAATCACAGAACAGAACTGCAGGCTGAGTTTGGATGTTTGACTTTGTCTTTCACACCTCTCTGTGTCTCACACACACAGTGACGTCAGACACATTCACACTCACTGTTCCATCTGCTTTGTGCACAAATTCATTACTTCCTTCCTTCAATGATCTACATACTACGTGCTGCCCAGTAAATACTTTGCAATGTATTTCATCCCCTTTCAAGGCAGAATTACTCAGTTTATTCCCCATTACAAGACAACAATCAGCCACACTCACACAGACCACGTCAGACCACGTCTGGCCTGCACTCGCTCACACGCGCGTTCACACACAAAATAGGCACCAATGAGAGCTCTATCCTCCTTACATATTGGTGGAGAAACCTAACACTCAACGCCCTCAGCGGAGGAGGAAAAACCTCCTTTCGGTGGAGAAACCATCCTTAACCCTCCTTGAAACTGGCGGGGAAACCAGACCTCCTTATGTATGTGTGTGTATATGCATGTGCTTGAATGTGTGTGTGTGTGTGTGTGTGTGTGTGTGTGTGTGTGTGTGTGTGTGTGCTCACAGAGAGGAGGTCACGGCAGGAGTTCCCTGAGTTGACACGTATGAACCATAAAGTCAGTTTGGACTGAGGAGCAGATGGTAAACTACATTCAGTCTTGACAAAATTACTTTTTTATCCAAAGCATGCACAAGAAATCAAATCTCTGTATCACAATGATTTCATTACAGCCTTATTATATATATATATATATATATATATATATATATATATATGTATATATATATATATATATATATATATATATATATATATATATATATATATATATATATATATTAGATCATTAATAGGGAACAAAAAAGGAGGATCACATCGCTAATGGGAGACAGAAGTCTCGGCACGTGCTTATAACTTAAAACACACAAAAAAAACCAGTTACAGCTGGTAAGATTTATGGTATAAACCATAACTTTCACAGTCTGCATCTTTACAGAGTTTTTTTCTGCTTTTGTTCACTCCTTGTGTGATTAACAAACAACAACCACAAACACAGAGCCCACTAACTATTAGCCGCTTTTCCCCCTAAACAGTCAGTTGACTGAGAGAAATGCAGTCCATTATTGTGGACGCTGAAGGAGATGTGCTCCATAGTCAAACTTATATTTCCTTAACTCACATCCTATGTTCGGTTTAAATCCCTTTGATGGAAAATTGGTTAAACCATTGCTCAACTTATGTCTGAATGACAGCAGATAATTCTGATGAAAAGGAAACTGACCCCGTAAGCACTTTGCAGCTGAGTCGAGGGCTCATGGAAATAAGGTCAGGAGGTGTCCAGCGTGAGTGCGCGTTCGGCCCGACATTCCATTTGGGACATCTGACAGACTCATTAGTGCAACTTAGAGTGTGAGCAGCAACTCCTGTATACTGAACGTAAGAAAAGTAATGTGTAGTGTTTCTTTTTTTTTTATTTTACAACCGAGATTCCAGGGCAAATGCTTATATGGTTTTCTTTTATTCAAAAACAGGTTAGTTTACGATCGTGTAACTGTGTCCTTGACCTTTTTACTGGTTTGAGGACTTGGTTTCCTGGTCCAGATATTTGGGATGGTTCAAATGCCGAGTCTCCAAATGCAAACAAAAGAATATTTTCCACGTTTTTTCTTAAATGTTAATCAGTACATGAAGCGTACCTCTGAAAAGAGTCCATCATTTGTGAATTTACTGATTTGTTTTTTAACTGCAGTTTTCACAAACTGTGGATGATGAAATCTTCTGTACTGTAGAAAATGTCTTTAAACTATCGCTGTTCCTACTTTATGAGTTCCCGAGCTACTTCTTTACTATGTTAATAAACAATTTGAACAAGAAAGGATTTAAAGACACATTGAAGCAAAGGCAAAAAAATTTGTAATGAAATTTATGTGACCGTTCTTCCGAAATCCGGCAGAGAGTGAAAATCCAAGAGCTGCTGCAATCCTCTGCTTTAATGATCTTTCTGTTTCTCTCCTTCTATGTGTGTGTGTGTGTGTGTACATTAAAATACATAAAACAATATAATCAGAAAATAAGAATTAAGAATATATATATAAATTACACGACAGTCTCCATGTTAAGGTAATGTTAGCAGTCTGTACTGTTTTCCTGGCTAACATCAGCTGTGTGCAGCTGAGTTTCAGCATAAATCTGCTTAGTTTTATGTGAGATCAGAGTCTGGGAATGAGACCAGTTAAACTTTTTCAGTTTAACTGGTGATATTCATTCGTGTGTTGTAGGTGAATGCGCTGATATTAGTTCATAAATTCTGCAGAGTTAGTAAACTGGCTGTTTTTGCTCAATAATTCCTGTTTCATGTTCAAACCATCAGACAGAAACTCTGCGTTTGTTTTTATGTTCTTCAGCTTGTTGTTCTTGAGGTAATCTGTGATGCGTTTAATGACCCTCCACATGCTCTGAGGGTCATTTGAAGAGAAATAGAACTTAATCTTTAGAGCATAAGTGGGTTTTTGCCCTCTTTATGCCCGCGGTCAGGCTCTGTTTATTGTAGTATAACACTCATAGGACACGGTGTCCCGCTGCACACACACTGCACACAATGACAGCTGCAGAGTTTGTGTCTGATGTATTAAGTATGAAACACTGTTGGGCTTAAATCTGGTCAGAATGAATCCAGGTGCAGGTGTGTCAGTTTAGGACCACTGGACTAACATCCAAGTGCTCACAATATAAAGTGTATTCTGTAGTAACATCCTGGTGTTGCAGCAACAGTCCCACATGGAAACGTCAACAGTCAAACTCAAAATCTCTTTTTGTCAACAATAAAATGACAGCAGACCAATTTGAACAAAGTTGGTAAAATGCTTCAGAAATTAGTAAAATATTAAAAAGTGTCTTGATGCTCAATCATCCAGTAAATCCCCAAAAAGTTGATTCTGTTCATCTGGATGTTTTCAGCAGCATGGATCAGTGTGAGGACAGAGAGGAGGGAGTCCCTCCCTCTAAAAGCACTCTGTGTGGGGAACATGAGAGCCAGACCAAAGCTCAGAGGTGAGATGACCATCTCTAACTGTCCATGACTCTTCTCCATGTCACAGCTCAGCACTCACATCACTGCTCCATCATTATTCACACTCATACCTCTGTGTGTGTTGTTTTAAAGCCCAGAGCTGTGGGGCGTACCAGGCTCAGCTGGACATGACCCTAAAACTAATCCAGAACCTGGACCTGAACTCAGCTGTGTTTCCTTAAAGAGCAACGAGTCGAAGGATAATATTGAAAACTTTAACGAAAGACTGTTATGTGACAAAGAGTAAGTACATTATTTTTATGAGGTTCAGATTGTTCATCATGTCTTTAATTTAATATTTCCAGTTTTTACTTCCTATCTCATGAAGCTGTTACATTTATTGTTTTTCTTTTAGGATCAATAAGAGGCCAGAATCTCCTGGACCTGAACCCAGCTGTGTTTCCTTAAAGAGCAACAAGTCGAAGGGTATTGGTCTAGACTTTAAAGGATGTTCTTCTGCTGCTGAGAGGTAATGTGTGTCTAGATGTTGTTCCTGACTCTGTATTTTTGAATAAATCCTCATGTTTAATATCAGCTCAGCTCTTTTTCACACACATTTCTATGTTGGTATGTGAAGCGGTGTGTGTTGGAGTGTTTCCACAAACACAGCAGTCAGAGTGGAAAGAGTGGATGTTGTAGGAGGTGTTTGTGTAGTGAAGAGGCTGAGTGTCTGTAGGACTCCAGCTGCTCCAGCAGGTGTCTCCTTTGTGCTTTGCTTCAAACACAGTGTAGGGAGGAGCTTCCACTCAGGTGTTTCAGGTGTTGCTGGATGGAGGAGGACAAATAGTTTTTCCCTTCAGTGACACTTCAGCAGCTCAATGTTCTGGGGAGATGTTTGTCTTTATGAAGGTTTATGGATTATTGTTCTTACTTTGGTTAAACTGAGCAATACATTTTCCATCTAACATTTAAAGTAAATTTCCAGGTGAAAAAAAAAATCTGCAGCTGCAGCCTCTGTGATGTTTCACAGTCTGAAAGTAACAAATTCAACCAGAGTTCAAACAAAGGCTTAATATACGTGTGTATTTGATATGATGCCAACAAGTACAAATAGGTGTTCTTACAGGTCTTAATCATAGAGGTCTGATAAGTCTGGTGACTTTCACAGTCAGCAGTTTTGCTGCCTTTTATTTTATATTGGCCTTTTTAAAGCCCTTCAAATGCTCCCACATTCATACAGAGCTTTTAATAGCAAACTCCTTTACAGTCCTTCTCCTCTCACACACGATCACACGACTGATTTGTCTGCAGCAGCTGTGTTACTGCTAGTATTTTATTATGTGTGTAATCTCCTCATATTGTTCCTATGGTTTAGTTTGACTTCCTTCTGCAAACTCAGCTGCTCTGTTGCTGATACACGTCTCCATGAATATGATTGATCAGATGCTGCCAACACCATGTGTTTCATGTGAACGCTCAGCTGAAACCCTGGGTTGACTTATCGAGTTAATAACAAGCTTCACGTGACTGTGAATGCTAAAGTGAATCCAGATCAAGGAAAGACACCCTGCTAATGTTGGACTCACTTCTTAGTGTAGATCCCAGGAGGAAGTTCAACATAGCCAGCCATTCTTTGTGCTAGCTCGACCAAACCTGAGACCACAGTGCAGGATAATGATTATCATCTGTCTCTGTCAAGGACATTTAAAATCCACAAATAACAAAAATAATTATATTTGATCATTAAAAATCTCTTTTCACTTAAAAAAGCATGAGCACACTGGTGGATTACAGAAACATGAAAACTCGTTAACAGTAAAGTTAATTTAGGCGTAAACAAAGTGTCAAACATACTTAAGTAGAAGGACTGATGTTTGTGTTAAAATACCCTCTTAAAGCTGAAATACTGATTCAACTTCTTTACTCAAGTAAAGGTAAAAGAGTACAGGCTCTGAAATGTACTCACAGTATTAAAGTAAAAACTCCATCTTTGAAGGAAATTTCTGCCAGTTTTTGTGCAAAGTTACCTGAATTTCTACCTCCAACATTAATATGAGAAAATTATCTGAACTTTTATTCTAATGAATTTAATCAGCTTGAACATTTTGTAGCACAAAAGTAGAAAAACCCCAAAGGGAATAAAAAATAGCTCCATTTGCTGTTGCCTGCATTGTAGATGGGTGGCTTTGCCTCAACACCTAAACAGGAAGATGAGTTTAGTCAAGTATTAAAGTGGGATTGAAGAGGTCAGGAAACCAGAGATCAGGTGTTGTGGTGCAGCATGGTCACAAGAATCATTTAGAAATGGGTCAAAATATTTTCTCTTGTAGATTTTTTGCACACAGTCTGATGTGCTGCTGCTCTGAGGTTTACTGCTCTCTGTGTACTTAGAAAACTGTGAGGTACAAGTAGATTTGACACAAGTTATAATGGCTGATTTCCATATAACGGTGGAATACAGGGACTTAATCGTTAAGTAAGAAGAAAGTTTGAAGCCTAATCTTAAAAGTAGAGATAGTGTCTGTCTCCTGAATCCAAACTGGAAGCTGGTTCCACAGAAGAGGGGCCTGAAAACTGAAGGCTCTGCCTCCCATTCTACTTTTAAATACTCTAGGAACAACAAGTAGGCCTGCAGAGCGAGAGCGAAGTGCTCTAATAGGGTGATATGGTACTACAAGGTCATTAAGATAAGATGGGGCCTGATTATTTAAGACCTTGTATGTGAGGAGCAGGATTTTGAATTCTGGATTTAACAGGAAGCCAAAACAGGAGAAATATGCTCTCTCTTTCTAGTCCCTGTCAGGACTCTTGCTGCAGCATTTTGGATCAGTTTAAGGCTTTTCAGCGTCACTCTGAGACAGGATATTTCTAACTTTAGAGATGTTGCGCAAATGGAAGAAAGCAGTCTTACATATTTGTTTAATATGTGCATTGAAGGACATATCCTGGTCAAAAATGACTCCAAGGTTCCTCACAGTGTTACTGGAGGCCAAGGTAATGCCATCCAGAGTAAGAATCTGGTTAGATACCATATTTCTAAGATTTAAGATTAAGAGTACAATAACCTCAGTTTGATCTGAATTAAGAAGCAGAAAGTTAGCGGCCATCCAGGTCTTTATGTCTTTAAGACATTCCTGCAGTTTAACTCATTGGTGTGTGTTATCTGGCTTCATGGACAGATAGAGCTGGGTGTGCTATGTCTTCTGATGATGCTGCCTTTGTGATTTTAACATCCATGTTTGCTGTGACTCTAAATTTCTGGTCAAGGACTTTTTAAATATTATTGACTCTTTTAACTTGACCCAGTGGGTTACTGGTCGCACACATGAAAAAGGTCACACACTAGACTTGGAGCTTTCCCACGGGCTGGATGTGTGCATCACTGAAATATCTGAGTTGTGCATCTTCGATCATTTTCCTGTGTTGTTCACTGTAACTCTGCGCTGCTCGGTAGATAAGCCGTGCGCCTCAGCGTGTAAAAAGCGAGCGCTTAATGCTCTAACAGCGCCGCTTTTTCTGCTGCCTTTATGGACTCTGGAATAATGAACTCCAGCTGTTAAAGTGTTGAGGACCTTTCGGACATTCTTCATTCTACCTGCACTGATATTTTGGACTTTATTGCTCCGTTCAGGACTCTGCGCGCTCAGCATTTATCAGAGCTGTGGTTGAAAGAACATACGCGCTAGATTTGAAAACCTGCTGAATCAGAATCAGTTGGTGATGATGGCTTTTTTCTTTTACATTAATCACGTATAATCTTAACTCAAAGTGAACATATACTTGATTGAAATAACTCAGATCAGCCAAATTAAAATGCTAATTCAATCAACTCTGAGGTTATGGCTAGACTCAGTTTGTTGGCCCTGCACCTTAAAACTCTTCCCTGTTTGTCCCTCATGTTTTTTGGATATTGTTTTCACATCTTATGTCACAGCTAGCGGGGCGAGCCATGTTGAATTTAATAAAGGACCCAAGATGGTGACACTGCTATGAAGTGAGTGAGCTTTATTGAAACGGTGAAGTACAGTGGAGATGGCCTGTGCAGAAGCTAAGATAATCTCTACTGAAAAAACTAAAAAACTAACCTGAAACCTTAAACGGAGACACGGGGAGATAACACAGACGAACCAGCAACAAGCAGGAGAAAACAAAGGGCTCATATACACACAAGAGCAATCAGGGAATGAGAAAAGGGAGGGAGACACAGCAGGATTAATTGGACATAACCAGACAAGGGGAAGTAAAAGTAGACACACTAACGTAGGACATGGCACTGTCAAAATAAAACAGGAAGTAAACACAGAGACACAATACTAACACAGTACAGAGGGAACACAGAAACCAAAACCTCAGAACTAGAAAATCTTAATCAGAAGGAAATTGTAACAAAAGACAACAACAATCAAAACAAAACCACTGAGTCCACAGACTCGGGACATACATCGGCTCAAACTGTGGTCATAAATATTTTGTACTTGTAAATCAGACTGTGTAGTTGTGAACTGAGTTTTGTAACATTGTAAAACAAAATATCTGAAAAGTTTATGTTTTTGCGTTAATTTATTTTTTGTGTGTAAAAATGTAAGAAATGTAAGAAATGTAAGAAACATTAGAACTACTTTTGCTGACACAAAGTTTGGCAAGCACTGCAAGTTGGCACTTTAAACCACTCACTGATATAAAGAGAGCACCTTGTTCCAGGGCATCTGAGCATGGAGGGAAAGCTTTATGCAGGAGATGGTAAGAGCTGTTGGACTAAAGAAACTGAGCAGAAAACTACAGACATCTGGAAACTGAGTTGTTAATTCTCAGTGGGATCACCAGGACTAGCAAAGCTTCACCATGACAGTCATCTGATTGACTGAACCCATCCAAACATCACTTCATGGACCTTTAGCTTGTGTCTGTGTGTGGACAGACATAACATGAGCTAATTATACATTACTCCTCCACAGAGTGGACCAGGAGAGAGCAGAGGTTTCCACTGGTCAGTCTGCACAGCAACATCAAACACACCTGGACTCTGTGGTTATGGTTTGTAGTACTACGTTTACATTTGTTCTTTTCAGTCACCTCTATGCTACACTTTGTGGACCAGAGGATTGTCAGTGTGTCCAACATAAATCAGAGTTTGGGCTCCATGATTTCAGTCAGATTGGGGTGACTGTAGCTCAGGAGGTGAGCAGGTCAGCTACTAGTTAGAAGGTTTGTGAATCAAACCCTGGCTGGCAAATGTACTGGGTAACGTACTAAACCCAAGCTGCCCTGTGATGCATCCACCAGAGTGTGAAAGAAAGTATTTAAGCATAGAACAATGTGCTTGGTTGAATGAGGCATGTTGTATAAAATGCTTTGTGTGCACAGAGTATCAAAGAGAGCTATAGAAGAACCAGTCCATTTACCACTGGGTAATTCATATAGTCTTCTTTTCCAGCGGCTGGAGAAACACATCACAACATTTGTGAAGAATGAGCTGGAGAAAATCAAGAAGGTTCTGAGTCCAGATCACCCAGAAACTTTAAAGAGCCAGATGGAGGATGAGGAGATGTTTGAAGGTGAGGATGAAGATGAAAGAAAGAGCTGCAGAGAAGCATTTCTGAAGATCACACTCCACTTCTTGAGGAGACTTAAGCAGCATGAGATGGCTGACCATCTGCAGAGCAGTAAGAGAATTTCTCTAAAGACTTAATATTGATCTTTCCTAATAGCTCAAGAAATGGACCAATAGGCATTCATCCTTTCAGGGTACTGAAAGACTATGATATTTATTATATAATATTTTTTTCTGAATTTCTTACCTTCAGAAATATTTGCTTCACTCCGTAAACGTGAACTTAAAGCCCAACTGAAGAAGAAGTTCCAGTGTGTGTTTGAGGGGATCGCTAAAGCAGGAAGCCCAACCCTCCTGAATCAGATCTACACAGAGCTCTACATCACAGAGGGAGGGACTGCAGAGGTCAATGATGAACATGAGGTCAGACAGATTGAAACAGCATCCAGGAAACCAGACACACCAGAAACAGCAATAAGACAAGAAGACATCTTTAAAGCCTCACCTGGAAGAGACGAACCAATCAGAACAGTGCTGACAAAGGGAGTGGCTGGCATTGGGAAAACAGTCTTAACACAGAAATACAGCCTGGACTGGGCTGAAGACAAAGCCAACCAGGACATCCAGTTCATATTTCCATTCACTTTCAGAGAGCTGAATGTGCTGAAAGAGGAAAAGTTCAGCTTGGTGGAACTTGTTCATCACTTCTTTAATCAAGCTAACGAATCAGGAATCTGCAGGCTTGAAGACTTCCAGGTTGTGTTCATACTTGATGGTCTGGATGAGTGTCGACTTAATTTGGACTTCAAAAAAACTAAAATCCTGACTGAAACAAGAAAGTCCACCTCATTGGATGTGCTGCTGACAAACCTCATCAGAGGGAACCTGCTCCCTTCTGCTCGCCTTTGGATAACAACACGACCTGCAGCAGCCAATCAGATCCCTCCTCAGTGTGTCGACATGGTGACAGAGGTCAGAGGGTTCACTGACCCACAGAAGGAGGAGTTCTTCAGGAAGAGATTCAGAGATAAGAAGCAGGCCAAGAAGATCATCTCCCACATCAAGAAAGCTCGAAGCCTCCACATCATGTGTCACATCCCAGTCTTCTGCTGGATCACTGCTACAGTTCTGGAGGATGTGCTGGAAACCAGAGAGGGAGGAGAGCTGCCCAAGACCCTGACTGAGATGTACATCCACTTCCTGGTGGTTCAGGCCAAAGTCAAGAGGATCAAATATGATGGAGGGACTGAGACAGATCCACACTGGAGTCCAGAGAGCAGGAAAATGATTAAGTCACTGGGAAAACTGGCTTTTGATCAGCTGCAGAAAGGAAACCTGATCTTCTATGAACCAGACCTGACAGAGTGTGGCATCGATATCAGAGCAGCCTCAGTGTACTCAGGAGTGTTCACACAGATCTTTAAAGAGGAGAAACAACTGTACCAGAACAAGGTGTTCTGCTTTGTTCATCTCAGTGTTCAGGAGTTTCTGGCTGCTCTTCATGTCCACCGGACCTTCATCAACTCTGGACTCAATCTGCTGGAAGAACAACAAACAACGTCCATGTGGTCTAAATTATTTGATAAACCAAAACTCCAATCTCTCCACCAGAGTGCTGTGGACAAGGCCTTACAGAGCCCCAATGGACACCTGGACTTGTTCCTTCGCTTCCTCCTGGGTTTTTCAATGCAGACCAATCAGACTCTCCTACAAGGTCTGCTGACAAAGACAGGAAGTAGCTCACTGACCAATCAGGAAGCAGTTCAGTACATCAAGGAGAAGCTCACTGACAATCTGTCTGCAGAGAAAAGCATCAATCTGTTTCACTGTCTGAATGAACTGAATGATCGTTCTCTAGTGGAGGAGATCCAACAGTCCCTGAGATCAAGACGTCTCTCCACAGATAAACTGTCTCCTGCTCAGTGGTCAGCTCTGGTCTTCATCTTACTGTCATCAGAAAAAGATCTGGATGTGTTTGACCTGAAGAAATACTTTGCTTCAGAGGAGGCTCTTCTGAGGCTGCTGCCAGTGGTCAAAGTCTCTAAAAAAGCTCTGTAAGTTATAAAGTTTTTATTATCGAATTTGGTTGGTATGTTATGGAAAAACACACAGCCATGAACTTCTGTTTTGTTTTTGTCAAAATCACTGTAATATAATCACTGTACCTTTATATACATGTGAATTATATTAATATTGCTGCCATCTTGTGGCTAACGTGTAATTATGTTATTGTTATTAGGGAGGATTTGAGAGTAACAGGCCAAGTGAGTCAGCACCTTCACTTTAGCTTAAAAAATCCAAATTCTTATGTCATCAGTTATAGTTGCATGTATTTATTATCATAATTTAACCTTTAATATTGATGTCTTAAATTTATTTTGAGTAAACTAGCTGTAATTTTATGGTTGTATTAAATAAATACATCACTAATGAATTATTTATTTCAGTAATTAATTAAAAGTGTACATAATTAATTAAAAAAATATTGATAATGAATTATCAGTTAATTTCATTTAAAATAATTCATTATTTCTTTATGTACAATTCTAATTAGTTAATTACATATTTAATCAATTATTGGTTTGTTTTCTATTTTAATTATTTTACTGACACATTTAATGAATTATTTAATGATGTATTTATTTAATTCACGT
Organism: Neolamprologus brichardi; assembly: GCF_056152115.1. Lineage (NCBI taxonomy): Eukaryota > Metazoa > Chordata > Actinopteri > Cichliformes > Cichlidae > Neolamprologus > Neolamprologus brichardi. The sequence goes on along the minus strand of NC_142106.1, from coordinate 55,294,908 downwards.
TGCTACTCCTGGCCCTGCATCGGTGTTCATAAATACATTTTATTTGTCAGCTTCACCCATCAAAGTCAGGGGGCGGGGTTAATGCTGATCAAGTCAAAACCATTGCTTTGGTCTGGTGGGTGTTCTTTTAGTGGGCTTTTCTCAATACTAAGTAGGCCTACACACCAGGGTTTGGACATGTGTGGACCCAAACTATACTTAAACTTTACCCTTTTTTTTGTATCACCAAATACACTTTTAATATTTTCTAGACAAGAATGTAGTGACATAATCTTTAACCTCTTTTGGCTCCAAACAGAAGTGACAGACTTGAGCAGGGTTCATTTAAAGGCTGACAGAAGTGGAGTGGTGACGGGGAGATGTTTGACAGGACAGTGTTTCAGCCTCCACAGGTTCATGTTGTGCTCCATCAGTCAGTGAAGATGAAGTTAGTGCTGATGAGGCTGTAGAGTGTGTGAGGGATGTGAATGAGGATGATGAAGATCTGATGATAGCAGATAAAAACAGGCTGCAGAGACTTTGAGCCATACCGGGCACACAGTGTGTGTAGAGAACAGCTGAAATCATTATGGAGGCCTCACTGGAATATGGAAGCATCACAGTACAGCTTCAGTGAACCATTAAAGTACGGCTGGGCACACTCTGGACTTGGTCTTCACCTATGGTGTTTCCCTTGACCACTTGAATTTAAATGAAGTTGTTTTTAGTGACCATAAGTCAGTCTCTTTTACTGTATCTGGTTATTCAGAGTCCCATCCTCAAGGTTCTACTAGGCGCAGGCGCTTTATTGATGACTCTATAATTTCTGAGTTTTCCTCTCTTTTTAATTTTAAAAGTTGATCTAACGAGGTTGAGCTTCTAACTAATTCTTTTAATGAACACTGTCTTGCCATTCTAAATCAGGTTGCTCCTCTCAAAACCAGTTATTGCTCTGTTAGTTCCCGGACACCATGGTTAAATAATCAGACTCGTGGTCTTCGATGCTCCTATCGGAAAGCAGAGCGTCTGTGGAAGTCCACCGGTCTGACTGTCCATCGTGAGCACTTCAAAGAACTACTTTACCTATATAATGAATCAGTCAAAGAGCTGGGACCCTCTTACTTCAATAATCTTATAAATCGTCACAAAAATAATTCAAGAATTCTATTTGATACCATCAACAGTATTGTTTCTCCTCCAACCCAGCATGCTCTTTTGCTTTCTGATAAAGATTGTAATACTTTCCTTAATTACTTTGTAAATAAGGTGATGGACTTGAAATCCAAAATTTCCTCAAATGCTTCCACTTATGAAGATACCCCTTGCTGTCTTGGATCATTTACCTCCTTTTCTCCAATCACACTAAATGACTTAATTATAGTTTTAGGTAAAATGAAATCCTCATCATGCTGTGTAGATATATTACCTCCCTCTGTCCTGTCCGGGTCTATCACCAGCATTGGTCCCACATTACTATCCATCATCAACAGTTCACTGAGGCAAGGCTATGTTCCATCTTATTTTAAACATGCTGAGGTAACTCCTCTGTTAAAAGAACAGAATCTTGATCCTAGCTCTGCTAGTAATTACCGACCTATTTCAAAATTGCCATTTGTAAGTAAATTACTTGAAAAAATTGTTGAAAATCAGTTCAGGTCTCTATTATGTAAATTACACATTCTTGACCTTTTTCAGTCTGGCTTTCAAAAGCAGCACTCTACAGAGACCGCTCTCTTAAGAGTCTATAATGATCTATTAATGGCATCTGACGCAGGGAACTGTTCTGTGATCATTTTGCTTGATCTTAGTGCAGCCTTTGACACCATCGACCAAAAAATCCTACTTAACAGGCTCAAGGTTCTTTTTGTCCATCTGTCAAGTCAAATATTCGAAATCTTGGTGTAATATTTGACTCTTCTCTGGGCCTTGACTCTCATGTAAAATCTTTGTCTCGTTCCTGTTTCTATCATTTAAGAAACATATCTAAACTGCGACATATGGTTTCCTCAGCTGAACTGGAAAAACTCATTCATGCATTTGTGTCATCACGCTTAGATTACTGTAATTCCCTGTTTACTAACTTGGATAAATCATCTCTTTCTCGCCTCCAAGCTATACAAAACACAGCAGCCAGACTACTAACTCGCTCTACCAAGTGTGTTCACATTACTCCCATCTTATATTCTTTACATTGGCTCCCAATAGAGTTTAGAATTCGCTTTAAAATTCTTTTTTTAACATATAGAGCACTAAATGGCCAGGCTCCAGATTACTTATCCAAGCTTCTTATAAAATACACTGCTCCTCGTCATCTCCGCTCACAGACTCAGAGTCTCTTAGTTGTTCCCCGTACACGACTGAAGACAGAGCCTTTCAGTCTCTTGCACCAAGGCTGTGGAACAGTTTGCCACTACAATTACGTTTGCTTGACTCTGTGGATTCATTTAAAAAACAGTTAAAAGCTCTTCTGTTCAAACAAGCCTTTTGTTGATCTACATATTTTATATTTTTTACATTATTTACATCTGATCTTTTACATTGTATATATTGTCTATTGATTTTATTTTTTATTTTAATATTTGTGTACAGCGCTTTGTGATTGTCTGTCTGTGAAAAGCGCTTAATAAATAAAGTTTACTTACTTACTTACTTACTAAAGTCTCTGATATGAGATGAGAAATAAAGCAGCCAGAGCTTTTTCATGAGTGGAAATCCACTGTGACTGTGAGCTGCTGCTACAGCCTCCAGATTAGCCAGCAGCTCATCCTGCTCAACATTTTCTCACCAACTTTAATGGAAGTGTGATGTTTTCAGCTGGAGTGATGGTCAGGGTGGCCTCCCTCTCCTCTTCTTCTCCTCTTCCTCTTTCATTTGTAAAGCCACTTCTGCTGCTTTCATTCATTTGGAAGTCCTGTAGCTGAGTTTGGGAGAGACTAACAGCCTCGGCAGCAGAGGGGAGAAAGGCTGTAACACCACAACTTTACTCTGTTCTACCTGTCACATCATTTTATCAGGAAACAAATATGCTCATGTTTTTACTATGTTTGTCTTGAAGATGTAAGAAGATCACATGGTGCTTTTTATTATTGTGTTGGTTTGTTTCCTGTCTCTTGGATGGAGCCCAGCTGTGCGTGGCCCCTGGGCCTGTGGTCAGAGTGTGTGCTGGATAATCCGGCCCAGGATGAGGCCAAACTGACATGAGATGAAATGTCTGTCACATAATTGAGCTTAGTGTAGTTTCATTTCTGCACAATTTAAAAACAACCAAAACTTTGTTCTGTCTTTTCTATGTTATACTGTAGACTTTCTTTGATACTTTGTCCAAAAGGAGCAGCTTTTACTTTGAAGCCATCTCTGTTTCCTCTTCAGGTTGGATAATGGAAGCAAATTAGTAGCTGTGTCCCAAAACGGCCGACAAATGCGTCCTTCATTTCCCCGAATTTGAAGGATGTGTCTGGTGTGTCCTTCGTGGCCCACCATATCCCAGAATTCATAGTGCGGCCCAGCCAAATTTCAGGTGCCAACAATGGTGGCCGCTACTAAGTTTTAAAATGACTCTTATTAATCTTTCTGGGTCACAAAATAAACTTTTTACATATTTTCAGGCGAGAAAGTAGCTGTGTAAATTACAAATATCTGATTGGTTTATCAAGCCATCGCAAATTTGCAAAAGTGTGCCGACGTTTTCGGAGACGTCTGTTCCCCAACCGCTCGATAGCAAGACGGGGGGTTCAATGGTCAGTCCGGCCGGCGAGAGCAGCGGACTACCTGCTTCATTGTTTTCAGGCCCCCGCTCTTTCGCTACTCAGGTTAAACATACAAGTCACTCGGATAACTTAAAAATGTAATTGTTTGCCTTTTTTCAGTGTTTTATTTGTTCTGGAGTAAATCAGTTTGGCTGAGATCAAAGTTATTAGATTAAATAAAACTTCGGGTGGGTTCCTGCGGGATTTTCACACAGCTGAAAAAACGTTGAATAGAAAACTGATTAAACAGAAGTGTGAGACGGTCGAGAATTTACGCCAGTGTGCTGTTATATTTTAGATAGCAAGAAGCAGACGGCCGAGTTTATTAAACTCCACCGACACAGCGGTGACGCAAATCTGAAAGCTAGACCGTCCAATTTCACAGCCTTGCACTTCCAGCTTTTTCAGTCTTTGAAGGACCCGGCCCACGTAGACCGCGAAGACCGGGACCGGGAAAAACACGACTTTTTCAAGTCTTTGTCCTGTTTTTATGATAAATGTATGACTTTAATGTGAAACATTCAGAGTTTTTTCTCTTGTTGTGTTTGTTTGAAGCTGCTTCCTGTTGGCTTCAGCTGTTTGGAGTTTCCATTTTCTAAACTTCTACATTCTGAACCTTCTTCAGCTCTGAACAGATGATGAAACACTGAATGATTTCAAGCTCACACTTTGTCTAATAAACTTACATTTTTCATTCTTTATACAGATTGGAGAACTGTGGTTTGTCAGAGATCAGCTGTGATTATCTGGCAGCAGCTCTGAAGTCCAACCCCTCCCATCTGACAGAGCTGGAGCTGAGTAACAACAACAAGCTGCAGGATTCAGGAGTGAAGCATCTGTGTGGTTTCCTGGAGAGTCCAGGATGTGGACTTGAAACTCTGAGGTCAGTCAGCATGTTTTAGTTGTGCTGAGATGAATATGATGTGAAAGTTGTGCTGACACTAAACTGCAGACATCAGGCTGATATTATACTGATCCACACTGAGGATCTTCATGGTTTCTTCTGGTTTAGTCCATTGACTGCAGCAGAACAATGTTCACATTTCAAACAGTGATACTCAACGTATGGCCCGTGGCCCACACGCGGCCTGCCCACCTTTCCTGATTCAGAGAGAGGGGACCCTGATTAACTGTGTAGTGTTCTTCCTCACAGTTCTAAGTATCAGACACAACTCAAAGTCACTGAGGATCAAACAGAAACACATGAAACAGATTTTCCTGTTCTGGCTTTTTATAGCAGATAACCTTCAAAATATTCTGCAGTCGATCAAAAACTGAAGCAAACCATGAATCAACATGTGAACATGACCTGATGCTGCTGAAGTGAAGCAAAGTTACAGAGGTTTGATTACAGACACAGCTGAGAGTTTGTAATCTGTCATCATTTTAAAAGGTTTAAATTTCTTCAGTATTGAACAGCAGAAATGAGGCTTTGTTTTCGGAGGCCGACAGCAGTGAACACAACAGCAGACTGGTGCGTAATAAGCAGTAAATAATGCAGAAAACAGATTTTTGAAGGTAAACTGTTCTTGAAGTACACTGAGAGAGAGAGAGCTGTGCAGGAAGTAAACGTCAAAGTCAGAGAGAATTCATGACGATGTTCATCAAACATAAAGCGTAGTTTGGATCTTCTTTTGCTGTTGGTTCAGTCAGTTTTGGTTGGAGACAGATGAAACCTGCAGCTTCAGGATCTGTGAGCTGTCCACTTTCAGCTGCGACGGCGTCTCCGTGTACGTGCCGTCGAGTGAACGATCCACGCTCTGTGTTTCCATCTTTGTGTGTTTAGCTGCTCTCATTTACTGTTTTATCTGTTTGGTTGTTGTTGAAATACTTTTGGGAGCTTTAACCTGAGATTCTGGCAAAATACATTTATATTAAAAATCGATTCAGGATTGAATGAATCAACATCGCTTTATTCAAATTAAAACCATTTAAATAGGAAAATCCATTTTTTTACACCCGCCTCTAATGCTGGGTAATGTCAGCTGGTCCATGTGCAGCTGGCTGTGAGGCTCAGGGAGCGTCTACAAAGTGCAACACTGAAAGAACATCATCCATAAATATTGAGTAATAACTGGACTCTCATACAGCGAGACTCAAATGCCTTTAAACATCAGCTTATCCTGCTGATCCAAGTCCAACACTGAGTTCGTAAAAACATGTTTGTCAATCATTTTGTTTGCTTTCTGAGGAAAATGATTCAATAACTTGCTGCTAATACACAACATTTCATCATATTTCCTCATAACCCTCTTTTATCTGACCATTTGAATCCCATTTGTATTTGCAATAAAGGATCCACAGAGTTTGGTGACAATAATGACAGTAGATGTTTGTGTGAAAGTGCTGGAAGCAAATTAGTGTGTGATGTTCTTTCAGTGTTGCACTTTGTAGACGCTCCCTGAGCACTGGTCTCACAGCCAGCTGCACATAGAGACCAGTGTTGTTAGTCCAGGTCAGAAGATGACTTGTTGGAATGAAAATGAGTTTGTAGTTTGTCTGCTTTAATAATATGACTGGACAAAGGTGTTGGACTTCAAATATGTCCATTTCTTTCACACTTCACCTTTAAAAGTGAAGCCTTGTGGTTTCTGGAAGGAAAAACACGACTTTTTCAAGTCTTTGTCCTGTTTTTATGATAAATGTACGACTTTAATGTGAAACATTCAGAGTTTTTTCTCTTGTTGTGTTTGTTTGAAGCTGCTTCCTGTTGGCTTCAGCTGTTTGGAGTTTCCATTTTCTAATCTTCTACATTCTGAACCTTCTTCAGCTCTGAACAGATGATGAAACACTGAATGATTTCAAGCTCACACTTTGTCTACTAAACTTACATCTTTCATTCTTTATACAGATTGAGGAGCTGTGGTTTGTCAAAGATCAGCTGTGATTATCTGGCAGCAGCACTGAAGTCCAACCCCTCCCATCTGAGAGAGCTGGACCTGAGTAAGAACAACAACTTGCAGGATTCAGGAGTGAAGCATCTGTGTGGTTTCCTGGAGAGTCCAGGATGTGGACTTGAAACTCTGAGGTCAGTCAGCATGTTTTAGTTGTGCTGAGATGAATATGATGTGAAAGTTGTGCTGTCACTAAACTGCAGACATTAGGCTGATATTATACTGATCCACACTGAGGATCTTCATGGTAAAGTCTGTTTTCTTCTTCTCTGGTTTAGTCCATTGACTGCAGCAGAACAATGTTCACATTTCAAACAGTGATACTCAACGTATGGCCCGCGGCCCACACACGGCCTGCCCACCTTTCCTGATTCAGAGAGAGGGGACCCTGATTAACTGTGTAGTGTTCTTCCTCACAGTTCTAAGTATCAGACACAACAATGAATAATCCACAGCTGACTGTCTTTAGTAGGTCAAAGGTCACGGCACACAGCAGACAGTGGGAAATATTATAATTCTGATCATTTATCAGCACATATCCATATGTATAAAAACAAAGCTGACACTGTGAGACTTGATCAGAGGTGTGATCATAACAGCAGAGGCCTTTGTGTCAAAGTCACTGAGGATCAAACAGAAACACATGAAGCAGATTTTCCTGTTCTGGCTTTTTATAGCAGATAACCTTCAAAATATTCTGCAGTCGATCAAAAACTGAAGCAAACCATGAATCAACATGTGAACATGACCTGATGCTGCTGAAGTGAAGCAAAGTTACAGAGGTTTGATTACAGACACAGCTGAGAGTTTGTAATCTGTCATCATTTTAAAAGGTTTAAATTTCTTCAGTATTGAACAGCAGAAATGAGGCTTTGTTTTCGGAGGCCGACAGCAGTGAACACAACAGCAGACTGGTGCGTAATAAGCAGTGAATAATGCAGAAAACAGATTTTTGAAGGTAAACTGTTCTTGAAGTACACTGAGAGAGAGAGAGCTGTGCAGGAAGTAAACGTCAAAGTCAGAGAGAATTCATGACGATGTTCATCAAACGTAAAGCATAGTTTGGATCTTCTTTTGCTGCTGGTTCAGTCAGTTTTGGTTGGAGACAGATGAAACCTGCAGCTTCAGGATCTGTGAGCTGTCCACTTTCAGCCCCGACGGCGTGTCCGTGTACGTGCCGTCGAGTGAACGATCCACGCTCTGTGTTTCCATCTTTGTGTGTTTAGCTGCTCTCATTTACTGTTTTATCTGTTTGGTTGTTGGTGAAATACTTTTGGGAGCTTTAACCAGAGATTCTGGCAAAATACATTTATATTAAACATCGATTCAGGATTGAATGAATCAACATCACTTTATTCAAATTAAAACCATTCAAATATGAAAATTCATTTTTTTACACCCGCCTCTAATGCTGGGTAATGTCAGCTGGTCCATGTGCAGCTGGCTGTGAGGCTCAGGGTGCGTCTACAAAGTGCAACACTGAAAGAACATAATCCATAAATATTGAGTAATAACTGGACTCTCATACAGCGAGACTCAAATGCCTTTAAACATCAGCTTATCCTGCTGATCCAAGTCCAACACTGAGTTTGTAAAAAAAAAATATTATTTTTTTTATTAAACCTTTATTTAACCAGGAAGATCCCATTGAGATTAAAAACCTCTTTTTCAAGGGAGACCTGGCCAAAATAGGCAGCAGCAAGTGTCTCACAGTTACAGAAATTACTCAATAAAACACAGGCAGCAACAACGCACATGCAACAATAAGTGAAACAATACAAATAAAATAAAATTCAATAAATTTCAAATAAAAATAAAAAGTCAGTTAAAATGACAATCAATCTAATTGAAACAGTTGCATGTTATGGACTTGGCCTCAAGGATTCGTAGTTTAGATTTAAAAGCACTTAATGAAATTAATTCAGTCATTGTCCTTCTGCAGTTTGTTCCAAGCCGAGGGTGCTAAATGGACAAAAGCTCTTTTACCAAGTTCAGTTCGGGTAAATGGAACAGAAAGCAACAAGTAACCATGCGGACGAAGAGAATACCGACCAGCATGTTTCATTGCTAGCAGGGAACATATATAAGAAGGCAACAACCCAAGTATCGCCTTATATATAAAACTGTATAAATGAGAGTTCCTCCGACTTACCAAAGCAGGCCATCCTACCTGAGAGTATAACTCAGAGTGGTGAGTCTGAAATTTACGGTTAGTGATGAACCTCAGAGAAGCACGATACACAATATCAACCATTCGAAGACATTGAGGAGAAGCATTCATATATAGAATATCACCATAATCCAGCACAGGCAAAAATTTTGCAGCAACAAGCCGCTTCTTTGAATTAAAACAGAAACAGAACTTATTTTGAAAATAAAATCTCAGTTTTAACTTCAGGTTTTTCACAAGATTCTCTACATGTGGTTTGAAGGTGAGCGAGTCATCAATTAAGATTCCCAGATATTTATAGGTGTGAACCAACTCTATTTTATTACCTTCAAGAGTGGTTACTGATGGGATTATTTGGGCCAAATGCCTTGATTTAGAAAACAGCATGAGCTTTGTTTTGTCTGCGCTGAGAACAAGTTTAAGCTGAAGTAATGAGTGCTGGACAGCAGAACAGGCTTTCTGCAAGGAGTCAGTGGCTTGGACAAGAGTTGATCCACAGCTGTAAATAACTGTATCATCAGCATAGAAGTGCAAGTTTGCATCTGGCACATTTAGACTAAGATTGTTTACGTAAATGATAAATAGAAGGGGACCTAATACTGAACCCTGTGGCACTCCGTTGTGCACTGTAACAAAGTCAGAACATAGACTGTCAGATTTAATCCACTGAGTCCTGTTACTGAGGTAGTTTGAGAACCATGCCACTGCTCTCTCAGAGAGTCCTGACTGGAAGAGTCTAAGTTTTAAAATACAATGATCAACAGTGTCAAATGCTTTTGACAAATCATTGAAAAACGGATGCACAGTGTTGTTTTTTATCAAGTGCAATAGTAATATCATTTACCACTCTAATTGCAGCTGTGATAGTACTGTGATTCTTCCTAAAGCCTGATTGATATTCAGATAAAATGGCATTATTGTGTAAAAACTCCTTTAACTGCTCGCACACAAGAGCTTCAAGAACTCTGGCCAGCACAGATAGATTAGATATTGGTCTGTAATTAGTTAACACTGCTGGGTCGCCCCCTTTTAATAGAGGAACAAAAAAAGCTGATTTCCATACTGAGGGAATTTTATTCGTATCCAGTGTGAGGTTGAAAAGTGTTGTGAGAGGCTCTGCCACAAAATCTGCTGCCAGTTTCAAGAAGTAAGGATCTAGTAAGTCTGGCACTGGAGATTTTCTAGGATCTAACAGTTTAAGAGCTTTACATACCTCCTCCACAGAGAAAGGAACAAAGTTAAATGGCTGACCAGTGTACACCGGAAGGTTTGTGCCGGATTTTACAGAGACTGGGTTCAGAGAGTCAAACAAAGAGCCAGAAGATGTAAAATGCTTGTTAAAGCAATTCATCATTTCCTTCCTATCATAAACAGGAACAGAATCCTTAAAAATATAGGTGGGTAGAGTGTGGGAGCTTTTACTCACTGAAAGAGACTTAATGATTTTCCACAACTTCTGTGGATTATTTAGGTTCTCGGTGGTGACAGACAGATAACAGATAAAAACATGTTTGTCAGTCATTTTGTTTGGTTTCTGAGGAAAATGATTCAATAACTTGCTGCTAATATACAACATTTCATCATATTTCCTCATAACCCTCTTTTGTCTGACCATTTGATCCCATTTGAATTTGCAATGAAGGATCCACAGAGTTTGGTGACAATAATGACAGTAGATGTTTGTGTGAAAGTGCTGGAAGCAAATTAGTGTGTGATGTTCTTTCAGTGTTGCACTTTGTAGACGCTCCCAGAGAACTGGTCTCACAGCCAGCTGCACATAGAGACCAGTGTTGTTAGTCCAGGTCAGAAGATGACTTGTTGGAATGAAAATGAGCTTGTAGTTTGTCTGCTTTAATAATGTGACTGGAAAAAGGTGTTGGACTTCAAATATGTCCATTTCTTTCACACTTCACCTTTAAAAGTGAAGCCTTGTTGTTCCTGGAAGGAAAAACACGACTTTTTCAAGTCTTTGTCCTGTTTTTATGATAAATGTACGACTTTAATGTGAAACATTCAGAGTTTTTTCTCTTGTTGTGTTTGTTTGAAGCTGCTTCCTGTTGGCTTCAGCTTTTATTACCAGTCGCATTGATTACTGTAATGCCCTGCTCTCTGGTCTTCCTAAAAAGAATGATTTCAACTTTAGAACTTTTACAAAACTCTGCAGCTCGTGTGCTGACGAAGACGAGAGGGCGGGCCCACATTACACCGGTTTTAGAATCTCTGCACTGGCTCCCCGTGTGTTTCAGGATCGATTTTAAAGTTCTTTTATTGGTTTTTAAATGTCTTAATTGTCTTGGGCCTTCTTATCTCTCAGATCTGCTTTTACCATATGAACCCTCGCGGACCTTGAGGTCCTCTGGTACTGGCCTTTTGATTGTCCCTAAAGTCAGGACACATACTCACGGAGAGGCAGCTTTTCAGTGGTGTGGTCCTCGTCTGTGGAACAGCCTGCCGGAGGAGCTCAGGGCCGCAGAGAACGTACATGTTTTTAGGAACAGGCTCAAGACCCACCTTTTTAATTTGGCTTTTACTTAACATTTATTTATTTTACGCTTATTTATTCTATCCTGTTATTCTATTGTTAATTTAGGTTTTAGCTAATATTTATTGATTTTATTCTTATTCATTTTTTAATCTTCTTACTCTATTTATATTTATATTGTATCCCGTTCTTATTTATTTTATCTTTTTACCCTGTATATATCCTATTGTGTCATATCTCCAGTGTTTCCTCGGAGGGCGCTCTCTGCACCGGGGCTGTGATCAACCATGGCTGCTGGGGCTCTGGGGGTCCTCTCAGCCTTGCTGGGGGGCTTCTTTGCCTACCTCCTGCTGTGTGCCCAGCCTGGAGGCTGCGGTCTGTGACCGGCTTCCGGTGCAGACGGCTCCCCGTGATAGTGTTTCCTCACTTGGCTTATGCGTACCCAGTCCAATTTTACTTTTTAAGTGAGCGCGTGTGTGCGTGTGTGTGTGTGTGTGTGGGGTGGGGTGGGGGGGGGGGGGGAGGGGGAGGGGGAATATGGCTGTATTCACATCGCTTATGTTAATGAAAGTGTGGGGAGCGGGGTGGGGGGCGGGGCGGGGTGGGCTGCTTTTAACCATGGAAAGCTCTTTGTGCTACATTTTTTTTGTATGAAAAGTGCTTTATAAATAAAGATTGATTGATTGATTGATTGGAGTTTCCATTTTCTAAACTTCTACATTCTGAACCTTCTTCAGCTCTGAACAGATGATGAAACACTGAATGATTTCAAGCTCACACTTTGTCTAATAAACTTACATCTTTCATTCTTTATGCAGATTGATGGACTGTGGTTTGTCAGAAATCAGCTGTGATTATCTGGCTGCAGCACTGAAGTCCAACCCCTCCCATCTGACAGAGCTGGAGCTGAGTAACAACTACAACCTGCAGGATTCAGGAGTGAAGCATCTGTGTGGTTTCCTGGAGAGTCCAGGATGTGGACTTGAAACTCTGAGGTCAGTCAGCATGTTTTAGTTGTGCTGAGATGAATATGATGTGAAAGTTGTGCTGACACTAAACTGCAGACATTAGGCTGATATTATACTGATCAACACTGAGGATCTTCATGGTAAAGTCTGTTTTCTTCTTCTCTGGTTTAGTCCATTGACTGCAGCAGAACAATGTTCACATTTCAAACAGTGAGACTCAACATATGGCCCGCGGCCCACACGCGGCCTGCCCACCTTTCCTGATTCAGAGAGAGGGGACCCTGATTAACTGTGTAGCGTTCTTCCTCACAGTTCTAAGTATCAGACACAACAATGAATAATCCACAGCTGACTGTCTTTAGCAGGTCAAAGGTCACGGCACACAGCAGACAGTGGGAAATATTATAATTCTGATCATTTATCAGCACATATCCATATGTATAAAAACAAAGCTGACACTGTGAGACTTGATCAGAGGTGTGATCATCACAGCAGAGGCCTTTGTGTCAAAGTCACTGAGGATCAAACAGAAACACATGAAGCAGATTTTCCTGTTCTGGCTTTTTATAGAAGATAACCTTCAAAATATTCTGCAGTCGATCAAAAACTGAAGCAAACCATGAATCAACATGTGAACATGACCTGATGCTGCTGAAGTGAAGCAAAGTTACAGAGGTTTGATTACAGACACAGCTGAGAGTTTGTAATCTGTCATCATTTTAAAAGGTTTAAATTTCTTCAGTATTGAACAGCAGAAATGAGGCTTTGTTTTCGGAGGCCGACAGCAGTGAACACAACAGCAGACTAGTGCGTAATAAGCAGTGAATAATGCAGAAAACAGATTTTTGAAGGTAAACTGTTCTTGAAGTACACTGAGAGAGAGAGCTGTGCAGGAAGTAAACGTCAAAGTCAGAGAGAATTCATGACGATGTTCATCAAACATAAAGCGTAGTTTGGATCTTCTTTTGCTGCTGGTTCAGTCAGTTTTGGTTGGAGACAGATGAAACCTGCAGCTTCAGGATCTGTGAGCTGTCCACTTTCAGCCCCGACGGCGTGTCCGTGTACGTGCCGTCGAGTGAACGATCCACGCTCTGTGTTTCCATCTTTGTGTGTTTAGCTGCTCTCATTTACTGTTTTATCTGTTTGGTTGTTGGTGAAATACTTTTGGGAGCTTTAACCTGAGATTCTGGCAAAATACATTTATATTAAAAATCGATTCAGGATTGAATGAATCAACATCGCTTTATTCAAATTAAAACCATTTAAATAGGAAAATCCATTTTTTTACACCCGCCTCTAATGCTGGGTAATGTCAGCTGGTCCATGTGCAGCTGGCTGTGAGGCTCAGGGAGCGTCTACAAAGTGCAACACTGAAAGAACATCATCCATAAATATTGAGTAATAACTAGACTCTCATACAGCGAGACTCAAATGCCTTTAAACATCAGCTTATCCTGCTGATCCAAGTCCAACACTGAGTTTGTAAAAACATGTTTGTCAATCATTTTGTTTGCTTTCTGAGGAAAATGATTCAATAACTTGCTGCTAATACACAACATTTCATCATATTTCCTCATAACCCTCTTTTGTCTGACCATTTGATTCCATTTTAATTTATAATAAAGGATCCACAGAGTTTGGTGACAATAATGACAGTAGATGTTTGTGTGAAAGTGCTGGAAGCAAATTAGTGTGTGATGTTCTTTCAGTGTTGCACTTTGTAGACGCTCCCTGAGCACTGGTCTCACAGCCAGCTGCACATAGAGACCAGTGTTGTTAGTCCAGGTCAGAAGATGACTTGTTGGATTGAAAATGAGCTTGTAGTTTGTCTGCTTTAATAATTTGACTGGAAAAAGGTGTTGGACTTGAAATATGTCCATTTCTTTCACACTTGACCTTTAAATGTGAAGCCTTGTGGTTCCTGGAAGGAAAAACACGACTTTTTCAAGTCTTTGTCCTGTTTTCATGATAAATGAATGACTTTAATGTGAAACATTCAGAGTTTTTTCTCTTGTTGTGTTTGTTTGAAGCTGCTTCCTGTTGGCTTCAGCTGTTTGGAGTTTCCATTTTCTAAACTTCTACATTCTGAACCTTCTTCAGCTCTGAACAGATGATGAAACATTGAATGATTTCAAGCTCACACATTGTGTACTAAACTTACATCTTTCATTCTTTATACAGATTGAGGAACTGTGGTTTGTCAGAGATCAGCTGTGATTATCTGGCAGCAGCACTGAAGTCCAACCCCTCCCATCTGAGAGAGCTGGACCTGAGCTCCAACTACAAGCTGCAGGATTCAGGAGTGAAGCATCTGTGTGGTTTCCTGGAGAGTCCAGGATGTGGACTTGAAACTCTGGGGTCAGTCAGCATGTTTTAGTTGTGCTGAGATGAATATGATGTGAAAGTTGTGCTGACACTAAACTGCAGACATCAGGCTGATATTATACTGATCCACACTGAGGATCTTCATGGTAAAGTCTGTTTTCTTCTTCTCTGGTTTAGTCCATTGACTGCAGCAGAACAATGTTCACATTTCAAACAGTGATACTCAACGTATGGCCCGCGGCCCACACGCGGCCTGCCCACCTTTCCTGATTCAGAGAGAGGGGACCCTGATTAACTGTGTAGTGTTCTTCCTCACAGTTCTAAGTATCAGACACAACAATGAATAATTCACAGCTGACTGTCTTTAGCAGGTCAAAGGTCACCGCACACAGCAGACAGTGGGAAATATTATAATTCTGATCATTTATCAGCGCATATCCATATGTATAAAAACAAAGCTGACACTGTGAGACTTGATCAGAGGTGTGATCATCACTGCAGAGGCCTTTGTGTCAAAGTCACTGAGGATCAAATTCAATTCAATTCAATTCAACTCAATTTTATTTATATAGCGCCAAATCACAACAAATGTCGCCTCAAGGCGCTTCATAGATACAGAGAAAAGCCCAACAATCATATGACCCCCTATGAGCAAGCACTTTGGCGACAGTGGGAAGGAAAAACTCCCTGTTATCAGGAACAAACCTCCGGCAGAACCAGTCTCAGGGAGGGGCGGCCATCTGCTGCGACCGGTTGGGGTGAGAGAAGGAAGACAGGATAAAAGACATGCTGTGGAAGAGAGACAGAGATTAATAACAGATACGATTCAATACAGAGAGGTCTGTTAACACATAGTGAGTGAGAAAGGTGACTGGAAAGGAAAAACTCAATGCATCATGGGAATCCCCCGGCAGCCTACATCTATTGCAGCATAACTAAGGGAGGATTCAGGGTCACCTGGTCCAGCCCTAACTATATGCTTTAGCAAAAAGGAAAGTTTTAAGCCTAATCTTAAAAGTAGAGATAGTGTCTGTCTCCCGAATCCAAACTGGAAGCTGGTTCCATAGAAGAGGGGCCTGAAAACTGAAGGCTCTCCCTCCCATTCTACTTTTAAATACTCTAGGAACAACAAGTAGGCCTGCAGAGCGGGAGCGAAGTGCTCTAATAGGGTGATATGGTACTACAAGGTCATTAAGATAAGATGGGGCCTGATTATTTAAGACCTTGTATGTGAGGAGCAGGATTTTGAATTCAATTCTGGATTTAACAGGAAGCCAATGAAGGGAAGCCAAAACAGGAGAAATATGCTCTCTCTTTCTAGTCCCTGTCAGTACTCTTGCTGCAGCATTTTGGATTAACTGAAGGCTTTTCAGTGAGTTTTTTGGACATCCTGATAATAATGAATTGCAGTAGTCCAGCCTGGAAGTAATAAATGCATGAACTAGTTTTTCAGCGTCACCCTGAGACAGGATATTTCTTATTTTAGAGATGTTGCGCAAATGGAAGAACGCAGTCTTACATATTTGTTTAATATGTGCGTTGAAGGACATATCCTGGTCAAAAATGACTCCAAGGTTCCTCACAGTGTTACTGGAGGCCAAGGTAATGCCATCCAGAGTAAGAATCTGGTTAGATACCATATTTCTAAGCTTTTCAGCGCCGAGTACAATGACCTCAGTTTTATCTGAGTTAAGAAGCAGAAAGTTAGTGGCCATCCAAGTCTTTATGTCTTTAAGACATTCCTGCAGTTTAACTAATTGGTGTGTGTTATCTGGCTTCATGGACAGATAGAGCTGGGTGTCATCTGAATAGCAGTGAAAATGTATGCTATGTCTTCTAATGATGCTGCCTAGGGGAAGCATGTATAATGTAAACAGAATTGGTCCTAGCACTGAACCCTGTGGAACTCCATAATTAACCTCAGTGTGTGAAGAGGACTCTCCATTTACATGCACAAATTGGAGTCTATTAGATAGATATGATACAAACCACTGCAGTGCAATACCTGTAATACCTACAGCATGTTCTAATCGCTCTAATAGGATATTATGGTCAACAGTATCGAATGCTGCACTAAGGTCAAGAAGGACAAGCACAGAGATGAGTCCACTGTCAGAGGCCATAAGAAGATCATTTGTAACCTTCACTAAAGCTGTTTCTGTGCTGTGATGAACTCTGAAACCTGACTGAAACTCTTCAAATAAACCATTCCTCTGCAGATGATCTGTTAGCTGTTTGACAACTACTCTTTCAAGGATTTTTGATATGAAAGGAAGGTTGGAGATTGGCCTATAATTAGCTAAGACTGCTGGGTCTAGAGATGGCTTTTTGAGTAAAGGTTTAACTGCAGCCACCTTGAAGGCCTGTGGTACATAGCCGATTATTAGAGATAGGTTGATCATATATAAGATCGAAGAATTAATCAATGGCAGGACTTCTTTGAGCAGTTTTGTAGGAATGGGGTCTAAAAGACACGTTGATGGTTTGGAGGAAGTAATTATTGAAGTTAACTCAGAAAGATCGATTGGAAAAAAAGAGTCTAACTTAACATCAATGGAACTAAGAGTAGCTGTAGATAATATTACATCTGTGGGATGATTATTGGTAATTTTTTCTCTAATGATAAAAATTTTATTTGTGAAGAAGTTCATGAAGTCATCACTAGTTAACGTTAAAGGGATGGTTGGCTCAAAAGAGCTCTGACTTTTTGTCAGCCTGGCTACAGTGCTGAAGAGAAACCTGGGGTTGTTCTTATTTACTTCAATCAGTGATGAGTAGTAAGCTGTTCTGGCTTTGCGGAGGGCTTTCTTATAAAGCAACAAACTATTTCTCCAGGCTAAATGATGATCCTCTAAATTTGTGACACGCCATTTCCTCTCCAGATTACGAGTCATCTGCTTTAGAGTCATCTGTGTTTGAGAATTATACCACGGGGTCAGGTCCTTCTGATTAGAGACCTTAGTTTTCACTGGAGCTACAGTATCCAGAGTCGTACGTAGTGAGGAGGTGAAATTATTAACAAGATAATCGACCTCTGTTGGGGTAGCGTTCAGATAGCTGCTCTGCTCTGTGTTGGTACAGGGCATTGACCATGATAACAGAGGCTGGATTATATTCTTAAACTTAGTTACAGCGCTTTCAGAAAGACATCTACTTTGATAAAGTCCACTCTCCACTGCTGGGTAATCAATTATTGTAAATGTAAATGTTATCAGGAAATGATCAGACAGGAGAGGGTTTTCAGGAAGCACTGTTAAATGTTCAGTTTCTATGCCATATGTTAAAACAAGATCTAGAGTGTGATTAAAGTGGTGGGTGGGTTCTTTTACATTTTGAGAGAAACCAATTGAGTCTAACAACAGATTAAATGCCATGTTGAGGCTGTCATTTTTAGCATCAACATGGATGTTAAAATCACCCACAATAATTATTTTATCTGAGCTCAGAACTAAATTAGATATAAAGTCTGAGAAATCAGACAGAAACTCTGTGTAAGGCCCAGGTGGACGATAGATGATAACAAGTAAGACTGGTTTCTGAGTTTCACAGCTGGGGTGGACAATGCTAAGCATCAGGCATTCAAATGAATTAAAAGTCTGTCTTGGTCTTTCATTAATTAATAGACTGGTGTGAAAAATTGCTGCCACACCGCCCCCTCGACCTGTGCTCCGAGATTTCTGGTAGTTAGAATGACTCGGGGGTGTTGATTCATTTAAACTAACATAATCATCCTGCTGCAACCAGGTTTCTGTAAGGCGGAGTAAATCAATTTGTTGATCAATTATTAAGTCATGTACTAACAGAGACTTGGAGGAGAGAGACCTAATATTTAATAATCCACATTTCACTGTTTTACTCTTTGGTTCAGATGTGGATACTGTATTGTTCTTTCTTTGTAAATGTTTAAGTTGTTTGTTGCTGGTTTTTAGTTTGTTTTTTGTCTTTTTGGAAGCTGACACAGTCTCTATGGAGATGGGTTTTTGGGGGGGTAGCAGGAGGAGAGAAGCTGCAGAGAGGCGTGTAAGACTGCAGCTCTGCTTCCTGGTCCCAACTCTGGATAGTCATGTTTTGAGGGGTTTAATAAATTTGTCGATATTTCTAGAAATGAGAGCTGCTCCATCCAAAGTGGGATGGATGCCATCTCTCCTAACAAGACCAGGTTTCCTCCAGAAGGTTTACCAATTATCTATGAAGCCCACATCGTTTCTGGGACACCACTCAGAAAGCCAGCAATTTAAGGAGAACATGCGGCTAAACATGTCACTCCTGGTCTGATCAAACAGAAACACATGAAGCAGATTTTCCTGTTCTGGCTTTTTATAGCAGATAACCTTCAAAATATTCTGCAGTCGATCAAAAACTGAAGCAAACCATGAATCAACATGTGAACATGACCTGATGCTGCTGAACTGAAGCAAAGTTACAGAGGTTTGATTACAGACACAGCTGAGAGTTTGTAATCTGTCATCATTTTAAAAGGTTTAAATTTCTTCAGTATTGAACAGCAGAAATGAGGCTTTGTTTTCGGAGGCCGACAGCAGTGAACACAACAGCAGACTAGTGCGTAATAAGCAGTGAATAATGCAGAAAACAGATTTTTGAAGGTCAACTGTTCTTGAAGTACACTGAGAGAGAGAGAGCTGTGCAGGAAGTAAACGTCAAAGTCAGAGAGAATTCATGACGATGTTCATCAAACGTAAAGCGTAGTTTGGATCTTCTTTTGCTGCTGGTTCACTCAGTTTTGGTTGGAGACAGATGAAACCTGCAGCTTCAGGATCTGTGAGCTGTCCACTTTCAGCCCCGACGGCGTGTCCGTGTACGTGCCGTCGAGTGAACGATCCACGCTCTGTGTTTCCATCTTTGTGTGTTTAGCTGCTCTCATTTACTGTTTTATCTGTTTGGTTGTTGTTGAAATACTTTTGGGAGCTTTAACCTGAGATTCTGGCAAAATACATTAATATTAAAAATCGATTCAGGATTGAATGAATCAACATCGCTTTATTCAAATTAAAACCATTTAAATAGGAAAATCCATTTTTTTACAGCCGCCTCTAATGCTGGGTAATGTCAACTGGTCCATTTGCAGCTGGCTGTGAGGCTCAGGGTGCGTCTACAAAGTGCAACACTGAAAGAACATCATCCATAAATATTGAGTAATAACTGGACTCTCATACAGCGAGACTCAAATGCCTTTAAACATCAGCTTATCCTGCTGATCCAAGTCCAACACTGAGTTTGTAAAAACATGTTTGTCAATCATTTTGTTTGCTTTCTGAGGAAAATGATTCAATAACTTGCTGCTAATACACAACATTTCATCATATTTCCTCATAACCCTCTTTTGTCTGACCATTTGATTCCATTTTAATTTATAATAAAGGATCCACAGAGTTTGGTGACAATAATGACAGTAGATGTTTGTGTGAAAGTGCTGGAAGCAAATTAGTGTGTGATGTTCTTTCAGCCTTTAAACATCAGCTTATCCTGCTTATCCAAGTCCAACACTGAGTTTGTAAAAAAATAAATATATTTTTTTTTATTAAACCTTTATTTTACCAGGGAGATCCCATTGAGATTAAAAACCTATTTTTCAAGGGAGTCCTGGCCAAGATAGGCAGCAGCAAGTGTCTCACAGTTACAGAAATTACTCAAACACAGGCAGCAACAACACACATGCAACAATAAGTGAAAGAATACAAATAAAATTAAATTCAATAAATTTCAATTAAAAATAAAAGGTCAGTTAAAATGACAATCAATCTAATTGAAACAGTTGCATGTTATGGACTTGGCCTCAAGGATTCGTAGTTTAGATTTAAAAGCACTTAATGAAATTAATTCAGTCATTTTCCTTCTGCAGTTTGTTCCAAGCCGAGGGTGCTAAATGGACAAAAGCTCTTTTACCAAGTTCAGTTCGGGCAAATGGAACAGAAAGCAACAAGTAACCATGCGGACGAAGAGAATACCGACCAGCATGTTTCATTGCTAGCAGGGAACATATATAGGAAGGCAACAACCCAAGTATCGCCTTATATATAAAACTGTATGAATGAGAGTTCCTCCGACTTACCAAAGCAGGCCATCCTACCTGAGAGTATAACTCACCATGGTGAGTCTGAATTTTACGGTTAGTGATGAACCTCAGAGAAGCACGATACACAATATCAACCATTCGAAGACATTGAGCAGAAGCATTCATATATAGAATATCACCATAATCCAGCACAGGCAAAAATTTTGCAGCAACAAGCCGCTTCTTTGAATTAAAACAGAAACAGAACTTATTTTGAAAATAAAATCTCAGTTTTAACTTCAGATTTTTTACAAGATTCTCTACATGTGGTTTGAAGGTGAGCGAGTCATCAATTAAGATTCCCAGATATTTATAGGTGTGAACCAACTCTATTTTATTACCTTCAAGAGTGGTTACTGATGGGATTATTTGGGCCAAATTCCTTGATTTAGAAAACAGCATGAGCTTTGTTTTGTCTGCGCTGAGAACAAGTTTAAGCTGAAGTAATGAGTGCTGGACAGCAGAACAGGCTTTCTGCAAGGAGTCAGTGGCTTGGACAAGAGTTGATCCACAGCTGTAAATAACTGTATCATCAGCATAGAAGTGCAAGTTTGCATCTGGCACATTTAGACTAAGATTGTTTACGTAAATGATAAATAGAAGGGGACCTAATACTGAACCCTGTGGCACTCCGTTGTGCACTGTAACAAAGTCAGAACATAGACCGACAGATTTAATCCACTGAGTCCTGTTACTGAGGTAGTTTGAGAACCATGCCACTGCTCTCTCAGAGAGTCCTGACTGGAAGAGTCTAAGTTTTAAAATACAATGATCAACAGTGTCAAATGCTTTTGACAAATCAATAAAAAGGGATGCACAGTGTTGTTTTTTTATCAAGTGCAATAGTAATATCATTTACCACTCTAATTGCAGCTGTGATAGTACTGTGATTCTTCCTAAAGCCTGATTGATAATGAGATAAAATGGCATTGGTGTGTAAAAACTCCTTTAACTGCTCGCACACAAGAGATTCAAGAACTCTGGCCAGCACAGATAGATTAGATATTGGTCTGTAATTAGTTAACGCTGCTGGGTCGCCCCCTTTTAATAGAGGAACAACAAAAGCTGATTTCCATACTGCGGGAATTTTATTCGTATCCAGTGTGAGGTTGAAAAGTGTTGTGAGAGGCTCTGCCACAAAATCTGCTGCCAGTTTCAAGAAGTAAGGATCTAGTAAGTCTGGCCCTGGAGATTTTCTAGGATCTAACAGTTTAAGAGCTTTACAGACCTCCTGCACAGAGAAAGGAACAAAGTTAAATGGCTGACCAGTGTACACTGGAAGGTTTGTGCCGGATTTTACAGAGACTGGGTTCAGAGAGTCAAACAAAGAGCCAGAAGATATAAAATGCTTTTTAAAGCAATTCATCATCTCCTTCCTATCACAAACAGGAACAGAATCCTTAAAAATATAGGTGGGTAGAGTGTGGGAGCTTTTACTCACTGAAAGAGACTTAATGATTTTCCACAACTTCTGTGGATTATTTAGGTTATCAGTGGTGACAGACAGATAACAGATAAAAACATGTTTGTCAGTCATTTTTTTTGGTTTCTGAGGAAAATGATTCAATAACTTGCTGCTAATAAACAACATTTCATCATATTACCTCATAACCCTCTTTTGTCTGACCATTTGATCCCATTTGAATTTGCAATAAAGGATCCACAGAGTTTGGTGACAATAATGACAGTAGATGTTTGTGTGAAAGTGCTGGAAGCAAATTAGTGTGTGATGTTCTTTCAGTGTTGCACTTTGTAGACGGTCCCTGAGCACTGGTCTCACAGCCAGCTGCACATAGAGACCAGTGTTGTTAGTCCAGGTCAGAAGATGACTTGTTGGAATGAAAATGAGCTTGTAGTTTGTCTGCTTTAATAATGTGACTGGAAAAAGGTGTTGGACTTCAAATATGTCCATTTCTTTCACACTTCACTTTTAAAAGTGAAGCCTTGTGGTTCCTGGAAGGAAAAACACGACTTTTTCAAGTCTTTGTCCTGTTTTTATGATAAATGTACGACTTTAATGTGAAACATTCAGAGTTTTTTCTCTTGTTGTGTTTGTTTGAAGCTGCTTCCTGTTGGCTTCAGCTGTTTGGAGTTTCCATTTTCTAAACTTCTACATTCTGAACCTTCTTCAGCTCTGAACAGATGATGAAACACTGAATGATTTCAAGCTCACACTTTATCTAATAAACTTACATCTTTCATTCTTTATACAGATTGAGGAACTGTTATTTGTCAGTGATCAGCTGTGATTATCTGGCAGCAGCACTGAAGTCCAACCCCTCCCATCTGAGAGAGCTGGACCTGAGCTCCAACTACAAGCTGCAGGATTCAGGAGTGAAGCATCTGTGTGGTTTCCTGGAGAGTCCAGGATGTGGACTTGAAACTCTGGGGTCAGTCAGCATGTTTTAGTTGTGCTGAGATGAATATGATGTGAAAGTTGTGCTGACACTAAACTGCAGACATCAGGCTGATATTATACTGATCCACACTGAGGATCTTCATGGTAAAGTCTGTTTTCTTCTTCTCTGGTTTAGTCCATTGACTGCAGCAGAACTATGTTCACATTTCAAACAGTGATACTCAACGTATGGCCCGCGGCCCACACGCGGCCTGCCCACCTTTCCTGATTCAGAAAGAGGGGACCCTGATTAACTGTGTACTGTTCTTCCTCACAGTTCTAAGTATCAGACACAACAATGAATAATTCACAGCTGACTGTCTTTAGCAGGTCAAAGGTCATGGCACACAGCAGACAGTGGGAAATATAATTCTGATCATTTATCAGCACATATCCATATGTATAAAAACAAAGCTGACACTGTGAGACTTGATCAGAGGTGTGATCATCACAGCAGAGGCCTTTGTGTCAAAGTCACTGAGGATCAAACAGAAACACATGAAGCAGATTTTCCTGTTCTGGCTTTTTATAGCAGATAACCTTCAAAATATTCTGCAGTCCATCAAAAACTGAAGCAAACAATGATTCAACATTTGAACATGACCTGATGCTGCTGAAGTGAAGCAAAGTTACAGAGGTTTGATTACAGACACAGCTGAGAGTTTGTAATCTGTCATCATTTTAAAAGGTTTAAATTTCTTCAGTATTGAACAGCAGAAATGAGGCTTTGTTTTCGGAGGCCAACAGCAGTGAACACAACAGCAGACTGGTGCGTAATAAGCAGTGAATAATGCAGAAAACAGATTTTTGAAGGTAAACTGTTCTTGAAGTACACTGAGAGAGAGAGAGCTGTGCAGGAAGTAAACGTCAAAGTCAGAGAGAATTCATGACGATGTTCATCAAACGTAAAGCGTAGTTTGGATCTTCTTTTGCTGCTGGTTCAGTCAGTTTTGGTTGGAGACAGATGAAACCTGCAGCTTCAGGATCTGTGAGCTGTCCACTTTCAGCCCCGACGGCTGAAAGTGCTGCTCTCATTTAATGTTTAATCTGTTTGGTTGTTGTTGAAATACTTTTCGGAGCTTTAACCTGAGATTCTGGCAAAATACATTTATATTAAAAATCGATTCAGGATTGAATGAATCAATATCGCTTTATTCAAATTAAAACCATTTAAATAGGAATATCCATTTTTTTACACCCGCCTCTAATGCTGGGTAATGTCAGCTGGTCCATGTGCAGCTGGCTGTGAGGCTCAGGGAGCATCTACAAAGTGCAACACTGAAAGAACATCAGCCATAAATATTGAGTAATAACTGGACTCTCATACAGTGAGACTCAAAAGCCTTTAAACATCAGCTTATCCTGCTGATCCAAGTCCAACACTGAGTTTGTAAAAACATCTTTGTCTGTCATTTTGTTTGGTTTCTGAAGAAAATGATTCAATAACTTGCTGCTAATACACAACATTTCATCATATTTCCTCATAACCCTCTTTTGTCTGACCATTTGATCCCATTTGAATTTGCAATAAATGATCCGCAGAGTTTGAAGACAATAATGACAGTAGATGTTTGTGTGAAAGTGCTGGAAGCAAATTAGTGTGTGATGTTCTTTCAGTGTTGCACTTTGTAGACGCTCCCTGAGCACTGGTCTCACAGCCAGCTGCACATAGAGACCAGTGTTGTTCGTCCAGGTCAGAAGATGACTTGTTGGAATGAAAATGAGCTTGTAGTTTGTCTGCAAAAAGGTGTTGGACTTCAAATATGTCCATTTCTTTCACACTTCACCTTTAAAAGTGAAGCCTTGTGGTTCCTGGAAGGAAAAACACGACTTTTTCAAGTTGTTGTCTTGCTTTTATGAGAAATGTACGACTTTAATGTGAACCATTCAGAGTTTTTTCTCTTGTTGTGTTTGTTTGAAGCTGCTTCCTGTTGGCTTCAGCTGTTTGGAGTTTCCATTTTCTAAACTTCTACATTCTGAACCTTCTTCAGCTCTGAACAGATGATGAAACACTGAATGATTTCAAGCTCACACTTTGTCTAATAAACTTACATCTTTCATTCTTTATACAGATTGAGGAACTGTGGTTTGTCAGAGATCAGCTGTGATTATCTGGCAGCAGCACTGAAGTCCAACCCCTCCCATCTTAGAGAGCTGGACCTGAGTAATGACTCCTGGTCTTCGACCAAGAACAACCTGCAGGATTCAGGAGTGAATCATCTGTGTGGTTTTCTGGAGAGTCCAGGATGTGGACTTGAAACTCTGAGGTCAGTCAGCATGTTTTAGTTGTGCTGAGATGAATATGATGTGAAAGTTGTGCTGACACTAAACTGCAGACATCAGGCTGATATTATACTGATCCACACTGAGGATCTTCATGGTAAAGTCTGTTTTCTTCTTCTCTGGTTTAGTCCATTGACTGCAGCAGAACAATGTTCACATTTCAAACATTCACAGAAGAAGAAAAATCCTCCACTGGATAATTCACTGTGAAACTCTCAAACTCTTCATTCCACCTTAAAGTCTGTCTGACACTGAAATCCAAAGCAAAATGTGCGTTTGCTTTACAGACAGCAGTCCAACACAAACATACACACATCATCCAAAACACAGTCCAACATCCAAATCTCCTCCACTGCCAGCATGAATGATGGGAAAGAGAAGGAGGAACACTCTGACATTCAGGGTTAGAATGAGTTTCATAAAGCAGACTGTGAAGATCAAAGCTGCATTAGAAAGCTTACATGAATGAATGAGTGGACAGAAGTAGACAGAGATCATCTGAAGCACTTCAAAGGCTTTAAATCAGCACATTTCTCTTTATTCTTTATCAACTCTGTTAGTTTCTCTCAGTTTTCTGTGGAATGAAGCTAACAGCAGGCTAATAAGATGCTGACCAATAGGTTTCTATTAAAGGTTGTAATTTGTATATGAAAGAGTGGGACTGTGGGAGAACATCCAACCTCCACAGAAAGGCCAACAATATTCAACCTCCAACCTTCTTGCTTTAAGGCACTAGTGCTAACCACTTTTCCCCATTTCAGCCCAAATCCTGCATCTTCCTGTTTCTGACCCCAGGCCAGCTCCACTAACACTTTCTCATCAGACACTGCCACCTAGTGGAGGAAGTCTTAGTTCCATTTGAATCTTCAGATTACAGTTAGTTCCTTTACAAAGAGGTGGAGGTGGTGGGGCCACAGCACCATCATCACTGAGTGCCATAGGACACTTAACCTTTGTTTCCATATGCTGGGAACTTCCTGTTGTTCCAAGGAGGACTGGAAAATGTGTGAAAATCTCCCAGTCAGTTCCTCACAGCACACTTCAATCATTTCCCTCCCACAGCATCAGGACCAGGGCTTATTCTCTCTTTGATCCCACTAACAGATTTCCACACAAACATCTCATCAGTGGGACTCTCAGAGCTACCAGCCCTTTGCTACAATCACAAAGCTCTTCATTGAAATCAGTGATATCAAAGCTGGAATCAAATGAGTCCAAGTCTTCTGCTGATTCAGCATCACATTCATCTTTGCTCCTTGTTCTGCATCCCCACCATGGACTTCATTCCTTTCCAAGCCAGCCTTGAGTGTCCTTTATTCAGCTCATCCTCTGCTTTACTTTTGCACCTGATTTTAGCTGCTTTATCTCTCTTTCAACAAGTTTCTGTGCCTCAATCTTTTTCTTCTCTCCCTCATAACAAGACAGCTTCTTCTGCCTGAGAATATGTTGGAGTGATTTACTAATCCAGGGCTGCTTATTGGGGAAAATACTTCCTGTTTTCAAAGTAAATGGTAAATGGCCTGTATTTATATAGCGCTTTACTAGTCCCTAAGGACCCCAAAGCGCTTTACATATCCAGTCATCCACCCATTCACACACTGGTGATGGCAGCTACATTGTAGCTACAGCCACCCTGGGGCGCACTGACAGAGGCGAGGCGGCCGGACACTGGCGCCACCGGGCCCTCTGACCACCACCAGTAGGCAACAGGTGAAGTGTCTTGCCCAACAACCGAGACTGTCCAAGCTGGGGCTCGAACCAGCAATCTTCCAATTACAAGGCGAACTCCCAACTCTTGAGCCACGATCGCCCAAAGTAATCCCCATTTTTCCCACAAAGACATGTAAGTAGAAATCTATGATCTAAGTGAGAACATGAGCCTTTAAAAAGTCCCAGTGGGTGCAGTCAAAGCAGTCCCTCAGTCCCAGTATAGAGTATAGAGAGTCTTTGGTCCCGACTGGAACAACTGTGTGCCCAGTTTGAGCTCTCTTCAGTCCTGTGACCTGACAGACCCAGAGGGGCCATCACATCACATTTAGAAGCTCCCCTAATGGAGCCACAACACATGTCCAATACTTAGTCTGTCTTGTTGGACCAACTGGAAGAAATGATTCAAGGACTTAGTCACAGAACAGAGATTCAAATCTCCAAAATCCAACTGGCTGCATCAGGACATATAGTCTGAAACTCTGCACAGTTTCCTGTTTGAAGCTGCTTCCTGTTGGCTTCAGCTGTTTGGAGTTTCCATTTTCTAAACTTCTACATTCTGAACCTTCTTCAGCTCTGAACAGATGATGAAACACTGAATGATTTCAATCTCACACTTTGTCTAATAAACTTACATCTTTCATTCTTTATACAGATTGAGTTTCTGTGGTTTGTCAAAGATCAGCTGTGATTATCTGGCAGCAGCGCTGAAGTCCAACCCCTCCCATCTGAGAGAGCTGGAGCTGAACTGGAACAACCTGAAGTATCCAGATGTGAAGCAGCTGTCTGATCTTCAGCAGAGTCCAGACTACAGACTGGAGACTCTGGTGTAAGTAGAGTGATGGAGTGAGTGGGTGGTGCTGTCAGCAGTATTGTACTAAACACAGTCAGTATGAAACAAAGATCCAGTGTTTCCTGTAAAGCTGCAGCTTCTCAGTGAAGCTGTGAGAGGAGAATGGTGACAGGCTTCAGGATTGGACACAATCCTGTTGTTGGGGTTCCTACAGAGCTCAGAGTGGACACACCAAGGTTCTTCTAATGAATGAAAGTCCAAACTCAAACTAGGAGGGAAAAACATTTTCATCAACTTCAATAAAAATCCAAAGATTAGAAAAAGTGAAGCAACAATGAGTCCTAGTACAGTCCCAGCACTGAAGTCCCTGCTGCTCTTTATACTGGATGTGCTGCATCACTGACTGACAGCTCATGAAGAGTCTCTGGAAACACTCGTTTATCTCCTCTGCTCTTCCTTCTTCTCTCTGCAGGTGGTGATCATGATGGTAAACAGGACGGTGTGTGTGCTGAGAGAGGAGGAGCTGTGTCCTGATGATCCAGAGAGGTTGAAGCAGCAGCAGCTTGTGTGTAGAGACGCTCTGACTGGGCCATGTTACTGGGAGGTGGAGAGGAGAGCTTCATCCAGCAGTTACTGACAGAGGAATGAGAAGAAGTGCAGATGACTGTCAGTGCTGCAGAGTGAACTGCTCTGAGAACAGCTCCACTGTCAGACACAATGTAGAGTCCAGCATCATCCCTGTGTGTCCCTTTGGATCTGACAGAGGATCATCAGTGTATCTGGACTGCTCTGCTGCTGCTCTGTCCTTCTACAGTCTCTGCACAGTCTCTGTCTGACTCTGGCTTCAGACCCTCCTGGATCAAACTCAGCTGGAAAGACTTTCAATCATCACTCAATAGATTTGAATACAGAATATATTTGATATATACTGTAGATGTACTGTAGAGTTGCAGTTTGTCACTTGTAAATACAGTCTGTGAGCAGCTATGAGCTGAAAGATCTTTCTAGAAACACGAAATGTTTTCACTCTTCTGTTGCTTTTTCATATATTTCCACAACATTAATTTTGATCCCACCTGTCTCACCTGTTTCATGCTTTTATACATAATAACAGGACATGTGTGATCTGAGCACTGCTGTGGTTGCTGTGCTGCACATCTTCATTTAGATAACAGAGACATCTAGTGGTTCAGAGGGAGAACTGCAGGAGGTGGAGCTGTGTTTTAGCATGGAAAACTTTTTATCTTGTAGGCGCAGATACAAATATGACAAGTATCAGTGTAAGATACAAAAGGTCACATCAGTTAGCAGAGGGAACAGTGATCACACAGCAATGTAAGAATAGAAACATAACAGTGAATCTGGACATGTATACAGATGGAAGCAAACAAACAGGATGTAACACTACATTAAAGCCACAAATGGGAAGAAAACAAACCCAAAGGAAAATATATTTGATCTCAGGAATCCAAATCAGATGCTTTAGAGCAGGGGTCGGCAACCCTGGGCACGCGTGTCACAGCTGGCACGTGAAGGGTTAACTGATGGCACGACCATAGCTGGACTGACCATCGGGCATACCGATGGTGATTTTTCGTTTCATTTCATAACGGTATAAATGATGGAAGGTGGTGGATTGGCCGGATGCTGGTCGATGTATAAAAAAAAAAGTCAGTTGTTTGGTGGTGGCTATGGTGGAGCTTCCACAGAGGCAGCAGGTGGATGAGGGAAAGGGGAGGCAGGAGGAGCAGAGACCCGAGGCGGCCGCCGGTCCGAGTGTCAGGTGAACTGAACTTCAGGTAAGAAGTTATGACATGCAGTCTATCTGGGTCAGATATAAACCAAGTTTAGGTGGAGTTTATTTTCATTGTGCTGACTTTTTACCGTCAGTTACAATAACTCGTACTGCGTACTAGCTAGCATGACGGAGTTTCTATACAGCTGGGTGGGTGCTATGATTTTACTGATAGTGAACTTTACAGTGGCTTGCAAAAGTATTCGGCCCCCTTGAACTTTCCCACATTTTGTCACATTACAGCCACAAACATGAATCAATTTTATTGGAATTCCACGTGAAAGACCAACACAAAGTGGTGAACACGTGAGAAATGGAACGAAAATCATGATTCCAAACATTTTTTACAAATAAATAACTGCAAAGTGGGGTGTGCGTAATTATTCTGTCATGGAAAAACACACTGCCATCAACTTCTGTTTTGTTTTTGTCAAAATCACTGTAATATAATCACTGTACCTTTATATACATGTGACTTATATTAATGCTGCTGCCCTCTTGTGGCTAAAGTGTAACTATGTTATTGTTATTAGGGAAAACATTTGAGAGTAACATGCCAAATGAGTCAGCACTTTGGCTTTAGCTGAAGAAATCCTCATTTTTATGTAATCAGTTATAGTTGCATGTATTCATTATCATAATTTAACCTTTAATATTGATGTCTTAAATTTATTTTGAGTAAATTAGCAATTTTATGGTATTTATATGGTATTTTATGGTTGTATTAAATAAAGACATCACTAATGAATTAATTATTTCAGTAATTAATTTAAAAATGTACATAATTAATTAATGAAATATATTAATAATGAATTATCCATTAATTTGATTTAAAATGTTTCATTATTTGTTTATATACAATTCAAATTAGTTAATTACATATTTAATCAATTATTGGTTTGTTTTCTATTTTAATTATTTTACTGACACATTTAATTAATTATTTAATGATGTATTTATTTAATTCACGTTGCTACTCCTGGCCCTGCATCGCTGTTCATAAATACATTTTATTTGTCAGCTTCACCCATCAAAGTCAGGGGGCGGGGTTAATGCTGATCAAGTCAAAACCATTGCTTTGGTCTGGTGGGCGTTCTTTTAGTGGGCTTTTCTGTCACGGCCTGCGTGGCAGACTATGATGAGGGGAAGGAGGACCCAAATGCTGGACTCTTTGATGAGGTCAGTGCATTTATTTACAGTGATGCAAAATAATCCAAACAACAATAAATCCCCAGTGCGTTCCCGACTCTGACATGTCCTCTTGCCAGTGTTAGTGTTCTTTGTCTCCGCTCCTCAGTGTCTGAGCACCCCGTGCTTGCTGCCCTCTCGTCTCCACACTCCTCCTGGGGAATAACAAAGAGGCAGCCGTCAGCAACACCACAATGCGGCAGACTAACCTTAACTAACTCACCAAGAGACTAACGTGAAGTTATGCAATGATCCAGCATCGGAGAGAGCTCCACCACACTCCCAAGTAGCTCCTCTGACGAGGCTTGATCAGCTGCAGGTGTGAGTAATTCTCCTCTGCAGGTGTGGCCAGGCTCCTGGCTGACACACACACCCACACACACCTAGATACACAAACATGGAAACAGGAGACAGCAGCACCAAAAACACACATGTCCATAACTTCTTACAGGCCCTGGGTCACCCAGACCCTGGTCCCATGACAATTTCTCAATACTAAGTAGGCCTACACACCAGGGTTTGGACATGTGTGGACCCAAACTATACTTAAACTTTACCCTTTTTTGTGTGTCACCAAATACACTTTAATATCTTCTAGACAAGAATGTAGTGGCATAATCTTTAACCTCCTAAGACCCGAACTCCTCCGTGGCATTCATTTTTAATTTCTCTTTGATATTTGGGCTGATTGGGACCTGATGAATGTAAAAACAAAGAATTACCAGATTTTTTTTTTACCAAATTTTTGTTTCTGAGAAAAATGAGAGCCACATATGAGGATATTGGTCTAAAATTTCGATAGCACAGTGGCAGTATAACATCCTCGTAAGTGGATATCAGGCCCTTGTAGAGCAAAATTGAGTATTTTGGTCTAAACAAGCCAAAATGTGATGTCCACATATGTGGACGCCAGGTCCTAGGAGATTAAATATCTGCTCACTTTGTCAAAATGAACCTAATCATCTCTGATGAATTCAGTGATGTCTGCCAGCTCACCTTGCAAGTGGTCGAGCTTATACCGCCGACAACACGGCACACAACTTGTAAACCCCCTGCTGATTATCACCTCTCGAGTTATTTATTTATGTTAGTTTCAACTGTTCCTGCAAAAAGAAAGCACGTGTTACTGATAAAAAGTCCAATAGAAGCAAAGTCTAAACTTTGAAAACAAAAAACAAAAACCTGTCTGATTAAGATCTGATCTTTGGGGGGGTTTCAATAAGCAGTGTGACACGTGTATATGGATTAGTGGTGGGTTTTGATGATCGATTTATCGATTAAAATCGATTCTCGCTTGGATAACGTGATATCGATATGGTGATATCCATTCATTAAAATCCTGAATCGATTTTTTAATATAAATTTACTTTGGCCAAAACGCCAGAATCTCAGGTTAAACCTCCCAAAATTTCAACAACCACCAAACAGCTAAAACAGTCAATGAGAGCAGGAACACGGATTCTGCACAAAGACGTAAACACAAAGCGCGGAGCCGCCGACGCATCAGAATCAGTGAGATGTGACTTTCTCAGCTGACTGCACGGACACGAGCTGAAAGCCGACAGCTCGCTGATTCTGATGTTTCGGCGGGTCCGCGCTTTGTGTTTACGCCCTTTTTGCGCTGATTCTGAAGCTGCAGGTTTGATCTCTCTCCAAACAAAATTGAGTAAACCAGCAGCAAAAGAAGATCCAAACTACGCTTCACATAAACATCGTCATGAATTCCCTTTGATTGTTTTGCTGCCACCACCATAAAATCACACTTCATGCACAGCTCTCTCTCTCTCTCTCTCTCTCTCTCTCTCTCTGTACTTCAAGAACAGTTTCCCATCTAAAAATCTGTTTTCTGCATTATTCGCTTGTTTGTTATGCACAAGTCTACCGTTCTTACAGCCTGTCGGCCGCTGTTTGTTTTTTCTTTTACTTACTTCTGAAAACAAAGCCTCATTTCTGCCGTTCAATACTGAACAAATTTAAACTTTTTTAATGATGCAAAATTGCAAAATGCTCAGCTGTGTCTGTAATCAAACCGCTTTAACTTTGCTCTGCTTCACGTCAGCAGCATCAGGTAATGTTCAAATGTTCATTAATGGTTTTCTTTCGTTTTTGATGTACTGCAGAATATTTGTATAAAATCCCAGGCCAGGAAAACCTTCATGTTTTTCTGTTTCATCCTCAGCTACTTTGACACAAAGACATCTGCTGTGATGCTCACACCTTTGATAAAGTCTCGCAAGTGTCAGATTTCTTTTTATAGATATAAAAATATAGAAATGTACTGATGCATGACCTGAATTATAATATTTCTGACTGTCTGAGGCAAAATTTCCCCGATTCAAATTGAATCAAATTGAATGGAATCGAATCGATTCTAGAAATGAGTGACGATACCCAGCCCTAATATGCATGTTTTAATAAAAGAGATAATGTTGGTGTTTCAGTCATGTAGTAACTGTTAGCTTTAACTGTACAAGGCTTGTTAGACATAATGAAACACATCGTGCAGATTTCTGGATGTTAGACTATAATTTTTATTATGATTATTAATCTTGAGTCTAAAAAGTCAGTCAAGTATATCCAGGATATCTTTCTGTTAACTGGATTCACTGACCCTAACACTGGGACCAGGATAAGCGGTCGCATGAAGCTGGTTATCAGCTGACAATCTTATTATTTAATTAAGTTATTTAATTTTTCTCATTTTTCCTCTACATTTCCCCTGAAATGAAGGGATTGTGTTAAACATGCTTTAGTTCCTCACATTTTTCTCAATCTCTTTGTTCAACCCCCTGAATTAAAGCTGAAAGTCAGCACTTCAAACACATCTG
This sequence comes from Neolamprologus brichardi, assembly GCF_056152115.1. Classification (NCBI taxonomy): domain Eukaryota; kingdom Metazoa; phylum Chordata; class Actinopteri; order Cichliformes; family Cichlidae; genus Neolamprologus; species Neolamprologus brichardi. Next base: position 55,261,279 of record NC_142106.1, on the reverse strand, counting down.
AGTTGTTTCATTTCAAATTGATTTTAGTGTATGTACAGAACCAAAATTAGAAATTAAGTTCTCTCTGTCCAGATATTTATGGACCTAACTGTATAATCTATACAGCATGTAAAAAATGCTATAAATAAAGAAGTCTGTGAAAATGTGGCGCATCCAGGTCAATTTAAACTGAAGTGATATAATCTTCTCCCCACAGTTTGAGTTTGTATTGTCTCAGCTGCAGACAGACTATGATATAAATGTGGAGGTGCCAACCACTATTAATATTATTAGTTATAAAGGACACCTTCCTGCCTTTAGTCTTATTCATGATGATTATTAGTTGTCTTCTAATGTCCACAAGTCTGTATGATGTGTTTCATAGTTTCTAACAAGCCTTTTAAACTTAAGTTACTGCATTGCTGAAACATCAAAATCTGCTTACTGAACAAAACAACAACAACCAAAAGACCACACATCTGATTTTATTTTTATTTTAATAGACTTCCAAAAATGATACCAGATAACTGGCCTCAGAATATAATTGAATAAACATTTTTAAAAACGATAACCTAATCCTGTCTTGACAGGCTGAGCTCTTCAGTATCCACCAACAGCATCGTCATGCTGAGTCAGACGTTTCTGCTCCTGGTGGAAATACTCTTCCTCTTTCCACATTGTACCAAATGTTTTTAAATGTTAGTTTCAATTTAAAATTAAAGATTAAAAAAGTGTAACACATATAAACATCAGATAATTAAGACAAGCGAATGGTTCAGTTCCACATGTGCATGAGGTTTAGAGGTTTAAAATCTAAGGTTTAGATTGACTAATGGCTATTTTTAACTCCTGTTTCATTTTTGGCTGCAATTTCCTGTTTGCATTTAGCTATTTTTCTCTTCTCTAAGAGTATTTGTCATGTCTGCAGGCTGTCAGGCTGCCTGATCACAGAGGAAGGTTGCAAGTCTCTGGTCTCAGCTTTTAGCTCCAGTTCTTCCCATCTGAAAGAGCTGGACCTGAGCTACAATAACCCAGGAGGGGCAGCAGTGAAGATGCTTTAGCAGCTAAGACTGGACACTCTGAGGTATGTAGATGGCTGTTAAAGCCACAAACTGTGTCTGATAGATGAGCAAACGGGCTCTGTCTGATTACTTAATGCTGGAAACCAGTGTTATTTGAACAATCACACATTTCTGGTCTAACATAAACAGTAGATGTCTGTATGGGGTCTCAAAGGACAAAATCTCTGTCAACAACAACGGTGCAGCCTGTTCAAACTGATCTCTGGAAAGGAACTGACATTTTCACTCTCTTTATTTATTTTAAGTTTTCTCTGTGAGCAGAGACCATGTCCAGGACATGTTTAGCCTGGCCCAGCATAAACTAGAATTAGGGGGAAGTTGTTTCCCCAGCTTAGAAAAACATATTAGTAAAAGTAAATGGATTACTAGGTTACTCAACTTAACAGCCACCTACTAAAATGGGCTATTTTGCACTGCTAGTTTGCTGCTTCTGAGCGTTTACTACTGAAACTTGTTTGTGCTAAAATATCAAATTGATCTTCTGGACTTTGTGATAATAGTTAGTAGAAAACAACAGAAAAATAGAATGCAGTCAAAGTGAATTAACTTTGGTCGATCAACCTTGAAATTATAATTATAATAAGAAATAATCATTCCAACAGAAAGAAGAGATTAAGAAACAAAGGGATGGAGCTGGTGGAGGAAACCGGGTCACTGGATGGGTGTTAGGCGCAGACTAGTGGGTGTTTTTGACTGTAAAGTGGATGTAGCATTAGCAACCACTGGTCCTGTTACCCTGCAGCCTGCACTGCAGGATATGTGTTGCAGCACTGAGAGCTCCAGAAAGAGCCTTCATGGTGGCCTGCAGCCAACCAGCACTTCAGTCAAATGCTGTCAAAAGTGGTCCCAGAGACACTGTTAGCTGTAACCATCAATGACCAAGAATTGTGTCATTTAATTCAGGGTTTCCCTGTATTATTGTTTGATATCATTTCTGAATAAATAAATCAAGATGACGAGCCTTTAAATGCACTTATGTTAGTATAAATATACAAAAATAAAAGATAATTTTCCTGTTAGGAGAATAAGAAATAAATATTTACATAAATATATTCATCACATGCAACAAATCACAACCTCCTCCTGCAAGAGTGCAGCATTGTGATTGGTTGATGCTGTTTCCATCATTTATGTTTGTTTACCTTCAACAAATTTGCTCTACAGAGCATTTATTAATTAGAAGGATTATTAATAAACATCTTTCTCTCCTGCTTTTGGTGGAGTGAAACAATAACTCCTATCTCCAGAGGTCCACAGGTCCACTGGCACCTTGTCCTAACTTCACCCATGTCTGCACCCTCAGACATCCCACTGTGGAGGCCTCCTCGCCTGGACCAGTGGCTGCCCTTGTGAGACAGACTTTATGGTCACAAACAGCCCTAATCTGAGAATGAAGGCTCCTTTACATAGAAAGCAGTATGTGGTGTGATGACCGCTGCATTAGCTCAAAATATGTGATGCACTGGCTGCTGCACTCTATCAGTTTTTGTAGCCAGTCCCAGTCTTAACATTTAATATGCAGCCACTCCCTGACAGCATGAATGTCACAGTGTGTTGAACCTTGACTGTGGCACATGTCAATGCTCCCTGGACATCGTGCTTAATAAAGGAGATTAAATGTGATGTGATTATGAGTTTTGCTCTTTTGAAGTTGAAACATTTATGTGTCAAAATGTTGGACTGTTCCTTTATCAGTGTGTAACAGTGTGTGTATGAGAGCCATGTAATGTCCATGTGTGCATGCTGACTGTGCTGCTCTGACCCCCCTCCTCCTTTCAGGGTGGAGCCTGCTGGAGTCCGATGGTTGAGACTAGGTCTGAGGAAGTGTAAGTGTGTTTTTAATGGGATTTATGAAAACAAAGCAGCACACATTCAACCATCTTCATCATTCACATCTCTGATGTCAGGAGTCATCATCAAAGGTCAATCAATGAACAGATGATGGATCAATAACTGCAGCTGGATTGTGTTTGTTCTCTCCATCAGATTCCTGTCAACTCACAATCGACACAAACACAGTGAACACAAAGCTCCAACTGTCTGACAACAACAGGAAGGTGACACATGTGGAGGAGGTTCAGTCATATCCTGATCATCCAGACAGATTTGATGTTTTTGAACAGCTGCTGTGTAGAGATGGTCTGACTGGTCGCTGTTACTGGGAGGTCGAGTGGACAAGGAGGTCTTGGAGATCAGTGAGTTACAGAGGAATCAAAAGGAAAGGAGACAGTGATGAGTGTGAGTTTGGTAGAAATGATCAGTCCTGGAGTCTTTTCTGCTCTGATCATTATTCCTCTGTGTGGCACAATAACCAGAAGATATCCATCTCCTCCTCCTCCTCCTCCTCCTCCTCTGTCTCTAACAGAGCAGCAGTGTATGTGGACTGTCCTGCTGGCACTCTGTCCTTCTACAGAGTCTCCTCTGACTCTCTGATCCACCTCCACACCTTCAACACCACATTCATTGAACGTCTTTATCCTGGATTTACAGTCTCATGTGATTCCTCAGTGTGTCTGTGTGTTGTTTAGTTTAAAGAGTGTCATGTTAGTGTCCTCTAACACTCTGATTGTTGAACAGATAGTTCAGTCTGTACATGTCTGACTCTTTCACTCAAATACATTTTTAGATTCATGGATTCAATAACTTGATGTTTTAAACTGTTTTTCTGGCAAAGCTTCTCAGTGAATATCAGTATGCAGTGGTATGTAATGAGAAACAGAAAAGAAGATCAGACACCAGCGAGGGAGGATAAGAAAGACAGACACAACAACATTGTCATCCCCTATGTAGCCGGTGTGTCAGAGAAACTCAGGAGAGTTTTCTCCAAGCATGACATCCCGGTGCATTTCAGACCCAGCAATACACTCAGACAAAAACTGGTTCACCCAAAAGACAAAACTCCAAAACACAGACTTAACAATGTGGTGTATGCTGTACAGTGCAGCGAGGAATGCCCAGACCTCTACATTGGAGAGACCAAACAGCCACTTCACAAGCGCATGGCACAACATAGAAGAGCCACCTCCACAGGACAAGACTCAGCAGTCCATCTGCATCTAAAGGTCAAAGGTCACTCTTTCGAGGATGCCAACGTTCACATTTTGGACAGAGAGGACAGATGGTTTGAAAGAGGAGTGAAAGAAGTCATCTATGTCCACTGTGAGTGACCATCTTTGAACAGAGGCGGTGGTTTACGACACCAACTCTCTGCCATCTATAATCCAGTTTTGAGTTCCCTTCCCAGACGCCTTAACGCCCACTCACATCCTGGGCCATCTGACCTCAGGAATTCACATGATAAGGTGGGGCCAGGTTTCACAATGAGCTCACCCGAAACCCTGGCTGAATGGGAGCCACACCCAGTTTCACACCTTGGCTCGGGCGATTTAAATCTGGGACTCTCCACCATTTGACCCTAGAACTGAAGAAGCTTCTGGGATGAGAGGTGAAAGATCTTCAAGCAACTTAAAGATTTCCAGACGCTTTTCTTTACAAGCTCTTTTGACTACGATGACCTGGATGACTGAGAACCTTCACAGACATCAGTATGCAGTGTTTCTCTGAAGCTCAGTTCAGCTGAGATGATGAAGTTCATTTCAGTGTTGGAATACTGAACTTCTTTGAAACATATTTGAACACAGATATTATTAAACTGACAGAAACGCTGACGTCAGTAAATAGGAACTGACTAATGAGTGCTTACTGCCCTCCGATGGTCACAGATGTAAATGCAAGCATGGAGCTATATTTTAAAAAAGCAGATCTCTTCACATATAATTATCATCCTGTAGCTCTGTAACTGTTAGCTAGGCAATTTCACATTTGTGTCTTTTTGTGGAATCAGTGTGTTTGAACAACACAAATTCTGCCTTTTCTAATTTTGAAAGACTGAACATGATATAAACAAAATAAATCTGATCTGTCCCTCTACAAATCTGGACAAATCTCAGATTCTGAAGTTCTCAGCGCTTACATTTTGTCTTCTCTACACTTCTGCTGACAACTGACATGTGATGTGTTTGTACAGCTTCCTCTGTCGGTTTTTAACAAACTGACAAATTATCCAACAGAAGAGTATACCTTTGAGACAATGGTGTAGGTCTACTTTCCAAACTGAGAGGATGGATGAGATGATGGTTGAGGTTTCCAGTCCTAATTCAGTCTTGTTGCCACATTGTGGTCACCTGTCACCTTACTAATTATGAAATGATAGCTAGACTTTAGCTTGCCTGTAGTGGCATTAAATGATCCTTTAGAAAATAGTTATAAATGAATTAGTTCCCAACTTTGTACATTGTTGAATCATTATTTTTACTGAAAGTCTGTTCAGTTTCCAAACCAAAAACAAAATTGAGTGTGACTCGCCGGCACATTACAGTGAGACTCTCCAGTTTGATAAGCAGAGAAAATAGATATCTCAAACAAAATATGACGAAATTTCAGGGAATGTCTGAATGTGAAACTGTTTGACTCTAAATTGATGATTTGTCTCTTTGCAGGTATAAAATAAACTACATTCTGATATTCATGACTGGCTTTCATTAAATATCTAGATCTTTCCTTCATTTACTATCTGTAGACATGGATTTATGTCTCATTACATGAAATAATGCCTTATTACATCATCATCAAATCCAAGGAAACAATTATAGGAAAACATTTACTCACCTCTAAGAGATTTCTTGATCTGAGTTTTATTCTTTGCATCCGACAGACCTGAACATGTTCACAGTGCAATTTTTCAAAGGTTGTTCAACTTCATCAGTAAACGTTTCTTTTTAAGCATAGATACAGATGCATCAGTGATTTTCACCCTGTATAAAATCCTTTGTCTCTTCCTGTCTTAACACAGTAAACAAGTATTACAACCCAAAAAGAAAAACACTCACCATCTGGACCAGAGAAACTCATTTTCATTTTTTCATCATTCTTACTCTTTGAATTCAGATCTTTTCAGCTCGATTGCCATAGGTGTGTAAAATCAAGCTCTTAAGCATGCAGTCTACCTCTGCAAACCTTAGTGGATCCTAAAGAGCTTACTAAAATTAAATGTTTGCTTTGATTCCTGCTTTGCTCACTCTTGGCGTTCTCTCCATGAGCTTCATGAGGTCGTCTCCTGAAATGGTTTCCAACAGTCTTGAAGGAGTTCCCAGAGATGCTGAGCACTTGTTGGTCCTTTGCCTTCACTCTGAGCTCTATCTCATCCCAAACCATCTACACTGGGTTTAGGTCAGGTGACTGTGGAGGCCAGGCCATCTGGTCAGCACTCCATCACTCTCCTTCTTGGTCAAACAGCCCTCACACAGCCTGGAGGTGTGTTTGGTGTCATTGTCCTGCAGCAGGAGGAGCAAACCACTGCACCAGCGTAGAGTTTTCATAATCAGTCCAGAGGTCCAGAAACTTCATCCTGATGCCTAATTGCAGTCAGGGTGATGCTGCCAGCCCATAGATGTCTGTGCCTCCCTCCATTGATATGCGTCTTGGGTCATTACTGGCCCACTATCAAACTGGCCATGCAGAACAATGTTACAACTTCTCCGGACCCTTTCATATCTGTCATATGTGTTCAGAGTGAAAAACACAGTCTGCCAGTGGTGGCCTGATAATTCTGGTATTCTATGGCAAATGTCCATCATGCATGGTTCCAGTCAGTGAGTACAGGGCCTGCTAGAGGACATCAGGCCCTCAGGCCACCCTTATAAAATCTGTTTCTGATTGTTTTGTCAGATACATGTACAGGTTACTGGTCTCTTCTCATACCAGTAGTGACACTGGTATGAGGAGGGAAAATATCAGTGTCCTCCACCTGTAAAACCATCCCATAATGACTGTAAAGAGTCTGTAGGATCTGGTCATGAAACAATCACAAATTAATATTTTTTACAATAATTTCCAGAGTCATAACACACAGCCAGCAAAACATGGGAAGTAAATTCCAGGAAAAAAAAAATGAAATCTTGCATAAAATGCCAGTTAAAGTCCAAAACTCTGTGACCTGACCCCAGCCACAGTGTGGGCTGTGGACTATGTGGAGGCTGAAGTGTGGACCCAGAAGCAGACGCGTGGAAACAAAAGTTAACCAAACTTTAACCAAAAGCAAACCGTTTATTCAAGGCTGGTGAGCAAAACAAAACAAAAGGCAGGAGTAAACTAAAGGAAAACTAACCAAGACTGAAGTGGGGAAACTAAACACTGAGAACATGGAAAACTTGGACATAACTGTCATGGTGGGGTACACCGGTGTGATGATGAAGTGGACCCAAGTGCAGACAGGGAAGGAGGCAGAACTACATTTTGAAAAAAAAAAGGCAAGCCGTTTATTTAGGCTATAAACATGAATACAAAATGAAAGCAGCATGAGCAGTGGAGAAAACTAAACTGAAACCTAAACTAGGAAAACTAACTGACTGTGACAAAACTGTGATTACTTTGAGTAAACTATTATAAGACCTGAAGGGAGGTAACACAGATGACCTGACACTGAATAAAGAAAGACAGAGGACTTAAATACAGACAGGAGGTGATCAGGGGAAGTGGAAACACACGGGGGAACAGCTGACTGAAATGAACATAATGATGCCATGGCTAAAGTGAAACTAAACACAATTATTTATTTATATAGCACTTTAAAAACACACCTGGTAGACCAAAGTGCTGTACAATACTAATATGCACATAGTAATAAAACCAGACATGGCAATAAAATAAAAAAAATATATCAGTTACCCACAGAGTTAAAAGCGAAAAGAGAGTTAAAAGTTTAAAAGTTAAAAGAGTTAAAAAGGGAATAAAAATAGGTTTTTAATAAAGACTTTAAAACTGCCACTGATGTAGCCTGTCTAATATGGAGAGGAAGGTTATTCCAAAGCATCGGCGAAGCAACAGAGAACGCTCGGTCTCCTCTAAGTTTCAGCCGTGACTTTGGGACCGAAAGCAGCAACTGCTCAGCTGACCGAAGGGAACGAGTGGGGACGTGGGGCTTCAACAAGTCAGACAAATAAACAGGTGCCAGACCATTTAGAGATTTAAAAACCAATAAAAGGACTTTAAAACGGTTCCTGAATTAAATTGGAAGCCAGTGTAAAGAGGCCAAAATCGGAGTGACGTGATCTAATTTTCTTCTGCAGTTAAAAATCGTGCCGCAGCATTTTGCACTAATTGCAAGTGTGACAAAGTGCCCTGCCCAACCACTATTAAAAGAGAATTACAATGATCTAAACGTGAGGTAATAAAGGCATGAATAACACTTTCCAAGTCACGCTTGGAAAGAAAGGGCTTAATCTTTGATAAACGTCTGAGGTGATAAAATGCTGATTTTACCATCCCGTTTACATGGTCATCAAAGGTAAGTGCAGAATCAATTTTAACTCCGAGATTTGTGATCGAACTCTTTAGTTGGGAAGTCAAAGCTGCAAGATCAACATCCGGAGTATGAGAAGAACGATTTGGGCCAAATAAAATTGCTTCTGTCTTCCGATCATTAAAATTTAAAAAGTTTTTTGCCATCCATGTTTTGACATCAGTAAGGCAGTCAAGCAGAGGTCCAGTTGGGAGACTATCAGAATGACTAAAAGGTAAGTAGAGCTGGCAGTCATCTGCGTATAGATGGAATGGCACCTTATGTTTCCGGAAAATCGCGCCAAGAGGCAAAAGGTACGGTGAAAACAATAACGGCCCAAGAATAGATCCCTGTGGCACACGTCAAAGCAGAGGGGCCACAGAGGATGAAGCCGACCCCAAATTAACACAAAAGGTCCTATTTAAGATATAGGACTTTAACCACAAAAGTGCCGAACCAGAAATTCCCACACAGTGCTGTAAGCGGGAGATCAGCAAATCGTGATCCACAGTGTCAAATGCAGCGGTCATGTCCAACAAGACCAGCACTGCATATTTACCACGGTCTGTCGCTTCAGGATGTCATTCATAACTTTTACGAGGGCTGTCTCCGTACTGTGGAATGGCTTAAAGCTGGACTGAAAGATTTCTGACAATTTAGAGTCATTCAAGTAGTCCATCAACTGAGTATAAACAATCCTTTCCAGAATCTTACTAAGAAAGGGAAGCTTAGAGATGGGTCTAAAATTTGATATGGCTGAACTGCCAAAGCCCGGTTTCTTAAGTAAAGGATGTATAAACAATGAACAAAGAAACAAGACTCTTTCAAAATAAACCAAGAAAAAACTGAGAGATGTAGACATGACAATTACCACAGAAGACAAGAACAGACTCACAGAAGGGGACATAGATGGAAAGCTAAGCATAACACCCAACTAAATCCTAACTAATAATGGCAACACAAGAACTAAGCATATATTCAATATAATATAAGACCTCCAAAAACACACACAGTGAACTCAAAATACTGGGTCACAGATCCAGCACCGACACATAACGCATAATAAACAGACAACCTGACAATGAACAAAAGGAAAGTCACACAATATATACACAGAGGGATGATAAGGGAAGTGGAAACACATGAGGACACAGCAGGAACAAATTAGATGTGATGAGACAGGAGAAAGCAAAACTGAACACACTGAACACAGGACGCGAGACTGTCCAAATAAAACAGGATAAAAAACTGAGAGACACGGCTCGACACACAGGGACCGGGGACGAAACAGACATGGGAACACTGAATGAATCACAAGGAGGAGAAACATCAACAAACCACAATGATGTGACTATGGCGACTACGGAGAAAGACCAAATACAGACGGGAAATTATTTTTGATAAAAGTAATATTAATTTGACTAATGGACAGGCAGTGATAAACAACCTTCAAACAAACTGCTTAGCTTTACAGTCTTTGTTTTATCATCTGCAACTCCTGCAGTGTGAAAAAGTCTTGGTATGTCAAACATAAAAACATTTTAGATACCGCTTCATCAGGTTGCATATATATATATATATATATGAAATTATATATATATGAAATTATATATAATTTCTTCATCAGAGAATCTATAATGTATTAAACTAAAAGTGTATACCTGGTTTAAGGAGTATTAACTAAATAAGAATGTGACAACTTTCAGTCATTAATGTAGCAGAGACAGAGTCTGACTAAAGGGACATCACAGTGAGACCTGTTTGATCTGCAGACACAGTCTCTCTCTACTAAGAGTGTGTTTGATTTTAACTTTCACACAAAATGATTCAGCTCCTCTAAACCCTCCAACAAAAATTTACAAATGCTTAGAAACATTTTGTGTTTCTAATTACTACTGTTCCCCAGCCTCAGCATTCCCACAAATCTGTCTGTTTCCTTTTTTTAAGTTTCACTTTCTGTCTTCTAGACTTCGCTGATGCAGCTGGTCGTCTTTGTGTGAATCTCCGTGTGAAGGAAATCGAATCAGTATGTATTTTTTTCTGATAATATCAGCTGTGTGCAGCTTCGCTCCAGCACAAATCATAGCATTGTTCATGTTGACAGATATGAACGAGGTTGACTTGTAACACCGCAGTTCTGTGAGCCGTCATTTGTAAGCCTCTTAAACTTTCTTGCACTTTTACACAAAGTTTTATGGTAGTGCTTCTTCTTCTTTGGGGATTTTTGTTCAACAGACTGAAAAAAGCTGTAATATATTTTTGAAATATATTTAAATTGGTATTTAAAGGACTATAGCATATTCTAATTAGATTTATGATACTGTGTTAAGACAGTAAAATTGTGCATGTGTGTGTTTGTGTGTCTGTGTCTGTGTCTGAATTTTGCTGGTACTGCACTGATTGATGATCGTTGATGATCCACCTGACTTGTATAAATTACAGTTTTATATAACAGAACATATTTGATATCTGTAAAAAAAAAATTTAAATTCATGCTTACTAACTGACACTAAATGTTTAACTGATTCCTCTTCTGGGACACCCACACTGTGTGCAGTTTCATCTCAGCCCACTGTGTGATTCAACATTAAAGGACATTTCTCCCCAAATTCAATAAGCTCAGTGGATTATCATAACAGCGTATCAAAAATTCATTTAAGAAATCCTTCTTAGTTATTGTCATGAAAATCTCAGTGGATTCTTGATTTTGCTCGTCTACTCTACAGCCTGGATAGTTTCATTTCAAACTGCTGCTGTGTTTCTGCCAAATTAAAAAACAGTTCTACTCAAATTCAACAAGGTTCAGTTAATAAACAATGATTAACAAAAGATTATATTCATATTTCATTATATAATTCTGATCCATCAAAGATATTCCTTCTTAGAATCCTTTCTCTTATTGAAGATCAATTTATTTTTCTCATTTTGGTCATTCCTATTAACTCAATCATTTCCTTAATCAATCCCACACCACCGCCGTCAAAACCTTGGGAACACAGAGCAAGGAAAGCACAAAGTACAGCAGAAGATGGGGACAATAAATACACACTGGATAATGAGACGAGAGGCAACAGGTGGGAGACATGATGCAGGAGAAAACTACAATAGTCACAGGAAGCAACAGTTAAAACAATAAAACAGGAGAACATGGAGAACATTGGTTAAATTACATAGAGGGGAAACGACTGGACAGGGGAGCATGAGATAGATAAATGCAGACGGAACTGAGACACTGATGGGAACAAATCATTAACCAAATGAGGGAAGTAAAACTCAAAACTAAGTACACAAGACATGAGACGTTAAAAAAAGAGGAAATGATACACATGACATACATGGGATATAGTAAATCCTAAAGCAAACTATTAACCATCCTTATATACAAAGAGCCAAACTAAAACACAAAAGACTCTCAAAAACAAAAAGGCATCACAAAACCCTGGGAAAAAAACAGCGATCCTCCATCAGCTTCCGCTTCTCCTTTTTAGGGTCGCAGGAGCCTGGAGCCTATCCCAGCTGTCATAGGGCGAGAGGCGGGGTACACCCTGGAAAGGTCGCCAATCTGTCGCAGGGCCAACACACAGGGACAGACAACCATTCGTACTCACATTCACACCTAGTGGCAATTTGGATTATCCAATTAAATATCCCCACAAGCTGCATGTCTTTGGACGGTGGGAGGAAGCCGGAGTACCCGGACGGAACAACGATCCTAACAAATAATATTGCAATAATATTGGAGATGAAACTTTGCTGACATGTAGTAAATGGACTGATTCTTATATAGTGCTTTTCTACTCTCCTGGAGTTCTCAAAGTGCTCTATACAACAGGCCTCATTCACACAAGCACTTCTAAACACAAGTGCAAACTAATCTACATTCACACTCCAATGGACGCATCAGAGGGCAACTTGGGGTTAGTATCTTGCCCAAGGATATTTGGCATGCAGGCTGGGGAAGCCAAGGATCGAACCACCAAGCTTCCAATCAGTAGCTGATCTGCTCTACCACCTGAGCCACAGCCACCCACCCATTACAAGTGGGTGAGACTGGTTCTGATATGGTGCTTTTCTACTCTGAGCATTCAAAGTGCTTTATACAAATGACTCATTCAAGGACTTTTCCTGTGCAGAAGAGTTTTTTATCTTGGGGTTAGTATCTCGTATCAAACAACCAACCTTCCAGTTAGTTCGTGACCTGCTCTAACTCCTGAGCTACAGACAGAAGAGGAGTTTGTTAAGAATTTTATGACAACTGTCAAAGTTTTTTTTTCTATCGTTTATTAAATTAATCTTATGAAATTTGAGTAGAATGTTCCTTTTATTTATCTGAAACGGTGCAGCTTTTGGTGGTTAAACTGCAAATATATAGAGAAGGTAACCCAGAGTAAGAATGCACAGAGACTTTTAGGTCAGCTATCAAGAATCATTTTTATGCATTTTGATGCAATGTTATGATATTTGATGTTGAAATTGATTAGAAATGACTAATTTCATCTTTCAAAATTATGCAGTGTGGGTGTCCAAGAAGATGAATTCAGAATTTCATGTCAACTATCATATATGATTTAATACAGAACCTTCATACACCTACCTGAAACCATTTAAATGACATTAGTTTCTCCGTTTGAACAGAGTTGTTCTTTAATTTCTCGTGTCTCAAGCAGCAATTTGAGGTGAAACTATGGATGCATGAAAGAGCAGCTGAGCCAAATGAGAACTGAATTTCAACTATAAAAGATGATTTTCAGAAATATTTTACATTTTTTGAAGTTATTTTAGATTTGAATGAATCATGAATGAAGAAGCATTACCAGAAAAATTAAGAAGAAAAGACAACTTGAGTGAAAAACAAATGACACTGGGGCTTTATTTCTGTTAACTTCCTGAAAATCATGTGTGTTGTTATGTGTGTGATAGAGCAAAAAGGGATAAGAAGCAGCACTACCGTAAAACTTAGATAACGGGTTGCAGGCGTGGCTCACACTTGACCACGGTGTTGGAGAAACTCTGAGCTCCGGGTCTTTATAATCACTCTGCGGAGCTCACAGCGACTGCAGGGAGGACAGAGCAGACTTTGTGAATTATTTTTTTTTATCATAGATGTAATATAAATTCAACACAGGCCTCTAAGGAAAAGGATTGTGCTACAAACTTTTGTGTCTCTTCCAACACAAAGCAGAGGAGTGGAGTTACTCAGAGACTGACTGGATTAAACACACCAAAGGTTTATATTCCAGTTGGACTGTATCTCTTACCAAGGTCTGCACCACGTATCAGGATTTGATCTTATTCAGGTAAAATCAGGGTTCTTATAGGGGTTTGTTCACAATAGTAACTTATGCAGCCATTTTTCAGTCTCACTGACCAAACTTTTTACAACATGCTGCATTTTTAATAGTAAACTTCTGTTCAGTGCTTTTCCTGTCACACACTCATACATGTGTTTTGTCTGCAGCAGCTGTGTTCTTGTTGTTAGCTTGTATTATCTGTTTAATCTCTTCAATATGGTTTTAGCTTTCTTTGTAAAGTCAGCAGCTCTGTCACTTTTCTCTGACTCCTCTTCTGCTCGACACTCAGCTGACACTCAGTTTCATTTCCACATTCATGAAATTGTTGTAAAGGCGAATCATAGGCTCCATGATTGGTCAGCAGACTGTGTCCAGGCAGACAGGTTGGATAAGAATAGCAGATTTATGTTTGATTACGCTCGTTTCCAATTCAGTTCCAGTCATTCCTGGCCCCAGGAGGTTGATGTGGGTGGAAGATGGGGGGCAATGGGTTGTAAGCACAATGTAGATGAGTGGAGGCTTAATGAATGTACTTATACTTCCAGTCACAGTGAATCAGTGTGTGTCAGTAGTGATGGTGAGATGAAGCCTCATGATGAACTGAAGCTTTCCACCCAATTGGTCGACTCATGGTTCGAAGCATTATGATGATTCATTTGCTCTACTGCGCCATCAAGTGGACAATTCAAGTGAAGGCTCTGTGATTATAATGATGTGTAAACCTCTAAACTGAATAAATAAATTGTTTTCTTGGTTATTTATCCTGAATATTGTCTCAGTATGTGTGATGCAAAAGAGAAAGTGGAAACTATCAGGACAGAGTTTTGGTATGTTTGTGTAACTGTTAGCCTCAGACAGTCAGTCAATAATTCAGATCATAGATCAGTACATTTGCATATTTTTATAACTATAAAAAGAAAGCTGACACTTTCGAGACTTTATCTAATGTGTAAGCATCACAGCAGATGTCTTAGATTAGAATCAGTGAGCTGTCGGCTTTCAGCCCCGACCGGGTCCGTGCTGTCTGGTGAGAAAGGCGACATTTCACTGATTCTGACGCGTCAGCGCTTTGTGTTTTTGCACGTCTGCACGTCTTTGTGCAGAATTGGTGTACCTGCTCTCATTTGCTGTTTTAGCTGTTTGGTGGTGGTTGAAATGTAGTAATATTTATATTAAAAATCGAATCAGAATTTTAATGAATCGATATCACGTTATCCAAGCTAGAATCGATTTTAATTGATAATCAAAACCCGCTAGTACCTGTGTAATCATGCTTATGTACATCTGGATAATGACACAAACTAGTATTTGGCGCTTCACTTTTTAATAAACTAAAAGACAGAAATCAGATTATAGGATCTGTAGTGTTGTTTTTTATATTATGGTGCTTATCATTTGTGATATTTATTACTGTGTGCATACTTTATTAGGAGAGATAAAATAAAATAAAAATCTCTTCCTTCCTGGTTCCATCGATTAAGGAAATGCTCAAGTAACTATGTAACACGTACGTAATCCAATTCCATAACACAGTGTGATGAGAAATCAGCTGTGTTTTTCTGTCCATTTTATTTCGAATCTGGCGGGAACCGGTGAACCAGTCCCTGAATCAGTCACGTGGTACGGACTGCCCACGAGGCCTCGAACGTCACTGCATACGTAAGCAAAGCAAGCCTCGATACGCGCTTCACAGACACGCCCCCGAGATTACCCGACACACGATTCGACGCTTCGACACACAGGACACATCACTATAGCTGTGTCCCAATTCGGGGTATGCACGCTTGAAGTACGCACACTACGCGTACTACGTACGGTGCGTACTATAAGTACGAGAAGTGCGGAAGTGAGAGGCTTGTGAAATGGGACGGTATATGCTTCGTCGCGCTGTTCAGGTTGCCTAGCAACCATGATACTAACCGCGAGACACGCTACATACAGCTTTGTTTGACAGAAATGAAGGAGAAAAATGTTTTGTTGGTCAATCATTTTTGTCATGACATCACTTTGATTAGTTGAGTATCTGAGGCTGAGACCACAGGACTGTAAAACATGATTCAAGGGCTTCATTTCTGTACTGAACAGTCATTTAAGATTAGCTAGTAAATAATAATTAGTTAATGTTGTTCATGAGACTAAAGTCATCTCACTGTGGTAATGTAAATATAATATGGCCAATATTATAGTATTGTCAGATTATTATGATATATATATATATATATATAATCTATATCACTGACTGTCAGCTTGTTGTGTTTGTGGATATATGACTGACTTTAATTATCCATAAAATCATCAGATTTTCTGTAAGATTAAGGTCGACTATATGTATATTTAGAAGTAGAGGCTTTAAAACCAAGTTAACGCTGAAAGTACAAACATCACTAATGTCACATAACTTTGGCGACATGTGGCCAACAGCAATGTTTTAATGTTCTTCATTATTAAACATTCGCACATGAATAAGTGACGTCATATTCAGTACTTACTTTTGACAGTTCACTTTTCGGCCGCTCCCTTCTGCCGTATTTTGCGGCAAAATTATCCACACCCACCGCCGCGCTATGAATTGTGGGATATATGGGACCACGAAGCGTGCACCGGACCACGCTTGATATTTGGGAAATTGACGGCGCATTTGGAGTATGCATTTCAAGTACACTTCGAATTGGGACAGCCGTCGTCGCGTGGCGGTGACGTAACCGCACTTAAAATGCGTACTTCAAGCGTGCATACCCCGAATTGGGACACAGCATATGTGTCAGTGAATGCATCATGTGTGCTTCATGGCTCCATCTAGTGGACTGATAGTAGAAGTAGAGAAGCTGATGGCGGCTTCCTCTGCCTCACACTGCTGTCTTACTGCATTCAGCTGATATTTGGACAGCACACATGGTGGAAAGGAGGATTTCAGTTGATGTGCACATGAATGATTTGTGTTTCCTCTGCAGGTGAAGGTAGAAAGTGTGTGTGAGCTGATGTGAATTGAGCAGCATGGATCAATGTGAGGACAGAGAGGAGGGAGTCCCTCCCTCTAAAACCACTCTGTGTGGGGAACATGAGAGCCAGACCAAAGCTCAGAGGTGAGATGACCATCTCTAACTGTCCATGACTCTTCTCCATGTCACAGCTCAGCACTCACATCACTGCTCCATCATTATTCACACTCATACCTCTGTGTGTGTTGTTTTAAAGCCCAGAGCTGTGGGGCGTACCAGGCTCAGCTGGACATAACCCTGAAACTAATCCAGAACCTGGACCTGAACCCAGCTGTGTTTCCTTAAAGAGCAACATGTCGAAGGATATTTTTGTAAACTTTAACAAAAGACTGTTATGTGACAAAGAGTAAGTACATTATTTTTATGAGTTTCAGATTGTTCATTGTGTCTTTAATGTAATATTTCCAGTTTTTCCTTCCTATCTCATGAAGCTGTTACATTTATCGTTTTTCTTTTAGGATCAATAAGAGGCCAGAATCTCCTGGACCTGAACCCAGCTGTGTTTCCTTAAAGAGCAACGAGTCGAAGGGTATTATTGTAAACTTTAACAAAAGACTGTTATGTGACAAAGAGTAAGTACATTATTTTTATGAGATTGTTCATCGTGTCTTTAATTTAATATTTCCAGTTTTTCCTTCCTATCTCATGAAGCTGTTACATTTATTGTTTTGCTTTTAGGATCAATAAGAGGCCAGAATCTCCTGGATCTGAACCCAGCTGTGTTTCCTTAAAGAGCAACCATTCGAAGGGTTTTGATATAAACTTTAAGGGATGTTCTTCTGCTGCTGAGAGGTAATGTGTGTCTAGATGTTTTTCCTGACTCTGTATTTATGAATAAATCCTCATGTTTAATATCAGCTCAGCTCTTTTTCACACACATTTCTATGTTGGTATGTGAAGCGGTGTGTGTTGGAGTGTTTCCACAAACACAGCAGTCAGAGTGGAAAGAGTGGATGTTGTAGGAGGTGTTTGTGTAGTGAAGAGGCTGAGTGTCTGTAGGACTCCAGCTGCTCCAGCAGGTGTCTCCTTTGTGCTTTGCTTCAAACACAGTGTAGGGAGGAGCTTCCACTCAGGTGTTTCAGGTGTTGCTGGATGGAGGAGGACAAATAGTTTTTCCCTTCAGTGACACTTCAGCAGCTCAATGTTCTGGGGAGATGTTTGTCTTTATGAAGGTTTATGGATTATTGTTCTTACTTTGGTTAAACTGAGCAATACATTTTCCATCTAACATTTAAAGTAAATTTCCAGGTGAAAAAAAAAGATCTGCAGTTGCAGCCTCTGTGATGTTTCACAGTCTGAAAGTAACAAATTCAACCAGAGTTCAAACAAAGGCTTAATATACGTGTGTATTTGATATAATGCCAACAAGTACAAATAGGTGTTCTTACAGGTCTTAATCACAGAGGTCTGATAAGTCTGGTGACTTTCACAGTCAGCAATTTTTCTGCCTTTTATTTTATATTGGCCTTTTTAAAGCCCTTCAAATGCTCCCACATTCATACAGAGCTTTTAATAGCAAACTCATTTACAGTCCTTCTCCTCTCACACACGATCACATGACTGATTTGTCTGCAGCAGCTGTGTTACTGCTAGTATTTTATTATGTGTGTAATCTCCTGATATTGTTCCTATGGTTTAGTTTGACTTCCTTCTGCAAACTCAGCTGCTCTGTTGCTGATACACGTCTCCATGAATATGATTGATCAGATGCTGCCAACACCATGTGTTTCATGTGAACGCTCAGCTGAAACCCTGGGTTGACTTATCGAGTTAATAACAAGCTTCACGTGACTGTGAATGCTAAAGTGAATCCAGATAAAGGAAAGAGACCCTGCTAATGTTGGACTCACTTCTTAGTGTAGATCCCAGGAGGAAGTTCAACATAGCCAGCCATTCTTTGTGCTAGCTCGACCAAACCTGAGACCACAGAGCAGGATAATGATTATCATCTGTCTCTGTCAAGGACATTTAAAATCCACAAATAACAAAAATAATTATATTTGATCATTAAAATCTCTTTTCAATTAAAAAAGCATGAGCACACTGGTGGATTACAGAAACATGAAAACTCGTTAACAGCAAAGTTAATTTAGGCGTAAACAAAGTGTCAAACATACTTAAGTAGAAGGAATGATGTTTGTGTTAAAATACCCTCTTAAAGCTCAAATACTGATTCAACTTTCTCCAAAAGATACTCCTGACACATATGGGATCACTACAGGTTTTCTCTTAGGCAGCAGTTGTCCTTCTCTCCTGGATCGGCTGGAGCTTTCTTTACAAGCCTTTCCAATTTTGACAAAAGTCCAGCTGGGATAAGGACATTTACGCTACGTCCAGATGAACAGAATCAACTTTTGGAGATTTACGTTCCTGGAGGATTGAGAATGCATCAAGACGTTCCTCCTAAAGTGTTATTCAGTGTTGTGACAGTCAGCTGCTTCAGCTGCTGCTGGGATGGGCTGTGGCAAAGAGAACAGAGAAAATCAAAATCAGAGTTTTTCTCTGAATTAAAAGCAAGGAAACAACAATATATTATACATGGTGAAACTGATGGTTTATGGTGTTTGTGTCTGTTTTTCTGTATTTATGCAGATAATGTGTAAACTCAGATGAATTATACCATCAAATGTTAAAGGTAATATTTAAGGATGGGTGTCTGTGAGCTGAGAAGGACGTGAAGCAAGCAGTTTATCCCAGAGCTGAAGCTGCTCTGTGTGCAGAGATGAGCTCAGATTCCTGCTGTGATTGATCAACAGTCACAGAAATGTAGATTTGTAGTTATTACTGCAGTATGGTCACAGCAGATACTGATAAACATGTATTATGAGGATGGATGATCAAGTTTCTCACTCTCTCCTTTAAATCTCAGTTTTTTTCTTCTTCACAGTTTATCTGTTAATTTATTAATGAATAACACTGAAAGAGTTTCTGTTATATTTCCCCTTGAACATCACCTTATTAGGGCGGCATTAGGAAATAGCCCCCCTCCAAAGAATGAATAAATGAATGATGGTAATAATAAAATGATTAAAAAGCAGAGCTCAGAGTGGTAGAATGGTCAAACATGGATCCACGGGTGGTTCAACTGCATTTGGTGACGTGACTGAAGCAAATCTTTCAAATAATCCCACCATCAACGGGATGTTGTCTCCTTTACTACGGTTACTTTACTTGGTCACCGTGTGAATTTCTTTGAAATGAACCAAATTCTTTTATTTGTTGGTTGTTGCATATTTAACCTCTACAGTCAGGAAAGGAGGAGATGAGGCCTCAACAATGTTGGGTTGTAGCTGTGGTTCAGGTTAGAGTGAGTGTCCATGGAATAAATGTAAGTCAGTGAACTGGAAACATGACTGTGTTAAAACTTTTTTTTCCCTTTTTATAATGAGTGTAATCAAAGGTGTACAGAAGTATCTCCACTTTGACTTTTCTGTGTCACCATCAGAGCTTCTGCACAGTGTGGAGAAAGATCCAGAAGCAGAGCTGAACTGCAGACAGCCAGTCAGAGCAGCTGTGTACAAAGTAAGACTGAACATCTGTCTGCTGATGGACTCATTTCTGAAAACTGGACTTCTTGTGTTGTTCAGACATTGAAGAGTTTTCTTACTCTTTAGTCTCATTGTTTTTCTTTCTTTCAGCAGATGTTGGTCTGCAGGAGGTTTTAGATGAACATAAGATCAGTCTGAGGAGGAGATGTGAACGTGTGACTGAAGGAAGTGTTGAAACAGGAAGTAGAACCCTCCTCAACAGGATCTACACTGAGCTCTACATCACAGAGGGACAGAGTGAAGAGGTTCATACCCAACATGAGGTGAGGCAGCTGGAGACAGCTTCCAAGATGGACGCCCTCCATGGCGCTCCGATCAGGTGCCAGGACATCTTTAAAGCCTTACCTGACCAACAGAGACCCATCAGAGTGGTTCTGACCAACGGCGTGGCTGGTGTTGGAAAACCCTTCTCAGTGCAGAAGTTCACTCTGGACTGGGCAGAGGGCTTGGAGAACCAACATGTCAGTGTGGTGGTTCTGCTTTCATTCAGGGAGCTGAACCTGATCAGAGATGAGCAGTACAGTCTTCTGGAGCTGCTCCATGTTTTCCATCCAACATTACAGAAGGTCACAGCAGAGAAGCTGGCTGTCTCTCAGCTTTTGTTCATCTTTGACGGCCTGGATGAAAGCAGACTTTCATTGGATCTCACCAACAGGAAGCTGCTGTCTGATGTCACACAGAAGTCATCAGTCAGCCAGCTGCTGACAAACCTCATCCAGGGGAATCTGCTTCCCTCAGCTCTCGTCTGGATAACTTCCCGACCTGCAGCAGCCAATCAGATCCCTCCTACATGTGTCGACAGGCTAACAGAAGTACGAGGCTTCACTGACGCCCAGAAGGAGGAGTACTTCAGGAGGAGATTCCGTGATGAAGAGCTGTCCAGCAGAATCATCTCCCACATGAAGACATCCAGGAGCCTCCACATCATGTGTAGCATCCCAGTCTTCTGCTGGATCACTGCTACAGTTCTGGAGCACATGTTGACTACAGAGCAGAGAGGAGAGCTGCCCAAGACCCTGACTGACATGTACTCACACTTCCTGCTGGTTCAGACAAAGAGGAAGAAGAACAAGTACCGTGAGGGACATGAGACGAGTCCACAGGAGCTGACGAAAGCTGACAGGAAAGTTCTTTTGAAGCTGGGGAAGCTGGCGTTTGAACATCTGGAGAAAGGAAACATCATGTTCTACCAAGAAGACCTGGAGCAGTGTGGTCTGGATGTGACAGAGGCCTCGGTGTACTCAGGAGTTTGTACAGAGATCTTCAAAAGAGAGTGTGTGATCTTCCAGAAACCAGTCTACTGCTTTGTTCATCTGAGCATTCAGGAGTTTCTGGCTGCTGTCTACATGTTCCACTGTCACACCAAAAGGAAGACCAAGGTGGTAGAATGTTTTCTAGGGAATTTCCGAGAAGAATACAAAAACAGATCTATTTTTAAGAACATGTTCAAGTCTTATAGCTTCACATCACTGGATGTCTTTTTAACTAAAGTCATGTAGAAATCCCTCCAGAGTGAAAATGGCCACCTGGACCTGTTTGTTCGCTTCCTTCATGGCCTCTGTCTGGAGTCCAACCAGAGACTCTTAGTAGGTCTGCTGCGTCAGACAGGGAACGGTCCAGGAACCATCCAGAGAGTCATCAACAACCTGAAGGAGATGAACAGTGATGAAATCTCTCCTGACAGAAGCATCAACATCTTCCACTGTCTGATGGAGATGAACGACCTCTCATTATTTCACGAGATCCAAATGTTCCTGAAGTCAGAGAACAGATCAGAGAAGGAACTCTCTGAGATCCAGTGCTCAGCTCTGGCCTTCATGCTGCAGATGTCAAAGGAGGTTCTTAATGAGTTGGACCTGCAGAAGTTCAAAACATCAGAGCGGGGACAACAGAGACTGATTCCAGCTGTGAGGAACTGCAGAAAGGCTGGGTGAGTCCAGATGTGGTCATTAACATCATTGATCAGTGTAGGTTAGTAGTTTAATTTTGAAAATAAAATCACATTGTAACCACAAAGTGTTTGTGTCCGTACGCTGCAACCTTCCACACCATTCCTTTATTGTACAGACTCAGCAGCAGCTCCATGGATCCCAAATCCAAGAGTGGAGAACAGATTTGAAGTGTGTCACATCCATGCAGTCACAGCTGTTTCCACCATGTTTCCACTGATATTAATCCTGTTCAATGACACGTTTCATATCAGTAAATATGTTCTTTAGGACGTCCACTGACATGTTTAAGTGTCCTGCTGGAAATCACTCAAATCATCCATGAAATCCATGAAAAATCCTTTTAGTGTTTCTAACTTCACCCTCTGTCCTCTCTCTCTCTCCATCCTCCTCACTGCTTCTTTCACTGATAATCGAACAAACATCGTATTCAGCTACAAAATAACACAATAATATCATCTGATGATCATTATTATGAGAGCAGGATCCATATTTGATATCAGAGTAACACACTGCTTGGTTATGTGCAGTCATCATCAGTGACAGTGGTCAAACAGAAGCTCTCTGATTGGTTGCTGACCTTGGTCACCTGTCCACTCTCACCTGTTTGTGTTTGCTCTCTCTTTGCTGTCTCCATCCTCTCTCTCCTTTCTCTCCCTCTCTGTCTTTGTACCGTCACTCAGGTTCAATGGAAACAGTGACATTTACAAACCAATCAAAGACAAACTGATCCATGTCAGGTTATAACAATATTTAAAATTTTTTCTGCCAACTAGTGACACACCAGCAGATAATGGCTCAGAAAGCTAAAATTAGACAATCATTTCGGTGTTTAGTTCCCCTGAAATCAGATCTGATATCAGCAGCTCTGAGTTCATTCATCATTATTGTCCAGTGATGAGATTTCTGCTCCGTTTGGTAACAGTCAGCAGGTTTTTCCTGCATGTGGACGTGAACAGTCGTACCTGACAGCAGGTAGCAAACAGAGATCATCTTTCCAGCTGGAACTCTTCACGGAGCTGAACTCATTCAAAATGTTCTGGAGTCAGATTCAAAACAGGAAACAGTCCAAATGTGTGTCTTCACTCTGACTCTGGATCAGATCTCAGTGACAGACTGTGGATATTATGGAAGCCTAAATGTGACTCCATCTTCCTCCTTCATCTGCAGATTAAAGCCAAACAAAGATTCTCATTAAAAGTCTGCAGGTCTGAGAGAGACTCAATTGTTGTCTCATGTCAAACAATCCAAAATGCTGCAGCAAGAGTACTGACAGGGACTAGAAAGAGAGAGCATATTTCTCCTGTTTTGGCTTCCCTTCATTGGCTTCCTGTTAAATCCAGAATTGAATTCAAAATCCTGCTCCTCACATACAAGGTCTTAAATAATCAGGCCCCATCTTATCTTAATGACCTTGTAGTACCATATCACCTTATTAGAGCACTTCGCTCCCGCTCTGCAGGCCTACTTGTTGTTCCTAGAGTATTTAAAAGTAGAATGGGAGGGAGAGCCTTCAGTTTTCAGGCCCCTCTTCTGTGGAACCAGCTTCCAGTTTGGATTCGGGAGACAGACACTATCTCTACTTTTAAGATTAGGCTTAAAACTTTCCTTTTTGCTAAAGCATATAGTTAGGGCTGGACCAGGTGACCCTGAATCCTCCCTTAGTTATGCTGCAATAGATGTAGGCTGCCGGGGGATTCCCATGATGCATTGAGTTTTTCCTTTCCAGTCACCTTTCTCGCTCACTATGTATTAACAGACCTCTCTGTATTGAATCATATCTGTTATTAACCTCTGTCTCTCTTCCACAGCATGTCTTTTATCCTGTCTTCCTTCTCTCACTCCAACCGGTCGCAGTAGATGGCCGCCCCTCCCTGAGCCTGGTTCTGCCGGAGGTTTCTTCCTGTTAAAAGGGAGTTTTTCCTTCCCACTGTCGCCAAAGTGTTTGCTCATAGGGGGTCATATGATTGTTGGGTTTTTCTCTGTATCTATGAAGCGCCTTGAGGCGACTTTTGTTGTGATTTGGCGCTATATAAATAAAATTGAATTGAATTGAATTGAATTGAACACAGTAAGAGGAGCTGAAGCACAGATGTGAAGAGCAGATTCATCAGATTATGACCTCACTCTGTTTTGTCTTCATATACATTCAGTCTGTGTTTATAATGCAGATTTTCTGCTTTTATAATAACACATTTTATATTTTCTATCATCACAGACTGACTCGGTGTCGACTCTCAGAGTCTCACTGTGAAGTTGTGGCCTCAGCTCTGAAGTCCAACCCCTCCCATCTGACAGCGCTGGACATGAGTGAAAATGATGGCCTCCAGGATTCAGCAGTGAAGCTTCTGTGTGCTGGACTGGAGAGTCCAAACTGTCGACTGGAGATTCTGAGGTGAGTTCACTGACTGCGGCTGTTGTAGTTTTTCTATATTTCAGGTCTTTGATTGATGTTTGAAACTTTCTTTAGTTCCTAAATGTTCAGGATGTGTCTGAAGACAAATGTGAAGAAGTTTGAGTGCTTTCAGAAATGTTGTCTTTCCAAACGACTGAACAACAGTTTTTCCTTTTGGCTCCAAACAGAAGTGACAGACTTGAGCAGGGTTCATTTAAAGGCTGAAAGAAGTGGAGTAGTGACGGGGAAATGTTTGACAGGACAGTGTTTCAGCTCCACAGGTTCATATTGTGCTCCATCAGTCAGTGAAGATGAAGTCAGTGCTGATGAGGCTGTAGAGTGTGTGAGGGATGTGAATGAGGATGATGAAGATCTGATGATAGCAGATAAAAACAGGCTGCAGAGACTTTGAGCCATACAGGGCACACAGTGTGTGTACAGAACAGCTGAAATCATTATGGAGCCCTCACTGGAATATGGAAGCATCACAGTACAGCTTCACTAAAGTCTCTGATATGAGATGAGAAATGAAGCGGTCAGAGCTTTTTCATGAGTGGAAATCCACTGTGACTGTGAGCTGCTGCTACAGCCTCCAGATTAGCCAGCAGCTCATCCTGCTCAACATTTTCTCACCAACTTTAATGGAAGTGTGATGTTTTCAGCTGGAGTGATGGTCAGGGTGGCATCCCTCTCCTCTTCTTCTTCTCCTCTTCCTCTTTCATTTGTAAAGCCACTTCTGCTGCTTTCATTCATTTGAAAATCTTCTTCTTTGGCTCTCGGAGGAGGTGGACGCACTTTTTCTCCTCTCCCTTATCTTCCTTGCTTATGTCCTTGTCTATTCTCGTGGGTTTTTTTGTATTTTCCCTGGAACACTCTCTCACAGTCTATTCTCTAAAAGAGGAATTATGGATTTGATCAACTGGTCCCTAAATGCAATTGACACCCCTTTCTCAATGAGAAGTTTGGGCTTTGGTGAGCCTGAGTGCTGAAGATATCTACCTATTCGGAACTATGGTAACAGGGTTCTGGCTGATCGGAGCTGGCTTGGCCCTGACTTATCGAAGAATTAAGGAAGCGGAACCGGCTGTTCAAACCCCCACAAGGCTGCCCGCTGGGATTGGAAGGATGGGAGAGGCATGATTTTCTCAAAATGGGCTCATTGAGTCAGCACGGATAAGATCTTGGAGAGGCTACGGCTGCTGTGAATACTCAGAATAAGATCTCTGACTGCAGACTGGATACATCTCAGAAGGGCTAGCCCGGAATAACATCTCTGGGCGGAAATCGGATGACATCTCGGGGAGGCACACTGCCGTGAGTTCTCAGAAATTTGCTCCTTGAGCACAAGAAATGACAACATCACAGAACGCAAGTATGGCGAAGCTCGCGACTCTCCAACGGGAGATTGAGAGACCAGTGTTGGACTGTAGAACTGCTTTGAAATTCATATGAGCTGTTCGCACTTAAGTAAAAAATAACATCACTTATGCGGATACCCCTTTGGCGCCAGCTGCAAGGCCGGAGCTGAACAAAACACCCTGATAACGACTGTGTTGAGACTGTTCTTCCCATTTTATGCAAGGCCACCTGGGTTGGCTGGAAGACTGTTTACTTAGCCTGGCAGGGCGAAGGACACTGTCTCAGCTGAACTCTGGACACACACACACACACATATACTGATACTGATAAGCACCCACTGACGCATCACCCTCCCTACCCCGGATCCAACGCCACCTCCAACGCTTACCTCCCTTCTGATGTGGACATCGGGTCAGTTGGAGGCGCAGTCGAAAGATTGCAGCGGTCCCAGATCAGATGTACACACTGGAACGCTTTCCCATGTTGCTGTCTGTGTTTATTGTGCGATGGTGTGTTGATATCTGTGCATTCCTGTATTATCCTTCTGTGTTACACATTTCGATGTTTTTTTTTCCTCGCTACCTAGCCTGACCTGTCTCCCCAATGTGATGTTTGTGTATTGTATGTATGGTCGGCAAGGTCTGTCATCTCGGTTGTGGGCAAAAGACCTGCAACTGACAAATAAACCCACAACTGACAAATAAAGGCCATCTCATCTCATCTCATCTCATCTCATCTCATCTTGTAGCTGAGTTTGGGAGAGACTAACAGCCTCGGCAGCAGAGGGGAGAAAGGCTGTAACACCACAACTTTACTCTGTTCTACCTGTCACATCATTTTATCAGGAAACAAATATGCTCACGTTTTTACTATGTTTGTCTTGAAGATGTAAGAAGATCACATGGTGCTTTTTATTATTGTGTTGGTTTGTTTCCTGTCTCTTGGATGGGGCCCAGCTGTGCGTGGCCCCTGGGCCTGTGGTCAGAGTGTGTGCTGGATAATCCGACCCAGGATGAGGCCAATCTGACATGGGATGAAATGTCTGTCACATAATTGAGCTTAGTGTAGTTTCATTTCTGCACAATTTAAAATCAACCAAAACTTTGTTCTGTCTTTTCTATGTTATACTGTAGACTTTCTTTGATACTGTGTCCAAAAGGAGCAGCTTTTACTTTGAAGGGGAGCCGTCTCTGTTTCCTGTTAAGGTTGGATGATGGAAGCAAATTAGTGTGTGATGTTCTTTCAGTGTTGCACTTTGTAGATGGTCCCTGAGCACTGGTCTCACAGTCAGCTGCACATAGAGACCAGTGTTGTTAGTCCAGGTCAGAAGATGACTTGTTGGAATGAAAATGAGCTTGTAGTTTGTCTGCTTTAATAATGTGACTGGAAAAAGGTGTTGGCCTTCAAATATGTCCATTTCTTTCACACTTCACCTTTAAAAGTGAAGCCTTGTGGTTTCTGGAAGGAAAAACACGACTTTTTCAGGTCTTTGTCCTGTTTTTATGATAAATGTACAACTTTAATGTGAAACATTCAGAGTTTTTTCTCTTGTTGTGTTTGTTTGAAGCTGCTTCCTGTTGGCTTCAGCTGTTTGGAGTTTCCATTTTCTAAACTTCTACATTCTGAACCTTCTTCAGCTCTGAACAGATGATGAAACACTGAATGATTTCAAGCTCACACTTTGTCTAATAAACTTACATCTTTCATTCTTTAAACAGATTGAGGAGCTGTGGTTTGTCAGAGATCAGCTGTGATTATCTGGCAGCAGTACTGAAGTCCAACCCCTCCCATCTGAGACAGCTGGACCTGCACTTCAACAACAATCTGCAGCATTCGGGAGTGAAGCATCTGTGTGGTTTCCTGGAGAGTCCAGGATGTGGACTTGAAACTCTGAGGTCAGTCAGCATGTTTTAGTTGTGCTGAGATGAATATGATGTGAAAGTTGTGCTGACACTAAACTGCAGACATCAGGCTGATATTATACTGATCCACACTGAGGATCTTCATGGTAAAGTCTGTTTTCTTCTTCTCTGGTTTAGTCCATTGACTGTAGCAGAACAATGTTCACATTTCAAACAGTGATACTCAACGTATGGCCCGTGGTCCACACGCGGCCTGCCCACCTTTCCTGATTCAGAGAGAGGGGACCCTGATTAACTGTGTAGCGTTCTTCCTCACAGTTCTAAGTATCAGACACAACAATGAATAATCCACAGCTGACTGTCTTTAGCAGGTCAAAGTTCACGGCACACAGCAGACAGTGGGAAATATTATAATTCTGATCATTTATCAGGACATATCCATATTTATAAAAACAAAGCTCACACTGTGAGACTTGATCAGAGGTGTGATCATCCCAGCAGAGGCCTTTGTGTCAAAGTCACTGAGGATCAAACAGAAACATATGATGCAGATTTTCCTGTTCTGACTTTTTATAGCAGATAACCTTCAAAATATTCTGCAGTCGATCAAAAACTGAAGCAAACCATGAATCAACATGTGAACATGACCTGATGCTGCTGAAGTGAAGCAAAGTTACAGAGGTTTGATTACAGACACAGCTGAGAGTTTGTAATCTGTCATCATTTTAAAAGGTTTAAATTTCTTCAGTATTGAACAGCAGAAATGAGGCTTTGTTTTCGGAGGCCGACAGCAGTGAACACAACAGCAGACT
Organism: Neolamprologus brichardi; assembly: GCF_056152115.1. Classification (NCBI taxonomy): domain Eukaryota; kingdom Metazoa; phylum Chordata; class Actinopteri; order Cichliformes; family Cichlidae; genus Neolamprologus; species Neolamprologus brichardi. Next base: position 55,232,664 of record NC_142106.1, on the reverse strand, counting down.
GGTGCGTAATAAGCAGTGAATAATGCAGAAAACAGATTTTTGAAGGTCAACTGTTCTTGAAGTACACTGAGAGAGAGAGAGCTGTGCAGGAAGTAAACGTCAAAGTCAGAGAGAATTCATGACGATGTTCATCAAACGTAAAGCGTAGTTTGGATCTTGTCTTGCTGCTGGTTCAGTCAGTTTTGGTTGGAGACAGATGAAACCTGCAGCTTCAGGATCTGTGAGCTGTCCACTTTCAGCCCCGACGGCGCATCCGTGTACGTGCCGTCGAGTGAACGATCCACGCTCTGTGTTTCCATCTTTGTGTGTTTAGCTGCTCTCATTTACTGTTTTATCTGTTTGGTTGTTGTTGAAATACTTTTGGGAGCTTTAACCTGAGATTCTGGCAAAATACATTTATATTAAAAATCAATTCAGGATTGAATGAATCACCATTGCTTTATTCAAATTTAAACCATTTAAATAGGAAAATCCATTTTTTTTATAGCCGCCTCTAATGCTGGGTAATGTCAGCTGGTCCATGTGCAGCTGGCTGTGAGGCTCAGGGAGCGTCTACAAAGTGCAACACTGAAAGAACATCATTCATAAATATTGAGTAATAACTGGACTCTCATACAGCGAGACTCAAATGCCTTTAAACATCAGCTTATCCTGTTGAGTCCAACACTGAGTTTGTAAAAACATGTTTGTTTGTTTGGTTTCTGAGGAAAATCATTCAATAACTTGCTGCTAATACACAACATTTCATCATATTTCCTCATAACCCTCTTTTGTCTGACCATTTGAATCCCATTTAAATTTGCAATAAAGGATCCACAGAGTTTGGTGACAATAATGACAATAGATGTTTGTGTGAAAGTGCTGGAAGCAAATTAGTGTGTGATGTTCTTTCAGTGTTGCACTTTGTAGACGCTCCCCGAGGACTGGTCTCACAGCCAGCTGCACATAGAGACCAGTGTTGTTAGTCCAGGTCAGAAGATGACTTGTTGGAATGAAAATGAGCTTGTAGTTTGTCTGCTTTAATAATATGACTGGAAAAAGGTGTTGGACTTCAAATATGTCCATTTCTTTCACACTTCACCTTTAAAAGTGAAGCCTTGTTGTTCCTGGAAGGAAAAACACGACTGTTTCAAGTCTTTGTCCTGTTTTTATGATAAATGTACAACTTTAATGTGAAACATTCAGAGTTTTTTCTCTTGTTGTGTTTGTTTGAAGCTGCTTCCTTTTGGCTTCAGCTGTTTGGAGTTTCCATTTTCTAAACTTCTACATTCTGAACCTTCTTCAGCTCTGAACAGATGATGAAACACTGAATGATTTCAAGCTCACACTTTGTCTAATAAACTTACATCTTTCATTATTTATACAGATTGAGGGGCTGTGGTTTGTCAAAGATCAGCTGTGATTATCTGGCAGCAGCACTGAAGTCCAACCCCTCCCATCTGAGAGAGCTGGACCTGACCTACAACAAGCTGCAGGATTCAGGAGTGAAGCATCTGTGTGGTTTCCTGGAGAGTCCAGGATGTGGACTTGAAACTCTGAGGTCAGTCAGCATGTTTTAGTTGTGCTGAGATGAATATGATGTGAAAGTTGTGCTGACACGAAACTGCAGACATCAGGCTGATATTATACTGATCCACACTGAGGATCTTCATGTTAAAGTCTGTTTTCTTCTTCTCTGGTTTAGTCCATTGACTGCAGCAGAACAATGTTCACATTTCAAACCTTCAAAGAAGAAGAAAAATCCTCCACTGGATAATTCACTGTGAAATTCTCAAACTCTTCTTTCCACCTTAAAGTCTGTCTGACAATGAAAAAAGCAAAATGTGCGTTTGCTTTACAGACAGCAGTCCAACACAAACATACACACATCATCCAAAACACAGTCCAACATCCAAATCTCCTCCACTGCCAGCATGAATGATGGCAAAGAGAAGGAGGAACATTCAGGGTTAGAATGAGTTTCATAAAGCAGACTGTGAAAATCAAAGCTGCATTAGAAAGCTTACATGAATGAATGAGTGGACAGAAGTGGACAGAGATCATCTGAAGCACTTTAAAGGCTTTAAATCAGCACATTTCTCTTTATTCTTTATCAACTCTGTTAGTCCACACCTACAGCCAATTTAGAAGCACCAATGAACCTAAGCCTCTGGTGGGGGGGAGGCTTAGCCACCGTGTTCAACGCTCGATTTCATTGCCATCAAACAATACAGCACGACTCTTTTTCTAGTTTTGAATTCCAGCTTTTTGAGTTACACCTGAACTCTGCTGCGCCTTTGCTTTGTGCCCTCATATACCGTCCTCCCAATTTTAACAAGGATTTTATCAAAGAGTTTTCAGGTTTTATGGCTGGAATTGTAGACGCGCCGAAAGGAGATGGAAAAAGGACAGATTGTATGTTTCTCTACAGATTTTAAGGACTTTCTGTCTTTCTGCTCACCAAGAAGCTGTAAAAACTGCAGACACAGTTTGTCTCAAACTTAGTGTCAGTAAACACTCACAGGCCTCAGGTACTTTTTAATGTCCTCAATCGCTTTCTTAGTTCACGTGATAATGTCGGAGTCATTTCTTCACCAAGTATTTATGATGATTTTTTAGCATTTTTTAATGACAAGGTTCTATCTATTAGGGCTCTTGTCTTGCCGACTGCTGCCTCAGATCCGAGTCTTTCTCCTGTGTGCTCAGCTGTCTTAGAGCGGTTTGATCCCGTCTCCCTTAATGACTTGACCACGGTAGTTTGTAACCTAAGATCATCACACTGCCCCTCTGATTGTCTCCCCCCAACTACTCTTTCAAGGTTTGTCAGGTTGGAGATTGGCCTATAATTAGCTAAGACAGCTGGGTCTAGGGATGCTTTTTAAGTAAAGGTTTAACTACAGCCAGCTAGGGATGGGTACCGTTTAGATTTGAAAACCTGCTAAATCAGAATCAGTTGCTGATGATGGCTTTTTTCTTTTACATTAATCACGTATAATCTTAACTCAAAATGAACATAGACTTGATTGCTCAGATCAGCCAATTCAAAATGCTAATTCAATCAACTCTGAGTTTATGGCTAGACTCAGCTTAAAAGCACTTTTAATACTGTTGGGCCTTTCATCCTGAGATTAATTAATACGTTCCTTGCTACAGGCTGCGTCCCATCATGCTTTGAACAAGCTATAGTTCAGCCTCTAAAACAAAACCTGGACCCAACTGTTCTGTCCAACTACAGGCCTATCTCAAAGCTTCCTTTTCTATCTAAAGTCTTGGAGAAAGTGGTCTACCTACACAGCAGATTCAAAAGTGTTAAATGTTTTGGTGTTAGTAGTCTTCTTGCAAAAGTAGAGTTAATTTTACTCTAAGTAGAGTCACATTCTTTCAATGTAACTCTGAGGTGTAAAATGATAGTAGTTAAAATCGAGTGTTAAAAATGAGTGTCTCTATGTCAAATCTGGAGGTGTTAAAATGGAAACATTAACTCTTGACCGCTTAACTCTGAACTCCTACAGGGGCTATGACACCAATAGAGTAAATTCACAGACTCCGCCCCCAGCACCAATCGGCTCCAACTGAAGCTGAAGTGAAGCCGTTTCAGAACATTTTGCTCTACATATTTGAGTTGTTTGCCATGCTTGGTAAGTCATTTTTTCAAAGATGGTTTCAATTATTATTATTAGCTTTTACTTCTGTGGCTCTTTGGAGTTGAGACAAAGCTGTGTGTAAGGCATTAGCCATGTTGCTCGGTGATAGCATAATATTCTGTTTTAGCTAGTTGAAAGGTATTGTTTGCGGGCAAATACCACAGCCTTGAAAAAAAGCTTGCAGGTGAATTTTCAGTCAAACCTTTGGTCAAATACACCTAAAACAATGTCTAGAATGTGAAATGTTGGTATAATGGTGCTACTTGAAGCCTGAAAATGATCTCCCATAAAAAAATTAAAAAAACAGAGCAAACAGCAGTAGCAGACGTCCTGACTGGGTTCTACGTTAGCATTTAGAGCCCACCAGAGTTTTGTGCACACGGTTTAGGTAAAAATGAAAAAGGTTGAGGTTTTACATTTAGTTCAGTATTACCTGTTGCCTGTGTCCTTGTCTTTTGGGAAAATACCTTACACAAGTAATGGCTCAAAAAGGATTCCTTTTTTTTTTTTTTTTACTGTGCTGAAATTGATTTGTGCCATTAATTAGTGTCAACTAATTTTTATTCAATCTCCACATAGGATATGCTTGTGAAGATGGAATATGGGGGAGAGCAGAAGTGCGTTGAAGTTCCACAAAGTGATGAATGAAGGACATGCATATTGTATTGAAGAAATAAGTGATGAGAATGCTGTTATTTGCATTTACCAGCTCACCTATGTCAGACCTTTTGATAAACAAAATTCTAATGAAAGTGAGAACATGTACACTGTTACATCTTTCAGAAAATGTTTTGAAATTGTGGTGCACAGTTCAGAATAAATGTTTTTCAAAAACCATTGCGTCTTTTTAGTAAATGTTTATTTCCAAAAGAAATTTCTAGAAGTTCAGAACAGTAAAATTCCCGCTTTTTAGAATTAATTAGAAGATAACTCTTATGTAGTTGAACTAAAATACTCTTTGAGAGTTAATATATAAACTCTTAACACCAAGTGTTAAATTATCAACTCCAGACAGATTTGGTGTTTAACACTAAATCAGAGTTAACGTACCAACTCTCCAAAAAGAGTTAAATTAACACTCTCTGGTGTGGACCCATATAGACACTTTAATAGTGTTGAAATCAAATCTGACAGTGTTAATTTGGACATGCTGAATTTGCTGTGTACAGTTGCAGGCCCACCTTGATTTTAATATGATCTCTGAAAAATTTAAATCTGGTTTTAAATCACTACATAGCACTGAGACGGAACTTTTAAGGATTTTTAACGATATTCTTTTAACTCTGGACTCTGGCAGCCCTGCTGCCGTTTTATTGTTGGACTTGTCAGCAGCTTTTGACACGGTCGACCATCACATCCTGTTATCACGGCTAGAATTTCATGCTGGCCTAAAAGGATCTGCCCTACAGTGGTTTCGTTCCGATTTGTCATAAAGGTTTTTTCATGTCAATATGGGCCCCCACAACTCCAAAATAGCCCCTCTTAAATACGGTGTAGCTCAAGGCTCTATTTTGGGTCCTGCCCTGTTCGCACTCTATTTGTTGCCATTGGGCTCCATCTTCTCGCGGTACAGCATTTCATTTCACTGTTTTGCTGATGATTTGCAGATTTATCTACCTTTGAAAGCAGGGTCAGACCATCCGCAGCTCTTATTACGCTGCCTTGATGATGTCAAACAGTGGTTGTCATTAAATTTTTTAAAGCTAAATAAAATAAAACTGAGGTTGTCATTTTAGGCAACTTTAATCATATCAACAGCACTCTGGGCGCCCTTTCCTCGTATTGTAAAACACATTAATTAATGTTGAGGAATTTAAGTATTTGGGAGTGCTACTAGACTCTAAATTATCCTTTAAAAAACACATTAAAAAAGTAGTGAAAACTGTAAATGTTAATATACAGAACTTTAGACATATCTGCACATCATTAACAGACACAGCAGCGATTACATTCCTGCATTCTATGATACTGGCTCATATTGAATATTGTATTACAAGTTGGTCCTATACGAGCTCTGCTGCTATTGGGCCAATCGAAGTATGCTACAAAAGAGCATTGAAAATATTAGATAAAAAACCTTTTTCATATCACCATTGTCAAATTTTAGAAAAATACAAGTTTTTAAATTTTACTAATTTCAAATTATTTAAATCTTCCTGTCTAATATACAAAGTTATACATGGTCTGGCGCCTCCACCAATGAGTGATTTTATTAAACAAAAGTCTAGCAGTGTTGCCGGGTCTCGACTGACTCGAGCCACTGTTAGAGGTGATTGTGAACTGGAATTCAGGCAGACCACCTTTTCACAGAATGCTCTGTCATATCAGGGAGTGAGCTTCTGGAATAGTCTTCCACTGTCAGTGAGGGAAAGTACAAGTCTACCCATCTTTAAGAGTCACTTAAAAGGGCGGCTGAGGGACACACAAACATGTAATCATGTTTAATAATCATGTTTTATATTGGACGGGAAAAAGAGTTAGTGTATTACAAAAAGGGAAACAACTGTTAGTGCAATGGGTGAACGCAATATCACGACGGTCAGGGCATGTACAATACTGGGGTTTGTGCAATATAATTGATGTGTTTCCGTTATTGTTATCTATACCGTCCTCTGTGTCCACTCTCCTTGTCATTGTTTGTTCTAGTATAATGTGATCACTGTTTTTGTCCTTGTCACATGACCTGTAAATAGTGTCTCTGTATGTTTTTACTAACTTGTGTTTAACACCAACCTGCCAGAGGGTCTGCAGATGGAAATTAGCCCAAGGCTGTAATCTGGCATATTTACATTTGTTAAAATGTTCATTAATATGTATTGCCCCTCTTTCTAAAAATAAATAAATAAACAAATGTAAAAAACCTCAGTGTCTACATAAACAGGTGAGTGCAGTAGTTCAGTCCTGTTTTTTTCAGTTAAGACAGCTAGCCAAGGTAAAGCCATACCTCCCGGCTAACGTCTTTGAGCGTGTTATTCACCTTTTTCTTACTTGCAGATTAGACTACTGCAATTCATTGTATTATGGTCTAGATCAGGCCACCATCCATCGTCTTCAGATGGTTCAAAATGCAGCTGCTCGCCTGCTAACTGGTACCAAACGGAGAGAGCATATAACCCCAGTTTTAGCTTCTTTACACTGGCTTCCTGTCTTCTACAGGATCCAATTTACACTTTTACTTTTTGTTTTTAAGTCACTTAATGCCCTAGCCCCTCCTTACCTGTCTGAGCTCCTCTCTGCCTATGCTCCAGGAAAAACCATGAGGTCTAGCTCAAAACGAATGCTGTCCATCCCACGGACTAATCTCAAATCCCGTGGTGATAGATCCTTCTCTGTGGCAGGTCCCAGACTTTGGAATAGTTTCCCCTTAAATATTAGATCAGCACAAACACTTGAGCAATTTAAATCATTACTAAAGACACATTTCTATGCCCTGGCTTTTAACACACTATGACCCAAGCATTTTGGTCTTATTTGAAATAGTTTTAGTTATTGTTTTAATTATTTTATTGTCCTATTATTGTTTTTTATTGTTATTATTGTATTACATTGTTGCTTTTTAATACCATTTTTATATTGTTAAGCACTTTGTGCAGCATCAGCTGTTTGAAATGTGCTATATATATATATATATATATATATATATATATATATATATATTGACCTTGACATTGACCTTAAGCAGCATTTCATTGGACTGTGGGAGAACATCCAACCTCCACAGAAAGGCCAACAAGCTTCAACCTACGACCTTCTTACTTTAACGCACTAGTGCTAACCACTTTTCCCCATTTCAGCCCAAATCCTGCATCTTCCTGTTTCTGACTCCAGGCCAGCTCCACTAACACTTTCTCATCAGACACTGCCACCTAGTGGAGGAGGTCTTAGTTCCATTTGAAGCTTCAGATTACAGTTAGTTCCTTTGCAAAGAGGTGGAGGTGGTGGGGCCACAGCACCATCATCACTGAGTGCTAGGGATGGGTATCGTTTAGGTTTTATCCGATACCGGTGCCAACCCCGTACTTTTGAAACGGTGCCGGTGCTTAAACGGTGCTTAAAGAATGGCGAGCACAAACTTTGTCCAAAAACCTCTCATGTTTAGCTGTTTTCCACTTTTTCTTTGGTCATTTTAGCTTTTTTGACCAGGGTGAAGGGAGTATCTGCCATCAAACAAGAAGACAGCTGCATGTAACTACGATGGTGTTTGCTAGTTCACCTTACATGCATTAACCTCCTAAGTAGGGCTGGGCTATATCATACCGTTCACGGTAATACCGGTATAATTTTGGGCAACTATAGGAAAATGAAATATCGCGATAGAATATGGGTAAAACGCGCATGCACAGTGCCTTTGTTTTCATACGCACATCGCGGAAAAAGCATGGCGGCGACGCAGAATGAGAAGAGCAAAAGCGGATCGTTGAACGAAACGGATTAACCAGAACTGGTTTGTAAAAATGCTGGAATTTCAGTGGTGTAGAACTGGTTTAGCTTTCATCCGTCAGATACACAACAAAGCACTATTTTTGGTAGAGCATGCTAGCGGGCTGTCGTTATTACCGTGTTGTTTGGAAAATATGGCACACTTAAAATCAATCCTTTGATTTTTCTGAAAATTGACAGTGCCCCTTATAATCCCGTGTGCCTTATGTATGAATTCTGGTTGTGTTTACTCACCTCGAAATGATTTTATGTACATGGCACTCGAAAATCTGTCAGATGTTTCAGCACGACTTTGCTAAGCTACGAAGCCGCACCGCTTGATGGATTGTTGGAGCATTACTGCTATCGTAGGCAGGTGCCTCGCGGAGTGATATGTACTGTGCTTCAACATAACATTACCGTATTGTGTGTGTATAACCTCTTTTTAAGTTTTGTGGATATTATACATGGTTATGCTGAGGATATGTCGGCCAGTTTCTACTGGAAATGCCTTTTGGTTAAACTGTCAGCAAGGAATTTGCATTTGCACTGTTACATTTTTATATAACTTTAATGCAAAAAACAGCTGCTTGTTTAAGTGAAAATACATTGATGGGGTTTTTTTTGCACTAATAAAGTTGTGGAGTTGTAAAGCATTTTGTCTAGTGTCAATTATATTGTCAGTTATATTGTTATCGCAAATTTTCAAATGTATATCGTGATAAATATTTTTGGTCATATCGCCCTGCTCTACTCCTAAGACCCGAACTCTTCCACGGCATGCATTTTTAATTTCACTTTGATATTTGGGCATATTAGGGCCCGATGTAAAAACAAAGAATTACTTAGATTTTTTTTTTTTTTACCTTATTTTTGTTTTTAAGAAAAATAAGAGCCACATATGAGGATATTCGTTTAAAATTTTGATAGAACAGTAGCAGTATAACATCCTTGTAAGTGGATATCAGGCCCATGTAGAGCAAAATTGAGTATTTTGGTCTCAATAACCCAAAATGTGATGTCCACATATGTGGACGGCAGATCCTAGGAGGTTAATGTAATAACATGGTTAACCTACTCAACGTAAATTACACACAAACAATATTAAGCTACTCACGCAGAGAAGAACGGCTGCTGCTGCCATCATCATCCGTCATCATTTCTGCTACACTGGCAGGGCTAGGGGCCAGGACTCTCCTCTTCGGGTTCTTGGGGGATGTTGCTAACTCCGGGTCTGATAACAGGCACCACACCCGCAGTAGATGTGCTCGGTGTGAGATCTCGCAGCAAGCTATCAAATACGGTGCATTTCTAATTTCTAATTTAAAAAGCTATGCGTCGCTGGGCGTTTCATCAGATTAGAGGTGTTACTGTCACGATCCTGGGTCTTTTGACCCAGCGTTTTGAGTTTTAGTTTATGTTTAAGCCCTTCAGGTTTTCTAAGTTCATTTTTTTTATCATGCCTAGGTTGTTATAGTTCTTTGTTATTAGATTCCCCTTGTGTCTTCCACCCATGTTAAGTCTCCCTTGCCCTTCATGTGTATCATGTCTGTGTCTTACGTTGTCTAGTTCAGGTTGTCATGTCTGCGTCTTATGTTTCCTGTTTTATTTTGAAGAGGTCTGGTGTTCCTGCGTTCATCGTGTTTAGTTTTACTCTTCCACTGTGACGTCGTTATGTTCATGTGTGTCAGCTGTCCCCCATGTGTTCCCACTTCTCTCATTAGCCTCCTGTGTCTATTTAGTCTGTGCATTCTCATTCAGTTTTTTACAGATCGTCTGTGTTGTTCCCATTAGTCCTGCATTCAGGTTTTCATATATATATATATATATATATATATATATGCTCATCATCATTGCCATGTTTAGAGTTTTGTTTGTTTTTCTGTTTGCCAGGGTTTTTCATACTTCGTGCTTCCTTTCTAGTTTACCCAGTTTAGGTTATTGCTTAGTTTGCATTGTTTTTGCCCTTTTATTTTGTACTGTTCTGTCTGCCTTAATAAACAGCTCATCATCAGTTAAGTTTGAGTTTTAGAATGTCTGCACCTGGGTCTACTCTTCACACTCCACACAGTTTGCCAAGGCAAACTGTGTGGAGTTACCTCCTTTGCACAGTATCAACTGAAAGCACTTGTTGCAGGCTGCTGAGTTTGCATCTTTTGCTGTGAAGTACAGCCAGACTTTGACCGCTGCGCCTTGGGCATTTTTAATCTGTAGCTCTGCTCTAAAAGAACGTACGTACCTGGGCCTGCCTACTATTCTTGGAAAAGTAAAATGATTGGCTAGAATCCAAAGTGTGTGACATCTCAGGGAAAAAAAGCACCGAAATGTGCGCTGCTTTTTGGTCTGGTTACTATTAAATTTTGTTCTTTGAATTCTTTTGGCGGCAAAGAAAGACTGGACCCAGGGTGGTCAAAGCTCAAAAAATGATCTTTATTTTACATTCCAGGAACGGAGACCTGAACACACGAACACACGCGCTCAAGTCTGAAAGCAGCAGCAGCCAGCATGGTTATTTATATATTTCCGCAGCACGTCACACACTCTAAGTTTTGATCAAAACACTCTGCTTAGTTTCATTTTCTGTCTGCACCTCGTGTGCTCTGCAAAAACATGCAGTTTCCTGTCAGTACTTTTGCCTCAGACTCTACTCAGAGCTGGCCCTCTCTTATCAAAATACATAAAACAATATAAACAGAAAATAAGCACTAAGAATATATATTTAAATCCCAACATTACTGCCGTTTATGTCAGAATTGGTGCCATAATGGCACCGGATACCGGTACCCATCCCTACTGAGTGCCATAGGACACTTAACCTTTGTTTCCATATGCTGGGAACTTCCTGTTTTTTCCAAGGAGGACTGGAAAATGTGTGAAAACCTCCCAGTCAGTTCCTCACAGCACACTTCAATCATTTCCCTCCCACAGCATCAGGACCAGGGCTTTTTCTCTCTTTGGTCCCACTAAGAGATTTCCACACAAACACCTCATCAGTGGGACTCTCAGAGCTACCAGCCCTTTGCTACAATCACAAAGCTCTTCATTGAAATCAATGATATCAAAGCTGGAATCAAATGAGTCTTCTGCTGATTCAGCATCACATTCATCTTTGCTCCTTGTTCTGCATCCCCACCATGGACTTCATTCCTTTCCAAGCCAGCCTTGAGTGTCCTTTATTCAGCTCATCCTCTGCTTTACTTTTACACCTGATTTTAGCTGCTTTATCTCTCTTTCAACAAGTTTCTGTGCCTCAATCTTTTTCTTCTCTCCCTCATAACAAGACAGCTTCTTCTGCCTGAGAACATGTTGGAGTGATTTCCTAATCCAGGGCTGCTTATTGGGGAAAATACTTCCTGTTTTCAAAGTAATCCCCATTTTTCCCAGAAAGCAATGTAAGTAGAAATCGATGATCTAAGTGAGAACATGAGCCTGTAAAAAATCCCAGTGGGTGCAGTCAAAGCAGTCCCTCAGTCCCAGTATAGAGTCTTTGGTCCAGACTGGAACAACTGTGTGTCCAGTTTGAGCTCTCTTCAGTCCTGTGACCTGAGGGGCCATCACATCACATTTAGAAGCTCCCCAAATGGAGCAACAACACATGTCCAATACTTAGTCTGTCTTGTTGGACCAACTGGAAGAAATGATTCAAGGACTTAGTCACAGAACAGAGATTCAAATCTCCAAAATCCAACTGGCTGCATCAGGACATATAGTCTGAAACTCTGCACAGTTTCCTGTTTGAAGCTGCTTCCTGTTGGCTTCAGCTGTTTGGAGTTTCCATTTTCTAAACTTCTATATTCTGAACCTTCTTCAGCTCTGAACAGATGATGAAACACTGAATGATTTCCAGCTCACACTTTGTCTAATAAACTTACATCTTTCATTCTTTATACAGTTTGAGTTTCTGTGGTTTGTCAAAGATCAGCTGTGATTATCTGGCAGCAGCGCTGAAGTCCAACCCCTCCCATCTGAGAGAGCTGCAGCTGTCGAGAAACAACCTGAAGGATCCAGATGTGAAGCAGCTGTCTGATCTTCAGCAGAGTCCAGACTACAGACTGGAGACTCTGAGGTCAGTAGAGTGATGGAGTGAGTGGGTGGTGCTGTCAGCAGTATTGTACTAAACACAGTCAGTATGAAACAAAGATCCAGTGTTTCCTGTAAAGCTGCAGCTTCTCAGTGAAGCTGTGAGAGGAGAATGGTGACAGGCTTCAGGATTGGACACAAACACTTCCTGTTTCTGACATTTATGGTCACCGTAGTAACGGCTGACATGCTCTGATCAAACACTGTCAACAACCAATCAGCTCTCTGAACAAAGCAGCACGCAGACCAATGACTGCATTCATTTCCAAGTTTAAAGCAGTGAAGAACACAGTCTGTAGGTGAGGAAGAATTTAGTAAGAGCAGATGTTTGGATGGAATTCCTCCAGTTAACAGCTGGAACCGTCCATCTGGATTGTTGGGCTTGTTGTTGGGGTTCCTACAGAGCTCAGAGTGGACACACCAAGGTTCTTCTAATAAATGAAAGTCCAAACTCAAACTAGGAGGGAAAAACATTTTCATCAACTTCAATAAAAATCCAAAGATTAGAAAAAGTGAAGCAACAATGAGTCCTAGTACAGTCCCAGCACTGAAGTCCCTGCTGCTCTTTATACTGGATGTGCTGCATCACTGACTGACAGCTGATGAAGAGTCTCTGGAAACACTCGTTTATCTCCTCTGCTCTTCCTTCTTCTTTCTGCAGGTGGAGCTGGCTGTAAACAGGACGGTGTGTGTGCTGAGAGAGGAGGAGCTGTGTCCTGATGATCCAGAGAGGTTGAAGCAGCAGCAGCTTGTGTGTAGAGACGCTCTGACTGGGCCATGTTACTGGGAGGTGGAGAGGAGAGCTTCATCCAGCAGTGACTGACAGAGGAATGAGAAGAAGTGCAGATGATTGTCAGTGCTGCAGAGTGAACTGCTCTGAGAACAGCTCCACTGTCAGACACAATGTAGAGTCCAGCATCATCCCTGTGTGTCCCTCTGGATCTGACAGAGGATCATCAGTGTATCTGGACTGCTCTGCTGCTGCTCTGTCCTTCTACAGTCTCTGCACAGTCTCTGTCTGACTCTGGCTTCAGACCCTCCTGGATCAAACTCACCTGGAAAGACTTTCAAACATCACTCAATAGATTTGAATACAGAATATATTTGCTATATACTGTAGATGTACTGTAGAGTTGCAGTTTGTCACTTGTAAATACAGTCTGTGAGCAGCTATGAGCTGAAAGATCTTTCTGAAAACACGAAATGTTTTCACTCTTCTGTTGCTTTTTCATATATTTCCACAACATTAATATTGATCCCACCTGTCTCACCTGTTTCATGCTTTTATACATAATAACAGGACACGTGTGATCTGAGCACTGCTGTGGTTGCTGTGCTGCACGTCTTCATTTAGATAACAGCGACATCTAGTGGTTCAGAGGGAGAACTGCAGGAGGTGGAGCTGTGTTTTAGCCTGGAAAACTTTTTATCTTTTAGGCGCAGATACAAATATGACAAGTATCAGTGTAAGATACAAAAGGTCACATCAGTTAGCAGAGGGAACAGTGATCACACAGCAATGTAAGAATAGAAACATAACAGTGAATCTGGACATGTATACAGATGGAAGCAAACAAACAGGATGTAACACTACATTAAAGCCACAAATGAGAAGAAAACAAACCCAAAGGAAAATATATTCAAATATATTTGATCTCAGGAATCCAAATCAGATCCTTTAGAGCAGGGGTCGGCAACCCTGGAGCAGGAGAGACCCGAGGCGGCCGCCGGTCCGAGTGTCAGGTGAACTGAACTTCAGGTAAGAAGTTATGACCTGCAGTCTATCAGGGTCAGATATAAACCAAGTTTAGGTGGAGTTTATTTTCCTTATGCTGACTTTTTACAATCAGTTACAATAAGTCGTACTGCGTACTAGCTAACATGACAGAGTTTCTATATAGCTGGGTGGGTGCTATGATGTTACTGATAGTAAACATAAAAAACAGAATCGTCTCGTATTCAGAGAAAATATTACGTTTCGTGTTGAGCTGAGAAGGAACACAGTTTGTCCCGGACTTTAGCTAGAATGGAAAAGACACAAAGCTGGATTTATTCTGTGTCTTTACACTGTCATTCTATCCCCTCCCTCTCCTGTTGCTACTTCAATCATGAAACTGATCAATGATCAGCTGATCGGCTTTTCTCTCTTGTTTTTTTATCACTGAATTTGCGCCAGAAAGAGGAAACCAGCAGATGTCGCCCTAAACAACAGCAGCACTTTTAAGCTTGACCATCTGTTGTTAGAATTTATTTAATATTAATTTCTAGTATCAGCTGATGTTTGCTGGAGCCACAGCTGTAAAAGCTGCTGGTCATGATATCGGTTTGGATATGTGGTGAGAGGGAAACATGAAGATGAAACCAGGAGATGTCCTTACTGAATCATCAGAGCTGAGCAGGTGATGGAGAAACAGGTTTACCTTTTAAGTGACATGAATGAGTTGAAGGGAAGTTATGAACTGTTTCTGAGAGACAAATAACACCAGGATCCTTTTCTAAGTAGCTGACAGCTGGTAACTGTGCAGGGGCAGATCTAGCAAAGTTTTGCCAGGGGGGCAGGTAGGGCATTAACAGGGAGAGGGGGGCACAAAGAAATACTTTTCTTTCTTATTCTCATTTAAAATGTCTCACTTTTAATAAATAATTATCTGAATCTTACAACCAAAGTTTTCATCTGATGTAAAATGTATAGAAATCATACATATACCAACAAGACTGTACATCACTGTCACAACAGCATTTGTTTTCATTCAAAGGCTTTATGGCTTTAATACCTGGTGGGCCGGTCTCTAGTCAAAATGCCCGGGCCAATTTTTTGTCCCAGTCCAGCCCTGGGCACGACACGCAGTGAAGTAATCTGGGAAGGTGCATTAAAAAATAAATGGCCGGGCCAGCGGTGCACATCGCATATCAGCTTGCATAGACACATTAGTTGTGCCGCTTCTTAATGATGGTATCTTAGCTAACAACCCCAACAAACAGATTCAACTTGTAATTGGCTAAAAATAACTTAGCCTACCGGTGAGAGGGACGTTGCTAGCTGTCAGTTTTTTCAAGCAATGTTGAAAGTTCCACATTCAGACACTTCAAAAGCTTCAGGAGCATCAGCACCACGTAAATACTCGGATACATCCGGATACTCGAGACAGAATTCACAATGTGTTTTTGGGACTTTCAGGTGTTTGGACCAATGTTTTCTTTTCTGATCAAACCAGAAAACTTTAATGAGCAGCTGGGTTTGTGTCACATTAACTGGCTGGACACAGAGGACATCGAAATGCAGCTGATTGAACTGAAAAGCTCGACTCTGTGGGGTCAAAGACCATAAATAGCATTTGTATTTTCTGTTGTACAGTTCATTTGCTGTTATGGATAAAAAGTCTTTTTTTGTTTCAAAATAGCTGATAACTATTTGCTGATAGCTGCCAACATCTGCGCACAAATATAATCCTATAAAGTGGTTCTATATAGTGTGTAATTTATTGCTAATAAAATTATATGGCACATTGACTTCTGAGGAAATTTTAGATGCACTCATCATCAGAAAGGTTGCCGACCTAAACCAGGGGGTTTAGAGTATCATAGAGTTTTTGTGGTTTGTTTTCTTTAAGTCATTTCACAGATTTTCTCTATAATTTCAATTCCTTGAATAAAACAACAACCTTAGGGGATGATTTTGTAATCCGACTTTATGTATGAAAGATTTGACTAAACATAAAACAATCTTCCAACTCAGTCGTCATTCTTATCTTGTGAAATCAAACCAAATGTTCTGTTGTCTCTAAATCAGGGATTGATGAAATCTTTGGTTTCATCCATTTATGAACATGTTCTCATTCATATTAAATCGTAGTCTAAGTCATTCTTTAGAGCGATAAATGTCATTCATTATCTTCAAATGTGTTTCTGTTGTTTTGGGGGGAAGTTTGAAGTCAATTGTTCAAAGTCTGTTAATGAAACTTTATGAAGTTTATGTAGGATGTTTTTCCTATTTTGTATTTGTTTGAATTATTATGTATTTTTGACTCTTTCTGCCATGATGCCAGGTCTCTCTTGAAAACAACATTTTTAATCTCAATTAAATTTTCACCTGGAGAAATAAAGGATGATAATAATAATTTTGTCTTCAGGGAATCATTTCTCTGTAAAACAGCTTCTTCTGAAACTCTTGTTACATTTCTTGTTTATTGTTTGCTGGTTTTAGAAAAATGTCATCGTCTCTGTGTGAACTTAAACTCTACACGTGGTGTCAGCTATAATACGAGCTCTAGAGTCTAATAACGATGCTTTTATTATTGTCTGGTATCCAACCTAACCCTGGGCCTCTGGCTGAATGTGAAACACCAGCAGATGTTAAAAACTGTCTGGGTTACACGTGCTTCACGTCGTGTGCTTCCTAACATGGATATGATTGGAATCTGGGCCTGTTCAACCGGTGCTGGTATCATTGTTGTTTCTGAGACTTTCCAAATCTTTACTGGATAAAAACGTAGCAACTGATGGATTTAACATTTAGCACTCAGACTGTCCCAGAAAAGGCGGAGGTCTGGAAGTTTATGTGAAGGTCTGTCTTGCTGCTCAAGTCTTGTTCTCTCGATCTGCACCTCAGCGATTTGAAATCTTGGCCTTAACTATTGATCTGTTTGGAAATCAGACTGTTGTTGGCTGCTATCAGCCTCCATCTGCTTCCCCCAGCACATCACCGTCTCTGGTTCAGCTTTTATCTGAACTGCATTTTAATGACGTCTTTCAGATGGATGATTTTCATTGGGACTGGCTTTCTTCTGTGTCTGATGATTTTAAGGCACGCTGCTTGTTTTTAAAACTGACTCAAATTATTTAAAGCCTCACACGCCTTGATCTAAACACCCAGATAAATATGCTCTTATTGACCTTTTTTAACTAATATGCTGCGTAAGTTTTCCACATCTGCAGTTTTTGCCAACTACCTGAGTGATCACTGCATAGTTGGTGCTGTGAGAAACACTAAACTCTCACGCTCCGAGCCCCGCATCAGTTTGAACTGGGGTCGTATTAAACAGGCTGACAATGTCAGTTTGGGAATATTTACAGGAGAGTTGTGTCTACTTTGTGGACAGACACGCCCCTTTTTACCAGGTCAGGGTGAAAGGTCGGGACAGGCCTGGTTTGGTTCAGTACCGGCCGATCTCCTACATGAGAGAAACCAGGCCTGGGCAGGAAGTCTGGCTCTGATGCTGATTGGCTACGTTTTCATTAGCTGTGTAATCGGATTACTGCCTCCATCATCAAGATCCAATGTAACTATTTTTTACTTTAACGACTGACAGTCCAAACGACCGTAGGAGGTTTTGGCAAACTATAAAGTGTCTCTGCCAGCTGTGACTCCTCAGAGCTACCTCCTCACTTAAATATCGACTCCACTCCTGTGTCAGACAAAACTGAAATGTTGCTTTAACAAACACTTTGTTGCTTCTTGTTCTTTGTTCAGCACAGTATCTGATGGTAAACCTCTTGCACACAACTCTGCTCGTAGTTCCTGGTTACTGATACCTTTTCCTTCACACCTGTCACAGTAGAAGAGGTTTGTAAGGCTTTGAATAGCCCCAACACCAGAAACTCGTCCTCACAATCGTTCTCCTTCCTTCTTGCACTTGGCTGCAAATATCATAGCTGAGCCAGTGTCTTATATTTTTAATCTTTCTCTACAACAGAAGGCTTTACCACAGATGTGGAAGTGTGCCTCTGTACTCCCCCACTGAAAGCAGCTGATTCCTCAACAGTTAATAATTACAGGCAAATTTCCAAACTCTGTGTCTTATCTAAGGTTCTTCAAAGGCTGGTAAATAATCAACTTCAAAGTTATCTGGATGAAAATATGATTTTATCTCCCTTCCAGTCTGGTTTTAGGAAACTGCACAGTACTGGAACTGCTTCGATAAAAGTTCTCAAAGACGTCTATGAAGCGCTGGATGCAAATAACTACTGTGCAGCTCTTTTTATTGATCTATCAAAAGCCTTTGACACTGTTGAACACAACAAAAAAATCTTCTGGCACAACTTCACCTACTTCCAAGTTGCGTGGAGAGGATGAGGATCTAACAGCACAGGAACTCCAGCAACACTCAGTAGCAGCTGCTCCCAGTCCCTTGGTTTATGAGCTGAGCTGCTGACCACAGCATTTTATGTCATAGATTACTGGAAATAGGCCTTTCAGACCGAGCAGCTGGCTGCTTCTCTAATGTTCTTTTGGACATCAGCAGTGCGTTCAGCTCAATGGTCTCTCTTCCAGCTTTTTAAATGTCACTAAACGAGTGCACAGGGTTCTGTCCTGGGCTACTTATGTCAACGGTGTGGCACAAAATCTAGATGCATCTGTTCATTTTATACCATCAACATAGTTTTCAAACCATTACAGCAGCTGTTGATAGTATTCAGTCTCATCTGGCTCAGACTGGCTTTAAATGTAGAAAAAAAACAAAGTCATGTTGTTCACAAACAGAAAGAGGGTCCAGCTTTATTTCCTTCTCCTGTATCTGCTCAAAATATTTCTATTGAAACTGTGGCCTCGTACACATACCTCGGTATTGTGATTGATGACAGTCGTTCCTATAAGCCACACATTGAACATCTAATAAAGACACTGAGGCTGAAGTTGGGCTTCTCTTCCAGGAACAGATCATGTTTCACAGGAAAAAGCTTGTTGCTGCCACCTTTTTTTTTTTTACCCGCCCTGGATTACAGTGACATGATTTATATGAATGACTCTGCTCGCTCTCTTCATCTGTTGGATTTTGTCCATCATGGGGCATTAAGATTTATAACTGTCTGTAAACCTTTAACACACCACTGTACTCTGTGTTCTCTGGTTAACTGGTCCTCATTGGTCTTACACAGGATGGTCCATTAGTATCATTTTATCTATAAATCTGTTTCTGGTTTACTGCCTCCTATTTATCAGAGCACATGTTAGGCAAACAGTTTAGTCATAGCCTGCAGTCTCAGGACATCATTACATTCACTGTTCCATCAGTTCATGCAGAGTTTGGGAAGAAGGCGTTCTCCTTTTCTGCTCCGTCTTCATGGAAAACATAACCGAAGGATTTAAGGCTCTCAGTTGATTTTCACTTGCAGACTTCAAAAGACGTACACATGTTTTTGTGAAACCATCTCTGGGAACTTGTTCTAGTTTTTAATATGACTGAGTACATTACACAAACTTTTCTTTTATTGTTGTAATTTTAATATGTTTGTCTGGAACAGGTCTCTCTTGTAAATGAGACATTGAGTCTCAATGAGTCGACTTGTATAAATAAAGCTTCAATTACAAAGTCCTTTGTTTAAAGTTCCTTCAGCTGCCAGTGGGACGTGCTGTGGCTCTGTCGGTTGCTGAGCCTTTATATTGTTAGTTAGAAACTACAAATATAATGGCTCACTGTATTTCAGAATCAGAGAAACTTTATTAATCCAGGAGGGAAACTGAGTTGTCATAGCAGCAAATATACAAGAAACAACAAGCACTCATATAAAGTGAGTGTAGAAACAGAGTTATGATAGATAAATATTCAGATAAATAGAGAAATACAGAAATATAGGTATAAATATACATACCAGTATAAAAGGATAAGTATGTGTGCAAATATATTGTGTTGTACAAAGTGACAGGCTGCATTGAGGTGTGATTATTTCTGTTCCACATGTGTGGATCTGACCCAAGTGGATGAATTGAAAAGTCTGATGGCAGCAGAAGGAACGATCTCCTGTAACGTTCCCTCAGACAGCGGGGTTGAAGGAACCTGTTGCTGAAACTGCTGTGCAGATTGTCCAGTGTATCATGGAGGGGGTGAGAGTCATTGTCCATGATTGACAGCAGTGTGTCACAGATCACCTCCTCCAGGTGGTCCATTTACCATCTGAGCCTTCGTAGAAAGTAAAGCTGGCTCAGACCCTTTTTGTAGGCAGCGTCCATGTTGGCAGACCACTCCACCTTGTGATCCAGATGAACTCCCAGATACTTAAAGGATGTGACTATTTCAACATCATTCCCACCAGTGCAGACAGAGGAGGGATCTGTTTCTGCCAAAGTCCACCACCAGCACCTTTGTTTTGGCCACAGTCAGTTTCAGGTGATTCTCCTCACACCACCTCACGAACCGACCAATCACTCCTCTGTATTCCTCTTCACTTCCCATTCCCTCTTTAATCCAGGATTTCAACCAGTTTGTTATGTTCTCTCTTATAACTTAACTGGTAAAGTAATAACACCTGTTTGGTTGTTAGTAACTTACTTTATTAACCATGTTGTGGAAAGGCACAGCCTTTCAATGCGCACATGCACCACACTTGGTGTTCTCTACTTTACCACAGAAATATAAACTGATTTTACTAAATACATAACAGTTCCTCCCATCCAGCTTTGATGAACACATTAAGTATCAAACAATCGAGATATTTTCAGGTAAATGCCGTAACCCAATAATTGTACTTGTAGTGAGGTTTATTTCTCCAGATAAAATTAAAGTTTATTTGATTAATAGCTTTTTTTCATTTATCTGGAATGACATTAGTGTGCGTTGGATTGATACATCTTGATAAACTTTCCATTTTTGTTAGATAAATTCTCCCTAAATTGATAAATTGCTCTAAAGCTGTCATGTTGTGCTGTGTGCAGGCAGGCAGAAGTGGTGGATCCAAAATGCAGGACTCTTGGAGACGGGATTTAAACTGAAAACACAGCTTTATTGCTGTACAAGCTGCTCATAAAATAAAACTCACAAAAAGCAATGCAAAAACAAGCCGCTGAGGACCGGACATAACAAACACACAGCAATTTGAGGGTAAACGCGACAGAGCACAGGAAAACACAGGGCCTATATACACAGGGAAGTAATTAGGGAAAGAGAAACAGGAGGGAGACACAGCTGGGAGGGTTTGGGCTAACGAGACACGGGGAGCAAAGCTAGACACACTGACATGAGACAACCCTTCACAATAAAACAGGAAACAAGAAACAGACGCAGACTTGACACTGAACCTATACTAAACATGAGACACAACCTAAGAACTAATCCCTCACTAAGAATAACAGAAACATAGAATACCAATAAACAAAGCATAACAAAAGCATCGGGATACAAACCATAATACAAAGTAATATAAGAACTGAAAATGCTGGATCAAAATGACCCAGAACTGTGACAAAAGCCCAGAGTTCAGTTTGGTCTTGAATTCTTTTAGTTTCTTCTCCACGTTCAAAGACCGATTTACTTTTTGGTCCTTTGTGAGATGAATTTCCAAATATCTTATTTCTGATTTAACAGGAATGTTACAGAAATCTTTTTCTAGTTTATCATTTATGGCAAAGAGTTCACAGTTAATAGGATTTAATGTTAATGATAATCAAGATGTCTTGGAGAGTTTTTACATTTTTCACTAGTTATTGGAACTTGATTTCTTTTATCTTGAAGATGGCTGTTATAAAGAGTGTGTGTGTGTGTGTGTGTGTGTGTGAGAAAGTGCGAGAGGTTGCGTCTTGATTGAAGTCGAGTAGTTAATAGTCAGTAAGTGTCCAGCTGCTCCCGTATGGGATTAGAACGATGCCACCTTATCTCATAGTCCAGCCAATGATGCGATTCACATTCGTATATACGCAGCTAATCAACATGGTTGACAGGCTATGACAGCGTCCTTATGTGCCGACATCGGTGTTTTAGCTAGCAAAGCGGCTGATGTGGAGTGATACATCTCCTGTTGCCAGGCCTGCAGGTATCAGGCTGTTGTTCTCCTTTATCTCACAGTGGACAGAAATTATTTTTTGCAGTGGCACAAATAATTTGTGTGGCATCAGATTTGATGCAGAACAGCTGATTGTTCTGTAAATAGTTGGAAATGTTTATTTTAAAAACACTTTGGCTGCATTTTTAGGTAAACAGCTACAAAAAAAACTTTGTTTGCATAACTCACATAACTCATAAGTCAAACATTACAAAATCCAAACACTGAACTGCACCTATGCCTCAGTGCTTCATTCCAACACATCAAATTAATGATGTTCCTTTCAATAAACCTTGGACACACACAATTAACAGGAGTAACATCCCCCACTAATCTGCCTGTTAAACCTAACTAACTCAGCCTAGTCTTCCGTACATACTGGCGATGGGTATTTATGTACCTCCATACCGTCAGCTGTGAGGAAGACAAACTGTCTTAAACACAAACTGCGGCGGTACTCCCAAGCCAATGGCTTCAGCTGCCTGATGCACAATAACTAGAAAGCAAATCAGTACAACGCCTAATGCAGGTGAAACTGCTGAAACCTAACAGGGGAGTAAGACTCCTGATTGAAACCAGCTGTGTGAAGCCACAGGCTTACTCTAAAAGGCAACAGCGAACCATAAAACTCTCACCAATAAAACTATATATAAATAATCCAATAAAACCTACAAACTCTTCTGTTGACAAGTTGTTGTGGCTCCTCCAGCAAACGGCCGCAGCAGGTTAAACATGAGGACGCTGATGACGGCAACATTAAACACTTGAGATGCACTTCTGCACTATTTGCTCCTTTAATTCCACATGTTACTGTCCACTATACAAATCAGCACATCAAACTATTAAACAAATGCACAGACTGCACAAACACAATGACTGCAACTCACAAAGAATTACACCAATTACTACACCAAACTACAACATCGGCCTATGGCATCAATTAGTGCATCAAACATACATCAAGTTACAGCCAAAAATGCATCAAAATGACTCAAGCTGGGGTCAACAGGTTTCCCCTCATGCTCACCCGACCTTTCTGCTCATCAGGTGCGGTGAACAGGTGAGTGCAACCACATTTATCACCTAACACGCCCACGAGTCACGTCCCACACCCGTGCACCAATACAAGGTGTGCATTTAAACCAACCCTCTTAATCCAAAACAAAAAGGAACAACTCATATGGCTCCTACACTTGTGCTCAAGAACTCAGTCCTGTATTTTAGGCTATTCTGAATAAATCGTTCATGCCCTCTCTTTGGGAAGAAGCTGTTGTGGTTCCTGGTCCTAAATCTAGTCGTCCAAAAGTTCTAAACGACTTCAGGCCTGCTGCCCTCACCTCAGTCTTTGAAAAAATCATCAGAAATGTGATTATGGAAGACACTGAACTTCAGCTTGATTCAATGCAGATTGCACATAAGCCCAATAGAGGAGTGGAGGACGCGCTTTTGATTCTACTTCACCTGATTGTCAAACATGTAGAGAGTAAAGGACTTCAGTTCATCGATTTCTCTTCTGCTTTCAATAACACAGCCCCAGATTTGAATCAAAAGACTTTTAGAACAGTTTGAAATCCGGACAAACCTGAGCAAGTGCAGTCATATAAATATCTTGGGGCCATTGAGTCTGTTTTATCATGAGAATGATGCAGGACAAAGTCTTATGAAAGCATCTTTGTCCCTGCTGCCGTCACTAAACTTAATAACTAATAACTGTTTTTCTGATTTGATTCATCTCGTCTAATTTCCAAATATGTGTCTGTCAGGTTTAAATCGATGTGTGTGTTTGTGAAGGGATGACAAATGCTATTATTTTTCTGTAAAGCAAATTTACCTAAAAGTAAAGTAACCTTGATATGTCAGGATGTAGATGTCCCACCAAAAATGTCATCCAGCCCTGAAACATTGGTACTGTTCAAGGCAGCATTGCTGTCCACACGTCCATCAGAGTGTTAGAGGTGGCTGTCACGGATGTTGCAGTCTGCTCTCCGTTTCCATGAAACAACCACACTTGAAATGATCATTAAAGCTACCTGTACTAAAGGAAGCTGAGAACATGGCAGATGTGGGACTGACTGTGATCAGACTGTGACGATTGTTCTTGAGCAGATCTACAGGTCAGCTGTTCCACATCATGTTTCTAGGATGGAGCCGTTTGGAATAATGCCGCCCTCTGCTGGACAGATATCGTGTTGTCCCTGAGTCCTTCTGATCCTCAGCACTTTCTATCAGGAGACAACGCACCCAGGTCCCATTTGACGTTGTTCACTTGATGTTCTGAAGCCCAGTATGGACCTTAACTCGGGCTCCATGTGGACATATTAGATTAACTGTTTTTTAAGACCAGTTTCTTAAATTACATGACGGTGTGATTTTTATTTTGTGCTTTTAGTGCAGAGAGAGTCTCTGTGGAGGTTGGATGCTCTCCCCGTGTTTGTGTGGGTCCTCTCAGGGGACTCTGGCTTCCTCCCACAGTTCACAGACATTCAGGTAGTGGGGTTAGGTTAACTGGTGAATAAGTGTGAGCGTGAAAGGTCGTCTGTCTCCTCACCCTGTGTTAGCTGGGATCCACTCCAGCTCGTACATGCCCGTCAGGCACCATCCTCATACCTGTTCTGGTAAATCCAGTCCTGGAAGACACAGCTCACCTGGAATCTGTGTTCATGTTATAAAATGTTACATTTCATTAGAAGTTGGTTGTATTCCAGTTTTATGTTGCAGTTTTCACTTTTGAAAGGGAAGGTTAGTCCAGCTCAGTCAGATGCTGAATGCTCTCTTTCAGTACGTTGTTGTATTAAACGATGACTCAGCAGACGACACATTGTAGCCATGTTAAAAATCATGCAACAGACCCTTGGTCACGATGTCATTGTGGGGATGTCTAAAGGCTGGGTTCCTTCTAATAACCGTAACAAGTGTTTATGGCGCTCCTTGTGATGCTGGGTAAAAGTTCAGCCTCTGAAGACCTCGACGTGTTTGAAGTTATCGAGAGGGTGCAAGGTCCACTTCAAAGGTGTTCTATGTTATATGTTGGTCAGGTTAATCAAAATGGAAACTGTTGAACGTTTCAGAAGTTTACACATTAACCAACATGGTCCAGCACTAAACATCGCAAAGCCTTTAGTTTTTGGAGAGAGGATGCTGCCATCAAATTCAAAATGGGCTAATATTTTTCTTTAAATGTTTCATTTTCTCACTTTGTTTAAAATACTGGTTTATAGGATTTGCAAATGATTGCATTGTGTTCTTAATCATATTTAACACAGCGGATCAAATGTAGGGAAGTGGGTGTTATATTCAGATTGTGGGATAAATTCAGGAAATGTAAAACTTTTGATGTTAATGTTGTTTATTTGCAGGGTTTAAAAATAAATGTGTTTACTGTTTGAAACTCATACTTGGCCTTCTACTCTTCATGGCTGCTTAACCAAGCTAACAGGGTGGACAGTCTGAGGAGCTGGGAAAGAAAAGTGTCTGAACTGCTTTAAATTTCTTGAAGACATTTTATCCAAGAAGTTTCTTCAGTTCTGAGAGCGACTGGTGGAGAATCCCTGGTTGTTTGTTTAGATGTTTAGATGCAGTGACAATTGCACATTTGGAGTCGTGGTCATATGTGGTTTTTATATACAGGGTATTATTTCTTTTTTAATTGTATTTTTTTTTCTCCTTTTCTTGTTTGTTTGCACATCATTATTGTGTGCATATTGCATATGTAACATTATTTTTATTGTTAATATTATTATTAGATACCAAAGATACAATTTGATTAAGGGTTTTCCTGTCAAAATTTCTATAAAAATGCAATTACACGCGTAAACAATAGGATCAAAATACACTTTTAAAAAGTCTGTTGATCAAATACTGATTTTCAAAACATTCTAGAGGAAAATAGAGATAAAATAATCTGAATACTAACAGTGATCTTAGATGATGATGGAGGCTTGAATGGATTATTCTGTTTCAATCAATAGGTTCATATCGATGACAATAATTTGATAAGTTTAACAGGTTGGTTTAGGCCTGGCAATACAGCAAATATTCACAAACTTTTGTTTTTGAAGAATGTTGATCTTTTTTGGGATGAAGCTATCTGGCAACATGACACAGCCCTTTAACCTCATCTGTATGTCTATCATGTGGCTATGGTACTGGGTTTTGGTTTGATGCATATGCAGGTTACAGCTGGGGAATGGCAGTATGTTGTGCATTGATTTGGCATGTTCAACCACTGTTACACCAAACTCTCTCACTTATAACATGATCAAGGCCTCTTACCCAGTGTCATGGATTTTCTGTAGTTTTGGGGACACAGGTCCAAAGTCTGAGGCAGTAAGTCAGATCAAAGAAGGCAATGATTCTAAAATGGGAGTTTACTCGTGTTATTGTATATATCCAGGAATATGTGCCTGAGGATAGTTGTCATGAAATCAATATTAAATCAAAGTATTCCTTAATTACCACAGCTGGCATGAGTTCTCCAAAGCTGCCTGCTGTCTCAGGATCTGTCTCCAAAAAGAACCAGGGAGCGCTAACATGTTATGTTCTAAACTGATGCAGAAAATGAACATTAAACATAGTATAAACTTACTATGTTAAGTAATGTGAAGAGGATGCCTTTAGCTCCTATTGGGTTGGTTCCTTGATCAGTGCAATACAGAATCATTAATCTGGTTTGATGTAATGTCCTTAAAACACGTCAAAATGAGGCTCTGTAGTCTGTGTGGCCTCCACATGCCTGTATGACCTCACTACAACACCTGGGCATGCTCCTGATGAAGTGGCAGATGGTCTCCTGATGGATCTCCTCCCAGACTCCAGGACTAAAGCATCTGCCAACTCCTGGACAGTCTGTGGTGCAGTTGGTGGATGGAGTGAGACATGATGTCCCAGATGTCCTCAAATGGATTCAGGTCTGGGGAATGGGCGGGCCAGTCCACAGCATCAATGCCTTCGTCTTGCAGGAACTGTTGACACACTCCAGCCACATGAGGTCTAGCGTTGTCTTGCATTAGGAGGAACCCGGAGCCGCCCGCACCAGCATATAGTCTCTCAAGGGGTCTGAGGATCTAATTTCAGCACCTAATGGCAGTCAGGCTACCTCTGCCGAGCACATGGAGGGCTGTGCGGTCCCCCAAAGAAATGCCACCCCACACCATTAGTGACCCACTGCCCAACCATTATGCTGGAGGATGTTTCAGGCAGCTGAAGGTTCTCCAATATGTCTCCAGACTCTGTCACAAGTACTTAGTGTGAACTTGCTTTCATCTGTGAAGAGCACAGGGCGCCAGTAGCAAAGTTGTCAATCTTGGTGTTCCGAGTCCATTTCCAGGAGTGGTTGGTGGCTGAGGATTCTCTTGTACACGTCCTTTACTTTGAGCATTTCAGTTTTCAGTTCACTTTGTTTTTTTAAACCAGGCTATGGAGTCCTTTCTGTGCATCCTCTTACATGCCAACAAGAGAGGCTGTAAAAACAACAAAACTATTAAATATAAGTAAAACAAACAAACAAACAAAAAAAACCTCACCTGATAAACACAAGGAATTAGGATCATGTAATTAAACTTTTTTTTAAGGGAGAAGGCAGTGTTAGCTAGCAACCCAAATATAGGTAAAAGATCCAGTAAGACTTTAGCATCTGCTATTATTTTCAATCAATTCATCACCAAATGTATAAATAAATAAAAGATGTGCTTACAGTCTGAGGAGATTGTCCCCAACACCACAGATCACATTTGCAACACTGTCCAGTGATGCTGCATCTCCCTGCAAAGGATCATCTCCTCCTCTCTCAGGCGCCTCACAGCCATCACCTTCTCAAAGACCTTTCTCTTTGTCCGGAGGTCAGCAGCAGCTACAGTTTAACAACATCAGATGGGAAAACATAGTAGCATATTATGATTCAAGAACAAAACACTCAACTGCTGCTCAGATACTGGGAGTTTGTTTAAAAAGGATATTTAGAAATCAAGAGCTTACGTTCACTTGTGCTCTGCCAGGGCCAAACGTCGGTCTGCATGAGGGCATCACTGGATACGATTTGCTTTGTTGGTTCAGCGAGCTTGTTGTAGTCGTCAACAGCAGCCGCCAAGCGTTTCTTCTCATCTAAGATGACCTTGCGAATTCTGTGTCGCCTCTTGTTGCTATCTGTAAATAATAATAAAAATTCACACCTTCACATAATGCATATATTTACATTTTAATCTACACTCATCAATTTGTTTGCTAGAACAAATCACATCCAGCTTAAACAAATTTTTTTTACACCTACAAATCCTGATTTACAAGTACAAAATATTTATGACCACAATTTGAGTCCATAGGTGGATGTTCATTAACTGCTGACAGTGAGACAGGGGTGTCCTAAGAGTTGCTTTTCGGAAGTCGCTGCCAACATTTCATCTATAAAATGCATTTATTTATTTTATTTATTTTTATTTATTTTTTTGTTCATTTCAGGCACAACAAAAATACATATATTAAATATAAAGTGCACAAAAACAAAAAACAAAAAATTACCTGAAAAGGAGTGGGACGAAGAAAACTTATTAAATCCCACCCCTATACTCACTCATCAACAAAAAACAATAAGCTTCCCACAGCTACGCCCATCGTTGCAACCAAACAAACCATCAACAGCCCCGGGCACATGCAAGCATCTCAATGGCAGCTCGCAACAACAAATAGGACCTTCATAACAGAATACAGAATATATATTAATTATAAATTGCGTTACCACAGGTAACAGGCAATAATAATTACATAGTGACAAACACACATACATATACATACATACATA
Source organism: Neolamprologus brichardi (assembly GCF_056152115.1). NCBI lineage: Eukaryota > Metazoa > Chordata > Actinopteri > Cichliformes > Cichlidae > Neolamprologus > Neolamprologus brichardi. The sequence goes on along the minus strand of NC_142106.1, from coordinate 55,203,996 downwards.
TATATCTACACACACATGTACATACATATGCACACACTTTTTTTTTTTTTTGAATCCATACCAGCAATGGTAAGAGAACAAACATTACAGAGCACACTATAACCATCATTGAGTATACTGTGACCAAACAAACTGTTTGTAGAGGAATTTAAATCTATGAATATTTTTGCATTGTTTCAGTTGTAAACTCAGACTGTTCCAGATTTTCACACCACGTACAGACACACAAAAACCAGCATTTCTCTGCTCGTTCACTATAGTCTGCTGTCGTATTTGTATGCAGGTTATTTTCCTTTTTCAGTTTAACTGGTGATATTCATTCGTGTATTGTAGGTGAATGCGCTGATGCTAGATCATAAATTCTGCAGAGTTAGTAAACTGGCCGTTTTTTCTCAATAATTCAGGTTCTGTTTATTGTAGTATAACACTCATAGGACACGGTGTCCTGCTGCACACACACTGCACACAATGACAGCTGCAGAGTTTGTGTCTGATGTATTAAGTATGAAACACTGTTGGGCTAAAATCTGGTCAGAATGAATCCAGGTGCAGGTGTGTCAGTTTAGGACCACTGGACTAACATCCAAGTGCTCACAATATAAAGTGTATTCTGTAGTAACATCCTGGTGTTGCAGCAACAGTCCCACATGGAAACAACAGTCAACAGTCAAACTCAAAATCTCTTTTTGTCAACAATAAAATGACAGCAGACCAATTTGAACAAAGTTGGTAAAAAGCTTCAGAAACTAGTAAAATATTAAAAAGTGTCTTGATGCTCAATCATCCAGTAAATCCCCAAAAAGTTGATTCTGTTCATCTGGACGTTTTCAGCAGCATGGATCAGTGTGAGGACAGAGAGGAGGGAGTCCCTCCCTCTAAAAGCACTCTGTGTGGGGAACATGAGAGCCAGACCAAAGCTCAGAGGTGAGATGACCATCTCTAACTGTCCATGACTCTTCTCCATGTCACAGCTCAGCACTCACATCACTGCTCCATCATTATTCACACTCATACCTCTGTGTGTGTTGTTTTAAAGCCCAGAGCTGTGGGGCGTACCAGGCTCAGCTGGACATAACCCTGAAACTAATCCAGAACCTGGACCTGAACCCAGCTGTGTTTCCTTAAAGAGCAACGACTCGAAGAGTATTGGTATAAACTTTAAAGGATGTTCTTCTGCTGCTGAGAGGTAATGTGTGTCTAGATGTTGTTCCTGACTCTGTATTTTTGAATAAATCCTCATGTTTAATATCAGCTCAGCTCTTTTTCACACACATTTCTATGTTGGTATGTGAAGCGGTGTGTGTTGGAGTGTTTCCACAAACACAGCAGTCAGAGTGGAAAGAGTGGATGTTGTAGGAGGTGTTTGTGTAGTGAAGAGGCTGAGTGTCTGTAGGACTCCAGCTGCTCCAGCAGGTGTCTCCTTTGTGCTTTGCTTCAAACACAGTGTAGGGAGGAGCTTCCACTCAGGTGTTTCAGGTGTTGCTGGATGGAGGAGGACAAATAGTTTTTCCCTTCAGTGACACTTCAGCAGCTCAATGTTCTGGGGAGATGTTTGTCTTTATGAAGGTTTATGGATTATTGTTCTTACTTTGGTTAAACTGAGCAATACATTTTCCATCTAACATTTAAAGTAAATTTCCAGGTGAAAAAAAAGATCTGCAGCTGCAGCCTCTGTGATGTTTCACAGTCTGAAAGTAACAAATTCAACCATATTTGATATAATGCCAACAAGTACAAATAGGTGTTCTTACAGGTCTTAATCACAGAGCTCTGATAAGTCTGGTGACTTTCACAGCAGCAATTTTGTTCCCTTTTATTTTATTTTGGCCTTTTTAAAGCCCTTCAAATGCTCCCACATTCATACAGAGCTTTTAATAGCAAACTCCTTTACACTCCTTCTCTCACACACGATCACACGACTGATTTGTCTGCAGCAGCTGTGTTACTGCTAGTATTTTATTATGTGTGTAATCTCCTCATATTGTTCCTGTGGTTTAGTTTGACTTCCTTCTGCAAACTCAGCTGCTCTGTTGCTGATACACGTCTCCATGAATATGATTGATCAGATGCTGCCAACACCATGTGTTTCATGTGAACGCTCAGCTGAAACCCTGGGTTCACTTATCGAGTTAATAACAAGCTTCACGTGACTGTGAATGCTAAAGTGAATCGAGATAAAGGAAAGAGACCCTGCTAATGTTGGACTCACTTCTTAGTGTAGATCCCAGGAGGAAGTTCAACATAGCCAGCCATTCTTTGTGCTAGCTCGACCAAACCTGAGACCACAGTGCAGGATAATGATTATCATCTGTCTCTGTCAAGGACATTTAAAGTCCACAAATAACAAAAATAATTATATTTGATCAGTAAAAATCTTTTTTCACTTAAAAAAGCATGAGCACACTGGTGGATTACAGAAACATGAAAACTCGTTAACAGTAAAGTTAATTTAGACGTAAACAAAGTGTCAAACATACTTAAGTAGAAGGACTGATGTTTGTGTTAAAATACCCTCTTAAAGCTGAAATACTGATTCAACTTCTTTACTCAAGTAAAGGTAAAAGAGTACAGGCTCTGAAATGTACTCACAGTATTAAAGTAAAAACTCCATCTTTGAAGGAAATTTCTGACAGTTTTTGTGCAAAGTTACATGAATTTCTACCTCCAACATTAATATGAGAAAATTATCTGAAATTTTATTCTAATGAATTTAATCAGCTTGAACATTTTGTAGCACAAAAGAAGAAAAACCCAAAGGGAATCAAAAATAGATCCGTTTGCTGTTGCCTGCATTGTAGATGGGTGGCTTTGCCTCAACACCTAAACAGGAAAATGAGTTTAGTCAAGTATTAAAGTGGGATTGAAGAGGTCAGGAAACCAGAGATCAGGTGTTGTGGTGCAGCATGGTCACAAGAATCATTTAGAAATGGGTCAAAATATTTTCTCTTCTAGATTTTTTGCACACAGTCTGATGTGCTGCTGCTCTGAGGTTTACTGCTCTCTGTGTACTTAGAAAACTGTGAGGTACAAGTAGATTTGACACAAATTATAATGGTTGATTTCCATATAACGGTGGAATACAGGGACTTAATCGTTAAGTAAGAAGAAAGTGTGAAGCCTAATCTTAAAAGTAGAGATAGTGTCTGTCTCCTGAATCCAAACTGGAAGCTGGTTCCACAGAAGAGGGGCCTGAAAACTGAAGGCTCTGCCTCCCATTCTACTTTTAAATACTCTAGGAACAACAAGTAGGCCTGCAGAGCGAGAGCGAAGTGCTCTAATAGGGTGATATGGTACTACAAGGTCATTAAGATAAGATGGGGCCTGATTATTTAAGACCTTGTATGTGAGGAGCAGGATTTTGAATTCTGGATTTAACAGGAAGCCAAAACAGGAGAAATCTGCTCTCTCTTTCTAGTTTTAAATTTCTGGTCAAGGGCTTTTTAAATATTATTGACTCTTCTAACTTGACCCAGTGGGTTACTGGTCGCACACATGAAGAAGGTCACACACTAGACTTGGAGCTTTCCCATGGGCTGGATGTGTGCATCACTGAAATATCTGAGTTGGGCATCTCCGATCATTTTCCTGTGTTGTTCACTGTAACGCTGCGCTGCTCGGTAGATGAGCCGTGCGCCTCAGCGTGTAAAAAGCGAGCGCTTAATGCTCTAACAGCGCCGCATATTTCTGCTGCCTTTATGGACTCTGGAATAATGAACTCCAGCTGTTAAAGTGTTGAGGACCTTTCGGACATTCTTCGTTCTACCTGCACTGATATTTTGGACTCTATTGCTCCGTTCAGGACTCTGCGTGCTCAGCATTTATCAGAGCTGTGGTTGAATGAACATACGCGCTCCCTTAGACGTGACTGTAGACGTGCCAAAAAGAGATGGAAAAAGGACAGATTGTATGTTTCTCTACAGATTTTAAGGACTTTCTGTCTTTCTGCTCACCAAGAAGCTGTAAAAACTGCAGACACAGTTTGTCTTAAACTTAGTGTCAGTAAACAGTCACAGGCCTCAGGTACTTTTTAATGTCCTCAATCGTTTTCCTCGTTCACGTGATAATGTCGGAGTCATTTCTTCACCGAGTATTTGTGATGATTTTTTAGCATTTTTAACAACAAGGTTCTTTCTATTAGGGCTCTTGTCTCGCCGACTGCTGCCTCAGATCCGAGTCTTTCTCCTGTGTGCTCAGCTGTCTTAGAGCGGTTTGATCCTGTTGAATTTAATAAAGGACCCAAGATGCGGACACTGCTGTGAAGTGAGTGAGATTTATTGAAATGGTGAAGTGCTGTGGAGATGGCCTGTGCAGAAGCTAAGATAACCTCTACTGAAAAAACTAAAAAACTAACCTGAAACCTTAAACGGAGACACGGGGAGATAACACAGATGAACCAGCAACAAGCAGGAGAAAACAAAGGGCTCATATACACAAAAGAGCAATCAGGGAATGAGAAAAGGGAGGGAGACACAGCAGGATTAATTGGACATAACCAGACAAGGGGAAGCAAAACTAGACACACTAACATAGGACATGGCACCGTCAAAATAAAACAGGAAGTGAACACAGAGACACAATACTAACACAGTACAGAGGGAACACAGAAACCAAAACCTCAGAACTAATCAGAATCAAATTGTAACAAAAGACAATAACAATCAACACAAAATTACTGAGCCCACAGACTCGGGACATACATTGGCTCAAACTGTGGTCATAAATATTTTGTACTTGTAAATCAGACTGTGTAGTTGTGAACTGAGTTTTGTAACATTGTAAAACAAAATATCTGAAAAGTTTATGTTTTTGCGTTCATTGATTTGTGTGTGTAAAAATGTAAAAAATGTAAGAAATGTAAGAAACATTAGAACTACTTTTGCTGACACAAAGTTTGGCGAGCACTGCAAGTTGTCACTTTAAACCAGTCACAGATATAAAGAGAGCACCTTGTTCCAGGGCATCTGAGCATGGAGGGAAAGCTTTATGCAGGAGATGGTAAGAGCTGTTGGGACTAAAGAAACTGAGCAGAAAACTACAGACATCTGGAAACTGAGTTGTTAATTCTCAGTGGGCTCACCAGGACTAGCAAAGCTTCACCGTGACAGTCATCTGATTGACTGAACCCATCCAAACATCACTTCATGGACCTTTAGCTTGTGTCTGTGTGTGGACAGACATAACATGAGCTAATTGTACATTACTCCTCCACAGAGTGGACCATGAGAGAGCAGAGGTTTCCACTGGTCAGTCTGCACAGCAACATCAAACACACCTGGACTCTGTGGTTATGGTTTGTAGTACTACGTTTACATTTGTTCTTTTCAGTCACCTCTATGCTGCACTTTGTGGACCAGAGGATTGTCAGTGTGTCCAACATAAATCAGAGTTTGGGCTCCATGATTTCAGTCAGATTGGGGTGACTGTAGCTCAGGAGGTGAGCAGGTCAGCTACTAGTCAGAAGGTTTGTGAATCAAATCCTGGCTGGCAAATGTACTGGGTAACGTACTAAACCCAAGCTGCCCTCTGATGCATCCATCAGAGTGTGAAAGAAAGTATTTAAGCATAGAACAATGTGCTTGGTTGAATGAGGCATGTTGTATAAAATGCTTTGTGTGCACAGAGTATCAAAGAGAGCTATAGAAGAACCAGTCCATTTACCACTGGGTAATTCATATAGTCTTCTTTTCCAGCGGCTGGAGGAAAACATCACCATGTTTGTGAAGAACGAGCTGAAGAAGATCCAGAAGCTTCTGAGTCCAGATCACCCAGAAACTTTAGAGAGCCAGATGGAGGATGAGGAGATGTTTGAAGGTGAGGATGAAGATGAAAGAAAGAGCTGCAGAGAAGCATTTCTGAAGATCACACTCCACTTCTTGAGGAGACTTAAGCAGCATGAGATGGCTGACCATCTGCAGAGCAGTAAGAGAATTTCTCTAAAGACTGAATATTGATCTTTCCTAATAGCTCAAGAAATGGACCAATAGACATTCATCCTTTCAGGGTACTGAAAGGCTATGATTTTTATTGTATAATATTTTTTTCTGAATTTCTTACCTTCAGAAATATTTACTCCACTCTGTAAACGTGAACTTAAAGCCCAACTGAAGAAGAAGTTCCAGTGTGTGTTTGAGGGGATCGCTAAAGCAGGAAACCCAACCCTTCTGAATCAGATCTACACAGAGCTCTACATCACAGAGGGAGGGACTGCAGAGGTCAATGATGAACATGAGGTCAGACAGATTGAAACAGCATCCAGGAAACCAGACAGACCAGAAACAACAATCAGACAAGAAGACATCTTTAAAGACACACCTGGAAGAGACGAACCAATCAGAACAGTGCTGACAAAGGGAGTGGCTGGCATTGGGAAAACAGTCTTAACACAGAAATACAGCCTGGACTGGGCTGAAGACAAAGCCAACCAGGACATCCAGTTCATATTTCCATTCACTTTCAGAGAGCTGAATGTGCTGAAAGAGGAAAAGTTCAGCTTGGTGGAACTTGTTCATCACTTCTTTAATCAAACTAACGAATCAGGAATCTGCAGGCTTGAAGACTTCCAGGTTGTGTTCATCTTTGATGGTCTGGATGAGTGTCGACTTAATTTGGACTTCAACAAAACTAAAATCCTGACTGAAACAAGAAAGTCCACCTCATTGGATGAGCTGCTGACAAACCTCATCAGAGGGAACCTGCTCCCTTCTGCTCGCCTTTGGATAACAACACGACCTGCAGCAGCCAATCAGATCCCTCCTCAGTGTGTCGACATGGTGACAGAGGTCAGAGGGTTCACTGACCCACAGAAGGAGGAGTACTTCAGGAAGAGATTCAGAGATGAGGAGCAGGCCAGCAGGATCATCTCCCACATCAAGAAAGCTCGAAGCCTCCACATCATGTGTCACATCCCAGTCTTCTGCTGGATCACTGCTACAGTTCTGGAGGATGTGCTGGAAACCAGAAAGGGAGAAGAGCTGCCCAAGAACCTGACTGAGATGTACATCCACTTCCTGGTGGTTCAGGCCAAAGTCAAGAGTATCAAATATGATGGTGGAGCTGAGACAGATCCACACTGGAGTCCAGAGAGCAGGAAGATGATTGAGTCTCTGGGGAAACTGGCTTTTGATCAGCTGCAGAAAGGAAACCTGATCTTCTATAAATCAGACCTGACAGAGTGTGGCATCGATATCAGAGCAGCCTCAGTGTACTCAGGAGTGTTCACACAGATCTTTAAAGAGGAGAGAGGACTGTACCAGAACAAGGTGTTCTGCTTCGTCCATCTCAGTGTTCAGGAGTTTCTGGCTGCTCTTCATGTCCATCTGACCTTCATCAACTCTGGACTCAATATGCTGGAAGAGGAACAAACAAGCTCTCAGACAGAGAAATATTTTTATCAGAGTGCTGTGGACAAGGCCTTACAGAGCCCCAATGGACACCTGGACTTGTTCCTTCGTTTTCTCTTGGGTCTGAAGACTAATCAAACTTGTTTGCAAGACCTGATGACACAGACAGGAAGTAGCTCACAGACCAATCAGGAAACAGTCCAGTACATCAAGGAGAAGCTCAGTGAGAATCTGTCTGCAGAGAAAAGCATCAATCTGTTTCACTGTCTGAATGAACTGAATGATCGTTCTCTAGTGGAGGAGATCCAACAGTCCCTGAGATCAGGAAGTCTCTCCACAGATAAACTGTCTCCTGCTCAGTGGTCAGCTCTGGTCTTCATCTTACTGTCATCAGAAGAAGATCTGGATGTGTTTGACCTGAAGAAATACTCTGCTTCAGAGGAGGCTCTTCTGAGGCTGCTGCCAGTAGTCAAAGCCTGTAAAAAAGCTCTGTAAGTTATAAAGTTTCTATTATTTAATTTATTGTAACTTTATTTATGATGATTTACATCTTTTTTTTAGTCTGAATAGCTGTAACCTGTCAGAGAGAGCATGTGAAGCTCTGTCCTCCTCCCTTCAACTAGAAGACTGTGAGCTCAGAGCTCTAGATCTGAGTAACAACAACCTCCAGGACTCAGGTTTGACAAGACTGTTTTCTGGACTGAAGACTGGAAACTGGAAACTGGAAACACTCAGGTCAGATATTGTTGTTTGTGATTTGACTTGAAATTTGCAACTTAAACACTACATTTATTTTTATACTGACATATCCTTACTTTGAAATCTTTTTCAAAGGTTTTTCTTCTAAAACCATTTAAAACGTGCAAGAAGTTGTACATGTGACTTATATTAATGCTGCTGCCCTCTTGTGGCTAAATTGTAATTATGTTATTGTTATTAGGGAAAACATTTGAGAGTAACATACCAAATGAATCAGCACTTTGGCTTTAGCTTAAGAAATCCTCATTTTTATGTAATCAGTTATAGTTGCATGTATTCATTATCATAATTTAACATTTAATATTGATGTCTTAAATTTATTTTGAGTAAAATAGCAATAATTTTAATGGATGTATTAAATAAAGACATCACTAATGAATTAATTATTTCAGTAATTAATTTTAAAAAGTACATAATTAAAGAAATATATTAATAATTAATTATCCATTTATTTCATTTAAAATGTGTCATTATGTATTTATGTACAATTCAAATTAGTTAATCACATATTTAATCAATTATTGGTTTGTTTTCTATTTTAATTATTTTACTGACACATTTAATGAATTATTTAATGATGTATTTATTTAATTCACATTGCTACTCCTGGCCCTGCATCGGTGTTCATAAATACATTTTATTTGTCAGCTTCACCCATCAAAGTCAGGGGGCGGGGTTAATGCTGATCAAGTTAAAACCATTGCTTTGGTCTGGTGGGCGTTCTTTTAGTGGGCTTTTCTGTCACGGCCTGCGTGGCAGACTATGATGAGGGGAAGGAGGACCCAAATGCTGGACTCTTTGATGAGGTCAGTGCATTTATTTACAGTGATGCAAAATAATCCAAACAACAATAAATCCCCAGTGCGTTCCCGACTCTGACATGTCCTCTTGCCAGTGTTAGTGTTTCCTTTCTCCTCAGTGTCTGAGCACCCCGTGCTCGCTGCCCTCTCGTCTCCACACTCCTCCTGGGGAATAACAAAGAGGCAGCCGTCAGCAACACCACAATGCGGCAGACTAACCTTAACTAACTCGCCAAGAGACTAACGTGAAGTTACGCAATGATCCAGCATCGGAGAGAGCTCCATCACACTCCTAAGTAGCTCCTCCGACGAGGCTTGATCAGCTGCAGGTGTGAGTAATTCTCCTCTGCAGGTGTGGCCAGGCTCCTGGCTGACACACACACACACACACACACACACCTAGATACACAAACATGGAAACAGGAGACAGCAGCACCAAAAACACACATGTCCATAACTTCTTACAGGCCCTGGGTCACCCAGACCCCGGTCCCATGACAATTTCTCAAAACTATGTAGGCCTACACACCAGGGTTTGGACATGTGTGGACCCAAACTATACTTAAACTTTACCCTTTTTTGTGTGTCACCAAATACACTTTAATATCTTCTAGACAAGAATGTAGTGGCACAATCTTTAAATATCTGCTCACTTTGTCAAAATGAACCTGATCCTCTCAGATGAATTCAGTGATGTCTGCCAGCTCACCTTGCGAGTGGTCGAGCTTGCATACCGCTGTCAATGCAGCGCACAACTTGTAAACCCCCTGCTGACTATCACCTCTCAAGTTATTTATTTATGTTAGTTTCAACTGTTCCAGCAAAACATAAGCACGTGTTACTGATAAAAGGTCCAATAGAAGCAAAGTCTAAAATGTGAAAACAAACATGAGGGACAAACAGGAGCCTTTTTCAAGGCACAGGTTCAACAAACTGAGTCTAGCCATAAACTAGAGCAGCTGTGAGTTTTCGGTTCATGACAGGCTGACCTGAGTTACTTCAATCAAGTCCGACCATGGTTACTTTGAGTTAAGACTATGCTTCTGAAACAAGCATTAAATTAAAACTAACATTAAAAAGATGGTTAAGGAGGAAAGAGAACATTTTCACCACAGCATGTTCATGCTGCTTGTAGATAGTGAAGACTGCTGTTCAGCCTGCTCCAGAAATTATTAAACTGCTTTAAAAAAATATTATTAAATTGTATTCTAAAATAAAGTCTGATTAAGATCTGATCTTTGTTGGGGGGGGGTCAATAATGTCCACAAGTCTGTATGATGTGTTTCATAGTTTCTAACAAGCCTCTTAAACTTAAGTTACTGCATTGCTGAAACACCAACATCTGCTTATTGAACAAAAAACAAAAACAACCAAAAGACCACACATCTGATTTTATTTTTATTTTAATAGACTTCCAAAAATTATACCAGATAACTGGCCTCAGAATATAATTGAATAAACATTTTTAAAAACGATAACCTAATCCTGTCTTGACAGGCTGAGCTCTTCAGTATCCACCAACAGCATCGTCATGCTGAGTCAGACGTTTCTGCTCCTGGTGGAAATACTCTTCCTCTTTCCACATTGTACCAAATGTTTTTAAATGTTAGTTTCAATTTAAAATTAAAGATTAAAAAAGTGTAACACATATAAACATCAGATAATTAAGACAAGCGAATGGTTCAGTTCCACATGTGCTCCGCTGAGACATTAAACTTCAGTAAAATTATGCAGTTATGAAACAACTTTAATCTAAAACAAACTGATTTGCTCAGGAGCAAAGACAGTGAAGTAAGTGACTGTAAGTGAGTAAGCTGTGCTGGTGACTATATCAGATTTCCAGTCATTAGAGCAGATAAGTGGCAGAACTATATTACTGAGGTACAAGTTTACTTATTTAATTGATGTCTGTCAATAAATCTATTTAATTTAAATGCAAACAGCCCAAATCCTTATTAAAGCAACAGGTAAACCCAGATCGGTCACTTTGAGGGTAAACACACGCTCCAGCAGCTGTGCGCTGACGAAACTAACTTAACAAACTTGACAAACTTAAAGTCCTTTAATTTTCTCAAAAATCGACAGTGCGCCTTATAATCCAGTGAGCCTTATGGTCCGAAAACTACCGTACATTTGCAAATTATGTGCACAATATTAGAACTAAATTATTTTATATTGACAAACAGCAGCCCGCATTAAACTGTGACTGTCACCAGGTAATGTGGGCGTGTTTCCTGAATAACCAGCAGGTGTTAAACAGCTGACAGGTGAACAGGATGCATGCAGGTAAACTCGAGGGCCCTTCGAGCTGATCGGTGGTGTCGTGAGGAGAATTTCAGCTCATTATTCATGTTACAGAAACACAGAGGTACGAGACCAGGCAGAAGACTTTCTGATTATTTATTTTTAGTTAAAATAATTCCATTGTTGCCTAGTGATGGTGTGGTAAAGCTCTGTGAATGTGTCCAATTTTTCCGGCTTTGTTGCTTCACCCAAAGACAGATCACACAAAGCCTCGTTTAACTGCTTATTATGAAGAACTGACATCTGCTGGTCATTTAATGTTCAGCAGCACTGCTGTGAGAATACCTGTAGGATACATACCAGTGGATATGTAAGCACATGCACAGCTGCAGGGCTAGAAGGGCCCAAATGAATTAAATAAATAGATTCTTAAATAATTAATTAAATGTGTCAATAAGTGATTAATTAAATATATTTAAAAATCAATAAATTTGTAATTAATTTATTGGAAATGTTTTAAATGATAAATAAATTACTTGGGAATAAATTAATTATGTATATATTTAATTTATTAAGTATTTTGAACTTAATTCATTAATGACATTGATTTAATTATTTAATGATGACTAATTGATTAATTATTGATGATTAATTAACCCTCCACATGATTTAACCTCTATAGAGATGATATTTTATCTAGATCATGTTTTTTCAAAGGTTCAGACCAGAAAGTTTAACATTATTATTTTTATCATTATTGTCTCTTCAGATTGAGTGTCTGTAATCTCTCAGAGAGAAGCTGTGAAACTCTGTCTTCACTACTCAGCTCCCAGCCCTCCAGTTTGAGAGAGCTTGACCTGAGTAACAATGACCTGAAGGACTCTGGAGTGAAAGTTTTGTCTTCTGGACTGAAAAGTCCATATTGTGAACTGGAAACACTCAGGTCAGCGTTCTTGAAATGTTCAGTAGATGAGGTTTAGATGTTTACATGTCTTTTTTAAATTCATTTTTGGCTGTAATTTCCTGTTTGCATTTAGCTATTTTTCTCGTCCCTAAGAGTATTTGTCATGTCTGCAGGCTGTCAGGCTGCCTGATCACAGAGGAAGGTTGCAAGTCTCTGGTCTCAGCTTTTAGCTCCAGTTCTTCCCATCTGAAAGAGCTGGACCTGAGCTACAATAACCCAGGAGGGGCAGCAGTGAAGATGCTTGAGCAGCTAAGACTGGACACTCTGAGGTATGTAGATGGCCGTTACAGCCACAAACAGTGTCTGATAGATGAGGAAACTGGCTCTGTCTGATTACTTAATGCTGGAAACCAGTGTAATTTGAACAATCACACATTTCTGGTCTAACTTAAACAGTAGATGTCTGTATGGGGTCTCAAAGGACAAAATCTCTTTCAGCAACAACGGTGCAGCCTGTTCAAACTGATCTCTGGAAAGGAACTGACATTTTCACTCTCTTTATTTATTTTAAGTTTTATCTGTGTGCAGAGACCATGTCCAGGACATGTTTAGCCTGGCCCATCATAAACTAGAATTAGGGGGAAGTTGTTTCCCCAGCTTAGAAAAACATATTAGTAAAAGTAAATGGATTACTAGGTCACTCAACTTAACTAACCACCTACTAAAATGGGCTATTTTGCACTTCTAGTTTGCTGCTTCTGAGCGTTTACTACTGAAACTTGTTTGTGCTAAAATATCAAATTGATCTTCTGGACTTTGTGATAATAGTTAGTAGAAAACAACAGAAAAATAGAATGCAGTCAAAGTGAATAAACTTTGGTCGATCAACCTTGAAATTCAAAGTCAAATTATAATATAATGAGTGCTGTCAACATTAACGCGTTAAGCTGCATTAACGCTTCAACGCCGTGTAACCCCTCATCGGGCTGATCTGCGTTAACTTGTTAATGAGAATTTGCCGCATTAAGGCCGTAATTACGGGTTAATGTTGACAGCACTAAATATAATATAAATCAGTCATTCAAATCAGTCATTCATTGCTAACAGAAAGCAAAGATTAAGAAACAAAGGGATGGAGCTGGTGGAGGAAACCAGGTCACTGGTTGGGTGTTAGGCCCAGACCAGTGGGGTTTTTTGACTGTAAAGCCAATCTAGCAAGGACAACCACTGGTCCTGTTACCCTGCAGCCTGCACTGCAGGATATGTGCTGTGCCACTGAGACCACGTCCACACTAGCCTAGATGGATTTGAAAACGGTGTTTTCGTCTGAAAATGCTCCGCGTCCACACTATTGTTTTCAGTCGTTTTCACAAGGCTGTGTGTCCACATTGAAACGGCAGAAAAACGCTTATGTTGCAGTCCTGCGCATGCATGAAACGCAAGAAGATCCGGCCTGCCTCATTTCTGTCTGACGTCTATTCACTTTCCGGCTCATTGAAACGTCGCAGCAAAATGAGGAAAAGCACAGAGTTTTTAAATGGACTAACAATGAGGTGGAGTTGTTGCTGCGAGTAACACAAAAGTACAAAGTTGCAAAAGCGAGTGAGAGTTACAGAATTTAAAGAAAAGTTATCTGGAGCACGTACAGACTGATATTAACCTTTATTAGGGCTGTCAAAAATGAGAGCAAACAAAACAACTGTTGTATAATGCCCTCCGCTATCTTTGTTTAATTGGTCACATGACTGCATCACATGACTAAAAAGGTGTCATCATTTTCAAGTCTGCATTTTTGCTTTCCACACTGCGAAGGGAAAGCACCATTTTCAAATGTATGCATTTTCGAGAGCGTGTTCAAAACACAGCGTTTTCCTTGAGCGAAAACGCCTCCCTGGGAAAGTCTATGCCAGGGTGCTGGAGGAGAGAGTCCGACCGTTAGTCGAAGCTTGGTTACAGGAGGAACAATGCGGTTTTCATCCTGGTCTTGGAACACTGGACCAGCTCTTTATCCTCTCATGGATACTCGAGGGCGCATGGGAGTTTGCCCAACCAGTCTACATGTGTTTTATGGACTTGGAGAAAGCATTCGACCGTGTCCCTTGGGGAGTCCTGTGAGGGGTGCTCCGGGAGTATGGGGTGACTGGCCCATTGCTATGGGCCATTCAGTCCTTATACGACCGTTGCAAGAGCTTGGTCCGCATTGCCGGCAATAAGTCGGACTCGTTCCAGGTGGGTGATGGACTCCGCCAGGGCTGCCCTTTGTCACCGATTATGTTTATAATTTTTATGGACAGAATTTCTAGGCGTAGCCAAGTGGTTTCACTTAGGTCAGGGTTCGGCTCCGGAGCCGCATGCGGCTATTTAGTCCTTATAGTGCGGCTCCGGGAAAATAAATTAGAAGTATTCAGCTGAAGTGTATTTTATTTATGTTAGTTCTTTTTTAACTTGTAGTCCTAAATTGGAAGATTATTGTGATATTGAAATATAAAAATAAAATTATATTCTATTATTTCTTCATCGCTCAAAATATCCGTCACACTTGCGGAAGCCGATATACTCGCCGAAACGCCACGCATTTATCGAGACTTTCAACCCCAGGTAGGACAGTTATAGATCTTCGGATCCACATTATGTCAGCAGCTGTTCTCCACCATGAACTATGTTAAAAACAAACACCGCTCACGCCTCACAGATGACAGCTTACAGTCCTGCGTAAAGATGAAAGTGACTTCATACAGCCCTGATTTGCAGACGCTGTGACCAGAAGTCTTATTGTAAACATATCACAGCAGACCCGACGATGTTTGCATGAACATGCTTTTCAGCATCTCTATATTGACCACTTTTCACACACAGTTGCTGTACGCACACAGCCGGCTGTAGCTTTGCAGCTCACAGCCCGACACACACCAACACAACAGCATAGAGAGCACAGACGTTAAGGCCGCGAGGCGTGATTGCGGGTGCCGCTCAGGTGCGTCCGCCTCCCCTGCAGCGCCGCTGCAGACCACGCCCCGCCACACACATTAACCAGGTAAAATACATATTTAGGCAGAATTTTGCAAATATCTATTTTTCATCTTTTAGCAGCATAGTGCTTTTTTCCAAATTATTTTTTAAAAGTCAGGTCAAGGGTCCAAAAGCCCAAAGGTGATATGACGGTGGCGGCTCACAACAGTTTTTGTTTGCTTGATCATTTTAGTTCAGCTGGGTGTCTTTCCTTTTGTTATATTTCTTTAAGAGTTCAAAATGTGTTGCTTACATAAATAAATTGTAATTCTCTCTGTAGCACTTCATGGATTTAAGCAACACACCTTAGTTATTCACACAAAGCATAAAGGTAAAACACAATATATGCAGTGTTATCTTAATTTTAGATGTCAAAAAGCATTTGCGGCTCCCAGTGTTTTCTTTTGCATGGAAACCGGGTCCAAATGGCTGCTGACCCCTGACTTAGGTGGTCTCAGGATCTCATCTCTGCTTTTTGTGGATGATGTGGCTCTGTTGGCTTCATCGGGTGAAGGCTTCCAGCTCGCCTTGGAACGATTCGCAGCCGAGTGTGAAGCGGTGGGAATGAGAATCAGCACCTCCGAGTGTAAAAGCGAAGCTCTCAATTTACCGGTCGATCTACGCCCCGACCCTCAGCTATGGCCACGAGCTGTGGGTAGTGACCGAAAGAACGAGATCGTGAATATAAGTGGTGGAAATGGGCTTCCTCTCAAAGGTGGCTGGCCTCTCCCTTAGAGATAGGGTGAGAAGTTTGGCCAGCTGAGGTGGTTCGGGCATCTGACAAGGATGCCTCCTGGGCGCCTCCTGGGTGAGGTGTTCCGGGCATGTCCCACCGGGAGGACGCCCCGGGGCAGACCCAGGACGCGCTGGAGAGATTATATCTCTCGGCTGGCCTGGGAACGCCTTGGTGTTCCCCGGACAAGCTGGAGTAGGTGGCTGGGGAGAGGGAGGTCTGGGCCTCTCTGCTTGGGCTGCTGCCCCCGCGACCCGGCCCCGGATAAGCAGAAGAAAATGGATGGATGGATGGAAAACACCGTCTCAGTGTGGACGGGAGGCCAAAACGGAGAGAAAACGAGGCGTTTTCAAACTAAAACGTGTTAGTGTGGACGTAGCCGAGGAGCTCCAGAAAGAGCCTTCATGGTGGCCCTGCAGCCAACCAGCACTTCAGTCAAATGCTGTCAAAAGTGGTCCCAGAGACACTGTTAGCTGTAACCATCAATGACCAAGAATTGTGTCATTTAATTCAGGGTTTCCCTGTTTTATTGTTTGATATCATTTCTGAATAAATAAATCAAGATGACGAGCCTTTAAATGCACTTATGTTAGTATAAATATACAAAAACAAAGATATTTTTCCTGTTAGCAGAATAAGAAATAAATATATTCATCACATGCATCAAATCACAACCTCCTCCTGCAAGAGTGCAGCATTGTGATTGGTTGATGCTGTTTCCATCATTTATGTTTGTTTACCTTCAACAAATTTGCTCTACAGAGCATTTATTAATAAGAAGGATTATTAACAAACATCTTTCTCTCCTGCTTTTGGTGGAGTGAAACAATAACTCCTATCTCCAGAGGTCCACAGGTCCACTGGCACCTGGTCCTAACTTCACCCATGTCTGCACCCTCAGACATCCCACTGTGGAGGCCTCCTCGCCTGGACCAGTGGCTGCCCTTGTGAGACAGACTTTATGGTCACAAACAGCCCTAATCTGAGAATGAAGGCTCCTTTACATAGAAAGCAGTATGTGGTGTGATGACCGCTGCATTAGCTCAAAATATGTGATGCACTGGCTGCTGCACTCTACCTGTACTGAATCAGTTTTTGTAGCCAGTCCCAGTCTTTACATTTAATATGCAGCCACTCCCTGACAGCATGAATGTCACAGTGTGTTGAACCTTGACTGTGGCACATGTCAATGCTCCCTGGACATCGTGCTTAATAAAGGAGATTAAATGTGATGTGATTATGAGTTTTGCTCTTTTGAAGTTGAAACATTTATGTGTCAAAATGTTGGACTGTTCCTTTATCAGTGTGTAACAGTGTGTGTATGAGAGCCATGTAATGTCCATGTGTGCATGCTGACTGTGCTGCTCTGACCCCCCTCCTCCTTTCAGGGTGGAGCCTGCTGGAGTCCGATGGTTGAGACCAGGTCTGAGGAAGTGTAAGTGTGTTTTTAATGGGCTTCATGAAAACAAAGCAGCACACATTCAACCATCTTCATCATGACAGGAGTCATCATCAAAGTGTCAATGAACAGATGATGGATCAATAACTGCAGCTGGATTGTGTTTGTTCTCTCCATCAGATTCCTGTCAACTCACAATCGACACAAACACAGTGAACACAGACCTCCAATTGTTTGACAACAACAGGAAGGTGACATGTGTGAGGAAGGTTCAGTCATATCCTGATCATCCAGACAGATTTGATTTTTATCCTCAGCTGCTGTGTAGAGATGGTCTGACTGGTCGCTGTTACTGGGAGGTCGAGTGGACGAGCAGGGCTTGGATATCAGTGAGTTACAGAGGAATCAAAAGGAAAGGAGACAGTGATGAGTGTGTGTTTGGTAGAAATGATCAGTCCTGGAGTCTTTTCTGCTCTGATGAATATTTCTCTGTGTGGCACAATTACAGAGAAACACGCATCTCCTCCTCCTCCTCTTCCTCCTCTGTCTCTAACAGAGCAGCAGTGTATGTGGACTGTCCTGCTGGCACTCTGTCCTTCTACAGAGTCTCCTCTGACTCTCTGATCCACCTCCACATCTTCAACACCACATTCACTGAACCTCTTTATCCTGGATTTGGGATCTGGTCTCGAAAAGACAAATTTTATTCTTTCAAAAGACTGTTCGTTCACTATGGGTCAGTGACTCTGTGTAGTTAGTCTTACCTGTTAGAGAAACAGTTCAGTCTGTACATGTCTGTGTCTTTCACTCAGAAACACATGATGAGATTCATGGATTCAGTCAGTTGATGTTTTAAACTAAATGATTCACAAATTATTATTCAACACAAGTTTGGTGAGCAGCAGGGCTCATCCTGATTTTTGTTTTTGTGCATTATAATGATGAAATAACTTTGTCATGTCTGTGGTGGCCTTTGGAGAATTAAACCATCCTGTAGAAACTAGATATAAATGTCATATTTTCCAACATTGATATTTTTCTGTGTTTCAGACGACAATGAAAAGATAAAGAACAGTCTGTAAATCATAAGTTATCAATTCAAATGATTATTAAAGCCACAAGAGAAGCTTCCTGTTATTTGTACCACTCACCTGGTCACGTGATCCAGCTGTGCAGCCAATCATAACTGACATCACTTTCTACTTTGATATTTCCATGGTGAATGGACTGATTCTTGTTTAACACGTTCATACTCTGATGGATGCATCGGAGAGGGTTAGTGTCTTGCTCAAGGACACTTTGTGTGCCAGCTGGAGCAGTCAGGGATTGAACCACCAACCTTCTGATCATTAGATGCCTTGCTCTATCTCCTGAGCTACAGCCATCATCAAAGCTCTTTCTTAAATCCTCTCTGAGAGGAGCTCAAACACGAGGAAGAGACGAAAGTGAGGGAAGAGAGTGGACTCATTAGTAAAATGAAAAACAGCCAGACAAGTGAGGTAACAGAAATACTATATATGGCAGCGGTCACCATGGCAACATCAATGTCGGTTGCTACGTGTTGTATTGATCCTGATCTGTGAGCCTCATATCAGGATATGCTGTTGTTTGCTTGATCATTCCTCAGCTCGTCTGTGTGAAGCTGAGTGTAAAGAGGCTCCTGCTGTTAGAGAAACACTCTGATGATATATGATGTATGATATGTCTCTTCTATTTTTCTGTTATATTTTGATTTTGATTGTGATTGGTTTCATTTGTTTCTTCAGTGGCTGTAGTGTTTTAATGTTTAGATTGTCTTTTGTTCCATTTTGTAATTGTGTATAAAGTTTGATTTGAATGAAAGTTAAACTCAAATGCTTTCAGTGTTGCTGTGTTGAGTGTTTGCATGTTTAATGTTTTTTATGGAAGACACACAAAGACATGTGACTAAAGAAATCTGTGCTAGAGTGACTTTAAAAAAATAAATAAATAGTAGAAAACAAAACAGATGTTGAATTCTTTAGAGAATTTTCTAAAAATCTTTTTCTTTCTAAACAGAATCCAGAATATTGATCTTTGACATGGAAGCTGTTTCTACAGGATCCTGATGGACACTCAAAGCTTTAGAAAATGTTCTCTTTAGTTGTTTACAGCAGAAAATCAACCGATGTGAACCAAAACAACAGAAATGCACAAGTGTGTGAGACTACAAATGATAGAATCAGAACTGCTGATTTCATTACTCTGAACTTTTAAAGGCAGGTTTTGTGTCTGAGAGCAGGACACTTGCTGTGTTCAGTGACTGTAAGTTCAGGCTACCCTTGATTTAGTTGCTAGATGTTTTTAAGCTCTGTTTATTTTATAAGGCTCATTAAAAACCATCTGAACTAGAGATGGACCGATCCGACGTTGCGTATCGGTATCAGTCCGATACTGACCTAAATTACTGGATCGTATATAAGTAATAAATAAAAAAAGATGTAATCTACTAAATATCACAAAAGCACCTCACAAAAGTTGCGACATGGCGTAACCCAACACATGACCTTAGCTCATAGGAGCAGTATGTGTCACGTCATAGAGCGGCTGTGGTGTGCGAGACCTGTCGGCGGTCTGGTGGAGCATTTGGAGCCTCGCGATGTGCTTCCAGACCGGCCGATGTGGTTTCTTACAGACTCATCTCAGACCCAAGACTTTGAAGGCTCGCTGGCTGTAAATCGTCTGTAATGAGACGCTTTACATGTCTGAGCTGAAGTTTGTTATCAGTGTTTAAAAAGGCTGCATCTGTGATGGTTGGCATTAGATCAGTGCCTATGGAAGTGGCACCTTGCACATTTGGAAAGGAACCAAGACTGAATTATATACACAGGTTTTAGAGCAGCATGTGCTCCCATGGAGATGATGTCTTTTACATGTTTAAGGAGGATGTTGCTAAGCTGCACACAACAGCAGGGTTTTGTAGTAGAAGACCGCAAGTCCTGAACCGTCCTGTCTGTGGTTCAGGTATTTGTGACATCACGAGATGAAAAGCTGCAGGACTGTTGAGCAGCTCTGTCCCTTATATCAGACAAAAATGGGACAACGATGCTCTCCCAAAAGTCTCCTCAGTTCCCAGGTGTTTATGGACGGTTGTTGAAAGTAGAGGTGATGTTGGAAACATGGCCATGCTGCAAGCTTTTTGGGATGTTGCTGCCACCAAATTCACAATGAGCTCATATGTTTTCTATGTTGCGTTATGAATAAAGTATGAGTTCATGAGATTTGCAAACCATTCAATTCAATTTTATTTACATTTCACACAGTGTGTCAACATTTTGTCATAAAATAATATTAACAACAAGAAACAACAACAACAACAACAATAATAATAATCACAGTGCTCTATTAAATGTGGTGAAAATATGAACTCAGCCTGCGCGTGCTGTTCATTTCTCTGACGTAATCGCGTGAGAAAGGCGGTTTCCTGTCCTTTTTGGCCCTCGCTGCTCGCCGTATTTCCGTGCGGCTCTGCTGGATGTCGGAGGTAAAGTTTTTGAACAGCATGTATAACTTTAACTGAGCTTCGTTAGTCTTTCTCAGCCTGCTGCAGTTACAGTTACAGCCGCGTATCTATTACAGTGAACCTGCCGTCAGCTGTATCACGTTAGCTTTAGCTTGTGTTGATGCTAAGCTGCTATTAGCAGGTCCTGTTCAGTGACCTGCTAATAGTTGTGTCCGGACGACTTTACAGTTTAGTTTCCTCCGATCACCAGTTATTTGTGGATGGCCTCGTGTGTACGGAAGCTTCGTGGTGAAGCGCTTTGGCCTGTGGGAAATGTAGGAAACATCAGGACGAGCTGCGCACCGCAGTAAACCGCTTTGACAAATCAACCTTATTTTCACTCACTTCATTAATAAAAGTTTTGTCACTTGGAAAACTGCATTTTTCACACATCTCGCCGTTAATGTCACCCAGCTAACGGTGTAGTTTCAAGAAACAATGCAGTGTTCCTGCCACGAACATCACGACGGAAGCCCTGCAGGGTAGATCTGCGCAGCGGCTCTGACGGAAACGCCACAGATAGTAGCTCATTCTCCTTCTTCCGGTTTCTCCTCTTAGTGTCTCCATAGCAACTCATCTGCCTCCTCTCACCTGGTCCCGAGGATCCAGGTCTGTCACCTGGTCTCAGGTTCACCCTGAGCTGGCCCTCCTCGTCCATTCCAGTCACTCTCAAAGACAAACTGAACATTTTCCACTACGACACATCCAGCTGGGTTTTAGTTTTAATTTGAAGTCATTGTCACCATCTCCAAAACAGACACCAGAGCAGGTCTAACTCCTGTTGCATCCTTCACTCAGTGACCCTTAACAGCTGTATTCACCCACTCATCATGTAACACCACAGTTCCTCTCCTGGTTTCTCTGACGTGTCCAGTTTCTTGTGGGACACTTCATAAACATGCTGCTCTGTCTTGGGTGGTCGGCTTTGCCATTTCCAGATTGAGCATTGTTATATATCTGGGGGATTATTCTTGATTAATTATTTGAGCTGTCACGTACTACGTGGCTGTATCAGTGTGAGTGCAGCTCATCATGGTGTGTCACACTAATTTAACAACAGTAGATGTATTTAGCCTGATGTCCTCTTTAGAGACCAACAGAGCAAACGCTGCTGATTTTATTTTTGTATTTTATAGTTTGAAAGTGACACTTGGGACACAATGAGTGTGCGTCCCAATGTATTGTGCTCCTTCAGACACAGATCCACACAGCATGTGTATATAAACCATGGAAGAAGCAGGAGCTTTCATTGTGACACACTGCTTAGCTTCACAGTGTGTGTGACACAGGTGGGTCACTTGGATTGGCAGAGGTGAGGCCTGGTAAAAAGCTACAGCTGTAAACTGTAACAGTGCTCATATAGGGGGCTGCTGGGGTTGTCTCACTTTTGGATGCAGCCTCCAGAGGCCGTTAGGGGAATTGCAGTTTTTGGCACTTCTGCACAGGTTTCAGTTTTCAGCCCTGGAGGTGCCGCCTGATATGAGGTGACACTTTTGTCTTTGTCCTCTCACCGTCTGTGAGAGATGAGTATCCACCATGTGAGTCCCTCCCTCTCCACCAGTCGGTCAGACGTCTGCTCGTCCTCCAGTCTTGTTCGGCTAAAAGGGAGATTTTCCTTCCCGCTGTGGCCAAGGCCTTGCTCATTGGGGTTGACCGGTTGGTGGGATTTTCTCTGTACTTCGTGGTCTGTGCCTTCAAGTGACTGTTGTTGTGATTTGGTTGATCACAGAGACCTAAAAGACCTGGTGACCTCTAATTTCCTGCTTCTAAATCCAGACAGAGGCTGTTGTGCTCGGCCCTAAAACTCTTAGAAACAGCATCATCGTGGCTCCAGTGAAGCTGTGAGGAGTCTTTGAGCAGAATATATCATTCAGTGTGCACAAACAACCATGTAGGTCTGTGAACTAAGCTGAGAGTGATTCTAGCTGCACGATTGTGAGTCAGTGTTATCAGACAAGTGCCGTGAAAAGCCTCAAAGCCTCCAGTTAACCTGAAACGCTGCAGCACGAGTACCAACAGGAAGTAGAAAGAGAGCATGTGTGTCACATATTAGCTCCTCTTCACTGACTCCCTGTTAAATCCAAGATTTAAAATCCTCCTTCTGACAGACGAGGTCTCGAATAATCAGCCTCTGTCGTCTCTTAAAAAGCTTGTAGTACAAAGTTATACTGATAGAGCACTCCCTCCTCAGACTGCAGCCTTATTTGTTGTTGCTAGGTAGAATAGGAGGCAGTGCCTTCAGCAGTGCCTTCAGCTGTCTCTCAGTGGCCCATCTCCTGTGGACCAGCTCCCAGCTTGGATTCATGAGACTCCCCATTTAGTGTTTGTGTTTTTTCTCTAAAGCTTATTGTTAGAACTGGATCAGGTGTCTCTGAGCGTATCCCAGTAACACTGCAGTAGGAGGGCTGCTGGGAGACTTCATCATCTATCACCATGTGTTCTCTTTGAAAGCTACGTATTTGTTATATAAGATAACGTAATCAGGCACTGTTAGCATCTCTGTTTGAACACTTATTAATAGATATACATGACAACACACTGCCACAGCACTAAAATAGTTTAGCAAAGTGCATTTAGAAACAACAATGTACACGTCATGTAAGTTCATATAAAGTTTCATCCAGAAACTTTACATGAACCTAAAGTGTTGTTTAGTTAGTGGGTGGATGGCTGAAGGGTAATCTTGGTTTCCTTTGTTTGGGACAAACATTTGGGAATGTTTGTTTGAGAGGAAGAATAACCTGTTTGGATCAGTCAGGGGTTCGATGTCACATCCCTGAGCTAAAGTCTGATTTCCCTGATATGTGATCATCTGTAGTTTAACAGGAGAGCTGTCTTTACTTTGATCAAACCTCCTCCTCTTGTTCTAATGGTGATTCTGGATGTTCACAGGTATGATCCAGTGACATGATGGAGAGTTTAAAGACGCGGCTCGAGTTCCCCAGCCCCGTCATACAAGCCCAGGTAAGAGGCGGACTCTGCTCTGTGACTCCTCCCATCCAAATGATACCAATGATCCTTCCCTTGTCTGATTCCACAGGTACGAGTGATTTGTTAATGATAGAGGTCAACTAAGTAGCAGCTCACACAGGCAGAAAATCTCTACCATTAACAGGAATTCAGCAATACTCATAAAAAAGTCTCCTGATAAGACAGAGTAAAGAGTAACGTAACTATTTGATAGAGTAACATGACTGTAAGGTGCACTGATACATGTGTGCAGCTGTTGGAGGATTTTAAAGAGACATGAGGTGAGTTTACAGTGTAACAAGATCCAAGACACAGAGTTACTTTGTATGTTTGTTGGCAACCACGAGGGTTTCTGAGTCACTCACACTCGTGTGTTTAATATGTTTATGTAGAGGAGAGGCAGGTTTTACTGAACACACACAGACTCAGGTCCCTGTAGGCACATTCATTCATTCATTCATTCATTCATTCATTCATTCATTCACTCACTCATTCATTCATTCATTCATTCATTCACTCATCCATTCATTCATTCATTCATTCATCCAGTCACTCATTCACTCATTCATTCATTCATCCATTCACTCATTCATTCATTCATCCATTCATTCATTCACTCATCCATTCATTCATTCATTCATTCATCCACTCATTCATTCATTCATTCATCCAGTCACTCATTCACTCATTCATTCATCCATTACTTCATCCACTCATTCATTCATCCATTCATTCATTCATTCACTCACTCACTCATTCATCCACTCATTCATTCATCCATTCATTCATTCATTCACTCACTCACTCATTCATTCATTCATTCATTCATTCATTCATTCATCCAGTCACTCATTCACTCATTCATTCATTCATTCACTCACTCATTCATTTATTCACTCACTCATTCATTCATCCATTCATTCATTCATTCACTCACTCATTCTTTCACTCATTCATTCATTCACTCATTCATCCATCAATTCACTCATTCATTCATTCACTCTGTAGTGTTGGTTTCTCTTCCTCTCTTTGTTATTGTGAATAATGGTACAGAAGTGTGACTTTCTTGTGTTGTAGACGGTGAGAAGTCTTGTTGCAGCTGTCTTAAAGGAAAAAGGGTCAAATGGGCAAATCACCTGGTCCTGTGCTCAGGTGAGTTCCTGTAAGAGTCACATATGATCATTTCTTTAGTTACATGAAGTATAAAAGAGCAGGAACATCTGCTTCATGTGGTCCTGTGTTTTATCCTCAGTGACTTTGACACATCTGCTGTGAGGCTGACACCTCTGATCTCACAGTGTCAGCTTTGTTTTTATACACAGATATAAAATATGGATATGCACTGATAAACGATCATAGTTATAATATTTCTGACTGTCTGAGTCCAAAGTGAATCAAACCTTGTTGGGATTGAATCAGTGCTGAGCCCGAGTGGCTGAACTGAGTGGGACAGATTGCATTCTCACGTGCACCTCTGTCTTTGTCCGTTTTCATTCAGGGCTTCAGTGCATGTGTGGAAATGGCACAGATCGTTTTGTTAAACTTCTGAAACACTGACTGCATCACTGTTGTTGTTCAGGGCCCAGCACTGGAAGCTTTGTGGCAGCAGTGCTGCAGTGACTGTGCTGTGGTGTGTTCAGCGTGCTGTGACACCTTGGTGTTATTGGTGGACCAGGGCCATGCAGACCTGGACTACATCCTCAATGGTGTCCTCAACCTCCTGCCTTCTGCAAGGTATGCAACGCGCAGTTATTGGACGCCACGATCCTGCCTCAGAAAGCTCAGCTCAGCTGTTTGTCAGTGAGTCTGATAGAGGCTCTGTAACCTGCATCCATGCAGCGTTACAGCCGCTGCACAAAGGCACAACATGAAAGATAGACCTCAGCAGGACGAGGTTGTGTATCAGCAGGACAAAGAAGGCTCTCTTTAGCATGAGAATGCTAACACTGTGAACTGAGAAGAGGTATGAAGAAGGCCGTGTATGTCCACTGTTACTGGCCATCGTCACCTACAAATTCAGTCTTTAAATCCCTTTAAAGGCCCACTCACACCTCGCCTCAGGTGACCTCAAAGGTCACATGATGGGTCGCGGTGAGGTCTCATAGTGGTTCAACCCTTAACCCTTGGTGTTGACAATGACCTACGCTTTTGTTTATACTCATGTGATGACGCACATGACAAATAGCTCGATGACCATCTCCAAGGAGGGCAACGCCCTGTAGGGTTTAAATATGTGGGTCTCTCCACCTTGTATAAGAAGTGAAACATCTTTAAAACTTAATCAAGTCCAGTCGCCTTCTTTTCCAGCTACCAGTGTGTAACATGGAGTCAATGCTTCCAGTGCAGGAACCCGACTGACAGTCTACAAACTGAGTTAGACACATGGAGGTCACAGCTTAGTCTGTGCTGAGGATAAATCCACGATGTCATTGCTCTCCATCAGGGCTCATGTGAAGTAAAGAAAATAGCTTTGAAAGTTCAAACTGGAAACATGAAAATGTTAAAGGTCACTGTTCCACAGTTCAGAGCTGGATGCTCTCTAATCTGGACGCTAACCTAGTTGTGCAGCATAATGTAACTATTTGAAAACATTTGAAGCAATGAAAACGCTCACACTGTTAGTTTTTTCAGTTATTCTGACTCTGATGTCCAACAGACACACTCAAGGGTTGATAAAAGTCATTCGGCGATTGTTGGAGATGCAGGCTGACCAGAGCGATGGACACTTCACCTGTCCGTATTCTATCAGGTAAGTATCTCATGTCTAATATCTAGAGATGTTCAAACATATTGTCTTGTGTAATCTATCAAGCTACATATAGCTTGTAGCTTACTGCTAGTCCAAAGAAGCAGCATTGGTCCACCACCCACTTGAAGTGGCGTAGGGGTCCGGTGCTCTGTCTGGTGACAGTCAAAGGCCCTGGTGCTTCAGTCCCAGCTATAAACTGGCTCTTGGAGCATGAGAATCCCAAACTGGTGCATGAGGTTGAAAAATACTGACTACATGTAAAGAGTGAGGGGTGGCAGACAGGGAATGGGTATGTTTGCATCTCCCTGATTTGATGGCAGCATTTAGAAGTTTTCCCTGGTGGACAAGACGGTTGCTTCCCTGTGCCGTCATGTTGGGAACAGGTGCCGATAGTCATTTGTTCACATGTGACTAACAGTTGTTTAGAGTAATTTTTAGAGTTGTTGGGTGAGGTGGGTACCCCATCTAGCAACTCCATAGTCCTGCTGGGGGACTTTAATGTTGTGGTGGCAATCTCTGAACCAGAAGATAGACATTGGAGGTTCAGGAGCAGCAGGTTGAAGCGTCCTGTTAGGCTTGGCTATCGTCTGGCAGATATCGACAGGATGAGTGTAACTCTTGCAGCAGCTGAAGCAAAAACTCAGGTGTACGAGGAGCTTGGTGAGGCAATGGAGCAAGACTTTTTGAGCTTGGTCCGTTTTGCCATCACTGTCGGATCTATTCCTGGTGGGTGTTGTTATCGATGCTGTTTTGAGTAATTCTGCAGCTGCGTGGGAAACATTGGGAATGAGAATCAGCACCTCCAAGTCTGAGGCTGTGGTTCAAAGCTGAAAACAGTGGAGCACCCACTCCAGGTCAAGGACAAGCTGGCGCCCAAGTTGGAGGCGTTTAAGTATCTGTGGGTGTTGTTCATGAGCAGTGTTGGGACTAACGCGTTATTAAGTAACGCATTACAGTAACTACGTTATTATTGTGGTAACGGGCACGGTAACTAGTTATTATGCCAAAATCAGGAACGCGTTAGTCGTTACTGGGATTTAGATAGGGTCGTTACTCGTTACTTCGTGTGGTGGCGGAGCTTCCACAGATTCAGTAACATTAGCAAGTGTTGGAGGCCAGCAGGTGGAGGAGAAGGAAAAGAGACCCGAGGCGGCCGCTGGTCCAAGTGTGAACTGAACTTCAGGTAAGAAGTTATGACCTGCAGTCTATCTGGGTCAGATATAAACCAAGTTTAGGTGGAGTTTATTTTCGTTATGCTGACTTTTTCCCTAATGCGTACTAGCTAGCATGACGGAGTTTCTATACAGCTGGGTGGGTGCTATGATGTTACTGATGTTGAACTTTATTTTGTTCATAAGTTATTAGAGTTGCCAACCGTCCCGTCTGGTATTCAGAGAAAATATTACGCGTTTCTTATTGAGGTGAAAAGGAACAGTTTGTCCCGTAATTCGGCTACATTGAAAAAGGCACAAAGCTGGAGTTATTCTGTGTTTGCTGCACAGCTGCCTCTTCTTCTCTCATTCTCCCACCTCCCTCTCCTGTTTCTACTTCCATCATGAAACTGATCAATGATCAGCTGATCGGCTCTCTTGTTTGTTTATCGCCCACTTTGCGCCAGAAAGAGGAAACCAGCCGATGTCGCGCTAAACAACAGCAGCACCTTTAAGCTTGATCAGCTGTTGTTAGAATTTATTTAATATTAATTTCTAATATCAGCTGATGTTTGCTGGAGCCACAGCTGCAAAAAAGCTGATGGGCATTATATCGGTTTGGTTATCTGGTGAGAGGGAAACATGAAGATGAAACCAGGAGATGTCCTTACTGAATCATCAGAGCTGAACAGGTGATGGAGAAACAGGTTTACCTTTTAGGTGACATGAATGAGTTGAAGGGAAGTTATGAACTGTTTCTGAGAGACAGATAACCCCAGGATCCTTTTTTAGGTAGCTGACAGCTGGTAACTGTGCAGGGGCGGGTCTAGCAAAGTTTTGCCAGGGGGCCAGGTAGGGCATTAACAGGGAGAGGGGGGCACAAAGAAATACTTTTCTTTCTTATTCTCATTTAAAATGTCTAGCTTTTAAAAAATAATTATCTGAATCTTGCAACAAGCGATTGATAGATTGATGCATATATACCATCAAAACAGTGAACATCACTGTCACAACAGCGTTTGTTTTCATTCAAAGGCTTTATGATTTTTCCTATAATGGCCAGTCTCTAGTCAAAATGCCCGGGCCAATTTTTTGTCCCAGTCCAGCCCTGTATGCAGCTCATCTGCAGCCTGGTGTTACCTACATCTTCCTATTCAGAAGGCAGAATTTCCGAGTTCTGAGTACAATCAAAGCACCACGACTGCAGTTTTTGTGTTGGATGTAAAAGGCGCACATGACGGTGTGACGTAGGCTAGAATCATGGCAGCAGTCAATGACGGTCCAGGCGTGGGATTTCTCTCGTGGAAATATGCACATTATTATTATTTTTTCTATTGGTAGGTGGCACAGTGCACTTGTGGCAAGTAAGCAAGCTAGAAGACTGAGAAGTTATGGAAGCAACACATTAACAAGAGAATTCTGAGTAAAACCAAAGTTACTTTCCCTAGTAACTAGTTACTTTGAAAGTAACGAGTAACTTGAAGTAACTGAGTTACTTTTAATAGAAGTAACTAGTAATGTAACTAAGTTTCTATTTTAAAGTAACTTACCCAACACTGTTCATGAGTGAGGACAGAGTGATAGACGGTGCTGTGGCTGCAGTGATGGGGCCGCTGTAAGAACGAACAGGTTTTAACATTAAAAGTGATGTTTTGGTCACAATATAGTGAGCTCTCCTCTTTTTAGTGTATAAAATCTGTCCTGTGGATGATTGCAGACTTCACCTCAAAGGCAAAGACACTCGTGAACATCCGTATAAAAATCAGCGGTGCAACAGAAAGATCTCCTCTGTCCAAATTGTCTGCCAGTGCTCTGAAACACCAACAGACTTTGAGTCCCAATAAATAGAAGAAACTCCTGATTGTTTGCTTCCTTTGTGCTGGAACGTGAGGAGTGCTCTGATAGGCTGACGAGTTGGCGCTGTATTGAAACTCAGGTCTGGAAATGGCGTGCTGAAGGGTGACACATGTGGTCAAACAGGTTACGTCATGTGAAGACTGGAAACACGGAGGAGTAGACGTCTGGCCCACAGTGCAGGCTGTCACAGGCACAGACGTGAGCTTCCTTCCTGCACTTGGAAAATGATTGAACAGGCACACAGCACTTCATTCAAAGGCTGATCTATGATGGTATCAGTGGATGCATTAGTGTGTGTGCAACTGCTAACGTTTTGTCTCTCACACTCGACTCTGGTTAGAGGTACGTGTGAGTACACCATATTTTAAGCATGTTTTCATCCTCATAGGTGGCAGCTACGTGACATTTTGCCTTTAGATTGTCACTGTGGGAGTGGGTGTATAAATCCAGTTTGTGTGGAAACAGTATGGATGTTGGAGGACTATTTATATGACTGCATTCTGCAAAAGTGACGATGTGTAGCCAACAGTAAAGGATCGATGCTTTAAAATAACACTGTCAATAGTTTTTAGTGTTGACAGTTTGCACTTGTTCTTTGGAGAACTTGTAATTCAGTTTTATTCATACAGCAACAAATCACAACAACAGTCGCCTCAAGGTGCTTTATATTGTACAGTATATCCTATAATAACACAGAGAAAAAGCCAACAATCATATGACCCCCTATGAGCAGCACTTTGGCGACAGTGGGAAGGAAAAACTCCCTTTTAACAGGAAGAAACCTCCGGCAGGCTCAGGGAGGGGCGGGGCCATCTGCTGTGATTGGTTGGGGTGAGAGAAGGAAGGCAACAGGTCTTGTGTGGATTGAGGCCTTCTTAGTTTGTCATCGTTGTAATAGACTGACTCAGTGGTTTGTTGGGAGCATAACTTGAATCAGAGCTGGGACACTGACCCGTCCATTGCAGGAGCAGCCCTCACCCGTACGTCACAGCCCTGGAGAACAGAGTGGACTGCTGGCCGGCTCTGCTGTTCGAGATCGATGACTTTATCCAGAAAGCTGTTGACAGGTAAGTCTTACTGGTTCCTATCGTAGCTGTTATGTTGTACACTACTTTGAAGACAACTGGACATTATGAGATGATCTATTCTCAGAGATTCTTATGACTCCAGTGTGTGTGTACGTTACAGAGATAAAGAGGCTTATATCACCATGCTGGCCCCCTTCCTTCGGTACCTATACTGCCAACCTCACAGGCAACCCGAGCACGCGCTCCTTCGACAGAGTCTTCTTAGGGTGATGCTGCCCATTCAGGGAGGATCCAGGTCCGCCCCCCAGAACAAGGAGCAGGAAACGCTGTCCCCAGTGTCTGACAGGCTGCTGCTCTGTCTTTGTCAGCTGGTTCCACACATGCAGGTAACAAACTGAAGTTATGTTAGGTAACTGTACAAAGACACGTCAACATGTTTCCACTCTGTATGTTACACCATCGTTCATTTAAATGTGTCTCTCTTATTTGCATACGCTCAGATTGACAGGAAGTAGCTAATACAGAGAGCAGGATGGAGCTATGTCAGCCTCTCCTCTCTGTCCTGCAGGTGGACAGCGTGGAGGCAGTCCTGGAGCTGTGTGCGTTTGTGGGCGCTCTGCTCCAAGATCTAACTGGGACCTCTGGAGACCAGTGGAAACCAGAGAAAGCGGCGCTGGCTCTGCAGCTGCTGTGTGCGTGTCGGCGATGCCTCGAGTTCAACGGAGACTGCAGACCAATAATCGGCTTAATGCAGCAGCTTGTTCCAGCCTGTCAGGTGATCGCTGTTTGTAGACAATCAGACACCAGCAAAGATAAAGAAGCCGTGCTGCTGTGCTGGTTAACGTGAACTAAATATGGAAGTAAACAAAAGTGATGCTTTTTGTTTTACATGTGCAAATATCTCTGCTCCAAACCTGAGCCTGGACTCACAGCAGTGGGTTATTTGGCATTAATGCTGATCAGCTTCTTCACTCACTGCAGCGAGCTGACATGGACATGCACACATGTGAATATCTGACACTCAAAGACACTTTGTAGAAATTTCATCCTTTTCAAGGAAGCAACATTGTTTTTGCCTTGTTACTACTACCAGGGAAAACACACCTGAGGTTTAATGTGTGAGCCCTCGGGCCTCTGTGGCCCGGGACACCATGCAGTACCTCTGGTCATCATCACCGTATCACACATGTATTGACCTGTTGGCATCGCTGTTTGTTTTCTGCAGGAGTTGCTGTTGGATGAGCTGATGATGGGCGTGGCCTTGCTCTTGTTGGAAGCCCCTTCAGATCAGCTGACCAGCCTTCTCAGACTTGGTAAAGTGATTATTTTGGACAAAGCTCTGCTGGCTTTAGCTTCCTTTAAGAGACTTTGAAGCAGTGAAAGAATTAGTGGGAACAAAACTAGGTTGTGTGTGCAGGTCATGGTTGGACCCTCACAGAGCTTTGTGTCCTACATGAGATATTCTTTCTCTCAACACAGCACTGAGTTTGGTCCCTGAACAAGCGGAGGCGTCGCCCTGGTTGAGTCCGGTCCTGATTCTCCCCGTGTTGCAGCTCCTGTCCTGCTTGGGTCTCACTGAGCCGCTGTCTGACCAGAACACACACAGCACCAACCACAGGCTGGCTCACAGCCTGCTGCACAGAGTTAGCAGGCCCGCAGATAAACCCCAGCAGGTAACAGAGCAGTTAGCCCAGCAGGTAACCTAGCAGGTAACCTAGCAGGTAACCTAGCAGGTAACCCAACAGGTAACCCAGCAGTTAGCCCAGCATGTAACCCAACAGGTAACCCAGCAGTTAGCCCAGCAGGTAGCCTAGCAGGTAACCTAGCAGGTAACCTAGCAGGTAACCCAACAGGTAACCCAGCAGTTAGTCCAGCAGGTAACCCGGCAGTTAGCCTAGCAGGTAACCCAACAGGTAACCCAGCAGTTAGCCTAGCAGGTAACCTAGCAGGCTGTCGCTGCTGCCGACCATGAATGATTCTCATGAATCTGTCTCCCTCAGCCGGCCCCATCACTGCCTCTGTCTCTGAGTTCCTGGTATAGTGAGCTCAGCGTGTCTTTGTCGGTACTGCGCAAAGTGGCCAACAATCCAGCAGCAGCGACCGATTGGCTGTTGGCGGTCAGCTCCGCCCTGTCGTCCAGCCAGCGCCTGTCCTCCTCTCTTGTCCTGATTGTGACTTATCTCATCATCATGGGTCAGGAAAACATCTGCCAGCTGGCTTTGAAAGCAAGCCAGGCTGTCGCTGCTGCCGACCCCTGCCAGGTAGATAACCCACACAACTGGTTCTCTTAAATCTGTGGCCTGAATATAAAGTAATGCATGTTGTTCCCTCTGACATGTAGATATGTTGTATGTAAGGCAGCTAGCTCGTGTTTGTCTTTCTAAGAGCAGTAAACACATGCTCTGGAGGATTCAACACAGTGCAGCAGAGGCCGTCCCAGCAGATGAATCCTAGACCATGCAGTGCTGCTTGTTGGAAAGCTCTCCTCCTCTCTAACAATGATATGGCAGTACAGCTTAGGTTTGCAAAGTTGCATCTAAACAAACACAAGACCAAAGGCCAAAACCAAACATACGACATTAGCACAGGACGCCTGATACCAGCTGTGCAGCATGCTGAGGTAGGGATGCTTTTGGGTTGCAGCCACAGGACCTGTGCAGCACCTTGCAGTCACTGAGTCAGACACAAATTCCTCTGCTGTGTGAACTTAAGCTTAGTGAAAATCGGTGAATGTAAAATGAAACCAACGGCTAAACCTCCTTAGGAAACTCAACTCCTTTGGAGTCAGCACACCCATCATGATGACTTTTTACTACGCCTTCCTGGAAAGCATCATGACCTTCTCCATCACCTGCTGGTCCCTCAGCCTTCATACAGGAACAGACTGCAGCATCAGTGTGCTCTAAAATCATTGGCCTGCCTGTCAGAACTCTGGCACAGGTTTTCATCAACAGGCTCTTAGACAGGCAGCCAAAATCATCAACGACCTCTCTCACATTCTTCACCCTTCATTTCAATGGCTCCCCTCTGGGCGACGCCTCCGCTGCATTTCCTGCAGGACTGAGAGGACGAGGAGCGCCACCTCTGTCCCCAAAGCCACTCTGCTTTTTAACTCCAGCTGATAAGAACATTGCCCACACCAGAAACATAAACTACACTCTTATACTGCCGACACTTTACTCACTTTTAGCCACTTACAGTTATTTATTCACCTTCAGTCACTTTAATTTTAAAACTGTGTAATTTTAAAACTGTATATACTGTGTATTTATTATCTCACTCTTATTGTGCTTATCTTCAACGTCATGCTGCTCTGTTGTATGTTAATTGGCCCTTAGGGATAAATAAAGTCTCTGATTCTGATTCTGATTCGGATCTTGTTTTTATATATTGGTAGTTTGATAGGTTTTGTATTTGTATTCTTTTACATAATATTAAAACGTATAAATACATAGATTTAAATATAGTTGTGTATTCATGTCTGGATTGTGTTTGGTTTTCTTTTATTTATTTCTGCAGTGGTTGTTGTGTATTACTATTTAGATTGTCTTTTTCCATTATTGTAATTGTGTATAAAGTTTGATTTGAATGAAAGTTACACTCAAATGCTTCCAGTGTTGCTGTGTTGAGTGTTTGCATGTTTAATGT
Source organism: Neolamprologus brichardi (assembly GCF_056152115.1). NCBI lineage: Eukaryota > Metazoa > Chordata > Actinopteri > Cichliformes > Cichlidae > Neolamprologus > Neolamprologus brichardi. The sequence goes on along the minus strand of NC_142106.1, from coordinate 55,169,885 downwards.
TTGTATGGAAGACACAGAAAGACGTTTGGATAAAGAAATCTGTGCTAGAGTAACTTTAAAAATAAATAAATAAATAGAATGTAAATAATGATGTTTAGTATTTGAGAAGGAAGCTGTTTCTACAGGATCCTGATGGACACTCAAAGGTTTATAAAATGTTCTCATTAGTTGTTTGCAGCAGAATATCAACGTATGTGAACCAAAACAACAAAAGTGCACAAGTGTGTGAGACTACAAATTCTAGAATCAGAACTGCTGATTTCATTACTCTGAACTTTTAAAGGCAGGTTTTGTATCTGAGAGCAGGGACACTTGCTGTGTTCAGTGTGACTCGTCTCTGCAGAAGGTCAGGGCTCTGATAGTTACAGTTAGTGGGTGACTTACTGGGCAGGTGGATCCTGAGTGTCTTTTGCAGTCAGGGTTCATTATGGTCCTGGTTGCTACTGGAAATAAAGAAACAAAAGGAGGGTGTGTTGTTCAGGAAGTACAGACTGTAGCTCAGCAGGTAGAATTACTAACTGGAAGGTTGGAGGTTTGATCCCTGGCTGCTCCAGTCTGCACGCCACGGTATCCTTGGGCAAGATATGGAACCCCGACTTCCTCTCCGATGCATCCATCATAGTGTCATTGTTAGAAAAAGAAGTGCTTGTGTGAATGAAGCATGCTGTATAAAATGCTTTGACTGCTCATATAGAAAAGCAGCTTATAAGAACTGGTTCATTTTCCAGATAATTCCACTATTAAGACAACAGACATTTGGGAGGCTTTCTCCTGAGAGTAACACTGAAAGTCTTGCTGCTCCTCCACAAAATGAACTCTTCAGTTTAGATTTGATTAAAGACACAGCTCAGCTAAACACAACTCAAACTAAACTACACAATTTTTCTTTATTACGCAGCATTTTTATAACTATTTCCAGATGTTTCTAAAGATGAAAACAGAATTAAACTCCAGCCTGATCCGTTTCCGAGGTTCCTGACTCTGAACGTCCCTCAAACGCCTCTCTGATCGTTTCCTTCCGTCGCTTTTACTTTCGCTTTCGTGAATGTTGTGGCGCAGTTGATCGTCTCCATGTTAAGGTAAAGTTAGCAGTCTGTACTGTTTTCCTGGCTAACATCAGCTGTGTGCAGCTTAGTTTCAGCATAAATCTGCTTCGTTTTATGTGAGATCAGAGTCTGGGAATGAGACAGAAACAGTTAGTTGATGATCAGCAGCTGAACTCAGAGTCGATGTTACTGTGGATCCACTGACTGATGACTGTAGGCAGCTTCTCCTGCCTCCATCAGTCTGTTATGGAAGCCCGAGAAAGGATCCATTCTCGAAATTTCGAGTTATGGATCCTTCTTTTTTTTTAGTGACGGAAACGGGCTTCCAGTGTGTGGATGTTGATTAACTGCTGACAGTGAGACAGGGGTGTCCTAAGAGTTGCTTTTCGGAAGTCGCTGCCAACATTTCATCTATAAAATGCATTTCTCTGCTCGTTCGCTATAGTCTGCTGTCGTATTTGTATGCAGGTTATTTTCCTTTTTCAGTTTAACTGGTGATATTCATTCATGTATTGTAGGTGAATGCGCTGATGTTAGTTCATAAATTCCACAGAGTTAGTAAACTGACCGTTTTTGCTCAATAATTCCTGTTTCATGTTCAAACCATCAGACAGAAACTCTGTTTTTATGTTCTTCAGCCTGTTGTTCTTGAGGTAATCTGTGATGCGTTTAATGACCCTCCACATGCTCTGAGGGTCATTTGAAGAGAAACAGAACTTCATCTTTAGAGCATAAGTGGGTTTTTGACCTCTTTATGCCCGCGGTCGGTCTCTGTTTATTGTAGTATAACACTCATAGGACACAGTGTCAACGTCAACAGTCAAACTCAAAATCTCTTTTTGTCAACAATAAAATGACAGCAGACCAATTTGAACAAAGTTGGTAAAAAGCTTCAGAAATTAGTAAAATATTAAAAAGTGTCTTGATGCTCAATCATCCAGGTAAGGGTTAGGTAATGCTGTGATTGCAGACATTCCCCAACTCTCTGTGAATGGGACTCATGGCCATTGATCAGTGGTTGTTGATCAATGGTCATGACCTCCCAGCCATTGTGCAAATGTCCTGTTTATAAGGTTGGAAACCTGCAGTCAGCTGAGACTGAAGGAGTCACCTGGATGAGTCATGAAACGTTTCTCCCACTGAAAACATCCAGATGAACAGAATCAACTTTTGGGGATTAAAACGTGTCTGAATTAATCAGTGGGTGCTGAGTGGGTCAGTCAGTGTGTCTGCTGGGCTGATTTGTGTTTCCTCTGCAGGTGAAGGTAGAAAGTGTGTGTGAGCTGATGTGAATTGAGCAGCATGGATCAGTGTGAGGACAGAGAGGAGGGAGTCCCTCCCTCTAAAACCACTCTGTGTGGGGAACATGAGAGCCAGACCAAAGCTCAGAGGTGAGATGACCATCTCTAACTGTCCATGACTCTTCTCCATGTCACAGCTCAGCACTCACATCACTGCTCCATCATTATTCACAGGAACCAGCCTGGACCTCCACCCAGCTCTGTGTCCTGTAAGAGTGACACGTCTAGAGGTTTCCTCATTGAGTTTAAAGTCTCTGCTGCAGAGAGGTGAGCTGTTAGTAACATGAACTCTCTGATTTAAATGATTTTGATGTTTCCTGGTTTCTAAAATGCATCTCTGTAGCAGAGCAGTGTCTCCAAGGACACACAGGCTCAGCTGTAACTGTCAGTTTATCTGGTTTTAAGACACATTTGGACTCAATTGGCTGTTTTTAACTATGTATTTTAATCAGAGGTGTAAATTTAGACCTCACACATCTGGATCCTAAACTATGATAGAAACAGCTGCTAGCAGTGGGTAGTTTGACTTTGATACGCTGCTCTAGAAAGCAAACAAAGGTTTGTGCAGCTCCTCTTCAGAAAAGTGTTCAGAGAGCAGCTGCTGTATTAGACAAAGGCTCGTCGTGTGAGCCCAGATGTGTGTAACAGCTGGATGAAGGAGAACCATCACAGTCACGTCTCCATCCCGCCTTTATTAATGAACTTCCTGTTGCTTGCAGATGACAGGAACACAAAGTGTTTGTGCCACGTGATGCTGCAGGATTTGTTAACATGTCCATGATGGTAACATCTCCTCGTCTAACTGCAAACACATGAGCGCTCCTAACGGCAGCTATCACAGCCACACAGGCAGACTGTGTCTCACTGTTGCATTCAGGGGCATTTGTTTTCCTGTAAAAAGCTGAACTCTAATCTAAGAGGACTGTTACTGACAGGAAACAGCTGCATTATCTGCAGTCTGTGTGATCACAGCTGCTTCAATCACTTGATCAGAGAATTGATCATTGAATAAAACATGTTTGTGTCATCAGAGGTCAGAGGTCACAGTCTGCAGGATCCAGCTGTCCGTCTGTGAGGAGTGAACGGTCCATACATCACCCTCCAAACTTCAGTGGTGAATCTGGACCAACGAGGTCAGAGAACTGTGATGACTCCTTTACATGTTTGTGTTTTCCTGGATAAATATGACCAAAGATTCATTAAAAAGATAAAAATATTAGACTTTGTCCTGTAGCGCTGTGTGGCAGGCAGGATTGGACCCAAACACAACAGGATGAAGTCAAAGAGGCAGCTTTATTTCAGCTGTGAACATGCAAACAGCAGAAATAAGAAAACATAACTGTAGGTTTGCAGTGAATGAAGCCTCAGCTCGACGCTCCACTTTGTCCCTCTTTTCCTTCTCCAAACAGCCACATCAGGAGTCTTTGATGGAGTTTTAAAATATTTAATTACAAATGTCCAAAGATGGGTTCAGGATACCTGAATCCACAGTTATTAAAGCTAAAATAGTTCACAGGGTTTGGACTTTGTTAGGTGACGAGAGAACATCAAAGTGTTTTTGAGTCATTCAACGAGAATGGTTAAAATTGGACTTGGGTGTTTTCACATTTTTTACCAAAATGTATTATTTATATCTATATCCCACATCATTAAGGATATATTTAACTATCAGAAAAATGCATTTTCCCATCTTAGGCATTAGTTTTCTTTTATTATTGATCATATTTTCAAGATGTAGTGACTTTAATTCTTCAACCCTGTTATAGACACTTTGGAGGCTCTCTGAATATCATCATAAAATGTATTTCTAAAGAAATCAATATGTTTACATTAATTAGATGTCCCCCATACTAATTCAATAATTTTACATAGAAAAATGACATAAAATCACACATTTTTACTCTCTTAAATCCTGAAATGTAACTAATGAGTGAAAGCAATCTTGTAATTTTTCATTAAAAATTTAGTTTAACTAAGAATTGTAATCAAAATCAATGATCAGATGATAGCGCTCAATATTTTAGACAAAAATCCCCAAACATTAAATTATTTTTTCAACATTTTAAGAAAATAATATATGAAAATGTAGGTGTGACGGGGTTGAGACTAGCATAACAGGGTTGAAGAGACAAATACAGCTTTACATATAAACAGTTGTTTACTCTTAAATTCAATGTATATATATCTCACTTTGTAACCATAGGAAGGACACCAGATACAAATTGCAGTAGAATTAGGTTTTATTAATCTAAAGTAAAAACAACCACAACAGCATATTAACAACTAACAAACATTGTAAAGTGAATTGCTCAAATGTAACATAATGCGTGTGTTTGTCTATGTATGTGAGGGTGGGTGTGTGTGTGTCTAGGCATAAGAGAGCCTCATGAGGTGTGCTAAAAGTCACCTCACCCTTGCTCCGATAACATACAATTTAACTTGATGAACTTGTTGAACTAATAACAATAATAATCAGTTAACGATTTCAGTGTGTCTGTCTGTATCAGTGCCTTTGTCTGTGTCCATGTCCAGTGTTTTTGCATGTGTGTGCCTGCATCAGTGTGTGTGTCTGTATATATGCATGAATGTGCCTTTTGTTTCATGAATTCATCTTGTGAGTCGGTTCCACACCTCTTTCAAGACTTCCACATGGCGCCTTGTCACAGCCTGTGGGGGTGGAATGAGTTCAAGGAAATCATCAAACAGGTACCAGAGGATATCATCCTGATGCGGCCAGAAGAATTGGTTTGACCCAACACGATGCATGCATTTGACCTGGACTTGTGTTGTTTGTATGTTTAGAATGATGCCTGGATACAATCATCGTCATATCTGAGAATACACCATTTACCAATCAGCTCTGGACTTTCCCACTGGATTTCTTTTCCTGGATCCCCCCCACTGCCTGTCTGTGATACAGCTGTTTCTATCTTCTGGCCAAAAGTGAAACACTGGGTGTTGCAGCACTTGCAGTTAAACTGCTTCTGTGTTGTACACATGCAGCTTACATCACGAACCATCAGTTCTCCTGGAGCTACAGTAACGACCTGGTGAATTCTCATGGTTCCAGGAACAGCTGGTATCTGCTTCGGCATTTTCTCCATAGCTTCCTCAACATCTTCACTTTTCACAAAGAACAGTTTCACACTTGTGTTTGTTTCAGAAAAGGCCCTGAATAACTCTTCTGCATCTGGGATGTCATGGCCCTTTGCTGCCATCATGTCAGCTGCTCTTTTTAAGGCTCCCCCGACACCATCTGGTGCTCCTTTTCCATGACTAGCCTCGAAAAAATTCCAAGAACCAGCCTTGAATCCTCTTCTGTCCAGTTCTGTAGTGAAAAGGTAGAAGTTTTTTCGTTGTTTGTATCGCATACAGGCTCCGTCGCTTAAAAAGTGCAGCACGGACACTTGTGGATGTTGGCCTTGAAGGTAATCTAGCACAGGATTTAGGTGCTGCCATATTGCTGGAGGGCCTTTATGTCTACTGGGAGAGATGGTGGAGGATCCACCATGGTGCCCTGGTGGATCCTCCACAGGCTCTGAGGATCCACCAACATACAACACACCAGTATGAAGGGTGGCCTGCTGATGTCAAGCCCCAAAGTGGACCACCTGAACTTGAGAACTGTATTTACAGCTGTAGTTTTCTGAGAAGTCAACATGTATCAAAGTCTCCTCCCCGGACATGTTGTTCTTCAGCTCACGGCAGAAGGCATACTGCTGCTTGATATTAAAGTGATGCATTTTAAATTTCTTTACAAAGCTCTGGAAGAGCTCAATGAGGTCCTCTTGTGTGCCCTCCACAGATTTCTTGACTGTCACCTGGACAGTTGCCTCCATCTCTCACGCTCACTCTGCAGGTTTCTCTCCCTTCTTTCAGGATCAGCTTTAAGGCGTTCCCGATACTTCCTTTGCCTTTCTGCTGCTGTTGTTGGTGCCATCTTTAACATGGAACATAAATCAGTGTAGTGTTGGACCCAATAAACATATGCTGGAGCGAATATATTGACAGCAGAACTTTTATTTGATGTTGTGGTTTCATTGACACAGACACTCTCTCTCTGCTGCCACGTCCGCTCCCCCTCCGACTGTCACTGCCAACATATAAAGACACACAATCAATGTCAGATCCCAGCACGCCTATTCACCCCGCCCCTGCACCGCCGAGCTCACTGTGTCACCCCTCCTCTGCAGCTGGCCAGAGACCACACCCACGCCACAATCACATTCAGCATGCATGCAGTATAAGAATGGTGATTGAATATAATAATAATTAAATAAAATATAATTAAAATAACTGGATAACTTAACAGCCAAAGTATTAAACTCTCAACCCCATCACAATCTCACAACCCCGTTACAATCAAAAACATAACACAATATCACAAGATAAATGACTAAAATAAAGGAAAAGAATGGAGCAACTTGCCTGTCTCTGTGGTCCTGTTGTCCAAAAGACTTCAGTGATGTCACTTCCTGATGTAACAATTACATTTGAAAAAAAGAAATATTAACAGCAAAAGAGCACAAATAGATGTTTAGGTTGATACCAAAATTTATTGACTTTTTAAATAGTTTTATTTGGTATTTTCAAAGTAAACTTTCATCAAGGCCATGAGGGACATGACAAAATAGGTGGTGTCAAATGAAAAAACTGTATTATTTCCCATAAAAAGATAAAAATTATTTCATTTTTTTACACTGTATTAAAGGGTACATTTCAATATATATGTAAAGCTGTTTAAATAGAAAGTTTGGTGACTCAATAGATGAAATACACCATAAGAGGTGAGAGGGACTCAAATTGTGCCATTTTCATGGAATGACTCTTTTATCTTTAAACAGTATTTTTATCACTTCAGTTGCTCTCACAGCCCTGTTTGTTATTTTACCAGAGCTCTTATGTTTCACTCAGTGCTCCCACCAAACACCTTGGAGGACACATTAGTGTGATTTAGATTTCATTGGTGTAAACACCAGTCACACAAGCTAACCCATGGAGGCAGCAGCAGGCTTTGTGTTTGGTAAAGTCTGTTGGCTTAAACTAAGAGAGTTTAGTTTGTTAGCACAAAGAGCTGTCAGCTAAAGCCCCGAATGCACTTTGAATACAGATGAACGGAGAAAAACACTTTAAATACAGCAAACAGTCAAACTGACAACATCTTTTTCTGCTGATCATCCACAGCAGTACATTTAGCATTCATGCTAGCAGCAGGCTATGACTGTCCACTGAGCACCAACACAGGTAGGAGTGAGCAGTGATGAAGCAGGACTGTGGGCAAGTTTGAGCTACAATCCTATTGGCTTCTCAGTTTCTCCAAAGAAAAGGGGAAAAATTCTTGGTGTTGTGAAGATGTGAGTTGGTCTTGTTGTCGTGGGGCTGGAAGGATGCTGGCAGTGAGAGGCTTTTCATACAGTGTTCAGTAACAGAATGAGAAGAAAGCCACTGCACATGAAACAAGGTGCTCGTAGTGTTTGTTTACTGTGTTTGTGCCACAATGTCAGATCAGTTGTAGATTCACATGCAGACTTGTCCAGTGAAACCAATGCAAGTACTGCAGTACAGAGCAAAGACTAAGCAAGCCAGGAGAGCTCTCCAACTTTCTGAAAGTATCAGGATACTTGAGTGATAAGAAAAAGTGGATCATGCAACAATGTCCCTCAGCACACAAAACAATCAAAGCAGAAAAAATATTATGTTTTATGTTAGGACTCCAGCTGCTCCAGCAGGTGTCTCCTTTGTGCTTTGCTTCAAACACAGTGTAGGGAGGAGCTTCCACTCAGGTGTTTCAGGTGTTGCTGGATGGAGGAGGACAAATAGTTTTTCCCTTCAGTGACACTTCAGCAGCTCAATGTTCTGGGGAGATGTTTGTCTTTATGAAGGTTTATGGATTATTGTTCTTACTTTGGTTAAACTGAGCAATACATTTTCCATCTAACATTTAAAGTAAATTTCCAGGTGAAAAAAAGATCTGCAGCTGCAGCCTCTGTGATGTTTCACAGTCTGAAAGTAACAAATTCAACCAGAGTTCAAGCAGAGGCTTAATATACGTGTGTATTTGATATAATGCCAACAAGTACAAATAGGTGTTCTTACAGGTCTTAATCATAGAGGTCTGATAAGTCTGGTGACTTTCACAGTCAGCAATTTTGCTGAATTTTATTTTATATTGGCCTTTTTAAAGCCCTTCAAATGCTCCCACATTCATACAGAGCTTTTAATAGCAAACTCCTTTACAGTCCTTCTCCTCTCACACACGATCACACGACTGGTTTGTCTGCAGCAGCTGTGTTACTGCTAGTATTTTATTATGTGTGTAATCTCCTCATATTGTTCCTATGGTTTAGTTTGACTTCCTTCTGCAAACTCAGCTGCTCTGTTGCTGATACACGTCTCCATGAATATGATTGATCAGATGCTGCCAACACCATGTGTTTCATGTGAACGCTCAGCTGAAACCCTGGGTTGACTTATCGAGTTAATAACAAGCTTCACGTGACTGTGAATGCTAAAGTGAATCCAGATAAAGGAAAGAGACCCTGCTAATGTTGGACTCACTTCTTAGTGTAGATCCCAGGAGGAAGTTCAGCATAGCCAGCCATTCTTTGTGCTTGCTCGACCAAACCTGAGACCACAGTGCAGGATAATGATTATCATCTGTCTCTGTCAAGGACATTTAAAATCCACAAATAACAAAAATAATTATATTTGATCATTAAAAATCTCTTTTCACTTAATAAAGCATGAGCACACTGGTGGATTACAGAAACATGAAAACTCGTTAACAGTAAAGTTAATTTAGGCGTAAACAAAGTGTCAAACATACTTAAGTAGAAGGACTGATGTTTGTGGTAAAATACCCTCTTAAAGCTGAAATACTGATTCAACTTTCTCCAAAAGTTGATTCTGTTCATCTGGACGTAGCGTTTTGTGGGAGAAACATTTCGTCATCATCCAGGTGACTCCTTCAGTCTCAGCTGACTGCAGGTTTCCAATCTTACAAACAGTACATTTGCACAATGACTGAAACCAGCCCACTGAAGGAACAATGGGCTGGGAGGTCAGTTCCTTAATCTTAATTATGCAAATTCTCATGACCATTGATCAATAACCATGAGTCCCATTCACAGAGAGTTGGGGAATGGCTGCAATCACAGCATTGTAAGATGGTGACAGATGTACCCTTAGGCTCCCTCCTCGATTCAAAGATGGTCTTTTCACGTAAATGGCCTCCTTGACTCCGCCCTCCAACCAGCGTTCCTCCCTGTCCAGGATGTTACATCCTCATCATTGAAAGAGTGTCCACTGGCCTGTAGGTGTGAATAGACTGCAGAGTCCTGGCCTGACGAGGTGGCTCTTCTGTGTTGTAGCCAGAGGTTGTTTGGTTTCCCCGATGTATAAATCCTGGCAATCCTCCTGCCTTTAACAGCGTACACTATGTTACTCTGTTTGTGTCGGGGGACCCGATCCTTGGGGTCGACCCATTTTTGGCGCAGCGTGTTTTGGGGTTTAAAAGCCACAGAGACCCGGTGTTTAGAAAAAATGCGACTCAACTGCTCCGACACTCCTGACACATACGGGATCACTACAGGTTTTCACTTGGTCAGTGGTTGTCCTTCTCTCCTGGATCGGCTGGAGCTTTCTTTAGGTGACGTTCCAGCTTTGACAAAAGTCCTGCTGGGATAACCACATTTACGCCACGTCCAGATGAACAGAATCAACTTTTGGAGATTTACTTTCCTGGATGATTGAGAATGCATCAAGACGTTCGTCCTAAAGTGTTATTCAGTGTTGTGACAGTCAGCTGCTTCAGCTGCTGCTGGGATGGGCTGTGGCAAAGAGAACAGAGAAAATCAAAATCAGAGTTTTTCTCTGAATTAAAAGGAAAGGAAACAACAATATATTCTACATGGTGAAACTGATGGTTTATGGTGTTTGGTTCTGTTTTTCTGTATTTATGCAGATAAAGTGTAAACTCAGATGAATTATACCATCAAATGTTAAAGGAAAATATCAGGATGAGTGTCTGTGAGCTGAGAAGGACGTGAAGCGAGCAGTTTATCCCAGAGCTGAAGCTGCTCTGTGTGCAGAGATGAGCTCAGATTCCTGCTGTGATTGATCAACAGTCACAGAAATCTAGACTTGTAGTTATTACTGCAGTATGGTCACAGCAGATACTGATAAACATGTATTATGAGGATGGATGATCAAGTTTCTCACGCTCTCCTTTAAATCTCAGTTTTTTTCTTCTTCACAGTTTATCTGTTAATTTATTAATGAATAACACTGAAAGAGTTTCTGTTATATTTTCCCTTGAACATCAGCTTATTAGGGCGGCATTAGGAAATAGCCCCCCTCCAAAGAATGAATAAATGAATGATGATAATAATAAAATGATTAAAAAGCAGAGCTCAGAGTGGTAGAATGGTCAAACATGGATCCACGGGTGGTTCAACTGCATTTGGTGACGTGACTAAAGCAAATCTTTCAAATAATCCCACCATCAACGGGATGTTGTCTCCTTTACTACGGTTACTTTACTTGGTCGCCGTGTGAATTTCTTTGAAATGAACCAAATTCTTTTATTTGTTGGTTGTTGCATATTTAACCTCTACAGTCAGGAAAGGAGGAGATGAGGCCTCAACAATGTTGGGTTGTAGCTGTGGTTCAGGTTAGAGTGAGTGTCCATGGAATAAATGTAAGTCAGTGAACTGGAAACATGACTGTGTTCAAACTTTTTTTCCTTTTTATAATGAGTCTAATCAAAGGTGGACAGAAGTATCTCCACTTTGACTTTTCTGTGTCACCATCAGAGCTTCTGCACAGTGTGGAGAAAGATCCAGAAGCAGAGCTGGACTGCAGACAGCCAGTCAGAGCAGCTGTGTACAAAGTAAGACTGAACATCTGTCTGCTGATGGACTCATTTCTGAAAACTGGACTTCTTGTGTTGTTCAGACATTGAAGAGTTTTCTTTCTCTTTAGTCTCATTGTTTTTCTTTCTTTCAGCAGATGTTGGTCTGCAGGAGGTTTTAGATGAACATAAGATCAGTCTGAGGAGGAGATGTGAACGTGTGACTGAAGGAAGTGATGAAACAGGAAGTAGAACCCTCCTCAACAGGATCTACACTGAGCTTTACATCACAGAGGGACAGAGTGAAGAGGTTAATACCCAACATGAGGTGAGGCAGCTGGAGACAGCTTCCAAGAGGGACGCCCTCCATGACGCTGCAATCAGGTGCCAGGACATCTTTAAAGCCTTACCTGACCAACAGACACCCATCAGAGTGGTTCTGACCAACGGCGTGGCTGGTGTTGGAAAAACCTTCTCAGTGCAGAAGTTCACTCTGGACTGGGCAGAGGGCTTGGAGAACCAACATGTCAGTGTGGTGGTTCTGCTTTCATTCAGGGAGCTGAACCTGATCAGAGATGAGCAGTACAGTCTTCTGGAGCTGCTCCATGTTTTCCATCCAACATTACAGAAGGTCACAGCAGAGAAGCTGGCTGTCTCTCAGCTTTTGTTCATCCTTGACGGCCTGGATGAAAGCAGACTTTCATTGGATTTCACCAACAGGAAGCTGCTGTCTGATGTCACACAGAAGTCATCAGTCAGCCAGCTGCTGACAAACCTCATCCAGGGGAATCTGCTTCCCTCGGCTCTCGTCTGGATAACTTCCCGACCTGCAGCAGCCAATCAGATCCCTCCTACATGTGTTGACAGGCTAACAGAAGTACGAGGCTTCACTGACGCCCAGAAGGAGGAGTACTTCAGGAGGAGATTCAGTGATGAAGAGCTGTCCAGCAGAATCATCTCCCACATGAAGACATCCAGGAGCCTCCACATCATGTGTAGTATCCCAGTCTTCTGCTGGATCACTGCTACAGTTCTGGAGCACATGTTGACTACAGAGCAGAGAGGAGAGCTGCCCAAGACCCTGACTGACATGTACTCACACTTCCTGCTGGTTCAGACAAAGAGGAAGAAGAACAAGTACCATGAGGGACATGAGACGAGTCCACAGGAGCTGACGGAGGCTGACAGGGAAGTTCTTCTGAAGCTGGGGAGGCTGGCCTTTGAACATCTGGAGAAAGGAAACATCATGTTCTACCAAGAAGACCTGGAGCAGTGTGGTCTGGATGTGACAGAGGCCTCGGTGTACTCAGGAGTTTGTACAGAGATCTTCAAAAGAGAGTGTGTGATCTTCCAGAAACCAGTCTACTGCTTTGTTCATCTGAGCATTCAGGAGTTTCTGGCTGCTGTCTACATGTTCCACTGTCACACCAACAGGAAGACAAAGGTGCTGGAACACTCCCTGGGAAAAAAATACTATGAGTCCTCTTTCCATGATTTCCTTAAACGAGCCATGGAGAAATCCCTCCAGAGTAAAAATGGCCACCTGGACCTGTTTGTTCGCTTCCTTCATGGCCTCTGTCTGGAGTCCAACCAGAGACTCTTAGTAGGTCTGCTGGGTCAGACAGAGATCAGTCCAGAAACCATCCAGAGAGTCATCAACAACCTGAAGGAGATGAACAGTTATGAAATCTCTCCTGACAGAAGCATCAACATCTTCCACTGTCTGATGGAGATGAACGACCTCTCATTATTTCAGGAGATCCAAGAGTTCCTGAAGTCAGAGAACAGATCAGAGAAGAGACTCTCTGAGATCCAGTGCTCAGCTCTGGCCTTCATGCTGCAGATGTCAGAGGAGGTTCTGGATGAGTTGGAACTGATAAAGTACAACACATCAGAGCGGGGACGACTGAGACTGATTCCAGCTGTGAGGAACTGCAGAAAGGCTCGGTGAGTCCAGATGTGATCATTAACATCATTGATCAGTGTAGGTTAGTAGTTTAATTTTGAAAATAAAATCAGATTGTAACCACAAAGTGTTTGTGTCCGTACGCTGCAACCTTCCACACCATTCCTTTATTGTACAGACTCAGCAGCAGCTCCATGGATCCCAAATCCAAGAGTGGAGAACAGATTTGAAGTGTGTCACATCCATGCAGTCACAGCTGTTTCCACCATGTTTCCACTGATATTAATCCTGTTCAATGACACGTTTCATATCAGTGAATATGTTCTTTAGGACGTCCACTGACATGTTTAAGTGTCCTGCTGGAAATCACTCAAATCATCCATGAAATCCATGAAAAATCCTTTTAGTGTTTCTAACTTCACCCTCTGTCCTCTCTCTCTCTCCATCCTCCTCACTGCTTCTTTCACTGATAATCACACAAACATCGTATTCAGCTACAAAATAACACAATAATATCATCTGATGATCATTATTATAAGAGCAGGATCCATATTTGATATCAGAGTAACACACTGCTTGGTTATGTGCAGTCATCATCAGTGACTGTGGGTCAAAAAGAAGCTCTCTGATTGGTTGCTGACCTTGGTCACCTGTCCACTCTCACCTGTTTGTGTTTGCTCTCTCTTTGCTGTCTCCATCCTCTCTCTCCTTTCTCTCCCTCTCTGTCTTTGTACCGTCACTCAGGTCCAATGGAAACAGTGACATTTACAAACCAATCAAAGACAAACTGATCCATGTCAGGTTATAACAATATTCAAAGTGAAGACAGGCTGCTGCTGGACACAGACAGGTAACATCATTTTGACTTGCTGTCACCTGGATCTGGACTCATAAACACTGAAGCCCTGAACAGGAATACAAATCATTTTCTGCCAACTAGCGACACACCAGCAGATAATGGCTCAGAAAGCTAAAATGAGCCAATCATTTCTGTGTTTAGTTCCCCTGAAATCAGATCTGATATCAGCAGCTCTGAGTTCATTCATCATTATTGTCCAGTGATGAGATTTCTGCTCCGTTTGGTAACAGTCAGCAGGTTTTTTCTGCGTGTGGACGTGAACAGTCGTACCTGACAGCAGGTAGCAAACAGAGATCATCTTTCCAGCTGGAACTCTTCACTGAGCTGAACTCATTCAAAATGTTCTGGAGTCAAAACAGGAAACAGTCCAAATGTGTGTCTTCACTCTGACTCTGGATCAGATCTCAGTGACAGACTGTGGACATTATGGAAGCCTAAATGTGACACCATCTTCCTCCTTCATCTGCAGATTAAAGCCAAACAAAGATTCTCATTAAAAGTCTGCAGGTCTGAGAGAGACTCAATCGTTGTGTCATGTCAAACACAGTAAGAGGAGCTGAAGCACAGATGTGAAGAGCAGATTCATCAGATTATGACCTCACTCTGTTTTGTCTTCATATACATTCAGTCTGTGTTTATAATGCAGATTTTCTGCTTTTATAATAACACATTTTATATTTTCTATCATCACAGACTGACTCAGTGTCGACTCTCAGAGTCTCACTGTGAAGTTGTGGCCTCAGCTCTGAAGTCCAACCCCTCCCATCTGAAAGAGCTGAACGTGAGTAGAAATGATGACGTCCAGGATTCAGGTGTGAAGCTTCTGTGTGCTGGACTGGAGAGTCCAAACTGTCGACTGGAGACTCTGAGGTGAGTTCACTGACTGCAGCTGTTGTTGTTTTTCTATATATCAGGTCTTTGATTGATGTTTGAAACTTTCTTTAGTTCCTAAATGTTCAGGATGTGTCTGAAGACAAATGTGAAGAAGTTTGAGTGCTTTCAGAAATGTTGTCTTTCCAAACGACTGAACAACAGTTTTTCCTTTTGGCTCCAAACAGAAGTGACAGACTTGAGCAGGGTTCATTTAAAGGCTGACAGAAGTGGAGTGGTGACGGGGAGATGTTTACCAGGACAGTGTTTCAGCCTCCACAGGTTCATGTTGTGCTCCATCAGTCAGTGAAGATGAAGTCAGTGGCCCCCCACACCCTCTAGCAGATCATTACATGAGGGAACCTTTTAAGAAAACAAGCGCGTCCATGCTCACAGGTGTACACACGGGTGATCACACACACAAACTACACCCTTTTTGGCTCCTACCTCAATGCACACTGTGCTGTCGATCTTACGTGCTGCACAATAATGTTTAATATTTAGTATTTACTGTCATATTCCCATATATCATTGTGATGTTGTTTATTGTATTACTCTCGTTTTCTTCTACTTGTTTTCTTTTTTCTTTCTCAACAGGTGATCCAGGTGATCGATACATGTATTTTTTTTTCTTCCTTTTTTTTTTTTTTTTTTTTTTTTTTGCTTATTCTGTTTTTTGCCCTTCTCCCCCGTCCCTCTTCTCAACTGTTTTTCTTTCCCTCTTTCTTTCTCCCTTTTCTTTCCCCCAGTCAAGTCTGTCCCGTATTCAGCAAGTGAAAATAAAATAAAGAATAAAAGGTGAATCAAATGGACCATTACGGCAAAGCTGGGATGGTCAATTTGGTAAAGAAAATCCGTTGGGCATCTTTCTTCGCCTTTAGACAATAATTCTGATGGCAAAAGAGCCAAACGGGACAGGCAAAAAAAAAAAAAAAAAAAAAGAAAGAAAAAAAAAAAGGAAAAAAAAGAAAAAAAAAAAAAAAAAAAAAAAAGAAGATGAAGTCAGTGCTGATGAGGCTGTAGAGTGTGTGAGGGATGTGAATGAGGATGATGAAGATCTGATGATAGCAGATAAAAACAGGCTGCAGAGACTTTGAGCCATACAGGGCACACAGTGTGTGTACAGAACAGCTGAAATCATTATGGAGGCCTCACTGGAATATGGAAGCATCACAGTACAGCTTCAATGAATCTTTAAAGTCTCTGATATGAGATGAGAAATGAAACAGCCAGAGCTTTTTCATGAGTGGAAATCCACTGTGACTGTGAGCTGCTGCTACAGCCTCCAGATTAGCCAGCAGCTCATCCTGCTCAACATTTTCTCACCAACTTTAATGGAAGTGTGATGTTTTCAACTGGAGTGATGGTCAGGGTGGCCTCCCTCTCCTCTTCTTCTCCTCTTCCTCTTTCATTTGTAAAGCCACTTCTGCTGCTTTCATTCATTTGGAAGTCCTGTAGCTGAGTTTGGGAGAGACTAACAGCCTCGGCAGCAGAGGGGAGAAAGGCTGTAACACCACCACTTTACTCTGTTCTACCTGTCACATCATTTTATCAGGAAACAAATATGCTCATGTTTTTACTATGTTTGTCTTGAAGATGTAAGAAGATCACATGGTGCTTTTTATTATTGTGTTGGTTTGTTTCCTGTCTCTTGGATGGAGCCCAGCTGTGCGTGGCCCCTGGGCCTGTGGTCAGAGTGTGTGCTGGATAATCCGGCCCAGGATGAGGCCAAACTGACATGGGATGAAATGTCTGTCACATAATTAAGCTTAGTGTAGTTTCATTTCTGCAATATTTAAAAACAACCAAATCTTTGTTCTGTCTTTTCTATGTTATACTGTAGACTTTCTTTGATACTGTGTCCAAAAGGAGCAGCTTTTACTTTGAAGGGGAGCCGTCTCTGTTTCCTCTTCAGGTTGAATGATGGAAGCAAATTAGTGTGTGATGTTGTTTCAGTGTTGCACTTTGTAGACGCTCCCTGAGCACTGGTCTCACAGCCAGCTGCACATAGAGACCAGTGTTGTTAGTCCAGGTCAGAAGATGACTTGTTGGAATGAAAATGAGCTTGTAGTTTGTCTGCTTTAATAATGTGACTGGAAAAAGGTGTTGGACTTCAAATATGTCCATTTCTTTCACACTTCACCTTTAAAAGTGAAGCCTTGTGGTTCCTGGAAGGAAAAACACGACTTTTTCAAGTCTTTTTCCTGTTTTTATGATAAATGTATGACTTTAATGTGAAACATTCAGAGTTTTTTCTCTTGTTGTGTTTGTTTGAAGCTGCTTCCTGTTGGCTTCAGCGCTTTGGAGTTTCCATTTTCTAAACTTCTACATTCTGAACCTTCTTCAGCTCTGAACAGATGATGAAACACTGAATGATTTCAAGCTCACACTTTGTCTAATAAACTTACATCTTTCATTCTTTATACAGATTGAGTCTCTGTGGTTTGTCAGAGATCAGCTGTGATTATCTGGCAGCAGCACTGAAGTCCAACCCCTCCCATCTGAGAGAGCTGGACCTGAGCTCAAACACCAACCTGCAGGATTCAGGAGTGAAGCATCTGTGTGGTTTCCTAGAGAGTCCAGGATGTGGACTTGAAACTCTGAGGTCAGTCAGCATGTTTTAGCTGTGCTGAGATGAATATGATGTGAAAGTTGTGCTGACACTAAACTGCAGACATCAGGCTGATATTATACTGATCCACACTGAGGATCTTCATGGTAAAGTCTGTTTTCTTCTTCTCTGGTTTAGTCCATTGACTGCAGCAGAACAATGTTCACATTTCAAACCTTCAAAGAAGAAGAAAAATCCTCCACTGGATAATTCACTGTGAAACTCTCAAACTCTTCATTCCACCTTAAAGTCTGACACTGAAATCCAAAGCAAAATGTGCGTTTGCTTTACAGACAGCAGTCCAACACAAACATACACACATCATCCAAAACACAGTCCAACATCCAAATCTCCTCCACTGCCAGCATGAATGATGGGAAAGAGAAGGAGGAACACTCTTAAGTTCAGGGTTAGAATGAGTTTCATAAAGCAGACTGTGAAGATCAAAGCTGCATTAGAAAGCTTACACGAAAGAATGAGTGGACAGAAGTGGACAGAGATCATCTGAAGCACTTCAAAGGCTTTAAATCAGCACATTTCGCTTTATTCTTTATCAACTCTGTTAGTTTCTCTCAGTTTTCTGTGGAATGAAGCTAAAGGCAGGCTAATAAGATGCTGACCAATAGGTTTCTATTAAAGGTTGTAATTTGTATATGAAAAAGTGCTTTGGCTCAGCAGGGATCAGCTTACAGGTAGAATACAGCTGCTGGATGGGATTAGCATGTCATAGCTATCTACCAAACTGCTAACTGGGGAATTTCAGGCCATCTATGGATCATTTTTGCTAACTGTTTATTCAGCTTAGGCTCACAGGGCTGCAGCCTGTGCCCTAGCTGTCATAGGGCAAGAGGCGTGGTCCACCTGCACAGGTGAGCAGTCCGTCACAGGGCCAACAGAGAGAGACAGAGAAGCACTCTCTCACATCCACACCTGCAGCCAATTTAGAAGCACCAATGAACCTAAGCAGCATTTCATTGGACTGTGGGAGAACATCCAACCTCCACAGAAATGCCAACAAGCTTCAACCTACAACCTTCTTGCTTTAAGGCACTAGTGCTAACCACTTTTCCCCATTTCAGCCCAAATCCTGCATCTTCCTGTTTCTGACTCCAGGCCAGCTCCACTAACACTTTCTCATCAGACACTGCCACCTAGTGGAGGAAGTCTTAGTTCCATTTGAAGCTTCAGATTACAGTTAGTTCCTTTACAAAGAGGTGGAGGTGGTGGGGCCACAGCACCATCATCACTGAGTGCCATAGGACACTTAACCTTTGTTTCCATATGCTGGGAACTTCCTGTTGTTCCAAGGAGGAGGACTGGAAAATGTGTGAAAATCTCCCAGACAATTCCTCAGAGCACACTTTAATCATTTCCCTCCCACAGCATCAGGACCAGGGCTTTTTCTCTCTTTGGTCCCACTAAGAGATTTCCACACAAACACCTCATCAGTGGGACTCTCAGAGCTACCAGCCCTTTGCTACAATCACAAAGCTCTTCATTGAAATCAATGATATCAAAGCTGGAATCAAATGAGTCCAAGTCTTCTGCTGATTCAGCATCACATTCATCTTTGCTCCTTGTTCTGCATCCCCACCATGGACTTCATTCCTTTCCAAGCCAGCCTTGAGTGTCCTTTATTCAGCTCATCCTCTGCTTTACTTTTACACCTGATTTTAGCTGCTTTATCTCTCTTTCAACAAGTTTCTGTGCCTCAATCTTTTTCTTCTCTCCCTCATAACAAGACAGCTTCTTCTGCCTGAGAACATGTTGGAGTGATTTACTAATCCAGGGCTGCTTATTGGGGAAAATACTTCCTGTTTTCAAAGTAATCCCCATTTTTCCCAGAAAGAAATGTAAGTAGAAATCGATGATCTAAGTGAGAACATGAGCCTTTAAAAAGCCCCAGTGAGTGCAGTCAAAGCAGTCCCTCAGTCCCAGTATAGAGTCTTTGGTCCAGACTGGAACAACTGTGTGCCCAGTTTGAGCTCTCTTCAGTCCTGTGACCTGACAGACCCAGAGGGGCCATCACATCACATTTAGAAGCTCCCCTAATGGAGCAACAACACATGTCCAATACTTAGTCTGTCTTGTTGGACCAACTGGAAGAAATGACTCAAGGACTTAGTCACAGAAAAGAGATTTAAATCTCTAAAATCCAACTGGCTGCATCAGGACATATAATCCAAAACTGCACAGTTTCCTGTTTGAAGCTGCTTCCTGTTGGCTTCAGCTGTTTGGAGTTTCCGTTTTCTAAACTTCTACATTCTGAACCTTCTTCAGCTCTGAACAGATGATGAAACACTGAATGATTTCAAGCTCACACTTTGTCTAATAAACTTACATCTTTCATTCTTTATACAGATTGATGAGCTGTGGTTTGTCAAAGATCAGCTGTGATTATCTGGCAGCAGCACTGAAGTCCAACCCCTCCCATCTGAGAGAGCTGGACCTGAGTAACAACTACAACCTGCAGGATTCAGGAGTGAAGCAGCTGTCTGATCTTCAGCAGAGTCCAGACTACAGACTGGAGACTCTGGTGTAAGTAGAGTGATGGAGTGAGTGGGTGGTGCTGTCAGCAGTATTGTACTAAACACAGTCAGTATGAAACAAAGATCCAGTGTTTCCTGTAAAGCTGCAGCTTCTCAGTGAAGCTGTGAGAGGAGAATGGTGACAGGCTTCAGGATTGGACACAAACACTTCCTGTGTCTCACCTTTATGGTCACCATAGTAACGGCAGTCACGCTCTGATCAAACACTGTCAACAGCCAATCAGCTCTCTGAACAAAGCAGCACGCAGACCAATGACTGCATTCATTTCCAAGTTTAAAGCAGTGAAGAACACAGTCTGTAGGTGAGGAAGAATTTAGTGAGAGCAGATGTTTGGATGGAATTCCTCCAGTTAACAGCTGGAACCGTCCATCTGGATTGTTGGGCTTGTTGTTGGGGTTCCTACAGAGCTCAGAGTGGACACACCAAGGTTCTTCTAATGAATCAAAGTCCAAACTCAAACTAGGAGGGAAAAATATTTTCATCAACTTCAATAAAAATCCAAAGATTAGAAAAAGTGAAGCAACAATGAGTCCTAGTACAGTCCCAGCACTGAAGTCCCTGCTGCTCTTTATACTGGATGTGCTGCATCACTGACTGACAGCTGATGAAGAGTCTCTGGAAACACTCGTTTATCTCCTCTGCTCTTCCTTCTTCTCTCTGCAGGTGGAGGCAATGGTGGTAAACAGGACGGTGTGTGTGCTGAGAGAGGAGGAGCTGTGTCCTGATGATCCAGAGAGGTTGAAGCAGCAGCAGCTTGTGTGTAGAGATGCTCTGACTGGGCCATGTTACTGGGAGGTGGAGAGGAGAGCTTCATCCAGCAGTGACTGACAGAGGAATGAGAAGAAGTGCAGATGACTGTCAGTGCTGCAGAGTGAACTGCTCTGAGAACAGCTCCACTGTCAGACACAATGTAGAGTCCAGCATCATCCCTGTGTGTCCCTCTGGATCTGACAGAGGATCATCAGTGTATCTGGACTGCTCTGCTGCTGCTCTGTCCTTCTACAGTCTCTGCACAGTCTCTGTCTGACTCTGGCTTCAGACCCTCCTGGATCAAACTCACCTGGAAAGACTTTCAAACATCACTCAATAGATTTGAATACAGAATATATTTGATATATACTGTAGATGTACTGTAGAGTTGCAGTTTGTCACTTGTAAATACAGTCTGTGAGCAGCTATGAGCTGAAAGATCTTTCTAGAAACACGAAATGTTTTCACTCTTCTGTTGCTTTTTCATATATTTCCACAACATTAATATTGATCCCACCTGTCTCACCTGTTTCATGCTTTTATACATAATAACAGGACACGTGTGATCTGAGCACTGCTGTGGTTGCTGTGCTGCACGTCTTCATTTAGATAACAGAGACATCTAGTGGTTCAGAGGGAGAACTGCAGGAGGTGGAGCTGGGTTTTAGCATGGAAAACTTTTTATCTTTTAGATGCAGATACAAATATGACAAGTATCAGTGTAAGATACAAAAGGTCACATCAGTTAGCAGAGGGAACAGTGATCACACAGCAATGTAAGAATAGAAACATAACAGTGAATCTGGACATGTATACAGATGGAAGCAAACAAACAGGATGTAACACTACATTAAAGCCACAAATGGGAAGAAAACAAACCCAAAGGAAAATATATTTGATCTCAGGAATCCAAATCAGATGCTTTAGAGCAGGGGTCTTCAACCCAGGAGGAGGAGAGACCCGAGGCGGCCGCCGGTCCGAGTATCAGGTGAACTGAACTTCAGTTAAGAAGTTATGACCTGCAGTCTATCTGGTTCAGATATAAACCAAGTTTAGGTGGAGTTTATTTTCCTTCGGCTGACTTTTTACAGTCAGTTACAATAACTAGTACTGCGTACTAGCTAGCATGACAGAGTTTCTATACAGCTGGGTGGGTGCTATGATGTTACTGATAGTGAACTTTATTTTAGTAGAGTTTCCAACCGTCCTCGAAAAAACAGAATCGTCTCATATTCAGAGAAAATATTACGTTTCTTGTTGAGCTGAGAAGGAATGCAGTTTGTCCCGGACTTCAGCTAGAATGGAAAAGACACAAAGCTGGATTTATTCTGTGTCTTTACACTGTCATTCTCTCCCCTCCCTCTCCTGTTGCTACTTCAGTCATGAAGCTGAACAATGATCAGCTGATTGGCTTTTTTCTCTTGTTTGTTTATCGCTGAATTTGCTGCAGAAAGAGGAAACCAGCGGATGTCGCGTTAAACAACAGCAGCACTTTTAAGCTTGATCAGCTGTTGTTAGAATTTATTTAATATTAATTTCTAGTATCAGCTGATGTTTGCTGGAGCCACAGCTGTAAAAGCTGCTGGTCATGATGTCGGTTTGGATATGTGGTGAGAGGGAAACATGAAGATGAAACCAGGAGATTTCCTTACTGAATCATCAGAGCTGAGCAGGTGATGGAGAAACAGGTTTACCTTTTAGGTGACATGAATGAGTTGAAGGGAAGTTATGAACTTTTTCTGAGAGACAAATAACACCAGGATCCTTTTCTAAGCAGCTGACAGCTGGTAACTGTGCAGGGGCGGGTCTAGCAAAGTTTTGCCAGGGTGGCAGGTAGGGCATTAACAGGGAAAGGGGGGCACAAAGAAATACTTTTCTTTCTTATTCTCATTTAAAATGTCTCACTTTTAATAAATAATTATCTGAATGTTACAACCAATGTTTTCATCTGATGTAAAATGTATAGAAATCATACATAAACCAACAAGACTGTACATCACTGTCACAACAGTGTTTGTTTTCATTCAAAGGCTTTGTGGCTTTAATACCTGGTGGGCCGGTCTCTAGTCAAAATGCCCGGGCCAATTTTTTGTCCCAGTCCAGCCCTGGGCACGACACACAGTGAAGTAATCTGGGAAGGTGCATTAAAAAATAAAGGGCCCGAGGTGCACATCGCAAATTAGCTCACATAGACACATTAGTTGTGCCTCTTCTTAATGACGGTATCTTAGCTAACAACCCCAACTACCAGATTCAACTCGTAATTGTCTAAAAATAACTTAGCCTACCGGTGAGAGGGACGTTGCTAGCTGTCAGTTTTTTCAAGCAATGTTGAAAGTTCCACATTCAGACACTTCAAAAGCTTCAGGAGCATCAGCACCACGTAAATACTCGGATACATCCGGATACTCGAGATAGAATTCACAATGTGTTTTTGGGACTTTCAGGTGTTTGGACCAATGTTTTCTTTTCTGATCAAACCAGAAAGCTTTAATGAGCAGCTGGATTTGTGTCGCATCAACTGGCTGGACACAGAGGACATCGAAATGCAGCTGATTGAACTGAAAAGCTCAACTCTGTGCGGTCAAAGTTTGCAGAACTACGAACACAGCTGGAATCCACAGCTGTGCGTGTTCATGGAGCTGCATTTTCACCTGCTGGACATCACTACCTGACAGGTTTAACTGTGTTGAGAACATTGCAGAGGCCTTATTGACAGGATTTGGCTCTACATGTCTGTGTGAGCAGATTTTCTCTCACATGAAGAGAGTCCTCAGGTCTGAATGCTGGACACTCGGAGACCTGTGTCTCTGAGTGGGAGACCAGAGATCACATTAACATGTGTGTCCCTGTATTAACAAACATGCCATATTGGCCCAGTTTATTTTTCTTATCATTGTTGTGAGGAGACCATAAATAGCATTTGTATTTTCTGTTGTACAGTTCATTTGCCTTTATGGATAAAAAGTCTTTTTTTGTTTCAAAGTAGCTGATAACTATTCACTGATAGCTGCCAACATCTGCGCACAAATATAATCCTATAAAGTGGTTCTATATAGTGTGTAATTTATTGCTAATGCAATCATATGGCACATTGACTTCTGAGGAAATTTTAGATGCACTCATCATCAGAAAGGTTGCCGACCTAAACCAGGGGGTTTAGAGTATCATCGAGTTTTTGTGGTTTGTTTTCTTTAAGTCATTTCACAGATTTTCTCTATAATTTCAATTCCTTGAATAAAACAACAAACTTAGGGGATGATTTTGTAATCCGACTTTATGTATGAAAGATTTGACTAAACATAAAACAATCTTCCAACTCAGTCGTCATTCTTATCTTGTGAAATCAAACCAAATGTTCTGTTGTCTCTAAATCAGGGATTGATGAAATCTTTGGTTTCATCCATTTATGAACATGTTCTCATTCATATTAAATCGTAGTCTAAGTCATTCTTTAGAGGGATAAATGTCATTCATTATCTTCAAATGTGTTTCTGTTGTTTTGGGGGGAAGTTTGAAGTCCATTGTTCAAAGTCTGTTAATGAAACTTTATGAAGTTTATGTAGGATGTTTTTCCTATTTTGTATTTGTTTGAATTATTATGTATTTTTGACTCTTTCTGCCATGATGCCAGGTCTCTCTTGAAAACAACATTTTTAATCTCAATTAAATTTTCACCTGGAGAAATAAAGGATGATAATAATAATTTTGTCTTCAGGGAATCATTTCTCTGTAAAACAGCTTCTTCTGAAACTCTTGTTACATTTTTTGTTTATTGTTTGCTGGTTTTAGAAAAATGTCGTCGTCTCTGTGTGAACTTAAACTCTACATGTGGTGTCAGCTATAATACGAGCTCTAGAGTCTAATAACGATGCTTTTATTATTGTCTGGTATCCAACCTAACCCTGGGCCTCTGGCTGAATGTGAAACACCAGCAGATGTTAAAAACTGTCTGGGTTACACATGTATCACGTCGTGTGCTTCCTGACATGGATATGATTGGAATCTGGGCCTGTTCAACCGGTGCTGGTATCATTGTTGTTTCTGAGACTTTCCAAATCTTTACTGGATAAAAACGTAGCAACTGATGGATTTAACATTTAGCACTCAGACTGTCCCAGAAAAGGCGGAGGTCTGGAAGTGTGAAGGTCTGTCTTGCTGCTCAAGTCTTGTTCTCTCGATCTGCACCTCAGCCATTTGAAATCTTGGCCTTAACTATTGATCTGTTTGGAAATCAGACTGTTGTTGGCTGCTATCAGCCTCCATCTGCTTCCCCCAGCACATCACCGTTTCTGGTTCAACTTTTATCTGAACTGCATTTTAATGACGTCTTTCAGATGGATGATTTTCATTGGGACTGGCTTTCTTCAGTGGGTGATGATTTTAAGGCACGCTGCTTGTTTTTAAAACTAACTCAAATTATTTAAAGCCTCACACGCCTTGATCCTAAACACCCAGATAAATCTGCTCTTATTGACCTTTTTTAACTAATATGCTGCGTAAGTTTTCCACATCTGCAGTTTTTGCCAACGACCTGAGTGATCACTGCATAGTTGGTGCTGTGAGAAACACTAAAATCTCACGCTCCGAGCCCCGCATCAGTTTGAACTGGGGTCGTATTAAACAGGCTGATGATGTCAGTTTGGGAATATTTACAGGAGAGTTGTGTCTACTTTGTGGACAGACACGCCCCTTTTTACCAGGTCAGGGTGAAAGGTCGGGACAGGCCTGGTTTGGTTCAGTACCGGCCGATCTCCTACATGAGAGAAACCAGGCCTGTGCAGGAAGTATGGCTCTGATGCTGATTGGCTACATTTTCATTAGCTGTGTAATCGGATTACTGCCTCCATCATCAAGATCCAATGTGACTATTTTTTACTTTAACGACTGACAGTCCAAACGACCGTAGGAGGTTTTGGCAAACTATAAAGTGTCTCTGCCAGCTGTGACTCCTCAGAGCTTCCTCCTCACTTAAATATCGACTCCACTCCTGTGTCAGACAAAACTGAAATGTTGCTTTAACAAACACTTTGTTGCTTCTTGTTCTTTGTTCAGCACAGTATCTGACGGTAAACCTCTTGTCAACAACTCTGCTCGTAGTTCCTGGTTACTGATACCTTTTCCTTCACACCTGTCACAGTAGAAGAGGTTTGTAAGGCTTTGAATGGCCCCAACACCAGAAACTCGGCCCGTCCTCACAATCGTTCTCCTTCCTTCTTGCACTTGGCTTCAAATATCACAGCTGAGCCAGTGTCTTATATTTTGAATCTTTCTCTACAACAGAAGGCTTTACCACAGATGTGGAAGTGTGCCTCTGTACTCCCCACTGAAAGCTGGTGATTCCTCAACAGTTAATGATTACACGCCAATTTCCAAACTCTGTGTCTTATCTAAGGTTCTTCAAAGGCTGGTAAATAATCAACTTCAAAGTTATCTGGATGAAAATAAGATTTTATCTCCCTTCCAGTCTGGTTTTAGGAAACTGCACAGTACTGGAACTGCTTCGATAAAAGTTCTCAAAGACATCTATGAAGCGCTGGATGCAAAGAACTACTGTGCAGCTCTTTTTATTGATCTATCAAAAGCCTTTGACACTGTTGACCACAACAAAAATGTTTTTGTGAAACCATCTCTGGGAACTTGTTCTCGTTTTTAATATGACTGAGTACATTACACAAACTTTTCTTTTATTGTTGTAATTTTAATATGTTTGTCTGGAACAGGTCTCTCTTGTAAATGAGACATTGAGTCTCAATGAGCCGACCTGTATAAATAAAGCTTCAATTACAAAGTCCTTTGTTTAAAAGTTCCTTCAGCTGCCAGTGGGAGGTGCTGTGGCTCTATCGGTTGCTGAGCCTTTATATTGTTAGTTAGAAACTACAAATATAATGGCTCACTGTATTTCAGAATCAGAGAAACTTTATTAATCCAGGAGGGAAACTGAGTTGTCATAGCAGCAAATATACAAGAAACAACAAGCACTCATATAAAGTGAGTGTAGAAACAGAGTTATGATGGATAAATATTCAGATAAACAGAGAAATACAGAAATATAAGTATAAATATACATACCAGTATAAAAGGATAAGTATGTGTGCAAATATATTGTGGTGTACAAAGTGACAGGCTGCATTGAGGTGTGATTATTTCTGTTCCACATGTGTGGATCTGACCCAAGTGGATGAATTGAAGAGTCTGAAGGCAGCAGAAGGAACAATCTCCTGTAACGTTCCCTCAGCGGGATTGAAGGAACCTGTTGCTGAAACTGCTGTGCAGATTGTCCAGTGTATCATGGAGGGGTGAGAGTCAGTGTCCATGATTGACAGCAGTGTGTCACAGATCACCTCCTCCAGGGTGGAGAGCTTCATGCCAACAACAGACTGATAAAAAAAATACAGAGCAGCTGCTGCATATGTTGAAGGACCTCCCTGGGGGTGGCTGTAGCTCAGGTTGTAGAGTGGGTCACCTACTCACCGGAAGATTAGTGGTTTCATCCCAGGCTCCTCCAGTCTACATGCCAAATGTCCTTGGGCAAGATACTAACCCCATGTTGCCCTCCAATGCATCCATCCATCAGAGTGTGAATGCGAGTGAATGTTAGATAGAAGCACTAAAAACCTTAGATGGTAAATGGCCTGCATTTGTATAGCGCTTTACTTTCCCTAAGGACCCCAAAGCACTTTACACTACATTCAGTCATTCACACACACATAGATAAAGTGCTTGTGTGAATGGGTATGATTGGGTGAATGCACTAGTTGTATAAAGCTCTTTGAGTGCTCAATGAGAGTAGAAAAGCGCTATACAAGTCCATTTACCATTTACCATCTGAGCCTTCGTAGAAAGTAAAGCTGGCTCAGACCCTTTTTGTAGGCAGCGTCCATGTTGGCAGACCACTCCAACTTGTGATCCAGATGAACTCCCAGATACTTAAAAGCTGTGACTATTTCAACATCATTCCCACCAGTGCAGACAGAGGAGGGATCTGTTTCTGCCAAAGTCCACCACCAGCACCTTTGTTTTGGCCACATTCAGTTTCAGGTGATTCTCCTCACACCACCTCACAAACTGACCAATCAGTCCTCTGTATTCCTCTTCCCTTCCCATTCCCTCTTTAATCTAGGATCTCAACTAGTTTGTTATGTTCTCTTTTATAACTTAACTGGTAAAGTAACAACACCTGTTTGGTTGTTAGTAAATTACTTTATTAACCATGTTGTGGAAAGGCACAGGCATATCAATGCGCACATACACCACACTTGGTGTTCTCTACTTTACCACAAAATATAAACTGATTTTACTAAATACATAACAGTTCCTCCCATCCAGCTTTGATGAACACATTAAGTATCAAACAATCGAGATATTTTCAGGTAAATGCCGTAACCCAATAATTGTACTTGTAGTGAGGTTTATTTCTCCAGATAAAATTAAAGTTTATTTGATTAATAGCTTTTGTTCATTTATCTGGAATGACATTAGTGTGCGTTGGATTGATACATCTTGGTAAACTTTCCATTTCTGTTAGATAAATTCTCCCTAAATTGATAAATTGCTCTAAAGCTGTCATGTTGTGCTGTGTGCAGGCAGGCAGAAGTGGTGGATCCAAAATGCAGGACTCTTGGAGACGGGATTTAAACTGAAAACGCAGCTTTATTGCTGGACAAACTCCTCATAAAATAAAACTCGCAAAAACAAGACGCTAAGGACCGGACATAACAAACACACAGCAAGTTGAGGGTACAACGCGACAGAGAGCACAGGAAAACACAGGGCCTATATACACAGGGAAGTAATCAGTGAAAGAGAAACAGGAGGGAGACACAGCTGGGAGGGTTTGGGCTAACGGGACACGGGGAGCAAAGCGGGACACACTGACATGAGACAACCCTTCACAATAAAACAGGAAACAAGAAACAGACGCAGACTTGACACTGAACCTATACTAAACACGAGACACAACCTAAGAACTAATCCCTCACTAAGAATTACAGAAACATAGAATACCAATAAACAAAGCATAACAAAAGCATCAGGATACAAACCATAATACAAAGTAATATAAGAACTGAAAATGCTGGGTCAAAATGACCCAGAACCGTGACAAAAGCCCAGAGTTCAGTTTGGTCTTGAATTCTTTTAGTTTCTTCTCCACGTTCAACGACCGATTTACTTTTTGGTCCTTTGTGAGATGAATTTCCAAATATCTTATTTCTGATTTAACAGGAATGTTACAGAAAACTTTTTCTAGTTTATCATTTATGGCAAAGAGTTCACAGTTATTAGGATTTAATGT
Organism: Neolamprologus brichardi; assembly: GCF_056152115.1. Classification (NCBI taxonomy): domain Eukaryota; kingdom Metazoa; phylum Chordata; class Actinopteri; order Cichliformes; family Cichlidae; genus Neolamprologus; species Neolamprologus brichardi. The sequence continues at coordinate 55,140,845 of NC_142106.1, read as the reverse complement.
TAATCCAGATGTTTTGGAGAGTTTTTACATTTTTCACTAGTTATTGGAACTTGATTTTTTGATTATTATTTTTTTTTATCTTGAAGATGGCTGTTATAAAGAGTGTGTGTGTGTGAGGTTGCGTCTTGATTGAAGTCGAGTAGTTAATAGTGTCATGGTCCTGGGTCAGTGACCCAGCGCTTTCAGTTGATGATTATCACTTTCTAGTTTATTTCTGATCTTGTATTGGTTGTTGGTGTTTGGCTGTGTTTCATGGTGTCCTGTTCCTCATCTGCGTCTCTCTGCCTCCCACCCCATTCGTATGATCTCAGGTTTGTTATTTAGCTCACCCAGTTTAGGTTTATGTTCTGTCCTGCCCTCAGTTCTGTTATTTGTGCACTGTAAATAAAACCCTCACTCATATCACCATATCGGCTGTCTGCATTTTGGGTCCTCCTTTTCCTCCACACCACACGGCTCACCCCGCCAGCCGTGACAGTACGAGCCGACCACAAGATGGATCCAGCAGCTTTGTCTGGGGAGAGCGACCTCGCACGCATCCAACGCCTGATGGACTGGGTAACCCACACCACCAACGCAAGTGCAAAGGTGGTGGGGTTAAAAGCCATCGAGGCGATCCTGGAAGGAAATTCCTACCTCTGCCGGTTCAAGGGACTTTCGGACTTAATTCGCAACCTGCATAAAGCCCGGGAGGTGGTGCAAGCTCGGGAATCCACAGACTTTGTCCAGCAGCAGCGGACTACGGCCGCCCCGGAACAGCCACGTCAGCTTCTCCCGCCGGAGGTTTTGCCCGGCCCGCCGGAGGTTTTGCCCGGCCCGCCGGAGGTTTTGCCCGGCCCGCCGGAGGTTTTGCCCGGCCCGCCGGAGCCGTCCGCAGGGAGGAGGCGACGATCGCGCCGTCGGCGCGTCACCCCACAGCCGGATACTAGGACTATAGCACTACAGGCTGTGGTGAGTGAGAAGGACCCTTTTTCTGTTTTGGACTGTGGGACAGTTTATTCAGGGGCTTTGTTTTGTGCAGCAGATGACAAGGAGAACTGCTTGTTGCCTGTTCATTCCCCTGCTCAGCTGTCCTTAGCTCGTTTAGCTGCACAGCCGCAAGCTCGTTTAGCTGCACAGCAGCATTCAGCTCGGCCCCCGGTATCCCCACTAGCCCAGTCATCTATGCCATCTTCACCGACTCCCTCTGTACAGGAGGCTGCGTCTCTGCCTCCCGTTTTGGACTCTTTTTCTAAGTATTTTTTGCAGAGAGACAAACATGTTAAAAAGGCAAACGTTCCTCAAGAGCTGGCCAGTTCTGAGACTGAGACGCACTCCAGGGCCTCCCCAGAGGCTGGGTTTCAGCCCCCAGCAGACTCTGGACCCCTGGAGGTAAAGAAGCCAGCTGAGGACTGCACCCGGCTGTCGCTGCCTGAGCTGAGTCAATGCTCGGTGGAGCTGCAGTCAGCTTTGTGTTTGCCAGAGGCCACCGTGCCTGCTGGTTCTGATTTGTTCCTGCCAGAGGTCCCCGCGACTGCTGGTTCTGTTCTGTGTGTGCCAGGGGCTCCAGTGCCCACTGGTTCTGAGACTGTTTTCGCTGGGGGGCCCGAGGAGCCCGTCCAGCCTCCTGTCTCGTCCGCTGGAGGGCCCGAGGAGCCCGTCCAGCCTCCTGTCTCGTCCGCTGGAGGGCCCGAGGAGCCCGTCCAGCCTCCTGTCTCGTCCGCTGGAGGGCCCGAGGAGCCCGTCCAGCCTCCTGCCTCATCAGCTGGAGGGCCTGAGGAGCCCGTCCAGTCTTCTGCCTCATCAGCTGGAGGGCCCGAGGAGCCCGTCCAGCCTCCTGCCTCATCAGCTGGAGGGCCCGAGGAGCCCGTCCAGCCTCCTGTCTCGTCCGCTGGAGGGCCCGAGGAGCCCGTCCAGCCTCCTGTCTCGTCCGCTGGAGGGCCCGAGGAGCCCGTCCAGCCTCCTGCCTCATCAGCTGGAGGGCCTGAGGAGCCCGTCCAGTCTTCTGCCTCATCAGCTGGAGGGCCCGAGGAGCCCGTCCAGCCGCCAGCTGCAGCCTCATCATCCTCGCCGGCTGCCGCTTCATCCACACCGCCGGCAGCAGCAGCGGCTTCATCCTCGCCAGCTGCAGGCTCCGTGTCTTCACCCTCGCCAGCTGCAGCCTCCGTGTCTTCACCCTCGCCAGCTGCAGCCTCCGTGTCTTCACCCTCGCCAGCTGCAGCCTCCGTGTCTTCACCCTCGCCAGCTGCAGCCTCCGTGTTTTCACCCTCGCCAGCTGCAGCCTCCGTGTCTTCACCCTCGCCAGCTGCAGCCTCCGTGTCTTCATCCACGCCGTCGCCTGGTCCAGCTCCGGCTTCACCCTCGCCCGGTCCAGCTCCGGCTTCATCGTCGCCCGGTCCAGCTCCGGCTTCATCGTCGCCCGGTCCAGCTCCGGCTTCATCGTCGCCCGGTCCAGCTCCGGCTTCATCGTCGCCCGGTCCAGCCTCAGCTTCCGCCTCGCCCGGTCCAGCCTCAGCTTCCGCCTCGCCTGGTGCTGCGGGGGCCACGCCACCTACAGGTCCCAAACTGCCGCCTCGACCTCGGCGGTCATCTGCCAGGCCGCTTGTTTGGCGTCATCGTCGATATGGACGTCCTCCCAAACGCCGCCGCTACCTTCCGCGCGGCCGGCCTCCGGACTTGTGTCGCCGCCGCCGTTGCTGTCCACACGGTCGGCCGCCTGACCTGTTTCCCCGTCGCCGCCGTTGCTGTCCGCACGGTCGGCCGCCTGACCTGTTTCGCCGCCGCCGTTGCTGTCCGCACGGTCGGCCCCCTGAACTGTTTCCACTTCGCCACCGCTGCCTTCCGCGCGGTCGGCTTTTGGATCTGTGTCGCCAACGTAGCCGGCCTCAGAAGATGCATTGTCCTGGACTTCTGAGTTGTCAGCCTCCGGGCCGGCCTCCTGAACTGTGTTTTGTTCTTGGACTCCAGCATGTGTGTTTTTGTTTTGGGCGATTCCCTTGGTTCGCTGGAGCTTGTTTTTGTTTGGTTGTGGTCCCTCCGTCCTGGGCCCCCGCCGCCCGCCCTGGGTTGGTTGTCTGTTTTTGTTTTGGGCTGTCTGGAGCCAGCCCTTGGAGGGGGGGTACTGTCATGGTCCTGGGTCAGTGACCCAGCGCTTTCAGTTGATGATTATCACTTTCTAGTTTATTTCTGATCTTGTATTGGTTGTTGGTGTTTGGCTGTGTTTCATGGTGTCCTGTTCCTCATCTGCGTCTCTCTGCCTCCCACCCCATTCGTATGATCTCAGGTTTGTTATTTAGCTCACCCAGTTTAGGTTTATGTTCTGTCCTGCCCTCAGTTCTGTTATTTGTGCACTGTAAATAAAACCCTCACTCATATCACCATATCGGCTGTCTGCATTTTGGGTCCTCCTTTTCCTCCACACCACACGGCTCACCCCGCCAGCCGTGACAAATAGTCAGTAAGTGACTGGCTGCTCCCTGTTAATCCAGATGTCTTGGAGAGTTTTTACATTTTTGGAACTTGATTTTTGTTTATGTGGAGTGATACATCTGCTGTTGTCAGGCCTGCAGGTATCAGGCTGTTGTTCTCCTTTATCTCATAGTGGACAGACATTATTTTTTGCAGTGGCACAAATAATTTGTGTGGCATCAGATTTGATGCAGAACAGCTGATTGTTCTGTAAATAGTTTGAAATGTTTATTTAAAAACGCTTTGGCTGCATTTTTAGGTAAACAGCTGCAAAAAACGTTGTTTGCATAACTCACATAACTCATAACTCAAACATGACAAAATCCAAACGCTGAACTGCACCTATGCCTCAGAGCTTCATTCCAACACATCAAATTAATGATGTTCCTTTCAATAAACCTTGGACACACACAATTAACAGGAGTAACATCCCCCACTAATCTGCCTGTTAAACCTAACTAACTCAGCCTAGTCTTCCGTACATACTGGCGATGGGTATTTATGTACCTCCATACCGTCAGCTGTGAGGAAGACAAACTGTCTTAAACACAAACTGCGGCGGTTCTCCCAAGCCAATGGCTTCAGCCGCCTGATGCACAATAACTAGAAAGCAAATCAGTACAACGCCTAATGCAGGTAAACTGCTGAAACCTAACAGGGGAATAAGACTCCTGATTGAAACCAGCTGTGTGAAGCCACAGGCTTACTCTAAAAGGCAACAGCGAAGCATAAAACTCTCACCAATAAAACTATATATAAATAATCCAATAAAACCTACAAACTCTTCTGTTGACAAGTTGTTGTGGCTCCTCCAGCAAATGGCCGCAGCAGGCTAAACATGAGGACGCTGATGACGACAACAATAAACACATGAGATGCACTTCTGCACTATTTGCTCCTTTAATTCCACGTGTTACTGTCCACTATACAAATCAGCACATCAAACTATTAAACAAATGCACAGACTGCACAAACACAATGACTGCAACTCACAAATAATTACACCAATTACTACACCAAACTACAACATCGGCCTATGGCATCAATTAGTGCATAAAACATACATCAAGTTACAGCCAAAAATGCATCAAAATGACTCAAGCTGCGGTCAACAGGTTTCCCCTCGTGCTCACCCGACCTTTCTGCTCATCAGGTGCGGTGAACAGGTGAGTGCAACCACATTTATCACCTAACATGCCCACGAGTCACGCCCCACACCCGTGCACCAATACAAGGTGTGCATTTAAACCAACCCTCTTAATCCAAAACAAAAAGGAACAACTCATATGGCTCCTACACTTGTGCTCAAGAACTCAGTCCTGTATTTTAGGTTATTCTGAATAAATCGTTCATGCCCTCTCTTTGGAAAGAAGCTGTTGTGGTTCCTGGTCCTAAATCTAATCGTCCAAAAGTTCTAAACGACTTCAGGCCTGCTGCCCTCACCTCAGTCTTTGAAAAAATCATCAGAAATGTGATTATGGAAGACACTGAACTTCAGCTTGATTCAATGCAGATTGCACATAAGCCCAATAGAGGAGTGGAGGACGCGCTTTTGATTCTACTTAACCTGATTGTCAAACATGTAGAGAGTAAAGGACTTCAGTTCATCGATTTCTCTTCTGCTTTCAATAACACAGCCCCAGATTTGAATCAAAAGACTTTTAGAAGAGTTTGAAATCCGGACAAACCTGAGCAAGTGCAGTCATATAAATATCTTGGGGCCATTGACTCTGTTTTATCATGAGAATGATGCAGGACAAAGTCTTATAAAAGCAGCTTTGTCCCTGCTGCCGTCACTAAACTTAATAACTAATAACTGTTTTTCCGATTTGATTCATCTCGTCTAATTTCCAAATATGTGTCTGTCAGGTTTAAATCGATGTGTGTGTTTGTGAAGGGATGACAAATGCTATTATTTTTCTGTAAAGCAAAGTTACCTAAAAGTAAAGTAACCTTGATATGTCAGGATGTAGATGTCCCACCCAAAAACGTCATCCAGCCCTGAAACATCGGTACTGTTCAAGGCAGCATTGCTGTCCACACGTCCATCAGAGTGTTAGAGGTGGCTGTCACAGATGTTGCAGTCTGCTCTCTGTTTCCATGAAACAACCACACTTGAAATGATCATTAAAGCTACCTGTACTAAAGGAAGCTGAGAACATGGCAGATGTGGGACTGACTGTGATCAGACTGTGACGATTGTTCTTGAGCAGATCTACAGGTCAGCTGTTCCACATCATGTTTCTAGGATGGAGCCGTTTGGAATAATGCCGCCCTCTGCTGGACAGATATCGTGTTGTCCCTGAGTCCTTCTGATCCTCAGCACTTTCCATCAGGAGACAACGCACCCAGGTCCCATTTGACGTTGTTCACTTGATGTTCTGAAGTCCAGTATGGACCTTAACACGGGCTCCATTTGGACATATTAGATTAACTGTTTTTTAAGACCAGTTTCTTAAATTACATGATGGTGTGATTTTTATTTTGTGCTTTTAGTGCAGAGAGAGTCTCTGTGGAGGTTGGATGTTCTCCCCGTGTTTGTGTGGGTCCTCTCAGGGGACTCTGGCTTCCTCCCACAGTTCACAGACATTCAGGTAGTGGGGTTAGGTTAACTGGTGAATAAGTGTGAGCGTGAACGGTCGTCTGTCTCCTCACCCTGTGTTAGCTGGGATCCACTCCAGCTCGTACATGCCCGTCAGGCACCGTCCTCATACCTGTTCTGGTAAATCCAGTCCTGGAAGACACAGCTCACCTGGAATCTGTGTTCATGTTATAAAATGTTACATTTCATTAGAAGTTGGTTGTATTCCAGTTTTATGTTGCAGTTTTCACTTTTGAAAGGGAAGGTTAGTCCAGCTCAGTCAGACGCTGAATGCTCTCTTTCAGTACGTTGTTGTATTAAACGATGACTCAGCAGACGACACATTGTAGCCATGTTAAAAATCATGCAACAGACCCTTGGTCACGATGTCATTGTGGGGATGTCTAAAGGCTGGGTTCCTTCTAATAACCGTAACAAGTGTTTATGGCGCTCCTTGTGATGCTGGGTAAAAGTTCAGCCTCTGAAGACCTCGACGTGTTTGAAGTTATCGACAGGGTGCAAGGTCCACTTCAAAGGTGTTCTATGTTCTATGTTGGTCAGGTTAATCAAAATGGAAACTGTTGAACGTTTCAGAAGTTTACACATTAACCAACATGGTCCAGCACTAAACATCGTAAAGCCTTTAGTTTTTGGAGAGAGGATGCTGCCATCAAATTCAAAATGGGCTAATATTTTTCTTTAAATATTTCATTTTCTCACTTTGTTTAACACAGTGGATCAAATGTAGGGAAGTGGGTGATGTTAATGTTGTTTATTTGCAGGGTTTAAAAATAAATGTGTTTACTGTTTGAAACTCATACTTGGCCTTCTACTCTTCATGGCTACTTAACCAAGCTAACAGGGTGGACAGTCTGAGGAGCTGGGAAAGAAAAGTGTCTGAACTGCTTTAAATTTCTTGAAGACGTTTTATCCAAGAAGTTTCTTCATGTCTGAGAGCGACTGGTGGAGAATCCCAGGTTTAGGTCCCGTGTGAGTGTCCCCCTAAGAGGGTCATGGACTCCCTATTGATCCTCTGCCTAATCACACGAGCCAAGGTGAGAATTGGAGAATTAAACCATCCTTTAGAAACTAGATATAAATGTCATATTTTCCAACATTGATATTTTTCTGTGTTTCAGACGACAATGAAAAGATAAAGAACAGTCTGTAAATCATAAGTTATCAATTCAAACATTATTAAAGCCACAAGAGAAGCTTCCTGTTATTTGTACAACTCACCTGGTCATGTGATCCAGCTGTGCAGCCAATCATAACTGACATCACTTTCTACTTTGATATTTCCATGGTGAATGGACTGATTCTTGTTTAACACGTTCATACTTTGATGGATGCATCGGAGAGGGATAGTGTCTTGCTCAAGGATACTTTGTGTGCCAGCTGGAGCAGTCAGGGATTGAACCACCAACCTTCTGATCATTATGATGCCTTGCTCTATCTCCTGAGCTACAGCCATCATCAAAGCTCTTTCTTAAATCCTCTCTGAGAGGAGCTCAAACACGAGGAAGAGACGAAAGTGAGGAAAGAGAGTGGACTCATTAGTAAAATGAAAAACAGCCAGCATTGATGTTTAAGACAAGTGAGGTAACAGAAATACTATATATGGCAGCGGTCACCATGGCAACATCAATGTCGGTTGCTACGTACTGTTTTGATCCTGATCTGTGAGCCTCATATCAGGATATGCTGTTGTTTGTATTTGTTTTCATTGTTACCATTTTTGTGTCTTTTTTTAACAAACTACTTTTATCTTGCCATCGTTTGTCAGAGAGTCAAACTAAATTTGGTTCATCTTTCTACAATAAAAACATATCTTCATCTTAATTATTGTATGTGCAGAGTTGTAGTTACTCACAGTGACCACTGGAGGCAGGTGATCCTGATAGTTTCCCTGGAACCGTCCAGTTCATCCACATTAATGAAGCTGTTGGTGATTAACGCTCATCTGTACAACTTTAACAACAATATTAAACATTTAATCGCTCTACAAACAGTTTGTCTGATGTATAAACTGTGTCTTAAAGGATCAAAGTAAATGTCACATTGAAAGCAGATTTCACTGTAATGTACTCTGTTTGAAATATTCCAAATATAATCTGGCTTGGTAATGATTTACTTATATATTGTCCACGCAGACTAAAGCAGTAGGAGATGAGATGGAAAACAATTAGAAGAATCTTTACTCTTTAATGTCACAAATTCCTGTTCCTCTTTGTATGTAACATAACAACATACATGATACAGCTGCAGCAACTGAGGCGAGGAGAGAGGCAGCAACAAGAAAACTGGAAGAAAGGAGACCAACAACACCACCTGTGGAAATCTTTCCCCAATCAAGCGTCATCATATCAGCATTTCATCAAAAGCACACATGCTCCGACCTGACAATGCAGAGGTGTGGCAAAATCATTGAAATCATTTATTAAACAAATGAGTGCATCAAAAATAAGAGTGGAGCTGCAATGAAAGAGAAGTGAACTTTCTTCAGTTAACACAAAGTTTTCCCTAACAGGTGACATTTAATGAAAGTGACTTTATTACCACACACACATTCAGAGGCAGTCTACAGGAGCAGAGCTGCCAGCTATTCAGCAAATGTCTCCCTGCAATCCTCACTGCAATACCTACATTTGAAAATGAAACCACCTCTACTGTTCACACATGAAAAGTCGTGTGAAGAACCAGTTTTCCTCAGATCTCTGTTTTAGTAACTCTGAAGTCTGAACTTTTGATTTTTGCATTCTGTTTGTACTGATAACTGTCAGCGGATTATTTTGATCCCAAAGAAATCTTTAACACACATGTAGTGATGGGACGTGTGCACTGAAACAATGGTTAGGAAACAGAAATCGCCTGAGAATCTGCTCATGTTTAAGATTTCTTCTTTACAAACATTTTCTATGGCTGTTCCCAGTATGACCAGTGATACAAAGCATGGAAAATGGGGATTAGTTCATTCAGACAAATACACTTTTTAAAATGTAAAATTAAAGAAATGAATCAATAAAATAAAAAGTAAAAGAAATAAAAAATAAGGGTCTGAGGCGTCTGTCTCACTGTATCCATGGCAACAATTGACTTTCTGTTCCTTCATATCAGAACCACATCTTTGAAATCAAAAACATTTAAGATTCAAATTCAACCACAGATGTGTTCAATTAAATATTAAATGAAGCAGTGCAATGTTTTTATCACTATCCAAATTTGAACTCTAAGTAGAAGATTTAAAAAAGCAACACACACACACACACACACACAGTGTGCAGACATGATTTAGGTGATGATAATATAACGACTGCACATACCCGTGGGATGATTCATGTCCTTTTTCTTACTCTATACAATGATGAACTTCTTGCTTCAGGACCTTCTTGATGAATTTGTTTTCTAATCCACAGTTTTCTACCTGATCTGTGTGTTTGAAGTAAAATGTGTTACTTCAAATGTAAAAGTTAAACAGACAGAAAGCATCAACGTGGACTTCAATCAATGTTTTGTGTTCATACAGGTCAGCTGTTGCACACAGACGTCCTGGATTTACACTGTGCCCTGGTTCCTGTGTTTCTGTATGTAGTTTAGTCTAAAGTGGATCCTCCTCATGTACAGACTGAATTATCTGTTCAACAATCAGCATTTAAGATTCATTGATTTCATTTGTTTTTACTTGCTAGTTTTGACTGAGATTTCAACATATCTGTGGTGGCATCTGTTCAGTGTTATGGAAGTTTTACAGCACTAATCTCACTTCACTCTGTAACATAACAGTGAACAATATTACTATTAGAAAGATTATTAGAGAAGCCACAATCAGGTGATCCCCTATGAGGTGTCCTTGGTTATAGTGTGAAGTCATCTGAGGGGAGAGAAAAGAAAGAAACACTTCAGTGTTAATGAAAAAGTCATCAGTCTTCTTACGGGAAGAGACCTCCACCAGACCAAGACAGGTAACCATCCAACACGTTCTCATCCCAAAACCTAACATACCGATGCCATGTGACAAATCGATGCTATGTGACTATTAAATTCTGTTCTTTTGAATTCTTTTGGCGACAGAGAAAGACTTCCGACTCAGAGTGGTCAAGTTCAAAAAATGATCTTTATTGTACATTTCCGGAAACGGAGACCTGTACCCACTAACACACGCTCAGGTCTGAACGCATTGGAAGCCAGAATGGGTATACATAGTTCTGCTATAGGTCACACACAGACACACACAGTTTCCATCAAAACAACTCCTTCTGCTCTGACTAATGTGTGTGTGTGTTACTTAGTTCTGCTTTTTCTGTCTGGTTTTCTGTATTTTATTAATATGCCTCTGCAGCTCTGCACTAAACTTCCTGTTTCTTAACCTCCCCTTACTAAAGCCTCTGTTGCTAGGCAACCTGTCACCCTCTGACCTCTCTCACAGACTTTATTACAAAGTACAAAAAACAATATAATCAGAAAATAAGCACTAAGAATATATATTTATTTCGTAACAGTCTCCCCCTTTTGAACTCATTTTATGAGTTAACCTAATTAACTGACTCCCTCAATAACTACTGTGAACTAAAAACAGATATAATTAACTTTGTCCTGGTAAAAAGGTCCAACATTACTTTTGTCAATTATGGAAACGATCTCTACACAGTTAACCCGTTTCCTCTTTTAAACATTTACTCCTGGTTTCTAAGCACACACTTACAGTTCACTTCATTTGTCCCTTCGCCCCCTTTAACGGGTGGAGCATATCCGGTCTGAACACTGTGTTTGGGCAATTGACATAAAAATCATACAAACTATTACTAAAGCTAATCCTCCCATTACCCTTCATTACTTTGTGTTCACATTATAACCTCTGTCTAACAAGCTTTTAATCTTCTTTTCAATCTGAACAACATATTTTCTGAGAGGTTTCTCTGTGCTCTGTACTTCTTTTGGGTGCCCCTCCTCTTGGTTCCTGGATTCTCACCAACCCCTTCGTGGTTTTGCTGTGGTTCTGGAATCTTCTCCTGTAAAGGACAGAAAAGGAAAACACGTCTCTCTGCTACGCCTCAATAATCTAATATGTTCATCAATTCTTCTCTTGATTCTTCAAAGTTGGTTCAAAATATCACATTCGGGACTCTCTAATCAAAAGGATTAGCCTAATTATTATTTCTGTGTGTAAGCGTGTTTGCATTCACCCCTAAGCACTCTGAGTCCTTTTCCTACCATATTTCAATCCAGACAGTCACGCTGAACGAAGCTTATGACCTTCACAAGACTGAGTGGCAACTCCTATCAGTGCAATTGCAATGTGTGTATGAAAAATGATTATAAGCGCTTATTCTAGTAAAAGAAATCCTAAAGAAAACAAACATTTTCAATCAGTTAAGCTTAAGCATAAAAGCAATTACTTATGCCTAAGTTTTACCGTAGCTAAATGATCAAACACACAAAAAGTCACACACTGATCATATAATCCATTGTTTCAAATTAGACCTAAAACTCCCCCTTTTGACACATCTTCATGTGTCAAACAAAACCACAACTAGAAAATTAAAAGAGAAAGGTTCATCATATCATTTCTCAGAAAACCTCAGCGATTCTCCTCTCGAGTATATTTGCTCCGGGCCTGCAAACCTGTGTTTAAATAATAAAATCAGTTTAATTATCATGTTCGATCTTTTCAACTCCTGGCTCAACCCAGAGCCTGCATCCCCAGAACGACCTAGAAACAAAACCTGTATATTAGCATCAACTTCAGATTTAAACTCAGTTTCCCCCCCTGTCCTTCCCTCACTGTGATCCACTCTGTGCTATAAGAAACTAAACTTAAAACAGAACAGTTATCAGTCATGTGCTTCATACAAAATCTGCGTATGTTTTAGTTTCACGTTGATCCTCTGAGTGTCATGGTACTTCTTTTAATTTGACTTTATCAAATCGAACCAAAATAGGTTTGCTTTCTTTACTTTGCTCGTTTTCCTCCAGCACCACCTCGTATCACATGCCCTTTCCCTTGGACCAGTGTTTGTTATTCCATAACTGGATTTGGAATGTGACAAGTCTACCAATCCCCTATATAACTCCTACGTTTTGCTTTGGTTCTATTTTCCTTCTATAAAATGTCATTGACTTCTACAGTGGCCTGCTTTGGTTAATGGTAACATCAGTAATATCAAACATTTTCTCCCCTTTAGCATTTGGCATTTTCCCAACAATATAATGTGATACCATCATCTAAACCCAGTCAATAAAACAACATTTTGTTAAAGCAAACATCAGCAACCCAAAATTAGCCGCCCAAGGCTCGAGTCTGCAGCTCCACACTCTCATGTGAACCTTTCGGTCTCCCTCTCTCTCTTGTGCTCCTGCTCCTGCCAAAAGCAAAGCAAAGCAAAGCATCCACCCTTTTCTTACCGGCGTCGTGAATTGTTTGTCAACATCTACTCATCCTAACGTTGGTCCAGTCTTTGTCTCAGTGTCAAGTCAGTCAACACTTTAGTCCACAAGGTCAGTCCAGTCACAGTCCAGCCACACACATCATGCACACGCATTCACACTAGATCTTGCTGATAGTGGAGCCTCACGCGCAAAGGATCAGATTCTCCACCCTCATCAATATGAGCTCATTTATTTGTTGTTTCTTTTGTTTTTAGAAAAAGACTTCTTTATGATCTTGGACTGGATTGACTCGCTGCAATCCTTTTAGACAGGAACTCGCAGGTTCCCACAGGTGACCTTTTCCTCAGCCCATTGTAATCTGGAAAAGCTCACCTTATATTTGCTCTCACAAAAATGTTTTACAGCGCTGTTAATTCAATCTTGCAGGCCTGCTTAGAACAAAAAAGGAGAAAAAGAGAGCTGATTATTAACTCATCAGAGCACAAAACATCATCACCAAAGGGGGCGACACCTGACAGTTTTCTCTAAGTGCACTGTTACAAAAATAATGAGCCCCTCCTTGACATGTCCATGTTTAGTAAAACTCCCTCTATTGAAATAAGAAAACAAGCCAAACCTAACTGACAGAATTAACCCATCACTAAAACAACAACCCCAAAAATCTTCATCACAGAAAAGTTTTGCTTACTAATCTAACAATATGTTGTGGGAATTAGAACTTTCCGGGCCATAAAGCTTTTGCCCGACTCTTGGCTTAACTAATACTTACATAGTCTGAAATCAGACTTAAAATCACTCCCTCTGTTCATTTTGCCCACATCATATTTCAGTGGTTGGCCTCAGGTTCTCCAGCTTCCTGACAGTCTGAAGTCAACTGACAGAGTTTCACCTGCTAAATACACAAAAAATCTTGTTAAAAGCCGTACAGTTTGCCCAACAGTAATATTCCCATTAAGCCCTTTCTAAACACTTTATAACAATGTGTCATCACTAAATTATAAACTTCTTCTCCAAATCTGCACAACTGCACTTAGTCACAGACTTTATTTAATTGTCCTGCGGCTGCTATCATATATTTTACCAAACAATTCTTCTCACACAGTCACAGATATATTTCTCTCAATGCAAACTTCACTCATGTCTCAGACAGGAAACTTGAGTTTTTCTTTTTTCTTTTTTCTCTGTCCCCACTCATTCAACTAATTTGCATATTGAGTCACATCTCGAGAAGTTGCCCTGGCAACAGAAATGCATATTCAAACCATTGCTGCATAATTCAATTATTATTATGTTATTTTTATTTCTACAGTCGTCACTTCTTTTGCTCAATCAGCTGGAAACCACTTCTAATTCACTATTTTAAACCTGCTTTAAGCTTCTAATCACTGGTTGGTCCTCCCAGTCTCTTTTTCCTTTTCACAAAAGTCACTCTATTGTCCTGCAACTTCCTGAGTTATTCCTCAGCTTCAGCCTTTAAGTGTGTTAAATCTACACCATTTAGCATTTATGTCATGTATTCACATTCATGAGTGTAAGCATGTCTTCATTGCGTGTATGTTGTGTATTCATATTAATATTGAGTGTAAGCTGGTCTTCGTTGCCTCGATGTGTTTTTATAATCAGATTTAATTCCTGCATCTTTGCGCTGAACTGTGGATTCAAACTGTCTCACTTCTGATTCTCTCCAAAAATAATTTCACATGACAATTTCTACATGTGTGTTTTCTAGTTCTCTATTCATTTATGTATTATTAGTTTATTTATTTCTTTATCTCTCTCTCTCTTTTTTCTTTTTTCTTTACCTTTCTGTTGTGATGCTCTGGATGTTTCTAAACCCACAAATTCAGCCTCAATGTTCAACCCAATTTTCCTATGCTGTCACTTTAACACGTCCAGCCTTCACCTCTCACCGGTCCTCGTCCCCTCTTCTCTCAACTTCCTGTGTGGCCTCCCAAATCAAACACAGGCCCAAATCAGCTGTTTCTTCTTCTCTCTTCATTCTCTCTTCCTCTTTTCAGTCTTTTCTTGGCGCTTAACTCCCAGCATGGCAAATATGAACTCAGACAGTCCCATCCAGTGGTTTCACACAGTCATGTCACTGGTACACTTTCCAGCTTGTAATTCAGAGCGCATGTTTCCATCAACATACATGCTGCTGGACCCTTCAGTGTCTTTTTGCCTGCTGTTAATTCTTCAAGTCCACAGTGTTGTTCTGTCTGTCTTCTGTCTTCATCAGGAGATTAACTGTCCTTTAAGCTTCTTCTCAGGATAAGGACAGGATGAGAGGTGAAGCTGTGAAATTTTAAACCAAAGCCTGTTTTCATCCCAATTCAGTTAATCTATCATTTTTCTGCTGTATTCTTCCAGGAGGTTGAGCAAGTCCATGGGCACCTGTATTAACGCACTAAGACATTTATTTAATATCATTTTCATTACTATTACTTTCATTCTCTAATTCCTCTGTTTTCATTTTGAAACGTCTCTCACAAACTCACAAGCTATATTCAGACTTCCTGCTTCACTTCCTGCCAGACACAAACACACACACACACACACTCTTCACTTTACTGGATTTTCATCCGTTTCTACAGCCTAATCGAGCTCTTATTTTATGTTCACACTCTGACCTAGTTCTTTCTCACATCTGGGCTTGGTTTATAAAGGCCTCTCTTATTAAAAATACATAAAACAATCTAATCAGAAAATAAGTACTAAGAATATATTTTTATCTTGTAACATTATTTAAGTTAATGAACAATTGTGTTGAAAACTGACATTACAATATCAATCAAGATAATTATAATTATGGTTTTTTGCTGTAATTAAACAGTCATGCGGAAATGTGTCAACCACAGAACTTTAGAGGCCTTTTGTTCAATTATGTGTGGACTGTTTCTTTAGTCTCATACACAAATTGTTCTCAGTGTCTATGAGACTGATGAAATATCCATGTGTGCTGAAAGAGACTGTGCTGGTCTGACCCCCTCAACCTAGGTATTGTGGGTAATGAAAGCGCAGATAGGTTGGCTAAAGCAGCTGTTAAAAAAGTAGACATAGATGTGCAGATACCATTGTTGAAATCTGAGGAAAAAGAATAGTTTGGACACAAAGTAAGAACTTGGGATAATGGAACAAAAGGGAGACATGGGGTACAAAACACAATAGAAGTTAAGAGGAGTAGTGGGTTAAATAGGTAGCAGGAGAATACAAACAGGTCATTGCTTTCTGAATGGTTCTCTTTTTATGATAGGGAAACATCCGACTGGGTTATGTGATGGTGTAATGCTATGGAGACGGTTGAACATGTGGTTATTAGTTGCAGGAAGTATAGAAGTCAAAGGAGAGTGTTGAGGGTGGGAACTGGTGGTGAAATGAAACTTACGTTTGAAAAAGTGGTTAATCAGTTAAGTCCTGATGAGGTGAAAGGAGTGTTTTTCATTTTTGAGAAATACTGATGTCATCAAGAGGATCTGAGGATCTGGAAGAGAAGTAAGAGTAAAAGCCAGGAGATGGCAGTAGTGCAACATCTTTGGATGCAAGCTGCTGTTAAAAATGACAGAAGAAGACGTTTGCTTGATCATTCCTCAGCTCGTCTGTGTGAAGCTGAGTGTAAAGAAGCTCCTGCTGTTAGAGAAACACTCTGACTGTTTAACAGAGTCAGACATGTTCAGACTGAATTTCAGTCAGAAACTCAGCATCACATTGATGAAGCTGCAGATTAATTGTGGTTAATTTCTGATTAATTTCTTTGCTACCAGCTGAAATTTAAATGTAATTTAACAGAAGGATTCAAGGTTATTGTGTTTTTTGAACCCAAAGATATCACATGAACGTATATGAATTGTATGATATGTCTCTTCTATTTTTCCATCCATCCGTTTGCTTCCACATCTCCTTTTCAGGGTCATGGGGGGTGCTGGAGCTGTCATCTTCTTCTTCTATTTTTCTATGATCATATTTTGATGTTGATTGTGATTGGTTTTATTTGTTTCTTCTGCGGTTGTAGTTAATATTTAGACTTTTTTCCATTATTGTAATTGTGTATAAAGTTTGATTTGAATGAAATTTACACTCAAATGCTTTCAGTGTTGCTGTGTTAAGTGTTTGCATGTCTAACGTTTGTATGGAAGACTGGTGGGGGAGGCTGTTACACCTTGCAGGAGGTCTCCTCTCTCCAGGAACTCACTCTGCAGGTGGGGGAGATACAGGAGAGGTGGAGGAACAACTCAGCCTGGGTGTCTATGTCTTGTGTAGTCTGGAGGATAAATGGATGACGGGGTGGGTGCAGTTTTCTCTGTGGTGGGGTCGGGTGGGCCGTCCTGTGGGGCCGGGCGGCTCTGCTGAACTGGGCCCTTTCCCTCGTGGGTTGCAGAGTATGGGGGTGCCCCCTTGCCCCTCCCTTGCTTCCCTCTCCATCTCCAGCTGCCTCCCTCTTCCCGCTCCACCACAATCACCCACACATGCAGGGCCTTGGGGTAAAGGTGTGTCACCAGGGTGCAGGGGAGGCATCCCCCCCTCTGCCCCCTTCTGGCTGCCTGTGCCTCAATTTTATCTTATACATTCACATTACTCACACTCTCATAACACATACATATAGGACCTTGGGGGTGGGCACACTACACAGCATCCAGAAGACCATCAGGGTGTACGACCTCACACCTGGCGCCGTTGCCCACCTCTCAATTTTGAATCCACGTAGACATTGAGGGCTATCAGGAGGGGCTCTGCTCTTACCTGCTGCTGAGTAATTGCATATGAGAGCATGAGGGTGGGAATGGATGTTTGTATCTGTGTGTGCCTGTTTGTCTGTGTCTATATGACAGGTCGGGTATCAGACGCCACCTCTCTGGGGACATCTCAGGCCCTCCAAGGTATGGAGGCCTATCTCCCCCCACCACTCCCCCTGCCAGTGGCAGACGCCCTCAGACATCGGTGCATTGGTTGTTCTTTGTGTCCAGGGATGGGCGTTCAGGTACGCAGCGGCTCACTCCTGGTGGCTGCTTGTCGGGGCCTGGAGCCTGGGGCTCGCTCGGGCTCCTTCAGGGGTGGGGTGCCTTTGGCCTCTCAGCCTGGGGCTCGGTCACTCTGGCACAGCTGGCTGCCGGCGGAGCTCACGGGCACGTCACATTTAAATCATGCTTTTTATCTGTTTTTGTTTTTTAATGTCTCTGTAAAGAACTTGGGATCACCTTGTTGTTGAATTGTGCGATATAAATAAACTTGCCTTGCATTTTGGCTGCTACCTCAAAGCACACTGTGCGCTGTCGATCTTACGTGCTGCACAATAATATTCAATATTTAGTATTTACAGTTATATTCACATAGATCATTGCGATGATGTTGTTTATTATATTGCTCTCTTTTTCTTTGATTGTTTTCTCTTTTTTCTTTCCCAACAGGTGATCCAGGTGATTGATATATGGATTTTTTGTCTGTTTGTTTTATTGTCTTGGACAACTTCCTACCAGACCCATGGAAGTGGAAGCTTCAATGAAGAAAGATTCCTGCTCCCAGCCGTTCATTGGCTCGGCATTTTAAACCCCTAAAGGGTCACCTGGCCTGTAAATAAACGGGGCCAATAAAAAAAAATCACAAGAATAATACAAAAATTTCAGACAGATGTTGTTTATTATATTGCTCTCTTTTTTTTGCTTGTTTTGTCTTTTTTTTTCTCAACTGGTGATCCAGGTGATTGATATGTGGATTTTTTGTCTGTTTGTTTTGTTTGTTTTTGTTTTTTGCCCTTTATCGCCGTACCTCTTCCCTGCTGTTTTTCTTTCCCTCTTTCTTTTCCCCAGTGATGTCTGTCCCGTGTTTAGCAAGTGAAAATAAAATAAATATTATAATCTTATTTAGCTTCTCTGGAGCTGTAACATACAAGTCTTTAATAGCACTTTGAATGGCCAGTAGTTTTCTGGGTGGTCATCAAACTGCAAATGTCCAGTACATTTCCCTTATTGTCAGGTACCTTGTAATATCCTGGACCCCCTGTGTCTCTTTTGATGTTTGAAGAGTGTTGTACAGATAAGGTTTGGGGGAACCCAGTCTCTCTATCTGTTGTGTTTGGAGTTCCACTTTAACATTAGCCTTTTGAGCACTGTGTGAGCCCTGATTGTGTATATCTGCATTCATGGCCATTTCGCATTGTTCACATGCAGTTTTGTGACAGGATAGTGGATCTACATTTAATTTGAATCCTTCAAGGCAAATGTCTGAGTTTTCTTGTACATACTTTGCTGTGCGTTGTTTTGGACTGGCGGGTGGTCCCACCAATGGATAGGGCAGTTCAGTTCACTATCTGAGGGTCCCTCCTCTTCTTCATAAACTGCAACCTCTGCTTCTGCAACTGCAACAGCCTTTTGACAACTCAAAACATGTAAATTAGCCTCAAGTTCAGTTTTTGGTTTCATTATAGCTGCTTCTCTTTCTGAATACGCCAGCTGTGCGCGTGCAATCTCTGCCTTTGCTGCAGAACTTGTGGATGAACGCTTGGATGTATGCGAGCGTCTAGACTCAGCCTGTGTGTCTCCGTTGCTTGCATTATCCTTGTTCTCCATATTCTCTGCGTTGTGCACTTGTTGTGTTTCTCTTTGGTCTGGTGTTTCTTCCTCTTCTGGAAGATCCAGTTGATATTGCTCTCCTGACCATAGACTCATAACTGATGCGCTGAAAATAGCTCCTCATGGTTGTGCCCACTGCGCTAATGTCTTTTTACTTTGCTGTCCTCGCCCTGAGTCTCTTAGTGTCACCAAATAACGATGCTCCAATAACTTATTTTACTTTTTGTGCTGATTTATTGAAGAATGGCCTCTGACCATTGGCTTCTCTTTGACCATTGTAAAACTGAAAGTACAAAATACTGTATTAGCTAACTAACATTGTAAACTAACTTGTTACACTCTTACTGCAAGCTAACAAGATAAAACTTTCAAATGTACAAATTATTCCCAAAGTAGTCAAACCCATATTACAAAGCAGCCACTAGAGGGAGCTCTTGGGCCGTTTATAACCATAATATCCAGTTTACCTTATAAAAGGCAGAACAGTAACTATAGTGTTTGCAATAAATGGAGACATTTAAAAACAGAAGGCTATCATCTATTGTGATTCAAGTGTATAAACTAAACCACATAAAATGGCTTAAACTGAATATGGTCACGTTTTATTTTTTGTGTGGCCATTACTGCATTTTAATGGTGTTATAGATACTGTCAAGGCTAAGGCTACATTTAAAGCCACTGAGCTGTTTGTTGGCAGGTTAATGCTTGGTCACTGGTATGAATAAACTTATTAAACTTAGTTCAATAACTGAAACCATATCTTGTCCTTTAGATTCTTTATTCCAACACAATTTAACATAACAGCGCAGCGGTCACAAACTGTTTGCTCCTTCCGAACAACAACACACCTGCTGCTAATTACGTACAAAAGAAGAAAGAAAAGAATTATCTAAACAGTTTAACTGCTATGTACAGATAAAGGTTTCATAGCTTTAAAACATTTGCTATCCAGCAAATATCAGTCAAACTCAACACAAAAGGTAACATAACAATTGTTCAAATTGTTTGGACCAGTGATCCAAATCAACTGGCGTTGGTCAAACAGATGTGTGGTAGACTTACTTTGAAGGAGCTGCTACCGACAAACCAGCAAATAAACACCAAATATTTCATCTGTGACATTTGTGAGGTTTCCTCAAACACACTCCGTCAGTCTTGTTGCTGTTGAACGACAAACTATTTAAAAATGTCGCGGGTTTACCTGGTCATATTCTCATTCCGGGGCGATCGCCAAAACAAAAGCAAACAATTAACACCATGCCGCTGCTGTTCACAGGACAGCAAGAGTAACGGTCAGGATCATCTTGTCTTCGTTATCGTTCCCCTCGTAGGTGTTATTACTGCGATTTTGCGCTTCACAACTAAAGTGTGCACTTTACTTTGTGCGCACTCAAATGGAGTCAAGTCAATTACCGCCACCTGTGGTCAAGTGCCATAGCCTACAGCCAGATTAACTTGTGACACACATCTGAGCCACGTTTGAATTCCTGTTTCATGCACAATACATTTGTAACTTTTCATTTTTTCTGTTTTTGTGTCTTGCAAATAAACCTTTAAAGTGATTGAAATGATGTTATGTATTTATTTTTGGCCTTTAACTACGGTGGCCCTGAGAAGCCAAACGGACTGCAACTTAAGAAAACACCAGCAATAAAAAAAAAAGCTGCAAAAGCACAAGAAACACAACTGAAATAGGAAAAAAGAAAACGGAAGTGTTTCTGGTGAGACAATAGTAATTAGTAATAAACAGAGCCAGTGTGACTAAGTGGAGCTTGTGAGAGTGAGTGGATTGAAGAAAATGAGGGACTCAGATGTGTCAGTTGGTTTGTCTTTGTTTTTGAGTGTGGAGGAGAGTTAGATTGGGTTGGTTTTAAAGCTAAGTTAAGAATATTCTGAATTTCAATTCAATTTTATTTATATAGCACCAAATCACAACAACAGTCGCCTCAAGGCGCTTTATATCGTACAGTTTAATTTCCAAAACTTGCATATGATCTTCAGTTTGCAGCTGGACTATCACATAGCAGCTGGAGCAGTCTCAAATGGAGGCCAGTCCACTGCTGCCACCTGTGGCCAAGTGCCATAGCCTACTACTAGATGAACTTGTGACACACATCTGCAGTACAGGCTGAGTGGCTGCTCTTACACCTGGAGCATCCAAATCGACCCACAAACACGTTGAAAGATGCAATGCCATCAATGTGGATTGTCAAGACTGAGAGACATCTTCCCTCTGACCCCTCCCCAAACCCTCAAACCCTCCTACCCACCTCGACATACAAACTCTGTGTGGCTTCACGTGTTCTGTTGATGTTTACATGATCAAAATAACTTGAACACAAACACAAACAAACAAAGAGGAAGGAAAAAACTACAAGTCCCAGCATCCTCTGTGTTTAAGGAGGAGCAGTGAAAGTGAAAGTATTGAGCCTCCGTTCAGAGCAGCAGGAGGAGGAAGGTGGAGCTGAGGCAGGTGAGTGTTAACATGAATATGTTTCTTCTTATGACATAAAATAATTCCACGCTGTTCGTGTCTGTGGGTGAAATGTGAGGCCGGTCGGCTCCTCTGAGCGCTGGTTTCCTGTAAGTAGAGAGGAAGTGAGTTTAGCTGAGCCTCCGTTTAGTGTGAGAGAGCAGGAGGAGAGTGAGAGCTGTGCTGAGGCAGGGTGAGTGTTAACACCGCTCTGACATTACTGTGTCTCTGTGGCGGGAACAACAGGCTCCGTCAGTGGAGGCAAAAATAATCAGACTTTGGTTTTTCAAAGGAAACAACTTTATGTCGGAAGTTCATTGGATAACGACTTGTCAATCTCGAGCTGTTAGCCAATGAGCGTGCGGATTCACAGAAAGACCCGCCTTTATCACGGGACTTTAAAAACTACAATGGCGACAGAAACTCCGTGAGTGGAGTTCAGGGTGACGTTATGAAACTGTGACGTTTGAGCCACTTCCTGTTCTCAGTTCCAGCGTCCTGATCACCGAGGTTTCTGTTGCTCTGATATCTGATATTGATTATATTGGTAAACAGGCTGTAGCATAAACATCAAACACGGCTGAAGCAGTTTTTGGATGGTTGGCTTCAAATGATCCGTTGGTTTAAAAAGTAAAAACAATTAAAAAAAGGTGAAGCTGATGCAGGATGAGTGTTAACACCAGGACTTTAGAGGGAAGAAGAGTCACAGCTCAGCATGTTGTTGACGGGTTGTTGTTTAATCGGAGGAAGACATCTGAATCATTGCAGGGGGAATGGCTTTCACAACTTTAATGAATTTACTCTGAGTACATGATATGCCATAATTATCTATGAATTTGTTATATGTTAACACATTTCCGTCATTGTCTAAAAGGTGTAAAACCATCCAAATTCCATGATCCATCCAATCCTTATAAAAGATGGATTTTCTTTTATCGTATACATCTGTTGTTCCAAATCGAATTTGTATGTGGGGAAAAAATATGCTTGTATATCATTTTCCAGTACTGGAGAACCTGTTTGTGAAAATTGGATAATTTAATTTGGAAATTTCAAAGTCACACTTTATAATAAATTCAATGCCACCCAGCTTCTCCAAAATTATTTTGGGGAAATAAAACCAAATACCGTTTGAATTATTTATGAAAGATTGCAACCATTTGAGTTTGATGGAACCATCATTGCTTCAAAATCAATCACATTCAAACCTCCTTCTTCAACTGACTTCACTATATCATTCTTCCTAACATAATGTTGCTTGTTTCTCCAAATGTAATTGAAATTAATTTGATTTATATTATTGATTAGTCTATTGGAAACATATAAACATTGTGATGGATAAATCAATCGAGAGATACCTTCCTTTTTAGTAAGCAAGACACGTCCAAACATGGAGAGGTGTCTTTGTAGCCAGCTGTTTAAAATCTTTTTAGATTTCTGGGTAATATGCTCAAAATTTAGATTTTCTCTATTATTTGTGTTCTTTGACATTGTAATACCCAAATAGTTAATGTCAGTTTTAATAGCTATGTTAAGAAAGCTACTAGGTCACAATCATGAATAGTTAAGCAGAATAGTGAATAGCAGTCAGACCACATATTTCTAAAGCAGCACATGAAGGTGTGGCTCACACACACACAGGTGAAGGAAACAGCTGCAGTATTAAAAACTGCTTCACTGTCTACAAATATATGAACTGAATGTTTCTTTCAGGCTGTAAAAACCTTATTTATCCTCCATTACAGTCCTGCATTCAGAGTATTCCTTCTGTTATATTAGTACATGTATTTTATTCTGATGAACACATGAAAGACACGACCTCTGCAGCTCTCAGTTGATGTGCACATGAATGATTTGTGTTTCCTCTGCAGGTGAAGGTAGAAAGTGTGTGTGAGCTGATGTGAATTGAGCAGCATGGATCAGTGTGAGGACAGAGAGGAGGGAGTCCCTCCCTCTAAAAGCACTCTGTGTGGGGAACATGAGAGCCAGACCAAAGCTCAGAGGTGAGATGACCATCTCTAACTGTCCATGACTCTTCTCCATGTCACAGCTCAGCACTCACATCACTGCTCCATCATTATTCACAGGGACCAGCTAGGACCTCCACCCAGAAGTGTGTCCTCTAAGAGCAAACGGGTGAAGGATTTCTTTCGTAATTTAGGGCGAAAAAAGTCATCTGACGAAAAGTAAGTTCATGTCAGTATTAAAATGTTTGAAATTTTAATCAGCTTTTTACTATTTAATGATTTAAATAATATACTATTTAATACTTTATACTTTTTATGTAATGTATTGGACACATTGTATGTGACACATGTTTCATGTTCACTTATTTTTAGCGTCAATCAGAAACCATCCAGCTCTGTGTCCTTAAAGAGTGACTGGTCCAATCATCGAGGCATTGATTTTAAAGTCCAGCCTGTGTCTGCTGCAGAGAGGTGAGCTGTTAGTAAAAAGAACTCTCTGATTTAAATGATTTTGATGTTTCCTGGTTTCTAAAATGCATCTCTGTAGCAGAGCAGTGTGTCCAAGGACACACAGGCTCAGCTGTAACTGTCAGTTTATCTGGTTTTAAGACACATTTGGACACAAGTGGTTGTTTTTAACTATTTATTTTAATCAGAGGTGTAAATTTAGACCTCACACATCTGGATCCTAAACTATGATAGAAACAGCTGCTAGCAGTGGGTAGTTTGACTTTGATACACTGCTCTAGAAAGCAAACAAAGGTTTGTGCAGCTCCTCTTCAGAAAAGTGTTCAGAGAGCAGCTGCTGTATTAGACAAAGGCTCGTTGTGTGAGCCCAGATGTGTGTAACAGCTGGATGAAGGAGAACCATCACAGTCACGTCTCCATCCCGGCTTTATTAATGAACTTCCTGTTGCTTGCAGATGACAGGAACACAAAGTGTTTGTGCCACGTGATGCTGCAGGATTTGTTAACATGTCCATGATGGTAACATCTCCTCGTCGAACTGCAAACACATGAGCGCTCCTAACGGCAGCTATCACAGCCACAAAGGCAGACTGTGTCTCACTGTTGCATTCAGGGACATTTGTTTTCCTGTAAAAAGCTGAACTCTAATCTAAGAGGACTGTTACTGACAGGAAACAGCTGCATTATCTGCAGTCTGTGTGATCACAGCTGCTTCAATCACTTCATCAGAGAATTGATCATTGAATAAAACATGTTTGTGTCTGCAGAGGTCAGAGGTCACAGTCTGCAGGATCCAGCTGTCCGTCTGTGAGGAGTGACAGGTCCAAACCTCACCCTCCAGACTTCAGTGCTGAACCTGGACCAACGAGGTCAGAGAACTGTGATGACTCCGCTACATGTTTATGTTTTCATGGATAAATATGGCCAAAGATTCATTAAAAAGATAAAAATATTAGACTTTGTCCAGTAGTGCTGTGTGGCAGGCAGGATTGGACCCAAACACAACAGGATGAAGTCAAAGAGGCAGCTTTATTTCAGCTGTGAAAATGCAAACAGCAGAGATAAGGAAACATAACTGTAGGTTTGCAGTGAATGAAGCCTCAGCTCGACGCTCCACTTTGTCCCTCTTTTCCTTCTCCAAACAGCCACATCAGGAGTCTTTGAAATTTTTAAAGTTTTATAAGTTTTAAAATATTTAATTACAAATGTCCAAAGATAGGTTCAGGATACCTGAATCCACAATTATCAAAGCTAAAATAGTTCACAGGGTTTGGACTTTGTTAGGTGAGGGGAGAACATCAAAGTGTTTTTTTTTCTTTAAACAGTATTTTTATCACTTCAGTTGCTCTCACAGCCCTGTTTGTTATTTTTCCAGAGCTCTTATGTTTCACTCAGTGCTCCCACCAAACACCGTGGAGGACACATTAGTGTGATTTAGATTTCATTGGTGTAAACACCAGTCACACAAGCTAACCCATGGAGGCAGCAGCAGGCTTTGTGTTTGGTAAAGTCTGTTGGCTTAAACTAAGAGAGTTTAGTTTGTTAGCACAAAGAGCTGTCAGCTAAAGCCCCGAATGCACTTTGAATACAGATGAACTGAGAAAAACACTTTAAATACAGCAAACAGTCAAACTGACAACATCTTTTTCTGCTGATCATCCACAGCAGTACATTTAGCATTCATGCTAGCAGCAGGCTATGACTGTCCACTCAGCACCAACATAGGTAGGAGTGAGCAGTGATGAAGCAGGACTGTGGGCAAGTTTGAGCTACAATCCTACTGGCTTCTCAGTTTCTCCAAAGAAAAGGGGAAAAATTCTTGGTGTTGTGAAGATGTGAGTTGGTCTTGTTGTCGTGGGGCTGGAAGGATGCTGGCAGTGAGAGGCTTTTCATACAGTGTTCAGTAACAGAATGAGAAGAAAGCCACTGCACATGAAACAAGGTGCTCGTAGTGTTTGTTTACTGTGTTTGTACCACAATGTCAGATCAGTTGTAGATTCACATGCAGACTTGTCCAGTGAAACCAATGCAAGTACTGCAATACAGAGCAAAGACTAAGCAAGCCAGGAGAGCTCTCCAACTTTCTGAAAGTATCAGGATATTTGAGTGATAAGAAAAAGTGGATCATGCAACAATGTCCCTCAGCACACAAAACAATCAAAGCAGAATAAATATAATGTTTTAGAAAGGCCGATCAAACACTTACAGGTTCCTGAAGAGAGAGAACCAACAAAATGTCATGGCTAACAGAGGAACTCAAGCACAGACTGAGTCCTGACAAACCAAAAGGTGACAGTTTATTCACCAAAGGGGTGAACCACAGTGCTCTATATATGTACAGTAAGTTGAGGAGGGGGTCCAGGGCTCCAGGGAAAAGAGGGAAGGGAGTCCACACTCACTCCTCTTCAGTCACTCTTGTCCTGCTCTCCACTCACACAGCCACACACGGGAGTCACAGGTAAACGTCTGTAACCAGGTCCAGGGAAATATATACTCAAAGTATACACAAAGTTAACCCAACTGGTGAATTTATAGAGAGATTTCTCAGCAAGGAGCTGAGATCATGAACACAGGAGGGTCAATGTCCCAGCAACAAACTGCTCCATGCCGCAGCGTTAAATGGTTACCAGTAAGCCCAGGTGAATCAGCAACAGGTGGTGTAATCATCATAACTGTGTGGACCAAGAGCGAGAGGCCATTACAAGCTCCACCCAGGCAGGCAAAACGCTAGCAGGAGAGAACAAAACATAAAACCTGAAAAGCCATCATGAGCCAGCCAGAGAGACACAGAGTTTTATACTAGAAGAGAAACCTGCTCATCTTCATCATGTTTGTTTAAATAGAGAAAATCAGAAGTCTCTGTGTGTCAGACCACGGCTCTACACGGACACTTCTAAGCTGCTTCAGAGTGAACTGACCCAGATAATCTGCACACAGCGGCTGTAAAACAGTGAAAGTCATAACTGTCTGTCTCTGATGGAAAGATTTTATTGTGAAGCCAGGAAGTCTGCAGGAAGTGTTGAGTTTGTATTCATCACTCAATGTTTAATGAGACAGGCAGACAGGAAGAGCAGCTCATTAGTGTTGATGAAATCAAAGGAACTGTGAGGAACTGCAGGTTGGTCAAATCTGGATGTTTTTCACTGACAGTAAATGTTTTTAGTGATAAAGAAAATGTGTTCACAGAGAGAGGAAGAGGAGTGGTGTTTGTGAGGAGGAGCAGCCGTCCTGCTGTGCTTTGTGTCAGGACGTCCTGAAGGATCCAGTCTCTACCAGCTGTGGACACTGGTTCTGCAGACAGTGCATCTCCTCATACTGGGACCAGTCTGCTTCATCAGGAGACTCGTCCTGTCCCAAGTGTGGAGAAAGATCCAGAACCATAGCCAGCTGTGTACAAAGTAAGACTGAACATCTGTCTGCTGATGGACTCATTTCTGAAAACTGGACTTCTTGTGTTGTTCAGACATTGAAGAGTTTTCTTTCTCTTTAGTCTCATTGTTTTTCTTTCTTTCAGCAGATGTTGGTCTGCAGGAGGTTTTAGATGATCATAAGATCAGTCTGAGGAGGAGATGTGAACGTGTGACTGAAGGAAGTGATGAAGCAGGAAGTACAACCCTCCTCAACAAGATCTACACTGAGCTCTACATCACAGAGGGACAGAGTGAAGAGGTTCATACCCAACATGAGGTGAAGCAGCTGGAGACAGCTTCCAAGATGGACGCCCTCCATGATGCTCCAATCAGGTGCCAGGACATCTTTAAAGCCTTACCTGACCAACAGAGACCCATCAGAGTGGTTCTGACCAACGGCGTGGCTGGTGTTGGAAAAACCTTCTCAGTGCAGAAGTTCACTCTGGACTGGGCAGAGGGCTTGGAGAACCAACATGTCAGTGTGGTGGTTCTGCTTTCATTCAGGGAGCTGAACCTGATCAGAGATGAGCAGTACAGTCTTCTGGAGCTGCTCCATGTTTTCCATCCAACATTACAGAAGGTCACAGTAGAGAAGCTGGCTGTCTCTCTGCTTTTGTTCATCTTTGATGGCCTGGATGAAAGCAGACTTTCATTGGATTTCACCAACAGGAAGCTGCTGTCTGATGTCACACAGAAGTCATCAGTCAGCCAGCTCCTGACAAACCTCATCCAGGGGAATCTGCTTCCCTCGGCTCTCGTCTGGATAACTTCCCGACCTTCAGCAGCCAATCAGATCCCTCCTACATGTGTTGACAGGCTAACAGAAGTACGAGGCTTCACTGACGCCCAGAAGGAGGAGTACTTCAGGAGGAGATTCAGTGATGAAGAGCTGTCCAGCAGAATCATCTCCCACATGAAGACATCCAGGAGCCTCCACATCATGTGTAGTATCCCAGTCTTCTGCTGGATCACTGCTACAGTTCTGGAGCACATGTTGACTACAGAGCAGAGAGGAGAGCTGCCCAAGACCCTGACTGACATGTACTCACACTTCCTGCTGGTTCAGACAAAGAAGAAGAAGAACAAGTACCATGAGGGACATGACACGAGTCCACAGAAGCTGACGGAGGCTGACAGGGAAGTTCTTCTGAAGCTGGGGAGGCTGGCGTTTGAACATCTGGAGAAAGGAAACATCATGTTCTACCAAGAAGACCTGGAGCAGTGTGGTCTGGATGTGACAGAGGCCTCGGTGTACTCAGGAGTTTGTACAGAGATCTTCAAAAGAGAGTGTGTGATCTTTCAGAAACCAGTCTACTGCTTTGTTCATCTGAGCATTCAGGAGTTTCTGGCTGCAGTCTACATGTTCCACTGTCACACCAACAGGAAGACAGAGGTGCTGGAAGACTTCCTGGGAGATTTGATGGTAGATGGGAATTTCCGAGAAGAATACAAAAACAGATCATTTTTTAAGAACAGGTTCAATTCTTATAGCTTCATATCACTGGATGTCTTTTTGACTAAAGTCTCGGAGAAATCCGTCCAGAGTAAAAATGGCCACCTGGACCTGTTTGTTCGCTTCCTTCATGGCCTCTGTCTGGAGTCCAACCAGAGACTCTTAGTAGGTCTGCTGGGTCAGACAGAGATCAGTCCAGGAACCATCCAGAGAGTCATCAACAACCTGAAGGAGATGAACAGTGATGAAATCTCTCCTGACAGAAGCATCAACATCTTCCACTGTCTGATGGAGATGAACCACATCTCATTATTTCAGGAGATCCAAGAGTTCCTGAAGTCAGAGAAGGAACTCTCTGAGATCCAATGCTCAGCTTTGGCCTTCATGCTGCAGATGTCAGAGGAGGTTCTGGATGAGTTGGACCTGCAGAAGTACAAAACATCAAAGCGGGGACGACAGAGACTGATTCCAGCTGTGAGGAACTGCAGAAAGGCTCGGTGAGTCCAGATGTGATCATTAACATCATTGATCAGTGTAGGTTAGTAGTTTAATTTTGAAAATGAAATCAGATTGTAACCACAAAGTGTTTGTGTCCATACGCTGCAACCTTCCACACCATTCCTTTATTGTACAGACTCAGCAGCAGCTCCATGCATCCCAAATCCAAGAGTGGAGAACAGATTTGAAGTGTGTCACATCCATGCAGTCACAGCTGTTTCCACCATGTTTCCACTGATATTAATCCTGTTCAATGACACGTTTCATATCAGTGAATATGTTCTTTAGGACGTCCACTGACATGTTTAAGTGTCCTGCTGGAAATCACTCAAATCATCCATGAAATCCATGAAAAATCCTTTTAGTGTTTCTAACTTCACCCTCTGTCCTCTCTCTCTCTCCATCCTCCTCACTGCTTCTTTCACTGATAATCACACAAACATCGTATTCAGCTACAAAATAACACAATAATATCATCTGATGATCATTATTATAAGAGCAGGATCAATATTTGATATCAGAGTAACACACTGCTTGGTTATGTGCAGTCATCATCAGTGACTGTGGGTCAAGCAGAAGCTCTCTGATTGGTTTCTGACCTTGGTCACCTGTCCACTCTCACCTGTTTGTGTTTGCTCTCTCTTTGCTGTCTCCATCCTTTCTCTCCTTTCTCTCCCTCTCTGTCTTTGTACCGTCACTCAGGTCCAATGGAAACAGTGACATTTACAAACCAATCAAAGACAAACTGATCCATGTCAGTTTATAACAGTATTCAAAGTGAATACAGGCTGCTGCTGGACACAGACAGGTAAAATCATTTTGACTTGCTGTCACCTGGATCTGGACTCATAAACACTGAAGCCCTGAACAGGAATACAAATCATTTTCTGCCAACTAGCGACACACCAGCAGATAATGGCTCAGAAAGCTAAAATGAGCCAATCATTTCTGTGTTTAGTTCCCCTGAAATCAGATCTGATATCAGCAGCTCTGAGTTCATTCATCATTATTGTCCAGTGATGAGATTTCTGCTCCGTTTGGTAACAGTCAGCAGGTTTTTCCTGCGTGTGGACGTGAACAGTCGTACCTGACAGCAGGTAGCAAACAGAGATCATCTTTCCAGCTGGAACTCTTCACTGAGCTGAACTCATTCAAAATGAGATTCATCAGATTATGACCTCACTCTGTTTTGTCTTCATATACATTCAGTCTGTGTTTATAATGCAGATTTTCTGCTTTTATAATAACACATTTTATATTTTCTATCATCACAGATTGACTAAGTGTGGACTCTCAGAGTCTCACTGTAAAGTTGTGGCCTCAGCTCTGAAGTCCAACCCCTCCCATCTGACAGAGCTGGACATGAGTAGAAATAATGACGTCCAGGATTCAGAAATGAAGCTTCTGTGTGCTGGACTGGAGAGTCCAAACTGTCGACTGGAGACTCTGAAGTGAGTTCACTGACTGCGGCTGTTGTAGTTTTTCTATATTTCAGGTCTTTGATTGATGTTTGAAACTTTCTTTAGTTCCTAAATGTTCAGGATGTGTCTGAAGACAAATGTGAAGAGTTTGAGTGCTTTCAGAAATGTTGTCTTTCCAAACAACTGAACAAAAGTTTTTCCTTTTGGCTCCAAACAGAAGTGACAGACTTGAGCAGGGTTCATTTAAAGGCTGACAGAAGTGGAGTGGTGACGGGGAGATGTTTGACAGGACAGTGTTTCAGCCTCCACAGGTTCATGTTGTGCTCCATCAGTCAGTGAAGATGAAGTCAGTGCTGATGAGGCTGTAGAGTGTGTGAGGGATGTGAAGGAGGATGATGAAGATCTGATGATAGCAGATAAAAACAGGGTGCAGAGACTTTGAGCCATACAGGGCACACAGTGTGTGTACAGAACAGCTGAAATCATTATGGAGGCCTCACTGGAATAAGGAAGCATCACAGTACAGCTTCAGTGAACCATTAAAGTCTCTGATATGAAATGAGAAATGAAGCAGCCAGAGCTTTTTCATGAGTGGAAATCCACTGTGACTGTGAGCTGCTGCTACAGCCTCCAGATTAGCCAGCACCTCATCCTGCTCAACATTTTCTCACCAACTTTAATGGAAGTGTGATGTTTTCAGCTAGAGTGATGGTCAGGGTGGCCTCCCTCTCCTCTCCTTCTCCTCTTCCTCATTCATTTGTAAAGCCACTTCTGCTGCTTTCATTCTTTTGGAAGTCCTGTAGCTGAGTTTGGGAGAGACTAACAGCCTCGGCAGCAGAGGGGAGAAAGGCTGTAACACCACCACTTTACTCTGTTCTACCTGTCACATCATTTTATCAGGAAACAAATATGCTCATGGTTTTACTATGTTTGTCTTGAAGATGTAAGAAGATCACATGGTGCTTTTTATTATTGTGTTGGTTTGTTTCCTGTCTCTTGGATGGAGCCAAGCTGTGCGTGGCCCCTGGGCCTGTGGTCAGAGTGTGTGCTGGATAATCCGGCCCAGGATGAGGCCAAACTGACATGGGATGCACAATTTAAAAACTACCAAAACTTTGTTCTGTCTTTTCTATGTTATACTATAGACTTTTTTTGATACTGTGTCCAAAAAGAGCAGCTTTTACTTTAAAGGGGAGCCGTCTCTCTTTCCTCTTCAGGTTGGATGATGGAAGCAAATTATTGTGTAATGTTCTTTCAGTGTTGCACTTTGTAGACGCTCCCTGAGCACTGATCTCACAGCCAGCTGCACATAGAGACCAGTGTTGTTAGTCCAGGTCAGAAGATGACTTGTTGGAATGAAAATGAGCTTGTAGTTTGTCTGCTTTAATAATGTGACTGGAAAAAGGTGTTGGACTTCAAATATGTCCATTTCTTTCACACTTCACCTTTAAAAGTGAAGCCTTGTGGTTCCTGGAAGGACAAACACGACTTTTTCAAGTATTTTTCCTGTTTTTATGATAAATGTACAACTTTAATGTGAAACATTCAGAGTTTTTTCTCTTGTTGTGTTTGTTTGAAGCTGCTTCCTGTTGGCTTCAGCTGTTTGGAGTTTCCATTTTCTAAACTTCTACATCCTGAACCTTCTTCAGCTCTGAACAGATGATGAAACACTGAATGATTTCAAGCTCACACTTTGTCTAATAAACTTACATCTTTCATTCTTTATACAGATTGTGGCGCTGTGGTTTGTCAGAGATCAGCTGTGATTATCTGGCTGCAGCACTGAAGTTCAACCCCTCCCATCTGAGAGAGCTGGACCTGCACTTCAACAACAAGCTGCAGGATTCAGGAGTGAAGCATCTGTGTGGTTTCCTGGAGAGTCCAGGATGTGGACTTGAAACTCTCAGGTCAGTCAGCATGTTTTAGTTGTGCTGAGATGAATATGATGTGAAAGTTGTGCTGACACTAAACTGCAGACATCAGGCTGATATTATACTGATCCACACTGAGGATCTTCATGGTAAAGTCTGTTTTCTTCTTCTCTGGTTTAGTCCATTGACAGAACAATGTTCACATTTCAAACAGTGATACTCAACGTATGGCCCACGGCCCACAAGGGGCGTGCCCACCTTTCCTGATTCAGAGAGAGGGGACCCTGATTAACTGTGTAGTGTTCTTCCTCACAGTTCTAAGTATCAGACACAACAATGAATAATCCACAGCTGACTGTCTTTAGCAGGTCAAAGGTCACGGCACACAGCAGACACTAGGAAATATTATAATTCTGATCATTTATCAGCACATATCAATATGTATAAAAATAAAGCTGACACTGTGAGACTTGATCAGAGGTGTGATCATCACAGCAGAGGCCTTTGTGTCAAAGTCACTGAGGATCAAACAGAAACACATGAAGCAGATTTTCCTGTTCTGGCTTTTTATAGCAGATAACCTTCAAAATATTCTGCAGTCGATCAAAAACTGAAGCAAACCTTGAATCAACATGCGAACATGACCTGATGCTGCTGAAGGGAAGCAAAGTTACAGAGGTTTAATTACAGACACAGCTGAGAGTTTGTAATCTGTCATCATTTTAAAAGGTTTAATTTTCTTCAGTATTCAACAGCAGAAATGAGGCTTTGTTTTCGGAGGCCGACAGCAGTGAACACAACAGCAGACTGGTGCGTAATAAGCAGTGAATAATGCAGAAAACAGATTTTTGAAGGTAAACTGTTCTTGAAGTACACTGAGAGAGAGAGAGCTGTGCAGGAAGTAAACGTCAAAGTCAGAGAGAATTCATGACGATGTTCATCAAACGTAAAGCGTAGTTTGGATCTTCTTTTGCTGCTGGTTCAGTCAGTTTTGGTTGGAGACAGATGAAACCTGCAGCTTCAGGATCTGTGAGCTGTCCACTTTCAGCCCCGACGGCGTGTCCGCGTACGTGCCGTCGAGTGAACGGTCCACGCTCTGTGTTTCCATCTTTGTGTGTTTAGCTTCTCTCATTTACTGTTTTATCTGTTTGGTTGTTGTTGAAATACTTTTGGGAGCTTTAACCTGAGATTCTGGCGAAATACATTTATATAAAAAATCGATTCAGGATTGAATGAATCAACATCGCTTTATTCAAATTAAAACCATTTAAATAGGAAAATCCATTTTTTTACACCCGCCTCTAATGCTGGGTAATGTCATGTGCAGCTGGCTGTGAGGCTCAGGGAGCTTCTACAAAGTGCAACACTGAAAGAACATCATCCATAAATATTGAGTAATAACTGGACTCTCATACAGCGAGACTCAAATGCCTTTAAGCATCAGCTTATCCTGTTGATCCAAGTCCAACACTGACTTTGTAAAAAGATGTTTGTCAATCATTTTGTTTGGTTTCTGAGGAAAATGATTCAATAACTTGCTGCTAATACACAACATTTCATCATATTTCCTCATAACCCTCTTTTGTCTGACCATTTGAATCCCATTTGAATTTGCAATAGAGTATTGTGGAGATTAGAGAAATGTTTTAATGCTATGGTTCATAATCATCATCATTACCATTGCATTAATCATACAGCTTACAGTATTGATATTGCATTCAGATGTTTAAACTTATTGGTACCCAATTAGCCTTTATTACAGGTGCAGTTATAACCACGTTAAAATGTTGAGTTAAATCAATAATCTTAAATGTGTATGTGCTGATTCTGATAAAAGTAAGGCCTTACTCTGAGTACACTCTGTGCCAAAGTAGACAGGAAGTGCAGGCTTTTGCAGAGCGTACTTGTGAAAGTTACTTTGAGGAGCTGTGGGGAGGATGCTATTTGAATAACCAGGTTATTCATTATTATCTTTTAGTTATTATATCTTTTCATTAAGCTTTGAAGTAGTGACATTCATTTACTCCGTTTATTCCATATATTATATATATATAGTTTTAGTAAACTGCTAACACATTTGAGGGTGGCCTCTGTCTGACTGTGAGCGTTAGTGGGTGAGGTGAGAGGTGAAACTGAGTGCATTTTATGCTGACACACACACATACACGTACACACCCACACACACACAGTAGATAGACTCATTTATAGGTGAGAGGTTAATCATGTTTGCTTGCAACTGCATTTTTGTGCGTGCAGAATTGCTAGTTTGTTGCAGAGCATGGCCTGAGGTTTTGGAGAAGCGAGGGTCAGAAGGTTGACAGGAAGAACCTGCCGTGGAGACGGAGACAATGTTCTTTTCAAACTGTGTTAAAAGTCATTGTGGTTTTGAAACCTATGTATGTATTGTATTTGTTTGACGTTGAAGGGGCGTCATTAAATTTATTAAACACCGATGGTATAAAACATCTGCTTATGCATTGTTAGTCGGAGATCAATGCTGTCTGAGTACAGCGGTGGTCCCCCACGCGTGTCATTAAAATCATCGTTTGACTCAACCCGGCCGGATCAGTGTTGTTATTTTGAAAGTTTATTACCTCCTGTATCCCTCCTTAATATTTGAACCTAACAGGATCCAAAGAGGTTGGTGACAATAATGACAGTAGATGTTTGTGTGAAAGTGCTGCAAGCAAATTAGTGTGTGATGTTCTTTCAGTGTTGCACTTTGTAGCAGCCAGCTGCACATAGAGACCAGTGTTGTTAGTCCAGGTAAGAAGATGACTTGTTGGAATGAAAATGAGCTTGTAGTTTGTCTGCTTTAATAATGTGACTGGAAAAAAGGTGTTGGAATTGAAATATGTCCATTTCTTTCATACTTCACCTTTAAAAGTGAAGCCTTGTGGTTCCTGGAAGGAAAAACTCAACTTTTTCAAGTGTTTGTCCTGTTTTTATGATAAATGTACGACTTTAATGTGAAACATTCAGAGTTTTTTCTCTTGTTGTGTTTGTTTGACGGTGCTTCCTGTTGGCTTCAGCTGTTTGGAGTTTCCATTTTCTAAACTTCTACATTCTGAACCTTCTTCAGCTCTGAGCAGATGATGAAACACTGAATGATTTCAAGCTCACACTTTGTCTAATAAACTTACATCTTTCATTCTTTATGCAGATTGAGTTTCTGTGGTTTATCAGAGATCAGCTGTGATTATCTGGCTGCAGCACTGAAGTCCAACCCCTCCCATCCGAGAAAGCTGGACCTGAGTAACAACAACAAGCTGCAGGATTCAGGAGTGAAGCATCTGTGTGGTTTCCTGGAGAGTCCAGGATGTGGACTTGAAACTCTCAGGTCAGTCAGCATGTTTTAGTTGTGCTGAGATGAATATGATGTGAAAGTTGTGCTGACACTAAACTGCAGACATCAGGCTGATATTATACTGATCCACACTGACGATCTTCATTGTAAGGTCTGTTTTCTTCTCCTCTGGTTTAGTCCATTGACTGCAGCAATGAATGAAACAATTAACAATGAAGCAAACAATGAATAATCCACAGCTGACTGTCTTTAGCAGGTCAAAGGTCACGGCACACAGCAGACAGTGGGGAATATTATAATTCTGATCATTTATCAGTGTGACAAAGTGGCTAGGACAGAAGTCATTTGCCATTTGTCACTTGTGTATATTGTTATTCGGTGTTCTGTTATCCTATAGACTATCATAATGCTTTAATGTAAACACAGCACATGTAACCTTGGCTCTACATACTATCCCGGGTCTGTTTGTGGTAGCATTGGTTATATTCATTTCATCTGTGCAAAGGTGCTTAAAGCTAAATGTCAGTTCATCATTAATTGATTTGAATCTTTCATTTGTTTATGTAGTTTGGTTATACTTACCATTGTGTGTTCCTCTGAACAGGTCCTATGTGTAAAACAGGTATGTGGGAATGGCCGCCCCAGTACTTCCTGGTTTTATAGGATATGATGTCACTGATCATGTCAATTGGGTGTAACCAAATGAAGGGGTGTTTCTTTTGTGTAAAATTGTTTATTTCATTTAAAATAACCCCATGAGTCAGAGTAAGTGAAGAGATTGACTTTTCAAACTGTTTAGTTGGATGAATGAGTTTGTTAAGTGGAAAAATTATTTTATTCCTGTTTCTTTGTCTAGACTGTGTTATTTAGTCTACCCTGTTTTCCCAATGGTGGAGGTTAATAAGATCCAGGTGTGAGTAGAATTCTATATAAAGCAGGTGAGATTTTGACTGAGAGGTTCTTATGTTTTTGTGAAATAATTGTTGAAAGGCGACGCCAGAAAATAAAGAATACTTAAAAGAAACTTGAACAGTCTGCAGATGCTGTCTTCCTATCACCTTCCATGCTGCTTATGTCATGCTACCTCACAATCAGCACATATCCATATGTATAAAAACAAAGCTGACACTGTGAGACTTGATCAGGCGTGTGATCATCACAGCAGAGGCCTTTGTGTCAAAGTCACTGAGGATCAAACAGAAACACATGAAGCAGATTTTCCTGTTCTGGCTTTTTATAGCAGATAACCTTCAAAATATTCTGCAGTCGATCAAAAACTGAAGAAAACCATGAATCAACATGTGAACATGACCTGATGCTGCTGAAGTGAAGCAAACTTACAGAGGTTTGATTACAGACACAACTGAGAGTTTGTAATCTGTCATCATTTTAAAAGGTTTAAATTTCTTCAGTATTGAACAGAAGAAATGAGGCTTTGTTTTCGGAGGCTGACAGCAGTGAACACAACAGCAGACTGGTGCGTAATAAGCAGTGAATAATGCAGAAAACAGATTTTTGAAGGTAAACTGTTCTTGAAGTACACTGAGTGAGAGAGAGCTGTGCAGGAAGTAAACGTCAAAGTCAGAGAGAATTCATGACGGCCGTGCTAACATCTGCTGCTCTCTGGCAGCAGTACCATGCTCTCCCTTGTTTTAAATTCACTTTAGAGCAACACGCAGCAACACTAAACATGAGAGGGAGGAGGGAGTACACGTCAAAGCCAGAGAGAATTCATGACGATGTTCATCAAACGTAAAGCGTAGTTTGGAACTTCTTTTGCTGCTGGTTCAGTCAGTTTTGGTTGGAGACAGATGAAACCTGCAGCTTCAGGATCTGTGAGCTGTCCACTTTCAGCCCCGACGGCGTGTCCGTGTACGTGCCGTTGAGTGAACGATCCACGCTCTGTGTTTCCATCTTTGTGTGTTTAGCTGCTCTCATTTACTGTTTTATCTGTTTGGTTGTTGTTGAAATACTTTTGGGAGCTTTAACCTGAGATTCTGGCAAAATACATTTATATTAAAAATCGATTCAGGATTGAATGAATCAACATCGCTTTATTCAAATTAAAAACATTTAAATAGGAAAATACATGTTTTTACACCCGCATCTAATGCTGGGTAATGTCAGCTGGTCCATTTGCAGCTGGCTGTGAGGCTCAAGGAGCGTCTACAAAGTGCAACACTGAAAGAACATCATCCATAAATATTGAGTAATAACTGGACTCTCATACAGCGAGACTCAAATGCCTTTAAGCATCAGCTTATCCTGCTGATCCAAGTCCAACACTGACTTTGTAAAAACATGTTTGTCAATCATTTTGTTTGGTTTCTGAGGAAAATGATTAAATAACTTGCTGCTAATACACAACATTTCATCGTATTTCCTCATAACCCTCTTTTGTCTGATCATTTGATCCCATTTGAATTTGCAATAAAGGATCCACACAGTTTGGTGACAATAATGACAGTAGATGTTTGTGTGAAAGTGCTGCAAGCAAATTAGTGTGTGATGTTCTTTCAGTGTTGCACTTTGTAGACGCTCCCTGAGCACTGGTCTCACAGCCAGCTGCACATAGAGACCAGTGTTTTTAGTCCAGGTCAGAAGATGACCTGTTGGAATGAAAATGAGCTTGTAGTTTGTCTGCTTTAATAATGTGACTGGAAAAAGGTGTTGGAATTGAAATATGTCCATTTCTTTCATACTTCACCTTTAAAAGTGAAGCCTTGTGGTTCCTGGAAGGAAAAACTCAACTTTTTCAAGTGTTTGTCCTGTTTTTATGATAAATGTACGACTTTAATGTGAAACATTCAGAGTTTTTTCTCTTGTTGTGTTTGTTTGACGGTGCTTTCTGTTGGCTTCAGCTGTTTGGAGTTTCCATTTTCTAACTTCCACATCCTGAACCTTCTTCAGCTCTGAACAGATGATGAAACACTGAATGATTTCAAGCTCACACTTTGTCTAATAAACTTACATCTTTCATTCTTTATACAGATTGGGGAGCTGTGGTTTGTCAGAGATCAGCTGTGATTATCTGGCAGCAGCACTGAAGTTCAACCCCTCCCATCTGAGAGAGCTGGACCTGCACTTCAACAACAAGCTGCAGAATTCAGGAGTGAAGCATCTGTGTGGTTTCCTGGAGAGTCCAGGATGTGGACTTGAAACTCTCAGGTCAGTCAGCATGTTTTAGTTGTGCTGAGATGAATATGATGTGAAAGTTGTGCTGACACTAAACTGCAGACATCAGGCTGATATTATACTTATCCACACTGAGGATCTTCATGGTAAAGTCTGTTTTCTTCTTCTCTGGTTTAGTCCATTGACTGCAGCAGAACAATGTTCACATTTCAAACAGTGATACTCAACGTATGGCCCGCGGCCCACACGCGGCCTGCCCACCTTTCCTGATTCAGAGAGAGGGGACCCTGATTAACTGTGTAGTGTTCTTCCTCACAGTTCTAAGTATCAGACACAACAATGAATAATCCACAGCTGACTGTCTTTAGCAGGTCAAAGGTCACGGCACACAGCAGACAGTGGGAAATATTATAATTCTGATCATTTATCAGCACATATCCATATGTATAAAAACAAAGCTGACACTGTGAGACTTGATCAGAGGTGTGATCATCACAGCAGAGGCCTTTGTGTCAAAGTCACTGAGGATCAAACAGAAACACATGAAGCAGATTTTCCTGTTCTGGCTTTTTATAGCAGATAACCTTCAAAATATTCTGCAGTCGATCAAAAACTGAATAAAACCATGAATCAACATGTGAACATGACCTGATGCTGCTGAAGTGAAGCAAAGTTACAGAGGTTTGATTACAGACACAGCTGAGAGTTTGTAATCTGTCATCATTTTAAAAGGTTTAAATTTCTTCAGTATTGAACAGCAGAAATGAGGCTTTGTTTTCGGAGGCCGACAGCAGTGAACACAACAGCAGACTGGTGCGTAATAAGCAGTGAATAATGCAGAAAACTGATTTTTGAAGGTAAACTGTTCTTGAAGTACACTGAGAGAGAGAGAGAGCTGTGCAGGAAGTAAACGTCAAAGTCAGAGAGAATTCATGACGGCCGTGCTAACATCTGCTGCTCTCTGGCAGCAGCACCATGCTCTCCCTTGTTTTAAATTCACTTTAGAGCAACACGCAGCAACACTACACATGAGCGGGAGGAGGGAGGTATGGGGTCTTCACACACCCCCGTTCTCTACTAGCCATCGGGGCGGGGGGGCTGCGAGGAGATGTTGGCTGTCCAATTGGCCTCCCTGCTGCTGCGGAGCCTGGGACGGTCTTTTTGCTTCCACCCCGGAGGCAAGGGTAACATCTCTTGGGTCTCGGTGCCGTTTCCCCCTCCCGGGCCTCCGGCCTCTGGGCCTGCTGCTCGGTTCACTTTGGCACAGCTGGCTGCCGGCGGAGCAGGCACGCCGGTGCAGCCCCCTCTAGCTTCTTCTCGGTGGCTACTGGGTGACCCCTCGTCTGGGGATCCTCAGCCCTTCCCATGAGGGTGGCACGGATGCCCCTCCGGTGGTCCTCCTTGGGTTCTCGCACTCTGGGCCCTCTGGATGTCTGGGGCCTCGATCTCCTCCATGCCTGCTTCATGCCCTGGGCGACAGGGCTATGGCTCTCTACATCCTCTTGCAGACCATTACATGGGGAAACCATTTGAATACAAGCGCGCCGATCCACACAGGTGTGCACACGGGTGTTCACTGTTTGTAGACTTAAATCACACCTTTCTTGGCTACTACTTCAAAGCACATTGTGCGCTGTCTGTCCTGCGTGCTGCACAACAACAGTCAATATTTAGTATTTACTGCTGTTTACACTTAGCTAGATTAATGCGATGGTGTTGTGTTTAGTATGTTGCTTTGTTTTTTTTTTTTGCTTGTTTTCTATTTTTTTTCTCTCAACAGGTGATCCACGAGATTTTTTTACCTTTCTCACTGTCCCTCTCCCCTTCTGTTTTTCTTTTCCTTCCTCTTTGTTTCTCACTTTCCTATCCCTCACTCATGTCTGTCCCGTCTGTAACAACTGAAAATAAAATAAAATAAATAATAAAAACAGAGGTCGTCAAAGGAGCTTCCAAAGAAAAGCGTCTGGACTTCTTTAAGTTACTTGAAGGCGTTTCACCTCTCATCCGAGAAGCTTCTTTAGTTCTAAGGTCAAATGGTGGAGAGTCCCAGATATAAACCTAGTGGGAGTGTCCCCCCACAGAGGGACAAAAGGACCCCCTGATGATACCTCCTGTTTGACTCCCATCACCCTCTAGAGCACAAACTTGGAGTAATTAGGACCCTACACCATCGGGCAGAACATGTTCCCTCTAAGCCTGAAGGGAAAAAGAAGGAACACACACATGTAAAGGAAGCACTCAAAACATGCGGCTATCCTAAATGGGCATTTTTAAAGTCAGCAAAGAGGCACAGAAAAGAAGATCAGACACCAGCGAGGGAGGATAAGAAGGACAGACGCAACAACATTGTCATCCCCTATGTAGCCAGTGTATCAGAGAAACTCAGGAGGGTTTTCTCTAAGCATGACATCCCGGTGTACTTCAGACCCAGCAACACACTCAGACAAAAACTGGTTCACCCGAAAGACAAAACGCCAAAACACAGACTTAACAATGTGGTGTATGCCGTACAGTGCAGCGAGGAATGCCCAGACCTCTACATTGGAGAGACCAAACAGCCACTTCATAAGCACATGGCACAACACAGAAGAGCCACCTCCACAGGACAAGACTCAGCTGACCATCTGCATCTTAAGGATAAAGGACACTCTTTCGAGGATGCCAATGTTCACATTTTGGACAGAGAGGACAGATGGTTTGAAAGAGGAGTGAAAGAAGCCATCTATGTCCACTGTGAGCGACCATCTTTGAACAGAGGCGGTGGTTTACGACACCAACTCTCTGCCATCTATAATCCAGTTTTGAGATCCCTTCCCAGACGCCTTAACGCCCACTCACATCCTGGGCCATCTGACCTCAGGAATTCGCATGATAAGGTGGGGCCAGGTTTCACAATGAACTCACCCGAAACTCTGTCTGATTGGGACCCACACCCAGTTCCACACCTTGGCTCAGGCGATTAGAGGATCATCAGGGGGTCCTTTTGTCGCTCTGTGGGGGGACACTCCCACTAGGTTTATATCTGGGACTCTCCACCATTTGACCTTAGAACTGAAGAAGCTTCTCGGATGAGAGGTGAAACATCTTCAAGTAACTTAAAGAAGTCCAGACGCTTTTCATTGCAAGCTCCTTTGACTACGATGACCTGGATGACTGAGAACCTTCACAGACAAAAACAGAGGTTGATCAAATGGACCAATACGGCAATGCCATGATGATCCATTTGGCAAAATAAATCCATTGGGTATCCTTGTTGGTCTTCAGACAACAATTCTGACGGCTAAAGAACCAAATGGGACAGGAACAAAAAAAGAAAAAGGAGAATTCATGACGATGTTCATCAAACGTAAAGCGTAGTTTGGATCTTCTTTTGCTGCTGGTTCAGTCAGTTTTGGTTGGAGACAGATGAAACCTGCAGCTTCAGGATCTGTGAGCTGTCCACTTTCAGCCCCGATGGCGTGTCCGTGTATGTGCCGTTGAGTGAACGATCCATTTCCATCTTTGTGTGTTTAGCTGCTCTCATTTACTGTTTTATCTGTTTGGTTGTTGTTGAAATACTTTTGGGAGCTTTAATCTGAGATTCTGGCAAAATACATTTATATTAAAAATCAATTCAGGATTGAATGAGTAAACATCGCGTTATTGGATGTGCTGGTTGTAGGACGCGATGGGGTGCGAGGGCCCTCATAATGCTGCTTGCAGCTTTAATTATTATTAGGGCCAGAGCACTGAGAGTGCGAAGGCCCTATTGTATCTGCTCCGTTTCTTCTTCTTCTTCTTCTTGTTCTTCTTGTTCTTGTTCTTGTTCTTGTTCTTGTTCTTGTTCTTTTTCTTGTTGTTGTTCTTGTTCTTCTTCTTATTATTATTATTATTAGGGCCCGAGCACTGAGAGTGCGAAGGCCCTATTGTATCTGCTCCATTTCTTATTATTAGGGTCCGAGCACTGAGAGTGCGAAGGCCCTATTGTATCTGCTCTGTTTCTTATTATTGTTATTACGGCAAATGAATTGGCTTTTTGAGGGCCTAAACATACTCAAAATACTCAAAAAACTCGTGAAATTTTGAACACGCGTCAGGTCTGGTTAAAATCTACATATTTTAATGTCCTCAGACATGGCCAGGAAAAATTGGCTCAGTAGCGCCACCTAGAAAAATGAAAAACGCGAGCCCCCCGTGTGGGTATGACCTACATGTTCGAAAGTCGGAACACATATCTAACGTAAGAGTCGAACAAAAAAGTCTGTAATGGCCATGTCCTAAACACAACAGGAAGCCCGCCATTTGGACGTGAATATGGCATTTTGGCTCTAATTTTGCCATTTCCATGCCTCGAACTTTCTCAGATTTCTCCAGGAAAGCCTTAAGGAGTTGGTCTTGGGTTACAGTGAAAACTGTAACTTTTCGCGAAAGGGTGTGACCCCAAAAACATGGCGAACTTTGATGTCTCGCCATGAAGAGACAAATAGTATAACTCAATGAAATCCAGTCTGATCAGAACCAGACTTTACAGGCATGATGTCAGACCCGCCCTGAACAGATTGATGTGACCATTGTCAGGAATACGCAGAGCGCCACCTAGTGGCAACAGGAAATGTCATGTTTTTTACTTTGTTGTACTGATTTTCACAGGTTCATCGTGGCCACTGCAAAAGTGGGGAATATTACCATCAGTCCCTCATGATGCTTCAGTGCGAAAATTGTGACTTTAAACTGAACGGTGCACCCTGGTGGCAACGCGGTTCACAATGAAAAATGAAGTAGCTGTTGAGGGGCTTGGAAAATTTTAAAGAGTCTTGAAATTTGGCGCACAGCTTCAATGTGACAAAGGCTTTGTTGTTATGTGATCATTTTCATTGAATAGCGTAAAATGGCTCCACAGCGCCCCCTACAAATATTCAAAACATCAGCCCCTTCTCTGTGTTTCATCTATGAATCTGAAACCTTGTAAGCTTATAGGAGATAACAAGATGTACAAAAAGGTCTCTTGAAGAAATATCCCAAATCCAACAGGAAGTCAGGAATTTTAAAATTAATGTGTAATTTTTGCGACAATTTCCCTTCTTTTCAGGCACCGTTCTTTGACGAACTCCTCCAAGGGATTTCATCAGATTGACGCGATCTCCAGTGCGTGGAATCCAAAGACCTTTGTGTTGTTAAATTGTAAAGCATTTTACGTTCAGGGAAACGGGGTGGTCTTGGCAGCACGTGAAGTTTTAATCACTCGCCAAAAAGCAGTAATCTGCTGTCACTCGAAAACACAATGTCCAATCTCTCCCAAAGTTTGCAGGAGTGATGAGAGTCGAGCTCGGAAATGTTTGATATGCGATTTGTCAGTAATGATTAGAGCGCCACCTAGTGGAACGACTATAATCATGATTGAATGAGATTAAATGTTAGCTGGTGATTTAATGCATGAATTCCATCAATAAAACATCAGATCGGACATGCTGGTTTTAGGTGTTGGGCGTGGCTCGTTGCGTCGGGGTGGGAGGGCCCTCATAACGCAGCTTGCACTTTTAATTCAAATTAAAACAATTTAAATCGGAAAATCCTTTTTTTTTTACACCCGCTTCTAATGCTGGGTAATGTCAGCTGGTCCATGTGCAGCTGGCTGTGAGGCTCAGGGAGCGTTTACAAAGTGCAACACTAAAAGAACATCATCCATAAATATTGAGTAATAACTGGACTCTCATACAGCGAGACTCAAATGCCTTTAACCCTTTAAGACCTACCATAGAACCAAGTCCGCCAGAGCTTATATCATATTTTTACATGCTGTGGAGCCATTTTTGGGAGCATTTCAAATTGCTATACATCAATACAACCATTACAGCCCAGATTTTAATAATATGTCTGCATTAAGTCCATAGTAACTACACTAATTGCAAAAAAGTGCAATAAACTACAAAAGATTTGAAAATCGTTTTTGTTTTTTTTACATATATTT
The DNA here is from genome assembly GCF_056152115.1 of Neolamprologus brichardi. Taxonomy (NCBI): domain Eukaryota; kingdom Metazoa; phylum Chordata; class Actinopteri; order Cichliformes; family Cichlidae; genus Neolamprologus; species Neolamprologus brichardi. The sequence goes on along the minus strand of NC_142106.1, from coordinate 55,095,920 downwards.
CTACTTGGAGAAATTTAAGAGGCTTATCCCTCAAAACTGTAAATACAAAAAAGTTGCACAAAATAGTTTCCCACCACAGGAAATTTATTTTGAGTGTCTTCATAGTTTTATTTTTGAGATACAACAATTTTTATACACTGCAGGAAAAACGAAAAACAATCCTATGATGCAAATTTGCAAAAAAGCCGCATATGCATCAAAATAAACTATTTCCAGCAGTGCAATATGAGTCCTAAGCATCCCAGAAACGACACAGAAAGTCATAAAGTCAAACATGACTTATAAAAACACCAGTATAGGCTTTCGAGGCCTACAAGTAAAAACCTACATTTTCCGCAAAAATGACGTCACTTCCGGTTTCGGGCAGGAAATGGCGGACACGCGATCGTTCGCGCTGGCGTCTGTTTCAATGTAGGAAGTGTTACAAACAGCTGATCGGATCGACAAAGCGTGTTTCTGGAATATTATGTTTTTGTTGCTGCAAGTGCTTTTTATGCAGTTTTTGCAAAGCTTTATGTGGAAGGAAACTGTGACCGAGGACAAGCTGATGACATAAGATGTAAGTACAACTCCTCAGGTTTCATATGCAAAAAAAATTATTGCGCTAGCTTACGTGGTTGCAGAGCTACCGGGATTTAAAAATAGTTACGCAAAACAGAGCGTGCCCGCTCCGACCGGCTTTAAAGGGTTAAACATCAGCTTATCCTACTGATCCAAATCCAACAATGAGTTTGTAAAAAGATGTTTGTCAATCATTTTGTTTGGTTTCTGAGGAAAATGATTCAATAACTTGCTGCTAATACACAACATTTCATCATATTTCCTCACAACCCTCTTTTGTCTGACAATTTGAATCCCATTTGAATTTGCAATAAAGGATCCACAGAGTTTGGTGACAATAATGACAGTAGATGTTTGTATGAAAGTGCTGCAAGCAAATTAGTGTGTGATGTTCTTTCAGTGTTGCACTTTGTAGACGCTCCCTGAGCACTGGTCTAACAGCCAGCTGCACATAGAGACCAGTGAACAATGTTGTTAGTCCAGGTCAGAAGATGACTTGTTGGAATGAAAATGAGCTTGTAGTTTGTCTATTTTAATAATGTGACTGGAAAAAGGTGTTGGACTTCAAATATGTCCATTTCTTTCATACTTCACCTTTAAAAGTGAAGCCTTGTGGTTCCTGGAAGGACAAACACGACTTTTTCAAGTATTTTTCCTGTTTTTATGATAAATGTACAACTTTAATGTGAAACATTCAGAGTTTTTTCTCTTGTTGTGTTTGTTTGAAGCTGCTTCCTGTTGGCTTCAGCTGTTTGGAGTTTCCATTTTCTAAACTTCTACATTCTGAACCTTCTTCAGCTCTGAACAGATGATGAAACACTGAATGATTTCAAGCTCACACTTTGTCTAATAAACTTACATCTTTCATTCTTTATACAGATTGTGGGGCTGTGGTTTGTCAGAGATCAGCTGTGATTATCTGGCAGCAGCACTGAAGTCCAACCCCTCCCATCTTAGAGAGCTGCACCTGAGTAACAACAACAAACTGCAGGATTCAGGAGTGAAGCATCTGTGTGGTTTCCTGGAGAGTCCAGGATGTGGACTTGAAACTCTCAGGTCAGTCAGCATGTTTTAGTTGTGCTGAGATGAATATGATGTGAAAGTTGTGCTGACACTAAACTGCAGACATCAGGCTGATATTATACTGATCCACACTGAGGATCTTCATGGTAAAGTCTGTTTTCTTCTTCTCTGGTTTAGTCCATTGACTGCAGCAGAACAATGTTCACATTTCAAACAGTGATACTCAACGTATGGCCCGCGGCTCACACGCGGCCTGCCCACCTTTCCTGATTCAGAGAGAGGGGACCTTGATTAACTGTGTAGTGTTCTTCCTCACAGTTCTAAGTATCAGACTGAGAGCTCGTGCACACCGCACACCTCTGCCTAGCATCCTGCTCGCCAACGTCCAGTCACTGGAGAACAAGCTTGATGACCTCAGGGCCAGGATAAAGTTCCAGAGAGACATTCGGGACTGCAATCTCCTCTGCTTCACCGAGACATGGCTGAACCCAGCGATGCTGGACCACGCCATCCAGTCGGCTGAGTTCTTCTCGGTTCACCGCATGAACAGGACACGGGTCTCGGGGAAGTCAAGGGGAGGCGGCGTGTGTTTAATGGTGAACAACAATTGGTGCAACAGTGCGAATGTTGTTCCTCTCACATGTTGCTGCACATCAAATCTGGAACTACTGTCCATCATGTGTCATCCTTTTTATCTACCTCGAGAGTTTACATCGGTCATTATAAGTGCCGTTTATATTCCACCACAAGCGGACACTGTCACCGCCTTATGCGAGCTGCATGAGGCACTCACACAGCACCAGACACAACACCAGACACAACGCTGCGCTTATTGTAACGGGGGACTTTAATAGTGCCAACCTCAAACGCACAGCGCCGAACTTTTATCAACATATCACCTGCCCCACCAGAGGTGAAAGGACACTGGACCACTGCTACACTACGGTCAAGGACGGCTACAAGGCACAATCCCGCCCTCCGTTTGGCAAATCCGATCACGCCGCCATCTTCCTCATGCCAAAATACAAACAAAGGCTGAAACAGGAAGTTCCGGTTCAGAGGAAGGTTGCGCGCTGGACGGATCAATCGGTGGCCGCGTTACAGGATGCACTCGACGACGCAGACTGGGACATGTTCAGAAACAGCTCCGATGATGATGTCAACGTGTTTACGGAAGCGGTTGTGGGATTCATCGGGAAACTAGCGGATGATACCGTGGAAACAAAGACTATCACAACGTTTCCCAACCAGAAGCCGTGGGTGCATAAAACCATCCGCGACGCTCTGAGATCCCGCACCACTGCCTACAACACGGGACTCACGACGGGGGAACATGGACCCGTACAAAGCCGCGTCATATAACGTGTGGAAGGCGGTGAAAGAGGCGAAGCAGCGCTATGGGAGGAAACTAGAGTCACAACTCCAACAGAGTGACTCTAGGAGCCTGTGGCGGGGACTAAGGACAATAACGGATTATAAAGCACCAACAACTGGTATGACGAACGCGGCCGTGACTCTGGCAGACGAGCTGAACACTTTCTATGTTCGCTTCGAGGCTGCAGCTAAGGACTCCAACGATGCTAGTGCTAGCGGCGCTAATGGCAGCAGACAGGAAGATACTGCCAGCACCGGAAACGTGCTCGTCATCTCTGAGCATGAAGTAAGGAGAGCCTTCAAGAGAGTGAATACCAGGAAAGCAGCAGGACCAGACGGCATCCCAGGTCGTATCCTCAGAGACTGCGCATACCAGCTAGCTCCTGTGTTCACTGAGATATTCAACATCTCTTTATCTCAGTCGGTGATCCCCACATGCTTCAAGGAGTCCATCATTGTTCCTGTCCCGAAGAAACCCCACCCTGCTTCTCTCAATGACTATCGCCCTGTAGCCCTCACCTCAGTAGTGATGAAGTGCTTTGAACGCCTGGTCAGAGACTTCATCATTTCTTCACTACCAGACACACTGGACTCACTACAGCTCGCTTACCGTCCAAATCGTTCCACAGACGATGCCATCTCTCATCTCCTCCACACATCACTTACTCACTTGGACACTAGAAGGGGGAATTATGTTAAAATGCTCTTCATATACTAAAGCTCTGCATTTAATACCATAGTTCCCTCCACACTCACCACCAAGCTGGAGCACCTGGGACTCAGCTCATCTATGTGTCAGTGGATCTCCAACTTCCTAACTGGCAGACCACAGGCAGTAAGGATGGGCGGACATGTCTCAGCCTCCACCACTCTCAGCACTGGAGCCCCCCAGGGGTGTGTTCTGAGCCCCCTGCTGTACTCTTTGTACACATATGACTGTGTGGCCACTACCAGCTCCACCACCATCATCAAGTTTGCTGACGACACCGTCGTGGTGGGCCTGATCTCTGACAACAACGAGACGCCCTACCTGAAGGAGATTAGGAATCTGGAGAACTGGTGCCAGAGGAACAACCTCCTTCTAAACGTCAGTAAGACAAAGGAGTTGATAGTGGACTTCAGCATTAAGCAGGAGAGGAACTACCAGACCCCCGTCATCAACGAGTGCCCAGTGGAGAGACTGGACAGCTTCAAATACCTCGGAGTTCACATCACGCAGGACCTGTCATGGTCCTGTCACATCAACACCGTGGTGAAAAAGGCCTGACAGCGTCTCTACCACCTCAGACGCTTGAGAGACTTCCAACTGCCCTCCAAGGTGCTCAGGAACTTTTACTCCTGCACCATAGAGAGCATCCTGACGGGAAACATCTTAACCTGGTTCGGGAACAGCACCATGCAGGACAGACGAGCTCTACAGAGGGTTGTACGTTCAGCTGAGCGCACCATCCGCTCCCAGCTCCCTGACCTGCACTCAATCTACAGCAGGCGGTGCTGGACCAAGGCCAGGAAGATCGTGAAGGACCTTAGCCATCCCAACAACAGACTGTTCTCTCTGTTGAGGTCAGGAAAGCGATTCTGCTCCCTGAAGACCAACACAGAGAGACTGAGGAGGAGCTTCTTCCCGCAGGCGATACGGTCTCTCAATCATACCACCACACAGTACTGACCCACATATATGGCTCTTACACACACTGGACATTCTAGACATTGTTTTCACTTCATCACTTAAATCACTTTAAGCATATTTGCACTGCACAAGACACCAAATAATGTGGATTGCAAAACACTGGACATTATATTCCTCATTTCCAGTTAATACATGTACAGCTGCTGTTATTGTGTATATATATATATTTATATTTCTTCATACATTCTTATATATTTCTATACTGTGTATTGTGTATTTTGTTGTACAGTTATTTTATTTTCAACTTTAATTTATATATTTTATCTTATTCTTTCCCAGTTAAATTTACCCTTCATTCTAATTTGTGTTGTACAGTTACTAAATTTTTAACTTTAATTTTTATATTTTATTTTATTCCTTCCTAGTTAAATTTACCCTTTTTAATTTTTATATTTATTTCCTATCTTATTCATAGCCTATTCTTTTTTTCTTTAGGTCACGAGCAGTTGTCTAAGCATTTCAGTGCATATCGTACTGTGTATGACTGTGCATGTGACAAATAAAATTTGAATTTGAATTTTAGACACAACAATGAATAATCCACAGCTGACTATCTTTACCAGGTCAAAGGTCATGGCACACATCAGACACTGGGAAAAATTATAATTCTGATCATTTATCAGCACATATCCATATGTATAAAAACAAAGCTGACACTGTGAGACTTGATCAGAGGTGTGATCATCACAGCAGAGGCCTTTGTGTCAAAGTCACTGAGGATCAAACAGAAACACATGAAGCAGATTTTCCTGTTCTGGCTTTTTATAGCAGATAACCTTCAAAATATTCTGCAGTCGATCAAACACTGAAGCAAACCATGAATCAACATGTGAACATGACCTGATGCTGCTGAAGTGAAGCAAAGTTACAGAGGTTTGATTACAGACACAGCTGAGAGTTTGTAATCTGTCATCATTTTAAAAGGTTTAAATTTCTTCAGTATTGAACAGAAGAAATGAGGCTTTGTTTTCGGAGGCCGACAACAGTGAACACAACAGCAGACTGGTGCGTAATAAGCAGTGAATAATGCAGAAAACAGATTTTTGAAGGTAAACTGTTCTTGAAGTACACTGAGAGAGAGAGAGCTGTGCAGGAAGTAAACGCTAAAGTCAGAGAGAATTCATGACGATGTTCATCAAACGTAAAGCGTAGTTTGGAACTTCTTTTGCTGCTGGTTCAGTCAGTTTTGGTTGGAGACAGATGAAACCTGCAGCTTCAGGATCTGTGAGCTGTCCACTTTCAGCCCTGATGGCGTGTCCGTGTATGTGCCGTCGAGTGAACGATCCACGCTCTATGTTTCCATCTTTGTGTGTTTAGCTGCTCTCATTTACTGTTTTATCTGTTTGGTTGTTGTTGAAATACTTTTGGGAGCTTTAACCTGAGATTCTGGCAAAATACATTTATATTAAAAATCGATTCAGGATTGAATGAATCAACATCACTTTATTCAAATTTAAACCATTTAAATAGGAAAATCCATTTTTTTACACCCGCCTCTAATGCTGGGTAATGTCAGCTGGTCCATGTGCAGCTGGCTGTGAGGCTCAGGGAGCGTCTACAAAGTGCAACACTGAAAGAACATCATCCATAAATATTGAGTAATAACTGGACTCTCATACAGCGAGACTCAAATGCCTTTAAACATCACCTTATCCTGCTGATCTAAGTCCAACACTGAGTTTGTAAAAACATGTTTGTCAATCTTTTTTTTTGGTTTCTGAGGAAAATGATTCAATAACTTGCTGCTAATACACAACATTTCATCATATTTCCTCATAACCCTCTTTTGTTTGACCATTTGATTCCATTTCAATTTGCAATAAAGGATCCACAGAGTTTGGTGACAATAATGACAGTAGATGTTTGTCTGAAAGTGCTGGAAGGAAATTAGTTTGTGATGTTCTTTCAGTGTTGCCCTTTTCACACGGTCCCTGAGCCCTGGTCTCACAGCCAGCTGCACATAGAGACCAGCGTTGTTAGTCCAGGTCAGAAGATGACTTGTTGGAATGAAAATGAGCTTGTAGTTTGTCTGCTTTAATAATGTGACTGGAAAAAGGTGTTGGACTTCAAATATGTCCATTTCTTTCATACTTCACCTTTAAAAGTGAAGCCTTGTGGTTCCTGGAAGGAAAAATATGACTTTTTCAAGTCTTTTTCCTGTTTTTATGATAAATGTACGACTTTAATGTGGAACATTCAGAGTTTTTTCTCTTGTTGTGTTTGTTTGAAGCTGCTTCCTGTTGGCTTCAGCTGTTTGGAGTTTCCATTTTCTAAACTTCTACATTCTGAACCTTCTTCAGCTCTGAACAGATGATGAAACACTGAATGATTTCAAGCTCACACTTTGTCTAATAAACTTACATCGTTCATTCTTTATATAGATTGAAGGACTGTGGTTTGTCAGAGATCAGCTGTGATTATCTGGCAGCAGCACTGAAGTCCAACCCCTCCCATCTGAGAGAGCTGGACCTGAGGTACAACTACAACCTGCAGGATTCAGGAGTGAAGCATCTGTGTGGTTTTCTGGAGAGTCCAGACTACAGACTGGAGACTCTGAGGTCAGTAGAGTGATGGAGTGAGTGGGTGGTGCTGTCAGCAGTATTGTACTAAACACAGTCAGTATGAAACAAAGATCCAGTGTTTCCTGTAAAGCTGCAGCTTCTCAGTGAAGCTATGAGAGGAGAATGGTGACAGGCTTCAGGATTGGACACAAACACTTCCTGTTTCTGACCTTTATGGTCACCATAGTAACGGCTGACACGCTCTGATCAAACACTGTCAACAGCCAATCAGCTCTCTGAACAAAGCAGCACGCAGACCAATGACTGCATTCATTTCCAAGTTTAAAGCAGTGAAGAACACAGTCTGTAGGTGAGGAAGAATTTAGTGAGAGCAGATGTTTGGATGGAATTCCTCCTGTTAACAGCTGGAACCGTCCATCTGGATTGTTGGGCTTGTTGTTGGGGTTCCTACAGAGCTCAGAGTGGACACACCAAGGTTCTTCTAATGAATGAAAGTCCAAACTCAAACTAGGAGTGAAAAACATCTTCATCAACTTCAATAAAAATCCAAAGATTAGAAAAAGTGAAGCAACAATGAGTCCTAGTACAGTCCCAGCACTGAAGTCCCTGCTGCTCTTTATACTGGATGTGCTGCATCACTGACTGACAGCTGATGAAGAGTCTCTGGAAACACTCGTTTATCTCCTCTGCTCTTCCTTCTTCTCTCTGCAGGTGGAGGCGAGGATGGTAAACAGGACGGTGTGTGTGCTGAGAGAGGAGGAGCTGTGTCCTGATGATCCAGAGAGGTTGAAGCAGCAGCAGCTTGTGTGTAGAGACGCTCTAACTGGGCCATGTTACTGGGAGGTGGAGAGGAGAGCTTCATCCAGCAGTGACTGACAGAGGAATGAGAAGAAGTGCAGATGACTGTCAGTGCTGCAGAGTGAACTGCTCTGAGAACAGCTCCACTGTCAGACACAATGTAGAGTCCAGCATCATCCCTGTGTGTCCCTCTGGATCTGACAGAGGATCATCAGTGTATCTGGACTGCTCTGCTGCTGCTCTGTCCTTCTACAGTCTCTGCACAGTCTCTGTCTGACTCTGGCTTCAGACCCTCCTGGATCAAACTCACCTGGAAAGACTTTCAAACATCACTCAATGGATTTGAATACAGAATATATTTGATATATACTGTAGATGTACTGTAGAGTTGTAGTTTGTCACTTGTAAATACAGTCTGTGAGCAGCTATGAGCTGAAAGATCTTTCTAGAAACACGAAATGTTTTCACTCTTCTGTTGCTTTTTCATATATTTCCACAACATTAATATTGATCCCACCTGTCTCACCTGTTTCATGCTTTTATACATAATAACAGGACACGTGTGATCTGAGCGCTGCTGTGGTTGCTGTGCTGCACGTCTTCATTTAGATAACAGAGACATCTAGTGGTTCAGAGGGAGAACTGCAGGAGGTGGAGCTGTGTTTTAGCATGGAAAACTTTAGGCGCAGATACAAATATGACAAGTATCAGTGTAAGATACAAAAGGTCACATCAGTTAGCAGAGGGAACAGTGATCACACAGCAATGTAAGAATAGAAACATAACAGTGTATCTGGACATGTATACAGATGGAAGCAAACAAACAGGATGTAACACTACATTAAAGCCACAAATGGGAAGAAAACAAAGCCAAAGGAAAATATATTTGATCTCAGGAATCCAAATCAGATGGTTTAGAGCAGGGGTTCATAACCCAGGAGGAGCAGAGACCCGAGGCGGCCGCCGGTCCGAGTGTCAGGTGAACTGAACTTCAGGTAAGAAGTTATGACCTGCAGTCTATCTGGGTCAGATATAAACCAAGTTTAGGTGGAGTTTATTTTCCTTGTGCTGACTTTTTACAGTTAGTTACAATAACTCGTACTGCGTACTAGCTAGCATGACGGAGTTTCTATACAGCTGGGTGGGTGCTATGATGTTACTGATAGTGAACTTTATTTTAGTAGAGTTGCCAACCGTCCTGTAAAAACAGAATCGTCTCGTATTCAGAGAAAATATTACGCGTTTCGTGTTGAGCTGAGAAGGAACACAGTTTGTCCCGGACTTCAGCTAGAATGGAAAAGACACAAAGCTGGATTTATTTTGTGTCTTTACACTGTCATTCTCTCCCCTCCCTCTCCTGTTGCTACTTCAATCATGAAACTGATCAATGATCAGCTGATCGGCTTTTCTCTCTTGTTTTTTTTATCGCTGAATAAGGAAACCAGCGGATGTCGCCCTAAACAACAGCAGCACGTTTAAGCTTGATCAGCTGTTGTTAGAATTTATTTAATATTACTTTCTAGTATCAGCTGATGTTTGCTGGAGCCACAGCTGTAAAAGCTGCTGGTCATGATGTCGGTTTGGATATGTGGTGAGAGGGAAACATGAAGATGAAACCAGGAGATGTCCTTACTGAATCATCAGAGCTGAACAGGTGATGGAGAAACAGGTTTACCTTTTAGGATCTGTGTGAGCAGATGTTCTCTCACGTGAAGAGAGTCCTCAGGTCTGAATGCTGGACACTCGGAGACCTGTGTCTCTGAGTGGGAGACCAGAGATCACATTAACATGTGTGTCCCTGTATTAACAAACATGACATATTGGCCCTGTTTATTTTTCTTATCATTGTTGTGAGGAGACCATAAATAGCATTTGTATTTTCTGTTGTACAGTTCATTTGCTGTTATGGATAAAAAGTCTTTTTTTGTTTCAAAATAGCTGATAACTATTCGCTGATAGCTGCCAACATCTGCGCACAAATATAATCCTATAAAGTGGTTCTATATAGTGTGTAATTTATTGCTAATGCAATCATATGGCACATTGACTTCTGAGGAAATTTCAGATGCACTCATCATCAGAAAGGTTGCTGACCTAAACCAGGGGGTTTAGAGTATCATAGAGTTTTTGTGGTTTGTTTTCTTTAAGTCATTTCACAGATTTTCTCTATAATTTCAATTCCTTGAATAAAACAACAAATTTAGGGGATGATTTTGTAATCCGACTTTATGTATGAAAGATTTGACTAAACATAAAACAATCTTCCAACTCAGTCGTCATTCTTATCTTGTGAAATCAAACCAAATGTTCTGTTGTTTCTAAATCAGGGATTGATGAAATCTTTGGTTGCATCCATTTATGAACATGTTCTCATTCATATTAAATCGTAGTCTAAGTCATTCTTTAGAGGGATAAATGTCATTCATTATCTTCAAATGTGTTTCTGTTGTTTTGGGGGGAAGTTTGAAGTCCATTGTTCAAAGTCTGTTAATGAAACTTTATGAAGTTTATGTAGGATGTTTTTCCTATTTTGTATTTGTTTGAATTATTATGTATTTTTGACTCTTTCTGCCATGATGCCAGGTCTCTCTTGAAAACAACATTTTTAATCTCAATTAAATTTTCACCTGGAGAAATAAAGGATGATAATAATAATTTTGTCTTCAGGGAATCATTTCTCTGTAAAACAGCTTCTTCTGAAACTCTTGTTACATTTCTTGTTTATTGTTTGCTGGTTTTAGAAAAATGTCATCGTCTCTGTGTGAACTTAAACTCTACATGTGGTGTCAGCTATAATACGAGCTCTAGAGTCTAATAACGATGCTTTTACTATTGTCTGGTATCCAACCTAACCCTGGGCCTGTGGCTGAATGTGAAACACCAGCAGATGTTAAAAACTGTCTGGGTTACACATGCATCACGTCGTGTGCTTCCTAACATGGATATGATTGGAATCTGGGCCTGTTCAACCGGTGCTGGTATCATTGTTGTTTCTGAGACTTTCCAAATCTTTACTGGATAAAAACGTAGCAACTGATGGATTTAACATTTAGCACTCAGACTGTCCCAGAAAAGGCGGAGGTCTGGAAGTTTATGTGAAGGTCTGTCTTGCTGCTCAAGTCTTGTTCTCTCGATCTGCACCTCAGCGATTTGAAATCTTGGCCTTAACTATTGATCTGTTTGGAAATCAGACTGTTGTTGGCTGCTATCAGCCTCCATCTGCTTCCCCCAGCACATCACCGTCTCTGGTTCAACTTTTATCTGAACTGCATTTTAATGACGTCTTTCAGATGGATGATTTTCATTGGGACTGGCTTTCTTCTGTGTCTGATGATTTTAAGGCACGCTGCTTGTTTTTAAAACTGACTCAAATTATTTAAAGCGTCACACGCCTTGATCCTAAACACCCAGATAAATCTGCTCTTCTTGACCTTTTTTAACTAATATGCTGCGTAAGTTTTCCACATCTGCAGGTTTTGCCAACGACCTGAGTGATCACTGCATAGTTGGTGCTGTGAAAAACACTAAACTCTCACGCTCCGAGCCCCGCATCAGTTTGAACTGGGGTCGTATTAAACAGGCTGACGATGTCAGTTTGGGAATATTTACAGGAGAGTTGTGTCTACTTTGTGGACAGACATGCCCCTTTTTTCCAGGTCAGGGTGAAAGGTCGGGACAGGCCTGGTTTGGTTCAGTACCGGCCGATCTCCTACATGAGAGAAACCAGGCCTGGGCAGGAAGTCTGGCTCTGATGCTGATTGGCTACGTTTTCATTAGCTGTGTAATCGGATTACTGCCTCCATCATCAAGATCCAATGTAACTATTTTTTACTTTAACGACTGACAGTCCAAACGACCGTAGGAGGTTTTGGCAAACTATAAAGTGTCTCTGCCAGCTGTGACTCCTCAGAGCTACCTCCTCACTTAAATATCGACTCCACTCCTGTGTCAGACAAAACTGAAATGTTGCTTTAACAAACACTTTGTTGCTTCTTGTTCTTTGTTCAGCACAGTATCTGATGGTAAACCTCTTGCACACAACTCTGCTCGTAGTTCCTGGTTACTGATACCTTTTCCTTCACACCTGTCACAGTAGAAGAGGTTTGTAAGGCTTTGAATAGCCACAACACCAGAAACTCGGCCCGTCCTCACAATCGTTCTCCTTCCTTCTTGCACTTGGCTGCAAATATCATAGCTGAGCCAGTGTCTTATATTTTTAATCTTTCTCTACAACAGAAGGCTTTACCACAGATGTGGAAGTGTGCCTCTGTACTCCCCCACTGAAAGCTGGTGATTCTTCAACAGTTAATAATTACAGGCCAATTTCCAAACTCTGTGTCTTATCTAAGGTTCTTCAAAGGCTGGTAAATAATCAACTTCAAAGTTATCTGGATGAAAATATGATTTTATCTCCCTTCCAGTCTGGTTTTAGGAAACTGCACAGTACTGGAACTGCTTCGATAAAAGTTCTCAAAGACATCTATGAAGCGCTGGATGCAAAGAACTACTGTGCAGCTCTTTTTATTGATCTATCAAAAGCCTTTGACACTGTTGACCACAACAAAAAATCTTCTGGCACAACTTCACCTACTTCCAGGTTGCGTGGAGAGGATGAGGATCTAACAGCACAGGAACTCCAGCAACACTCAGTAGCAGCTGCTCCCAGTCCCTTGGTTTATGAGCTGAGCTGCTGACCACAGCATTTTTTGTCATAGATTACTGGAAATAGGCCTTTCAGACTGAGCAGCTGGCTGCTTCTCTAATGTTCTTTTGGACATCAGCAGTGCGTTCAGCTCAATGGTCTCTCTTCCAGCTTTTTAAATGTCACTAAACGAGTGCACAGGGTTCTGTCCTGGGCTACTTATGTCAACGGTGTGGCACAAAATCTAGATGCATCTGTTCATTTTATACCATCAACATAGTTTTCAAACCATTACAGCAGCTGTTGATAGTATTCAGTCTCAGCTGGCTCAGACTGGCTTTAAATGTAGAAAAAAACAAAGTCATGTTGTTCACAAACAGAAAGAGGGTCCGGCTTTATTTCCTTCTCCTGTATCTGCTCATAGTATTTCTATTGAAACTGTGGCCTCGTACACATACCTCAGTATTGTGATTGATGACAGTCGTTCCTATAAGCCACACATTGAACATCTAATAAAGACACTGAGGCTGAAGTTGGGCTTCTCTTCCAGGAACAGATCATGTTTCACAGGAAAAAGCTTGTTGCTGCCACCTTTTTTTTACCTGCCCTGGATTACAGTGACATGATTTATATGAATGACTCTGCTCGCTCTCTTCATCTGTTGGATTTTGTCCATCATGGGGCATTAAGATTTATAACTGTCTGTAAACCTTTAACACACCACTGTACTCTGTGTTCTCTGGTTAACTGGTCCTCATTGGTCTTACACAGGATGGTCCATTAGTATCATTTTATCTATAAATCTGTTTCTGGTTTACTGCCTCCTATTTATCAGAGTACATGTTAGGCAAACAGTTTAGTCATAGCCTGCAGTCTCAGGACATCATTACATTCACTGTTCCATCAGTTCATGCAGAGCTTGGGAAGAAGGCGTTCTCCTTTTCTGCTCCGTCTTCATGGAAAACATAAGCTAAGGATTTAAGGCTCTCAGTTGATTTCACTTGCAGACTTCAAAAGACGTACACATGTTTTTGTGAAACCATCTCTGGGAACTTGTTCTCGTTTTTAATATGACTGAGTACATTACACAAACTTTTCTTTTATTGTTGTAATTTTAATATGTTTGTCTGGAACAGGTCTCTCTTGTAAATGAGACATTGAGTCTCAATGAGCCGACCTGTATAAATAAAGCTTCAATTACAAAGTCCTTTGTTTAAAAGTTCCTGCAGCTGCCAGTGGGAGGTGCTGTGGCTCTATCGGTTGCTGAGCCTTTATATTGTTAGTTAGAAACTACAAATATAATGGCTCACTGTATTTCAGAATCAGAGAAACTTTATTAATCCAGGAGGGAAACTGAGTTGTCATAGCAGCAAATATACAAGAAACAACAAGCACTCATAAAGTGAGTGTAGAAACAGAGTTATGATGGATAAATATTCAGATAAATAGAGAAATATAGGTATAAATATACATACCAGTATTAAAAGGACAAGTTTCAATAAACCTTGGACACACACAATTAACAGGAATAACATCCCCCACTAATCTGCCAACACGGACGATGATGCAATTCTACACTGCAATCATTGAGTCCATCCTCACCTCCTCCATCACCGTGTGGTACACTGGAGCCACTATCAGGGACAAACAGAGACTGCAGCGTGTTGTGCGCTCCTCTGAGAAGGTGATTGGCTGCAGACTCTCATCTCTGCAGGACCTGTACACCTCCAGGACACTGGGGCGTGCAGCTCGGATCACAGCTGACCCTTCTCACCCTGGACACAGTCTGTTTGACTTGCTCCCCTCAGGCATGAGGCTCCGGTCCATTCGCACCAGAACCTCTCGCCATAAGAACAGTTTCTTCCCTTCTGCTGTTGGACTCATGAACAATAACCGTATGACTGTTCCCACCACTAACACATGACCTACGCTGTGTTCACTGCATCATTCCATGTTTGGCACTGATCACCACATGCACTCATGTTTATATCTATCTACTTAGCACTTTTAATTCTTATGTTTATTTTTATGTCTATTTAAGCGTTATATGACAGTATGATTGCACTAAGTACCGCAGCAATTTCCTAATGTTGGAAACCTGCTCAACATTTGGCAATAAAACCCTTTCTGATTTCTGATTTTCTAAACCAATTTCTAAATCAAATTAATGATGTTCCTTTCAATAAACCTTGGACACACACAATTAACAGGAGTAACATCCCCCACTAATCTGCCTGTTAAACCTAACTAACTCAGCCTAGTCTTCCGTACATACTGGCGATGGGTATTTATGTACCTCCATACCGTCAGCTGTGAGGAAGACAAACTGTCTTAAACACAAACTGCGGCGGTACTCCCAAGCCAATGGCTTCAGCCGCCTGATGCACAATAACTAGAAAGCAAATCAGTAGACTAGAAACGCCTAATGCAGGTGAAACTGCTGAAACCTAACAGGGGGAATAAGACTCCTGATTGAAACCAGCTGTGTGAAGCCACAGGCTTACTCTAAAAGGCAACAGCGAACCATAAAACTCTCACCAATAAAACTATATATAAATAATCCAATAAAACCTACAAACTCTTCTGTTGACAAGTTGTTGTGGCTCCTCCAGCAAACGGCCGCAGCAGGCTAAACATGAGGACGCTGATGACAACAACAAGAAACACATGAGATGCACTTCTGCACTATTTGCTCCTTTAATTCCACATGTTACTGTCCACTATACAAATCAGCACATCAAACTATTAAACAAATGCAAAGACTGCACAAACACAATGACTGCAACTCACAAAGAATGACACCAATTACTACACCAAACTTCAACATCGGCCTATGGCATCAATTAGTGCATAAAACATACATCAAGTTACAGTCAAAAATGCATCAAAATGACTCAAGCTGGGGTCAACAGGTTTCCCCTCGTGCTCACCCGACCTTTCTGCTCATCAGGTGCGGTGAACAGATGAGTGCAACCACATTTATCACCTAACACGCCCACGAGTCATGCCCCACACCCGTGCACCAATACAAGGTGTGCATTTAAACCAACCCTCTTAATCCAAAACAAAAAGGAACAACTCATATGGCTCCTACACTTGTGCTCAAGAACTCAGTCCTATATTTGAGGTTATTCTGAATAAATCGTTCATGCCCTCTCTTTGGAAAGAAGCTGTTGTGGTTCCTGGTCCTAAATCTAGTCGTCCAAAAGTTCTAAACAACTTCAGGCCTGCTGCCCTCAACTCAGTCTTTGAAAAAATCATCAGAAATGTGATTATGGAAGACACTGAACTTCAGCTTGATTCAATGCAGATTGCACATAAGCCCAATAGAGGAGTGGAGGACGCGCTGTTGATTCTACTTCACCTGATTGTCAAACATGTAGTGAGTAAAGCACTTCAGTTCATCGATTTCTCTTCTGCTTTCAATAACACAGCCCCAGATTTGAATCAAAAGACTTTTAGAACAGTTTGAAATCTGGACAAACCTGAGCAAGTGCAGTCATATAAATATCTTGGGGCCATTGAGTCTGTTTTATCATGAGAATGATGCAGGACAAAGTCTTATAAAAGCAGCTTTGTCCCTGCTGCCGTCACTAAACTTAATAACTAATAACTGTTTTTCTGATTTGATTCATCTCGTCTAATTTCCAAATATGTGTCTGTCAGGTTTAAATCGATGTGTGTGTTTGTGAAGGGATGACAAATGCTATTATTTTTCTGTAAAGCAAATTTACCTAAAAGTAAAGTAACCTTGATATGTCAGGATGTAGCTGTCCCACCCAAAAACGTCATCCAGCCCTGAAACATCGGTACTGTTCAAGGCAGCATTGCTGTCCACACGTCCATCAGAGTGTTAGAGGTGGCTGTCACGGATGTTGCAGTCTGCTCTCTGTTTCCATGAAACAACCACACTTGAAATGATCATTAAAGCTACCTGTACTAAAGGAAGCTGAGAACATGGCAGATGTGGGACTGACTGTGATCAGACTGTGACGATTGTTCTTGAGCAGATCTACAGGTCAGCTGTTCCACATCATGTTTCTAGGATGGAGCCGTTTGGAATAATGCCGCCCTCTGCTGGACAGATATCGTGTTGTCCCTGAGTCCTTCTGATCCTCAGCACTTTCTATCAGGAGACAACGCACCCAGGTCCCATTTGACGTTGTTCACTTGATGTTCTGAAGCCCAGTACGGACCTTAACACGGGCCCCATTTGGACATATTAGATTAACTGTTTTTTAAGACCAGTTTCTTAAATTACATGACGGTGTGATTTTTATTTTGTGCTTTTAGTGCAGAGAGAGTCTCTGTGGAGGTTGGATGTTCTCCCCGTATAAAAGACATATAAAAGACAATTGAACAAAGGCTAACTAACATCTGGGCAATAAAACAGAATGGAATAGAGAATATTAGTATTTATACATATATAAAACTCTCTGTGACAACCTTTACAATGTTTTTGCAGGTGGAATGAGAGACATGAATAAAGTGCAATATGCAGTTAATGGAACAATGTGCATTGATGTTACAGATCGTGAAAAGTAGTGAAGTGAATTTGTTCATAACAAGCAAAAATCAAATACGTTTGAAACTGACCACTAAATGCTAACCAGAGGTGTCAAAAGTGCACATTCTTACTAAAGTTTAGATACCTTGGGGGTCTGACCGTTGTTGTAGTGCTAACAAAGTGCCAACGTAATCAGTGTAAGCAAACTAGATGATTCCTACAATTATATAATCATTAACGGCAAATTTAGACATGAAAGACTCTGTAACAACCTTTACGATCCACTTGCAAGGTTTCCACAGTCGATGATCCATGCAGGAACGTATTTCCACCTACTGTGGAGGTCACGTGTTTCCGGCTACTGTGGAGGTCCCAATATGGCGCTCCCCAGTGGCTGCAGCCAGATTTGTGTTGAGGTCGCAATATTAGCACCATTAGCAGGACACTGTGTGTGGCAAATGTTGGTAAATCAGTTTGTGCACATAACTGAAATGTTCCCCTCTCGATATTTAGCATTTTGACAAAGGAGCAAAGAGAAAGTCCCACGTCTTCCACACAGTTTTCTCTGTGTGAACACAGACAGTGTTTCTTGTACCCAGTTTGTAGGAGCTGGGATTGGACCACAGCAGCCTCTGTGTGGGATAGATGCAGTGCTCTGTAGTATAAAGCACTCTGTCAGTGAGCTGGACTCTCCAAACCAGCAGTCATCGTCTAACATCTGCCTTCTTCAGCTGTAACCGTGTGTTTCTCTTGTAAACTTGGCTCTGATCATATGTGCTGTAATATTCCAGCTTTGCTTCCCGATCGTGCTGCACAGTCTGCACATGCTGGCCGGCTCCCCCAAGCTGAGAGCAGTGGGACTGCGCCTCATGACCGCTCTGTGGAAGAAACAGGTTTGCAATAATAATGCATTACTATAAATGTCATATTCATGTGTTCAAAGCTTCTGTTTGTCTTTGTGTGCTGCTTTGGTCATGTCTGTAAGGACCGGGTCTACCCAGAGCTGCAGCGTCTAATGAGCCAGCAGGACAGCAGGGTGGTGCTGGGGAGGGACACCCAGTGGGAGCAGATCCTGGCCAGGGCTGCCTGTGTCAGGGACATCTGCAGAGAGAGGTGGGTCCTCCCATACTTACAGAAACAGTGGGCACTTCCTACATTCACTGGTTCATTCATTCAGTGGACTTTGCATGCACAGTGCAGACAGTGTGAGCTTCCAACACCAGGACTCTTCATCTTCCCTTCTGATGAGTAATAATCACTGACTGGACTCTTCATAGATGTTTCTGCTCAACAAGCTGATAAAAGTTCAGAAAAATCTTTGTTTTTTCAGTCACATCAACTTTGCTTGTTAAGATAAATGAATGCACTTTGTAGCTTTGCAGTGAATGAAGCCTCAGCTCGACGCTCCACTGAGTCCCTGTTTCTCCAAAAATCAGCAGGAGTCCAGTTTTAAATCTTTCAGAGCAGCTACACGTGACTGAATCCAGAAGGAAGTCTTACAAAGTTCATTTCAAACAGAGAGACTGAGAGGCAGCTAACTTCCTGTCTCTGCCAGACTATCAAAATAAAAGCATACATTTGAAGCAAAAGAAATCAAACTATGATTATGTCAGTGTGTAAGCATTGCTTCCCATATAATCAGTGTTGGTCAAGTTACTTGAAAAAAGTAATCAGTAATTAATTACTGATTACTTCCCCAAAAAAGTAATCCCGTTACTTTACTGATTACTTATTTTCAAAAGTAATTAATTACTTAGTTACTTAGTTACTTTTTAAAAACATGATTTACAACCTGAATAGGTGATAAAGCGATAGATCTTTCAGCCCAATTCTACTTTTTCTACATAATCCATCATACAAAATGTAATCAAATGGAAAAGTCTCTTTTTAAAACTTGTTTTGTTAGTTTTAATCTTTTAACTTTATGCATGAAGCAAAATTTTAATTATATGCACCATTCTCTGACTGGAAGAAATTAGTTTAACATTTAAACCTATTTTCTGCACATTCCAGCACATAATATATATATATATATATATATATATATATATATATATATATATATTTGTGTTTACACTCACGCTTTCAGATGCAAGTAAAACACAGCAGAAAATAAATAAAGTCAAAGACTAGTGGTCCTTTTGCTCTATTTTCACCTGTAAAGCAGGAGTAGAGTAGGCGGAGGTTTATCCTGGTGCAGGTGTGCCGCAGCGGTCAGTGGAAGGATACGGCAGTTTCTCTGTGAGTTTCTCATTACGTCGTAGCTACTCGGTTTTTTTCGCTGTAAAAAGAAGTTTTCTTCCCACGCACAGCGGACACTAATGTTTTTGTCACTTTTTACGAATCAAACTCAAAGTAAGGTCAGTACTTCCACGCTTTAAACGCTGCACGCTCATACTCTCTCCCGCACTTGATATATGATCCATTGTTGATCTGCACACAGCTGTTGTCACGAACGTCACACTCGCTTACGTCACTGTCATGAGACATTCTCGCAAGAAAATCACGGTTTTAGTAACGCAGTAACGCAGCGTTCCTACGGGAAAGTAACGGTAATCTAATTACCGTTTTTGCAATAGTAATCCCTTACTTTACTCGTTACTTGAAAAAAGTAATCGGATTACAGTAACGCGTTACTGCCCATCTCTGCATATAATACAACTCTAAGCAAGTGAGCCATAACTTCATACTTTTAACCTTCAACCCAAAAACTATGTTGATCATATAAACTCCACAAACTGCATCCAGGCTCCTGCACACGTCCTTTACATGTTAGCTGTTAGCTAATGCTTGTCAGTGTTTGTGAACTGGCCTTTATGTGTGTTGATGAAATAAAACAATGATTTTATTTGATTATTTCCTTTGTTGTAACCAGCTGGTGCACACTGCTCATCGTCCCGGGGCCTGTTACACCTGCTAACATGTACATGCAGCTTTGTTAGCATTAGTGAAAACCTGGGAAACCCTCTGGATGGATGCTACAGTACAAATTTAGCAAATCATTGAGCTGTTTCTTGTTTTCACAAATGCTTACGTTTGCTTTTATTGTAAAACATTTGCAGCCAGAAGAGTTTGCAATGATAAGAAGCTGTGTTTGGCATTTACTTACTTACACGTGTCCTGGCACTTTTAATGCTTTTTAATAAAAATGGTAACAAAATGAGAAGAAACACATTTTCCACTTTGTCCACGCTGATGTGTGTGTTAACCAGGCCTTACCAGCATGCAGTGGTGGCTGCCATTTCACTCACTTTAAAACAGTGCAACAGACCAGACCTGGCAACCCCGGCTGCTCTCGTCCTGCAGGGACTACAGGAGCTGTGTCGAGCAGAGGTACCTCGTCTGTCTCCATTTGTCTCTTTAAATTCAGGAATCATCTTTTTTCTGCATCATAACTTTTGAATCTTTTCCAAAGTTCTGGTCTTAAAAGAAATGTTTCTTTCTCAGGTGGTGGATATTATCTCAGCATGGAGAACTGTTTGGCCTGAGCTCAGCTGTCACTCACAGCCAGAGGTGGTTCAAGCCATCGCTGAGCTTTTGGCTCTGGTGCCTCAGCTCACAGTTAAATCAGAGCAGTACGAGGTGCGTCGTAACGTTCATGTTCCTCTGTGTTGAGGAGCTAACAGAGTGACACAGGAACTCCACCAGGTTCTGTTTTTCTCTGTGGTTCTGTCTGTAAACAGGACTCTCACCAGCTGTTTGTATCACCTCACTGTAGAGTCACATCTCTACATCACTGTGTTTGGTAGCTAAAGTTAGCACATCAATGTAAAGTTGTGTAGAAGCACAAAGTACAGACGTGTGAGGGTCCAGTCCTCAGAGTCCTGTTCTGCTCGGACTTCACAGTAACTAATAAATGGATCAGCGAGTGTGAGCCTCTTTTTAAAAACAGACGTTTTGGTAATTTGTTGCTCTGGAGGATTCAACACAGCAGCAGAGGCCGTCCCAGCAGATGAATCCTAGACCATGCAGTGCTGCTTGTTGGAAAGCTCTCCTCCTCTCTAACAATGATATGGCAGTACAGCTTAGGTTTGCAAAGTGGCATCTAAACAAACACAAGACCAAAGGCCAAAACCAAACATGGCGTATTAGCACAGGACGCCTGATAGGGATGCTTTTGGGTTGCAGCCACAGGACCTGTGCAGCACCTTGCAGTCACTGAGTCAGACACAAACTTCTCTGCTGTGTGAACTGAAGCTTAGAGAAAATCGCTTCATGCAAAATGCCAAAGATCCAGAGCACAGCAGCAACTTTCATATACATGAAAGCTAATTCTGGGTTTCATTAAGAGCGGCGTCCACCTTCACTGTGTTTGAAGGAAATGTCGTGCAGATCGTGCTTTAGGTCAGTGCAGCGATTTGGCTGAAAGAAAGTCTGCAGAAAACATAAGAAAAGGTTGGAAAACTCTGTTGATTCTAGTGTGTGTGTGTGTGTGTGTGTGTGTCTGTGTGTGTGTGTGTGTGTGTTAAATGTGCATTAAATTCACTTCTTATTTTTGTCATTAGAAATTAAAAGAAGAGGTGGTCAGCATTCTCTGGACTTATGCTCTGAGCGAGGTCTGTATATACTGTATCCACACACACAGCTGACATGATGACTCCTACATGCACAAATATGCTGTGATGTCACATAAGTTTCATCCTCTTGTAGGAAACAGAAACATGTGTCTGCACCTTTGTGTTGTAACTGGATCCAGAGGTGGCCAGCTGTGGCTACAGGGCTTTGGCAGCCTTTCCTGAAACAGATCACACCATCAACCACCTTCCTGAGGCAGTTAAGAGTCCTGCTCCACTCTCATAACAACATCAGAACAGTTTCTAACATATTAGCCAGATCATTTTGCAATGTTTCTTTATTAATTGTCCTCAGACGTTAGTCAGGTGTAACTATGAGGCACTAGTTAATGAGGAAGCTGATGTTTCAGTTACTTTAGCGTGTTCAGAAACGTCCCTATACGCCGCCGTGTGTCAGCTCTCTCTCCTCTCTGATTGGAAGGCCCGACCACCTGCAAAGCTCCCTGAAAACGAAGAAGATGAACAGAGTAAAGAAAAGGAGGAAGATGAGAAGGATCTCTCCGTCCCAGGCTCATCTTATGTGAAGCTGATGACTCTCACCACCTCGTCTGTTCTTCCAGGTAAACTGGAGCAGCCAACAAACCAACAGGTCGTATCCTGTCGTCCCGACAGAATAAACTGCTTCTAGAGATCCATCCAGGATCTACTCTCGAGACAATGAGTCTGGGACAACAGCAGGACCCGACATAATCCACGTCTACTGTTTAAGAAGCGTTCAGTGATCAGCGGTCTATAGATATGGGGAATGCTAAAGGCACGAACACAGGACTGAACCGTCCTGGCCATCAAACCACGGCCCGATAACTCGCCTCTCCACGACACAGGAGCTACTGAAGCTGTGGAGGCACATGAGCCAGTACATGAGCAAAACTCTGAAAAGCATTAGAAACAACACAAAAGCTCAGCTGCTGGTTCGTAGGGCTGCTATCGTGTCATTCTGACAGTACAAGAGCACTTAAGACTAGGCAGACCAACCTGACTCTATGCCCCATTCATGCACACTGACCTGCTTGTTACTGTGCTTCAGTGCACTGATAACATTCATCAGGAACTGTGGGAGACAGTACTGGAGTGTGCAGTGTCCCAGCTTCTGTCTGCAAAGGCTTCAATCCCCAAAGCCAGCTCATCACTAAGAGGTGATGTCATCAAATGTCATCCTGTAGATGACATCAAGCTGTATGGGAGGAGTCAGTGAGATCCACCTGGTGAGGCCAGCAGGATGAAGATCAGTCAGAGCCAAATCCGTGCAGATGCTGAAACAGATGCTGAGAAGCCCGATGAATGGTAGAAAGATCCAGATGCTTAGAGGTGAGCTGTGGTAGGAGGGAGTCTACCACGGCTGCAGACTGTGCAAAGGTGCTACGGACATTTTCCACCACGTAGTAGCAGGATGGAAGATGCAAGCTGGGATAGCATAAACTCAAAGCACAACCAGGAAGCTGTAGTGTATAGAAACACCCGCGCCACATGTGGACTAGAAGCCCCGTCGAGCCGGTAGTAGGAGTAAGGGTCGGGGGTGCTTCAACTTCCAGAGTAGCAGCGACTGGAGAACAAGAACAAAGTGGTCTTAGTGGCAGTAGGAGCGTTAGAGGCTGTAACCCTGAAAGCAGCTTCCAGGAGAGTGCAGTCCTGGGACCGCTAAGATACTTTAGGAACACATGTACGCTGCATGATGTTACAACATTTTTGTTTAGCACAACTGTTCATAACCATCAACATCACAGCTGTTTGAGCTGTTTGAGCTGCACAGAAACAGACATCAGGTGTTTGGTGTGTTTCCTGCTGGAGAGATCGTGGATCTGTCACATCTGCGTGTGATACTGAGTAATGCTGATGATGCATTGATGGTGTTTCTTTTATGTTCCCAGCCTTCGACCTCTTCTTGACGTCACTGGTGAGGCAGGAGATGAGTCAGATGCCGCGGGGAATCTACTTCTCAGCCCTGAGGGGGGGTAACCTCCGCTCAGACCAGGGTAAAACGGTGGCAGGGATCCCGTCGTTCATGCTCAAGACCTACGAGAAAAACAAGCAGCCTGGGCTGAAGCCAGGACTGGCAGGTGACCCAGTGACACCTCTCATTTAGTTGGTGTCAGTGATATCGACTGTGTGGTGTCGTTGAACGTCACTATGAACATGTTGCTGCTTTGCCTTTAAACTCTGTAAAATCTGTCAGTCAGCATATCAAAGTTGTGTTTCTTAAATTGGTGAGGAAGAGAGAATATGTGGAGCTACAGGAAGGGACGTCTTTCTGAGGAGAGGTTTGGAAGATGAAGATATTCTGCAGATTTAATCTGTTTGGTTCTCATAAAGCCAGGACATGGTGGAGATTTCAAACAGTGTGTCTGTACCAACACGTCACTGTTGGAAGCACCATTATAACTCAGCCTCTCTGTCTGTGGTGCAGCTGGGCTGCTTCTGTCGTACAGTCTGTCTGTGCAGAGCGATCGTGCTGGGAGACCCATCAGCCGCTTCCTCGTCAGCCGCAGTTACCAGCAGACGCTGACAGCCCTCGTTCATGAAGTACGTGTTGTCTTCTTCCATTGCTTTCTCTCTTGTTCTTTGTCGTGCACGCAGAGCTTGAAAGAGGAACTGTTTCCTTCTTCTGTGTTTTGGTGCACAGGTCAACATCCAGCCCTCTGAGTGGCACCGTGCCCTCCTCCTGCCACAGGCCTGGAGGGGCTTCATGAGCCGAGCTTTCTACGCCGTTATGGAGGTTTGTGCAGGTGTTACAGAAGCAGCACTGAGTGCTTCATAGAAATAAATGGTGTGGACAAAGAATTCAGCGACTAAAATGCACATCGTGAAGCGTGACTTCACCAGCTGGTAGTTCTGCCCTTTCCATGTGGCACCAGGACACAGTAAGACATACTGGGTGATGTGCAGCCTAACTGGAACCTACACAACACAAATGTCAGCCAGTCTGTCCTCCACAGGCCTCAGAGGCCTCTGACCTTACAGTAAAGGCCTCAGAGGCCTCTGATCTTACAGTTAAGTCCTCAGAGGCCTCTGATCTTACAGTAAAGGCCTCTGATCTTACAGTAAAGGCCTCTGATCTTACAGTAAAGGCCTCTGATCTTACAGTAAAGGCCTCTCAGGGTTTGGTTTCTGTTGGCAGGGTCGACGTGCTGAGTTAGAGATGCTCCAGAAACAAGGCAAAGAGGATCCACAGGAGCTGCAGTACAAGCATCACTGTGCCTGGCTGTGGTGAGAACCACACTCATACTTGCTTGTATATGTGTAGACTGTGTGTATATAAATGGTAGTGCTTTTGTACAAGGTCTCTAATCTTACTGTAATGACTGTAGTGTGTGTGTTTCCCTGCTGTGTGGACCAAACTTTACATCAACACTTTGTGGTAACACCTGCACTATGTAGCCAAAATAACTGGTTCTGAACCAGCAACCTCCTGACCAGTAGACGACCTGCTCTCCCTCCTGACCATGAAGAAAGTGAATCATGGTTTTCAGGCTGTCAGTCACAGGTGTATAAAGTCTGTGGCTCGCTGTCAGGAGCTTGATGCTGATGTGTGAACTTTGACCTATGACCTCGAAGCACTAAAATGTGTATCTTATGATGTTTACCGTACGATTGGAACAGATTCGGCTTCTATAAGCTGTGAAAACGTGTCGTCGTGACCTTGTAGAGCAAATAAAAAGTGTGTGACACAGATAAGCTTTGTTTACTGTCCAAGGTGGAGACGTTGCACGGCCAGTGTGGGGTGAAGGTTGAAAACTGTGCCGTATAAAGTTTTCACTGACCTTCACATGTGTGTGTGTGCAGGTGTTGGCGTACTCTGTGGCGTGTGTGAGCGTCTCAGCGTTCAGCGCAGGTCTTATTGACGCCGCCAAGGCCGAGGAGGTCACGGACACGCTGCGCAGCCTGACTGAGGAGAGCCAGCAGGTCAGTAGGAGAGCTGATGGGGTCATTCTGGCTCCAGCAGCTCTTTGTGGTTTCATTGATGACCCTGTGTCCCCAGACCCCGGGCTTCTCCCTGGCTCTGGGGTTAGCGGTCCACGGGCTGTCGGTGTGCGGCCACGGCAAAGCAGAGCACATCCACCCTCACCTGCTCGCAGCCTGGATCAGAATCTTACTGGCTGAGGTACAAAACCTCACTTTCTGCATCTCAGCCTAAATGTTCATGTAAACGATGTCCAATCACGTGAAAGGATGTTTGGGGTCCCAGCGCTGACCTTTGTGTTACAGGGCTGTCCCACCATGCAGCGGCTGGCTGCTGTCAACGGGCTGGTGGCGTTGGTGGGATCAGAGAGTTACCTCGTTCAGGTAAGACGCTGCAGCTTCATGTTATCACCTGCTGTTGTGTTTCTGAGGATGTCTTTGTGGTTTCAAGCATGTGGAGCCATAGATGATCGAGCTCATGTGACCCTGTAAGGTTTGAGGAATCACCATGGTTACCATAGGAACACACTGGCAAACCCAGTATTTAAAAAGATGTGACGGATGCAGATCTGTGTCTTCTGTGCAGCCATGTGAAGCGTCCCCGTGTTCATAAAGAGATACAAACACACCTTTAGTTGCAGCTGAAGTTAGCGACAGTGATGCTGATTCTCCTCTGATGCAGCTGAAGAGCGAGACGGAGCTCGTGTCCAAGCAGCTTCGTCTTAGCCTACCTGACCTCTCAGGGACGAGTGCCCCTCCTTAGTCTTAATGATGTCATTGCTGGTGTCCTCCGTGGTTGGCCGAGCCGCAGAGTGGGGTGGCTCCTCCTGCAGATGTTTTACCAGTGTCGCCTGGCAACCAGCATCAACACAGGTGAGACAGGAAGGCGTTCCTACTGCGTGGAAAGTGGATCTCTCCTGATCTAACAGACGACTGACACCTGTGTGTTTTACCATGATGGTTTTCATTTAGTCAGCATCTTTGTCACAGGCATCTCCAGACGGGTGGAGTGGCTCCTGGAGCTGATGGGACATATCCGAAATGTTGCCTACAGCGTAACAGACGTCCAGCGTGGAGACACCAGATCGGTATGTTTCTGAGTGACCGCCATGTGACTCCCACACATCCTCCTCTTCCTCCGAGCAGCTGAGCTTAGCTAAATGCTGGTCCACCATGACGGTGCCGTGTTAACTACAGCGAGGCTGCTCTCGAGCATCAGCAGTAGAGCAAAGCTTGCTGCTGTTTGCTTCTTCTGTGTATCTGAGTTGGTGGAAGCAGATTCTGTGTCGTGTGTTTCTAACTGAGTGTGCTCTGCAGGCCACCGACTTCCTGTTCCAGCTCTTTGCTGCTGCAGTAGTTTCCTGGAGTGACCACATCATGCCACTCCTCTTTGGCATCCGGGTCCAGTGGTTTCCATGGCAGCCAGACCCCAAGCCTCAGGCTCTAACACACGGCCTATATGGCGAGGAGTCGTCGGTGGACGGCGCCCTGTCCCGGTGCCTGTTAGCGATGTCCCACAGCCTCCCTCGGCTCCTGGACAAGGAGCCCTGGAGCAGCCAAACGCCCAAGGTCAGTGTTTGTGCTGTGAACTTTGACCTTTAGCTCAAATGTCACTCGTTGTAAACGTGCAGAAGGGATGACCCCGTGTGTGTGTCTCAGTTCATAGACTGGCTTCTCAGCATCATGGAAGCTCCTGACCAGAGCGTGTCAGCATCAACGGTCAGCACAGCCAGAGGTGAGCAAAGCAGCCTTTTTCCTACTTACACATTTCATAATATTTCACTCTGTTTGAACCACAGCAGTACACAGACTGTTGTCTCCATAAACTACTTCATGAAATCACATCGAAACAGTTTAATTAGATATAGATTATTATTATTACCATCCTTGTGCAGGTCTCATTGAAATTAAGACCTGGCCTGAGTTTTGTCAGGTTCTTACATCCTCGAGGTAAAAACGTCACTATAAAGCCAAAAGTACTCCCCTCTCCAAACCACTGAATGCAGGTGTTCAGTCACTGGTGGCCACAGGTGTATAAGCCCGAGCAGGTGTTTGTGCTGCTGATAGGATGGCACCTGAACACAAACTCCAGTTGAGGTGACAAAGTGGAAGCAACTGGGAACGACAGCGTCTCTGCTGTGAAGTGATGGGCCATCTAAAATCGAAGGGCGGGGACAGCCACAGCGTGCACTAAGCACTTTCTAACATTCATCCATGTTCAAGGATGGCTGGCGAGCAGACTGGGATCAAACCACCAACCTTCCTATTAGCAGATGGCCTGCTGAGCTGGAGCTGAGCTGTGCAGCGGTTTAAAGCACAGCAACAGCAGAGACCATGACTCAGACTTCATGTGACAATCGAAGCAGTGTGGGCGTGGTGGAGAGTTGTCCAAGTGTAAAGCTTGGAGGAGAGGGCGATTATGGTGTGGTATTTTACACAGCTTCGTGCGTCCAGCCAGGTTTGGTGTGGAAGAACTTGACCTCTGTGGGATGAGTTGGAGCGAGGACTCAGCCACACCTTCTGATCCAACATCAACCTGACCTGCTGAAGCTGTTATAGTTGCAAACTAAATCATATGTATTCAGGATGGAAAGTCAGAGAAGTTCACGTGTGTGAAGGTAGACGAGCGAACATGTTTGGCAATAGTGTATTTTCATAGGTTTCACTAAAGTGACCAGTACACCACCAGCTGTGGTTTCGTCTTTACTGGTTTTGCCCCAGAAGCTAAACCTTCGTGGTAAAGCCTGTATGTTCGGGTCTCCTTGTGAAATGCATCGTGTTTCATGGACTGGTTCTTATGCAGCACTGTTCTTCTCTGAGCGGTTTATACTCATCCACACACGGCTTTCTGTGCTTACATCGCACTGCTGTGGATGCAGATGTGTGTATTCAGGTTAGAAGCCTGAATTTCAGCTCAGACACATGCAGTTTGTAGTTTCTGCTGAAATATTTCTGTCAGTGATCACAGAGACAGAGCAGTCCAACCAATCATGGCCTCCAAGAACCTGGTTGTGTCGGAGCTCCACCCTCACCACGTCCCTCAGACAGGGTCGTTGGGCTGTTAGTTTCTCTGCACTGTTGCAGGTTATCTCACAATATCAAGTTACCACAGAGGGGACTGTTGTGATTCAGCTCTATATACACAAATGATGATGTTTGTTACCAGTAATTGTTTTTGGCCAAATGAGCTTCACATTCTGCTAACAGGCCTCATCTGTGGCAGTCTTTACATGAGAACTAATGCACCATGTTTATTGACACTCAGCTGACAGCACTGTTGGAAAAGAAGGTGTGGAAAGAGCAGGTGGTATTTTAAGAGAGGTTTACTCAAACATCAGTGTTCATACAGGCAGGATATGCTGAAAAAATGATCTGGTCTTCAGAGCAGCCATCTGATCTCTCTGATTTCTCTGATCTCTCTGATTTCTCTGATCTCTCTGATTTCTCTGATCTCTCTGATTTCTCTGATCTCTCTGATTTCTTTCAGCTGCTCTGTTGGCACTCAGGTCCTCTGCAGAGTTCAAGAAGAAAGCCGTGTGGACCAGAGCGTACGGCTGGTAGCCCAGAGGAGCCTCGGTGTCGTGCTCAGGCGTTGCTGCTCGTACACAAAGACACACACGGCTGCTGGTCTGAGCTGCTGTTTAATGTTAGACAGTAACTGTACTGTAGGAATCTGTGCTGTCAATAAAAGTGCAACAGAAATCATTTTGGGTCTAGAACATCCTTTTCTCTCTTTACAGCAGATCGTTAAATTCGACTTCATCCGTAACTCCAACGAGCTGTGACTTCATGTTACTTCCTCTTCCTGTTCCACTTCTCCAGGTGGTGGTGCCTCTCCTTCAGCAGCTGCCCGACTGTGAGCGAGGCTCCTGAAAACCAAGCAGTGTTTTATATCACAGTTACACTACAGTTACACCACAGTTACACAGTCACACTACAGTTACACAGTTACACTACAGTTACACAGTTACACTACAGTTACACTACAGTTACTGTACAGTTACACTACAGTTACACAGTTACACTACAGTTACTGTACAGTTACACTACAGTTACACTACAGTTACATCACAGTTACACTACAGTTACACTACAGTTACACTACAGTTACATCATAGTTACACTACAGTTACACTACAGTTACACAGTTACACTACAGTTACACAGTTACACAGTTACACCACAGTTACATTACAGTTACACCACAGTTACACCACAGTTACACTACAGTTACACCACAGTTACACCACAGTTACACTACAGTTACTGTACAGTTACTGTACAGTTACACCACAGTTACACTACAGTTACACAGTTACACTACAGTTACACAGTTACACCACAGTTACACAGTTACACCACAGTTACACAGTTACACCACAGTTACACTACAGTTACACTACAGTTACACAGTTACACCACAGTTACACTACAGTTACACCACAGTTACACAGTTACACCACAGTTACACTACAGTTACACCACAGTTACACAGTTACACCACAGTTACACCACAGTTACACTACAGTTACACTACAGTTACACAGTAACTTCATTCATGACACCAATTTAACATCCCCAGATAGAAGACCCTCCTCAGTGTTGTCACCACAGACCTGGTCAGAAAGCTCGGACACCAACTATGATGATATGACAGTGAGGCCTGTAACTGTTCTTCCTCAGGAAACTGTCACTCGTAGTTTTCCCAACAGTAACAAATCAGGAGAACCTGAGAACGTTTTGTGTTCTTTTCCTTCAGTCTGTTCTAGTTCAGCTGGATTTAGGTCGTGTTAGTGAAGCGACCGACCTTTGTGTCTAACATCTTTTTGTCTTAGTTAAGGTTCATCAGCCTCACAACGGCACGACTAACCGTCTCATTAACCCTCATCCAACCAGCATGTTTAACATACAAGGACGAGCGACTGAGGACCACAAGAGTTAAAAAACTAATAATGGTAACATATTTCTTAGTTCTGTAACGATTATGCAGTATCTAAAGAAAAAAGTAAAACTGTCTCTGCAACGTTGCAGTGGCCTATGCTGCAAGTCTGAAATGTATAGTTTAATCTATCTTACAGCTTTTATTAAGTTTAATCCACATTATTACTCAGAAAAACTCACTGGTATCAGAGCTTTCAGTCATTTTAAGTATCATTTGCACAGGGAAGTTGTGTGTAAATATGGACAGAATCAGATCAATGCCCACCAAAAGTGAGTCTGATTTATCGAGAAAAACTTTAACGTGGCTGCACGCAGAAGCTGAAACAACCAAAGCTAATGAAAGTAGTGGCCGACTGAAGACGACTGCAGTGACCATACATGTAAAGGAGGAGCTTGGACTCAAACAAACGTGCTCCTGTGCAGCACGTCCATCAGGTGACTGTAATGTCACAAAGGGTTGTTCTCCGTCTTACCAAGAATGAGGACAGGCAGGTAGAGCGCCAGCACCACGGGCAGGTGGCTGTTTGGAGCTGTCGTTGAGTTGAGTGGACACGACTGGGAGGCCGTTTGCTCAACATAAGGCAGCGCCTGATAGATGGTGGCAGCTGAGAGAGAAACAAAAAGGGGAAAAAACGCTTCACTTGCTGTGCTTTTACTTCATTCACTATCACAGTGTTATTGGCCTGTGTGTCGCTGATATACAGAACGTTCCTCCAGCACTTCTGCTTACAGCACAGAGGTTACTCACTGCAGCTGGAATGCACTGTGCTCATTTCCTGGCTTCATATCATCAGCTCTGCTTGGCTAACCCATTTCCTGTTGGCTCCCAACACTTCCCTTACACAACACTCTGACCACACAATGAACCTCGTAATGTTGAGAAGTCAAAGTACTTATGAGCTCAGCTTTCAGTGTGTTGGAATAAAAGATGGAAACTCGATGATTTAACACCTTCAACGATGACTGTGAGGATGTATAAGGGGATCCAGAGCATGTAGTGAGTCCACAGCATGGTGATGGACGGCTTCTCCATGACACACAGCAGCTTATTATTATCATTTTTATTATCATTATCATTATTATTATCATTTTTACTATATTATCATTTGTATTATTATTATTATCATTATTATTATTATTATCATTATTATTATCATTTTTATTATTATTATTATTATTATTATTATTATTATTATTATTATTATCATTTTTATTATTATTAGAGACATTGTTGAAGTTCTGCCTTCAGAACAGTCAGTCTGTCCACAACACTGGAACAAATGTGGATGTTTACACTTCAAATATTTCGATGTGAGTGTGTGTGCACGTTCGTGACCTTCTACTGATACACACATCATCATTGTTCATATTAGTATTATGTGTGTGTGTAAATATACGCTCCCTCCTCAGGCCTGGTGTTATGGTGCTCACCATGAATCAGAACACCAACGCCCGGGTCACGGGCCGGTGCATGAGTCGTTTGAGGCTCCGCTGTGACATTTGTGGTTTTCAGGGTTTTTATTGTTACTCTGTTTTTTTTCCTGTGTTATGAATAAATCTTTGGTACTGGTTTCATTTTGTTGTGTTTATCTGCAACACCTTAAAGGCTGGTCTGTGGTGCCAAAAAGGTTGGGGACCGCTGGTGTAAATAATGAAAACTCATTAAAGCTCCAGTCAGATATGCTTGGTTGCCCTGTTTTTTTTTTTTTTAATTGTCATTTTTTTCTATTTTTCTTGTTTGTTTGCACATCATTATTGTGTGCATATTGCATATGTAACATTATTTTTATTGTTAATATTATTATTAGATACCAAAGATACAATTTGATTAAAGGTTTTCCTGTCAAAATGTCAATAAAAATGCAATTACACGCGTAAACAATAGGATCAAAATACTCTTTTAAAAAGTCTGTTGATCAAATACTGATTTTTAAAACATTCTAGAGGAAAATAGAGATAAAATAATCTGAATACTAACAGTGATCTTGGATGATGATGGAGGCTTGAATGGATTATTCTGTTTCAATCAATAGGTTCATATCTATGACAATAATTTGATAAGTTTAACAGGTTGGTTTAGGCCTGGCAATACAGCAAATATTCACAAACTTTTGTTTTTGAAGAATGTTGATCTTTTTTGGGATGAAGCTATCTGGCAACATGACACAGCCCTTTAACCTCATCTGTATGTCTATCATGTGGCTATGGTACTGGGTTTTGGTTTGATGCATATGCAGGTTACAGCTGGGGAATGGCAGTATGTTGTGGATTGATTTGGCATGTTCAACCACTGTTACACCAAACTCTCTCACTTATAACATGATCAAGGCCTCTTACCCAGTGTCATGGATTTTCTGTAGTTTTGGGGACACAGGTCCAAAGTCTGAGGCAGTAAGTCAGAACAAAGAAGGCAATGATTCTAAAATGGGAGTTTACTCGTGTCATTGTATATATCCAGGAATATGTGCCTGAGGATAGTTGTCATGAAATCAATATTAAATCAAAGTATTCCTTAATTCCCACAGCTGGCATGAGTTCTCCAAAGCTGCCTGCTGTCTCAGGAGCTGTCTCCATAAAGAACCAGGGAGCGCTAACATGTTATGTTCTAAACTGATGAAGAAAATGTACATTAAACATAGTATAAACTTACTATGTTAAGTAATGTGAAGAGGATGCCTTTAGCTCCTATTGGGTTGGTTTCTTGATCAGTGCAATACAGAATCATTCATCTGGTTTGATGTAATGTCCTTAAAACACGTCAACATGAGGCTCTGTAGTCTGTGTGGCCTCCACATGCCTGTATGACCTCACTACAACACCTGGGCATGCTCCTGATGAAGTGGCAGATGGTCTCCTGATGGATCTCCTCCCAGACTCCAGGACTAAAGCATCTGCCAACTCCTGGACAGTCTGTGGTGCAGTTGGTGGATGGAGTGAGACATGATGTCCCAGATGTCCTCAAATGGATTCAGGTCTGGGGAATGGGCGGGCCAGTCCAAAGCATCAATGCCTTCGTCTTGCAGGAACTGCTGACACACTCCAGCCACATGAGGTCTAGCGTTGTCTTGCATTAGGAGGAACCCGGGGCCACCCGCACCAGCATATAGTCTCTCAAGGGGTCTGAGGATCTAATTTCAGCACCTAATGGCAGTCAGGCTACCTCTGCCAAGCACATGGAGGGCTGTGCAGTCCCCCAAAGAAATGCCACCCCACACCATTAGTGACCCACTGCCCAACCATTATGCTGGAGGATGTTTCAGGCAGCAGAAGGTTCTCCAATATGTCTCCAGACTCTGTCACAAGTACTTAGTGTGAACTTGCTTTCATCTGTGAAGAGCACAGGGCGTCAGTGGCAAAGTTGCCAATCTTGGTGTTCTCTGGCAAATGCCAAACATCCTGCACGGTGTTGGGCTGTAAGCACAACCCCCACCTGTGGACGTCGAGCCCTCATACCACCCTCATGGAGTCAGTATCTGACCGTTTGAACAGACGTGCATATTTGTGGCCTGCTGGAGGTCATTTTGCACAGCTCTGGCCTTTCTTTCCTACCCCACAGTACCTTTCCTTATCTTTTGTTTTCTACTCTTTTACTTAGTCTTTGATAACGGTTGTCTTTCTAGATAATTAATTTCATTTGTTCTGGGGCGAGTCACTGGCTCGGTGCATTCTGGGACTGTCAGTTCACCAGTGTGCTGGCATGCTTCTTAACAAACACACCACTACAGCAAACATCTCAGTTGTACTTGTTGATTTCTTCAACAAAACAATGAACAAAAAATGTCCTTGTGAGTGTGCTGCCTGGTGCTTATACATTTTGTGATAATTTGAGCATCCCATGAATTAAATGATGTTATTGTATCTGAACATGTACACTAGTCATTAAATTAGATGGGAAAGAATGATTCAGGGTAAACAACTGCACCAAGGGAATTCCATTTTTCTTCTCAACATGTAAAATGTCTGTTGATAAGCAATTTCTAAAACAGACATTATAAAAATCACATTAAACAGATGTGATTAACTTTTTATTTTACCAAACAT
This sequence comes from Neolamprologus brichardi, assembly GCF_056152115.1. NCBI lineage: Eukaryota > Metazoa > Chordata > Actinopteri > Cichliformes > Cichlidae > Neolamprologus > Neolamprologus brichardi. Next base: position 55,061,350 of record NC_142106.1, on the reverse strand, counting down.
AACATCAATGATGACACAATCAGTCTTCATCAGAAGTGCTCAAATCACTCTCAGGGGCATCGTCTGGAATGTCCTCCTCCTCCTCCGAGTCCATTTCCAGGAGTGGTTGGTGTCTGAGGATTCTCTTGTACACGTCCTTTACTTTGAGCATTTCAGCTTTCAGTTCACTTTGTTTTTTTAAACCAGGCTATGGAGTCCTTTCTGTGCATCCTCCGACATGCCAACAAGGGAGGCTGTAAAAAGAACAAAACTATTAAATAGAAGTAAAACAAAAACAAAAAAAACCTCACCTCATAAACACAAGGAATTAGGATCATGTAATTAAACTTTTTTTAAGGGAGAAGGCAGTGTTAGCTAGCAACCCAAATATAGGTAAAAGATCCAGTAAGACTTTAGCATCTGCTATTATTTTCAATCAATTCATCACCAAATGTATAAATAAATAAAAGATGTGCTTACAGTCTGAGGAGATTGTCCCCAACACCACAGATCGCATTCACAACACTGTCCAGTGATGCTGCATCTCCCTGCAAAGGATCATCTCCTCCTCTCTCAGGCGCCTCACAGCCATCACCTTCTCAAAGACCTTTCTCTTTGTCCGGAGGTCAGCAGCAGCTACAGTTTAACAACATCAGATGGGAAAACATAGTAGCACATTATGATTCAAGAACAAAACATTCAACTACTGCTCAGATACTGGGAGTTTGTTTAAAAAGGATATTTAGAAATCAAGAGCTTACGTTCACTTGTGCTCTGCCAGGGCCAAACGTCGGTCTGGATGAGGGCATCACTGGATACGATTTGCTTTGTTGGTTCAGCGAGCTTGTTGTAGTCGTCAACAGCAGCCGCCAAGCGTTTCTTCTCATCTAAGATGACCTTGCGAATTCTGTGTCGCCTCTTGTTGCTATCTGTAAATAATCATAAAAAAGGAACACCTTCACATAATGTATATATTTACATTTTAATCTACACTCATCAATTTGTTTGCTAGAACAACTCACATCCAGCTTAAACAAACCTGATCTGATTTTATTCTGTTTACAAAGTAGCTGTACAAGCTGTACAAACTGAGCATCAAACGGTCCATTTCAAAGAAACTGTGACACCATTTTGTCTGTAAAGACTTTGTGTTCGCACTCTGATGATGACGACAAGCTCCTCTATTTGTGCCTGCAACGCTCCAAGGCTGCCATCAGTTTGATCCGTTTGTAAGTGAGAGGGCCGTGTGCCTGAAAAACTCCAAACAGATTTAGGGAAGTAATTTTATAATAAACATTTTAAAAAACTAATGGAGCAGTATAACATCACACATTTTTCAACCTTTAGTGAAATGAAATCATGTGTGGTAGAGCGTTTTAACCGCACCTTAAAGGGGAAAATGTGGAAATACTTAACATCAGTTAACTCGCGAAGATATGTTAATGTGATCCAAGATCTTGTACAGTCCTATAACCTGTCTTATCACAGCTCTATCAAAATGACCCCCACCGAGGTGTGCAAAGATAATGAGAAAGCAGTCTTTAACACCCTGTACAAAATGAAACCCCAAAAACTGGTGACTTTTAATTTTAATGTGGGCGATACAGTGAGAATATCTAAACTACGAGGCATATTCTGAAAGGGTTACCATCAGACCTACACAGACGAGTACTTTACCATAAAGGAGCGTTTAGGAAGAGACCCTCCCGTATACAAACTAGAGGATCTGACAGGAGCTGCAGTGAAAGGTGTATTTTACTAACCTGAGATACAGCAGGTGACTATTGACAAAAACAAAAGTTTTAAAATAGAGAAAAAACTTGGCAGAAAAAAAGAGGACCGACAAAAGTTAGCGCTGGTCAAATAGCTCGGTTGGCCTTCTCATTTAAATTCATGGATCCCTGAAAAAGACATCATTGAAGTGTGATTAACAGAGACGCCGCAGCTCTGCATACTTTCATTCTGCACTAGACAAAGACTGAGGAAGGAAGGAAGGAAAGGACAAAACAAACAACAACAATGCAGGCTTTTATGTGAGCCTCTTCTCGAATGCTTCAGCACATGTTTATCCAGGCAATAAGAAATCTAATTTTAGAACAAAGCTAGCAAAACCTATTGTTTTAAATGAACCGTATGAGGTCGGTGTTATAGAATTTCAATACCCAAAACTATGGTTGTCTTTTCCACAATCAGATTCGCGAGTGGAAATTTATGATCCAGTCAAAGATGGAGCATTGTCCATAACCGTGATTGAGCTGTCTGTGGGGCATTATGCATCTGTGGCGCAGATAATAAAAGAATTACATTTTAAATGTCAGCAACATCAAGCCACTACCGACATTAAAACACAATACAGTGAAGTTAGTAACTATGTTAGTGTTATGGGCCCTAGGGGCACAGTTCTCACATTTAGAGGGAGACTGGCAGAAATCTTAGGATTCAAATCAGAAGACCCGTTTGTACTTCATTATAAAAACACATACGCACCACATCCTGCAGACATATACGGCGGAAAATATAACATTTTTATTTATGCAGATATCGTTGATTACCAGCTTGTGGGCGACGCCCATGCACGGCTATTAAGAGCAATAAATATAACAGACGATGACCGTCGGGGAGCCATTCTTCAATTTGACAGCCCACACTACACACCAGTCTCAAAATCCTTAATCAATGACATAGAAACTGATTTGAAAGACGACCAAAATCAACACATACCCTTTTTATACGGGAAGGTGTTTGTCAAGTTCCACTTCCGACCCATAAGACACCATTTTTAAAAAATAACGATGTCTGTCTACAACACAGATGAAGCAAAATATGTAAGATATTATTTAAATCAGGCTGGTGGTGAATTGAACGGTTATATTGGGACTAGCACGCAATATGGCGCAGGTCTGGAAGGTTTGTTCCGCAGCCTGTTTAGATTTGCTGTACCGTTGTTTAAAAAAGGAGTCAGCATAGTCAAACCCCACCTAAAAACAGCAGCATCAGGCATAGTGTCTGATGTGATATCCAACATAACCAAGCCAACATCTACTAAGCAGGATGGCAACGGCTTGTATGTGTATACACCCAAACCTTCTAAGACCCCTCCCACTGCACGCATGCGTTATACACCACTGCCTACAAAGCGTAAAACGACAAAACCTGCCAGGAAAGCCACCAAACGGAGACAACCACGCGGAGTGAAAAGACCCAGAACCAGTCGTTCAAAAACTACAGCATTTGACATCTTCTAAATGGCTCTGTTACACAACCAATGAGGAGAATGTCTAAAAACAGAGCTCGATCTTTTTACTGTCCCATACACACAAACGTCCATAGAGAAAACGACCAGTTTCTGCAATCACAGACGGAGGTCCAATCGAGTTTTACATCTCATCGTCCGGAGAGGATTACCTGGATCTAAACGATTCCTATATCTACACACGAGTAAGAATCACAAATGCTGACGGCACAAACTTAGGCAGGGATGCAAACGTGGGACTTGTTAATTATCCAGGTTGTACCTTATTTAGTCAGGTAGATGTAAATTTGGGGGATCGCTTGATTAGCCAATCATCCAACACGTATCCATACAGAGGCATAACAGAATGTCTTATCAATTATAATAAGGAGACTTTAGACACACAGTTCAGCAGCGCTTTATTCTGTACAGACACAGCCTCGCACATGAATGATACATGTATAGAAGGGGAGAACCAGGGTCTGGTGACCAGAGGTACTTATACAGCGAATAGCAGTATTGTTGAATTGATTGCTCCAGTACACGCAGACCTGTTTTTTCAAGAAAAATTATTACTTAATGGAATCGATCTGTCGCTGAAATTTGTGCGCTCTAAAGACGAATTTGCTCTCATGACTGGAGCTAACACCGCGTATAAAGTTAAAATTGTCTCTGCCAGCTTATTTGTGAAAAGAATCAGTGTCTCACCAAGTGTCAGGCTGGCACACGGCAAGGCGCTGCATCATGCAAATGCAAAATATGCTGTAGACAGAGCTTCTTTAAAGACCTTCTCCATACCTGCTGGGGCAAGAATATCAACTAATGACAATTTATTTATGGGCAGGTTGCCTAAATTCGTCATCATCGCCTTCGTGGATAACGAAGCTCATCCTAGTTCTTTTACAGGTAATCCATTTAATTTTGAAAACTGTGATATAGAATTCATGTGTTTATATGCTGATGAACAGTCGTATCCGGCCAAACCATTCCAGCGAAATTTTCAGAGAAAACACTATACCAGAGAATTTTATCAGCTGATACAAACCACTGAAGACATTTAAAGGATAGACCATTGGCCATAACACGTGAGGACTTTGGTAACGGCTACACATTATTCTGTTTCAATCTGGAAGCTGATGAAGGACACTCAGGGAATGTATCGTTAGTTAAAACTGGGAACGTGAGGCTGGAAACCCGTTTCAGAAATCCGCTACCCCGAACAATGAACCTGGTGTGTTACTCTGTATTTGATTCAGTCATCGAAATATCTAATATGAGACAAGTGCTGCTGGACTACTAAAGATTCAAAATGAATACAATAGAACTAACCAGCATTGTTAAAAGGATTAGTAACAAGGCTCATCTTCTAGGCGTCTTAGCATGTGACCAGCTGCCAGCAAAGACCATCAGATATCCATGCATGGGCATTGTGAATACAGATCCATCAGACTTACCTGGGAAGCACTGGTTGGCGTTCTATATCACAAAAGACAAGCAAGGGTACTTTTTTGACAGCTTCGGTAACTCACCTGATAAGTTTTCACCCGAGATAAAACTTGTTCTTTTAAAAACACCGCTCGGATATTGTATTCTGGGAGACAGGTTCAGAATGACTTTTCGGTAACCTGCGGACAACACTGTGTGTTTTTTCTATATCATGTGCAAAAAGGAGCGTCTTATTCAAGACTAATTAATATGTACAGTGATAACCTTGTTTGTAACGATGCAATGGTTTGTCATTTTGTTAACAAAATAAGACCTGTTTCTGTATGTTTTGAAAATAACTTTGATTGTGTGCAGTGCAGATACTGATTCAAGTAACAAATAATAAAAGATAACAGAAGAGAATATCGTTTCATCTGATATTTATTTTCACCTAATTGTTAAAAACATTATTTAGTAATAATACAATCTTTAAACATCAGCATAGAGTTCAAAAAGTAGTAAAAAGAGAAAACTGTCATCCATTTAACAAAACAATATAGACATAAATAAGAAAAAAACACATAAGTAGTAGTATATAAAAAGGGAAACAAATGTGAGGGTAAATGATCTTTTTTTCAAGAATAAGAAAAACAAACATAATTTTAAAATTCATTAAAAATCGATCCACCCGCTTCTACTCTGCCTTGATTTTTTATGTGTGGTAAATAAGCTTTGATCACTCAGTGACCGCTTCTTGTGCAAACCATTTGTTTCAACACTCGGGTCGCCAGTGTCGCCTTTATATTGGCTAATAGTCCTCCTCACCTCAGCATTAGGAAAAGCAGACAGAGGAACATTTAAGCGGGCGAGTGTTTTTAAAAATGTCGACCACCCTGCAGGCCATGAAACATCTGTTGCTCTACGCGTTGCTGTTGCACTTTTGATCAAATCATAGAGATGCGAACCTCTGATTCTCTGGTTGTCAATAATAATCTCACCTCTATCATTCCAAGAAACTCCCGACGCACGAGTGAGCGCTGTTAAAATAAGCTCTGCATTTTTTCTGCTCCTTTTTGCCATATAGGACAAAATCTCATCCTCAAACATGTCTTTTTGTCTGTCGCCACCAACATTGCTTTGGCGGTCAGATGCATCCTGACCGGTTTCAGAAAGCAAAGATAGTGTTAGCACATTTTTTTCACTCATGCCTTTTTTCACAAGTGAACGGTATCTCTGAAGAATGGCAGAATACTTTTTAGCCTTCTCATACACAACCAAATCTGCAGCTGCAGCACTTCAACCATAGCTTTGTCTAGCTCGTTTTGCGCTACATGTCTGACGGAGCCTGTATGTTGTTGCTGCTGATGGTTTAACATGTCCAACTGATGCTGCGGGATCAAAAACATTTTCTGTGTGTGCTCCATTTTCACCTATTTGCTATAACACTGGTGATGAAGGGTATGGCAGCCCCTAATAATGGTAGCAAAAATCCTCCAGATTGGTTGATGGATCTTCTCTTTTTCAACATTTTGACCTTTTTCTCTGCAACCAGTCTGATTACTTTTTTTTCTTTTTTAGTTGTCTGTACTGTTGATCAGTCAGTGGGATAACACCTTTCAAAACATTGAGCGATATCTCACACAGAGCATTAATAAAATTCATGCTTGCATTACAAATAATATTCCTCCGTACGCTGGGTGGGGATTTATACAACAACTCCAACAGTGCAATGTTTCTCTGCATCCGTGAATACGACATCCTTTTTACCGCTTTAGCCGTTTTTTGGGGATATAAACAACTTGACGATCTGACAACAAATTGGTTCTGAGTCTTAAATAGTCAGGCGTCTTAGATTTATAATCGATTAGAAGATACCCGTATGGGGTGGATGTGGCATCATTAAAAGCTTCTAAGAAATATTTTGTATTACCTGGAAACATCTGTCTACCTAAAACTGAAATTTGATATTTATCTCTAGGGTTGTTAAACAGAATTAAATAATTAGTGTTCAACAAAGTTGTTGCATAAACAAATTCTGAACTAAATACATGCAGCTCAAGTTCCTATGATGAACGTATTGTGTGAACACATTTTGAACTTCTATGCTGTTAGACGCAGTATTCATCACATCGTCGATAATGAGCAAGTTGTTCTTATCCGGAGGTAAAAGGACATCGTCACTCAGAGACTCCGGTATACCATTCACAAAGGTGATTTTTCTTATCTGAAGAAGTTGATTGTATAAAGGTTGCCAGCAGGAGTAGATATAAACAATATTGTCAATTTTGGTTGAAATAATAGTAGATGCTTTTTCAATGATGTTTTTGACAAAGAAAGTCTTTCCACAATTACTCGGCCCGCTAATAACTAAACTAAAAGGGTGCTGGAGCCTCCCATCAAAGGCTTGATCCTGATCAGTATCCATAAGGGAGTGTTGTATAGTCAGGCAACACCCTTCTCTTGTTATAGACCACCTGAACTGTTTTTACAACTGTTTCATTCCTAAGATGAAACCTCTTCTTATTGTGTTTGATGGTGTCAGACTCTGCAACTAAATGCGCATCCCTATTGGCCACAAATGCCTTGACTGAGCCTTTCAACGATTCGTGGGTAACAACTTTAGATTTAACATCATTGAGTGTTACACCTTTACACTTAACCTGAGTCTTGCCCTGTTTTGTGTAATAAGCATAGCATTTTGGACCTCCAGAGACAAACTCAGTAATGTGATCATCCTCTCCAGACCCGCCATCATTGAGCTCATCAGTCAGCTCACCGAGGTATGGTCCTAAAGGGGGTACCCACTCCCCGGGATGAGAGGTGAAGATAACTGAATCTGTGTCGCAGTAAAGACGTTCCTGCAGCTTGTCTAACAAGTCATACAGAGTGAGCCTCGCATAGGCCGTAGTCATAGCACCGACAAAGACATTCACATCCTTCACCCGCGACCCTCTACCATCAGCATGACACCACTGAACCATTGCAACATCATCAGAGATGAAACAAAACTGGCGTACGTCATAATGGTCACTGAACATCAGCTGTGTGAATCTGGCAGGGTCTGTAATCAGCTCGCAAGATGGCATATTTGTTCGCATGCAGAATCACCCCCAGAGAGAGTTCAGAAGCAGTTTATTACAACTTCTGATTGCTTTGTTTACACAAATCTTATCAGGGTCAAGTCTGATGCCTTCTCTCTCAGAATAGTCTGGAAAAAACTTCTGCTGCTCCTCAGCTGTTTTGACATTTTTCAGGTATCCAGATGCCTGCTGCTTGAATTTCAAAATGTTTTGACATACGGCTTAAACAGTGTGTCAGTCTTATTAGGGAAGTGCCAAACTTCAGTGATGCAGACAATCTGATACCCTTTTTCAATAGCCTTTTCAAGCTCAAAGGAAACCCAAGTACCTGACAGTTGCCTCTCACTCTCAGCATGCACACAATCACTGTGCTGGCGCTGCTCTTCAGCACACGTTCTGCAGAGAGGAAACATCAGCTTATTGTGGCACTTGTAGGGCAGAACAGGATGAAATAGACCCCACAGTGCACTTAACAAACCCGAAATAATTTTCAACACTGTAAGAATTATTGTATATGATCTGAGGGTGACCTATTGGATAATTTTTTGTGCACTGAACAGTGGGGTAAAGACTTGTAAAATCTAGTATCTGATCTTTTCATCTCCACCATCATCAACCTTGTGGTAAAGTTTCATCGCATTAGTCCTCCCCCCAAACAACGCGTCTCTAGGGTCCAGAGGCTCAGGCTTTTTGTATTTGCGCATAAAGTCCTTGACTGACTGATCAGTCGACTTTAATGATGACCAATCACACCCCCACATGACCACGACATTAAGACCATAATGCATTCTTAGAACATTCACCTTCTCACAACTCGCCATATGACAGCTTGGCGGCAGGGTTAACATCACTCTCCGGGTAGCAGCGGAGACAACCGTGATAGAAACACCCAAAGAATTCATATGAAGTTCTGCTGGAAGCATCAAATCCATCCACATAATAAGGTCCTACTTTTTGTTCGCCGCCTCTGAGAGCATGCTTGATAACAAGGTTTTGTTTCGTATTGAAGCCACTCAAGAGACACGTCTGAAAATGTCTTATTCTGATCAACATACGCACCGTGATGAGTCAATGCCAGGGTGTCTCTTGGAAGAAACAAGGTTTTGAAAATCCCCATGCAGTATGATGCCAGGGAAAATGGATCACTCCATCAAGGTCTCGCGGTATATTTGACAAGCCATTCTCAACACCTCAACATCATTAATGCAGTACTTACGCATTTCAGCCTGTAAATCAAATGGATTCTCGCAGGCAGGCTTGTACCACGCCATAAATTTCTCCTTTTCAAATTCAGACACTTTTTCATACCCGTAAAAAGACGGGGCAGGATAAGGACCTACATAGAATTCGTCAGCCCTTGTGTTAAATGTGTGTGGAAAGAAGCCTTTTTCAAGGTCCTCGAATCCCAAGGCAGAAGGTGTTTTGTCCAAACGCATGGGCAGAAAGCTAAATGAGTCTATCCATCTCTGATCATAGGATTTGTCATACATTAGAACGACACGACTCCCTCTCATTGTTACACCCGGAGCAATACCCTGTTTAACGAGGTATTCCAAGAGAATATAGCTGTCGAAACCCGAAGAATTATGGGCTATAAATGTATAGCCACGGTATTTAGGCCTTCTGTAGTGCCCAACGAATGCAGACACACAATTTAATGTGTTGAAACAGAATTTTTTTCCCATGCATATCCATTGTGCACACAAAAACGGCCTCATGCTTTCCGTCATGATACCGGGTCTCAAAATCATATATTATGTATTTTTCATGAGGTTGTTTCATTTCAGCAGGCTGAAGAAAACACTCGTGATTCATGCCAGTGTCTACCAGGCATTCTCCACAGAGTGTACATGCACTTGGGGCACATTTGTGTTCTGATTTGTCTCACTTCCTGTATACCATACCACATGTTTCACAGTATTTCATGCGATCACACGGTATTAGATTATGTAGCGGTTCTACTAGTTTGTGCTGATGGTAGCAATGCTGCGACTTACAGATATGTTTACAGTCTGCACATTTCACAGTCTGTGACGGGTAGTTTTGACACAGTGTAAAGCATACATTGCATCTGAATTTACATGTGTGGCACAGTGGAGTCTGATATGTACTATAACAATAATTAAGATAAGATAAGATAACTCTTTATTGTCATTGCACAGTCATACATAGTACAATAGTACAATGAAATTGGAAAACGTACACACTACATGTAACACAACACGACACGATACGACACATCACAATATAATAACTTAGTAATAAAAAAGAAGAATAAGTGTAATTGTATTGCACACTGTTATCATCGCACATTAATTATTATTGCACCTTGTTATAAATATAAATATTACTATTATTACTGTTTTTACCATTGTTAACCCCCCCCCCCCCCCCCCCCCAAAAAAAAAAAAAAAAAAAGTCCATGTAGGTAGCCAGTCAGGTCAGCTATTTGCATTGATCAGGGCTATTGCCCTGTTGTAAAAGCTGTCCTTGAGTCTATTTGTTCGGGACCTCAGCAGTGTGGATTGGCCAAGTGCCATAGCCTACTACTAGATGAACTTGTGACACACATCTGCAGTAGAGGCTGAGTGGCTGCTCTTACACCTGGAGCATCCAAATCGACCCACAAACACGTTGAAAGATGCAATGCCATAAATGTGGATTGTCAAGACTGAGAGACCTCTTCCCTCTGACCCCTCCCCAAACCCTCAAACCCTCCTACCCACCTCGACATACAAACTCTGTGTGGCTTCACGTGTTCTGTTGATGTTTACATGATCGAAATAACTTGAACACAAATACAAACAAACAAAGAGGAAGACCGCACCGGAAGGACAAAACTACAAGTCCCAGCATCCTCTGTGTTTAGGGAGCAGTAGTGAAAGTGAAAGTATTGAGCCTCCGTTGAGAGGAAGGGGAAGGTGGAGCTGAGGCAGGTGAGTGTTAACATGAATATGTTTCTTCTTATGACATAAAATAATTCCACGCTGTTCGTGTCTGTGGGTGAAATGTGAGGCCGGTAGGCTCCTCTGAGCGCTGGTTTCCTGTAAGTAGAGAGGAAGTGAGTTTAGCTGAGCCTCCGTTTAGTGTGAGAGAGCAGGAGGAGAGTGAGAGCTGTGCTGAGGCAGGGTGAGTGTTAACACCGCTCTGACATTACTGTGTCTCTGTGGCGGGAACAACAGGCTCCGTCAGTGGAGGCAAAAATAATCAGACTTTGGTTTTTCAATTCAATTCAATTCAATTCAATTTTATTTATATAGCGCCAAATCACAACAAAAGTCGCCTCAAGGCGCTTCATAGATACAGAGAAAAACCCAACAATCATATGACCCCCTATGAGCAAGCACTTTGGCGACAGTGGGAAGGAAAAACTCCCTTTTAACAGGAAGAAACCTCCGGCAGAACCAGGCTCAGGGAGGGGCGGCCATCTGCTGCGACCGGTTGGGGTGAGAGAAGGAAGACAGGATGAAAGACATGCTGTGGAAGAGAGACAGAGGTTAATAACAGATACGATTCAATACAGAGAGGTCTATTAACACATAGTGAGTGAGAAAGGTGACTGGAAAGGAAAAACTCAATGCATCATGGGAATCCCCCGGCAGCCTACATCTATTGCAGCATAACTAAGGGAGGATTCAGGGTCACCTGGTCCAGCCCTAACTATATGCCTTAGCAAAAAGGAAAGTTTTAAGCCTAATCTTAAAAGTAGAGATAGTGTCTGTCTCCCGAATCCAAACTGGAAGCTGGTTCCACAGAAGAGGGGCCTGAAAACTGAAGGCTCTCCCTCCCATTCTACTTTTAAATACTCTAGGAACAACAAGTAGGCCTGCAGAGCGGGAGCGAAGTGCTCTAATAGGGTGATATGGTACTACAAGGTCATTAAGATAAGATGGGGCCTGATTATTTAAGACCTTGTATGTGAGGAGCAGGATTTTGAATTCAATTCTGGATTTAACAGTAAGCCAGTGAAGGGAAGCCAAAACAGGAGAAATATGCTCTCTCTTTCTAGTCCCTGTCAGTACTCTTGCTGCAGCATTTTGGATTAACTGAAGGCTTTTCAGTGAGTTTTTTGGACATCCTGATAATAATGAATTGCAGTAGTCCAGCCTGGAAGTAATAAATGCATGAACTAGTTTTTCAGCGTCACTCTGAGACAGGATATTTCTAATTTTAGAGATGTTGCGCAAATGGAAGAACGCAGTCTTACATATTTGTTTAATATGTGCGTTGAAGGACATATCCTGGTCAAAAATGACTCCAAGGTTCCTCACAGTGTTACTGGAGGCCAAGGTAATGCCATCCAGAGTAAGAATCTGGTTAGATACCATATTTCTAAGCTTTTCAGCGCCGAGTACAATGACCTCAGTTTTATCTGAGTTAAGAAGCAGAAAGTTAGTGGCCATCCAAGTCTTTATGTCTTTAAGACATTCCTGCAGTTTAACTAATTGGTGTGTGTTATCTGGCTTCATGGACAGATAGAGCTGGGTGTCATCTGCATAGCAGTGAAAATGTATGCTATGTCTTCTAATGATGCTGCCTAGGGGAAGCATGTATAATGTAAACAGAATTGGTCCTAGCACTGAACCCTGTGGAACTCCATAATTAACCTCAGTGTGTGAAGAGGACTCTCCATTTACATGCACAAATTGGAGTCTATTAGATAGATATGATACAAACCACTGCAGTGCAATACCTGTAATACCTACAGCATGTTCTAATCGCTCTAATAGGATATTATGGTCAACAGTATCGAATGCTGCACTAAGGTCAAGAAGGACAAGCACAGAGATGAGTCCACTGTCAGAGGCCATAAGAAGATCATTTGTAACCTTCACTAAAGCTGTTTCTGTGCTGTGATGAACTCTGAAACCTGACTGAAACTCTTCAAATAAACCATTCCTCTGCAGATGATCTGTTAGCTGTTTGACAACTACTCTTTCAAGGATTTTTGATATGAAAGGAAGGTTGGAGATTGGCCTATAATTAGCTAAGACTGCTGGGTCTAGAGATGGCTTTTTGAGTAAAGGTTTAACTGCAGCCACCTTGAAGGCCTGTGGTACATAGCCGATTATTAGAGATAGGTTGATCATATATAAGATCGAAGAATTAATCAATGGCAGGACTTCTTTGAGCAGTTTTGTAGGAATTGGGTCTAAAAGACATGTTGATGGTTTGGAGGAAGTAATTATTGAAGTTAACTCAGAAAGATCGATTGGAAAAAAAGAGTCTAACTTAACATCAATGGAACTAAGAGTAGCTGTAGATAATATTACATCTGTGGGATGATTATTGGTAATTTTTTCTCTAATGATAAAAATTTTATTTGTGAAGAAGTTCATGAAGTCATCACTAGTTAACGTTAAAGGGATGGTTGGCTCAAAAGAGCTCTGACTTTTTGTCAGCCTGGCTACAGTGCTGAAGAGAAACCTGGGGTTGTTCTTATTTTCTTCAATTAGTGATGAGTAGTAAGCTGTTCTGGCTTTGCGGAGGGCTTTCTTATAAAGCAACAAACTATTTCTCCAGGCTAAATGATGATCCTCTAAATTTGTGACACGCCATTTCCTCTCCAGATTACGAGTCATCTGCTTTAGGGTACGTGTTTGAGAATTATACCACGGGGTCAGGTACTTCTGATTAGAGACCTTAGTTTTCACCGGAGCTACAGTATCCAGAGTCGTACGTAGTGAGGAGGTGAAATTATTAACAAGATAATCGACCTCTGTTGGGGTAGCGTTCAGATAGCTGCTCTGCTCTATGTTGGTACAGGGCATTGACGATGATAACAGAGGCTGGATTATATTCTTAAACTTAGTTACAGCGCTTTCAGAAAGACATCTACTTTGATAAAGTCCACTCTCCACTGCTGCGTAATCAATTATTGTAAATGTAAATGTTATCAAGAAATGATCAGACAGGAGAGGGTTTTCAGGAAACACTGTTAAATGTTCAGTTTCTATGCCATATGTTAAAACAAGATCTAGAGTGTGATTAAAGTGGTGGGTGGGTTCTTTTACATTTTGAGAGAAACCAATTGAGTCTAACAACAGATTAAATGCCATGTTGAGGCTGTCATTTTTAGCATCAACATGGATGTTAAAATCACCCACAATAATTATTTTATCTGAGCTCAGAACTAAATTAGATATAAAGTCTGAGAAATCAGACAGAAACTCTGTGTAAGGCCCAGGTGGACGATAGATGATAACAAGTAAGACTGGTTTCTGAGTTTCACAGCTGGGGTGGACAATGCTAAGCATCAGGCTTTCAAATGAATTAAAAGTCTGTCTTGGTCTTTCATTAATTAATAGACTGGTGTGAAAAATTGCAGCCACACCGCCCCCTCGACCTGTGCTTCGAGATTTCTGGTAGTTAGAATGACTCGGGGGTGTTGATTCATTTAAACTAACATAATCATCCTGCTGCAACCAGGTTTCTGTAAGGCAGAGTAAATCAATTTGTTGATCAATTATTAAGTCATGTACTAACAGAGACTTGGAGGAGAGAGACCTAATGTTTAATAATCCACATTTCACTGTTTTACTCTTTGGTTCAGATGTGGATACTGTATTGTTCTTTCTTTGTAAATGTTTAAGTTGTTTGTTGCTGGTATTTAGTTTGTTTTTTGTCTTTTTGGAAGCAGACACAGTCTCTATGGAGATGGGTTTTTGGGGGGGTAGCAGGAGGAGAGAAGCTGCAGAGAGGCGTGTAAGACTGCAACTCTGCTTCCTGGTCCCAACTCTGGATAGTCATGTTTTGAGGGGTTTAATAAATTTGTCGATATTTCTAGAAATGAGAGCTGCTCCATCCAAAGTGGGATGGATGCCATCTCTCCTAACAAGACCAGGTTTCCTCCAGAAGGTTTGCCAATTATCTAAGAAGCCCACATCGTTTCTGGGACACCACTCAGACAGCCAGCAATTTAAGGAGAACATGCGGCTAAACATGTCACTCCTGGTCTGATTGGGGAGGGGACCAGAGAAAACTACAGAGTCCGACATTGTTTTGGCAAAGTTGCACACTGATTCAATATTGATTTTAGTGACCTCCGATTGGCGTAACCGGGTGTCATTACTGCCGACGTGAATTATGATTTTATTGAATTTACGTTTACCCTTAGCCAGCAGTTTTAAATTTCCTTCAATGTCGCCTGCTCTGGCCCCTGGAAGACAATTGACTATGGTTGCCGGTGTCTCTAGCTTCACATGTCTGAGAACAGAATCACCAATTACCAGAGTTTGACCCCCAGCGGGTGTGTCACCGAGTGGGGAAAAACGGTTAGACACATGAACGGGTTGGTGGTGTACCTGGGGCTTCTGTTTAGGACTACGCTTCCTCCTCACCGTTACCCAGCCGCCCTCTTTCCCCAGCTGCTTGGGATTTGCCGGGGAACAGCTAGCGGGGCCTACGCTATCTTCGGCTGCACCAGCTACAGGGGCCTGGCTAGCTAAGGGTGAGAGCAGGGTGCAAAGCCGAGTCTCCAGATCAGTAATCCTGGCCTCCAGAGCTGCAAATATGCTACATTTGTTACAGATATCATTACTGCTAAAGGAGGCCGAGGAGTAACTAAACATCTGACACAATGAGCAAGAAAGTGCAGAAGGGACAGGTGAAGTAGCCATGGTGCTAACGGGTCGGCTACGAGCTAAGCTAGCGAAACAGTACAGAGACAGTGAGTGAATACTTGAAAACTTGAATACTATAAATTAGGTAGTGAGTACACAGAAAGTGTGCTTCGGATGAAGCACGTGAAGATTATTATACTGTGAAAAAAGAATGTATTTAAAAGTTGTTAATTAAACTGCTAAGCAAATAAGCTACTCAGAAACACCACTGTGTTTGAGCAGGAACAGGAAGCGATACTATACCACAGAGCGAGCGAACACCAAGTGACAGCGCCACCGACAATGAGAGCTCGTCGAATTTATTCTCCATCATAGTAGATATTTTGTCCACGACTGTCTTTGATATTTCCGCAGCGAGCGCGTCGGCATCCACAGGTGTACTTGGCGGGGTAGCTGTGCTCGTCGACATACCCTCTTTCGCTTCTGACTCTTGGAGATTTGTTGGATGCAGATTTTCCAGCTCTTGTAGGAGGCATTTTAACAGACTCTTGTTTAAAGTTTTTATCCCTCAAGGTTGTGCAGAACGTATCGATAATAAAGCAAGATATGCTCAGTGGCGGCGGAAGCTCAGGAAAGACCCCCGCTCAGTCTGACAGCATCACATGACCTCTCCGGAGTTTCCATTTTCTAAACTTCTACATTCTGAACCTTCTTCAGCTCTGAACAGATGATGAAACACTGAATGATTTCAAGCTCACACTTTGTCTAATAAACTTACATCTTTCATTCTTTGTACAGATTGCTGTGGTGTGGTTTGTCAGAGATCAGCTGTGATTATCTGGCAGCAGCACTGAAGTCCAACCCCTCCCATCTGAGAGAGCTGGAACTTAGCTGGAACGACAACCTGCAGGATTCAGGAGTGAAGCATCTGTGTGGTTTTCTGGAGAGTCCAGGATGTGGACTTGAAACTCTGAGGTCAGTCAGCATGTTTTAGTTGTGCTGAGATGAATATGCTGTGAAAGTTGTGCTGACACTAAACTGCAGACATCAGGCTGATATTATACTGATCCACACTGAGGATCTTCATGGTAAAGTCTGTTTTCTTCTTCTCTGGTTTAGTCCATTGACTGCAGCAGAACAATGTTCACATTTCAAACAGTGTTACTCAACGTATGGCCCGTGGCCCACACGCGGCCTGCCCACCTTTCCTGATTCAGAGAGAGGGGACCCTGATTAACTGTGTAGTGTTCTTCCTCACAGTTCTAAGTATCAGACACAACAATGAATAATCCACAGCTGACTGTCTTTAGCAGGTCAAAGGTCACGGCACACAGCAGACAGTGGGAAATATTATAATTCTGATCATTTATCAGCACATATCCATATGTATAAAAACAAAGCTGACACTGTGAGACTTGATCAGAGGTGTGATCATCACAGCAGAGGCCTTTGTGTCAAAGTCACTGAGGATCAAACAGAAACACATGAAGCAGATTTTCCTGTTCTGGCTTTTTATAGCAGATAACCTTAAAAATATTCTGCAGTCGATCAAAAACTGAAGCAAACCATGAATCAACATGTGAACATGAGCTGATGCTGCTGAAGTGAAGCAAAGTTACAGAGGTTTGATTATAGACACAGTTGAGAGTTTGTAATCTGTCATCATTTTAAAAGGTTTAAATTTCTTCAGTATTGAACAGCAGAAATGAGGCTTTGTTTTCGGAGGCCGACAGCAGTGAACACAACAGCAGACTGGTGCGTAATAAGCAGTGAATAATGCAGAAAACAGATTTTTGAAGGTAAACTGTTCTTGAAGTACACTGAGAGAGAGAGAGCTGTGCAGGAAGTAAACGTCAACGTCAGAGAGAATTCATGACGATGTTCATCAAACGTAAAGCGTAGTTTGGATCTTCTTTTGCTGCTGGTTCAGTCAGTTTTGGTTGGAGACAGATGAAACCTGCAGCTTCAGGATCTGTGAGCTGTCCACTTTCAGCCCCGACGGCGTGTCCGTGTACGTGCCGTCGAGTGAACGATCCACACTCTGTGTTTCCATCTTTGTGTGTTTAGCTGCTCTCATTTACTGTTTTATCTGTTTGGTTGTTGTTGAAATACTTTTGGGAGCTTTAACCTGAGATTCTGGCAAAATACATTTATATTAAAAATCGATTCAGGATTGAATGAATCAACATCGCTTTATTCAAATTAAAACCATTTAAATAGGAAAATCCATTTTTTTTACACCCGCCTCTAATGCTGGGTAATGTCAGCTGGTCCATGTGCAGCTGGCTGTGAGGCTCAGGGGGCGTCTACAAAGTGCAACACTGAAAGAACATCATCCATAAATATTGAGTAATAACTGGACTCTCATACAGCGAGACTCAAATGCCTTTAAACATCAGCTTATCCTGCTGATCCAAGTCCAACACTGAGTTTGTAAAAACATGTTTGTCAATCATTTTGTTTGGTTTCTGAGGAAAATGATTCAATAAATTGCTGCTAATACACAACATTTCATCATATTTCTTCATAACCCTCTTTTGTCTGACCATTTGATCCCATTTGAATTTGCAATGAAGGATCCACAGAGTTTGGTGACAATAATGACAGTAGATGTTTGTGTGAAAGTGCTGGAAGCAAATTAGTGTGTGATGTTCTTTCAGTGTTGCACTTCGTAGACGCTCCCTGAGCACTGGTCTCACAGCCAGCTGCACATAGAGACCAGTGTTGTTAGTCCAGGTCAGAAGATGACTTGTTGGAATGAAAATGAGCTTGTAGTTTGTCTGCTTTAATAATGTGACTGGAAAAAGGTGTTGGACTTCAAATATGTCCATTTCTTTCACACTTCACCTTTAAAAGTGAAGCCTTGTGGTTCCTGGAAGAAAAAACACGACTTTTTCAAGTCTTTGTCCTGTTTTTATGATAAATGTACAACTTTAATGTGAAACATTCAGAGTTTTTTCTCTTGTTGTGTTTGTTTGAAGCTGCTTCCTGTTGGCTTCAGCTGTTTGGAGTTTCCATTTTATAAACTTCTACATTCTGAACCTTCTTCAGCTCTGAACAGATGATGAAACACTGAATGATTTCAAGCTCACACTTTGTCTAATAAACTTACATCTTTCATTCTTTATACAGATTGGAGAGCTGTGGTTTGTCAGAGATCAGCTGTGATTATCTGGCAGCAGCACTGAAGTCCAACCCCTCCCATCTGAGAGAGCTGGACCTGAGCTGGAACAACAAGCTGCAGGATTCAGGAGTGAAGCATCTGTGTGGTTTCCTGGAGAGTCCAGGATGTGGACTTGAAACTCTGAGGTCAGTCAGCATGTTTTAGTTGTGCTGAGATGAATATGATGTGAAAGTTGTGCTGACACTAAACTGCAGACATCAGGCTGATATTATACTAATCAACACTGAGGATCTTCATGGTAAAGTCTGTTTTCTTCTTCTCTGGTTTAGTCCATTGACTGTAGCAGAACAATGTTCACATTTCAAACCTTCAAAGAAGAAGAAAAATCCTCCACTGGATAATTCACTGTGAAACTCTCCAACTCTTCATTCCACCTTAAAGTCTTTCTGACACTGAAATCCAAAGCAAAATGTGTGTTTGCTTTACAGACAGCAGTCCAACACAAACATACACACATCATCCAAAACACAGTCCAACATCTAAATCTCCTCCACTGCCAGCATGAATGATGGGAAAGAGAAGGAGGAACACTCTGACATTCAGGGTTAGAATGAGTTTCATAAAGCAGACTGTGAAGATCAAAGCTGCATTAGAAAGCTTACATGAATGAATGAGTGGACAGAAGTGGACAGAGATCATCTGAAGCACTTCAAAGGCTTTAAATCAGCACATTTCTCTTTATTCTTTATCAACTCTGTTAGTTTCTCTCAGTTTTCTGTGGAATGAAGCTAACAGCAGGCTAATAAGATGCTGACCAATAGGTTTCTATTAAAGGTTGTAATTTGTATATGAAAAAGTGCTTTGGCTCAGCAGGGATCAGCTTACAGGTAGAATACAGCTGCTGGATGGGATTAGCATGTCATAGCTATCTACCAAACTGCTAACTGGGGAATTTCAGGCCATCTATGAATCATTTTTGCTAACTGTTTATTCAGCTTAGGCTCACAGGGCTGCAGCCTGTACCCTAGCTGTCATAGGGCAAGAGGCGTGGTCCACCTGCACAGGTGAGCAGTCCATCACAGGGCCAACAGAGAGAGACAGAGAAGCACTCTCTCACATCCACACCTACAGCCAATTTAGAAGCACCAATGAACCTAAGCAGCATTTCATTGGACTGTGGGAGAACATCCAACCTCCACAGAAAGGCCAACAAGCTTCAACCTACAACCTTCTTGCTTTAAGGCACTAGTGCTAACCACTTTTCCCCATTTCAGCCCAAATCCTGCATCTTCCTGTTTCTGACTCCAGGCCAGCTCCACTAACACTTTCTCCTCAGACACTGCCACCTAGTGGAGGAAGTCTTAGTTCCATTTGAAGCTTCAGATTACAGTTAGTTCCTTTACAAAGAGGTGGAGGTGGTGGGGCCACAGCACCATCATCACTGAGTGCCATAGGACATTTAACCTTTGTTTCCATATGCTGGGAACTTCCTGTTGTTCCAAGGAGGACTGGAAAATGTGTGAAAATCTCCCAGTCAGTTCCTCACAGCACACTTCAATCATTTCCCTCCCACAGCATCAGGACCAGGGCTTTTTCTCTCTTTGATCCCACTGAGAGATTTCCACACAAACACCTCATCAGTGGGACTCTCAGAGCTACCAGCCCTTTGCTACAATAACAAAGCTCTTCGTTGAAATCAATGATATCAAAGCTGGAATCAAATGAGTCCAAGTCTTCTGCTGATTCAGCATCACATTCATCTTTGCTCCTTGTTCTGCATCCCCACCATGGACTTCATTCCTTTCCAAGCCAGCCTTGAGTGTCCTTTATTCAGCTCATCCTCTGCGTTACTTTTACACCTGATTTTAGCTGCTTTATCTCTCTTTCAACAAGTTTCTGTGCCTCAATCTTTTTCTTCTCTCCCTCATAACAAGACAGCTTCTTCTGCCTGAGAACATGTTGGAGTGATTTACTAATCCAGGGCTGCTTATTGGGGAAAATACTTCCTGTTTTCAAAGTAATCCCCATTTTTCCCAGAAAGAAATGTAAGTAGAAATCGATGATCTAAGTGAGAACATGAGCCTTTAAAAAGTCCCAGTGGGTGCAGTCAAAGCAGTCCCTCAGTCCCAGTATAGAGTCTTTGGTCCAGACTGGAACAACTGTGTGCCCAGTTTGAGCTCTTTTCAGTCCTGTGAGCTGACAGACCCAGAGGGGCCATCACATCACATTTAGAAGCTCCCCTAATGGAGCCACAACACATGTCCAATACTTAGTCTGTCTTGTTGGACCAACTGGAAGAAATGATTCAAGGACTTAGTCACAGAACAGAGATTCAAATCTCCAAAATCCAACTGGCTGCATCAGGACATATAGTCTGAAACTCTGCACAGTTTCCTGTTTGAAGCTGCTTCCTGTTGGCTTCAGCTGTTTGGAGTTTCCATTTTCTAAACTTCTACATTCTGAACCTTCTTCAGCTCTGAACAGATGATGAAACACTGAATGATTTCAAGCTCACACTTTGTCTAATAAACTTACATCTTTCATTCTTTATACAGATTGGAGCTCTGTTGTTTGTCAAAGATCAGCTGTGATTATCTGGCAGCAGCACTGAAGTCCAACCCCTCCCATCTGAGAGAGCTGGACCTGAGAGGAAACTACAACCTGCAGGATCCAGATGTGAAGCAGCTGTCTGATCTTCAGCAGAGTCCAGACTACAGACTGAAGACTCTGAGGTCAGTAGAGTGATGGAGTGAGTGGGTGGTGCTGTCAGCAGTATTGTACTAAACACAGTCAGTATGAAACAAAGATCCAGTGTTTCCTGTAAAGCTGCAGCTTCTCAGTGAAGCTGTGAGAGGAGAATGGTGACAGGCTTCAGGATTGGACACAAACACTTCCTGTTTCTGACCTTTATGGTCACCATAGTAACGGCTGACATGCTCTGATCAAACACTGTCAACAGCCAATCAGCTCTCTGAACAAAGCAGCACGCAGACCAATGACTGCATTCATTTCCAAGTTTAAAGCAGTGAAGAACAGAGTCTGTAGGTGAGGAAGAATTTAGTGAGAGCAGATGTTTGGATGGAATTCCTCCAGTTAACAGCTGGAACCGTCCATCTGGATTGTTGGGCTTGTTGTTGGGGTTCCTACAGAGCTCAGAGTGGACACACCAAGGTTCTTCTAATGAATGAAAGTCCAAACTCAAACTAGGAGGGAAAAACATTTTCATCAACTTCAATAAAAATCCAAAGATTAGAAAAAGTGAAGCAACAATGAGTCCTAGTACAGTCCCAGCACTGAAGTCCCTGCTGCTCTTTATACTGGATGTGCTGCATCACTGACTGACAGCTGATGAAGAGTCTCTGGAAACACTCGTTTATCTCCTCTGCTCTTCCTTCTTCTCTCTGCAGGTGGAGGAAATGATGGTAAACAGGATGGTGTGTGTGCTGAGAGAGGAGGAGCTGTGTCCTGATGATCCAGAGAGGTTGAAGCAGCAGCAGCTTGTGTGTAGAGATGCTCTGACTGGGCCATGTTACTGGGAGGTGGAGAGGAGAGCTTCATCCAGCAGTGACTGACAGAGGAATGAGAAGAAGTGCAGATGACTGTCAGTGCTGCAGAGTGAACTGCTCTGAGAACAGCTCCACTGTCAGACACAATGTAGAGTCCAGCATCATCCCTGTGTGTCCCTCTGGATCTGACAGAGGATCATCAGTGTATCTGGACTGCTCTGCTGCTGCTCTGTCCTTCTACAGTCTCTGCACAGTCTCTGTCTGACTCTGGCTTCAGACCCTCCTGGATCAAACTCACCTGGAAAGACTTTCAAACATCACTCAATAGATTTGAATACAGAATATATTTGATATATACTGTAGATGTACTGTAGAGTTGCAGTTTGTCACTTGTCAATACAGTCTGTGAGCAGCTATGAGCTGAAAGATCTTTCTAGAAACACGAAATGTTTTCACTCTTCTGTTGCTTTTTCATATATTTCCACAACATTAATATTGATCCCACCTGTCTCACCTGTTTCATGCTTTTATACATAATAACAGGACACGTGTGATCTGAGCGCTGCTGTGGTTGCTGTGCTGCACGTCTTCATTTAGATAACAGAGATATCTAGTGGTTCAGAGGGAGAACTGCAGGAGGTGGAGCTGTGTTTTAGCATGGAAAACTTTTTATCTTTTAGGCGCAGATACAAATATGACAAGTATCAGTGTAAGATACAAAAGGTCACATCAGTTAGCAGAGGGAACAGTGATCACACAGCAATGTAAGAATAGAAACATAACAGTGAATCTGGACATGTATACAGATGGAAGCAAACAAACAGGATGTAACACTACATTAAAGCAACAAATGGGAAGAAAACAAACCCAAAGGAAAATATATTTGATCTCAGGAATCCAAATCAGATGCTTTAGAGCAGGGGTCGGCAACCCTGGGCAGGCGTGTCACAGCTGCCACGTGAAGGGTTAACTGATGGCACGACCATAGCTGGACTGGCCATCGGGCATACCGATGGTGATTTTTCATTTTTATGGGCTGATGATGGTTTTTTTTGTAACGGTATAAACAATGGAATGGTGTAATGGTGTAAAAATACGTCAGTTGTTTGGTGGTGGCTATGGAGGAGCTTCCACAGAGGCAGCAGGTGGATGAGAGAATGTGAGGCAGGAGGAGGAGAGACCCGAGGCGGCCGCCGGTGTTGTGCCAACCTAGTGGTTTAAAGTCCACTTCAAAGGTGTTCTATGTTATATGTTGGTCAGGTTAATCAAAATGGAAACTGTTGAACGTTTCAGAAGTTTACACATTAACCAACATGGTCCAGCACTAAACATCGTAAAGCCTTTAGTTTTTGGAGAGAGGATGCTGCCATCAAACTCAAAATGGGCTAATATTTTTCTTTAAATGTTTCATTTTCTCACTTTATTTAAAATACTTGTTTATAGGATTTGCAAATGATTGCATTCTGTTCTTAATCATATTTAACACAGCGAATCAAATGTAGGGAAGTGGGTGTTATATTCAGGTTGTGGGATAAATTTAGGAAATGTAAAACTTTTGATGTTGATGTTGTTTATTTGCAGGGTTTCAAAATAAATGTGTTTACTGTTTGAAACTCATACTTGGCCTTCTACTCTTCATGGCTGCTTAACCAAGCTAACAGGGTGGACAGTCTGAGGAGCTGGGAAAGAAAAGTGTCTGAACTGCTTTAAATTTCTTGAAGACGTTTTATCCAAGAAGTTTCTTCAGTTCTGAGAGCGACTGGTGGAGAATCCCAGGTTTAGGTCCCGTGTGAGTGTCCCCCTAAGAGGGTCATGGTCTCCCTATTGATCCTCTGCCTAATCACACGAGCCAAGGTGTGAAAACGGGTGTAGGTCACAATCAGCCAAGGGCTGTATCCCAATTCAGGGTCTGCAGCCTCAAAGGCCGCATTTTAAGGCCGATTACGTCACAGTGACGCAACAAAGGCTGTCCCCATTCAAAGGCTGCTCAAAATGCGTCCTTCATTTCCCTGAATTTTAAGGATGTGGCGGTGTAGGCTTCATGACCCAACATATCCCAGACTCCATAGCACGGCGGTGGGTGTGGATAATTTTGCCGAAAAAAATGGCGGAAGAGGGGGGGCCGAAGAGTAAACTTTTAAAGTAAGTACTGAATATTATGTCACTTATTTATGTGCAAATGTTTAATAATGAAGAACATTAAAACATTACTGTTGACCACATGTTGGCAAAGTTATGTGACATTAGTGATGTTTGTACTTTCAGCGTTTACTTGGTTTTAAAGCCTTTACTTTAAAATATACGCTGTTCAATAGTCAACCTTAATCCTACAGAGAATTTGATGATTTTATGGATAATTAAAGTCAGTCATATATCCACAAACACAACAAGCTGAAAGTCAGTGATGCTGCTCGGTTTGCAGTCCTGAATATCACGGCACAAGCAGGATTCACTGCACTGTTAATGTTAGCTAAGTTATATTGCTGCCTCTGTTTGGTGGTGTCGAGCCAAACGGACTTTAATGTGTGTTTGAACGAGCTGACGGTTCACTCGTTAAGCTGAAAGAAAGATGCTTTAATCACAGGAGTCACACATGTGTCCACTGTACCATCTGGGAACTCTTCTTGTTAAGCACACCTGTCATCTGCAGTGTTTTTGTTTAGAGGGACTTCTTCCTCTTTGTTTTTCAGTTTGCAGAGGACTTTTTAAAAGCATGTGCTGACGAGCAGGGACTACGGGTCAATGCGATGTTTGACATTTAATGGACAGATGAAGGCACTGGCTGTTTGTTTGTGTTTTTTATGTGTTATTTGTTTTTCAGTGTACAGAATTCCAGTTAAACTTATTATAAAATGTTATTCACTTGTTTCCATTCTTATAGTAGAAAATTTAAGTGTAAATATAACAGCATTGTTTATACTTTTAACTTCAGAGTAAAAAGCTTATTGTTGATATTAACATTAATGTATTATCCTGTAATCAATAATATTTTTATACATTTTACGCATTAACCCTCTGATCTCTATCCTGGCCATTTGGGGCCACTTCACTTCACTTCTTCTTCTTCTTGTTTGACTGCTACACTGCAGTGGACCAAAAGAATGACGCAGGTTTGATCTTAAGGATCTAATTGTTGTGTGCGTTTGTGTGTGACATTGCAACGCAAACATGTTTTTGCAAGATAGACTGGAATAAATTATGATGCATCAAATATTACACAGGCTGCAGTGAATTTTTGTTGATACAGGTTATTGAGCTTTGAGTTTCCCAGTCAAACTTAGCTTTGACACACATGCTAACACTCTTACTCGTGTACATTTCATAACAAGACACCATAGCCAAAATATTAACTCTCAAAAAAAATTCAAAGCTGCAGCTGCAGCACACACAGCAACAAACACTGTTAGTAAATGTGTCCTGGAGTTTCTGCAGGTGCAGAAAGTGCTGCTGCTGTAAGTAAGACTAACAGCTTCCAGATCACTGATATTTCTGGAAAGATGGCAAGAAGGGCATCACTGCTCATCTCTACAATCTCCCAGATCTTTGAATACAAGCCCCTGTCCCATGAAAACCACTTCACAGTAGTAGGAGTCCACTAAAACCTACAAATGAAGAGTGATCCTGGAAGAAATAGGGCGCACACTAGTGACCTCAACAATTGCAAGACAGCCTTGTCCCCGATGCTTATATGAAAAAAAATGAAGATTTATGAAACCATTAGGACTTTATTACTGTTTTATCTGAAAAGCTACTGGTAATATATAACCTAACTGTGATTTAAAGTGTAAAAAACAGAATGTAGATAAAATTTTGGTTTTGATGAAAGGGACTGGAGCTAATTTAAAGTGTTGGTTTAAAGTCGGTAAAAGTAGATAAATGTTTTAATAAATATACATTTTACAGCATTTTGTGAACATACACAAAAGTGTTCATTTTTGGCAACGGACAAGCTGAGAGAGAGTTTTATATTTTTGCTGTCCTTGAACAAAAACAATAGTGCACAATAATCAATGTTGATGTTAATCAATTAGATGCCCCAGACTCTACTATTAATAATACAGTGGTCCCTCGTTTATCGCTGGTGTTACGTTCTAAAAATAAGCCGCCGTAGGTGAAATCTGCGAAGTAGCAAACTTTATTTTTTACAGTTATTGTAGCTGTTTTAAGACTGCAAAACCCCTCACTACATGCTTTATACACTTTCCTCAGACTGACACGAACATTTTCACACTTTTGTTTAAACATTCTTAAAGTTCAAACCTTCGTAGAAACATAAGTCCATTATAAAATGAAAGCGTGAAAAACGTTTTGTCGGCATTGTTGTGTTTGTCGGGACGAAAACTTACAAACATACAGTGCAGCACTTCAGGGTTACACTGCTAGCGATCGAAGATTTATATAAATTCGACAAACTAATCTCATTCTGTACTGTACAGCAGCGGTCTCCAACCTTTTTTGCACCACGGTCCAGTTTAATGTCAGAAAATATTTTCACGGATCGGCCTTTAAGGTGTCGCAGATAAATACAACTAAATAAAATGATACAGACAAAGACAAAAACTGTGGTATTTTGTAAATATAATGATAAACGTGAATTCACTGTGTGATTGTGTAACTTTATTAGCAGGGTCCTCCTGAAATGCACCAACAACATTGAGAGTAACATCCTCCTCTCTGCTTCTTGATGCTCTCTGGTCGCTATGGTAACGCGTAAATAGTTCTTTCAAAATGAGACACACGACTACAACACAGGAAAAAAGACCCAGGGAACCCAACTTTATGATTAAAAACCCTGAAAACCATACACTTTACACCCGAGCTTCAACTTTCACGGCCCGGTACCAAACGGGCCCGGGTGTTGGGGACCGCTGCCATGCAGAAGACACAGCACTGGTTTGATTAACAATGGTCTACAGCAATCAGAACGCACAAAACAATTTGCTGTTACAAATTTGCTCTACAGAGCATTTAATAATAAGAAGGATTATTAATAAATGTCTTTCTCTCCTGGTTTTGGTGGAGTGAAACAATAACTCAAACAATCTCCAGAGGTCCACAGGTCCACTGGCACCTGGTCCTAACTTCACCCATGTCTGCACCCTCAGACATCCCACTGTGGAGGCATCCTCGCCTGGACCAGTGGCTGCCCTTGTGAGACAGACTTTATGGTCACAAACAGCCCTAATCTGAGAATGAAGGCTCCTTTACATAGAAAGCAGTATGTGGTGTGATGACCGCTGCATTAGCTCAAAATATGTGATGCACTGGCTGCTGCACGCTACCTGTACTGGATCAGTTTTTGTAGCCAGTCCCAGTCTTTACATTTAATATGCAGCCACTCCCTGACAGCATGAATGTCACAGTGTGTTGAACCTTGACTGTGGCACATGTCAATGCTCCCTGGACATCGTGCTTAATAAAGGAGATTAAATGTGATGTGATTATGAGTTTTGCTCTTTTGAAGTTGAAACATTTATGTGTCAAAATGTTGGACTGTTCCTTTATCAGTGTGTAACAGTGTGTGTGTAACAGTTGTTATGTTAGTATTTGACCACTAGGCGGAGCTCTTGTAATGATAATGTAATTAACGCATTTTATTTTGTATGTTTTATTTTTGTGTTGAGCATGTTAACATTTTCCTTTTTTGCCTACCGGATTGGTGTACAGTTAATTTGATACATGGAAAATAACCGGTTAATTTTGTAAGTTTAAGGTAAGGGCAGAGGTCACTTCCTGTTTTGGGAAGTAAGGTCAGAAAAGCTGCTCATGGTGACGGTCTAGCCGTGTAAAGTCAAGCTAAGAAAGAAGAAATAAGTTCTAAGTTCCAATTACACCGGTTTGTCTACTTGCAGGCCAAAGTGGTATGTTTGTTTATATTTTGTGAATTTTATATTGTAATATGTTTAATGCTGAAATATAATTTTCTTGTACATTTGTATTCACCAGTTCTACGGTGTACCTGTGTACGTTAAAGAAGCACAGTAAACATCAGTAAAGAAGAACTCTCGTGTCTCTCGTGTATGTGTACAAGCCGGCATAGTAGAACACTACACTGCCCCGGAGAAGGCAACGAGATGGTTGGACCGAAGCTACTAGCAAGATAAGCTACTAGCAAGAGACGCTACTAGCAAGAGAAGCTACTAGCAAGAGAAGTATCACATGCTTCAGCAAATGCATTGAATAAGTAAAGAAGCAAGCTAACAAGTGAAAGATAATCAAGCAAGCACAAAAGTCTGTGTCTTGGAAGTAACAAAAGCACTTGTAAATTGCTATCAAGCCTCAGTTCTATTTGAAATTCAAAGTGACCTTTCATATTAAGAAGCAGCTAAAATCAAGATTTATCAAGTAAATGTTAAAGTCAAGTGAAAATACTATTAAGACAACATGGCAGATGAAAATGAAGATGCAATACAGCCCACTGAAGAAGAAAGTGCTGATGATAATTTTCAAAATGATGAAAGTAAAGAGCAGACAAATGGAGAAGAAACTCCACAGTCCTCAGTATTTACTGAAGGCACACAGTCAGAAAGCTTACGCAGAAGCCAGCGCACACGCACTCTCACTGAAAAGGGACAATCCTTACAAGAAGCCAAGTTAAATGACTTGACAAACAATTTTGAGCGAGTTTACAAGAAGTGGAAATACCACATAAACTTATTTAAAAGAATGGTGAAGAGTAAAGACATTGAGTTAATACCTGAAGCTGTAAGTGTTATAGACGCTAGTATGACTGACATCTGCAACATTCATGATGAGATCAGAAAAATACAAAGTCCTGATATTGAAATGCGCAGAAGATGTGATGTGTGCATGGCTATCAGTGAAACTGCCAGAGCAAAGGCTCGGTGCCTTTTAGAAGAAGATGGTGATCCAAATAGTATACCATGGCCTGATTCAGAGTCCGTGTATGACAGCAGTTCATCCAGCGCTTCTTCAAGGATCACATATAAGTCAAGGTCTATCTCTGGGATGTCAAAGCAATCATCTCTGGTCACACTACAACAAAGACAAGAAGCTGCAGCTGAAGTAGCAGCTACAGAAGAAGTCATTAAAATAATGAAAACACAGCATCAATGTGAGGAAGAAATCAGAGAACTTGAAGTTGAAGATGCAAGGAAAAGAGCTCAATTTCTAACTGAGAGCACCTCAATAAAGACAAGGTTAGATGAAAAGAGAAAGGAAGTGGAACTTTTGAGAGAATTGCAAAAGCGTAATGCAGCACAAGCAAGACTGAAGGTGTATGCTGAAAGTGTGAACAGTGAGGATGAAGACAAATCTCCTGTTCATTCCCAAGTAAGACAAGATAGTTCCTTCCCGCAACCAAGCTTTCCAAATGTGAACTCGAAACCATTCATCCCCTCTCAAGTTAGAGCTCCGCAACAAACTGCACCTCTCCAAGCCTCTGTTCCTCAAACAGCAATTCGTAGTGCAAATGAAACGCCCTCCACTGATCTTGTAAGGATGCTCGCTGAAGCTATCACTGCAAACAGAATCCCAATCCCAGAGCCTCCAGTCTTCGCAGGTGATCCGCTGCAGTATAACGACTGGAAGTTGTCTTTTCAAACATTAGTTGACCGCAAGAATCTGCCAATACAAGAAAAGCTATTCTTCCTGAGAAAGTATGTTGGAGGTTCAGCGAAGAAGGCTATTGAAGGACATTTTCTGGTTGGAACAGACACCGCTTATCATGCTGCCTGGGAGATACTCAACGACAGGTTTGGAGATCCCTTTGTGATAGGCAAATCATATCGTGACAAGATTCAGTCATGGCCAAAAATTAACAACAAAGACACTAAAGATCTACGTGAGTTTGCAGATTTTCTAAGCAGTGTTGAGTCAGCCATACCTTATGTTCAAGGTTTACAAGTTTTGCATGACTGCATGGAAAATCAGAGGATAGCTGCAAAGCTGCCTGATTGGCTAAGTGCACGATGGAACAGAACGGTGACAGAGTTTCAAGATGAACACAGAATGTTCCCAGATTTTAGTCATTTTGTCAAATTCCTGAATAAAGAAGCAAGAATTGCATGTAATCCTATCACTTCTCTGCCTGCAATAAAGCCAACTGAACAAGACAAGCATGCATTCAAAGACAAGCCCAGAAGAAACTACATGCTGAATGCTAAGTCACTTAGTACAAGCTCTAGTGAAAGGACAAATGTCACATGTCTCTTTTGTAAGAAACCTGGTCACACGCTTCAGAAATGTCGCAAGATAATGGACAAGTCAGTTGAAGAGAGAGTAAAGTTTGTGCAGTCTGAAAAACTGTGCTTTGGTTGCCTCAAGACTGGTCATAACTCTAAGAACTGTACTTCCAGAAGTGTGTGTGACAAATGCCAAAAGCCTCACCCAACTTGTCTACATCAAGACAGAGAGAAAAGAGACAAGGAACAAAGAAAGAATAGCCAACAACAATCAAAGACTAACCAGGAAACAGAGGTTTCTGAAGTACAAGAGCAAGTATCTAACCAAGTTACATCCAACAGAGTTGTGCAACAAAAGTCAAAAGGTTGTACTTCCTCAGTTATCCCAGTTTATGTATCCACTGTGGATGAACCAGAGAATGAAAGGTTAGTGTATGCTTTGCTCGATACTCAAAGTGACACCACTTTCATCTTGAAAGACACAGCTCAGTCGCTCAACGCCATGTTAGAGCCAGTTAAACTCAAGATTTCCACTATAACGTCCAAAACAAAAGTTGTTTCAAGCAGCAAGTTAAAGCACTTACAAGTAAGAGGTATCTACTCTGAAACGAGAATCAAACTACCAACAAGCTATACCAGAGACTACATTCCTGCTAACAGATCACATATTCCCACAAACAAAACAGCAGAGAACTGGTCACATTTGAAACATTTATCAAAGGAGATGGCTCCCAAGCTTGACTGTGAAGTTGGACTACTGATCGGATATAACTGTCCTCAAGCATTGCTCCCTCTAGCAGTGGTCAGTGGTGATCGAGACCAGCCATTTGCACAGAAATCTCTGCTTGGCTGGAGCATCATTGGCTACAGTGACTCTGAAGGTGATTATGAAGATGAAATAGGAGTAAGCCATCGTGTTATTGTTAGACAAGTCTTGCCAGCTGTAGGACCAGCTCACAAGCTCAAAACAGAAGTTCACTTTGTAAGCAGAAACAAAGTCAAAGAAATACTTACTCCAGCCGAGATACTTAATGTGCTAGAGATGGACTTTGTTGAAAAAAGTGTTGAAGAAGAGTCAATGTCACAAGAAGATCTATTGTTTCTAGCCAAAGTAAAAGAAGGTATAAGACAAAAGCAAGATGGCCACTTTGAAATGCCACTACCCTTCAGACAAGAAAGACCTGAGTTGCCAAACAACAAACTTTGTGCAGAACACAGACTGAAGTGTTTAGAAAGGCGTCTCAGAAAAGACGA
This sequence comes from Neolamprologus brichardi, assembly GCF_056152115.1. NCBI lineage: Eukaryota > Metazoa > Chordata > Actinopteri > Cichliformes > Cichlidae > Neolamprologus > Neolamprologus brichardi. The sequence goes on along the minus strand of NC_142106.1, from coordinate 55,030,044 downwards.
GCGCTACTACAAGGACTACGTGACTTTCATGCAAGACATCATAAAGAGAGGTGACGCAGAGAAAGTGCCAGAGGCTGAGCTAAATAATCAACCAGCATGGTACATTCCTCACCATGGCGTCTACCATCCGCAGAAGCCAAATAAGATCCGCGTCGTCTTTGATTGCTCTGCAAGGTTCCAGAATACATCGCTCAACGAGCATCTCCTGTCAGGACCTGACCTCACAAATACTCTTGTTGGAGTTCTGTGTCGTTTCAGGAAAGGACATGTAGCTGTCATGTGTGACGTGGAGCGCATGTTTCACCAGTTTCATGTTGCCCCAAAAGATCAAGATTACCTCAGATTCCTATGGTGGGAGGATGGTAACATGGAAAGGTCCACATCAGTGTTTCGCATGAGAGTCCACTTGTTTGGTGCAGCATCTTCACCAGGATGTGCAAACTTTGGATTCAAGCATGTCGCTGCGCAAGGTGAAAATAAGCTCAGTGAAGCCACGGTGAAGTTCATGCAACGCAACTTCTACGTGGATGATGGTTTGGTGAGTGTGGATTCAGTGCAAGAAGCTATTCAACTTGTAAAGGAAGCTAGAGAACTGTGTGCCACGGGTAAGCTGCACCTGCACAAGTTCATTAGCAACAGCAAGGAAGTGATTGCTGCTATCCCAAAGGAAGAATGTGTAGCAGGAGCAACTGATCTGGATTTGGCACTAGGAGAGCCAAAGATAGAAAGAGCCCTAGGGGTCCAATGGTGTGTAAGCTCAGACACCTTTCAATTCAGAGTGATTGTAAAGAATAACCCCTTCACTAGAAGAGGAGTGCTCTCGACAGTGGCCTCAATATTCGACCCACTTGGATTCGTCGCTCCGTTCATTTTAGTTGGTAAGAAACTCCTCCAAAGAATGTGTCAGGAAAAGCTGGACTGGGACGAGCCGCTTTCAGAAGATCTCAAGCCTCAATGGGAAGCTTGGCTCAGAGACCTCCAGAACCTGTCCTCCATAAAGATATCACGTTGTTATGTCCCATCAACATCTGACCAAGTGAAGCAGTATGAGTTACACAGCTTTTCTGATGCCAGTGTAACCGGTTATGGTGTGTGCTCATACTTGAGAACAGTGACCAAGTTTGGAGAAGTACAGTGCACTCTTGTGATGGGTAAAGCAAGAGTCGCTCCTACTAAAGTGACAACCATCCCAAGATTGGAGCTTTCTGCGGCTGTAGTAGCTACGAGAGCAGCTGACTTTCTAAAGAGAGAATTGGAGATCCAAAATATTCAGGAGTACTACTGGACTGATTCCAAAGTTGTCCTTGGTTATATTAACAACGACGCAAGGCGCTTTCATGTATTTGTTGCTAACAGAATACAGAGAATTAGATCAAGTACAGAACCAAGTCAATGGCGATATGTTGCCTCTGAACAAAATCCTGCAGATCACGCGTCACGTGGAGTCATGACAAAAGAACTAGTACAGTCCAACTGGTTCACAGGACCAAGTTTTTTATGGCAAAAGGAACTACCAAAAGAAGATGCTAAAGTGAAAGAGATCAGTATCGAAGATCCAGAACTCAAAGTCACAACAGTATTCGCAGTTAAGGCAAAAGAAGAGAAATCCATTTTAGAACGACTGGAAAAATTCTCAGATTGGACAAGAGTTGTGAAAGCAATAGCAAGATTGAGACGGCGTGTAAACTATGCAAAGAACTCAAAGGAAATGTCCAATGAAAGTACTACGTTGGAAGAAAGGAAAGAAGCCGAGGAGTTCATCATACGGACAGTTCAACAACAAGCATTTGGAAAAGAAATTAAGATCTTAAAGGATAAGGAGGAAGTCAGACCATCTCACTCAAAGCTACTTCAGTTAAGTCCATTCCTTGATCAACACAATATCTTGAGGGTAGGAGGAAGACTTACAAAAGCGTCAATCCATCCCAACATCAAACACCCAGCCATTCTGCCAAAGAAATATCATGTGTCGCACCTGCTCATCAAACATTTTCATGAGAAGACGCATCATCAAGGCCGAGGGATGACAGTAAATGAGATACGGTCCAATGGCATATGGGTAATTGGCTGCAGTACTGAAGTATCGTCATTTATATACAAATGTGTCAAATGTAGAAAGTACAGGAAAGGCAATCAAGAACAAAGGACGGGCGACCTGCCACCAGAAAGACTGGAAGCTACCCCTCCATTTACATACAGCGGTATGGACTGCTTCGGACCATTCTGTGTAAAAGAAGGGAGGAAAGACTTGAAGAGATATGGACTCTTGTTTACATGTATGTGCTCGAGAGCTATACATATAGAAGTTCTAGATGATCTCAGTGCAGACTGTTTTCTCAATGCACTCCGTTGTTTCATAGCAATACGTGGCAACGTAGGTCAGCTGCATTGTGATCAAGGCACCAATTTTATCGGTGCAAGAAACGAGCTTCTAATGCAAGCAACTCAAGAGAAGGTCAAAGAGCTGGGAATAACTTTCGTTTTCAACCCACCTGCTTCTAGCCACATGGGAGGAGTCTGGGAGAGGCAGATTCGGACAATAAGAAATGTTCTGAAATCCATTCTTGACCAGTCAGCTTCAAGATTAGACACTTCATCATTGAGAACGTTCATGTATGAAGCTATGGCAATAGTGAACAGTCGACCACTGACTGTACAGTCTATCAACGACCCTGTAGGACCGGAGCCGTTGACACCCAACCATATTTTGACGATGAAATCAGCAGTGATCTCACCACCACCTGGAGAATTCGCTAAAGAAGATCTCTACCTCCAGAAAAGATGGAAACGAGTACAACATTTGGCGAATGTATTTTGGACAAGGTGGAGAAAGGAATATCTGTTAAACCTGCAACAGAGAAGCAAATGGAATAAAAACAGAAGAAATGCAAAAATAAATGACATTGTGTTATTACAAGAAGACTGTCTTCCAAGAAATCAATGGAAACTTGCCAAAGTTGTGGAAGTCACTCCAGGAGCTGACGGCAAAGTCAGAAAAGTTAAGCTTCTCATCGGTGACTCTACTAGAGACAATAAGGGGAAGCACACAACTAAGACGATTTTAGAGAGACCCATACATAAGACTATACTTTTACTTGAAGCAGAGTAAAGACTCAACATAATGTTTATTGGTTAACCTTCGCTAAGTTCATTGTTGGGTCAAATTCCTTTAGGATCACACATGCTGTTGCGATAGTGTGATGGTGGGAGTGTAACAGTTGTTATGTTAGTATTTGACCACTAGGCGGAGCTCTTGTAATGATAATGTAATTAACGCATTTTATTTTGTATGTTTTATTTTTGTGTTGAGCATGTTAACATTTTCCTTTTTTGCCTACCGGATTGGTGTACAGTTAATTTGATACATGGAAAATAACCGGTTAATTTTGTAAGTTTAAGGTAAGGGCAGAGGTCACTTCCTGTTTTGGGAAGTAAGGTCAGAAAAGCTGCTCATGGTGACGGTCTAGCCGTGTAAAGTCAAGCTAAGAAAGAAGAAATAAGTTCTAAGTTCCAATTACACCGGTTTGTCTACTTGCAGGCCAAAGTGGTATGTTTGTTTATATTTTGTGAATTTTATATTGTAATATGTTTAATGCTGAAATATAATTTTCTTGTACATTTGTATTCACCAGTTCTACGGTGTACCTGTGTACGTTAAAGAAGCACAGTAAACATCAGTAAAGAAGAACTCTCGTGTCTCTCGTGTATGTGTACAAGCCGGCATAGTGTGTATGAGAGCCATGTAATGTCCATGTGCATGCTGACTGTGCTGCTCTGACCCCCCTCCTCCTTTCAGGGTGGAGCCTGCTGGAGTCCGATGGTTGAGACCAGGTCTGAGGAAGTGTAAGTGTGTTTTTAATGGGATTCATGAAAACAAAGCAGCACACATTCAACCATCTTCATCATGTCAGGAGTCATCATCAAAGTGTCAATCAATGAACAGATGATGGATCAATAACTGCAGCTGGATTGTGTTTGTTCTCTCCATCAGATTCCTGTCAACTCACAATCGACACAAACACAGTGAACACAAAGCTCCAACTGTCTGACAACAACAGGAAGGTGACACATGTGGAGGACGTTCAGTCATATCCTGATCATCCAGACAGATTTGATGTTTGTGAACAGCTGCTGTGTAGAGATGGTCTGACTGGTCGCTGTTACTGGGAGGTCGAGTGGACGAGGAGGGCTTGGATATCAGTGAGTTACAGAGGAATCAGAAGGAAAGGAAGGAGTGATGAGTGTGTGTTTGGTGGAAATGATCAGTCCTGGAGTCTTTTCTGCTCTGATCATTATTCCTCTGTGTGGCACAATAACAGAGAAACACCCATCTCCTCCTCCTCCTCCTCTGTCTCTAACAGAGCAGCAGTGTATGTGGACTGTCCTGCTGGCACTCTGTCCTTCTACAGAGTCTCCTCTGACTCTCTGATCCACCTCCACACCTTCAACACCACATTCACTGAAACTCTTTATCCTGGATTTGGGTTCCAGGATCCATTGGATGGTTTGATAATGGGTTTAAGTATTGGTAAAGTCTTGTCACTTGGAAAACTGCATTTTTCACACATCTCGCCGTTAATGTCACCCAGCTAACGGTGTAGTTTCAAGAAACAATGCAGTGTTCCTGCCACGAACATCACGACGGAAGCCCTGCAGGGTAGATCTGCGCAGCGGCTCTGACGGAAACGCCACAGATAGTAGCTCATTCTCCTTCTTCCGGTTTCTCCTCTTAGTGTCTCCATAGCAACTCATCTGCCTCCTCTCACCTGGTCCCGAGGATCCAGGTCTGTCACCTGGTCTCAGGTTCACCCTGAGCTGGCCCTCCTCGTCCATTCCAGTCACTCTCAAAGACAAACTGAACATTTTCCACTACGACACATCCAGCTGGGTTTTAGTTTTTAATTTGAAGTCATTGTCACCATCTCCAAAACAGACACCAGAGCAGGTCTAACTCCTGTTGCATCCTTCACTCAGTGACCCTTAACAGCTGTATTCACCCACTCATCATGTAACACCACAGTTCCTCTCCTGGTTTCTCTGGCGTGTCCAGTTTCTTGTGGGACACTTCATAAACATGCTGCTCTGTCTTGGGTGGTCGGCTTTGCCATTTCCAGATTGAGCATTGTTATATATCTGGGGGATTATTCTTGATTAATTATTTGAGCTGTCACGTACTACGTGGCTGTATCAGTGTGAGTGCAGCTCATCATGGTGTGTCGCACTAATTTAATAACAGTAGATGTATTTAGCCTGATGTCCTCTTTAGAGACCAACAGAGCAAACGCTGCTGATTTTATTTTTGTATTTTATAGTTTGAAAGTGACACTTGGGACACAATGAGTGTGCGTCCCAATGTATTGTGCTCCTTCAGACACAGATCCACACAGCATGTGTATATAAACCATGGAATAAGCAGGAGCTTTCATGGTGACACACTGCTTAGCTTCACAGTGTGTGTGACACAGGTGGGTCACTTGGATTGGCAGAGGTGAGGCCTGGTAAAAAGCTACAGCTGTAAACTGTAACAGTGCTCATATAGGGGGCTGCTGGGGTTGTCTCACTTTTGGATGCAGCCTCCAGAGGCCGTTAGGGGAATTGCAGTTTTTGGCACTTCTGCACAGGTTTCAGTTTTCAGCCCTGGAGGTGCCGCCTGATATGAGGTGACACTTTTGTCTTTGTCCTCTCACCGTCTGTGAGAGATGAGTATCCACCATGTGAGTCCCTCCCTCTCCACCAGTCGGTCAGACGTCTGCCCGTCCTCCAGTCTGGTTCGGCTAAAAGGGAGATTTTCCTTCCCGCTGTGGCAAAGGCCTTGCTCATTGGGGTTGACCGGTTGGTGGGATTTTCTCTGTACTTCGTGGTCTGTGCCTTCAAGTGACTGTTGTTGTGATTTGGTTGATCACAGAGACCTAAAAGACCTGGTGACCTCTAATTTCCTGCTTCTAAATCCAGACAGAGGTTGTTGTGCTCGGCCCTAAAACTCTTAGAAACAGCATCATCGTGGCTCCAGTGAAGCTGTGAGGAGTCTTTGAGCAGAATATATCATTCAGTGTGCACAAACAACCCTGTAGGTCTGTGAACTAAGCTGAGAGTGATTCTAGCTGCACGATTGTGAGTCAGTGTTATCAGACAAGTGCCATGAAAAGCCTCAAAGCCTCCAGTTAACCTGAAACGCTGCAGCACGAGTACCAACAGGAAGTAGAAAGAGAGCATGTTTGTCACATATTAGCTCCTCTTCACTGACTCCCTGTTAAATCCAAGATTTAAAATCCTCCTTCTGACAGACGAGGTCTCGAATAATCAGCCTCTGTCGTCTCTTAAAAAGCTTGTAGTACAAAGTTATACTGACAGAGCACTCCCTCCTCAGACTGCAGCCTTATTTGTTGTTGCTAGGTAGAATAGGAGGCAGTGCCTTCAGCAGTGCCTTCAGCTGTCTCTCAGTGGCCCATCTCCTGTGGACCAGCTCCCAGCTTGGATTCATGAGACTCCCCATTTAGTGTTTGTGTTTTTTCTCTAAAGCTTATTGTTAGAACTGGATCAGGTGTCTCTGAGCGTATCCCAGTAACACTGCAGTAGGAGGGCTGCTGGGAGACTTCATCATCTATCACCATGTGTTCTCTTTGAAAGCTACGTATTTGTTATATAAGATAACGTAATCAGGCACTGTTAGCATCTCTGTTTGAACACTTATTAATAGATATACATGACAACACACTGCCACAGTACTAAAATAGTTTAGCAAAATGCATTTAGAAACAACAATGTACACATCATGTAAGTTCATGTAAAGTTTCATCCAGAAACTTTACATGAACCTAAAGTGTTGTTTAGTTAGTGGGTGGATGGCTGAAGGGTAATCTTGGTTTCCCAAATGGGACAAACATTTGGGAATGTTTGTTTGAGAGGAAGAATAAACTGTTTGGATCAGTCAGGGGTTCGATGTCACATCCCTGAGCTAAAGTCTGATTTCCCTGATATGTGATCATCTGTAGTTTAACAGGAGAGCTGTCTTTACTTTGATCAAACCTCCTTCTCTTGTTCTAATGGAGATTCTGGATGTTCACAGGTATGATCCAGTGACATGATGGAGAGTTTAAAGATGCGGCTCGAGTTCCCCAGCCCTGTCATACAAGCCCAGATAAGAGGCGGACTCTGCTCTGTGACTCCTCCCATCCAAATGATACCAATGATCCTTCCCTTGTCTGATTCCACAGGTATGAGTGATTTGTTAATGATAGAGGTAAACTAAGTAGCAGCTCACACCGGCAGAAAATCTCTACCATTAACAGGAATTCAGCAATACTCATAAAAAAGTCTCCTGATAAGACAGAGTAAAGAGTAACGTAACTATTTGATAGAGTAACATGACTGTAAGGTGCACTGATACATGTGTGCAGCTGTTGGAGGATTTTAAAGAGACATGAGGTGAGTTTACAGTGTAACAAGATCCAAGACACAGAGTTACTTTGTATGTTTGTTGGCAACCACGAGGGTTTCTGAGTCACTCACACTCATGTGTTTAATATGTTTATGTAGAGGAGAGGCAGGTTTTACTGAACACACACAGACTCAGGTCCCTGTAGGCACATTCATTCATTCATTCATTCACTCATTCATTCATCCATTAATTCATTCATCCATCCATTCATTCATTCATTCACTCGTTCATTCGTTCATCCATTCATTCACTCATTCATTCACTCATTCGTTCATTCATTCATTCATTCATTCATTTACTCATCCATCCATCCATCCATCCATCCATCCACTCACTCACTCACTCATTCACTCATTCATTCATTCATCCATTCATTCATTCAATCACTTGTTCATTCATTCACTCATTCATCCATTCATTCATCCATTCACTCACTCACTCACTCACTCAGTCACTCACCCATCCATCCATCCATCCATCCATCCATCCATTCATTCATTCACTCATTCACTCATTCATTCATTCACTCATTCATTCATTCATTCATTCACTCACCCATCCATCCATCCATCCATCCACTCACTCACTCACTCACTCACCCATCCATCCATCCATCCATCCATCCATTCATTCATTCACTCATTCACTCATTCATTCACTCATTCATCCATTCATTCATCCACTCACTCACCCATCCATCCATCCATCCATCCATCCATCCACTCACTCACTCACTCACTCACTCACCCACCCACCCACCCATCCATCCATCCATCCATCCATCCATCCATCCATCCACTCACTCACTCACTCACTCACTCACTCACTCACTCACTCATTCATTCATTCATTCATTCATTCATTCACTCTGTAGTGTTGGTTTCTCTTCCTCTCATTGTTATTGTGAATAATGGTACAGAAGTGTGATTTTCTTGTGTTGTAGACGGTGAGAAGTCTTGTTGCAGCTGTCTTAAAGGAAAAAGGGTCAGATGGGCAAATCACCTGGTCCTGTGCTCAGGTGAGTTCCTGTAAGAGTCACATATGATCATTTCTTTAGTTACATGAAGTATAAAAGAGCAGGAACATCTGCGTCATGTGGTCCTGTGTTTTATCCTCAGTGACTTTGACACATCTGCTGTGAGGCTGACACCTCTGATCTCACAGTGTCAGCTTTGTTTTTATACACAGATATAAAATATGGATATGCACTGATAAACGATCATAGTTATAATATTTCTGACTGTCTGAGTCCAAATTGAATCAAACCTTGTTGGGATTGAATCAGTGCTGAGCCCGAGTGGCTGAACTGAGTGGGACAGATTGCATTCTCACGTGCACCTCTGTCTTTGTCCGTTTTCATTCAGGGCTTCAGTGCATGTGTGGAAATGGCACAGATCGTTTTGTTAAACTTCTGAAACACTGACTGCATCACTGTTGTTGTTCAGGGCCCAGCACTGGAAGCTTTGTGGCAGCAGTGCTGCAGTGACTGTGCTGTGGTGCGTTCAGCGTGCTGTGACACCTTGGTGTTATTGGTGGACCAGGGCCATGCAGACCTGGACTACATCCTCAATGGTGTCCTCAACCTCCTGCCTTCTGCAAGGTATGCAACGCGCAGTTGTTGGATGCCACGATCCTGCCTCAGAAAGCTCAGTTCAGCTGTTTGTCAATGAGTCTGACAGAGGCTCTGTAACCTGCATCCATGCAGCGTTACAGCCGCTGCACAAAGGCACAACATGAAAGATAGACCTCAGCAGGACGAGGTTGTGTATCAGCAGGACAAAGAAGGCTCTCTTTAGCATGAGAATGCTAACACTGTGAACTGAGAAGAGGTATGAAGAAGGCCGTGTATGTCCACTGTTACTGGCCATCGTCACCTACAAATTCAGTCTTTAAATCCCTTTAAAGGCCCACTCACACCTCGCCTCAGGTGACCTCAAAGGTCACATGATGGGTCGCGGAAAGGTCTCATAGTGGTTCAACCCTTAACCCTTGGTGTTGACAATGACCTACGCTTTTGTTTATACTCATGTGATGACGCACATGACAAATAGCTCGATGACCATCTCCAAGGAGGGAAACGCCCTGTAGGGTTTAAATATGTGGGTCTCTCCACCTTGTATAAGAAGTGAAACATCTTTAAAACTTAATCAAGTCCAGTCTCCTTCTTTTCCAGCTACCAGTGTGTAACATGGAGTCAATGCTTCCAGTGCAGGAACCCGACTGACAGTCTACAAACTGAGTTAGACACATGGAGGTCACAGCTTAGTCTGTGCTGAGGATAAATCCACGATGTCATTGCTCTCCATCAGGGCTCATGTGAAGTAAAGAAAATAGCTTTGAAAGTTCAAACGGGAAACATGAAAATGTTAAAGGTCACTGTTCCACAGTTCAGAGCTGGATGCTCTCTAATCTGGGCGCTAACCTAGTTGTGCAGCATAATGTAACTATTTGAAAACATTTGAAGCAATGAAAACGCTCACACTGTTAGTTTTTTCAGTTATTCTGACTCTGATGTCCAACAGACACACTCAAGGGTTGATAAAAGTCATTCGGCGATTGTTGGAGATGCAGGCTGACCAGAGCGATGGACACTTCACCTGTCCGTATTCTATCAGGTAAGTATCTCATGTCTAATATCTAGAGATGTTCAAACATATTGTCTTGTGTAATCTATCAAGCTACATATACCTTGTAGCTTACTGCTAGTCCAAAGAAGCAGCATTGGTCCACCACCCACTTGAAGTGCCGTAGGGGTCCGGTGCTCTGTCTGGTGGCAGTCAAAGGCCCTGGTGCTTCAGTCCCAGCTATAAACTGGCTCTTGGAGCATGAGAATCCCAAACTGGTGCATGAGGTTGATGTTGTGGTGGCAATCTCTGAACCAGAAGATAGACATTGGAGGTTCAGGAGCAGCAGGTTGAAGCGTCCTGTTAGGCTTGGCTATCTTCTGGCAGATATCGACAGGATGAGTCTAACTCTTGCAGAAGCTGAAGCAAAAACTCAAATGTACGAGGAGCTTGGTGAGGCAATGGAGCAAGACTTTTTGAGCTTGGTCCGTTTTGCCATCACTGTCGATCTATTCCTGGTGGGTGTTGTTATCGATGCTGTTTTGAGTAATTCTGCAGCTGCGTGGGAAACATTGGGAATGAGAATCAGCACCTCCAAGTCTGAGGCTTTGGTTCAAAGCTGAAAACAGTGGAGCACCCACTCCAGGTCAAGGACGAGCTGGCGCCCAAGTTGGAGGCGTTTAAGTATCTGTGGGTGTTGTTCACGAGTGAGGACAGAGTGACAGACGGTGCTGTGGCTGCAGTGATGGGGCCGCTGTAAGAACGAACAGGTTTTAACATTAAAAGTGATGTTTTGGTCCCAATATAGTGAGCTCTCCTCTTTTTAGTGTATAAAATCTGTCCTGTGGATGAATGCAGACTTCACCTCAAAGGCAAAGACACTCGTGAACATCCGTATAAAAATCAGCGGTGCAACAGAAAGATCTCCTCTGTCCAAATTGTCTGCCAGTGCTCTGAAACATCAACAGACTTTGAGTCACAATAAATAGAAGAAACTCCTGATTGTTTGCTTCCTTTGTGCTGGAACGTGGGGAGTGCTCTGATAGGCTGACGAGTTGGCGTGTATTGAAACTGAGGGTCTGGTAATGGCGTGCTGAAGCGTGACACATGTGGTCAAACAGGTTCCGTCATGTGAAGACTGGAAACACGGAGGAGTAGACATCTGGCCCACAGTGCAGGCTGTCACAGGCACAGACGTGAGCTTCCTTCCTGCACTTGGAAAATGATTGAACAGGCACACAGCACTTCATTCAAAGGCTGATCTATAATGGTATCAGTGGATGCATTAGTGTGTGTGCAACTGCTAACGTTTTGTCTCTCACACTCGACTCTGGTTAGAGGTACGTGTGAGTACACCATATTTTAAGCATGTTTTCATCCTCATGGCAGCTACGTGACATTTTGCCTTTAGATTGTCACTGTGGGAGTGGGTGTATAAATCCAGTTTGTGTGGAAACAGTATGGATGTTGGAGGACTATTTATATGACTGCATTCTGCAAAAGTGACGATGTGTAGCCAACAGTAAAGGATCGATGCTTTAAAATAACACTGTCAATAGTTTTTAGTGTTGACAGTTTGCACTTGTTCTTTGGAGAACTTGTAATTCAGTTTTATTCATACAGCAACAAATCACAACAACAGTCGCCTCAAGGTGCTTTATATTGTACAGTATATCCTATAATAACACAGAGAAAAACCCAGCAATCATATGACCCCCTATGAGCAGCACTTTGGCGACAGTGGGAAGGAAAAACTCCCTTTTAACAGGAAGAAACCGGGCCCGGGGCACCATGCAGTACCTCTGGTCATCATCACCGTATCACACATGTATTGACCTGTTGGCATCGCTGTTTGTTTTCTGCAGGAGTTGCTGTTGGATGAGCTGATGATGGGCGTGGCCTTGCTCTTGTTGGAAGCCCCTTCAGATCAGCTGACCAGCCTTCTCAGACTTGGTAAAGTGATTATTTTGGACAAAGCTCTGCTGGCTTTAGCTTCCTTTAAGAGACTTTGAAGCAGTGAAAGAATTAGTGGGAACAAAACTAGGTTGTGTGTGCAGGTCATGGTTGGAACCTCACAGAGCTTTGTGTCCTACGTGAGATATTCTTTCTCTCAACAGAGCACTGAGTTTGGTCCCTGAACAAGCGGAGGCGTCGCCCTGGTTGAGTCCGGTCCTGATTCTCCCCGTGTTGCAGCTCCTGTCCTGCTTGGGTCTCACTGAGCCGCTGTCTGACCACAACACACACAGCACCAACCACAGGCTGGCTCACAGCCTGCTGCACAGAGTTAGCAGGCCCGCAGATAAACCCCAGCAGGTAACCCAACAGGTAGCCTAGCAGGTAGCCCAGCAGTTAGCCTAGCAGGTAGCCCAACAGGTAGCCCAGCAGGTAGCCTAGCAGGTAGCCCAGCAGTTAGCCTAGCAGGTAGCCCAGCAGTTAGCCTAGCAGGTAGCCCAGCAGTTAGCCTAGCAGGTAGCCCAACAGGTAACCCAGCAGGTAGCCCAGCAGTTAGCCTAGCAGGTAGCCCAACAGGTAGCCCAGCAGGTAGCCTAACAGGTAGCCCAGCAGTTAGCCTAGCAGGTAGCCCAGCAGTTAGCCTAGCAGGTAGCCCAACAGGTAGCCTAGCAGGTAGCCTAGCAGGTAGCCTAGCAGGTAACCCAACAGGTAGCCTAGCAGGTAGCCCAGAAGATAGCCTAGCAGGTAGCCCAACAGGTCGCCTAGCAGGTAGCCTAGCAGGTAGCCCAGCAGGTAGCCCAACAGGTAGCCCAGCAGGTAGCCTAGCAGGTAGCCCAACAGGTAGCCCAGCAGGTAACCCAACAGGTAGCCCAGCAGGTAGCCTAGCAGGTAGCCCAACAGGTAGCCTAGCAGGTAGCCCAGCAGGTAGCTTAGCAGGTAGCCTAGCAAGTAGCCCAACAGGTAACCCAACAGGTAACCCAGCAGGTAGCCCAACAGGTAACCCAACAGGTAGCCCAACAGGTAGCCTAGCAGGTAGCCTAGCAGGTAGCCCAGCAGGTAGCCTAGCAGTTAGCCCCAGGCCTGTTTCTCACATTCAGTTTTTGGTCTTTCTTTAAGGTTAGCCACATAGTTTAAACACTGTTACAATAGTGCAGGTAGCTGTTAGGTGGTGAGTGGACAGAGCATTAGAGCATAGACGACATCCATCCAAAAATACTGTTTCCCTCTCAGTGTCATAGCAACAGGGCTGTCTTTACTGCCTCTTCTTCAGGGTCAGCATCCAGTCTCTGGAGTGTTGTTCCTCTGGGATGCTCTGCTTGATCCTTAAATTACACTTCATTAACATTCATGGTGCATCTGTAGCTTTGCTCTTTGTTCTTTCTCATTTGTTTCTCATGAATCTGTCTCCCTCAGCCTGCCCCATCACTGCCTCTGTCTCTGAGTTCCTGGTATAGTGAGCTCAGCGTGTCTTTGTCGGTACTGCGCAAAGTGGCCAACAATCCAGCAGCAGCGACCGATTGGCTGTTGGCGGTCAGCTCCGCCCTCTCGTCCAGCCAGCGCCCGTCCTCCTCTCTTGTCCTGATTGTGACTTATCTCATAATCATGGGTGAGGAAAACATCTGCCAGCTGGCTTTGAAAGCAAGCCAGGCTGTCGCTGCTGCCGACCCCTGCCAGGTAGATAACCCACACAACTGGTTCTCTTAAATCTGTGGCCTGAATATAAAGTAATGCATGTTGTTCCCTCTGACATGTAGATATGTTGTATGTAAGGCAGCTAGCTCGTGTTTGTCTTTCTAAGAGCAGTAAACACATGTTGATAACCTGGTGTTTTGGCACCAACACATGACTTTGAAATGGTTCAGATCAGCAGGAAGATAAAAGCTGTCACTGCTGTGTGATTGCTGCTAATCTGCTGCCGTATAAAGGGAGAGGTTAGGGAGTGCTCTAAGGGGACAGACTTCCCTCTGGACTTGTGTTGGAGTCACTAGCTGCAGATGAAGTGTGAAGTTTACCCCTCATTGTTTCATTGTACCCCTAATGTTTGGTTGGTGTGTTTGCTGATGTGGGCGTTTCCCTCTGCAGGTCCCGCCCCTCATGCTGCTTCTTTTGTTCAAACTGACCAAAGAAAAGAGTCCCGTCCTGGCTCACGCTGTTCTCACAAGCCTGCCAAACCTCGGCACTCATAAGGTACGCAGCACGACTAAGAAGAACCTGTACTGACTGTGAGCGTCTGGAGACGGGGCTGGAACATCAGCAGCACCTTTCTACTTCATCTGAGCGCTCACAGTGTGTTTTAGTCCATCATACACACAGATGAGCTTTTATCTGTGGGGTCATCCAGGTCATGTAGTCTGAGGAGCTTTTCTTCATCCAGGAGGCTTCTAGAGTTTAAAAACCAGTGACCCGCGTGTCCCAAATACCCGCATGTGAGCACAATCCACCAATAACAGTGAATAACTGAAATGAACACGGACAGTGTTTCTTGTACCCAGTTTGTAGGAGCTGGGATTGGACCACAGCAGCCTCTGTGTGGGATAGATGCAGTGCTCTGTAGTATAAAGCACTCTGTCAGTGAGCTGGACTCTCCAAACCAGCAGTCATCGTCTAACATCTGCCTTCTTCAGCTGTAACCGTGTGTTTCTCTTGTAAACTTGGCTCTGATCATATGTGCTGTAATATTCCAGCTTTGCTTCCCGATCGTGCTGCACAGTCTGCACATGCTGGCCGGCTCCCCCAAGCTGAGAGCAGTGGGACTGCGCCTCATGACCGCTCTGTGGAAGAAACAGGTTTGCAATAATAACGCATTACCATAAATGTCATATTCATGTGTTCAAAGCTTCTGTTTGTCTTTGATTGTGTGCTGCTTTGGTCATGTCTGTAAGGACCGGGTCTACCCAGAGCTGCAGCGTCTAATGAGCCAGCAGGACAGCAGGGTGGTGCTGGGGAGGGACGCCCAGTGGGAGCAGATCCTGGCCAGGGCCGCCTGTGTCAGGGACATCTGCAGAGAGAGGTGGGGCCTCCCATACTTACAGAAACAGTGGGCACTTCCTGCATTCACTGGTTCATTCATTCAGTGGACTTTGCATGCACAGTGCAGACAGTGTGAGCTTCCAACACCAGGACTCTTCATCTTCCCTTCTGATGAGTAATAATCACTGACTGGACTCTTCATAGATGTTTCTGCTCAACAAGCTGATAAAAGTTCAGAAAAATCTTTGTTTTTTCAGTCACATCAACTTTGCTTGTTAAGATAAATGAATGCACTTTGTAGCTTTGCAGTGAATGAAGCCTCAGCTCGACGCTCCACTGAGTCCCTGTTTCTCCAAAAATCAGCAGGAGTCCAGTTTGAAATCTTTCAGAGCAGCTACACGTGACTGAATCCAGAAGGATCAAAGTCTTACAAAGTTCAGATCAAACAGAGAGACTGCGAGGCAGCTAACTTCCTGTCTCTGCCAGACTATCAAAATAAAAGCATACATTTGAAGCAAAAGAAATCAAACTATTATTATGTCAGTCTGTAAGCATTGCTTCCCATATAATACAACTCTAAGCAAGTGAGCCATAACTTTATACTTTTAACCTTCAACCCAAAAACTATGTTGATCATATAAACTCCACAAACTGCATCCAGGCTCCTGCACACGTCCTTTACATGTTAGCTGTTAGCTAATGCTTGTCAGTGTTTGTGAACTGGCCTTTATGTGTGTTGATGAAATCAAACAATGATTTTATTTGATTATTTCCTTTGTTCTAACCAGCTGGTGCACACTGCTCATCGTCCCGGGGCCTGTTACACCTGCTAACATGTACATGCAGCTTTGTTAGCATTAGTGAAAACCTGGGAAACCCTCTGGATGGATGCTACAGCACAAATTTAGCAAATCATTGAGCTGTTTCTTGTTCTCACAAATGCTTACGTTTGCTTTTATTGTAAAACATTTGCAGCCAGAAGAGTTTGCAATGATAAGAAGCTGTGTTTGCATTTACTTACTTACACGTGTCCTGGCACTTTTAATGCTTTTTTTTAATAAAAATGGTAACAAAATGAGAAGAAACACATTTTCCACTTTGTCCACGCTGATGTGTGTGTTAACCAGGCCTTACCAGCATGCAGGGGACATGGTGGCTGCCATTTCACTCACTTTAAAACAGTGCAACAGACCAGACCTGGCAACCCCGGCTGCTCTCGTCCTGCAGGGACTACAGGAGCTGTGTCGAGCAGAGGTACCTCGTCTGTCTCCATTTGTCTCTTTAAATTCAGGAATCATCTTTTTTCTGCATCATAACTTTTGAATCTTTTCCAAAGTTCTGGTCTTAAAAGAAATGTTTCTTTCTCAGGTGGTGGATATTATCTCAGCATGGAGAACTGTTTGGCCTGAGCTCAGCTGTCACTCACAGCCAGAGGTGGTTCAAGCCATCGCTGAGCTTTTGGCTCTGGTGCCTCAGCTCACAGTTAAATCAGAGCAGTACGAGGTGCGTCGTAACGTTCATGTTCCTCTGTGTTGAGGAGCTAACAGAGTGACACAGGAACTCCACCAGGTTCTGTTTTTCTCTGTGGTTCTGTCTGTAAACAGGACTCTCACCAGCTGTTTGTATCACCTCACTGTAGAGTCACATCTCTACATCACTGTGTTTGGTAGCTAAAGTTAGCACATCAATGTAAAGTTGTGTAGAAGCACAAAGTACAGACGTGTGAGGGTCCAGTCCTCAGAGTCCTGCTCTGCTCGGACTTCACAGTAACTAATAAATGGATCAGCGAGTGTGAGCCTCTTTTTAAAAACAGACGTTTTGGTAATTTGTTGCTCTGGAGGATCCAACACAGCAGCTGAGGCCGTCCCAGCAGATGAATCCTAGACCATGCAGTGCTGCTTGTTGGAAAGCTCTCCTCCTCTCTAACAATGATATGGCAGTACAGCTTAGGTTTGCAAAGTGGCATCTAAACAAACACAAGACCAAAGGCCAAAACCAAACATACGTATTAGCACAGGACGCCTGATAGGGATGCTTTTGGGTTGCAGCCACAGGACCTGTGCAGCACCTTGCAGTCACTGAGTCAGACACAAACTTCTCTGCTGTGTGAACTGAAGCTTAGAGAAAATCGCTTCATGCAAAATGCCAAAGATCCAGAGCACAGCAGCAACTTTCATATACATGAAAGCTGATTCTGGGTTTCATTAAGAGCGGCGTCCACCTTCACTGTGTTTAAAGGAAATGTCGTGCAGATCGTGCTTTAGGTCAGTGCAGCGATTTGGCTGAATGAAAGTCTGCAGAAAACATAAGAAAAGGTTGGAAAACTCTGTTGATTCTAGTGTGTGTGTGTGTGTGTGTGTGTGTGTGTGTGTGTGTGTGTGTGTCTGTGTGTGTGTGTGTGTGTGTGTGTGTGTGCATTAAATGTGCATTAAAATGACTTCTTATTTTTTGTCATTAGAAATTAAAAGAAGAGGTGGTCAGCATTCTCTGGACTTATGCTCTGAGCGAGGTCTGTATATACTGTATCCACACACAGCTGACATGATGACTCCTACATGCACAAATATGCTGTGATGTCACATAAGTTTCATCCTCTTGTAGGAAACAGAAACATGTGTCTGCACCTTTGTGTTGTAACAGGATCCAGAGGTGGCCAGCTGTGGCTACAGGGCTTTGGCAGCCTTTCCTGAAACAGATCACACCATCAACCACCTTCCTGAGGCAGTTAAGAGTCCTGCTCCACTCTCATAACAACATCAGAACAGTTTCTAACACATTAGCCAGATCATTTTGCAATGTTTCTTTATTAATTGTCCTCAGACGTTAGTCAGGTGTAACTATGAGGCACTAGTTAATGAGGAAGCTGATGTTTCAGTTACTTTAGCGTGTTCAGAAACGTCCCTATACGCCGCCGTGTGTCAGCTCTTTCTTCTCTTTGATTGGAAGGCCCGACCACCTGCAAAGCTCCCTGAAAACGAAGAAGATGAACAGAGTAAAGAAAAGGAGGAAGATGAGAAGGATCTCTCCGTCCCAGGCTCATCTTATGTGAAGCTGATGACTCTCACCACCTCGTCTGTTCTTCCAGGTAAACTGGAGCAGCCAACAAACCAACAGGTCGTATCCTGTCGTCCCGACAGAATAAACTGCTTCTAGAGATCCATCCAGGATCTACTCTCGAGACAATGAGTCTGGGACAACAGCAGGACCCGACATAATCCACGTCTACTGTTTAAGAAGCGTTCAGTGATCAGCGGTCTGTAGATATGGGGAATGCTAAAGGCACGAACACTGAACCGTCCTGGCCATCAAACCACGGCCCGATAACTCGCCTCTCCACGACACAGGAGCTACTGAAGCTGTGGAGGCACATGAGCCAGTACATGAGCAAAACTCTGAAAAGCATTAGAAACAACACAAAAGCTCAGCTGCTGGTTCGTAGGGCTGCTATCGTGTCATTCTGACAGTACAAGAGCACTTAAGACTAGGCAGACCAACCTGACTCTGTGCCCCATTCATGCACACTGACCTGCTTGTTACTGTGCTTCAGTGCACTGATAACATTCATCAGGAACTGTGGGAGACAGTACTGGAGTGTGCAGTGTCCCAGCTTCTGTCTGCAAAGGCTTCAATCCCCAAAGCCAGCTCATCACTAAGAGGTGATGTCATCAAATGTCATCCTGTAGATGACATCAAGCTGTATGGGAGGAGTCAGTGAGATCCACCTGGTGAGGCCAGCAGGATGAAGATCAGTCAGAGCCAAATCCGTGCAGATGCTGAAACAGATGCTGAGAAGCCCGATGAATGGTAGAAAGATCCAGATGCTTAGAGGTGAGCTGTGGTAGGAGGGAGTCTACCACGGCTGCAGACTGTGCAAAGGTGCTACGGACATTTTCCACCACGTAGTAGCAGGATGGAAGATGCAAGCTGGGATAGCATAAACTCAAAGCACAACCAGGAAGCTGTAGTGTATAGAAACACCCGCGCCACATGTGGACTAGAAGCCCCGTCGAGCCGGTAGTAGGAGTAAGGGTCGGGGGTGCTTCAACTTCCAGAGTAGCAGCGACTGGAGAACAAGAACAAAGTGGTCTTAGTGGCAGTAGGAGCGTTAGAGGCTGTAACCCTGAAAGCAGCTTCCAGGAGAGCGCAGTCCTGGGACCGCTAAGATACTTTAGGAACACATGTACGCTGCATGATGTTACAACATTTTTGTTTAGCACAACTGTTCATAACCATCAACATCACAGCTGTTTGAGCTGTTTGAGCTGCACAGAAACAGACATCAGGTGTTTGGTGTGTTTCCTGCTGGAGAGATCGTGGATCTGTCACATCTGCGTGTGATACTGAGTAATGCTGATGATGCATTGATGGTGTTTCTTTTATGTTTCCAGCCTTCGAGCTCTTCTTGACGTCACTGGTGAGGCAGGAGATGAGTCAGATGCCGCGGGGAATCTACTTCTCAGCCCTGAGGGGGGGTAACCTCCGCTCAGACCAGGGTAAAACGGTGGCAGGGATCCCGTCGTTCATGCTCAAGACCTACGAGAAAAACAAGCAGCCTGGGCTGAAGCCAGGACTGGCAGGTGACCCAGTGACACCTCTCATTTAGTTGGTGTCAGTGATGTCGACTGTGTGGTGTCGTTGAACGTCACTATGAACATGTTGCTGCTTTGCCTTTAAACTCTGTAAAATCTGTCAGTCAGCATATCAAAGTTGTGTTTCTTAAATTGGTGAGGAAGAGAGAATATGTGGAGCTACAGGAAGGGACGTCTTTCTGAGGAGAGGTTTGGAAGATGAAGATATTCTGCAGATTTAATCTGTTTGGTTCTCATAAAGCCAGGACATGGTGGAGATTTCAAACAGTGTGTCTGTACCAACACGTCACTGTTGGAAGCACCATTATAACTCAGCCTCTCTGTCTGTGGTGCAGCTGGGCTGCTTCTGTCGTACAGTCTGTCTGTGCAGACCGATCGTGCTGGGAGACCCATCAGCCGCTTCCTCGTCAGCCGCAGTTACCAGCAGACGCTGACAGCCCTCGTTCATGAAGTACGTGTTGTCTTCTTCCATTGCTTTCTCTCTTGTTCTTTGTCGTGCACGCAGAGCTTGAAAGAGGAACTGTTTCCTTCTTCTGTGTTTTGGTGCACAGGTCAACATCCAGCCCTCTGAGTGGCACCGTGCCCTCCTCCTGCCACAGGCCTGGAGGGGCTTCATGAGCCGAGCTTTCTACGCCGTTATGGAGGTTTGTGCAGGTGTTACAAAAGCAGTACTGAGTGCTTCATAGAAATAAATGGTGTGGACAAAGAATTCAGCAGACTAAAATGCACATCGTGAAGCGTGACTTCACCAGCTGGTAGTTCTGCCCTTTCCATGTGGCACCAGGACACAGTAAGACATACTGGGTGATGTGCAGCCTAACTGGAACCTACACAACACAAATGTCAGCCAGTCTGTCCTCCACAGGCCTCAGAGACCTCTGATCTTACAGTAAAGGCCTCTGATCTTACAGTAAAGGCCTCAGAGGCCTCTGATCTTACAGTAAAGGCCTCAGAGACCTCTGATCTTACAGTAAAGGTCTTAGAGACCTCTGATCTTACAGTAAAGACCTCAGAGGCCTCTGACCTTACAGTAAAGGTCTTAGAGACCTCTGATCTTACAGTAAAGACCTCAGAGGCCTCTGATCTTACAGTAAAGGCCTCAGAGACCTCTGATCTTACAGTAAAGGCCTCAGAGACCTCTGATCTTACAGTAAAGGTCTTAGAGACCTCTGATCTTACAGTAAAGACCTCAGAGGCCTCTGACCTTACAGTAAAGGTCTTAGAGACCTCTGATCTTACAGTAAAGACCTCAGAGGCCTCTGATCTTACAGTGAAGGCCTCAGAGACCTCTGATCTTACAGTAAAGACCTCAGAGGCCTCTGATCTTACAGTAAAGACCTCAGAGGCCTCTGATCTTACAGTAAAGGCCTCAGAGGCCTGTGACTTTACAGTAAAGGCCTCTGATCTTACAGTAAAGGCCTCAGAGGCCTCTGATCTTACAGTAAAGGCCTCAGAGGCCTCTGATCTTACAGTAAAGGCCTCTGATCTTACAGTAAAGGTCTCAGAGACCTCTGATCTTACAGTAAAGGCCTCAGAGACCTCTGATCTTACAGTAAAGGCCTCTCAGGGTTTGGTTTCTGTTGGCAGGGTCGACGTGCTGAGTTAGAGATGCTCCAGAAACAAGGCAAAGAGGATCCACAGGAGCTGCAGTACAAGCATCACTCTGCCTGGCTGTGGTGAGAACCACACTCATACTTGCTTGTATATGTGTAGACTGTGTGTATATAAATGGTAGTGCTTTTGTACAAGGTCTCTAATCTTACTGTAATGACTGTAGTGTGTGTGTTTCCCTGCTGTGTGGACCAAACTTTACATCAACACTTTGTGGTAACACCTGCACTATGTAGCCAAAATAACTGGTTCTGAACCAGCAACCTCCTGACCAGTAGACGACCTGCTCTCCCTCCTGACCATGAAGAAAGTGAATCATGGTTTTCAGGCCTGTCAGTCACAGGTGTATAAAGTCTGTGGCTCGCTGTCAGGAGCTCAGGAAGTTCCTGGACGCTGTCGTGATCGGAACAAGCATCGTTGGAAAATGTCGTGTTCACGCTTCTGCGTCTCGCAGTCCGATGGAGGAGTCTGGTTCAGCAGTTATCAGGAGACTGATACTCGTCTGACTTTGGTGGTGGAGGGATGATAGTGGGGCTGTTTTTAGAGGTTGGGCTCAGCTACTTAGTTCTGCTGAGAGGAATTCTTAATACTTCCAAATACCAAGACATTTGGGACGATTTCCTGCTCCCAACATGAACGTGTGCACAGGAAGAACCTGACTGGCCTACAAAGAGTCCTGACTTTGACCCAGCAGAACATCTGTGGGATGAATTGGAGCGGAGACTTATTTAGAAAGCATGGAGGGAAGCAAACAATCCACCAAAGAAGACCCAGGACTTTGATCCAGGATTTTAGCTCCTCGGACAAGAACAGGAGGACATTCCTGTCCCAAGGTCCAGTCGAAGACATTTACAGACTGTTACAAAGATGCTACGGCGTCTGTCTCAGCGCTACACCATCAAACTTACGTTCTCCAGACTTAGTTTCCCCTAAAATGTTAGTTTTTCTCAGTTTAAACATGTGATTACATTTAATCTGTAAATCATCCTGTTTCATTTACATGTGAGACGCCGTCCTGATGTTTTTGTATTACGGTTGTAAATAGACTAAAGAGCTGATGTGCATCACTGCTTTAACAGACACTGGTCACCATCTTCATCACGTTCTTCATCTTTTTAATGTGTTGTTATTATTTTTCTGACACAGGGCCAGAGATCAGCTGGCAGATGTCATCAAAGCTGCTACAAAGTGAGTCCCCTGCTCGCTCTGTTTCATAGGAAACGTTTGGTGAGCAGAGTAACCTGATGTGAGCGCTGTGACTTTCTGTGGGTCGTTTCAGGGACAGTCCTGTTGTTCAGGGAAACGCCATCTTGGCTCTGAGCGGCCTCGCCGCTGTTCTGGCGAAGTATGAGAGCAACCTGCCCACTGATGGTGACGGCAGCCTGGGGGTGAGACGCCGCAGGGTCCTGTTACACAGTTGCTATTTCATCATCATAGAGATGCTGAGCTCAGTGCTGTTGGACTCGATAGGCTGGACCAGAGTTCGTGGCCACAGGAAGCTGGTTGACCATGGTGCTGGACACCCTGCTCAGCATCAGCAGCAGCAGCTTCAAGTCCAAAGGACGAGTTTTCCCCTGGTTTCTACACGTGAGTTTCATCAGCTTTTACATAAGAAACCGTGATTGGCAGATGATTCGAGTTCTTTAAGAGTCGTGACAGTGACGTGATGAAACAGAATCAGCTGTTTCTGAGCCTCACACTATGAACACTTTACTGACCCTCAAAAGTAAACATGCAGTGATTCACCTGCCCCATAAACCACATGTTATTGTAAATAAACACGAGCTCCGTGTGATTGTCCGTCTGTTAACTGCAGCCTGCTGGCTGCTGTGGTTCAGAGACGCTGATGTGGCTGCTGTAGCTGCAACACCAGCGTGTGTGTCAGATTAACACTGTTGGATTTGTTAGTGTGGAGCAGCTTTTATCACTCTGAGCTCTGAAAGTGTTCATCAGTGTGAGTGAGGGGAGCCGCTGACTGTCTTTAGCACCTGTGCTAACACTTTCAGCACTCGGTGCCTTTCCAGACGTGCAGACGTGCTAGCGGCACTAATGCATCCCCATGGCTTCAGAGATGTTTGAAGCTGCACTTTATCCCGAGCATGCAGTGAACCCAAAACAACTTTATTTTGATGACTTTCTCACAAAAAGAAGCAAAACAAGCCTGAAACATCGCTGCATCGACACGTAAACCAGCTGGAGTGTGTTAGCATCAATATTCCAGTAAACGTGGTTCTCACAGCTCAGCGAGTCTTTGCTCTCTAACACATGTTGCTGTTGGCTGCACAGTTGTTGTGAATATAAAGTTGCTTTCTTGCATTGATTACTTTCACCCTGTGCTGCCTCCTCAGCGCTCCTACTCGGGTGAGAACACAGCGAGCACCATAGCGCGCTCCTGTGCGAGCCTCGCCCTGTCGCTGCTCGTCTCCGTGCTCGTGGTGCGGCAGCGGGACGGTCTGACCCACATCCTGTCGGCACTGCGGGCCGGCCTCCCGGGCTCCCCCACCGCAGACGACTCCCAGGCCGTCCAGTTCCACTCCGGGCTCGGTCTCGGCATGGTGCTGTCCACCCTGCTGCACCAGCGCCTCAGGTACAGAGTCTGCAGGAGGAGATTCTGATGTGAACCAACAGCGTAACGCTTACTGACTGCCTGTGTCCTCTGTCAGTGATGAGTCTGCTCAGAAGGATGCTGATCTCCTCTTCGGCCCTCTGGATGCTCTGGAAAGTTCCTCTTTCAACCCCAACCTGGAATACAAGTACGTCCTCTCGTGTTTGCAGAGAGCAAACTGACATCACATGGTTGGTAGGAAGCTGGAAGATTCAGCCGTTACCAAGGCTGCATTTCTGCTGCTCAATAAAAGAGCTCGTTTGGCACATTTACTCTTTTTCAACAGACACATCTGGAAGCTTGTTAGGAGTTAATATTCAACAGTGAAACAGGGGTTAGCATATTAAATGTGCTCTTCCATGTTCTCGCCTTCTTTCCTCAGCACTGGCTGTATACTGGGTCTGGGTCTAGTGCTGTCTGCCTTCTGCAGCAGCGGACAGAGGAGTCGACATGTCCGTGTCAGCCTGACACTCGACAAGCTGCTGGCCAACCTGCAAGACTGCAGTGGACGAGGATGCATGGTGCAGGAGGTACAGCAGCCCTGCACACGACTCGCACGCTGACGCCAGAGCCGAGGTCCTGAAGTCTCTGACGCAGGAACAAGTCTGTGATTGTAACTCTGCTCAGACACGTTTGTGACAGAAGAAGCTGAAATAGTCGTTTTGATGAATTATCTACTAAAGACAGTTTCTGCTACATGAACATGAAACGAGCTAAAACTTTGAGCCTGATGCTGATGTGTGAACTTTGACCTATGACCTCGAAGCACTAAAATGTGTATCTTATGATGTTTACCGTACGATTGGAACAGATTCGGCTTCTATAAGCTGTGAAAACGTGTCGTCGTGACCTTGTAGAGCAAATAAAAAGTGTGTAACACAGATAAGGTTTGTTTACTGTCCAAGGTGGAGACGCTGCACGGCCAGTGTGGGGTGAAGGTTGAAAACTGTGCCGTATAAAGTTTTCACTGACCTTCACATGTGTGTGTGTGCAGGTGTTGGCGTACTCTGTGGCGTGTGTGAGCGTCTCAGCGTTCAGCGCAGGTCTTATTGACGCCGCCAAGGCCGAGGAGGTCACGGACACGCTGCGCAGCCTGACTGAGGAGAGCCAGCAGGTCAGTAGGAGAGCTGATGGGGTCATTCTGGCTCCAGCAGCTCTTTGTGGTTTCATTGATGACCCTGTGTCCCCAGACCCCGGGCTTCTCCCTGGCTCTGGGGTTAGCGGTCCACGGGCTGTCGGTGTGCGGCCACGGCAAAGCAGAGCACGTCCACCCTCACCTGCTCGCAGCCTGGATCAAAATCTT
This sequence comes from Neolamprologus brichardi, assembly GCF_056152115.1. Taxonomy (NCBI): domain Eukaryota; kingdom Metazoa; phylum Chordata; class Actinopteri; order Cichliformes; family Cichlidae; genus Neolamprologus; species Neolamprologus brichardi. The sequence goes on along the minus strand of NC_142106.1, from coordinate 55,005,011 downwards.
ACTGGCTGAGGTACAAAACCTCACTTTCTACATCTCAGCCTAAATGTTCATGTAAACGATGTCCAATCACGTGAAAGGATGTTTGGGGTCCCAGCGCTGACCTTTGTGTTACAGGGCTGTCCCACCATGCAGCGGCTGGCTGCTGTCAACGGGCTGGTGGCGTTGGTGGGATCAGAGAGTTACCTCGTTCAGGTAAGACGCCTGCAGCTTCATGTTATCACCTGCTGTTGTGTTTCTGAGGATGTCTTTGTGGTTTCAAGCATGTGGAGCCATAGATGATCGAGCTCATGTGACCCTGTAAGGTTTGAGGAATCACCATGGTTACCATAGGAACACACTGGCAAACCCAGTATTTAAAAAGATGTGATGGATGCAGATCTGTGTCTTCTGTGCAGCCATGTGAAGCGTCCCCGTGTTCATAAAGAGATGCAAACACACCTTTAGTTGAATGAATGAATGAATGAATGAATGAATGCTTTATTGGCCATATGCAGGTTGCCCCGCAGAGGAATGGGACCCCCCCCCCCCCCCCCCGACTTACACACATAACAAAGACATCACATGGGGATACAGTCGGAGATCGGCAGCGTTACAAAGAAAACACTGAAAAAAGTACACAACAATGGGAAAGTACAAGAGGAAAAAAAGAGACCTCTACTCATGCTGGGCACCTATGGGAGAACAGCATGAGAACAGGAAACAAAAAAAACTCCTCTGCACAGAGAGCACATAAATGTCCAACATAAACATAACATAACATAAACATAACACATAAATGTCCACAGTACAACATTGGAACACGTGACCACAGGGTTGGGTAGAGGGTGAGGAGTAATCCGAAGGAAACACAGCAGTCCTCCTGCACAGCGCTACCATTCCAGCGCGACACCCAGACCCGCCGTGTTCCCCCACAGGAAACAAGCTTTGAAGGCGTATGGAGAGGGAGGGGGATGAGTGCGTGCTTATCAGTATAAGTGTGTGCGTGTCCAGAGTTCAGCTGAGACAGTGTCCTCCGCTCTATCTAAGTAAACAGTCTGCTAGCCAACCCAGGTGGGCTTGGGATGGGAAGAATAGTCATCACACAGTCATCATCAGGGAGTTGTTGTTGTTGCACCAGCCTTGTGGGGGTTTGAACAGCCGGTTCCGCTCTCTCAATTCTCCGATAAGTCAGGGCCATGCCAGCTCTGATCAGCAAGAACCCTGTTATCATGGTTCCGAATAGGTAGATATCTTCAGCGTCCTCGATCGACAGTCCCGCCAGGCACATGACTCTCCATGTCTGCCACCCGTCCATCGTGTATCCGGCAGGGAAAGTCCCTCCAGGGCACTCGGGCTCTCCCGAGCCCAGACTTCTCGTTGAGAAGAGGGTGTCAATAGCATTCAGAGACCAGTTGATCAAATCCATAATTCTCTTTTAGGTTTTAGAGAACAGACTGTGAGAGACTGTTCCAGGGAAAGTAATGCACATGAGACAAGACAAGGACACAAGAGGTTAAGCAGGGAAGATAAGGGGAAGGAGGAGAGGAGAAAAAAGTGCAGCTGAAGTTAGCGACAGTGATGCTGATTCTCTGATGCAGCTGAAGAGCGAGACGGAGCTCGTGTCCAAGCAGCAGAACAGGCTGAATGAAGTTATTCGGGCTGTCACACAGGTAAGAGTTTACTTATCACATATTACTTTACTCTGATTACTACACACGATACTCTCCCCTCTGCTCGCTCCTCAGAGCGTCTGTTTCAGCCACTTGTCGGCTCTTTGGTTGCAGATCATCACGTTCTCTGGAGCCATCGGTTTGCAGTCCAACAGCGCCTGTTTGCTGGGACATTTGCACCTGGCCCACATGTCCAGCAGTCACAGTCACACAGCAGGTAACACAGGAGTCAGTGGGCGGAGCAGAGCTGGATGCAGCGTTAGTAACACTTTAAAATGATCTACTGGGCACTAACTACTTTGATCCAACTCCCAGTTCCTCCAGATTTCAGTTACCTCTCAGAGAAAAGTGTCGTCAGATCCACGACGGAGTTCGTCACAGAAGCTGGACAAAAAGGTTTGTGACATCTACAGAGGTCGTTGTGTTTGAAGCTGTAACTCTGTAACATCGTCTCTCTCTGGGCGCAGGTCCTCAGTCCTCCCATCCAGGCCTGGTTAAGACCGCTCTCACCGCTTTGGCGTCAGTCGGCGCCTCTTTCCAGTATCCGCCCATCAACTGGAGCGCCGCTCTTTCTCCTTTAATGAGGATGAGCTTTGGTAAGAGTTGTCGCTCAGTGCTGTCCGTGAAGCCACAGATCCTGTTCAGTCGATGTTGTTGTTGTGTTTTGTAGGAGAGGATGTGCAGCATCAGTGTGTTGTCCTGGCAGCCTGTCAGACCCAGTCCTCCCACAGCGCTGCTCTGTTTTTGGGCTCCTGGTTGTCGCCTCCCCTGGTCCACAGTCTCAGTGTAAGTTCAGTTGGGTATTAGCGCTGTGACAGCTGATATTCAGTCTCCATCAGGTTTATAGGCTGGTCCACTTGAATCTGTTGTTTCTTGATATCCAGCTTATATTTGAACAGGTTTCTTTAGGTGTTCTTAACAGAAACAGGAGCATCTACTGCCTCACCTCTGAGCTCAGCTGTTTCTCAGTCGTACAGCAGCTGAAGAAATGTCTGAATAATCAGCGTTTGGCTTCTAAAGCTGAACAGATGCTCTTTAACCACGACACACATCCAGTCTGTCTCTGCTGTAGGAGACGTGCTGAGTCCAGTACAATGATGAAGGCTTCAGAGATCCTTACTGGCTGTCTGTCTCCCCCAGTACCAGACCCGGGCCCACCTCTATGAGACTCTGGGCTCGTGGATGAAGCACGTGACTGAGGACAAGCTGCAGGTGTATGTGGAGAGTTTGGGGGTGCAGCAGTTTGAGGAGGACCTCCGACCCCAGCGCGCGTCCCTGTGTCGCTCTGTGCTGCGGGGCCTGGCTCAGGCCATGGCCCTCCCAAACCCCTCTAGCAGCTGCTGGGCCATCCTCTGCTCTGCCACGGAGAAGATCTTCACCTTCCTGCCCGACCGAATCCAGGTGCAGTGTAGCTGCTGACTGTTATCACTGACACGTAGAAGCTTTTTCTTTGATGCATGGCTCTGTCCCTGGTTTTACGCTCGGGGATCGTGATATCCTCTGATGTTCCCATCCACCCAGAGACACGAACAGGAGCATAAACCCATTTTATTCAAAGCAAGAAGCTGTGACAGATGCTGCTGTAGGTGTGCAGAGCTTCAGTCACCGGAGCTCGGCTGGAAATGAGCTCTTCTCATCACCACAGCAGCTTCAGCCCATCGTTAGCTCAGCTGTAAGAACACCTCGACGGGCAGGGACCAAACACAGCATCATAACAACAACAGTGGTAACTGGAACAGTTACAGTAACAGGTCACAGAGCTCTGGCCCCTCCCTGCCTGTATCTCACATATCTGTTTCCTGTGCTCAGTTATTATATTAATGACACGAGCATAAGTAATACGTAATTATCTTGATGGATGTTGGACGAGGAGGCCTGATAGAAATGCCAGTCAGGTTTATAATAAGTGCAAAGACAGGATGTGCAGCAGGTTCCTGTTAGTGTTCGTTTGATGTCGTCAAACTCAAAAGTTAAAGACGTCGAACTCTTGGATACAAACTGGGTGCTTCAGTGAAACATGCAAACATCTGTACATGTTTTGGTGGGATGGCTGTCTGGGTTTATTAGGACAATATGAAGTTTGCAAACATAAAAACAGAATGCAGTCACGTGCATTGGCCTGATTACATCCATAGCAGAACACACAGGACATGTCAGCTGGATAAACTGAGTAAATGAAGTGCAGACAGGAGCTGATCAGAGCATTTCCTCTGACAACAGTCTGTGTGTGCAGACTAACTGTGGCACTGCTTGAAGAGCAGGTTGTCTGATGTAGGACAACAGCTGCTTAATAGGCCAGATGTTTTCAGCTGGAGAAAGGTGAGACGCAGGTCTTTGTAACGATGAAGTCTGGCTGTAGTAAGACAGATGTGTGTGCCAGTTCCAAAGACACTAACGACCTTCATACCTTCAGAGATGCAGGGTCTGCTCCTCCTCCTCTTCATGAGGAAGAATGTCACGTTTGATGCACCTGGTCAGAGACGTGTTTACAGTTTGCTGCAGTCCATTTAAAGCTGATTCTGCCCGTAGAAGAAGACCTCTGGACCATGGTCACATGACCTCTGGACCCTGGTCACATGACCTCTGGACCATGGTCACATGACCTCTGGACCATGATGCAGCTGTAGCTAGCACGTCTGCTCGCTCTGGCTGACAGTGATTTCTGTGACACAGCTGTCGCTGTTTCTGCCACTCGAGACCTCCTTTTACCTTTGTTCATGCAGGTCGTCATGCTGATCTAGACCAGCGTGATCTAGACCAGCGTGATCTAGACCAGCGTGATCCAGACCAGCGTGATCTCGACCAGCGTGATCTCGACCAGCGTGATCTAGACCAGCGTGATCTCGACCAGCGTGATCTCGACCAGCGTGATCTAGACCAGCGTGATCTCGACCAGCGTGATCTAGACCAGCATTTTCAAAGTACAATAACAGAAACAGGAAAACAGTCAAACAGCTAAAGTTGTGTGAGGATCTCGGGCAGTTAGACTCATTTTAGCCTTTGTCCAAATCCTCTGTCGTCTTTACGTTGAGCAGCATGTTTCTGAACCTGTGGCATCATTAACCTCATCAGTCTGAAGAACAGCACAGTGCTCGTGTTTCATGGTACTTGATGCTACATTTCAGCTTTTGAACAGCTGGAATCATTTAGTTGATGATATGTGCGCTGGTGTGTGTCGCCTACCATTGGCTCCCTGAGTTTAACAGCTGCTAATAGCTGAACCTGTTAGTCGTGCTCTGTTCACCTTTCTGTGAAATCAGCTGATCTCCTTCAACCTGCTGTCTTTGTCTGTTTTGAAACCTTTGTGTGGAGCAGTCTAACAGTTAAAGCCTTTTATTCGTGCTGCTGCTGGGCCCTGCTGGCATCGAGCTTTGCCTCTTTAACACATGAACACAGGTTCAAAGGTGTTTAAATGACACATTTTAACTAAAAAATAATAATTTTTATGTTTGTGTTTGATTTCTTGTACATTTATTTCAGGATGATGAAGTGGATCTGTATGTGGGCGTGGCCAAGTGTCTGTCTGAGATGTCTGACACAGAGATTGAGAGGATCATGAAAGTCTCTGAGGTACAGTGTTAATAACACCAGCAGAAAATGAACAGAGGGACCACGTCCACTGTTTCCATGTGCTGAAGCGTGGGCAGAAGTACGTAAGTACCGACTTCCTGTTCCAGCTCTTTGCTGCTGCAGTAGTTTCCTGGAGTGACCACATCGTGCAACTCCTCTTTGGCATCCGGGTCCAGTGGTTTCCATGGCAGCCAGACCCCAAGCCTCAGGCTCTAACACACGGTCTATATGGCGAGGAGTCGTCAGTGGACGGCGCCCTGTCCCGGTGCCTGTTAGCGATGTCCCACAGCCTCCCTCGGCTCCTGGACAAGGAGCCCTGGAGCAGCCAAACGCCCAAGGTCAGTGTTTGTGCTGTGAACTTTGACCTTTAGCTCAAATGTCACTCGTTGTAAATGTGCAGAAGGGATGACCCCGTGTGTGTGTCTCAGTTCATAGACTGGCTTCTCAGCATCATGGAAGCTCCTGACCAGAGCGTGTCAGCATCAACGGTCAGCACAGCCAGAGGTGAGCAAAGCAGCCTTTTTCCTACTTACACATTTCATAATATTTCACTCTGTTTGAACCACAGCAGTACACAGACTGTTGTCTCCATAAAGTACTTCATGAAATCACATCGAAACAGTTTAATTAGATATAGATTATTATTATTACCATCCTTGTGCAGGTCTCATTGAAATTAAGACCTGGCCTGAGTTTTGTCAGGTTCTCACATCATTAAATTAAATTACATTACATTAAAGCTTGGAGGAGAGGGCGATTGTGGTGTGGTATTTTACACAGCTTCGTGCTTCCAGCCCGACTGTACTGCAGCACAAAGCACAGTGAACGGGTTTGTGTGGAAGAACTTGACCTCTGTGGGATGAGTTGGAGCGAGGACTCAGCCAGACCTTCTGATCCAACATCAACCTGACCTGCTGAAGCTGTTATAGTTGCAAACTAAATCATATGTATTCAGGATGGAAAGTCAGAGAAGTTCACGTGTGTGAAGGTAGACGAGCAACACGAACACTTTTGGCAATAGTGTATTTTCATAGGTTTCACTAAAGTGACCAGTACACCACCAGCTGTGGTTTCTTCTTTACTGGTTTTGCCCCAGAAGCTAAACCTTCGTGGTAAAGCCTGTATGTTCGGGTCTCCTTGTGAAATGCATCGTGTGTTTCATGGACTGGTTCTTATGCAGCACTGTTCTTCTCTGAGCGGTTTATACTCATCCACGCACGGCTTTCTGTGCTTACATCGCACTGCTGTGGATGCAGATGTGTGTATTGTCGGGATGAGAAAATTATTTTACTGTTACTATTCATAATCATTATTATTACTGTTGCATCACTTATGGTTTATTATCACTTATGAGTTATCATCATTTGATGAGAGCATTTATTGAAACTGTTGATGTTACATTAAAGTCTGTATTTCAGGTATGAGCTGAATTACATAATAATCTTTCATTGCAGGTGCAACTGTAATCATGTTATACACATATTGCATTTTTGTGCTAATTACAGAGTTGAAGCTCAGTTGATAATGGTCGGAAGCTTCGGTCAGCGTGAGTTTGATCGATCAATTGGAATACCTACTGGGATAATGAAAGACTGCATACATGCTTACAATTCACCACATATTATGCAAGGAGATAATAAAGGCCTGTGTGCCCTCATGTTGCATTGAAGTCTGCCTGGTAACACATGACTCAAACGGAGTCAGGGAGTATGCTTTTGAAATGTCTTTTGTTCGTTGATTAAGGTCATGCACTGAGGTCAGGACACACAGGGTGCCTGCACACACACATATAGTATTTAGATAGATACTGGTTTGCTCAAAACTGCAAGATGTACCTGCATACGTGACAGTTTAATTCCACAGATAAGTGAAGTGAAATAACAGGACGCATCTGGCGATAGTGAAGGAACAAAGGAAGGAAATGCTCTTTTTTAGAATATGTCCTAGGATCTCTGGAAACTTACTGGAACTTATGCTTGTTGATTATCTGCTTGTGACGCACTATTTTAGTATATATATGACACCCCACGTATTGTTCGAGGAAGATCGATGCTGTGAGGGATTGTGCTCGGTCTCCCATATATATATATATATATATATATATATATATATATATATATATATATATATATATATATATATATATATATATATATATATATATATATATATATATGTGTGTGTTTTAATAAAATCACTGTTTGACCCACTATGGACCTCCAGTCGTATGTCTCCACCTCAAATCAAGAATCAGGACAGTATTCAGGTTAGAAGCCTGAATTTCAGCTCAGACACATGAAGTTTGTAGTTTCTGCTGAAATATTTCTGTCAGTGATCACAGAGACAGAACAGAGCAGTCCAACCAATCATGGTCTCCAAGAACCTGGTTGTGTCGGAGCTCCACCCTCACCACGTCCCTCAGACAGGGTCGTTGGACTGTTAGTTTCTCTGCACTGTTGCAGGTTAACTCACAATATCAAGTTACCATGGAGGGGACTGTAGTGATTCAGCTCTATATAAATAAATGATGATTTGGCCAAATGAGCTCCACAGTCCTCATCTGTGGCAGTCTTTACATGAGAACTAATGCACCATGTTTATTAGACACTCAGCTGACAGCACTGTTGGTAAAGAAGGTGTGGAAAGAGCAGGTGGTATTTTAAGAGAGGTTTACTCAAACATCAGTGTTCATACAGGCAGGATATGCTAAAAAAAATGACCTGGTCTTCAGAGCAGCCAGATTCCTCTGATTTCTCTGATCTCTCTGATTCCTCTGATTTCTCTGATCTCTCTGATTTCTCCTGTGGTTCCTTTCAGCTGCTCTGTTGGCACTCAGGTCCTCTGCAGAGTTCAAGAAGAAAGCCGTGTGGACCAGAGCGTACGGCTGGTAGCCCAGAGGAGCCTCGGCGTCCTGCTCAGGCGTTGCTGCTCGTACACAAAGACACACACGGCTGCTGGTCTGAGCTGCTGTTTAATGTTAGACAGTAACTGTACTGTAGGAATCTGTGCTGTCAATAAAAGTGCAACAGAAATCATTTTGGGTCTAGAACATCCTTTTCTCTCTTTACAGCAGATCGTTAAATTCGACTTCATCCGTAACTCCAACGAGCTGTGACTTCATGTTACTTCCTCTTCCTGTTCCACTTCTCCAGGTGGTGGTGCCTCTCCTTCAGCAGCTGCCCGACTGTGAGGGAGGCTCCTGAAAACCAAGCAGTGTTTTACATCACAGTTACACAGTTACACAGTTACACTACAGTTACACTACAGTTACACAGTTATACTACAGTTACAGTTACACTACAGTTACTGTACAGTTACACTACAGTTACTGTACAGTTACACTACAGTTACTGTACAGTTACTGTACAGTTACACTACAGTTACTGTACAGTTACACTACAGTTACTGTACAGTTACAGTACAGTTACACTACAGTTACACAGTAACTGAACAGTTACACAGTTACACTACAGTTACACTACAGTTACACAGTAACTTCATTCATGACACCAATTTCACATCCCCAGATAGAAGACCCTCCTCATTGTTGTTACCACAGACCTGGTCAGAAAGCTCGGACACCAACTATGATATGACAGTGAGGCCTGTAACCGTTCTTCATCATCCTAGTCTTCCTCAGGAAACTGTCACTCGTAGTTTTTCCAACAGTAACAAATCAGGAGAACCTGAGAACGTTTTATGTTCTTTTCCTTCAGTCTGTTCTAGTTCAGCTGGATTTAGGTCGTGTTAGTGAAGCGACCGACCTCTGTGTCTAACATCTTTTTGTCTCAGTTAAGGTTCTCGTCTAAACGTGTTTGCTGTTCATCAGCCTGACAACGGCACGACTAACTGTCTCATTAACCCTCATCCAACCAGCATGTTTAACATACAAGGACGAGCGACTGAGGACCACAAGAGTTAAAAAACTAATAATGGTAACATATTTCTTAGTTCTGTAATGATTATGCAGTATCTAAAGAAAAAAGTAAAACTGTCTCTGCAAAGTTGCAGTGGCCTATGCTGCAAGTATGAAATGTATAGTTCAATCTATCTTACAGCTTTTATTAAGTTTAATCCACATAATTACTCAGAAAACCTCACTGGTATCAGAGCTTTCAGTCATTTTAAGTATCATTTGCACAGGGAAGATGTGTGTAAATATGGACAGAATCAGATCAATGCCCACCAAAAGTGAGTCTGATTTATCGAGACAAACTTTAACGTGGCTGCACGCAGAAGCTGAAACAACCAAAGCTAATGAAAGTAGTGGCTGACTGAAGACGACTGCAGTGACCATACATGTAAAGGAGGAGCTTGGACTCAAACAAACGTGCTCCTGTGCAGCACGTCCATCAGGTGACTGTAATGTCACAAAGGGTTGTTCTCCGTCTTACCAAGAGTGAGAACAGGCAGGTAGAGCGCCAGCACCACGGGCAGGTGGCTGTTTGGAGCTGTTGTTGAGTTGAGTGGACACGACTGGGAGGCCGTTTGCTCAACATAAGGCAGCGCCTGATAGATGGTGGCAGCTGAGAGAGAAACAAAAAGGGGAACAAACGCTTCACTTGCTGTGCTTTTACTTCATTCACTATCACAGTGTTATTGGCCTGTGTGTCGCTGATATACAGAACGTTCCTCCAGCACTTCTGCTTACAGCACAGAGGTTACTCACTGCAGCTGGAATGCACTGTGCTCATTTCCTGGCTTCATATCATCAGCTCTGCTTGGCTAACCCATTTCCTGTTGGCTCCCAACACTTCCCTTACACAACACTCTGACCACACAATGAACCTCGTAATGTTGAGAAGTCAAAGTACTTATGAGCTCAGCTTTCAGTTTGTTGGAACAAAAGATGGAAACTCGATGATTTAACACTTTCAACGATGACTGTGAGGATGTATAAGGGGATCCAGAGCGTGTAGCGAGTCCACAGCATGGTGATGGACGGCTTCTCCATGACACACAGCAGCTCGTGAGGACACCTGTCATCAAACCACAGGCACAACTTATTGGACGAGAAATATTTGCATCTGGAAATCCACTGGAATTATTATTATTATTATTATTGTTATTATTATCATTATTATTATTATTATCATTTTTATTATTATTATTATCATTATTATTATTATTATTATCATTTTTATTATTATTATTATTATTATCATTATTATAATTTTTTTTATTATTATTATTATTATCATTATTATTATTATCATTTTTATTATTATTATCATTTTTATTATTATTATCATTATTATCATTTTTATTATTATTATTATCATCATTATTATTATTATTATTATTATTATTATTATTATTATTATTATTATTATTTATTATTAGAGACATTGTTGAAGTTCTGCCTTCAGAACAGTCAGTCTGTCCACAACATTGGAACAAATGTGGATGTTTGCACTTCAAATACTTCGATGTGAGTGTGTGTGCACGTTCATAACCTTCTACTGATACACACATCATCATTGTTCATATTAGTATTATGTGTGTGTGTAAATACGCTCCCTCCTCAGGCCTGGTGTTATGGTGATCACCATGAATCAGAACACCAACGCCCGGGTCACGGGCCGGTGCATGAGTCGTTTGAGGCTCCGCTGTGACATTTGTGGGTTTCAGGGTTTTTATTGTTACTCTGGTTTTTTTCCTGTGTTATGAATAAATCTTCGGTACTGGTTTCATTTTGTTGTGTTTATCTGCAACACCTTAAAGGCTGGTCTGTGGTGCCAAAAAGGTTGGGGACCGCTGGTGTAAATAATCAAAACTCATTAAAGCTCCAGTCAGATATGCTTGGTTGCCCTGTTTTTTTTTAATGTACTTAATTTTTCGATTACTATTAAATGAAATAAGTATTTGTTTTCTCCTTTCTTGCGTATGTGCAGTTATAACTTTATCAATAACTACTGTTATTGTTCATGAACTACGGCGTGTCCCTTTCAGACATCACCAACTTAATATTTTCCATCTAGCAGACAAATCAAACATCATGTATCAACATGTCACAAAGTGGTTTCTTTTTCACAGAAATAACCAAAAATATTTCCACTGCGACCTGATATCAGTGGATCCTACACTGGAATGTAAACTGGCTGTTTAGGGGGAGGGTTCCTGCCCTGGGTATCTGCTTAGAGGGAAAGTAAGACGTCATGGTTTAAAAATGTAGATAGTTTGACACATTAGTAAAATAATTGCATTAGTGCTGAGAGGTCAGGTCCAGGGAGTGCTGTTCAACTGTAAGGAACTAAAAGCTTCTTAAAGCTCTGCATCCTGTGTGCTTTTAAAACGATTTATCAAAGTAAAGTTGAAGTTTGAAAAGCCGATGTGTTTGTGCATCACTGTAAAACTACATTATTGGGTTCAAACGCAGCTGCGTCCTTATAAAACCTGCGGTGCGTACCGGAGGAGGTCCAGGACGCTCCAGAAGAAGAGCTGCACACACACCACCGGTTTACTCTGCAGCTCTGAACCAAAACAACAAAAGTGCACAAGTGTGTGAGACTACAAATTCTAGAATCAGAACTGCTGATTTCTTTACTCTGAACTTTTAAAGGCAGGTTTTGTATCTGAGAGCAGGGACACTTGCTGTGTTCAGTGTGACTCGTCTCTGCAGAAGGTCAGGGCTCTGATAGTTACAGTTAGTGGGTGACTTACTGGGCAGGTGGATCCTGAGTGTCTGTTGAGTCAGGGTTCATTATGGTCCTGGTTGCTACTGGAAATAAAGAAACAAAAGGAGGGTGTGTTGTTCAGGAAGTACAGACTGTAGCTCAGCAGGTAGAATTACTAACTGGAAGGTTGGAGGTTTGATCCCTGGCTGCTCCAGTCTGCACGCCACGGTATCCTTGGGCAAGATATGGAACCCCGACTTGCTCTCCGATGCATCCATCATAGTGTCATTGTTAGAAAAAGAAGTGCTTGTGTGAATGAAGCACGCTGTATAAAATGCTTTGACTGCTCATATAGAAAAGCAGCTTATAAGAACTGGTTCATTTTCCAGATAATTCCACTATTAAGACAACAGACATTTGGGAGGCTTTCTCCTGAGAGTAACACTGAAAGTCTTGCTGCTCCTCCACAAAACGAACTCTTCAGTTTAGCTTTGATTAAACACACAGATCAGCTAAACACAACTCAAACTAATCTACACTATTTTTCTTTATTACGCAGCATTTTTATAACTATTTCCAGATGTTTCTAAAGATTAAAACAGAATTAAACTCCAGCCTGATCCGTTTCTGAGGTTCCTGACTCTGAACGTCCCTCAAACGCCTCTCTGATCGTTTCCTTCCGTCGCTTTTACTTTCGCTTTCGTGAATGTTGTGGCGCAGTTGATCGTCTCCATGTTAAGGTAACGTTAGCAGTCTGTACTGTTTTCCTGGCTAACATCAGCTGTGTGCAGCTTAGTTTCAGCATAAATCTGCTTCGTTTTATGTGAGATCAGAGTCTGGGAATGAGACAGAAACAGTTAGTTGATGATCAGCAGCTGAACTCAGAGTCGATGTTACTGTGGATCCACTGACTGATGACTGTAGGCAGCTTCTCCTGCCTCCATCAGTCTGTTATGGAAGCCCGTTTCCGCCACAACAAAGGATCCATTCTCGAAATTTCGACTTATAACTCGAAATTTCGAGAATGGATCCTTTTTTTTGTGGCGGAAACAAAAACTGCCATCTACTGCCAATCAGTAATCTACGTACAATGCGCACTCAAAACCGCATCGCAACAATCGGCGCTTTCGAGTGTACGTTTGCTGATATTAACGCGATGTGATTCAGCTAATAACAGAAAGATTTCATCATTTGTGAAGCCACACAGACAATAATCAGCAATTTGTGCATTTATGACTGGCTGTAATTCTGGTATCTTAGCTGTAGCATTTGTAGCTGAGGGCTTCAGCTTCCGGGTAACAAAGAAATTACGTCATTCACGTAAATTACTGATTGACAGTTTTCTCAAAATTCCAAGTTAATAAGTCGAAATTACGAAAAAATAACTCGAAATTTCGAAAGAGTTGCTTTTTGGAAGTCGCTGCCAACACTTGATCTATAAAATGCATTTCTCTGCTGGTTCGCTATAGTCTGCTGTTGTGTTTGTATGCAGGTTATTTTCCTTTTTCAGTTTAACTGGTGATATTCATTCGTGTATTGTAGGTGAATGCGCTGATGTTAGTTCATAAATTCTGCAGAGTTAGTAAACTGGCCGTTTTTGCTCAATAATTCCTGTTTCATGTTCAAACCATCAGACAGAAACTCTGCATTTGTTTTTATGTTCTTCAGCCTGTTGTTCTTGAGGTAATCTGTGATGCGTTTAATGACCCTCCACATGCTCTGAGGGTCATTTGAAGAGAAATAGAACTTCATCTTTAGAGCATAAGTGGGTTTTTGCCCTCTTTATGCCCGCGGTCAGGCTCTGTTTATTGTAGTATAACACTCATAGGACACGGTGTCCTGCTGCACACACACTGCACACAATGACAGCTGCAGAGTTTGTGTCTGATGTATTAAGTATGAAACACTGTTGGGCTAAAATCTGGTCAGAATGAATCCAGGTGCAGGTGTGTCAGTTTAGGACCACTGGACTAACATCCAAGTGCTCACAATATAAAGTGTATTCTGTAGTAACATCCTGGTGTTGCAGCAACAGTCCCACATGGAAACGTCAACAGTCAAACTCAAAATCTCTTTTTGTCAACAATAAAATGACAGCAGACCAATTTGAACAAAGTTGGTAAAAAGCTTCAGAAATTAGTAAAATATTAAAAAGTGTCTTGATGCTCAATCATCCAGGTAAGGGTTAGGTAATGCTGTGATTGCAGACATTCCCCAACTCTCTGTGAATGGGACTCATGGCCATTGATCAGTGGTTGTTGATCAATGGTCATGACCTCCCAGCCATTGTGCAAATGTCCTGTTTATAAGGTTGGAAACCTGCAGTCAGCTGAGACTGAAGGAGTCACCTGGAAGAGTCATGAAACGTTTCTCCCACTGAAAACATCCAGATGAACAGAATCAACTATTGGGGATTAAAACGTGTCTGAATTAATCAGTGGGTGCTGAGTGGGTCAGTCAGTGTGTCTGCTGGGCTGATTTGTGTTTCCTCTGCAGGTGAAGGTAGAAAGTGTGTGTGAGCTGATGTGAATTGAGCAGCATGGATCAGTGTGAGGACAGAGAGGAGGGAGTCCCTCCCTCTAAAAGCACTCTGTGTGGGGAACATGAGAGCCAGACCAAAGCTCAGAGGTGAGATGACCATCTCTAACTGTCCATGACTCTTCTCCATGTCACAGCTCAGCACTCACATCACTGCTCCATCATTATTCACAGGAACCAGCCTGGACCTCCACCCAGCTCTGTGTCCTTAAAGAGTGACGCGTCTAAAGATGTCATCATTGAGTTTAAAGTCTCTGCTGCAGAAAGGTGAGCTGTTAGTAACAAGAACTCTCTGATTTAAATGATTTTGATGTTTCCTGGTTTCTAAAATGCATCTCTGTAGCAGAGCAGTGTCTCCAAGGACACACAGGCTCAGCTGTAACTGTCAGTTTATCTGGTTTTAAGACACATTTGGACTCAATTGGCTGTTTTTAACTATGTATTTTAATCAGAGGTGTAAATTTAGACCTCACACATCTGGATCCTAAACTATGATAGAAACAGCTGCTAGCAGTGGGTAGTTTGACTTTGATACGCTGCTCTAGAAAGCAAACAAAGGTTTGTGCAGCTCCTCTTCAGAAAAGTGTTCAGAGAGCAGCTGCTGTATTAGACAAAGGCTCGTCGTGTGAGCCCAGATGTGTGTAACAGCTGGATGAAGGAGAACCATCACAGTCACGTCTCCATCCCGCCTTTATTAATGAACTTCCTGTTGCTTGCAGATGACAGGAACACAAAGTGTTTGTGCCACGTGATGCTGCAGGATTTGTTAACATGTCCATGATGGTAACATCTCCTCGTCTAACTGCAAACACATGAGCGCTCCTAACGGCAGCTATCACAGCCACACAGGCAGACTGTGTCTCACTGTTGCATTCAGGGACATTTGTTTTCCTGTAAAAAGCTGAACTCTAATCTAAGAGGACTGTTACTGACAGGAAACAGCTGCATTATCTGCAGTCTGTGTGGTCACAGCTGCTTCAATCACTTTATCAGGGAATTGATCATTGAATAAAACATGTTTGTTTCTGCAGAGGTCAGAGGTCACAGTCTGCAGGATCCAGCTGTCCGTCTGTGAGGAGTGAACGGTCCAAACCTCATCCTCCAAACTTCAGTGCTGAACCTGGACCAACGAGGTCAGAGACCTGTGATGACTCCTTTACATGTTTGTGTTTTCCTGGATAAATATGACCAAAGATTCATTAAAAAGATAAAAATATTAGACTTTGTCCTGTAGTGCTGTGTGGCAGGCAGGATTGGACCCAAACACAACAGGATGAAGTCAAAGAGGCAGCTTTATTTCAGCTGTGAACATGCAAACAGCAGAAATAAGAAAACATAACTGTAGGTTTGCAGTGAATGAAGCCTCAGCTCGACGCTCCACTTTGTCCCTCTTTTCCTTCTCCAAACAGCCACATCAGGAGTCTTTGATGGAGTTTTAAAATATTTCATTACAAATGTCCAAAGATGGGTTCAGGATACCTGAATCCACAATTATTAAAGCTAAAATAGTTCACAGGGTTTGGACTTTGTTAGGTGACGAGAGAACATCAAAGTGTTTTTTATCTTTAAACAGTATTTTTATCACTTCAGTTGCTCTCACAGCCCTGTTTGTTATTTTACCAGAGCTCTTATGTTTCACTCAGTGCTCCCACCAAACACCTTGGAGGACACATTAGTGTGATTTAGATTTCATTGGTGTAAACACCAGTCACACAAGCTAACCCATGGAGGCAGCAGCAGGCTTTGTGTTTGGTAAAGTCTGTTGGCTTAAACTAAGAGAGTTTAGTTTGTTAGCACAAAGAGCTGTCAGCTAAAGCCCCGAATGCACTTTGAATACAGATGAACTGAGAAAAACACTTTAAATACAGCAAACAGTCAAACTGACAACATCTTTTTCTGCTGATCATCCACAGCAGTACATTTAGCATTCATGCCAGCAGCAGGCTATGACTGTCCACTGAGCACCAACACAGGTAGGAGTGAGCAGTGATGAAGCAGGACTGTGGGCAAGTTTGAGCTACAATCCTATTGGCTTCTCAGTTTCTCCAAAGAAAAGGGGAAAAATTCTTGGTGTTGTGAAGATGTGAGTTGGTCTTGTTGTCGTGGGGCTGGAAGGATGCTGGCAGTGAGAGGCTTTTCATACAGTGTTCAGTAACAGAATGAGAAGAAAGCCACTGCACATGAAACAAGGTGCTCGTAGTGTTTGTTTACTGTGTTTGTGCCACAATGTCAGATCAGTTGTAGATTCACATGCAGACTTGTCCAGTGAAACCAGTGCAAGTACTGCAGTACAGAGCAAAGACTAAGCAAGGGTGTTATTGTAAACTTTAACAAAAGACTGTTATGTGACAAAGAGTAAGTACATTATTTTTATGAGATTGTTCATCATGTCTTTAATTTAATATTTCCAGTTTTTCCTTCCTATCTCATGAAGCTGTTACATTTATTGTTTTTCTTTAAGGATCAATAAGAGGCCAGAATCTCCTGGACCTGAACCCAGCTGTGTTTCCTTAAAGAGCGACTGGTCAAAGAGTATTGGTGTAAACTTTAAAGGATGTTCTTCTGCTGCTGAGAGGTAATGTGGGTCTAGATGTTGTTCCTGACTCTGTATTTATGAATAAATCCTCATGTTTAATATCAGCTCAGCTCTTTTTCACACACATTTCTATGTTGGTATGTGAAGTGGTGTGTGTTGGAGTGTTTCCACAAACACAGCAGTCAGAGTGGAAAGAGTGGATGTTGTAGGAGGTGTTTGTGTAGTGAAGAGGCTGAGTGTCTGTAGGACTCCAGCTGCTCCAGCAGGTGTCTCCTTTGTGCTTTGCTTCAAACACAGTGTAGGGAGGAGCTTCCACTCAGGTGTTTCAGGTGTTGCTGGATGGAGGAGGACAAATAGTTTTTCCCTTCAGTGACACTTCAGCAGCTCAATGTTCTGGGGAGATGTTTGTCTTTATGAAGGTTTATGGATTATTGTTCTTACTTTGGTTAAACTGAGCAATACATTTTCCATCTAACATTTAAAGTAAATTTCCAGGTGAAAAAAAAGATCTGCAGCTGCAGCCTCTGTGATGTTTCACAGTCTGAAAGTAACAAATTCAACCAGAGTTCAAACAAAGGCTTAATATACGTGTGTATTTGATATAATGCCAACAAGCACCTTTCTCACTCACTATGTGTTAATAGACCTCTCTGTATTGAATCATATCTGTTATTAATCTCTGTCTCTCTTCCACAGCATGTCTTTATCCTGTCTTCCTTCTCTCACCCCAACCGGTCGCAGCAGATGGCCGCCCCTCCCTGAGCCTGGTTCTGCCGGAGCTTTCTTCCTGTTAAAAGGGAGTTTTTTTTCCTTCCCACTGTCGCCAAAGTGCTTGCTCATAGGGGGTCATATGATTGTTGGGCTTTTCTCTGTATCTATGAAGCGCCTTGAGGCGACATTTGTTGTGATTTGGCGCTATATAAATAAAATTGAATTGAATTGAATTGAAGTACAAATAGGTGTTCTTACAGGTCTTAATCACAGAGGTCTGATAAGTCTGGTGACTTTCACAGTCAGCAATTTTGCTGCCTTTTATTTTATATTGGCCTTTTTAAAGCCCTTCAAATGCTCCCACATTCATACAGAGCTTTTAATAGCAAACTCCTTTACAGTCCTTCTCCTCTCACACACGATCACACGACAGATTTGTCTGCAGCAGCTGTGTTACTGCTAGTATTTTATTATGTGTGTAATCTCCTCATATTGTTCCTATGGTTTAGTTTGACTTCCTTCTGCAAACTCAGCTGCTCTGTTGCTGATACACGTCTCCATGAATATGATTGATCAGATGCTGCCAACACCATGTGTTTCATGTGAACGCTCAGCTGAAACCCTGGGTTGACTTATCGAGTTAATAACAAGCTTCACGTGACTGTGAATGCTAAAGTGAATCCAGATAAAGGAAAGAGACCCTGCTAATGTTGGACTCACTTCTTAGTGTAGATCCCAGGAGGAAGTTCAACATGCAGCCATTCTTTGTGCTAGTTCGACCAAACCTGAGACCACAGTGCAGGATAATGATTATCATCTGTCTCTGTCAAGGACATTTAAAATCCACAAATAACAAAATAATTATATTTGATCATTAAAAATATGTTTTCAATTAAAAAAGCATGAGCACACTGGTGGATTACAGAAACATGAAAACTCGTTAACAGTAAAGTTAATTTAGGCGTAAACAAAGTGTCAAACATACTTAAGTAGAAGGACTGATGTTTGTGTTAAAATACCCTCTTAAAGCTGAAATACTGATTCAACTTTCTCCAAAAGTTGATTCTGTTCATCTGGACGTAGCGTTTTGTGGGAGAAACGTTTCGTCATCATCCAGGTGACTCTTTCAGTCTCAGCTGACTGCAGGTTTCAATCTTATAAACAGTAAATTTGCATAATGAATGAAACCAGCCCACTGAAGGAACAATGGGCTGGGAG
This sequence comes from Neolamprologus brichardi, assembly GCF_056152115.1. NCBI lineage: Eukaryota > Metazoa > Chordata > Actinopteri > Cichliformes > Cichlidae > Neolamprologus > Neolamprologus brichardi. Next base: position 54,986,172 of record NC_142106.1, on the reverse strand, counting down.
GTCAGTTCCTTAATCTTAATTATGCAAATTCTCATGACCATTGATCAACAACCACTGATCAATGGTCATGAGAATTTGCATAATTAAATTAATTAATTAAATGTTTTTAGTGATAAAGAAATGTGTTCACAGAGGGAGAAAGAGGAAGAGGAGTGGTGTTTGTGAGGAGGAGCAGCTGTCCTGCTTTTCTTTGTGTCAGGACGTCCTGAAGGATCCAGTCTCTACCAGCTGTGGACACTGGTTCTGCAGACAGTGTATCTCCTCATACTGGGACCAGTCTGCTTCATCAGGAGACTCTTCCTGTCCCCAGTGTGGAGAAAGATCCAGAAGCAGAGCTGGACTGCAGACAGCCAGTCAGAGCAGCTGTGTACAAAGTAAGACTGAACATCTGTCTGCTGATGGACTCATTTCTGAAAACTGGACTTCTTGTGTTGTTCAGACATTGAAGAGTTTTCTTTCTCTTTAGTCTCATTGTTTTTCTTTCTTTCAGCAGATGTTGGTCTGCAGAAGGTTTTAGATGAACATAAGATCAGTCTGAGGAGGAGATGTGAACGTGTGACTGAAGGAAGTGATGAAACAGGAAGTAGAACCCTCCTCAACAGGATCTACACTGAGCTCTACATCACAGAGGGACCGAGTGAAGAGGTTCATACCCAACATGAGGTGAGGCAGCTGGAGAAAACTTCCAAGATGGACACTCTCCATTACACTCCAATCAGGTGCCAGGACATCTTTAAAGCCTTCCCTGACCAACAGAGACCCATCAGAGTGGTTCTGACCAACGGCGTGGCTGGTGTTGGAAAAACCTTCTCAGTGCAGAAGTTCACTCTGGACTGGGCAGAGGGCTTGGAGAACCAACATGTCAGTGTGGTGGTTCTGCTTTCATTCAGGGAGCTGAACCTGATCAGAGATGAGCAGTACAGTCTTCTGGAGCTGCTCCATGTTTTCCATCCAACATTACAGAAGGTCACAGCAGAGAAGCTGGCTGTCTCTCAGCTTTTGTTCATCTTTGACGGCCTGGATGAAAGCAGACTTTCATTGGATTTCACCAACAAGAAGCTGCTGTCTGATGTCACACAGAAGTCATCAGTCAGCCAGCTGCTGACAAACCTCATCCAGGGGAATATGCTTCCCTCGGCTCTCGTCTGGATAACTTCCCGACCTGCAGCAGCCAATCAGATCCCTCCTACATGTGTTGACAGGCTAACAGAAGTACGAGGCTTCACTGACGCCCAGAAGGAGGAGTACTTCAGGAGGAGATTCAGTGATGAAGAGCTGTCCAGCAGAATCATCTCCCACATGAAGACATCCAGGAGCCTCCACGTCATGTGTAGTATCCCAGTCTTCTGCTGGATCACTGCTACAGTTCTGGAGCACATGTTGACTACAGAGCAGAGAGGAGAGCTGCCCAAGACCCTGACTGACATGTACTCACACTTCCTGCTGGTTCAGACAAAGAGGAAGAAGAACAAGTACCATGAGGGACATGAGACGAGTCCACAGGAGCTGACGGAGGCTGACAGGGAAGTTCTTCTGAAGCTGGGGAGGCTGGCGTTTGAACATCTGGAGAAAGGAAACATCATGTTCTACCAAGAAGACCTGGAGCAGTGTGGTCTGGATGTGACAGAGGCCTCGGTGTTCTCAGGAGTTTGTACAGAGATCTTCAAAAGAGAGTGTGTGATCTTCCAGAAACCAGTCTACTGCTTTGTTCATCTGAGCATTCAGGAGTTTCTGGCTGCTGTCTACTTGTTCCACTGTTACACCAACAGGAAGACAGAGGTGCTGGAAGACTTCCTGGGAGATTTGATGGTAGATGGGAATTTCCGAGAAGAATACAAAAACAGATCTTTTTTTAAGAACATGTTCAAGTCTTATATCTTCACATCAATGGATGTCTTTTTGAGTAAAGTCATAGAGAAATCCCTCCAGGGTAAAAATGGCCACCTGGACCTGTTTGTTCGCTTCCTTCATGGCCTCTGTCTAGAGTCCAACCAGAGTCTCTTAGTAGGTCTGCTGGGTCAGACAGAGATCAGTCCAGGAACCATCCAGAGAGTCATCAACAACCTGAAGGAGATGAACAGTGATGAAATCTCTCCTGACAGAAGCATCAACATCTTCCACTGTCTGATGGAGATGAACCACCTCTCATTATTTCAGGAGATCCAAGAGTTCCTGAAGTCAGAGAACAGATCAGAGAAGGAACTTTCTGAGATCCAGTGCTCAGCTCTGGCCTTCATGCTGCAGATGTCAGAAGAGGTTCTGGATGAGTTGGACCTGCAGAAGTACAAAACATCAGAGCAGGGACGACAGAGACTTATTCCAGCTGTGAGGAACTGCAGAAAGGCTCGGTGAGTCCAGATGTGATCATTAACATCATTGATCGGTGTAGGTTAGTAGTTTAATTTTGAAAATAAAATCAGATTGTAACCACAAAGTGTTTGTGTCCGTACGCTGCAACATTCCACACCATTCCTTAATTGTACAGACTCAGCAGCAGCTCCATGGATCCCAAATCCAAGAGTGGAGAACAGATTTGAAGTGTGTCACATCCATGCAGTCACAGCTGTTTCCACCATGTTTCCACTGATATTAATCCTGTTCAATGACACGTTTCATATCAGTGAATATGTTGTTTAGGACGTCCACTGACATGTTTAAGTGTCCTGCTGGAAATCACTCAAGTCATCCATGAAATCCATGAAAAATCCTTTTAGTGTTTCTAACTTCACCCTCTGTCCTCTCTCTCTCTCCATCCTCCTCACTGCTTCTTTCACTGATAATCACACAAACATCGTGTTCAGCTACAAAATAACACAATAATATCATCTGATGATCATTGTTATAAGAGCAGGATCCATATTTGATATCAGAGTAACACACTGCTTGGTTATGTGCAGTCATCATCAGTGACTGTGGGTCAAACAGAAGCTCTCTGATTGGTTGCTGACCTTGGTCACCTGTCCACTCTCACCTGTTTGTGTTTGCTCTCTCTTTGCTGTCTCCATCCTCTCTCTCCTTTCTCTCCCTCTCTGTCTTTGTACCGTCACTCAGGTCCAATGGAAACAGTGACATTTACAAACCAATCAAAGACAAACTGATCCATGTCAGGTTATAACAATATTCAAAGTGAATACAGGCTGCTGCTGGACACAGACAGGTAACATCATTTTGACTTGCTGTCACCTGGATCTGGACTCATAAACACTGAAGCCCTGAACAGGAATACAAATCATTTTCTGCCAACTAGCGACACACCAGCAGATAATGGCTCAGAAAGCTAAAAAGAGCCAATCATTTCTGTGTTTAGTTCCCCTGAAATCAGATCTGATATCAGCAGCTCTGAGTTCATTCATCATTATTGTCCAGTGATGAGATTTCTGCTCCATTTGGTAACAGTCAGCAGGTTTTTCCTGCGTGTGGACGTGAACAGTGGTACCTGACAGCAGGTAGCAAACAGAGCTCATCTTTCCAGCTGGAACTCTTCACTGAGCTGAACTCATTCAAAATGTTCTGGAGTCAGATTCAAAGCAGGAAACAGTCCAAAACTGAATCTTTTTGTCCCAATTCAGGGACCTCACGCTTGAAGTACACATTTTGAGTGCGATTACGTCACAGCCACGCGACAACGGCTGTCCCAATTCGAAGTGTACTTCAAATGTATACTCCAAATGCGCCGTCAATTTACCCTAATATCAAGCGTGGTCCAGTCTAGACTTTGTGGTCCCATATATCCCCCAATCCACAGCGCGGTGGTGGGTGTGGATAATTTTGCCGCAAAATACGGCAGAAGGGAGCGGCCGAAGAGTAAACTTTTAAAGTAAGTACTGAATATTATGTCACTTATTTATGTGCAAATGTTTAATAATGAAGAACATTACTGTTGGCCACATGTTGGCAAAGTTATGTGATATTAGTGATGTTTATACTTTCAGCGTTAACTTGGTTTTAAAGCCTTTACTTTAAAATATACACCGTTCTATAGTTGACCTTAATCTTACAGAGAATGTGATGATTTTATGGATAATTAAAGTCAGTCATAGATCCACAAACACAACAAGCTGAAAGTCAGTGATGCTGCTCGGTTTGCAGGCCTGAATATCACGGCACAAGCAGGATTCACTGCACTGTTAATGTTAGCTATGTTATATTGCTGCCTCTGTTCGGTAGTGTCGAGACAAACGGACTTTAACGTGTGTTTGAACGAGCTGACGGTTCACTCGTTAAGCTGAAAGAAAGATGCTTTAATCACAGGAGTCACACATGTGTCCACTGTACCATCTGGGAACTCTTCTTGTTTAGCACTCGTAATAACACAAACACTAAATCCTCCTGTTTGTAGCAGTGTATACACCTGAGACTGTCACCTGTGTGTCTGTCCTGCACTCTCTCTCTGTTTCTTTCTCTCTGATTGTGGAATAAAAGTATGAACATGTATTTATAAGTTACACTTGTGTTTGAATCCTGCAGCTTATCACACATTTGATTTCCATGTGTGACAACTGCAAGTGTCCAGAGTGGGGACAGACTGAGGGACCCACTGCTGCACATCATCTGTGAGGCTTTGCACCCCTGATGATCCACCAGGACAAACTCAGCAGTGTGTGAGGAAGAGGAGGAGGAAGAGCCAGCAGCAGCTGACAGATGGAGAGAATAGACAGACTGTTCCCTGTTTGTGAAGGACTGCTAGAAAAGTTTAACATAACTAATTGTCTGTCCTGAATCAGTCTTATTAGGTAATTTTCAAATAATTTGATCATTCCAGTGTTTTGAGTGTGGGAGAAAGTACTCAGGGCCTTCAAGTTACACACTATGAAAGGCAGCAACAAGTTTAATATCCAGAAACCTAAAGTATGTATCAGCAGCTGAATGGAGCTAAAAAATAAATGTTTGTTTCAGTTCTATGAAGCTTTGGGTATTTTGGATTAGTAGCACTGCTGTGTTTGTTGCATCATATTGCTGTAATTGTTTATATGCTTTATATATTCTGAGGTAAGTTGATCTATAGTGTTACATCATATTCTATAAGGATGTTATGTGTTTGTAGACTTTCTGCCCAGTTTGACCCATTTAGCAGAAGTCAGCCTGTTTAAGGCTCTGATATCTATTCTGTATGACTTAAAGCAGTTATGACATGGTCTGATTTTCTCACCCAATAAAGGAATATTTCATATATCAGTCTACTCTTCATTCTATCAGAAACTGTTTTCAGAGCTCGTACATTTTGTTTTTACACATATATGTAAGCATTGAGCCAAATGTAAGGATGCCAACATATTAAATGAACAATATTTCTCTTATATATATATATATAACATCTATATGTCAAAGATACTTGTCTTTGAGTAAAGATTTAAGATGATAGGAAATATAAATAACTATTATTAATAATTATTATGATATACTTTAGTCTCATGAACAACATTAGCTAATTGTTTTTTACTAACTAATCTTGAAATGACTGTTCAGAAATGAAGCCCAACAATCGTGTTTTTTTTACAGTCCTGTGGTCTCAGCCTCAGATACTCAATTTATCAAAGTGATGTCAGAACAAAAATGAATGACCAACAAAACATTTTTTCTCCTTCATTTCTGTCACACAAAGCTGTATGAAACGTTTCTCGTAGTTAGCATCATGGTTGCTAGGCAACCTGAACAGCACGACGAAGGCTAGACCATCCCATTTCACAAGCCTCTCACTTCCGCACTTCTCGTACTTATAGTACACACCGTACGTAGTGCGCGTAGTGCGCATACTTCAAGCGTGCAGACCCTGAATTGGGACACATCCATAGTGTCATGTCAAACACAGTAAGAGGAGCTGAAGCACAGATGTGAAGAGCAGATTCATCAGATTACGACCTCACTCTGTTTTGTCTTCATATACATTCAGTCTGTGTTTACAATGCAGATTTTCTGCTTTTATAATAACACATTTTATATTTTCTATCATCACAGACTGACTCAGTGTGGACTCTCAGAGTCTCACTGTGAAGTTGTGGCCTCAGCTCTGAAGTCCAACCCCTCCCATCTGACAGAGCTGAACATGAGTGAGAAAAAGCTGCAGGATTCAGGTGTGAAGCGTCTGTGTGCTGGACTGGAGAGTCCAAACTGTCGACTGGAGACTCTGAGGTGAGTTCACTGACTGCGGCTGTTGTTGTTTTTCTATATTTCAGGTCTTTGTTTGATGTTTGAAACTTTCTTTAGTTCCTAAATGTTCAGGATGTGTCTGAAGACAAATGTGAAGAAGTTTGAGTGCTTTCAGAAATGTTGTCTTTCCAAACGACTGAACAACAGTTTTTCCTTTTGGCTCCAAAGAGAAGTGACAGACTTGAGCAGGGTTCATTTAAAGGCTGACAGAAGTGGAGTGGTGACGGGGAGATGTTTGACAGGACAGTGTTTCAGCCTCCACAGGTTCATGTTGTGCTCCATCAGTCAGTGAAGATGAAGTCAGTGCTGATGAGGCTGTAGAGTGTCTGAGGGATGTGAATGAGGATGATGAAGATCTGATGATAGCAGATAAAAACAGGCTGCAGAGACTTTGAGCCATACAGGGCACACAGTGTGTGTACAGAACAGCTGAAATCATTATGGAGGCCTCACTGGAATATGGAAGCATCACAGTACAGCTTCAGTGAAGCATTAAAGTCTCTGATATGAAATGAGAAATGAAGCAGCCAGAGCTTTTTCATGAGTGGAAATCCACTGTGACTGTGAGCTTCTGCTACAGCCTCCAGATTAGCCAGCAGCTCATCCTGTTCAATATTTCCTCACCAACTTTAATGGAAGTGTGATGTTTTCAGCTGGAGGGATGGTCAGGGTGGCCTCCCTCTCCTCTTCTTCTCCTCTTACTCTTTCATTTGTAAAGCCACTTCTGCTGCTTTCATTCATTTGGAAGTCCTGTAGCTGAGTTTGGGAGAGACTAACAGCCTCGGCAGCAGAAGGGAGAAAGGCTGTAACACCACCACTTTACTCTGTTCTACCTGTCACATCATTTTATCAGGAAACAAATATGCTCATGTTTTTACTATGTTTGTCTTGAAGATGTAAGAAGATCACATGGTGCTTTTTATTATTGTGTTGGTTTGTTTCCTGTCTCTTGGATGGAGCCCAGCTGTGTGTGGCCCCTGGGCCTGTGGTCAGAGTGTGTGCTGGATAATCCGGCCCAGGATGAGGCCAAACTAACATGGGATGAAATGTCTGTCACATAATTGAGCTTAGTGTAGTTTCATTTCTGCACAATTTAAAAACAAACAAAACTTTGTTCTGTCTTTTCTATGTTACAGTGGGGCAAAAAAGTATTTAGTCAGCCACCGATTGTGCAAGTTCCCCCACTTAAAATGATGACAGAGGTCAGTAATTTGCACCAGAGGTACACTTCAACTGTGAGAGACAGAATGTGAAAAAAAAAATCCATGAATTCACATGGTAGGATTTGTAAAGAATTTATTCGTAAATCAGGGTGGAAAATAAGTATTTGGTCACCTCAAACAAGGAAAATCCCTGCCTCTCACAGACCTGTAACGTCTTCTGTAAGAAGCTTTTCTGTCCCCCACTCGTTACCTGTATAAATGGCACCTGTTTGACCTCATCATCTGTATAAAAGACACCTGTCCACAGCCTCAACCAGTCAGACTCCAAACTCCGCCATGGCCAAGACCAAAGAGCTTTCGAAGGACACCAGGAAAAGAATTGTAGACCTGCACCAGACTGGGAAGAGTGAATCTACAATAGGCAAGCAGCTTGGTGTGAAAAAATCAACTGTGGGAGCAATCATCAGAAAATGGAAGACATACAAGACCACTGATAATCTCCCTCGATCTGGGGCTCCACGCAAGATCTCATCCCGTGGGGTCAAAATGATCATGAGAACGGTGAGCAAAGATCCCAGAACCACACGGGGGGACCTGGTGAATGACCTGCAGAGAGCTGGGACCAAAGTAACAAAGGTCACCATCAGTAACACACTACAACGGCAGGGAATCAAATCCCGCAGTGCCAGACGTGTTCCGCTGCTGAAGCCAGTGCATGTCCAGGCCCGTCTGAAGTTTGCCAGAGAGCACATGGATGATACAGCAGAGGATTGGGAGAATGTCATGTGGTCAGATGAAACCAAAGTAGAACTTTTTGGTATAAACTCAACTCGTCGTGTTTGGAGGAAGAAGAATACTGAGTTGCATCCCAAGAACACCATACCTACTGTGAAGCATGGGGGTGGAAACATCATGCTATGGGGCTGTTTTTCTGCCAAGGGGACAGGACGACTGATCCGTGTTAAGGACAGAATGAATGGGGCCAAGTATCGTGAGATTTTGAGCCAAAACCTCCTTCCATCAGTGAGAACTTTGAAGATGAAACGAGGCTGGGTCTTCCAACATGACAATGATCCAAAACACACCGCCCGGGCAACAAAGGAGTGGCTCCGTGAGAAGCATTTGAAAGTCCTGGAGTGGCCTAGCCAGTCTCCAGACCTCAACCCCATAGAAAATCTGTGGCGGGAGTTGAAAGTCCGTGTTGCTCGGCGACAGCCCCAAAACATCACTGCTCTTGAGAAGATCTGCATGGAGGAATGGGCCAAAATACCAGCTACTGTGTGTGCAAACCTGGTAAAGACCTATAGTAAACGTTTGACCTCTGTTATTGCCAACAAAGGTTATGTTACAAAGTATTGAGTTGTATTTTTGTTATTGACCAAATACTTATTTTCCACCCTGATTTACGAATAAATTCTTTACAAATCCTACCATGTGAATTCATGGATTTTTTTTTCACATTCTGTCTCTCACAGTTGAAGTGTACCTCTGGTGCAAATTACTGACCTCTGTCATCATTTTAAGTGGGGGAACTTGCACAATCGGTGGCTGACTAAATACTTTTTTGCCCCACTGTATACTGTAGACTTTCTTTGATCCTGTGTCCAAAAGGAGCAGCTTTTACTTCGAAGGGGAGGCGTCTCTGTTTCCTCTTCAGGTTGGATGATGGAAGCAAATTAGTGTGTGATGTTCTTTCTGTGTTGCACTTTGTAGACGCTCCCTAAGCACTGGTCTCACACCAAGCTGCACATAGAGACCAGTGTTGTTAGTCCAGGTCAGAAGATGACTTGTTGGAAGTAAAATGAGCTTGTAGTTTGTCTGCTTTAATAATGTGACTGGAAAAAGGTGTTGGACTTAAAATATGTCAATTTCTTTCACACTTCACCTTTAAAAGTGAAGCCTTGTGGTTCCTGGAAGGAAAAACACGACTTTTTCAAGTATTTGTCCTGTTTTTATGAGAAATGTACGACTTTAATGTGAAACGTTCAGAGTTTTTTCTCTTGTTGTGTTTGTTTGAAGCTGCTTCCTGTTGGCTTCAGCTGTTTGGAGTTTCCATTTTCTAAACTTCTCTATTCTGAACCTTCTTCATCTCTGAACAGATGATGAAACACTGAATGATTTCAAGCTCACACTTTGTCTAATAAACTTACATCTTTCATTCTTTATACAGATTGGAGGACTGTGGTTTGTCAGAGATCAGCTGTGATTATCTGGCAGCAGCACTGAAGTCCAACCCCTCCCATCTGAGAGAGCTGGAGCTGAGCTACAACAAGCTGCAGGATCCAGGAGTGAAGCATCTGTGTGGTTTCCTGGAGAGTCCAGGATGTGGACTTGAAACTCTGAGGTCAGTCAGCATGTTTTAGTTGTGCTGAGATGAATATGATGTGAAAGTTGTGCTGACACTAAACTGCAGACATCAGGCTGATATTATACTGATCCACACTGAGGATCTTCATGGTAAAGTCTGTTTTCTTCTTCTCTGGTTTAGTCCATTGACTGCAGCAGAACAATGTTCACATTTCAAACAGTGAGACTCAACGTATGGCCCGCGGCCCACACGCGGCCTGCCCACCTTTCCTGACTCAGAGAGAGGGGACCCTGATTAACTGTGTAGTGTTCTTCCTCACAGTTCTAAGTATCAGACACAACAATGAATAATCCACAGCTGACTGTCTTTAGCAGGTCAAAGGTCACGGCACACAGCAGACAGTGGGAAATATTATAATTCTGATCATTTATCAGCACATATCCATATGTATAAAAACAAAGCTGACACTGTGAGACTTGATCAGAGGTGTGATCATCACAGCAGAGGTTTTTGTGTCAAAGTCACTGAGGATCAAACAGAAACACATGAAGCAGATTTTCCTGTTCTGGCTTTTTATAGCAGATAACCTTCAAAATATTCTGCAGTCGATCAAAAACTGAAGCAAACCATGAATCAACATGTGAACATGACCTGATGCTGCTGAAGTGAAGCAAAGTTACAGAGGTTTGATTACAGACACAGCTGAGAGTTTGTAATCTGTCATCATTTTAAAAGGGTTAAAATTTCTTCAGTATTGAACAGCAGAAATGAGGCTTTGTTTTCGGAGGCCGACAGCAGTGAACACAACAGCAGACTGGTGCGTAATAAGCAGTGAATAATGCAGAAAACAGATTTTTGAAGGTAAATTGTTCTTGAAGTACACTGAGAGAGAGAGAGCTGTGCAGGAAGTAAACGTCAAAGTCAGAGAGAATTCATGACGATGTTCATCAAACGTAAAGCGTAGTTTGGATCTTCTTTTGCTCCTGGTTCAGTCAGTTTTGGTTGGAGACAGATGAAACCTGCAGCTTCAGGATCTGTGAGCTGTCCACTTTCAGCCCCGACGGCGTGTCCGTGTACGTGCCGTCAAGTGAACGATCCACGCTCTGTGTTTCAATCTTTGTGTGTTTAGCTGCTCTCATTTACTGTTTTATCTGTTTGGTTGTTGTTGAAATACTTTTGGGAGCTTTAACCTGAGATTCTGGCAAAATACATTTATATTAAAAATCGATTCAGGATTGAATGAATCAACATCACTTTATTCAAATTAAAACCATTTAAATAGGAAAATCCATTTTTTTACACCCGCCTCTAATGCTGGGTAATGTCAGCTGGTCCATGTGCAGCTGGCTGTGAGGCTCAGGGAGCGTCTACAAAGTGCAACACTGAAAGAACATCATCCATAAATATTGAGTAATAACTGGACTCTCATACGGTGAGACTCAAATACCTTTAAACATCAGCTTATCCTGCTGATCCAAGTCCAACACTGAGTTTGTAAAAACATGTTTGTCAATCATTTTGTTTGGTTTCTGAGGAAAATTATTCAATTACTTGCTGCTAATACACAACATTTAATCATATTTCCTCATAACCCTCTTTTGTCTGACCATTTGATCCCATTTGAATTTGTAATAAAGGATCCACAGAGTTTGGTGACAATAACGACAGTAGATGTTTGTGTGAAAGTGCTGGAAGCAAATTAGTGTGTGATGTTCTTTCAGTGTTGCACTTTGTAGACGCTCCCTGAGCGCTAGTGTAGCCCAGATGAAAAAAACAACACATTTACACCAATGATAGAGAAGAAAGATTATTTATTCTCTTTATTTTAACTGTCCACACAAACAAAACGTCATATTTCCTATGAACATTGAATGCACCTCTCAGTTCACCCCAAGTGAGGGCAACTAGCCTAGCAACCAATCAGAGCCTACCCAGGCCGCATTGACCCTGTCAGCCAGGAAGTGAGGTGAAGGTGCATGGAGTTCCCGGGTTTTTCTCATGTCAGCAAGAGGAGTGGAGGCATCTGATACTCAAACCGAGAAATCCACGGACAAAAGAGAGGGAAAACTCAGAATTGATAGGAAAGAAAGCCAGCATACTTACCTGCTGGAAGTCCGGAGTTGAGTGGCTGGATGAAGGAGAGAAGCAACGTCGGTAAGACAAGTGTTATTCCGAAGGAAAAAAAGTTGTAGAGACTTACCGTCATGATCACGCTAATGCTAGCTCGGTGTCTCACAGGCTAACCACTCACCTTTCATCCGGAGAGCTGCCGCAATTCCGACACCAGTGTGTGTTGGGTTTTTGTGAAACAGCGCAACGGTGAGCAACATGTTCTTAGCCGCTCTAAAGCTAATTTTTGTCAGTTCACTGTGAGTTTAAAGTAACCTAGAGGGTAATTTTTAGTGCATCTCTCTCTCACGAATAGGCCTATAGTGTGGAGAAATTAAGCACACTGCTTTAATGCCTCTGAACTGAACTCACATGTATATTTTGTTGCTTATTTGCACATAGTTCTGAATTTGTTATGGTGTATTGTATTTTGAATGTCAATGGTTACTTACCATAAGTATTGTTTAATTAATGTTTACATGAATAGAGACATATTTGAGCAACTTAGATGTTTAGTTCTCATATTTGATATACTTGAAAATTGAATGTTGTACAACAGAACTGTGAGATTTGATAAGATATAAGATGTTGATGCAATGAATATGAGGTTGATGCAATATTTTGATTTTACATTTTAACCTTAAACAATGCATCTGAAACAGACTGATTAGAATGTACATTTTATGACCTGGATTATAGGTCAGGTTTTTTGGAGAGGACAGAAAAGTCCAAGGACCAGGACGATATTCCGGTTGTGATAGATGGCGAGTCAACCACTTTGAGGACGATCTACCCCAAAGAAGATACACACCACAGACTCATACATTCCAGTTACACTAACAAGGACCTTTGAAGTTGGCTAACGCCAGCTTAACTCTAAATTCTTAAAGGGCCCCAACGAGTACTTTTATTTTGTTTGAGTGTGCACACTATTTATTTTATTTTATTTTTTACTTTATCTGTACAAATTGGACAAATATCTGTTATACCTTGTAACAATACAAGAGTGGCTACTCAAAAGTTAACATTGTGTCCAGGTCATTATTGCTGCTCAATACTTTGGCTCCATACGAATTTGGTGTCTTCTGATTCTGGCCAGGGTCTTATTACGAGCCCAAGTAATTATTGCGCTGTAATTCACCTTTATACCTTAAAGTTGGTTACACTAATCTCACAGCCAGCTGCACATAGAGACCAGTGTTGTTAGTCCAGGTCAGAAGATGACTTGTTGGAATGAAAATGAGCTTGTAGTTTGTCTGCTTTAATAATGTGACTGGAAAAAGGTGTTGGACTTCAAATATGTCCATTTCTTTCACACTTCACATTTAAAAGTGAAGCCTTGTGGTTTTGTGGAGATTAGAAAATGATTTTACTGTTACTATTCATAACCATTATCATTACTATTGCATTACTTATCATTTATCATTATCATTTCATCAAAGCATTTATTGAAGCTGTTGATGTTACATTAAAGTCTGTATTTTAGGTGTTAGCATAATTACATAATAATCTTTCATTGCAGGTGCACCTGTAATCATGTTATCCATATTGCATTTTTGTGCTAATTAAAGCGTTGAAGCTCGGTCAGTTAATTGATGGTCGGAATCTTCAGGCGGCGCGACGTCCGGCCGATCTACTGAGTAAAGTGGCCCAGAGCTATGGAAGAATTGCATATATGCTTATTATATATATATATATATATATATATATATATATATATATATATATAACCTGTAAACAGAACACAGGCCTGTGTGTTCAGCAGCCTGGTGCATTGGAGTTTGCCTGGTAACAAATGACTCAGAATAAGTCAGGAAGTATACTTCTAAAATGTCTTTGTTTGTCGAGTGAGGTCATGCACGGAGGTCAAGACACACATAGGCTGCCTGTACACACATACACACATACACAGTATATAGACTTGTTTTGCTCGAAAACGGCATGTTCTACCTGCATGAGTGACAGTTTCCACAGATAAGTGAAGTGCAGTAAATGAAATAACAGGAAGCATCTGGCGTCTGTTGGGGATTACTGGAACTGATGCATGTTATCTATCTGCTTGGACGCACAAGGGGCGTTATATTTCCTGATACCCTGGTGTTGTAAATACGACTGCTCGTTTATTGTTCTGGGGAGATCGATGCTGATTGTATGCCAGAGCTCATCTTCCCCACACGCGTATGTTTAAATAAAATCGTTGTTTTGACGCACAATGGACCTGCAGTCGTTTGTCTCTCACCTCAAACACGAATCAGGACAGTTTCTGGAAGGAAAAACACGACATTTTCAAGTCTTTTTCCTGTTTTTATGATAAATGTACGACTTTAATGTGAAACATTCAGAGATTTTTCTCTTGTTGTGTTTGTTTGAAGCTGCTTCCTGTTGGCTTCAGCTGTTTGGAGTTTCCATTTTCTAAAGTTCTCTATTCTGAACCTTCTTCAGCTCTGAACAGATGATGAAACACTGAATGATTTCAAGCTCACACTTTGTCTAATAAACTTACATCTTTCATTCTTTATACAGATTGTGGGACATTGGTTTGTCAGAGATCAGCTGCGATTATCTGGCAGCAGCACTGAAGTCCAACCCCTCCCATCTGAGACAGCTGGACCTGAGCTCCAACTACAACTTTCAGGATTCAGGAGTGAAGCATCTGTGTGGTTTTCTGGAGAGTCCAGGATGTGGACTTGAAACTCTGAGGTCAGTCAGCATGTTTTAGTTGTGCTGAGATGAACATGATGTGAAAGTTGTGCTGACAATAAACTGCAGACATCAGGCTGATATTATACTGATCCACACTGAGGATCTTCATGGTAAAGTCTGTTTTCTTCTTCTCTGGTTTAGTCCATTGACTGCAGCAGAACAATGTTCACATTTCAAACAATGATACTCAACGTATGGCCCGCGGCCCACACGCGGCCTGCCCACCTTTCCTGATTCAGAGAGAGGGGACCCTGATTAACTGTGTAGTGTTCTTCCTCACAGTTCTAAGTATCAGACACAACAATGAATAATCCAAAGCTGACTGTCTTTAGCAGGTCAAAGGTCACGGCACACAGCAGACAGTGGAAATATTATAATTCTGATCATTTATCAGCACATATCCATATGTATAAAAACAAAGCTGACACTGTGAGACTTGATCAGAGGTGTGATCATCACAGCAGAGGCCTTTGTGTCAAAGTCACTAAGGATCAAACAGAAACACATGAAGCAGATTTTCCTGTTCTGGCTTTTTATAGCAGATAACCTTCAAAATATTCTGCAGTCGATCAAGAACTGAAGCAAACCATGAATCAACATGTGAACATAACTGATGCTGCTGAAGTGAAGCAAAGTTACAGAGGTTTGATTACAGACACAGCTGAGAGTTTGTAATCTGTCATCATTTTAAAAGGGTTAAAATTTCTTCAGTATTGAACAGCAGAAATGAGGCTTTGTTTTCGGAGGCCGACAGCAGTGAACACAACAGCAGACTGGTGCGTAATAAGCAGTGAATAATGCAGAAAACAGATTTTTGAAGGTAAACTGTTCTTGAAGTACACTGAGAGAGAGAGAGCTGTGCAGGAAGTAAACATCAAAGTCAGAGAGAATTCATGACGATGTTCATCAAACGTAAAGCGTAGTTTGGATCTTCTTTTGCTGCTGGTTCAGTCAGTTTTGGTTGGAGACAGATGAAACCTGCAGCTTCAGGATCTGTGAGCTGTCCACTTTCAGCCCCGACGGCGTGTCCGTGTACGTGCCGTCGAGTGAACGATCCACGCTCTGTGTTTCCATCTTTGTGTGTTTAGCTGCTCTCATTTACTGTTTTATCTGTTTGGTTGTTGTTGAAATACTTTTGGGAGCTTTAACCTGAGATTCTGGCAAAATACATTTATATTAAAAATCGATTCAGGATTGAATGAATCAACATCGCTTTATTCAAATTAAAACCATTTAAATAGGAAAATCCATTTTTTTACACCCGCCTCTAATGCTGGGTAATGTCAGCTGGTCCATGTGCAGCTGGCTGTGAGGCTCAGGGAGCGTCTACAAAGTGCAACACTGAAAGAACATCATCCATAAATATTGAGTAATAACTGGACTCTCATACAGCGAGACTCTAATGCCTTTAAACATCAGCTTATCCTGCTGATCCAAGTCCAACACTGAGTTTGTAAAAACATGTTTGTCAATCATTTTGTTTGGTTTCTGAGGAAAACGATTCAATAACTTGCTGCTAATACACAACCTTTCATCATATTTCCTCATAACCCTCTTGTGTCTGACCATTTGATCCCATTTGTATTTGCAATAAAGGATCCACAGAGTTTGGTGACAATAATGACAGTAGATGTTTGTGTGAAAGTGCTGGAAGCAAATTAGTGTGTGATGTTCTTTCAGTGTTGCACTTTGTAGACGGTCCCTGAGCACTGGTCTCACAGCCAGCTGCACATAGAGACCAGTGTTGTTAGTCCAGGTCAGAAGATGACTTGTTGGAATGAAAATGAGCTTGTAGTTTGTCTGCTTTAATAATGTGACTGGAAAAAGGTGTTGGACTTAAAATATGTCCATTTCTTTCACACTTCACCTTTAAAAGTGAAGCCTTGTGGTTCATGGAAGGAAAAACACGACTTTTTCAAGTATTTGTCCTGTTTTTATGAGAAATGTACGACTTTAATGTGAAACATTCAGAGTTTTTTCTCTTGTTGTGTTTGTTTGAAGCTGCTTCCTGTTGGCTTCAGTTGTTTGGAGTTTCCATTTTCTAAACTTCTACATTCTGAACCTTCTTCAGCTCTGAACAGATGATGAAACACTGAATGATTTCAAGCTCACACTTTGTCTAATAAACTTACATCTTTCATTCTTTATACAGATTGGAGAGCTGTGGTTTGTCAGAGATCAGCTGTGATTATCTGGCAGCAGCACTGAAGTCCAACCCCTCCCATCTGAGACAGCTGGACCTGACCTACAACTTCAAGCTGCAGGATTCAGGAGTGAAGCATCTGTGTGGTTTCCTGGAGAGTCCAGGGTGTGGACTTGAAACTCTGAGGTCAGTCAGCATGTTTTAGTTGTGCTGAGATGAATATGATGTGAAAGTTGTGCTGACACTAAACTGCAGACATCAGGCTGATATTATACTGATCCACACTGAGGATCTTCATGGTAAAGTCTGTTTTCTTCTTCTCTGGTTTAGTCCATTGACTGCAGCAGAACAATGTTCACATTTCAAATCTTCAAAGAAGAAGAAAAATCCTCCACTGGATAATTCACTGTGAAACTCTCAAACTCTTCATTCCACCTTAAAGTCTGTCTGACACTGAAATCCAAAGCAAAATGTGTGTTTTCTTTACAGACAGCAGTCCAACACAAACATACACACATCATCCAAAACACAGTCCAAGATACAAATCTCCTCCACTGCCAGCATGACTGATGGGAAAGAGAAGGAGGAACACTCTGACATTCAGGGTTAGAATGAGTTTCATAAAGCAGACTGTGAAGATCAAAGCTGCATTAGAAAGCTTACATGAATGAATGAGTGGACAGAAGTGGACAGAGATCATCTGAAGCACTTCAAAGGCTTTAAATCAGCACATTTCTCTTTATTCTTTATCAACTCTGTTAGTTTCTCTCAGTTTTCTGTGGAATGAAGCTAACAGCAGGCTAACAAAATGCTGACCAATAGGTTTCTATTAACGGTTGGAATTTGTATATGAAAAAGTGCTTTGGCTCAGCAGGGATCAGCTTACAGGTAGAATACAGCTGCTGGATGGGATTAGCATGTCATAGCTTTCTACCAAACTGCTAACTGGGGAATTTCAGGCCATCTATGGATCATTTTTGCTAACTGTTTATTCAGCTTACGCTCACAGGGCTGCAGCCTATGCCCTAGCTGTCATAGGGCAAGAGGCGTGGTCCACCTGCACAGGTGAGCAGTCCATCACAGGGCCAACAGAGAGAGACAGAGAAGCACTCTCTCACATCCACACCTACAGCCAATTTAGAAGCACCAATGAACCTAGAACCTAAGCAGCATTTCATTGGACTGTGGGAGAACATCCAACCTCCACAGTAAGGCCAACAAGCTTCAACCTACAACCTTCTTGCTTTAAGGCACTAGTGCTAACCACTTTTCCCCATTTCAGCCCAAATCCTGCATCTTCCTGTTTCTGACTCCAGGCCTGCTCCACTAACGGTGTGTTCACACCGAACGCGATGGACGCGAATAGAGCGTCAGGTTTACATGTAAAGTCAATGGAAAAGCGCGATGACGCGCGATTGCGGGTCCCGCGAAAATTCGGAAGCAGATTTGCGTCGCGAAAACGCCAAAACGCGTGAAACGCGCGTCAGTGTAGCGCGTCTGGCGCGTTTGACTCGCGAATAAAACCACGCGCGTGAGTTTTTGTGTTGCATTTTGTGCATACGCGCGTTTCGCGTCTACCGCTCGAGTTGGAAAAAGCTGAACTCCAGCGTCAAATCGCGCCGCGACAACCAATCAGGAGCCTGGTGACGTGGCTCTGACCTAGGTCAAAGGGGCAGATCCAGCCAAAGCCCTTCATTCTTCATTCAGTATGGAGGAAAAGCTAATCAGAGCCGTGGCTAATCACCCGGAGCTATATGATGCTAGCTACTACTTCTACCGAGACAGGAATAAAAAGGACCTAGCTTGGAGACACATAAGTGAGGAGATCGAGCAACCTGGTAAGTTCATTCCTCCTTCTTTTTAATTTTCAGACTGACCCGATGTACCCGCGCAAAAGCTAGCAAGCCCGCCTACTGTCCCGCTATTTTCCCACTGATGTACAAATACCTTTCCGCTAACAAGATAATGCGTTTATTCAGAGGACATCTGCAGGAGAAAGTGGAAGAGCCTCAGGGACACTTATAATAAGGAGAAGAAGACAGAGAAGGAGAAGGGGAGTGGGTCTGCAGCAGGATCGGGGAGAAAATGGAAGTTCTTCACGGTCATGGGGTTTCTGGACCCCTTCCTCACCCCGCGGGAGACTAGCGGTAATATGGTGCGGACCGTGGAGAACTTCTCCCCCGAGGACCAGGGACAGCCCGAAGAGGCAGCAGGGGAGTGTCAGTCAGAAGGTATGTTTACATTGAGTTAATGTAGGCAGTTAATTTATGCGTGTTGTCATACAGGAACATATTTTGTTTATTAATAAACAGTATACAGTAGTCCCGCTGTTCATCCGTCACTGCCTCGCCTTTTCGCTGATTTTATTTATTGCACCGTACAGCTTTCAACGATGCGCATTGCATTCTGCAGCCCAAATGACAAATCTCCTCCGTGTCGTGTCTCCTGCGCTTGCCAAACTTATCATGTTTGGTTTTGATAACCATCACGTCCAATAGAAAAAAACAGCACAAAAACACTGAAACTATGACCCTCATTCGGAAATACACACCTGCACCGGGAGCAAAAAAGGCGCACAAAAGTGGCGCCGCAGACGGAGAAAAAGCGCGGCATAATACTTTTACGTTTTAAAATCGACAAAGGTTTTCACTTTGAGAATCAACTTGTGAGAACTGTGACTACTGTTCATGTGCTGCAATAAATGAGAGACCACTGTATATAATAATAAGTATATAATAATATAATATTCTCTATGACTGTTGTTTTCAACCTGTTAACATCTAATATTGTCTTCATAGAGTCAAGTAATCATGCAGCAGAGTCCTCAACTGTCTCTTCTCCTGGCTCTCCAGTCCCTGGTCCCTCAGCTCCTGCTGCTGCACCCACAGGTATGAACATCAAGCACTGACAGCTTTTTACTTGCTTGAATTCCCTTGTGATCACCTTTACTAAATATCTACAACCAATCTGTTTATATCCTGTTTTTTTCAATTTTGAAAATGAAAATCTAGTAGCAGCCTTCTCATTACTTTGTGTTGTTTTGTGCTGTGTTTTACAGGCCCACAGAGGAGGACAGCTCGAAGGCGGGCGAGGGACGGGTCCCAGGACGGTCCATCGGCGGTGGAGCTGGCCATCCTGGAGTCCCTAAAGAGGCCACGCCCGTCTCCAACAGAACATTTCCTCCACGGCCTTGTTCCTGTTCTGGAGAGCATGCCGCCTCAGACACGAGAATTCGTGAAATTTCAAATTTATAAATTAGCTTTTGAAAACAGCACAGCTGTGTTAAATTTGGAAACATTGGACCCTAATGATCAGTAGTTTTCTGATGAGGCAGCAGCTCTCCAGGGCAGAAACAATGTTCTTATTTTTCTCCTCCTTCTCCCTGAGGCTCTTCCACTCCAAGCTGGGTCCTTTTTATTCCTGTCTCTCTGTAAATAGTTAAATTTCATATATTTATGATAAATGTTTTTGTTAATGAATTTATATTTTTTCAAATAAACATTTATAATGACAAATGTCTCTGTTCTACTACACAGCAAATATTGGCACCCGACTTGACACAAGTAGAATTTATTTCATATTATACTAATGACAAAACATACTAATACAGTGGGATGCAAAAGTTTGGGCAACATTGTGAAAAGTAATTATTTTCCTGTACAAATTATTGGTTGTCACAATAAAAATAGTCAGTTAAATATATCATATAGGAGACACACACAGTGATATTTGAGAAGTGAAATGCAGTTTACAGAAAGTGTGCAATAACTGTTTAAATCAAGCAGGTGCATAAATTTGCGACACAAAAAAAGAGAAATGAAATAAATATTTAGTGTATATCAATGTGTGTGTCTCCTATGTGATATATGTAAGTGACATTTTTCATTGTAACAGCGATTCATACAGGAAAATAATGACTTTTAATAAGGTTGCCCAAACTTTTGCACCACACTGTATATAGGAACATAGTGAAGACAAGTTACTTAAGAGAGTAAAAAGAGGTTAGTTTATTTTGGAGTAGAGCTCCATTTATTAAGAAAAATTTAAAAGGACAGGAACACTCTTTAGAGGTTTGTGGGTGGCTCTTAAAAGAGCCGTTGTGGGGAAGTCACTCGGACTTCAAACAGGCTACTCCTTTGGTTGCCAAGACACAGCTCCCTCCACCGAGAAGTGAGCCATGAATTTCTCCCTCACCAGGACAGCCTCTCTGGAGGAGTTGTTTGCTGGCAAGGAACCTGGACAAAATTGTTTAAAATGAGTATTATGTGTACTGCAGTTACAAAATACATTATTGAAATTCCAAAATTACAAATTGCAAAACATAAATCTTACATAAAACCTTTTGTAATTATAAGGATAATTACATGATATATATTAGATATAATCTAAAACAGTCTGCGGGGATTATATACAAATATTCAACTATCCCAGAATTAAACCAGGTCTAAATAAAAAGGAGTGAGTATCACTACAAAGGTTAACTCAGTGGTCCTAATGCTACAGTTTGATATCAGCAAACACCGAGCGCATACATTGATATGACACCACAGCCATGCTATCATTCAAACACTGATAACAGCATAAATCGAATTAAATCGGGACTTGATGAGACCTTCTGAGTATCACTAGAAATATTATAAACAGTCGTCTCCGTACCACATTCACTGTTAGCATAGCACATCCATGTTAGCAGTGTATAAATGGATGGTTTAGCATATATTAGCACAGGTATCAATAAAGGACTACCATATTAAATACTTTTACTAACCTCAGGCAGATGGACAGGCGCTCTGCAGGTGGGATTGAGCGCCTGTAATTGGTGTCTAGGCGGGCGATTCTGGGACCGACCCGGGGAAGCAGGTCCTCAAACTGGCCGAGTGAAAGACGGTGATGTCGCTGGAATCGGCCGTCATCCAGGCGCAGCTCCTGGAGCAAATGGTGAAACTCACCAAACTGCTCATGCCTCTGGAGGACCTGATGGACCCAGGTACGGCGAGGGCGTCTTTTACGCCGCTGCTCTGCTCTCCACAGTACATAGAGAAGGGAGACTCTCTCTTCAAGCGCTAACTCGACAGCTGCCATCTTGCAAAGATACCGGTCTGGCACAACTTCCTCCCACATCCCTCCCACATTTCCGGTTCACGCGCGTCAAAATATCATATTTTGACGCGCGATGGATTTTTCTTGGACACGCGTTGAGGCGCGAATGTGCACGCGTCAAATTAGGGGCGTTTGGGGCGTTTTTGTTCGCGTCCATCGCGTTCGGTGTGAACACACCGTAACACTTTCTCATCAGACACTGCCACCTAGTGGAGGAAGTCTTAGTTGCATTTGAAGCTTCAAATTACAGTTAGTTCCTTAACAAAGAGGTGGAGGTGGTGGGGACACAGCACCATCATCACTGAGTGCTAGGGATGGGTATCGTTTTATCTGATACCTGTGCCAAACCGGTACTTTTGAAATGGTGCCGGTGCTTAAACAAAGGAAAAAACACAAACTTCTCATGTTTAGCTGTTTTCCACTTTTTCTTTTGTCATTTTAGCCTTTTTGGCCAGGGTGAAGGGAATATCTGCCATCAAACAAGAAGACAGCCGCATGTAACTACGACTGTGTTTGCTAGTTCACCTTACATGCATTAATGTAATAACGTGGTTAGCCTACTCAACATAAATTACACACGAACAACATTAAGCTACTCACGCAGAGAAGAACGGCTGCTGCTGCCATCATCATCTGTCATCATTTCTGCTACACTGGCAGGGCTAGGGGCCAGGACTCTCCTCTTCAGGTTCTTGGGGGATGTTGCTCCGGGACCGATAACAGGCACCACACCTGCAGTAGATGCGCTCGGTCTCGCAGCAAGCTATCAAATACGGCACATTTCTCGGCTTTTAAAAAAACGCTATGCGTCGCCAGGTGTTTCATCAGATTTGAGGTGTTACCTCCTTTGCACAGTATCACCTTAAAGCACTTGTTGCAGGCTGCTGGGTTTGCATCTTTTGCTTTGAAGTACAGCCAGACTTTGACCGCTTCGCCTTGGGCATTTTTAATCTTTAGCTCTGCTCTAAAAGAACGTACGTACCTGGGCCCGCCTACCATCCTTGGAAAGGTAAAATGATTGGCTAGAATCTAAAGTGTATGACATCTCAGGGAAAAAAAGCACCAAAATGTGCGCTGCTTTTCGGTCTGGTTACTATTAAATTTTGTTCTTTGAATTATTTTGGCGGCAAAAAAAGACTGGACCCAGGGTGGTCAAAGCTCAAAAAATGATCTTTATTTTACATTCCCGGGAACGGAGACCTGAACACACGAACACACACACTCAGGTCTGAAAGCAGCAGCAGCCAGCATGGTTATTTATATATTTCCGCAGCACGTCACACACTCTAAGTTTTGATCAAAACACTCTGCTTAGTTTCACTTTCTGTCTGCACCTCCAGTGCTCTGCAAAAGCATGCAGTTTCCTGTCAGTACTTTTGGCTCAGACTCTACTCAGAGCTGGCCCTCTCTTATTAAAATACATAAAACAATATAATCACCAAAGCACCACTAAGAATATATATATTAATCCCAACATTACTACCATTTATGTCAGAACTGGCGCCATAAAGGCACCAGATACCGGTAACCATACCTACTGAGTGCCATAGGACACTTAACCTTTGTTTCCATATGCTGGGAACTTCCTGTTTTTTCAATGAGGACTGGAAAATGTGTGAAAACCTCCCAGTCAGTTCCTCACAGCACACTTCAATCATTTCCCTCCCACAGCATCAGGACCAGGGCTTTTTCTCTCTTTGATCCCACTAAGAGATTTCCACACAAACACCTCATCAGTGGGACTCTCAGAGCTACCAGCCCTTTGCTACAATCACAAAGCTCTTCATTGAAATCAATGATATCAAAGCTGGAATCAAATGAGTCCAAGTCTTCTGCTGATTCAGCATCACATTCATCTTTGCTCCTTGTTCTGCATCCCCACCATGGACTTCATTCCTTTCCAAGCCAGCCTTGAGTGTCCTTTATTCAGCTCATCCTCTGCTTTACTTTTACACCTGATTTTAGCTGCTTTATCTCTCTTTCAACAAGTTTCTGTGCCTCAATCTTTTTGTTCTCTCCATCATAACAAGACAGCTTATTCTGCCTGAGAACATGTTGGAGTGATTTACTAATCCAGGGCTGCTTATTGGGGAAAATACTTCCTGTTTTCAAAGTAATCCCCATTTTTCCCAGAAAGAAATGTAAGTAGAAATCGATGATCTAAGTGAGAACATGAGCCTTTAAAAAGTCCCAGTGGGTGCAGTCAAAGCAGTCCCTCAGTCCCAGTATAGAGTCTTTGGTCCAGACTGGAACAACTGTGTGCCCAGTTTGAGCTCTCTTCAGTCCTGTGACCTGACAGACCCAGAGGGGCCATCACATCACATTTAGAAGCTCCCCTAATGGAGCCACAACACATGTCCAATACTTAGTCTGTCTTGTTGGACCAACTGGAAGAAATGATTCAAGGACTTAGTCACAGAACAGAGATTCAAATCTCCAAAATCCAACTGGCTGCATCAGGACATATAGTCTGAAACTCTGCACAGTTTCCTGTTAGAAGCTGCTTCCTGTTGGCTTCAGCTGTTTGGAGTTTCCATTTTCTAAACTTCTACATTCTGAACCTTCTTAAGCTCTGAACAGATGATGAAACACTGAATGATTTCAAGCTCACACTTTGTCTAATAAACTTACATCTTCATTCTTTATACAGATTGAGTGTCTGTCGTTTGTCAAAGATCAGCTGTGATTATCTGGCAGCAGCGCTGAAGTCCAACCCCTCCCATCTGAGAGAGCTGCACCTGTGGGACAACAACCTGAAGGATCCAGATGTGAAGCAGCTGACTGATCTTCAGCAGAGTCCAGACTACAGACTGGAGACTCTGAGGTCAGTAGAGTGATGGAGTGAGTGGGTGGTGCTGTCAGCAGTATTGTACTAAACACAGTCAGCATGAAACAAAGATCCAGTGTTTCCTGTAAAGCTGCAGCTTCTCAGTGAAGCTGTGAGAGGAGAATGGTGACAGGTTTCAGGATTGGACACAAACACTTCATGTTTCTTCCCTTTTGTCACCTTTATGGTCACCATAGTAACGGCTGACACGCTCTGATCAAACGCTGTCAACAGCCAATCAGCTCTCTGAACAAAGCAGCACGCAGACCAATGACTGCATTCATTTCCAAGTTTAAAGCAGTGAAGAACACAGTCTGTAGGTGAGGAAGAATTTAGTGAGAGCAGATGTTTGGATGGAATTCCTCCAGTTAACAGCTGGAACCGTCCATCTGGATTGTTGGGCTTGTTGTTGGGGTTCCTACAGAGCTCAGAGTGGACACACCAAGGTTCTTCTAATGAATGAAAGTCCAAACTCAAACTAGGAGGGAAAAACTTTTCCATCAACTTCAATAAAAATCCAAAGATTAGAAAAAGTGAAGCAACAATGAGTCCTAGTACAGTCCCAGCACTGAAGTCCCTGCTGCTCTTTATACTGGATGTGCTGCATCACTGACTGACAGCTGATGAAGAGTCTCTGGAAACACTCGTTTATCTCCTCTGCTCTTCCTTCTTCTCTCTGCAGGTGGTGATGATGGTAAACAGGACGGTGTGTGTGCTGAGAGAGGAGGAGCTGTGTCCTGATGATCCAGAGAGGTTGAAGCAGCAGCAGCTTGTGTGTAGAGACGCTCTGACTGGGCCATGTTACTGGGAGGTGGAGAGGAGAGCTTCATCCAGCAGTGACTGACAGAGGAATGAGAAGAAGTGCAGATGACTGTCAGTGCTGCAGAGTGAACTGCTCTGAGAACAGCTCCACTGTCAGACACAATGTAGAGTCCAGCATCATCCCTGTGTGTCCCTCTGGATCTGACAGAGGATCATCAGTGTATCTGGACTGCTCTGCTGCTGCTCTGTCCTTCTACAGTCTCTGCACAGTCTCTGTCTGACTCTGGCTTCAGACCCTCCTGGATCAAACTCACCTGGAAAGACTTTCAAACATCACTCAATAGATTTGAATACAGAATATATTTGATATATACTGTAGATGTACTGTAGAGTTGCAGTTTGTCACTTGTAAATACAGTCTGTGAGCAGCTATGAGCTGAAAGATCTTTCTAGAAACACGAAATGTTTTCACTCTTCTGTTGCTTTTTCATATATTTCCACAACATTAATATTGATCCCACCTGTCTCACCTGTTTCATGCTTTTATACATAATAACAGGACACGTGTGATCTGAGCGCTGCTGTGGTTGCTGTGCTGCACGTCTTCATTTAGTTAACAGAGACATCTAGTGGATCAGAGGGAGAACTGCAGGAGGTGGAGCTGTGTTTTAGCATGGAAAACTTTTTATCTTTTAGGCGCAGATACAAATATGACAAGTATCAGTGTAAGATACAAAAGGTCACATCAGTTAGCAGAGGGAACAGTGATCACACAGCAATGTAAGAATAGAAACATAACAGTGAATCTGGACATGTATACAGATGGAAGCAAACAAACAGGATGTAACACTACATTAAAGCGACAAATGGGAAGAAAACAAAGCCAAAGGAAAATATATTTGATCTCAGGAATCCAAATCAGATGCTTTAGAGCAGGGGTCGGCAACCCTGGAGGAGGAGAGACCCGATGCGGCCGCCGGTCCGAGTGTCAGGTGAACTGAACTTCAGGTAAGAAGTTATGACCTGCAGTCTATCTGGGTCAGATATAAACCAAGTTTAGGTGGAGTTTATTTTCCTTGTGCTGACTTTTTACAATCAGTTACAATAACTCGCACTGCGTACTAGCTAGCATGACGAAGTTTCTATACAGCTGGGTGGTGCTATGATTTTACTGATAGTGAACATAAAAAACAGAATCATCTCGTATTCAGAGAAAATATTACGTTTCGTGTTGAGCTGAGAAGGAACACAGTTTGTCTCGGACTTCAGCTAGAATGGAAAAGACACAAAGCTGGATTTATTCTGTGTCTTTACACTGTCATTCTCTCCCCTCCCTCTCCTGTTGTTACTTCAATCATGAAACTGATCAACGATCAGCTGATTGGCTTTTCTCTCTTGTTTGTTTATTGCCGACTTTGCGCCAGAAAGAGGAAACCAGCGGATGTCGCCCTAAACAACAGCAGCACTTTTAAGCTTGATCAGCTGTTGTTCGAATTTATTTAATATTAATTTCTAGTATCAGCTGATGTTTGCTGGAGCCACAGCTGTAAAGGCTGCTGGTCATGATGTCGGTTTGGATATGTGGTCAGAGGGAAACATGAAGATGAAACCAGGAGATGTCCTTACTGAATCATCAGAGCTGAACAGGTGATGGAGAAACAGGTTTACCTTTTAGGTGACATGAATGAGTTGAAGGGAAGTTATGAACTGTTTCTGAGAGACAAATAACACCAGGATCCTTTTTTTTATGTAGCTGACAGCTGATAACTGTGCAGGGGCGGGTCTAGCAAAGCTTTGCCAGGGGGGCAGGTAGGGCATTAACAGGGAAAGGGGGGCACAAAGAAATACTTTTCTTTCTTATTCTCATTTAAAATGTCTCGCTTTTAACAAATAATTATCTGAATCTTACAACCAAAGTTTTTATCTGATGTAAAATGTATAGAAATCATACATAAACCAACAAGACTGTACATCACTGTCACAACAGTGTTTGTTTTCATTCACTTTATGGCTTTAATACCTGGGGGGCCGGTCTCTAGTCAAAATGCCCGGGCCAATTTTTTGTCCCAGTCCAGCCCTGGGCATGACACGCAGTGAAGTAATCTGGGAAGGTGCATTAAAAAATAAATGGCCGGGCCAGCGGTGCACATCGCAAATTAGCTCACATAGACACATTAGTTGTGCCGCTTCTTAATGACGGTATCTTAGCTAACAACCCCAACTACCAGATTCACCTTGTAATTGGCTAAAAATAACTTAGCCTACCGGTGAGAGGGACGTTGCTAGCTGTCAGTTTTTTCAAGCAATGTTGAAAGTTCCACATTCAGACACTTCAAAAACTTCAGGAGCATCAGCACCACGTAAATACTCGGATACATCCGGATACTCGAGACAGAATTCACAATGTGTTTTTGGGACTTTCAGGTGTTTGGACCAAAGTTTTCTTTTCTGATCAAACCAGAAAGCTTTAATGAGCAGCTGGATTTGTGTCACATTAACTGGCTGGAGACAGAGGACATCGAAATGCAGCTGATTGAACTGAAGCTCAAAAAGTTTGCAGAACTACAAACACAGCTGGAATCCACAGCTGTGCGTGTTCATGGAGCTGCATTTCCACCTGCTGGACATCACTACCTGACAGGTTTAACTGTGTTGAGAACATTGCAGAGGCCTTATTGACAGTATTTGGCTCTACATATCTGTGTGAGCTGATTTTCTCTCACATGAAGAGAGTCCTCAGGTCTGAATGCTGGACACTCGGAGACCTGTGTCTCTGAGTGGGAGACCAGAGATCACATTAACATGTGTGTCCCTGTATTAACAAACATGCCATATTGGCCCAGTTTATTTTTCTTATCATTGTTGTGAGGAGACCATAAATAGCATTTGTATTTTCTGTTGTACAGTTCATTTGCCTTTATGGATAAAAAGTCTTTTTTTGTTTCAAAGTAGCTGATAACTATTCGCTGATAGCTGCCAACATCTGCGAACAAATATAATCCTATAAAGTGGTTCTATATAGTGTGTAATTTATTGCTAATGCAATCATATGGCACATTGACTTCTGAGGAAATTTTAGATGCACTCATCATCAGAAAGGTTGCCGACCTAAACCAGGGGGTTTAGAGTATCATAGAGTTTTTGTGGTTTGTTTTCTTTAAGTCATTTCACAGATTTTCTCTAGAATTTCAATTCCTTGAATAAAACAACAAACTTAGGGGATGATTTTGTAATCCGACTTTATGTATGAAAGATTTGACTAAACATAAAACAATCTTCCAACTCAGTCGTCATTCTTATCTTGTGAAATCAAAGCAAATGTTCTGTTGTTTCTAAATCAGGGATTGATGAAATCTTTGGTTGCATCCATTTATGAACATGTTCTCATTCATATTAAATCGTAGTCTAAGTCATTCTTTAGAGGGATAAATGTCATGCATTATCTTCAAATGTGTTTCTGTTGTTTTGGGGGGAAGTTTGAAGTCCATTGTTCAAAGTCTGTTAATGAAACTTTATGAAGTTTATGTAGGATGTTTTTCCTATTTTGTATTTGTTTGAATTATTATGTATTTTTGACTCTTTCTGCCATGATGCCAGGTCTCTCTTGAAAACAACATTTTTAATCTCAATTAAATTTTCACCTGGAGAAATAAAGGATGATAATAATAATTTTGTCTTCAGGGAATCATTTCTCTGTAAAACAGCTTCTTCTGAAACTCTTGTTACATTTCTTGTTTATTGTTTGCTGGTTTTAGAAAAATGTCATCGTCTCTGTGTGAACTTAAACTCTACATGTGGTGTCAGCTATAATACGAGCTCTAGAGTCTAATAACGATGCTTTTATTATTGTCTGGTATCCAACCTAACCCTGGGCCTCTGGCTGAATGTGAAACACCAGCAGATGTTAAAAACTGTCTGGGTTACACGTGCATCACGTCGTGTGCTTCCTAACATGGATATGATTGGAATCTGGGCCTGTTCAACCGGTGCTGGTATCATTGTTGTTTCTGAGACTTTCCAAATCTTTACTGGATAAAAACGTAGCAACTGATGGATTTAACATTTAGCACTCAGACTGTCCCAGAAAAGGCGGAGGTCTGGAAGTTTATGTGAAGGTCTGTCTTGCTGCTCAAGTCTTGTTCTCTCGATCTGCACCTCAGCGATTTGAAATCTTGGCCTTAACTATTGATCTGTTTGGAAATCAGACTGTTGTTGGCTGCTATCAGCCTCCATCTGCTTCCCCCAGCACATCACCGTCTCTGGTTCAACTTTTATCTGAACTGCATTTTAATGACGTCTTTCAGATGGATGATTTTCATTGGGACTGGCTTTCTTCTGTGTCTGATGATTTTACGGCACGCTGCTTGTTTTTAAAACTGACTCAAATTATTTAAACCCTCACACACCTTGATCCTAAACACCCAGATAAATCTGCTCTTATTGACCTTTTTTAACTGTAAGTTTTCCACATCTGCAGTTTTTGCCAACGACCTGAGTGATCACTGCATAGTTGGTGCTGTGAGAAACACTAAAATCTCACGCTCCGAGCCCCGCATCAGTTTGAACTGGGGTCGTATTAAACAGGCTGACGATGTCAGTTTGGGAATATTTACAGGAGAGTTGTGTCTACTTTGTGGACAGACACGCCTCTTTTTGCCAGGTCAGGGTGAAAGGTCGGGACAGGCCTGGTTTGGTTCAGTACCGGCCGATCTCCTACATGAGAGAAACCAGGCCTGGGCAGGAAGTCTGGCTCTGATGCTGATTGGCTACGTTTTCATTAGCTGTGCAATCGGATTACTGCCTCCATCATCAAGATCCAATGTGACTATTTTTTACTTTAACGACTGACAGTCCAAATGACCGTAGGAGGTTTTGGCAAACTATAAAGTGTCTCTGCCAGCTGTGACTCCTCAGAGCTACCTCCTCACTTAAATATCGACTCCACTCCTGTGTCAGACAAAACTGAAATGTTGCTTTAACAAACACTTTGTTGCTTCTTGTTCTTTGTTCAGCACAGTATCTGATGGTAAACCTCTTGAACACAACTCTGCTCGTAGTTCCTGGTCACTGATACCTTTTCCTTCACACCTGTCACAGTAGAAGAGGTTTGTAAGGCTTTGAATAGCCCCAACACCAGAAACTCGTCCTCACAATCGTTCTCCTTCCTTCTTGCACTTGGCTGCAAATATCATAGCTGAGCCAGTGTCTTATATTTTTAATCTTTCTCTACAACAGAAGGCTTTACCACAGATGTGGAAGTGTGCCTCTGTACTCCCCCACTGAAAGCTGGTGATTCTTCAACAGTTAATGATTACAGGCCAATTTCCAAACTCTGTGTCTTATCTAAGGTTCTTCAAAGGCTGGTAAATAATCAACTTCAAAGTTATCTGGATGAAAATATGATTTTATCTCCCTTCCAGTCTGGTTTTAGGAAACTGCACAGTACTGGAACTGCTTCGATAAAAGTTCTCAAAGACATCTATGAAGCGCTGGATGCAAAGAACTACTGTGCAGCTCTTTTATTGATCTATCAAAAGCCTTTGACACTGTTGACCACAACAAAAAATCTTCTGGCACAACTTCACCTACTTCCAAGTTGCGAGGAGAGGATGAGGATCTAACAGCACAGGAACTCCAGCAACACTCAGTAGCAGCTGCTCCCAGTACCTTGGTTTATGAGCTGAGCTGCTGACCACAGCATTTTATGTCATAGATTACTGGAAATAGGCCTTTCAGACCGAGCAGCTGGCTGCTTCTCTAATGTTCTTTTGGACATCAGCAGTGCGTTCAGCTCAATGGTCTCTCTTCCAGCTTTTTAAATGTCACTAAACGAGTGCACGGGGTTCTGTCCTGGGCTACTTATGTCAACGGTGTGGCACAAAATCTAGATGCATCTGTTCATATTATACCATCAACATAGTTTTCAAACCATTACAGCAGCTGTTCATAGTATTCAGTCTCAGCTGGCTCAGACTGGTTTTAACCCTTGGATGCACAACCTACCAATACCTACACTCTTCCATGAGTGGGGTCAAAAATTACCCCAAATAGAAACAATGCATTTTGCTATAAACTCAGTTGTTATTCTTCAAAATCTTTAAAACGAAGAGTTCTAATATTTTCATATTTGAGGTATTCCTCATAAAACATGTTTGTGACATGAGGCCATTTGCATTTTTAATTTTTTTTATTACTTTTAAGAAATTGCAGTTTTTGTATCACTTTTTGTATGCTTGCTCGGCATATACTGCAGAAGCTGGGCCTTCCCTCTGAAAGGCACAAGTTGTTCATCCACTGTAACACAATCACTGAGGATGAATTTCTGCCTGCAGTTGACCAGGAACAGGCCCCATATGTAGCTGAAAGCTGCCATGTGGTTTGTTTTCAGTCCATAGGCTCTGGTCCTCTTGTCATCAAAGTGCAAGAAACGGCGAATATCTTTAAATCTTTGAATTGACATAGTGGCCTTGTACAATGGGTTATGCAGAGAACTCCCAAAAAACACACCGACTGGTACATCCCAGTTCTTCTCACTTCCTGCAAGAATGATCAATCAAATGAAGGCCAGGAGCTTTTGTTTGATTACATTTTTCAACTATTTTTGACCTGTCTGTGGCTACTCTTCATGCCTCCATGTTTGTGCATGTAAGAACCTCTTCTATTATATTATCAGACATGAACATCTTCCATGCATCTATTGGGGAGACAGTACTAAACCCAGGTGCAAGCCCTGGGCGACTAATTCAGAATATTGTGTCTAGAGCAGTAAGAGGGGCTCATTCAGTTACACTCAATGTCCATTTCCTCTTCAGAGGACTCATCAGAGGACTCCTCTGTATCTGACTGGCCGTGTCCAGTGGGGGGAACAATAGTCTGGGTCCCCTATATCTGAGGTGTCAGATTCTGAGTCAGTGCCTCCGATGGGCTCCGTCCTGGATCTTCTTAGCTGGCCTCATAGCAGCCATGTTACTTTAAATATTAAAAAAAAAAAAAAAAACATGAGAAAGGACAATGTTTGAAATGCACAGGAAACTATAAACAGGGCTGCACATAAATGGTCCGCAGGTGCGCATTTGCTGTCAAAATAAAAGACGCGCACCAGATAAGAAGTTGGAACGCTCGTTTGCGTACATTAGATGTTCTGGAGGAGGACAGACATTTGTTCAGAACTCTTAAAGATGTTGAAGAAGAAAGCTCTGTAAGCAATTACTTTGGTGTTCCTCCACCACAAAAGAAGCGCGTATTCTCTGAATTTCCGGGAATACTTTTATTTTGACAGCGAATGCGCACCTGCAGACCACTTATGTGCAGCCCTGACTATAAATCATGTATGTTACTGTGTAAAAATCAATTCTTGATCCATCAGAAGTGTAAGTGGGACGGTCAGAGTTGCTAAGAATGAAAGTTTCATAGAAGATTCCACAGGAACTGCTTGGGGTCATTTTTGACCCCACTTGTGGAAGAGTGGGGTAGTGATACAAAAACTGCATTTTTTTTAATTAATGAAAAAATAAATAAAATTGCAAATGGCCTCATGTTACAAACATGTTTTATGAGGAATACCTGGAATATGAATATATTACAACTTTGCATATTAAAGATTTTGAAGAAAAACAACACGTGGGGTCATTTTTGACGTGTTGATATAAGGGTTAAATGTAGAAAAAAAACAAAGGGTCCGGCTTTATTTCCTTCTCCTGTATCTGCTCAAAGTATTTCTATTGAAACTGTGGCCTCGTACACATACCTCGGTATTGTGATTGATGACAGTCGTTCCTATAAGCCACACATTGAACATCTAATAAAGACACGGAGGCTGAAGTTGGGCTTCTCTTCCAGGAACAGTTCATGTTTCACAGGAAAAAGCTTGTTGCTGCCACCTTTGTTTTTACCTGGATTACAGTGACATGATTTATATGAATGACTCTGCTCGCTCTCTTCATCTGTTGGATTTTGTCCATCATGGGGCATTAAGATTTATAACTGTCTGTAAAGCTTTAACACACCACTGTACTCTGTGTTCTCTGGTTAACTGGTCCTCATTGGTCTTACACAGGATGGTCCATTAGTATCATTTTATCTATAAATCTGTTTCTGGTTTACTGCCTCCTATTTATCAGACTACATGTCAGGCAAACAGTTTAGTCATAGCCTGCAGTCTCAGGACATCATTACATTCACTGTTCCATCAGTTCATGCAGAGCTTGGGAAGAAGGCGTTCTCCTTTTCTGCTCCGTCTTCATGGAAAACATAACCGAAGGATTTAAGGCTCTCAGCTGATTTCACTTGCAGACTTCAAAAGACGTACACATGTTTTTGTGAAACCATCTCTGGGAACTTGTTTTCGTTTTTAATGTGCAAGTACATTACACAAACTTTTCTTTTATTGTTGTAATTTTAATATGTTTGTCTGGAACAGGTCTCTCTTGTAAATGAGACATTGAGTCTCAATGAGCCGACCTGTATAAATAAAGCTTCAATTACAAAGTCCTTTGTTTAAAAGTTCCTTCAGCTGCCAGTGGGACGTGCTGTGGCACTATCGGTTGCTGAGCCTTTATATTGTTAGTTAGAAACTACAAATATAATGGCTCACTGTATTTCAGAATCAGAGAAACTTTATTAATCCAGGAGGGAAACTGAGTTGTCATAGCAGCAAATATACAAGAAACAACAAGCACTCATATAAAGTGAGTGTAGAAACAGAGTTATGATAGATAAATATTCAGAGAAATAGAGAAATACAGAAATATAGGTATAAATATACATACCAGTATAAAAGGATAAGTATGTGTGCAAATATATTGTGGTGTACAAAGTGACAGGCTGCATTGAGGTGTGATTATTTCTGTTCCACATGTGTGGATCTGACCCAAGTGGATGCATTGAAGAGTCTGAAGGCAGCAGAAGGAACGATCTCCTGTAACGTTCCCTCAGACAGCGGGGTTGAAGGAACCTGTTGCTGAAACTGCTGTGCAGATTGTCCAGTGTATCATGGAGGGGTGAGAGTCATTGTCCATGATTGACAGCAGTGTGTCACAGATCACCTCCTCCAGGGTGGAGAGCTTCATGCCAACAACAGACTGATAAAAAATATAGAGCAGCTACTACATATGTTGAAGGACCTTCTGCAGAAGTCTGTAAGAAGAATTGTAATTGGCCCTGGGTCAGTGACTCTGTGTAGTTAGTCTTACCTGTTAGAGAAACAGTTCAGTCTGTACATGTCTGTGTCTTTCACTCAGAAACACATGATGAGATTCATGGATTCAGTCAGTTGATGTTTTAAACTAAATGATTCACAAATTATTCTTCAACACAAGTTTGGTGAGCAGCAGGGCTCATCCTGATTTTAGTTTTTGTGCATTATAATGATGAAATAACTTTGTCATGTCTGTGGTGGCCTTTGGAGAATTAAACCATCCTTTAGAAACTAGATATAAATGTCATATTTTCCAACATTGATTTTTTTCTGTGTTTCAGACGACAATGAAAAGATAAAGAACAGTCTGTAAATCATAAGTTATCAATTCAAATGATTATTAAAGCCACAAGAGAAGCTTCCTGTTATTTGTACCACTCACCTGGTCATGTGATCCAGCTGTGCAGCCAATCATCACTGACATCACTTTCTACTTTGATATTTCCATGGTGAATGGACTGATTCTTGTTTAACACGTTCATACTCTGATGGATGCATCAGAGAGGGTTAGTGTCTTGCTCAAGGATACTTTGTGTGCCAGCTGGAGCAGTCAGGGATTGAACCACCAACCTTCTGATCTTTAGATGCCTTGCTCTATCTCCTGAGCTACAGCCATCATCAAAGCTCTTTCTTAAATCCTCTCTGAGAGGAGCTCAAACACGAGGAAGAGACGAAAGTGAGGGAAGAGAGTGGACTCATTAGTAAAATGAAAAACAGCCAGCGTTGATGTTTAAGACAAGTGAGGTAACAGAAATACTATATATGGCAGTGGTCACCATGGCAACATCAATGCCGGTTGCTACGTATTGTTATTAAGTATTACGTATTGATCCTGATATGTGAGCCTCATATCAGGATATGCTGTTGTTTGTATTTGTTTTCATTGTTACCATTTTTGTGTCTTTTTTTAACAAACTACTTTTATCTTGCCATCGTTTGTCAGAGTCAAACTAAATTTGGTTCATCTTTCTACAATAAAAACATATCTTCATCTTAATTATTGTATGTGCAGAGTTGTAGTTACTCACAGTGACCACTGGAGGCATGTGATCCTGATAGTTTCCCTGGAACCGTCCAGTTCATCCACATTAATGAAGCTGTTGGTGATTAACGCTCATCTGTACAACTTTAACAACAATATTAAACATTTAATCGCTCTACAAACAGTTTGTCTGATGTAGAAACTGTGTCTTAAAGGATCAAAGTAAATGTCACATTGAAAGCAGATTTCACTGTAATGTACTCTGTTTGAAATATTCCAAATATAATCTGGCTTGGTAATGATTTACTCATATATTGTCCACACAGACTAAAGCAGTAGGAGATGAGATGGAAAACAATTAGAAGAATCTTTACTCTTTAATGTCACAAATTCCTGTTCCTCTTTGTATGTAACATAACAACATACATGATACAGCTGCAGCAACTGAGGCAAGGAGAGAGGCAGCAACAAGAAAACTGGAAGAAAGGAGACCAACAACACCACCTGTGGAAATCTTTCCCCAATGAAGCGTCATCATATCAGCATTTCATCAAAAGCACACATGCTCCGACCTGACAATGCAGAGGTGTGGCAAAATCATTGAAATCATTTATTAAACAAATGAGTGCATCAAAAATAAGAGTGGAGCTGCAATGAAAGAGAAGTGAACTTTCTTCAGTTAACACAAAGTTTTCCCTAACAGGTGACATTTAATTAAAGTGACTTTATTACCACACACACATTCAGAGGCAGTCTACAGGAGCAGAGCTGCCAGCTATTCAGCAAATGTCTCCCTGCAATCCTCACTGCAATACCTACATTTGAAAATGAAACCACCTCTCCTGTTCACACATGAAAAGTCGTGTGAAGAACCAGTTTTCCTCAGATCTCTGTTTTAGTAACTCTGAAGTATGAACTTTTGATGTTTGCATTCTGTTTGTACTGATAACTGTCAGTGGATTATTTTGATCCCAAAGAAATCTTTAACACACATGTAGTGATGGGACGTGTGCACTGAAACAATGGTTAGGAAACAGAAATCGCCTGAGAATCTGCTCATGTTTAAGATTTCTTCTTTACAAACATTTTCTATGGCTGTTCCCAGTATGACCAGTGATACAAAGCATGGGAAATGGGGATTAGTTCATTCAGACAAATACACTTTTTAAAATGTAAAAATAAAGAAATGAATCAATAAAATAAAAAGTCAAAGAAATAAAAAATAAGGGTCTGAGGCGTCTGTCTCACTGTATCCATGGCAACAATTTACTTTCTGTTCCTTCATATCAGAACCACATCTTTGAAATCAAAAACATTTAAGATTCAAATTCAACCACAGATGTGTTCAATTAAATATTAAATGAAGCAGTGCAATGTTTTTATCACTATCCAAATTGGAACTCTAAGTAGAAGATTTAAAAAAGCAACACACACACACACACACACACACACACACACACACACACACACACACACACAGTATGCAGACATGATTTAGGTGATGATAATATAACGACTGCACATACCCGTGGGATGATTCATGTCCTTTTTCTTACTCTATGCAATGATGAACTTCTTGCTTCAGGACCTTCTTGATGAATTTGTTTTCTAATCCACAGTTTTCTACCTGATCTGTGTGTTTGAAGTAAAATGTGTTACTTCAAATGTAAAAGTTAAACAGACAGAAAGCATCAACGTGGACTTCAATCAGTGTTTTGTGTTCATACAGGTCAGCTGTTGCACACAGAGCTCCTGGATTTACACTGTGCCCTGGTTCCTGTGTTTCTGTATGTAGTTTAGTCTAAAGTGGATCCTCCTCATGTACAGACTGAATTATCTGTTCAACAATCAGCATTTCTGATTCATGGATTTCATTTGTTTTTACTTGTTTTGACTGAGATTTCAACATATCTGTGGTGGCATCTGTTCAGTGTTATGGAAGTTTTACAGCACTAATCTCACTTCACTCTGTAACATAACAGTGAACAATATTACTATTAGAAAGATTATTAGAGAAGCCACAATCAGATGATCCCCTATGAGGTGTCCTTGGTTATAGTGTGAAGTCATCTGAGGGGAGACACTTCAGTGTTAATGAAAAAGTCATCAGTCTTCTTATGGGAAGAGACCTCCACCAGACCAAGACAGGTAACCATCCAACACGTTCTCATCCCAAAACCTAACATACCGATGCCATGTGACAAATCGATGCTATGTGACTATTAAATTCCCTTCTTTTGAATTCTTTTGGCGACAGAGAAAGACTTCCGACTCAGAGTGGTCAAGTTCAAAAAATTATCTTTATTGTACATTTCCGGAAACAGAGACCTGTACCCACTAACACACGCTCAGGTCTGAAAGCATTAGAAGCCAGAATGGGTATACATAGTTCTGCTATAGGTCACACACAGACACACACAGTTTCCATCAAAACAACTCCTTCTGCTCTGACTAATGTGTGTGTGTGTTACTTAGTTCTGCTTTTTCTGTCTGGTTTCCTGTATTTTATTAATATGCCTCTGCAGCTCTGCACTAAACTTCCTGTTTCTTAACCTCCCCTTAATAAAGCCTCTGTTGCTAGGCGACCTGTCACCCTCTGACCTCTCTCACAGATTTTATTACAAAGTACAAAAAACAATATAATCAGAAAATAAGCACTAAGAATATATATTTATTTGGTAACAGTCTCCCCCTTTTGAACTCATTTTATGAGTTAACCTAATTAACTGACTCCCTCAATAAGTACTGTGAACTAAAAACAGATATAATTAACTTTGTCCTGGTAAAAAGGTCCAACATTACTTTTGTCAATCTATGGAAACGATCTCTACACAGTTAACCCGTTTCCTCTTTTAAACATTTACTCCTGGTTTCTAAGCACACACTTACAGTTCACTTCATTTGTCCCTTCGCCCCCTTTAACGGGTGGAGCATATCCGGTCTGAACACTGTGTTTGGGCGATTGACATAAAAATCATACAAACTATTACTAAAGCTAATCCTCCCATTACCCTTCATTACTTTGTGCTCACATTATAACCTCTGTCTAACAAGCTTTTAATCTTCTTTTCAATCTAAACAACACATTTTCTGAGAGGTTTCTCTGTGCTCTGTGCTTCTTTTGGGTGCCCCTCCTCTTGGTTCCTGGATTCTCACCAACCCCTTCGTGGTTTTGCTGTGGTTCTGGAATCTTCTCCTGTAAAGGACAGAAAAAGAAAACACCTCTCTCTGCTACGCCTCAATAATCTAATATGTTCATCAATTCTTCTCTTGATTATTCAAAGTTGGTTCAAAATATCACATTCGGGACTCTCTAATCAAAAGGATTAGCCTAATTATTATTTCTGTGTGTAAGCGTGTTTGCAGTCACCCCTAAGCACTCTAAGTCCTTTTCCTACCATATTTCAATCCAGACAGTCACGCTGAACGAAGCTTATGACCTTCACAAGACTGAGTGGCAACTCCTATCAGTGCAATTGCAATGTGTGTATGAAAAATGATTATAAGCGCTTATTCTAGTAAAAGAAATCCTAAAGAAAACAAACATTTTCAATCAGTTAAGCTTAAGCATAAAAGCAATTACTTATGCCTAAGTTTTACCGTAGCTAAATGATCAAACACACGAAAAGTCACACACTGATCATATAATCCATTGTTTCAAATTAGACCTAAAACTCCCCCTTTTGACACATCTTCATGTGTCAAACAAAACCACAACTAGAAAATGAAAAGAAAAAGGTTAATCATATCATTTCTCAGAAAACCTCAGCGATTCTCCTCTCGAGTATATTTGCTCCGAGCCTGCAAACCTGTGTTTAAATAATAAAATCAGTTTAATTATCATGTTCGATTTTTTCAACTCCTGGCTCAACCCAGAGCCTGCATCCCCAGAACGACCTAGAAACAAAACCTGTATATTAGCATCAACTTCACATTTAAAACTCAGTTTCCCCCCCTGTCCTTCCCCCACTGTGATCCACTCTGTGCTATAAGAAACTAAACTTAAAACAGAACAGTTATCAGTCATGTGCTTCATACAAAATCTGCATATGTTTTAGTTTCACGTTGATCCTCTGAGTGTCATGGTACTTCTTTTAATTTGACTTTATCAAATCAAACCAAAATAGGTTTGCTGTCTTTACTTTGCTCGTTTTCCTCCAGCACCACCTCGTATCACATGCCCTTTCCCTTGGACCAGTGTTTGTTATTCCATAACTGGATTTGGAATGTGACAAGTCTACCAATCCCCTATATAACTCCCACATTTTGCTTTGGTTCTATTTTCCTTCTATAAAATGTCATTGACTTCTACAGTGGCCTGCTTTGGTTAATGGTAACATCAGTAATATCAAACATTTTCTCCCCTTTAGCATTTGGCATTTTCCCAACAATATAATGTGATACCATCATCTAAACCCAGTCAATAAAACAACATTTTCTTAAAGCAAACATCAGCAACCCAAAATTAGCCGCCCAAGGGTCGAGTCTGCAGCTCCACACTCTCATGTGAACCTTTCGGTCTCCCTCTCTCTCTTGTGCTCCTGCTCCTGCCAAAAGCAAAGCAAAGCAAAGCATCCACCCTTTTCTTACCGCCGTCGTGAATTGTTTGTCAACATCTACTCATCCTAACGCTGGTCCAGTCTTTGTCTCAGTGTCAAGTCAGTCAACACTTTAATCCACATGGTCAGTCCAGTCACAGTCCAGTCACACACATCATGCACACGCATTCACACTAGATCTTGCTGATAGTGGAGCCTGACGCACAAAGGATCAGATTCTCCACCCTCATCAATATGAGCTCATTTATTTGTTTTTTCTTTTGTTTTTAGAAAAAGACTTCTTTATGATCTTGGACTGGATTGACTCGCTGCAATCCTTTTAGACAGGAACTCGCAGGTTCCCACAGGTGACCTTTTCCTCAGCCCATTGTAATCTGGAAAAGCTCACCTTATATTTGCTCTCACAAAAATGTTTTACAGCGCTGTTAATTCAAACTTGCAGGCCTGCTTAGAACAAAAAAGGAGAAAAAGAGAGCTGATTATTAGCTCATCAGAGCACAAAACATCATCACCAAAGGGGGCGACACCTGACAGTTTTCTCTAAGTGCACTGTTACAAAAATAATGAGCCCCTCCTCGACATGTCCATGTTTAGTAAAACTCCCTCTATTGAAATAAGAAAACAAGCCAAACCTAACTGACAGAATTAACCCATCACTAAAACAACAACCCCAAAAATCTTCATCACAGAAAAGTTTTGCTTACTAATCGAACAATATGTTGTGGGAATTCAAACTTTCCGGGCCATAAAGCTTTTGCCCGACTCTTGGCTTAACTAATACTTACATAGTCTGAAATCAGACTTAAAATCACTCCCTCTGTTCATTTTGCCCACATCATATTTCAGTGGTTGGCCTCAGGTTCTTCAGCTTCCTGACAGTCTGAAGTCAACTGACAGAGTTTCACCTGCTAAATACACAGAAAATCTTGTTAAAAGCCGCACAGTTTGCCCAACAGTAATATTCCCATTAAGCCCTTTCTAAACACTTTCTAACAATGTGTCATCACTAAATTATAAACTTCTTCTCCAAATCTGCACGACTGCACTTAGTCACAGACTTTATTTAATTGTCCTGCGGCTGCTATCATATATTTGACCAAACAATTCTTCTCACACAGTCACAGATATATTTCTCTCAATGCAAACTTCACTCATGTCTCAGACAGGAAACTTGACTTTTTCTTTTTTCTTTTTTTTCTGTCCCCACTCATTCAACTAATTTGTATATTGAGTCACATCTCGAGAAGTTGCCCTGACAACAGAAATGCATATTCAAAACATTGTCGCATAATTCAATTATTATTATTTTATTTTTATTTCTACAGTCGTCACTTCTTTTGCTCAATCAGCTGGAAACCACTTCTAATTCACTATTTTAAAACTGCTTTAAGCTTCTAATCACTGGTTGGTCCTCCCAGTCTCTTTTTCCTTTTCACAAAAGTCACTCTATTGTCCTGCAACTTCCTGAGTTATTCCTCAGCTTCAGCCTTTAAGTGTGTTAAATCTACACCATTTAGCATTTATGTCATGTATTCGCATTCATGAGTGTAAGCATGTCTTCATTGCGTGTATGTTGTGTATTCATATTAATATTGAGTGTAAGCTGGTCTTCGTTGCCTCGATGTGTTTTTATAATCAGATTTAATTCCTGCATCTTTGCGCTGAACTGTGGATTCAAACTGTCTCACTTCTGATTCTCTCCAAAAATAATTTCACATGTGACAATTTCTACATGTGTGTTTTCTATTTTTCTATTCATTTATGTATTATTAGTTTATTTATTTCTTTATCTCTCTCTCTCTCTTTCTTTACCTTTCTGTTGCGATGCTCCGGATGTTTCTAAACCCACAAATTCAGCCTCAATGTTCAACCCAATTTTCCTATGCTGTCACTTTAACACGTCCAGCCTTCACCTCTCACCGGTCCTCGTCCCCTCTTCTCTCAACTTCCTGTGTGGCCTCCCAAATCAAACAAAGGCCCAAATCAGCTGTTTCTTCTCTCTTCATTCTCTCTTCCTCTTTTCAGTCTTTTCTTGGCGCTTAACTCCCAGCATGGCAAATATGAACACAGACAGTCCCATCCAGTGGTTTCACACAGTCATGTCACTGGTACACTTTCCAGCTTGTAATTCAGAGCGCATGTTTCCATCAACATACATGCTGCTGGACCCTTCAGTGTTTTAGGTCAGTTGTCTTTTTGCCTGCTGTTAATTCTTCAAGTCCACGGTGTTGTTCTGTCTGTCTTCTCTCTTCATCAGGAGATTAACTGTCCTTTAAGCTTCTTCTCAGGATAAGGACAGGATGAGAGGTGAAGCTGTGAAATTTTAAACCAAAGCCTGTTTTCATCTCATTTCTGTTAATCTATCATTTTTCTGCTGTATTCTTCCAGGAGGTTGAGCAAGTCCATGGGCACCTGTATTAACACACTAAGACATTTATTTAATATCATTTTCATTACTATTACTTAGCACTTTCATTCTCTAATTCCTCTGTTTTCATTTTGAAACGTCTCTCACAAGCTCACAAGCTATATTCAAACTTCCTGCTTCACTTCCTGCCAGACACACACACACACACACTCTTCACTTTACTTGATTTTCATCTGTTTCTACAGCCTAATCGAGCTCTTATTTTATGTTCACCCTCTGACCTTGTTCTTTCTCACATCTGGGCTTGGTTTATAAAGGCCTCTCTTATTAAAATACATAAAACAATCTAATCAGAAAATAAGCACTAAGAATATATATTTATCTTGTAACATTGTTTAAGTTAA
Source organism: Neolamprologus brichardi (assembly GCF_056152115.1). NCBI lineage: Eukaryota > Metazoa > Chordata > Actinopteri > Cichliformes > Cichlidae > Neolamprologus > Neolamprologus brichardi. The sequence goes on along the minus strand of NC_142106.1, from coordinate 54,943,401 downwards.
TGAACAATTGTGTTGAAAACTGAGATTACAATATCAATCAAGATAATTATAATTATGTTTTTTGCTGTAATTAAACAGTCATGTGGAAATGTGTCAACCACAGAACTTTAGAGGCCTTTTGTTCAATTATGTGTGGACTGTTTCTTTAGTCTCATACACAAATTGTTCTCAGTGTCTATGAGACTGATGAAATATCCATGTGTGCTGAAAGAGACTGTGCTGGTCTGACCCCCTCAACCGAGGTATTGTGGGTAATGAAAGAGCAGATAGGTTGGCTAAAGCAGCTGTTAAAAAAGTAGACATAGATGTGCAGATACCATTGTTGAAATCTGAGGGAAAGAATAGTTTGGACACAAAGTAAGAACTTCTGGAGAATGGCATGGGATAATGGAACAAAAGGGAGACATGGGGTACAAAACACAATAGAAGTTAAGAGGAGTAGTGGGTTAAATAGGCAGCAGGAGAATACAAACAGGTCATTGCTTTCTGAATGGTTCTCTTTTTATGATGGGGAAACATCCGACTGGGTTATGTGATGGTGTAATGCTATGGAGACGGTTGAACATGTGGTTATTAGTTGCAGGAAGTATAGAAGTCAAAGGAGAGTGTTGAGGGTGGGAACTGGTGGTGAAATGAAACTTACGTTTGAAAAAGTGGTTAATCAGTTAAGTCATGATGAGGTGAAAGGAGTGGCTTTTCATTTTTGAGAAATACTGATGTCATCAAGAGGATCTGAGGATCTGGAAGAAAAGTAAGAGTAAAAGCCAGGAGATGGCCGTAGTGCAACATCTTTGGATGCAAGCTGCTGTTAAAAATGACAGAAGAAGAAGTTTGCTTGATCATTCCTCAGCTCGTCTGTGTGAAGTTGAGTGTAAACAGGCTCCTGCTGTTAGAGAAACACTCTGACTGTTTAACAGAGTCAGACATGTTCAGACTGAATTTCAGTCAGAAACTCAGCATCACATTGATGAAGCTGCAGATTAATTGTGGTTAATTTCTGATTCATTTCTTTGCTACCAGCTGAAATTTAAATGTAATTTAAAAGAAGGATTCAAGGTTATTGGGTTTTTTGAACCCAAAGATATCACACGAACGTATATGAATTGTATGATATGTCTCTTCTATTTTTCCATCCATCTGTTCGCTTCCACATCTCCTTTTCAGGGTCGTGGGGGTGCTGGAGCTGTCATCTTCTTCTTCTATTTTTCTATGATCATATTTTGATGTTGATTGTGATTGGTTTTATGTGTTACTTCGGCAGTTGTAGTGTTTTAATATTTAGACGTTAGAATTCCTGTTTCATGCACAATACATTTGTAACTTTTAATTTTTTCTGCTTTTGTGTCTTGTCTTGTCTTATCACCTGTGGCCAAGTGCCATAGCCTACTACTAGATGAACTTGTGACACACATCTGCAGTAGAGGCTGAGTGGCTGCTCTTACAGCTGGAGCATCCAAATCGACCCACAAACACGTTGAAAGATGCAATGCCATCAATGTGGATTGTCCAGACTGAGAGACCTCTTCCCTCTGACCCCTCCCCAAACTCTCAAACCCTCCTACCCACCTCGACATACAAACTCTGTGTGGCTTCACGTGTTCTGTTGATGTTTACATGATCGAAATAACTTGAACACAAACAAACAAAGAGGAAGACCGCACCGGAAGGACAAAACTACAAGTCCCAGCATCCTCTGTGTTTAGGGAGCAGTAGTGAAAGTGAAAGTATTGAGCCTCCTTCAGAGCAGCAGGAGGAGGAAGGTGTAGCTGAGGCAGGTGAGTGTTAACATGAATATGTTTCTTCTTATGACATAAAATAATTCCACGCTGTTCGTGTCTGTGGGTGAAATGTGAGGCCGGTCGGCTCCTCTGAGCGCTGGTTTCCTGTAAGTAGAGAGGAAGTGAGTTTAGCTGAGCCTCCGTTTAGTGTGAGAGAGCAGGAGGAGAGTGAGAGCTGTGCTGAGGCAGGGTGAGTGTTAACACCGCTCTGACATTACTGTGTCTCTGTGGCGGGAACAACAGGCTCCGTCAGTGGAGGCAAAAATAATCAGACTTTGGTTTTTCAAAGGAAACAACTTTATGTCGGAAGTTCCCGCACGCTCATTGGATAACGATGTGTCAATCTCGAGCTATTAGCCAATGAGCGTGCGGATTCACAGAAAGACCCGCCTTCATCACGGGACTTTAAAAACTACAATGGCGACAGAAACTCCGTGAGTGGAGTTCAGGGTGACGTTATGAAACTGTGACGTTTGAGCCACTTCCTGTTCTCAGTCCCAGCGTCCTGATCACCGAGGTTTCTGTTGCTCTGATATCTGATATTGATTATATTGGTAAACGGGCTGTAGCATAAACATCAGGTCTGTTCTGAAAACTGGCTTTATTTTTTCAAAGTAAGGGAATATCTGTGGTCTGATACCGCGGGCTCATGGGCTAAGGACTTGGATTGACAAGTCAAGCGCAGATGATTGTGTTGTTTCTTACAAAGGCTTGTGTGTGTGTGTGCCTTCCTGTGTGTGTCCTTGTGTCAGTGGAACTGAATCAGTGTGTTAGAGAAAGTGCTCCTCTGCTGTGCCGTATTAAACCCAGTTCTTTGATCCCCATGAAAGAACAGAGAAAACCTGACTCATAGTGGTCAAAACATTTATAATTCTTTATTCAATCATCTTCCGGAAGAGAGAGCTCTGCACAGCTCAACGGCAGTTGCAGGATCTCTAACATTAGAATCTAAAAATGTGTCTCATATAGGTGTTATTTTGGTAATTTACACGTCACACAGTTTCAACAACTCCTTATATGGTACAAGTTACTCTTTTTCTTTCTGGCTTCCTGTATTTATTAATATACTTGTATAGCTCTACACTAACTTCCTGTTTTTCAGTCTGGCAGAGCACTTAGTTTGTGAGTCAAAAGTGGCCTTGCTTTACAAACCTTCATTATTAAACTACATAAAACAATATAATCAGAAAATAAGCACTAAGAATATATTAATTACATGACAGTTCTCCCCCTTTTTGTGTTTCCTAAGAAACACGACATAATTCCTAATTTATCCCATTAAGTTTACTTGCATGTTAAAATGCTAAAATATAACAAAAGTGATTATGCTAAACAAAATGAAACCTTTCAATTGCCCAACCCTATCTGTCCCCTCAACGGGTTGTATGTTTTCAATGTTTCCTTATTATTTTGTCATAATTACTTCTATCCACAACAAATAAATCAAGCTCTAAGACAGCACCTGTGAAATGTGAAATGTCCTAAATCTACTTCCTACACCCCCTTTTTTACCCAGAATCCCAATTTAAACCACACTTCTGAATTTCTTTTCCAAATCTGGACTACTGCACTTAGTCACAGACCTGACCACTTTATTTAATTATCCTGTCTGTTACCAAACCTTTCTTCTCACACAGTCACAGTGTCTCTTTCAGTGCAAGCCTCACTCATCCAGTCAGACAGGAAACTCAAGTTCTTCTTTTTCTTTTCCTGTCCCCAGTCATTCAACTAATTTGCATACTGAGTCCTATCTCAAGAAGTTGCCGTGACAATGCATATTTAAACATTACCACATTATTGAATTGTTTTTATTTTCTTTCTACAGTAATCACTTGTTTTGATCCATCTGTACAGGAGCACTCCTAATTCACTATTCTAAAAACTACTTTAAGCTTTAATCACTTTTTTCCTTTTCACAAGAATCACTCTACTGTCATGAGCTTCCCTGAGTTATTCCTCAACTTCAGGGTTTAAGTGTGTTAAATTCACACTATTTTAACACTGATAAAAGATAACAAGCTGATTTCCATTGCATGTGTGTTATTGTTTCTTAATATATGCACAATTGTGATACATCATATCACTCACAGACCAAATACTGTTCCAATTCAAAGTACGCTATGTACGTTAAAAAGAGTCTCCGTGGGTCGAGTTCAGGCGTCTGGATTTCTTTACGTTAAACTTAAAGAAATCCAGACGCTTTTCTTGGACTGTTGGTTTCAGTGTTTAGTCTCATTCACACACTCCCTCAGACTCTTCACACACACTGATTTGCTGACATTAACACACTCCTGTGTGCTTTCTTGGCTTCACACACACACTGAGGACCATCTACAGACTGTGAGCTCCGTCTTCTTTGTCTTTGGAGCCGAACTCTGACAAAGTTAGGAACAAAACTTTCTCCAGCGTGTGAACTTTCCTCCTACACTCAGTCTGAGCAGTCAGACCACATATTTCTAAAGCAGCACATGAAGGTGTGGCTCACACACACACAGGTGAAGGAAACAGCTGCAGTATTAAAAACTGCTTCACTGTCTACAAATATATGAACTGAATGTTTCTTTCAGGCTGTAAAAACCTTATTTGTCCTCCATTACAGTCCTGCATTCAGAGTATTACTTCTGTTATATTAGTACATGTATTTTATTCTGATGAACACATGAAACTCTGAGCTGGATTGAATCCATTGAATCAGAGTCCAGGACTCAGACTAAACACACTGAATGTGTCCTGAGCTCGGCCGCTGTTCCACAGTAACTGCTGTCAGAGTCACTGTTACTGAGTTAGCTTAGCTAGCAGAGCAGCTAGCAGTTAGAGTATGAACTCTGTAAGCAGTCAGCTCGGTCCTGGACATTGTTACTGACATAAAGCTGCAGCCATGTTTGACCTGCTGCTTTGTAGGACTACAGTAATGGAGGATTTGGAGGCTGAACTCGGCTCTGTGACACTTTTTGTAGTGAACTGATGAAAGCTGCGTCTCAGATGGATGTTAGTCCAACACATCAGACACGACCTCTGCAGCTCTCAGTTGATGTGCACATGAATGATTTGTGTTTCCTCTGCAGGTGAAGGTAGAAAGTGTGTGAGAGCTGATGTGAATTGAGCAGCATGGATCAGTGTGAGGACAGAGAGGAGGGAGTCCCTCCCTCTAAAAGCACTCTGTGTGGGGAACATGAGAGCCAGACCAAAGCTCAGAGGTGAGATGACCATCTCTAACTGTCCATGACTCTTCTCCATGTCACAGCTCAGCACTCACATCACTGCCCCATCATTATTCACAGGAACCAGCCTGGACCTGAACCTGATTCAGACTCTGATTCAGATTCCAGCTCTGTGTCCTTCAAGAGTTGCCGGTCTAGAACTTCCCCCATTGATTTTAAAGTCTCTACTGCAGAAAGGTGAGCTGTTAGTAACATGAACTCTCTGATTTAAATGATTTTGATGTTTCCTGGTTTCTAAAATGCATCTCTGTAGGAGAGCAGTGTCTCCAAGGACACACAGGCTCAGCTGTAACTGTCAGTTTATCTGGTTTTAAGACACATTTGGACACAATTGGCTGTTTTTAACTATGTATTTTAATCAGAGGTGTAGATTTAGACCTCACACATCTGGATCCTAAACTATGATAGAAACAGCTGCTAGCAGTGGGTAGTTTGACTTTGATACGCTGCTCTAGAAAGCAAACAAAGGTTTGTGCAGCTCCTCTTCAGAAAAGTGTTCAGAGAGCAGCTGCTGTATTAGACAAAGGCTCGTCGTGTGAGCCCAGATGTGTGTAACAGCTGGATGAAGGAGAACCATCACAGTCACGTCTCCATCCCGCCTTTATTAATGAACTTCCTGTTGCTTGCAGATGACAGGAACACAAAGTGTTTGTGCCACGTGATGCTGCAGGATTTGTTAACATGTCCATGATGGTAACATCTCCTCGTCTAACTGCAAACACATGAGCGCTCCTAACGGCAGCTATCACAGCCACACAGGCAGACTGTGTCTCACTGTTGCATTCAGGGACATTTGTTTTCCTGTAAAAAGCTGAACTCTAATCTAAGAGGACTGTTACTGACAGGAAACAGCTGCATTATCTGCAGTCTGTGTGATCACAGCTGCTTCAATCACTTTATCAGAGAATAGATCATTGAATAAAACATGCTTGTGTCTGCAGAGGTCAGAGGTCACAGTCTGCAGGATCCAGCTGTCCGTCTGTGAGGAGTGATGGGTCCATACATCAACCTCCAGTCTTCAGTGCTGAACCTGAACCAGCGAGGTCAGAGAAGTGTGATGACTCCTTTACATGTTTGTGTTTTCCTGGATAAATATGACCAAAGATTCATTAAAAAGATAAAAATATTAGACTTTGTCCTGTAGCGCTGTGTGGCAGGCAGGATTGGACCCAAACACAACAGGATGAAGTCAAAGAGGCAGCTTTATTTCAGCTGTGAACATGCAAACAGCAGAAATAAGGAAACATAACTGTAGGTTTGCAGTGAATGAAGCCTCAGCTCGACGCTCCACTTTGTCCCTCTTTTCCTTCTCCAAACAGCCACATCAGGAGTCTTTGATGCAGTTTTGAAATATTTCATTACAAATGTCCAAAGATGGGTTCAGGATACCTGAATCCACAATTATTAAAGCTAAAATAGTTCACAGGGTTTGGACTTTGTTAGGTGACGAGAGAACATCAAAGTGTTTTTTATCTTTACACAGTATTTTTATCACTTCAGTTGCTCTCACAGCCCTGTTTGTTATTTTACCAGAGCTCTTATGTTTCACTCAGTGCTCCCACCAAACACCTTGGAGGACACGTTAGTGTGATTTAGATTTCATTGGTGTAAACACCAGTCACACAAGCTAACCCATGGAGGCAGCAGCAGGCTTTGTGTTTGGTAAAGTCTGTTGGCTTAAACTAAGAGAGTTTAGTTTGTTAGCACAAAGAGCTGTCAGCTAAAGCCCCGAATGCACTTTGAATACAGATGAACTGAGAAAAACACTTTAAATACAGCAAACAGTCAAACTGACAACATCTTTTTCTGCTGATCATCCACAGCAGTACATTTAGCATTCATGCTAGCAGCAGGCTATGACTGTCCACTCAGCACCAACACAGGTAGGAGTGAGCAGTGATGAAGCAGGACTGTGGGCAAGTTTGAGCTACAATCCTATTGGCTTCTCAGTTTCTCCAAAGAAAAGGGGAAAAATTCTTGGTGTTGTGAAGATGTGAGTTGGTCTTGTTGTCGTGGGGCTGGAAGGATGCTGGCAGTGAGAGGCTTTTCATACAGTGTTCAGTAACAGAATGAGAAGAAAGCCACTGCACATGAAACAAGGTGCTTGTAGTGTTTGTTTACTGTGTTTGTGCCACAATGTCAGATCAGTTGTAGATTCACATGCAGACTTGTCCAGTGAAACCAATGCAAGTACTGCAGTACAGAGCAAAGACTAAGCAAGGGTGTTATTGTAAACTTTAACAAAAGACTGTTATGTGACAAAGAGTAAGTACATTATTTTTATGAGTTTCAAATTGTTCATCATGTCTTTAATTTAATATTTCCAGTTTTTCCTTCCTATCTCATGAACCTGTTACATTTATCCTTTTTCTTTTAGGATCAATAAGAGGCCAGAATCTCCTGGACCTGAACCCAGCTGTGTTTCCTTAAAGAGCAACGAGTCGAAGGATTTTGGTCTAAACTTTAAAGGATGTTCTTCTTCTGCTGAGAGGTAATGTGTGTCTAGATGTCGTTCCTGACTCTGTGTTTTTGAATAAATCCTCATGTTTAATATCAGCTCAGCTCTTTTTCACACACTTTTCTATGTTGGTATGTGAAGCGGTGTGTGTTGGAGTGTTTCCACAAGCACAGCAGTCAGAGTGGAAAGAGTGGATGTTGTAGGAGGTGTTTGTGTAGTGAAGAGGCTGAGTGTCTGTAGGACTCCAGCTGCTCCAGCAGGTGTCTCCTTTGTGCTTTGCTTCAAACACAGTGTAGGGAGGAGCTTCCACTCAGGTGTTTCAGGTGTTGCTGGATGGAGGAGGACAAATAGTTTTTCCCTTCAGTGACACTTCAGCAGCTCAATGTTCTGGGGAGATGTTTGTCTTTATGAAGGTTTATGGATTATTGTTCTTACTTTGGTTAAACTGAGCAATACATTTTCTATCTAACATTGAAAGTAAATTTCCAGGTGGAAAAAAAAGATCTGCAGCTGCAGCCTCTGTGATGTTTCACAGTCTGAAAGTAACAAATTCAACCAGAGTTCAAACAAAGGCTTAATATACGTGTGTATTTGATATAATGCCAACAAGTACAAATAGGTGTTCTTACAGGTCTTAATCATAGAGCTCTGATAAGTCTGGTGACTTTCACAGTCAGCAATTTTGCTGCCTTTTATTTTATATTTTTTAAATTTATTTATTTATGCAAGTTTCAAAATTTTTACACATTCACAAACAGCAGAGTAACACAGACAATAAAGACAATAACAAAAAAAAATCAAAAACAAAACACAGGAACAAACAAACAAACAAACAAACAAACAACAAACAGCAACAAACCTCACAACAGGGTACACAGCCAGCACTTATTAAGAACAGCAGAGAGAAAAAAAAAAGCAACTGGTATATGTCAAACATGTCAAACAACTCACAATCCAGTGAGTCCAATCCACAAGATCAAATTCACAAGATCGCTAGGAGGAGCCGATAACAATCATACAATAACTGTTATGTTAATCATACAATAACTGGGCAACAGCTCAGAATGAAAGTAGTTAAAACAACGTGGTCAGGACCCAGGGCGTGAACTGTCCTTCTTAATGTGGTCTATAAAGGGCCCCCATATCTTCCTGAACTTCTCCAGAATCAGACGTAGAGAACCGAATTTCTTCCAGGTATAAACAGGAGACCATCTCCTCGAGCCACCTCTTTAAGCAGGGAGGGGAGGCAGATTTCTACTCCCCCAGAATCAGACGTTTGGCAATCACCATACCAAACATGAGGGCCTGTTGAACAGCAAAGGGAAGTGCCAAGGAGTCGCTGGAGCAGCCCAGGATCACCATAAGACAGTCAGGATACAATTGCCTATCGTAAACAATGCTATAGAAACTAAAAATACTACTCCAAAAGGCTGTAAGCGTAGAACAGGACCAAAAAAGATGGCCAAGAGTACCGTCCACAAGTTTACATTTATCACATTTGGGGGAAACGTTAGGAAAAATCTTGTTCAATTTGGTTTTGGAATAGTGAAGTCTATGGACAACCTTAAATTGAATTAACTGAAGCCGGGCGTTAATGGAGCATAGTTTTATCCGGCTTAACACTTCAGCCCATAAATCGTCAGTGACAACCAAACCAGTGTCCCTTGTCCAAGCCTCTTTAATATGGCAAGAGGGGGGTGCCGAAGAAAAAAGGTTAAAAGGCCGAGAAATTAAGTGTTTTGAGGTGGGAGGTTCGTTCATTATATTGTAAAAGACATGCTGTATGGGGATGGTATCTAAATTTGAGAATGCTTGCTTGACATAATTCCTAATTTGTTATATTGGCCTTTTTAAAGCCCTTCAAATGCTCCCACATTCATACAGAGCTTTTAATAGCAAACTCCTTTACAGTCCTTCTCCTCTCACACACGATCACACGACAGATTTGTCTGCAGCAGCTGTGTTACTGCTAGTATTTTATTATGTGTGTAATCTCCTCATATTGTTCCTATGGTTTAGTTTGACTTCCTTCTGCAAACTCAGCTGCTCTGTTGCTGATACACGTCTCCATGAATATGATTGATCAGATGCTGCCAACACCATGTGTTTCATGTGAACGCTCAGCTGAAACCCTGGGTTGACTTATCGAGTTAATAACAAGCTTCACGTGACTGTGAATGCTATTGTGAATGCTATATGATCAAAGACCACTGATCAATGGTCATGAGTACCATTCACAGAGAGTTGGGGAATGGCTGCCATCACAGCATTGTAAGATGGTGACAGATGTACCCTTAGGCCCCCTCCTTGATTCAGAGATGGTCTTTCCCTTTTCACGTAAATGGCCTCCTTGACTCCGCCCTCCAACCAGCGTTCCTCCCTGTCCAGGATTTGTACATCCTCATCCTTGAAAGAGTGTCCACTGGCTTGTAGGTGTGAATAGACTGCAGAGTCCTGGCCTGACGAGGTAGCTCTTCTGTGTTGTAGCTAGAGGTTGTTTGGTTTCCCCGATGTATAAATCCTGGCAATCCTCCTGCACTTAACAGCGTACACTATGTTACTCTGTTTGTGTCAGGGGACCCGATCCTTGGGGTGGACCAGTTTTTGGTGCAGCGTGTTTTGGGGTTTAAAAGCCACAGAGACCCAGTCTTTAGAAAAAATGCGACTCAGCTGCTCCGATACTCCTGACACATATGGGATCACTACAGGTTTTCTCTTAGTCAGGGGTTGTCCTCTTCTGGATCGGCTGGAGCTTTCTTTAGGTGCCTTTCCAGCTTTGACAAAAGTCCAGCTGGGATAACCACATTTACACAACATCCAGATGAACAGAATCAACTTTTGGAGATTTACTTTCCTGGATGATTAAGAATGCATCAAGACGTTCCTCCTAAAGTGTTATTCAGTGTTGTGACAGTCAGCTGCTTCAGCTGCTGCTGGGATGGGCTGTGGCAAAGAGAACAGAGAAAATCCAAATCAGAGTTTTTCTCTGAATTAAAAGCAAGGAAACAACAATATATTCTACATGGTGAAACTGATGGTTTATGGTGTTTGGTTCTGTTTTTCTGTATTTATGCAGATAAAGTGTAAACTCAGATGAATTATACCATCAAATGTTAAAGGAAAATATCAGGATGAGTGTCTGTGAGCTGAGAAGGACGTGAAGCGAGCAGTTTATCCCAGAGCTGAAGCTGCTCTGTGTGCAGAGATGAGCTCAGATTCCTGCTGTGATTGATCAACAGTCACAGAAATGTAAACTTGTAGTTATTACTGCAGTATGGTCACAGCAGATAGTGATAAACATGTATTATGAGGATGGATGATCAAGTTTCTCACTCTCTCCTTTAAATCTCAGTTTTTTTCTTCTTCACAGTTTATCTGTTAATTTATTAATGAATAACACTGAAAGACTTTCTGTTAAATTTCTCCTTGAAAATCACCTTATTAGGGCGGCATTAGGAAATAGCCCCCCTCCAAAGAATGAATAAATGAATGATGATAATAATAAAATGATTAAAAAGCAGAGCTCAGAGAGGTAGAATGGTCAAACATGGATCCACGGGTGGTTCAACTGCATTTGGTGATGTGACTAAAGCAAATCTTTCAAATAATCCCACCATCAACGGGATGTTGTCTCCTTTACTACGGTTACTTTACTTGGTCACCGTGTGAATTTCTTTGAAATGAACCAAATTCTTTTATTTGTTGGTTGTTGCATATTTAACCTCTACAGTCAGGAAAGGAGGAGATGAGGCCTCAACAATGTTGGGTTGTAGCTGTGGTTCAGGTTAGAGTGAGTGTCCATGGAATAAATGTAAGTCAGAGAACAGGATACATGACTGTGTTCAAACTTTTTTTTCCTTTTTATAATGAGTCTAATAAAAGATGGACAGAAGTATCTCCACTTTGACTTTTCTGTGTCACCATCAGAGCTTCTGCACAGTGTGGAGAAAGATCCATAATCACAGCTGGACTGCAGACAGCCAGTCAGAGCAGCTGTGTACAAAGTAAGACTGAACATCTGTCTGCTGATGGACTCATTTCTGAAAACTGGACTTCTTGTGTTGTTCAGACATTGAAGAGTTTTCTTTCTCTTTAGTCTCATTGTTTTTCTTTCTTTCAGCAGATGTTGGTCTGCAGGAGGTTTTAGATGAACATAAGATCAGTCTGAGGAGGAGATGTGAACGTGTGACTGAAGGAAGTGATGAAACAGGAAGTAGAACCCTCCTCAAAAGGATCTACACTGAGCTCTACATCACAGAGGGACAGAGTGAAGAGGTTCATACCCAACATGAGGTGAGGCAGCTGGAGACAGCTTCCAAGATGGACGCCCTCCATGACGCTTCAATCAGGTGCCAGGACATCTTTAAAGCCTTACCTGACCAACAGAGACCCATCAGAGTGGTTCTGACCAACGGCGTGGCTGGTGTTGGAAAAACCTTCTCAGTGCAGAAGTTCACTCTGGACTGGGCAGAGGGCTTGGAGAACCAATATGTCAGTGTGGTGGTTCTGCTTTCATTCAGGGAGCTGAACCTGATCAGAGATGAGCAGTACAGTCTTCTGGAGCTGCTCCATGTTTTCCATCCAACATTACAGAAGGTCACAGCAGAGAAGCTGGCTGTCTCTCAGCTTTTGTTCATCTTTGACGGCCTGGATGAAAGCAGACTTTCATTGGATTTCACCAACAAGAAGCTGCTGTCAGATGTCACACAGAAGTCATCAGTCAGCCAGCTGCTGACAAACCTCATCCAGGGGAATCTGCTTCCTTCGGCTCTCGTCTGGATAACTTCCCGACCTGCAGCAGCCAATCAGATCCCTCCTACATGTGTTGACAGGCTAACAGAAGTACGAGGCTTCACTGACGCCCAGAAGGAGGAGTACTTCAGGAGGAGATTCAGTGATGAAGAGCTGTCCAGCAGAATCATCTCCCACATGAAGACATCCAGGAGCCTCCACATCATGTGTAGTATCCCAGTCTTCTGCTGGATCACTGCTACAGTTCTGGAGCACATGTTGACTACAGAGCAGAGAGGAGAGCTGCCCAAGACCCTGACTGACATGTACTCACACTTCCTGCTGGTTCAGACAAAGAGGAAGAAGAACAAGTACCATGAGGGACATGAGACGAGTCCACAGGAGCTGACGGAGGCTGACAGGGAAGTTCTTCTGAAGCTGGGGAGGCTGGCGTTTGAACATCTGGAGAAAGGAAACATCATGTTCTACCAAGAAGACCTGGAGCAGTGTGGTCTGGATGTGACAGAGGCCTCGGTGTACTCAGGAGTTTGTACAGAGATCTTCAAAAGAGAGTGTGTGATCTTCCAGAAACCAGTCTACTGCTTTGTTCATCTGAGCATTCAGGAGTTTCTGGCTGCAGTCTACATGTTCCACTGTCACACCAACAGGAAGACAAAGGTGCTGAAGATGTTTCTAAAATCAGAATCTTTCACCAAAATGATTTTCACTGTTTTTGATAACAAGGATCTCCAATCACTCAATGTATTTATGAGGAGATCCATGGAGAAATCCCTCCAGAGTAAAAATGGCCACCTGGACCTGTTTGTTTGCTTCCTTCATGGCCTCTGTCTAGAGTCCAACCAGAGACTCTTAGTAGGTCTGCTGGGTCAGACAGAGATCAGTCCAGGAACCATCCAGAGAGTCATCAACAACCTGAAGAAGATGAACAGTTATGGAATCTCTCCTGATAGAAGCATCAACATCTTCCACTGTCTGATGGAGATGAACGACCTCTCATTATTTCAGGAGATCCAAGAGTTTCTGAAGTCAGAGAACAGATCAGAGAAGGAACTCTCTGATATCCAGTGCTCAGCTCTGGCCTTCATGCTGCAGATGTCAGAGGAGGTTCTGGATGAGTTGGACCTGCAGAAGTACAACACATCATGGCAGGGACGACAGAGACTGATTCCAGCTGTGAGGAACTGCAGAAAGGCTCGGTGAGTCCAGATGTGATCATTAACATCATTGATCAGTGCAGGTTAGTAGTTTAATTTTGAAAATAAAATCAGATTGTAATCACAAAGTGTTTGTGGCCGTACGCTGCAACCTTCCACACCATTCCTTTATTGTACAGACTCAGCAGCAGCTCCATGGATCCCAAATCCAAGAGTGGAGAACAGATTTGAAGTGTGTCACATCCATGCAGTCACAGCTGTTTCCACCATGTTTCCACTGATATTAATCCTGTTCAATGACACGTTTCATATCAGTGAATATGTTCTTTAGGACGTCCACTGACATGTTTAAGTGTCCTGCTGGAAATCACTCAAATCATCCATGAAATCCATGAAAAATCCTTTTAGTGTTTCTAACTTCACCCTCTGTCCTCTCTCTCTCTCCATCCTCCTCACTGCTTCTTTCACTGATAATCACACAAACATCGTATTCAGCTACAAAATAACACAATAATATCATCTGATGATCATTATTATAAGAGCAGGATCCATATTTGATATCAGAGTAACAAACTGCTTGGTTATGTGCAGTCATCATCAGTGACTGTGGGTCAAACAGAAGCTCTCTGATTGGTTGCTGACCTTGGTCACCTGTCCACTCTCACCTGTTTGTGTTTGCTCTCTCTTTGCTGTCTCCATCCTCTCTCTCCTTTCTCTCCCTCTCTGTCTTTGTACCGTCACTCAGGTCCAATGGAAACAGTGACATTTACAAACCAATCAAAGACAAACTGATCCATGTCAGGTTATAACAATATTCAAAGTGAATACAGGCTGCTGCTGGACACAGACAGGTAACATCATTTTGACCTGCTGTCACCTGGATCTGGACTCATAAACACTGAAGCCCTGAACAGGAATACAAATCATTTTCTGCCAACTAGCGACACACCAGCAGATAATGGCTCAGAAAGCTAAAATGAGCCAATCATTTCTGTGTTTAGTTCCCCTGAAATCAGATCTGATATCAGCAGCTCTGAGTTCATTCATCATTATTGTCCAGTGATGAGATTTCTGCTCCATTTGGTAACAGTCAGCAGGGTTTTCCTCCGTGTGGACGTGAACAGTCGTACCTGACAGCAGGTAGCAAACAGAGATCATCTTTCCAGCTGGAACTCTTCACTGAGCTGAACTCATTCAAAATGTTCTGGAGTCAAAACAGGAAACAGTCCAAATGTGTGTCTTCACTCTGACTCTGGATCAGATCTCAGAAACAGACTGTGGACATTATGGAAGCCTAAATGTGACACCATCTTCCTCCTTCATCTGCAGATTAAAGCCAAACAAAGATTCTCATTAAAAGTCTGCAGGTCTGAGAGAGACTCAATCGTTGTGTCATGTCAAACACAGTAAGAGGAGCTGAAGCACAGATGTGAAGAGCAGATTCATCAGATTATGACCTCACTCTGTTTTGTCTTCATATACATTCAGTCTGTGTTTATAATGCAGATTTTCTGCTTTTATAATAACACATTTTATATTTTCTATCATCACAGGCTGACTCTGTGTCGACTCTCAGAGTCTCACTGTGAAGTTGTGGCCTCAGCTCTGAAGTCCAACCCCTCCCATCTGACAGAGCTGGACATGAGTAGAAATAATGACGTCCAGGATTCAGGGATGAAGCTTCTGTGTGCTGGACTGGAGAGTCCAAACTGTCGACTGGAGACTCTGAGGTGAGTTCACTGACTGCGGCATTTGTTGTTTTTCTATATTTCAGGTCTTTGATTGATGTTTGATACTTTATTTAGTTCCTAAATGTTCAGGATGTGTCTGAAGACAAATGTGAAGAAGTTTGAGTTCTTTTAGAAATGTTGTCTTTCCAAACGACTGAACAACAGTTTTTCCTTTTGGCTCCAAACAGAAGTGACAGACTTGAGCAGGGTTCATTTAAAGGCTGACAGAAGTGGAGTGGTGACGGGGAGATGTTTGACAGGACAGTGTTTCAGCCTCCACAGGTTCATGTTGTGCTCCATCAGTCAGTGAAGATGAAGTCAGTGCTGATGAGGCTGTAGAGTGTGTGAGGGATGTGAATGAGGATGATGAAGATCTGATGATAGCCGATAAAAACAGGCTGCAGAGACTTTGAGCCATACAGGGCACACAGTGTGTGTACAGAACAGCTGAAATCATTATGGAGGCCTCACTGGAATATGGAAGCATCACAGTACAGCTTCAGTGAAGCTTTAAAGTCTCTGATATGAGATGAGAAATGAAGCAGCCAGAGCTTTTTCATGAGTGGAAATCCACTGTGACTGTGAGCTGCTGCTACAGCCTCCAGATTAGCCAGCAGCTCATCCTGCTCAACATTTTCTCACCAACTTTAATGGAAGTGTGATGTTTTCAGCTGGAGTGATGGTCAGGGTGGCCTCCCTCTCCTCTTCTTCTCCTCTTCCTCTTTCATTTGTAAAGCCACTTCTGCTGCTTTCATTCATTTGGAAGTCCTGTAGCTGAGTTTGGGAGAGACTAACAGCCTCGGCAGCAGAGGGGAGAAAGGCTGTAACACCACCACTTTACTCTGTTCTACCTGTCACATCATTTTATCAGGAAACAAATATGCTCATGTTTTTACAATGTTTGGCTTTAAGAGCTAAAATGTAAGAAGATCACATGGTGGTTTTTTATATTGTGTTGGTTTGTTTCCTGTCTCTTGGATGGAGCCCAGCTGTGCGTGGCCCCTGGGCCTGTGGTCAGAGTGTGTGCTGGATAATCCGGCCCAGGATGAGGCCAAACTGACATGGGATGAAATGTCTGTCACATAATTGAGCTTAGTGTAGTTTCATTTCTGCACAATTTAAAAACAACCAAAACTTTGTTCTGTCTTTTCTATGTTATACTGTAGACTTTCTTTGATACTGTGTCCAAAATGAGCAGCTTTTACTTTGAAGGGGAGGCGTCTCTGTTTCCTCTTCAGGTTGGATGATGGAAGCAAATTAGTGTGTGATGTTCTTTCAGTGTTGCACTTTGTAGACGCTCCCTGAGCACTGGTCTCACAGCCAGCTGCACATAGAGACCAATGTTGTTAGTCCAGGTCAGAAGATGACTTGTTGGAATGAAAATGAGCTTGTAGTTTGTCTGCTTTAATAATGTGACTGGAAAAAGGTGTTGGACTTCAAATATGTCCATTTCTTTCACACTTCACCTTTTAAAGTGAAGCCTTGTGGTTCCTGGAAGGAAAAACACGACTTTTTCAAGTCTTTGTCCTGTTTTTATGATAAATGTACGACTTTAATGTGAAACATTCAGAGTTTTTTCTCTTGTTGTGTTTGTTTGAAGCTGCTTCCTGTTGGCTTCAGCTGTTTGGAGTTTCCATTTTCTAAACTTCTACATTCTGAACCTTCTTCAGCTCTGAACAGATGATGAAACACTGAATGATTTCAAGCTCACACTTTGTCTAATAAAATTACATCTTTCATTCTTTATACAGATTGATGAACTGTGGTTTGTCAGAGATCAGCTGTGATTATCTGGCAGCAGCACTGAAGTCCAACCCCTCCCATCTGAGAGAGCTGCACCTGAGCTTCAACAACAACCTGCAGGATTCAGGAGTGAAGCATCTGTGTGGTTTCCTGGAGAGTCCAGGATGTGGACTTGAAACTCTGAGGTCAGTCAGCATGTTTTAGTTATGCTGAGATGAATATGATGTGAAAGTTGTGCTGACACTAAACTGCAGACATCAGGCTGATATTATACTGATCCACACTGAGGATCTTCATGGTAAAGTCTGTTTTCTTCTTCTCTGTTTTAGTCCATTGACTGCAGCAGAATAATGTTCACATTTCAAACATTCAAAGAAGAAGAAAAATCCTCCACTGGATAATTCACTGTGAAACTCTCCAACTCTTCATTCCACCTTAAAGTCTGTCTGATACTGAAATCAAAAGCAAAATGTGCGTTTGCTTTACAGACAGCAGTCCAACACAAACATACACACATCATCCAAAACACAGTCCAACATCCAAATCTCCTCCACTGCCAGCATGAATGATGGGAAAGAGAAGGAGGAACACTCTGACATTCAGGGTTAGAATGAGTTTCATAAAGCAGACTGTGAAGATCAAAGCTGCATTAGAAAGCTTACATGAATGAATGAGTGGACAGAAGTGGACAGAGATCATCTGAAGCACTTCAAAGGCTTTAAATCAGCACATTTCTCTTTATTCTTTATCAACTCTGTTAGTTTCTCTCAGTTTTCTGTGGAATGAAGCTAACAGCAGGCTAATAAGAGGCTGACCAATAGGTTTCTATTAACCCTTTAAGACCTACCATACAACCAAGTCCGCCAGAGCTTATATTATATTTTTACATGTTGTGGAGCCATTTTTGGGAGCATTTCAAGTTGCTATACATCAATACAACCATTACAGCCTAGATTTTAATAATATGTATGAATTAAGTGCATAGTGATTACATAAATTTAAAAAAGGGCAATAAACTACAAAAAAATTTAAAATCGTTTTTGTTTTTTTAACATATATTTCTAGTTAGAGAAATTTAAGAGGCTTATCCCTCAAAACTGTAAATACAAAAACGTTGCACAAAATAGTTTCCCACCACAGGAAATTTATTTTGAGTGCCTTCATAGTTTTATTTTTGAAATACACCAATTTTTATACACTGCAGGAAAAATGAAAATAAATATTATAGTGCAAATTTGCAAAAAAGCAGCATATGCATCAAAATAAACTATTTCCAGCAGTGCAATATGAGTCCTAAGCATCCCAGAAACGACACAGAAAGTCATAAAGTCAAAGATAACTTTTAAAAACACCAGTATAGGCTCATTGAGGCCTAGATAGTAAAAAACTACATTTCCGCGAAAATGACGTCACTTCCGGTTTTGGGCAGGTCATGGCGGACATGTGATACTTCGCGCTGACGTCTAATCCAATGTGGGAAGTGTTATGAACAGCTGATCGGATCGGCAAAGCCTGTTTCTGGAATATTATGTTTTTGTTGCTGCAAGCGCTTTTTATGCAATTTTTGCAAAGCTATATGTGGAAGGAAACTGTGACCTAGCACAAGCTGATGGCATAAGATGTAAGTACAACTCCTCCGGTTTCATATGCAAAAACAATTATTGCGCTAGCTCACGTGGTTGCAGAGCTACCGGGATTTAAAAATAGTTACGCAAAACAGAGCGTGCCCGCTCCGACCGGTTTTAAAGGGTTAAAGGCTGTAATTTGTATATGAAAAAGTGCTTTGGCTCAGCAGGGATCAGCTTACAGGTAGAATACAGCTGCTGGATGGGATTAGCATGTCATAGCTATCTACCAAACTGCTAACTGGGGGATTTCAGGCCATCTATGGATCATTTTTGCTAACTGTTTATTCAGCTTAGGCTCACAGGGCTGGAGCCTGTGCCCTAGCTGTCATAGGGCAAGAGGCGTGGTCCACCTGCACAGGTGAGCAGTCCATCACAGGGCCAACAGAGAGAGACAGAGAAGCACTCTCTCACATCGACACCTACAGCCAATTTAGAAGCACCAGTGAAACTAAGCAGCATTTCATTGGACTGTGGGAGAACATCCAACCTCCACAGAAAGGCCAACAAGCTTCAACCTACAACCTTCTTGCTTTAAGGCACTAGTGCTAACCACTTTTCCCCATTTCAGCCCAAATTCTGCATCTTCCTGTTTCTGACTCCAGGCCAGCTCCACTAACACTTTCTCACCAGACACTGTCACCTAGTGGAGGAAGTCTTAGTTCCATTTGAAGCTTCAGATTACAGTTAGTTCCTTTACAGAGAGGTGGAGGTAGTGAGGCCACAGCACCATCATCACCGAGTGCTAGGGATGGGTATCATTTAGGTTTTATCCGATACCGGTTCCAACCCGGTACTTTTGAAACGGTGCCGGTGCTTAAAAGGTGCTTAGAGAATGGAGAACACAAACTTTGTCCAAAAACTTCTCATCTTTAGCTGTTTCCCACTTTTTCTTTGGTCATTTTAGCCTTTTTGGCCAGGGTGAAGGGAGTATCTGCCATCAAACAAGAAGACAGCTGCATGTAACTACGACGGTGTTTGCTAGTTCACCTTACATTCATTAATTTAATAACGTGGTTAGCCTACTCTACGTGAATTACACACGAACAACATTAAGCTACTCACGCAGAGAAGAACGGCTGCTGCTTTCATCATCATCCGTCATCATTTCTGCTACACTGGCAGGGCTAGGGGCCAGGACTCTACTCTTCGGGTTCTTGGGGGATGTTGCTAATTCCGGGTCTGATAACAGGCACCACACCCGTAGTAGATGCGCTCGGTCTTGCAGCAAGCTATTGTGGAGATGGAAAATTAATCATTATTATTACTGTTGCATCACTTATGATTTATTATCACTTATGAGTTATCATCAGTTGATTAGAGCATTTATTGAAACTGTTGATGTTACATTAAAGTCTGTATTTCAGGTATGAGCTGAATTACATAATAATCTTTCATTGCAGGTGCAGCTGTAATCATGTTATACATATATTGCATTTTTGTGCTAATTACAGAGTTGAAGCTCGGTCAAGTTAATTAATGGTCTGAAGCTTCGGCCGACGCGATGTTCGACCGATCTATTGAGTAAAGTGGCTAATGAAGGATTGCCTACATGCTTACAGTTCACCATATATTATGCAAGGGTATAATAAAGGCCTGTGCGTCCTCATGTCGCATTGAAGTCTGCCTGGTAACACATGACTCAAACGGAGTCAGGGAGTATTCTTTTGAAATGTCTTTTGTTTGTTGAGTAAGGTTATGCACTGAGGTCAGGACACACAGGGTGCCTGCACACACACATAGTATTTAGATAGATACTGGTTTGCTCAAAACTGCAAGGTGTACCTGCATACGTGACAGTTTAATTCCACAGATAAGTGAAGTGAAATAACAGGACGCATCTGGCAATAGTGAAGGAACAAAGGAAGGAAATGCTCTTTTTTAGAATATGTCCTAGGATCTCTGGAAATTTACTGGAACTTATGCTTGTTGATTATCTGCTTGTGACGCACTATTTTAGTATATATATGACACCCAATGTATTGTTCTGGGAAGATCGATGCCGTGAGGGATTGTGCTCGGTCTCCCATACATATATGTATGTGTTTTAATAAAATCATTGTTTGACCCACTATGGACCTCCAGTCGTATGTCTCCACCTCAAATTACGAATCAGGACACTATCAAATACGGTGTATTTCTCGGCTTTTAAAAAAACGCTATGCGTCGCCAGGTGTTTCATCAGATTCGAGGAGTTACCTCCTTTGCACAGTATCACCTTAAAGCACTTGTTGCTGGCTGCTGATTTTGCATCTTTAGCTGTGATGTACAGCCAGACTTTGCCCGCTTCGCCTTGGGCATTTTTAATCTGTAGATCTGCTCTAAAAGAACGTACGTACCTGGGCCCGCCTACTATCCTTGGAAAGGTAAAATGATTGGCTACAATCTAAAGTGTATGACATCTCAGGGAAAAAAAAAAGCACCAAAATGTGCGCTGCTTTTCCGTCTGGTTACTATTAGAGATGGACCGATCCGATATTACATATCGGTATCTGTATCGGTATCGGTCCGATACTGACGTGAATTACTGGATCGGATATCGGAGATGCAATCCGATCCATTAAATACCAAAAAAGCAACAAAACTTGCGACACGGCATAACTCGCTTCATAACCGTTGCACGTCGGAGCAGTGTTAATCACGTGAAAATCATAATATTAATAATAATAATCATAATATAGCGGCTGAGTGTACTTGTAGCCTCGCTACCAAAACAGCATTTCATCTCCGAGGAAGATTTCCCAGAGAGAAGTAAAGCAAGTGTGTAAGTTCATCTCTGAATGTTTGTAAAGCATTCCCACGTTAAGCTTAACAACCGATATATGGAGCGACTGCCTCTTCTCTCCCCCTCCCTCTCCTGCTGCTACTTCAATCGTGAAACTGATTAATGATCAGCTGATCATCTCTCTTGTTTGTTTTTGGCCCACTTGGCACCAGAAAGAGGAAACTGGCGGCTGAACAACAGCAGCACGTTTAAGCTTGATAAGCTGTTGTTAGAATTTATTTAATATTACTTTCTACACCAGGATGTTTTTCTACGTAGCTGACGGCTGGTAACTGTGCAGGGGCGGATCTAGCAAAGTTTAGCCAGGGGGGCCGATAGGGCATTAAAGGGAAAAGGGGCCACAAAGACATACTTTTCTTTCTTTCTTATTCTCATTTAAAATGTCTAGCTTTTAATAAATAATTATCTGAATCTTACACCCAAAGTTTTAATCTGATGTAAAATATATAGAAGTCCATTACTTTATATAGTAACTGTTAAATCTAATATACCCTAGTAAGCTATAGTACTTTTCCTTTGGGAAGATACCATCTGTGCAGTCTGCAATTCTGTTGAAGAAAGATGTTGAATCTATTTAATTATTCTTGAAAAATAATTGATTTCTGTGCATTTTTTTCCACACTGCATCAAATTAAAGTTGATTACGTCGATTAAGCATCATGAGGTGGAGGTTGGGGGGGTGGTTCCCTATTTTTTTTTGCTGGGAGTTTGAAACCCTATTAGTTAGGTTGCTTAATATTTCTGCTAAGTAATCTTTAAAATATCAGAATATGAAGGATGGAGTAGGTTTAAGTTTATCAAATTGATCAGTATTGCTGACCTATAAAATATTTTGGGTGCAGTGTATTTTTTATATACAGGTATAACAGAATAGCTTTAGTGTTGTTGTTTATTTAAACTTGAGTATGAACGGTATCGGCAGATATCCAAATTTATGATATCGGTATCGGACATAAAAAAGTGGTATCGTGCCATCTCTAGTAAAAAGGTAAAGGTAAAAAGAAAGACTGGACCCAGGGTGGTCAAAGCTCAAAAAATGATCTTTATTTTATATTCCTGGGAACGGAGACCTGAACACACAAACACACACACTCAAGTCTGAAAGCAGCAGCAGCCAGCATGGTTATTTATATGTTTCCGCAGCACGTCTCACACTCTAAGTTTTGATCAAAACACTCTGCTTAGTTTCACTTTCTGTCTGCACCTCCAGTGCTCTGAAAAAGCATGCAGTTTCCTGTCAGTACTTTTGGCTCAGACTCTACTCAGAGCTGGCCCTCTCTTAAACATAAAACAATATAATCAGAAAATAAGCACTAAGAATATATATTTAAATCCCAACATTACTACTGTTTATGTCAGAACTGGTGCTATAATGGCACCGGATACCGGTACGGATACCTACTGAGTGCCATAGGACACTTAACCTTTGTTTCCATATGCTGGGAACTTCCTGTTGTTCCAAGGAGGACTGGAAAATGTGTGAAAACCTCCCAGTCAGTTCCTCACAGCACACTTCAATCATTTCCCTCCCACAGCATCAGGACCAGGGCTTTTTCTCTCTTTGGTCCCACTAAGAGATTTCCACACAAACACCTCATCAGTGGGACTCTCAGAGCTACCAGCCCTTTGCTGCAATCACAAAGCTCTTCATTGAAATCAATGATATCAAAGCTGGAATCAAATGAGTCCAAGTCTTCTGCTGATTCAGCATCACAGGGCTGCTTATTGGGGAAAATACTTCCTGTTTTCAAAGTAATCCCCATTTTTCCCAGAAAGAAATGTAAGTAGAAATCGATGATCTAAGTGAGAACATGAGCCTTTAAAAAGTCCCAGTGGGTGCAGTCAAAGCAGTCCCTCAGTCCCAGTATAGAGTCTTTGGTCCAGACTGGAACAACTGTGTGCCCAGTTTGAGCTCTCTTCAGTCCTGTGACCTGACAGACCCAGAGGGGCCATCACATCACATTTAGAAGCTCCCCTAATGGAGCCACAACACATGTCCAATACTTAATCTGACTTGTTGGACCAACTGGAAGAAATGATTCAAGGACTTAGTCACAGAACAGAGATTCAAATCTCCAAAATCCAACTGGCTGCATCAGGACATATAGTCTGAAACTCTGCACAGTTTCCTGTTTGAAGCTGCTTCCTGTTGGCTTCAGCTGTTTGGAGTTTCCATTTTCTAAACTTCTACATTCTGAACCTTCTTCAGCTCTGAACAGATGATGAAACACTGAATGATTTCAAGCTCACACTTTGTCTAATAAACTTACATCTTTCATTCTTTATACAGATTGGTGAGCTGTGAATTGTCAAAGATCAGCTGTGATTATCTGGCAGCAGCACTGAAGTCCAACCCCTCCCATCTGAGACAGCTGGAGCTGAACCTGAACAACCTGCAGGATCCAGATGTGAAGCAGCTGTCTGATCTTCAGCAGAGTCCAGACTACAGACTGGAGAAACTGGGGTCAGTAGAGTGATGGAGTGAGTGGGTGGTGCTGTCAGCAGTATTGTACTAAACACAGTCAGTATGAAACAAAGATCCAGTGTTTCCTGTAAAGCTGCAGCTTCTCAGTGAATCTGTGAGAGGAGAATGGTGACAGGCTTCAGGATTGGACACAAACACTTCTTGTTTCTGCCTTTTTTTTTCACCTTTATGGTCACCATAGTAACGGCTGACACACTCTGATCAAACGCTGTCAACAGCCAATCAGCTCTCTGAACAAAGAGGCACACAGTCCAATGACTGCATTCATTTCCAAGTTTAACGCAGTGAAGAACACAGTCTGTAGGTGAGGAAGAATTTAGATTTCCTCCAGTTAACAGCTGGAACCGTCCATCTGGATTGTCTGGCTTGTTGTTGGGGTTTCTACAGAGCTCAGAGTGGACACACCAAGGTTCTTCTAATGAATGAAAGTCCAAACTCAAACTAGGAGGGAAAAACATTTTCATCAACTTCAATAAAAATCCAAAGATTAGAAAAAGTGAAGCAACAATGAGTCCTAGTACAGTCCCAGCACTGAAGTCCCTGCTGCTCTTTATACTGGATGTGCTGCATCACTGACTGACAGCTGATGAAGAGTCTCTGGAAACACTTGTTTATCTCCTCTGCTCTTCCTTCTTCTCTCTGCAGGTGGAGCTGATGATGGTAAACAGGACGGTATGTGTGCTGAGAGAGGAGGAGCTGTGTCCTGATGATCCAGAGAGGTTGAAGCAGCAGCAGCTTGTGTGTAGAGACGCTCTGACTGGGCCATGTTACTGGAAGGTGGAGAGGAGAGCTTCATCCAGCAGTGACTGACAGAGGAATGAGAGGAAGTGCAGATGACTGTCAGTGCTGCAGAGTGAACTGCTCTGAGAACAGCTCCACTGTCAGACACAATGTAAAGTCCAGCATCATCCCTGTGTGTCCCTCTGGATCTGACAGAGGATCATCAGTGTATATGGACTGCTCTGCTGCTGCTCTGTCCTTCTACAGTCTCTGCACAGTCTCTGTCTGACTCTGGCTTCAGACCCTCCTGGATCAAACTCACCTGGAAAGACTTTCAAACATCACTCAATAGATTTGAATACAGAATATATTTGATATATACTGTAGATATACTGTAGAGTTGCCGTTTGTCACTTGTAAATACAGTCTGTGAGCAGCTATGAGCTGAAAGATCTTTGTAGAAACACGAAATGTTTTCACTCTTCTGTTGCTTTTTCATATATTTCCACAACATTAATATTGATCCCACCTTCTCAAATGTTTCATACTTTTATACATAATAACAGGACACATGTGATCTGAGCGCTGCATTGATTGCTGTGCTGCACGTCTTCATTTAGATAACACAGACATCTAGTGGTTCAGAGGGTGTGTAATGTAAGAATAGAAACATAACAGTGAATCTGGACATGTATACAGATGGAAGCAAACAAACAGGATGTAACACTACATTAAAGCCACAAATGGGAAGAAAACAAAGCCAAAGGAAAATATATTTGATCTTAGGAATCCAAATCAGATGCTTTAGAGCAGGGGTCGGCAACCCTGGGCACGCGTGTCACAGCTGGCACGTGAAGGGTTAACTGATGGCACGACCATAGCTGGACTCGCCATCGGGCATACCGATGGTGATTTTTCATTTCTTTGAGCCGGTGATTTTTTTTTAATTTTTTGTAACGGTATAAACAATGAAAGGTGGTGGATTGGCTGGATGCTGGTCGATGTGTAAAAATAAGTCAGTTGTTTGGTGGTGGCTATGGCGGAGCTTCCACAGAGGCAGCAGGTGGATGAGAGAAGGTGAGGTAGGAGGAGTAGAGAGACCCGAGGTGGCCGCCGGTGTTGTGCCAAACTAGTGGTGCAAGGTCCACTTCAAATATTATGGTCAGCTTAATCAAAATGGAAACTGTTGAACGTTTCAGAAGTTTACACATTAACCAACTTGGTCCAGCACTAAACATCGCAAAGCCTTTAGTTTTTGGAGAGAGGATGCTGCCATCACATTCAAAATGGGCTAATATTTTTCTTTAAATGTTTCATTTTCTCACTTTGTTTAAAATACTGGTTTATAGGATATGCAAATGATTACATTCTGTTCTTAATCATATTTAACACAGCGGATCAAATGTAGGGAAGTGGGTGTTATGTTCAGATTGTGGGATAAATTTAGGAAATGTAAAACTTTTGAAGTTAATGTTGTTTATTTGCAGGGTTTAAAAATAAATGTGTTTACTGTTTGAAACTCATACTTGGCCTTCTATGAAATATGTGAGGAAAAGAATAGTTTGGACACAAAGTAAGAATTTCTGGAGAATGGTATGGGATAATGGAACAAAAGGGAGACATGGGGTACAAAACACAATAGAAGTTAAGAGGAGTAGTGGGTTAAATAGGCAGCAGGAGAATACAAACAGGTCATTGCGTTTGTCATGTAATTAATATATTCTTAGTGCTTATTTTCTGATTATATTGTTTTATGTACTTTAATAATGAAGGTTTGTAAAGCAAGGCCACTTTTGACTCATAAACTAAGTGCTAAGCCAGACTGAAAAACAGGAAGTTAGTGTAGAGCTATACAAGTATATTAATAAATACAGGAAGCCAGACAGAAAAGAGGAACTTGTACCATATAAGGAGTGTTTGTATCGAAACTGTGTGACGTCTAAAGTACCAAAATAACACCTATATGTGAGACGTTCTTAGATTCTAATGTTAGAGTTTCTGCTACTGCCGTTGGGCTGTACAGGGCTCTCTCTTCCGGAAGATGATTGAATAAAAATAATTATAAATGTTTTGACCACTATGAGTCGGGTTTTCTCTGTTCTATCATGGGGATCAAAGAATCGGGTTTTAATATTTGGTGTTTCCGCCCGGTTCC
Organism: Neolamprologus brichardi; assembly: GCF_056152115.1. NCBI lineage: Eukaryota > Metazoa > Chordata > Actinopteri > Cichliformes > Cichlidae > Neolamprologus > Neolamprologus brichardi. The sequence goes on along the minus strand of NC_142106.1, from coordinate 54,916,795 downwards.
CTTTGCAACAGAGAGATCAAATGTGGCTGAATGTTGGATCTGATATGAGGCGAACAGGATACCGGTCTAAAAAGATTTAAAGGTAGGCACAAACCTGTTCAAAGAAAAAGCAAATTTGTGCATATTGGATGAATTCTAAATTATCTGTTCGCTGAGTTGACGATCTTAACTATTAAATTGGCTCAGTAGTGGTAGAACTAAATTCTTTAGAATAAAGTAAAGCTTTGAAGTAATGATAATGAAACGTTGAGAATGACAATACTGAGTTAAAGGTAATATGGTATTTCATGGTAAAAGAGAAAAAGAAACAATGTGTGTTTAAGAGAATATAGGATAATAGGGAATTGGTCATTGGTTTGTCCCTATTGAGTATAAAGCATCAATTGGACATCAATAAAATTGCTTGTGTGGTTTTGTGTGGTGTTTTCAAAGAGATTAAATTATTTAGAATGGGGCGGGGATGCCTAAGAAGTGCATTTGCTCAGAAGGTTTCGCTTCAACTCTGTGCCCGGACGTGGGTCAGAGTCCTCCGGGGGAGGGTTAGTTCGATTAGCCACCACGAAAACTGGGGGCATTCGTTAATAGCTAGTGGTCACAGGACCATTTCTTGTCATCCGGGACGATTTTATGCACTTGTTTGACTGAGAGAAACCGGGTTTCGGGCGTGGAACCTTGACTTATACCAATGGGTAAAGTTTTGGTTGGTTGACGCTTTTAAATTGACTTAGAGTTTTAGAAATTGGACCAAAGTCCGGGACTGATACTGGCAAAGTGGTCATAAAGAAGGTCAGACCCTAGTGGTGGACGCTTCATAAAGTAGGTCAGACTCTGGTGAAAGACGCTGCCGTAGAGCCGGTCAGATTCCAAGTGGACGCTGCTAAAATTTGTCAAAATTGAGTAGGATTTTGAGTTGAGTATGTCAGGGATCCCCGTGTTTGTTGTTATGATTATAAGACGTCTTTGTAATATAAAATATACATTTTTACATTTAAAGACTTTGCAATCTAACAGTGATTTAAGGCTGGAAGGATGCTGAGAGTATGTGTTGAAATGAAAGTATGCATGTTGTGAAATCCTTTTAATCATTGGTGATTCTATAAATATATTGCTGTGAACCTCGCTGAATTTGTGGGTTTTTAGACGCTGGCTTATGTATATTAGAACATAATAAATAAAGTTTGGGTTTCTTTTAGTGAATATAGTGGATGAATTGTGCATACTGCAGATACTGTATCGGGCCTAAACCCTGAGGCATTGAAGACAAATATCTCTGTTTAAATAGCAAGTATAGGCAAGAATTTCAGTAATAAATGTTGGTGTGATTTATTTTTTGATTTTGATGTGTAATGTGAGAATTGATTAGAGGTTTTAATTGGTTTTCTTTCAGTTTGAGGCTGTATATGCACTTAACAGGGTGCAATCTACTTCCTCTTTCTGATTCTAAACAGCATGTTTGATGAAAATAGTTTATCACAAGCATGTTTTGGGTGATTCTAAGTGTGTGAACGTTGTGGGTACTGCATCTGAGTGATTCTGTGTGATTTGTACAAAATAATAAATAAGTAATAATAACACTACTGGGGTGAAGATCGTGGGTTCATAGCAGAGTGCGTGAAAAGAGGAAGTCTGAGAGAAGAGAGTGTGTGTGTGTCTGGCATGAAGTGAACAACTTTGCATGCCCATAAAAGGAACTGGCTGATGTGTGGGAAAATAATATTAAATAAGTGTTTTAGTGTGTTAATACAGGTGCCCATGGACTTACTCAACCTCAAAACATGAGTACAGTGGCAAAATGATAGATTAACAGAATTGGGACAACAAACAGGCCAGCCTTTGGCTTAAAATTTGACAGCTTGACCTCTCATTCTGTCCTTATCCTGAGAAGAAGCTTAAAAGACATTCAATCTCCTGATGAAGACAGAAGACAGATAGAACATCGTGGACTTGAAGAGTTAACAGCAGGCAAAAGACAGTGCAACTGACCTAAAACACTGAAGGGTCAAGCAGCATATATGAACACCACTGATGGAACATGCGCTTTGAATTACAAGCTGGGAACTTAACCAGAAGAAATGCATAAACTAATAATTACATGAATGAATAGAAAACACACAGACACAAATTGTTACATGTGAAATTATGTTTGGAGAGAATCAGAAGTGAGACAGTTTGAATCCACAGCTCAGTGCAAAGATACATGAATTAAACCTGATTATAAAAACACATCAAGGCAATGAAGATCCGCTTACACTCAATATTAATATAAATACAAATATATAGACACAACGGAGACACGCTTACACTTATGAATGTGAATACATGACATAAATTCATGTTTCTGGCCGGAGAGAGAGAGATGTGTGTTGTTTAAGCAGTGATGATAACAATGAAAATGTCTTAGTTTTGTCACTTTCAGGTGCAAAGCAGACCTGGGTCAATTTCCCACATGCAGCAGTCGGAAGCAAGTTATGGGTTAACATCACTGGAAACGTTCAGGCCAAGTTTCTGGATGAATTGTTTACAGCGCCATGCGTCACTAAACCTGACAAGCAAGCTCTCACTCCTGGCTGAAGACAAGGAATGCAGTTCCAAAGAACAATAACATGGCAGTTAAAGAGAGACAGTGGAGAATACAGGACAAAGCAGAAAGAGAACTGCCTGTTATTGGACTGTTGAAGTGGGAGAGGACAACGGAGTGAGAGGAGTAGGTGTGAACACAGAGGAACGCTGTTATTTAATGTGGGAAATCTAAATTTGGGTTAGCAAACCTGGGGAAAAGAAAACTCACTGCTTAAGTGGGAAAATTGTGAAGGAGTCTGAAACACTGCAAAAAGAAACATATACAAAATCACACACACAAAAAGAAAATGTATTAACCTTACTAACACTTACAAAGACAAGAGAGCTCATGAAGACTAGACAGCATCTTGAGCATGTGAGTCTGTTTATCATCTTGTCCAAGTCGCTTAGTGTGATGAAAAAGTGATACAAAGACCAGTGGACTCATAGCAAAGTAGTTAAAAAATGATCCAATTATACCAGAGAAATGTGTAGGAAAGGCAGCTTTGAGAACATGTCCTGGTGGATCTGCAGCTCCACTGCACAGACATCGATTAAACCTTATCTTTCATCAGTGTTAAAATAGTGTGAATTTAACACACTTAAACCCTGAAGTTGAGGAATAACTCAGGGAAGTTCCATGACAGTAGAGTGATTCTTGTGAAAAGGAAAAAGTGATTAAAGCTTAACGTAGTTTTTGGAATTGTGAATTAGAAGTGCTCCTGTACAGATTGATCAAAACAAGTGATTACTGTAGAAAGAAAATAAAAATAATTCAATAATGTGGTAATGTTTAAATATGCATTGTCACGGCAACTTCTTGAGATATGACTCAGTATGCAAATTAATTGACTGGGGACAGGAAAAGAAAAAGAAGAACTTGAGTTTCCTGTCTGACTGGATGAGTGAAGCTTGCACTGAAAGAGACACTGTGACTGTGTGAGAAGAAAGGCTTGATAACAGACAGGATAATTAAATAAAGTGGTCAGGTCTGTGACTAAGTGCAGTAGTCCAGATTTGGAAAAGAAATTTAGAATTTAGTGATGATAGATTATTAGAAAGGGCTTAATGAGAATATCAATGGTGTGCAAAACTGTGCGGCTTTTAACAAGATTTTCTGTGTATTTAGCAGGTGAGACTATGTCAGTTGACCTCAGACTGTTTTCTTATTTCAGTAGAGGGAGTTTTATTAATCATGGACATGGTTAGAACTGGGCCCTTTAAAATTGTAACAGTGCACTTAAGAGAAAACCTGTTGTTTTCTCTTAAGTTTTGTGCTTTGATGAGCTAATAATCAGCTCTCTTTTTCTCATTTTTGTTCTAAGAAGGCCTGCAAGATTGAATTAACAGCGCTGTAATTTTTTTCGGGAGAACAAATTTTATGTGTTGGATTTACAGATTACAATGCACTGAGGAAAAGCTGACCTGTGGGGACTTGATCAGGTTGTAAGTCCCTGTCTAAAGTGAATGCAGCGAGTCAATCCAGTCCAAGAGCATAAAGAACTCTTTTCCTAAAAAACAAAAAACTAAAGAAAATATAACAAATGAATGACCTCACGTTGCTGAGGGTGGAGAATCTGATTATTTGCGCGGGAGTCTCCACTGTCAGCAATATCTAGTGTGAATGCGTGTGACTGGACTGACGATGTGGACTAAAGGTTGGAGTGAATGGACACTGAGATAAAGACTGGACCAAGAGTAGGATGAATAGATGTTGACAAACAATTCACCATGCTGGCAAGAGAAAGGGGATGCTTTGCTTTTCTTTGCTTTTCTTTGCTTTGCTTTGCTTTGCTTTGCTTTGATGGCTGGACTGGGTGGCTCAAAATGCTAAAGAACAACATGTATCTGATTGTGTTGCTTGTGTTTCAGCTAGACCACGTTTGTTCACGGAGCCCGCACCACTGTATCCAGAGGACAAGTGGGGCTATGACTGCATGTTGCGGATGACTAGAGAAGCGGTGAGTACTGGCAACTGGACTATCTTGTCCAGCTTATTTCCCCTAATTCACAAGCAAACGCAAGTAGGACCATTCATGCCCAAACGAAACAACTACACATGCTTTAAATTCTCAACGGATACGGTAAAGTACAAGTTGGGAGAGATTGACCCAAGTTGGTGCTCTGTCACACTCACGGGGAGAACCACAAACAATGTAAGCCAAACGAACACTTTAATTGGAACATGGGCAAGAAGTGGGCTCTATTATTATTGTGGACGTAACACCCTTTTGGTTCGTGCCCATATGGGAAGTGAAGGGACGTGCGCAATGGTGCGACTCGGAGCTCCACTCATGCTAATCGGGAACAAAGCAAAAGCCATACCACAACGCAACACACGCACATTGGCGGCCAGACGTAAGAGAAACATTTTGGCAAAGAGAGGGACACAGGGGATACACGCGTATGACCCAAGAATGAACTCGCCTACCTGGATTGACTCAATAGGAGTGCCCAGGGGAGTTCCAGATGAGTATAAACAAGTGGACCAAATAGCTTCAGGATTTGAACGTATGTTCATATGGATAACTTCAAATAAGAATGTTGATCGCATAAACTATGTCCATTATAATGTGCTGAGACTCTCTAACCTGACCAGAGATGCCATGGAGGGGTTCACAGAACAGTTGGGTCCGACCTCGCTGATGGGAGTACAAAATCGAATGGCCCTAGACATGTTGTTGGCGGAGAAAGGGGGCGTGTGTGCCATGTTTGGAGACATGTGTTGTACCTTGATCCCCAATAACACTGCTCCAGATGGCTCAGTAACCCGAGCTCTGGAGGGGCTGAAAACTTTGTCTAAAACCATGCATGAGCACTCGGGAATTGACAATCCGCTGGACAGCTGGATGACCTCAGTGTTTGGGAAATGGAAGAGGTTTTTCATGTCTGCAATGTTTTCTACAGATGCTTTTTAGGGATACTGGTCACCTGCGCTTGTTGTCTCATTCCTTGCACCAGAGGACTGCTGGAAAAGGTAATAACGAGGGCAGTGGACCCCGGAACGGTGGTTCCGGTGGCCATGATGCCATTGATGGACATAGAAGCGGCCGAATGGGCCGAGGAGTGACACAACACAAAGTCTGGTGACCTTTCTTTTTGAAAGGTCTAGAGAGGGAATGTGGGAATAAAGAAAATACTTTACTGCTACAATATAGCCTTCATCATTAACATTGCATTAAAATGTTTATTAAAGCTACTGGCATTAGACTAAATCTTTTATTAAAGGTGCAGCTATAATCATTGTATACACACATTGCATATTGTGATCATGAAATAGTTGATGCTCAGTCTATTCAAGGTCTTAAGCTTCGTTGGGCGCAATGTCCCGATGATCTATTGTGTAAGTGACTTGGAGCAGCAGAAGGTTAAACCGCATACACGCTTACAAACACAAATGATTTAAACATAGGCCAGGCCGAGGACCTGGAATTCATTTAGCTTCTAACTGCATTTGAGCTGCCTAGTAACAAGTGACAGAAGAAGAGTCAAGAAATTGTAAGTCCCCAGGAATCATCTGGGAGGTGAAACAAATTGGCATGTATGGAAGAATGTGACAGAAAGAGGAACGTCTCTGTCTGTTTTTATGCTGATATGGTGATGGTGTATATCTTACCCTGGGTGTGTTTAATAGAATTAAAAGTGTTGCTCACACACATAAAGAACATTGAGATTAAGTAAATTAAGATTACGTAAAGATTAAGTAAAGTTAATATAAAAGATAGAGCCCAGAACATGATATTTTGAACCAACTTTGAATAATTAAGGGGACAATAGATGAACATAGTAGATTATTGAGGTGTAGCAGCGAGAGGCGTTTTGTTTTCTATCCTTTACAGGAGAAGATTTCAGGACCACAGCGATCACAGGGGTGGCGAGAATCCTGGAAGCCCCAGACCGAACGGAAACAACCAGAGAAAGGGGAACCCAAAAAGAAGCACAGAGCACAGAGAACCATAGTTCCAGAAAATGTGTTGTTTAGGAGATTAAAAGCTCGTTAGACACAGGTTAAATGTGAGCACAAAAGTAATGAAGAGTAATGAGAGGGACTTTCTATGTTATGTAAATTGTCCAAACACAGTGTTCAGGCCGGATATGCTCTACCCGTTAAAGGGGGCGAAGAAACCAGGACTACGTTTTGAAGATGAAACGGGTTAACTCTATAGAGGATGTTTCCAAAGATTGACAAAATAATCTAGGACCTTTTACCAGAAAAAGCTAATTGTATCTGTTTGGAGTTTACAGTGAGCACTGAGGGAAGTCAGAAGTGGGTTTAAATTGGGATTCGGGGTAAAAAAAGGGGTTGTAGGAAGTAGATTTAGGACATTTCACATTTCACAGGTGCTGTCTTAGAGCTTGATTTATTTGTTGTGGATAGAAGTAATTATGACAGAATAATAAGGAAACATTGAAAACATACAACCTGTTGAGAGGACAGATAGGGTTGGGCAATTGAAAGGTTTCATTTTGTTTAGCATAATCTCTTTTGTTATATTTTAGCCTTTTAACATGCAAGTAAACTTAATGGGATAAATTAGGAATTAAGTCGTGTTTCTTAGGAAACACGAAAAGGGGGAGAACTGTCATGTAATTAATATATTCTTAGTGCTAATTTTCTGATCATATTGTTTTATGTACTTTAATAATGAAGGTTTGTAAAGCAAGGCCACTTTTGACTCACAAAGTAAGTGCTCAGCCAGACTGAAAAACAGGAAGTTAGTGTAGAAATATACAAGCATATTAATAAATACAGGAAGCCAGAAAGAAAAGAGGAACTTGTACCATATAAGGAGTTGTTGAAACTGTGTGATGTGTAAAATACCAAAATAACACCTATATGAGACAAATTTTTTAGATTCTAATGTTAGAGATCCTGCAACTGCCGAGACCTCTTCCCTCTGACCCCTCCCCAAACCCTCAAACCCTCCTACCCACCTTGACATACAAACTCTGTGTGGCTTCACGTGTTCTGTTGATGTTTACATGATCGAAGTAACTTGAACACAAACACAAACAAACAAAGAGGAAGACCACACCGGAAGGAAAAAACTACAAGTCCCAGCATCCTCTGTGTTTAGGGCGCAGCAGTGAAAGTGAAAGTATTGAGCCTCCGTTCAGACCAGCAGGAGGAGGAAGGTGGAGCTGAGGCAGGTGAGTGTTAACATGAATATGTTTCTTCTTATGACATAAAATAATTCCACGCTGTTCGTGTCTGTGGGTGAAATGTGAGGCCGGTCGGCTCCTCTGAGCGCTGGTTTCCTGTAAGTAGAGAGGAAGTGAGTTTAGCTGAGCCTCCGTTTAGTGTGAGAGAGCAGGAGGAGAGTGAGAGCTGTGCTGAGGCAGGGTGAGTGTTAACACCGCTCTGACATTACTGTGTCTCTGTGGCGGGAACAACAGGCTCCGTCAGTGGAGGCAAAAATAATCAGACTTTGGTTTTTCAAAGGAAACAACTTTATGTCGGAAGTTCCCGCACGCTCATTGGATAACGATGTGTCAATCTCAAGTTATTAGCCAATGAGCGTGCAGATTCACAGAAAGACCCGCCTTTATCACGGGATTTTAAAAACTACAATGGCGACAGAAACTCTTTTTTTCCCCCCAAACTTTATTGAAATTATAAAGCGAACAGTCAGTCATTCCAGTTCAGTTTGTACAGTAGACATACAAGGGAAATAAGAGTAACAATATACAGTACAATGAAATGAGAAGGATAAATTAATAAAGAAAAAAAAAGAGGAAGAAGAAAAAAAAGGGTGTAATGTGACAGACTTCATAACAACTTTGTACTTGAAAGTGACAGCTCATTCTTTAAACATTTCTGAATGAATTTCAATCAATGATAAACTTTTTTATTGGAAGTTAATTTAAGAGAGTTTAAGTAATATTCAATGTCAATCAAAAACAAATTAAATGATGGAGTTGAGTTTTGACATTTATATTTATGTATATGGAATTTCCCTAATAAGATATAAAGATTGACAATGGCACATATTTTTTTTCTTTAATTTCAAAATAAGTGATAATGTTCTTCCCTTCAATTTTGATTTCGTATGTTGTCTTGCACATTATATAATTTTCAAGCTCTCTCCAAAATGTAGCACTATATGAACAGCCATAAAACAAATGAGTAACACTTTCAAGTTCAGTTTTACAAAAGGTACATTTTCTATCAATGTCACAGAATCTTGAAATGTACGTGTTGGATGGATATATGTTATGTAATATTTTCAAATGTAATTCTCTAACTTTGTTTGTAATACAAAATCTAAAAGGAACAAGCCACGCTTTATCCCAGTTGATATTATCAAAAATAGCATTCCAAAAAAACTTTCCTTTTGGAGTTATTTTCTTTGCATTATACAAACATTCTCTAATATGTTTATTGGTGTATTTCTTGCTTAAGAAATCAATACCATTTATATAAAGAGTGTTAACGGATGCATGTGGTGTGTTCTGTTTTTTGTAGCTTTTCATCAACTCAGTCAGTCCGCTGGGAACGGACTTTATTACAGAGCTAAAATTTTAAAATTTGATAGGGAATGTTTTTTCTGTAATAAAGTCATTGTAACTAAGTAGCTGGCCTTCAGAGTCAAATAACTCTTTTAAATAGTGATTTGTTTCTCTTAGTAATACATTCATTATTCCAGATAATAGATCTATGTGGAGAAAAGTTATGTGAATAACATAATTTCCAAGCCAACAATGCCTGTTGATAAAATGCAGACAATTTAACTGGTAACTTTGATATACTGTAATTACAAGACAATAGGAACTGTAAACCTCCAACATTTCTAAAAATGTTATGTGGAATGAAATGCCATAATGATCCAGGAGATTTTAAGCATTCTTTTAGCCATTTCACCTTAAATGTATAGTTCAGGTCCATGAAGTCCAGAAGGCCAAAACCACCTTTATCTTTAGGTCCACAAAGCAATGATTTTTTTAGATGATGGTGCTTATTCTTCCATACAAAGTTAACAAATAAGTTATTAACATTTTTACATATGGAATCATACACACTAAGGGAAAGGGCTGGATACACAAATCTGGAAACACCTTCAGCTTTAGTCAAAAGGATTCTACCAAAAATTGATAGGTCTCTTTGGAGCCATAAGTTCAGTATAGTTTTAGTTTTTTCCATCCTGGGAGAAAAGTTGAGTTGTTGACGTTCTGTGTCATTCTTACAGACATGAATACCAAGTTCATGTTTTTGACAGGAATATGGTATAAGGATTTGACATTTGATTGGTAAAAAACATAAAATTTCACATTTAGATTTATTTAGTTTTAATCCAGAGGCAATTGGGAAATCATTTATTAATGAAATAGCATTTTCAATCTGATCTTTGTTTTTTAAGAATAAAACGGTGTCATCTGCTAGTTGAGTCACTCTGATTTCTTTACCAAAAATAGATAAACCTTTAATGACTGGGCTATTTAAAATGTGTCTAATAGGTCAAAAATAAGCCTTATATTTGAACTGATATGGCGGTTGGTCATAAATCCGGTTTGCGTTTCAGCTATGATCTCATCTAGATTTTTCTTTAATCTTTTGGCATAGACCAATGAGATAATCTTATAATCTATGTTCAAAAGCGTGATAGGTCTCCAATTTTCTATAACAAGAAGATCTTTATCAGGTTTAGGAATTAAAGTTATAATACCCTGTTTCATGCTTGTGGACATTTCTTTTCTATCAAGGCATTCCTTAAACAATTCTAACAAAGGATCAACAATGATATCCCAGAACTGTAAATAAAATTCCACTGACAAACCATCATTACCTGGGGATTTGCCCTTTTTCATTGTTCGAATTGCCTGTGAAATTTCTGATTTTGTTATGGGACGTTCACAATTAGTTTTGAAGTTTTCTGAGATAGTTGGTGCAAAATTTTTAACTGACTCGATAAATCTATCACAATCATTGATATTACAATTTGATTTGTATATATCTTTGTAGAATGAACCAACATGTTTTGAGATATCTAAATAATTAGTGGTTATGTTATTATCAATCTTAAGAGCAGATATATTGTTTTTTCTTTGGTTTCGTTTCTCAAGAGCAAAAAAGTAACTAGAATTTCTTTCACCTAGTTCTAGCCATTTTGCTTTGGACCTTATAAAAGCCCCTTTAGCCATGTTAATATATGCATTATCTATTTCTTCCTTTAGTCTTTTCAATTTAATTTCTTCATCATCTGATAGAGCATCTTTCTTCATTAATATGTTTAATTCATTCATAATACTGATTCTTTAGTGTCATTTCTTTTTTTAATTTCTTTTCCCTGCCTTATTGCCGCTTCCCTCACCTTGAATTTGAAAAATTCCCATTTTAGTGTGTGATTCATATTGGTATCCCCGAATATCTGTTCTGCCGTTTTTTCCACTATACTACAAAATGTATCATCATTCAATAAATTATTATTTAGCTTCCAAAAACCACGTAGTTTACTTTGACTTTGTTTATTGCCAACTAAGTGAATTGTGATCAATTTGTGATCAGTTAATGGAGCAAAATCATGAGAAGATTCTGAAACAAAATGTAAACATGAAGAAGATAACCACAAATCAATTCTGGATTGTAGAGATCTATTTGCATTGCTCCAGGTAAACTCATTTGTATCAGAGTTGAAGAATCTCCATACATCTATAACTGCAAGTTGTTCACAGAAAAATGCAGTGCTTTTAAATTTTGAGTGTTGAGATGTTCTTATTGGTACTCTATCTATAAGATAGTCTGGAGCATCATTATAATCTCCTCCAAGAATCATGTGGGCTCCCTTATATTTTGATTTTAAAAAATCAAGTTTCTCAGATAATTGTATGCACATAGATTTGGCCTGAGTTGTGTTGTTATGACTGTATAAATTACAGACTATAAAGAAGGTGTTGTCCAATTTTAAAATCAGAATAATCCATCTGCCTTCATCTGAAGACAATGATTCAATAATATTACCTTTAAAGTTGTTAAGGAGAATGGCTACGCCTGCCGAATGTTGAGAGGCATGGCAAAAATAACAGTGATCACCCCACTGTGCTTTCCAGAATTTTACATCATTATCACTCGAATGAGTTTCTTGTAGAAAAATCAAATCAGCATTTTTCCGTCTACAGAAAATGAAAATTGACTTTCTTTTGGTACTGTCACGAATACCTTGAACATTAAGGGATAGTATTTTTAAGGAACTGAAATGTAAGTCTGTCATAAGAGAAGAAGGGAATGAATAAAGTGAACTGGATGTCTGTTAATTTAACTAGAAACTTATAAGGTGCTAAGGTATAAACACCTAAAGAAGATACTCTCAAACGGGAACACTAAATTTTGAGTACCTAAGTAAAAGTCTTCAGACTCTGTTTGTTTTTCTTTTCCCCATTGAAGTGACCCAAATGCTTAAGCAAATTAACATTTATACACCAATAAAGGTAGGATGTTTAACTACTCACACTGTAAAACATAAGCAAGTCCAAACATAACCATAATAATGTTTGCCAAATATTGGTACAACTAACTTGGAGGTATAAAAGTTTTATAGAAAATTTAAAGAGGATATTATTGGTTGTAAACATATTACCTAATGAACCTGAGGTATTTCAAGCAAAAACAAAACAAAAAACAATATACAAGTGCCTCAAAATTATTAAATATTGAACAGTAACATTGGGAGCCTGAGGTAGTTGAAATACCTGTTAATGTTAGGTAACTTACAGAGTGAACTTAAAGTATTTCAGTCATCTTGCTGAGCTTTTAATAACCTCTTATTTATGCAGTGTGTCTTACACCATCAATGATGGCCACAGGACCAATCCATTTGGTCTTCTTTCCCTCTTACGGGCTTGTTTGACAGTTGGCCACAGTTTATTTCTGAACTGTCTCTCCATGTAGGTGAGATCCTCAGCCAACCTGAGATTCTTCTTCTTCATCACATCAGAGTTGAGGGAAGCTCTCCACACTTTGTGTCGAAAGGTGCACATGGTGAACTGTATGATGATGGGGTGTGAGCGGTTTTCATCTCTTGTTCAACCAACTCTGTAAACAGTATCTATCATGAACTCGAATTTGTTTTTTTCCTCTGGGATGATCAGGGCGATTATATCCATCACCTCTTTTCTTATGTCTTCGTTACTATGCTCTGGGAGATTCAGCAAACGCAGGTTCCACCGCCGACTATATCTCTCCGTCTCCTCTTGTTTCTCTTGAAGTGCAGCAATGCGATCTTTCAGCTTTTTCACAGTAACCTCTGTCTCTTTGCTCTGTATTTCAAGACCTTTCACGTGATCCCGCACGGCAATAATCTCCGCCGTGTTTTTGTTCAGCATTTGTTCGAATTTGGAGAATCTGTCATTCAGCCCATTAATAGCTTTCAAGATGTCGGCATTGGATACAGCTTCCTCTCTCACCTCATGCCCTTCAATGCGGCTCTTCTTTGGGTTGGGGCTGTTAAGAGGGGTCTGAGGGAGAGGTTTGCATAAGCTTGCAAAGGTTTTATCTGGCTCCAAGTCCATTATCAGTCCTTCCTTTCTTCTTGCCTCATTTTTGGGCATTTTGTAAGCTTATCCCGCGGCTATTAGCTAAATGTTTCTATACAAGCTAACACTTCACCATGTCAGAATTCGGCAGGCAAAAAAAAAAAAAAAGAAACTCAGTTCCCCCTAATTTTATGTTATAAAGATGTCCTGTACGTGTGCAAAGCACAAGTGCAATGAGTCACTTCTAATAAAGGAATTATCTGAGTCTGTTTAGATCATTTAAAACGTTAGGTACTCATCAGAAATTCACGAGCTTACATAGAAATGTCCACACAGGTCGCCATCTTGGCTCCTCCATGGCGACAGAAACTCCGCGAGTGGAGTCCAGGGTGACGTTATGAAACTGTGACATTTGAGCCACTTCCTGTTCTCAGTCCCAGCGTCCTGATCACCGAGGTTTCTGTTGCTCTGATATCTTATATTGATTGTATTGGCAAACAGGCTGTAGCATAAACATCAGGTCTGTTCTGAAAACTGGCTTTATTTTTTCAAAGTAATTGAATATCTGTGGTCTGATACCGCGGGCTCATGGGCTAAGGACTTGATTATGTTGTTTCTTATAAAGGCTTGTGTGTGTGTGCCTTCCTGTGTGTGTCCTTGTGTCAGTGGAACTGAATCAGTGTGTTAGAGAAAGTGCTCCTCTGCTGTTCCGTCATCGTGTGGATGCTTCTTTTAAAGTTGGAACTCATGTTTTTATGATCTGCTTCATTTCATTGAACCTTTATTTCTAACCATGAAGTCCCTTTGAGGTTACAGCCTCCTGGTTAGGTTTAGGCTGTTATTGTGCTTCAGGCTGAAATATGAGGAGTAAGGAGTGGGGCTGGTTAGCCCCCATGACCCTCACCATAACACAGACGTCACAGGACAGTGTTTACCACAGAAACTCCATGAAATGATCAATGAGAACTTTAGAAACCCGTCAGTGTGATGCTTCCAGTACAACAGCACCTCTGAGTGTGTGTGTTTACCTCTCAGACTAACTCCACCCTGACATCAAGAAGATGGAAGAAGAGGATGGAGCAGGATCTGCAGCATCCAGCTGTGTGTCTGTGAGGAGTGACTGGTCCAAAGGAACACCTCTAGACTTCAGTAATGAACCTGCAGCAACAATGTAAGAGAGCTGCTGACTCATTTATTCAGTGTAAATAATGATTTTTGATGCAATGGGAGAAGAAAAATGACAAAAACCGTTTTAAAAATAAGGATTAAAATATTAAAACTATGTTTTTGAGTTTCCTGATGTAGTACAAAAATATATGAACATAACTGTATATAGGACAGATATTTTACAGTTTTTTAGGCAGCACCAAAAAACAAAAAGACTATTTTTAAGCTGTCTGAGGTAGTGAGTCAACATGTCACACTGGGTCAAAGGTCAGGGAGTAAAAGTGTGTTTTAAAGGAGGTTTAAAAGCAGCGAGTGAAGGAGCCTGTCGAGGTAAATCGTTCCATAACTGATCAAATTCAGTTGGTGGATCTCTGTGTGAAATAAAGCATCTGGTTCACAGAGAAGATAACCCTCAAATGGGCTGTACAACATTATATAGTGAGACAAAAACAGAGATTATTGTAGCCATCGCTCTCTCGCATGGACGTGGCAGTCTTGCTGTCTGCTGCGAATCCTCCCCGTACCTCCGTGACCTCGTCTGGTATCTGCTCCCTCCTCTGTAAGAGACAGTAAAGGAAAACACGTCTCTGCCTAGTCTTGAAAATCTAATCTTATCATCCATTGTTCTTCTAGGGCCTCTTCTTCTTGTGGCCTCAGCTAACTGCTAATATTTAAATGGCTAACATTAACATGTGTGCCAGCCAGGTTCACATTTATGATGAACTATGATTAATTAACTGATGTTGAAACTGGAGCTTTACTGACCTCTGAAATTCCTCCTAAAGTGTTATTCAGTGTTGTGACAGTCAGCTGCTTCAGCTGCTGCTGGGATGGGCTGTGGCAAAGAGTACAGAGAAAATCAAAATCAGAGTTTTTCTCTGAATTAAAAGCAAGGAAACAACAATATATTCTACATGGTGAAACTGATGGTTTATGGTGTTTGGGTCTGTTTTTCTGTATTTGTGCAGATAAAGTGTAAAGTCAGATGAATTATACCATCAAATGTTAAAGGAAAATATCAGGATGAGTGTCTGTGAGCTGAGAAGGACGTGAAGCGAGCAGTTTATCCCAGAGCTGAAGCTGCTCTGTGTGCAGAGATGAGCTCAGATTCCTGCTGTGATTGATCAACAGTCACAGAAATGTAGACTTGTTGTTATTACTGCAGTATGGTCACAGCAGATACTGATAAACATTTATTATGAGGATGGATGATCAAGTTTCTCACTCTCTCCTTTAAATCTCAGTGTTTTTTTCTTCACAGTTTATCTGTTTATTAATTTATTAATGAATAACAATGAAAGAGTTTCTGTTATATTTCCCCTTGAACATCACCTTATTAGGGCGGCATTAGGAAATAGCCCCCCTCCAAAGAATGAATAAATGAATGATGATAATAATAAAATGATTAAAAAGCAGAGCTCAGAGTGGTAGAATGGTCAAACATGGATCCACGGGTGGTTCAACTGCATTTGGTGACGTGACTAAAGCAAATCTTTCAAATAATCCCACCATCAACGGGATGTTGTCTCCTTTACTACGGTTACTTTACTTGGTCACTGTGTGAATTTCTTTGAAATGAACCAAATTCTTTTATTTGTTGGTTGTTCTTATCATCCTTCTGCTTATCATCCCTGATAAGCAGAAGGAGTCCCACTATCTGTTTAACGTCTCCAATTACAATGGCTTCACTGTGTTAACTTTCCACATGCATGTAAACTAGTGACAGGAGTGTTCTTAGTATAGTAAAGTGAGAAAGTGACATTACTATAACTAATGTAATATGATTAAATATGTGATTAATATATGAGAAAAGAAATCTGCTACCACAATATTTAACCTCTACAGTGACGAAAGGAGGAGATGAGGCCTCAACAATGTTGGGTTGTAGCTGTGGTTCAGGTTAGAGTGAGTGTCCATGGAATAAATGTAAGTCAGTGAACTGGAAACATGACTGTGTTCAAACTTTTTTTTCCTTTTTATAATGAGTCTAATCAAAGGTGTACAGAAGTATCTCCACTTTGACTTTTCTGTGTCACCATCAGAGCTTCTGCACAGTGTGGAGAAAGATCCAGAACCAGAGCTGAACTGCAGACAGCCAGTCAGAGCAGCTGTGTACAAAGTAAGACTGAACATCTGTCTGCTGATGGACTCATTTCTGAAAACTGGACTTTTTGTGTTGTTCAGACATTGAAGAGTTTTCTTTCTCTTTAGTCTCATTGTTTTTCTTTCTTTCAGCAGATGTTGGTCTGCAGGAGGTTTTAGATGAACATAAGATCGGTCTGAGGAGGAGATGTGAATGTGTGACTGAAGGAAGTGATGAAACAGGAAGTATAACCCTCCTCAACAGGATCTACACTAAGCTCTACATCACAGAGGGACAGAGTGAAGAGGTTCATACCCAACATGAGTTGAGCCAGCTGGAGACAGCTTCCAAGATGGACGCCCTCCATGACGCTCCAATCAGGTGCCAGGACATCTTTAAAGCCTTACCTGACCAACAGAGACCCATCAGAGTGGTTCTGACCAACGGCGTGGCTGGTGTTGGAAAAACCTTCTCAGTGCAGAAGTTCACTCTGGACTGGGCAGAGGGCTTGGAGAACCAACATGTCAGTGTGGTGGTTCTGCTTTCATTCAGGGAGCTGAACCTGATCAGAGATGAGCAGTACAGTCTTCTGGAGCTGCTCCATGTTTTCCATCCAACATTACAGAAGGTCACAGCAGAGAAGCTGGCTGTCTGTCAGCTTTTGTTCATCTTTGACGGCCTGGATGAAAGCAGACTTTCATTGGATTTCACCAACAGGAAGCTGCTGTCTGATGTCACACAGAAGTCATCAGTCAGCCAGCTGCTGACAAACCTCATCCAGGGGAATCTGCTTCCCTCGGCTCTCGTCTGGATAACTTCCCGACCTGCAGCAGCCAATCAGATCCCTCCTACATGTGTTGACAGGCTAACAGAAGTACGAGGCTTCACTGACGCCCAGAAGGAGGAGTACTTCAGGAGGAGATTCAGTGATGAAGAGCTGTCCAGCAGAATCATCTCCCACATGAAGACATCCAGGAGCCTCCACATCATGTGTAGTATCCCAGTCTTCTGCTGGATCACTGCTACAGTTCTGGAGCACATGTTGACTACAGAGCAGAGAGGAGAGCTGCCCAAGACCCTGACTGACATGTACTCACACTTCCTGCTGGTTCAGACAAAGAGGAAGAAGAACAAGTACCATGAGGGACATGAGACGAGTCCACAGGAGCTGACGGAGGCTGACAGGGAAGTTCTTCTGAAGCTGGGGAGGCTGGCGTTTGAACATCTGGAGAAAGGAAACATCATGTTCTACCAAGAAGACCTGGAGCAGTGTGGTCTGGATGTGACAGAGGCCTCGGTGTACTCAGGAGTTTGTACAGAGATCTTCAAAAGAGAGTGTGTGATCTTCCAGAAACCAGTCTACTGCTTTGTTCATCTGAGCATTCAGGAGTTTCTGGCTACAGTCTACATGTTCCACTGTTTCACCAACAGGAAGACAGAGGTGCTGAAGATGTTTCTAAAATCAGAATCTTTAATCAAAATGATTTCCAGTGTTTTTGATAACAAAGATCTCCTCCAATTATTTGATGTATTTCTGAGGAGAGCCATGGAGAAATCCCTCCACAGTAAAAATGGCCACCTGGACCTGTTTGTTCGCTTCCTTCATGGCCTCTGTCTGGAGTCCAACCAGAGACTCTTAGTAGGTCTGCTGGGTCAGACAGAGATCAGTCCAGGAACCATCCAGAGAGTCATCAACAACCTGAAGGAGATGAACAGTGTCAAAATCTCTCCTGACAGAAGCATCAACTTCTTCCACTGTCTGATGGAGATGAATGACCTCTCAGTACATCAGGAGATCCAAGAGTTCCTGAAGTCAGAGAACAGATCGGAGAAGAAACTCTCTGAGATCCAGTGCTCAGCTCTGGCATTCATGCTGCAGATGTCAGAGGAGGTTCTGGATGAGTTGGACCTGCAGAAGTACAAAACATCAGAGCAGGGACGACAGAGACTGATTCCAGCTGTGAGGAACTGCAGAAAAGCTGGGTGAGTCCAGATATGGTCATTAACATCATTGATCAGTGTAGGTTAGTAGTTTAATTTTGACAATAAAATCAGATTGTAACCACAAAGTGTTTGTGTCCGTACGCTGCAACCTTCCACACCATTCCTTTATTGTACAGACTCAGTAGCAGCTCCATGGATCCCAAATCCAAGAGTGGATAACAGATTTGAAGTGTGTCACATCCATGCAGTCACAGCTGTTTCCACCATGTTTCTACTGATATTAATCCTGTTCAATGACACGTTTCATATCAGTGAATATGTTCTTTAGGACGTCCACTGACATGTTTAAGTGTCCTGCTGGAAATCACTCAAATCATCCATGAAATCCATGAAAAATCCTTTTAGTGTTTCTAACTTCACCCTCTGTCCTCTCTCTCTGTCCATCCTCCTCACTGCTTCTTTCACTGATAATCACACAAACATCGTATTCAGCTACAAAATAACACAATAATATCATCTGATGATCATTATTAGAAGAGCAGGATCCATATTTGATATCAGAGTAACACACTGCTTGGTTATGTGCAGTCATCATCAGTGACTGTGGGTCAAACAGAATCTTTCTGATTGGTTGCTGACCATGTTCACCTGTCCACTCTCACCTGTTTGTGTTTGCTCTCTCTTTGCTGTCTCCATCCTCTCTCTCCTTTCTCTCCCTCTCTGTCTTTGTACCGTCACTCAGGTCCAATGGAAACAGTGACATTTACAAACCAATCAAAGACAAACTGATCCATGTCAGTTTATAGCAATATTCAAAGTGAATACAGGCTGCTGCTGGGCACAGACAGGTAACATCATTTTGACTTGCTGTCACCTGGATCTGGACTCATAAACACTGAAGCCCTGAACAGGAATACAAATCATTTTCTGCCAACTAGCGACACACCAGCAGATAATGGCTCAGAAAGCTAAAATGAGCCAATCATTTCTGTGTTTAGTTCCCCTGAAATCAGATCTGATATCAGCAGCTCTGAGTTCATTCATCATTATTGTCCAGTGATGAGATTTCTGCTCCGTTTAGTAACAGTCAGCAGGTTTTTCCTGCGTGTGGACGTGAACAGTCGTACCTGACAGCAGGTAGCAAACAGAGATCATCTTTCCAGCTGTAACTCTTCACTGAGCTGAACTCGTTCAAAATGTTCTGGAGTCAGATTCAAAACAGGAAATAGTCCAAATGTGTGTCTTCACTCTGACTCTGGATCAGATCTCAGTGACAGACTGTGGACATTATGGAAGCCTAAATGTGACACCATCTTCCTCCTTCATTTGCAGATTAAAGCCAAACAAAGATTCTCATTAAAAGTCTGCAGGTCTGAGAGAGACTCAATCGTTGTGTCATGTCAAACACAGTAAGAGGAGCTGAAGCACAGATGTGAAGAGCAGATTCATCAGATTATGACCTCACTCTGTTTTGTCTTCATATACATTCAGTCTGTGTTTATAATGCAGATTTTCTGCTTTTATAATAACACATTTTATATTTTCTATCATCACAGGCTGACTCACTGTCGACTCTCAGAGTCTCACTGTGAAGTTGTGGCCTCAGCTCTGAAGTCCAACCCCTCCCATCTGACAGAGCTGGACATGAGTAAAAATAATGACCTCCAGGATTCAGCAGTGAAGCTTCTGTGTGCTGGACTGGAGAGTCCAAACTGTCGACTGGAGACTCTGAGGTGAGTTCACTGACTGCGGCTGTTGTTGTTTTTCTATATTTCAGGTCTTTGATTGATGTTTGAAACTTTCTTTAGTTCCTAAATGTTCAGGATGTGTCTGAAGACAAATGTGAAGAAGTTCGAGTGCTTTCAGAAATGTTGTCTTTCCAAACGACTGAACAACAGTTTTTCCTTTTGGCTGCAAACAGAAGTGACAGACTTGAGCAGGGTTCATTTAAAGGCTGACAGAAGTGGAGTGGTGACGGGGAGATGTTTGACAGGACAGTGTTTCAGCCTCCACAGGTTCATGTTGTGCTCCATCAGTCAGTGAAGATGAAGTCAGTGCTGATGAGGCTGTAGAGTGTGTGAGGGATGTGAATGAGGATGATGAAGATCTGATGATAGCAGATAAAAACAGGCTGAAGAGACTTTGAGCCATACAGGCCACACAGTGTGTGTACAGAACAGCTGAAATCATTATGGAGGCTTCACTGGAATATGGAAGCATCACAGTACAGCTTCAGTGAAGCTTTAAAGTCTCTGATATGAGATAAGAAATGAAGCAGCCAGAGCTTTTTCATGAGTGGAAATCCACTGTGACTGTGAGCTGCTGCTTAAGCCTCCAGATTAGCCAGCAGCTCATCCTGCTCAACATTTCCTCACCAACTTTAATGGAAGTGTGATGTTTTCAGCTGGAGTGATGGTCAGGGTGGCCTCCCTCTCCTCTTCTTCTCCTCTTCCTCTTTCATTTGTAAAGCCACTTCTGCTGCTTTCATTCATTTGGAAGTCTTGTAGCTGAGTTTGAGAGATACTAACAGCCTCGGCAGCAGAGGGGAGAAAGGCTGTAACACCACCACTTTACTCTGTTCTACCTGTCACATCATTTTATCAGGAAACAAATATGCTCATGTTTTTACTATGTTTGTCTTGAAGATGTAAGAAGAGGAAAGGGAAAGCCGTGATGAGAGATAAAATAATCTCTTTCTCATCACATAAGAAGAAAGAAGAAAACAAAAAAATTCAGGAACTAGAAAAAAACATCAAATTCTTAGAAAAAGCCTATGTGTCACACAAGGATCAAGAAATATTAAACAAAATACACAAGACAAAACTAGAATTAAATGAAATTATTAATAAAAAGACTTATTTCTTAGTACAAAGACTTCGCCTGCAAAATTATGAACACGGTAACAAATCCGGACAATTACTTGCTAACCAGTTAAAAATCAATAAAGAAAAAAGAACTATATGTCCTGTTAAAGATTTATCTGGGAATACAATATATGATCTTAAAAAAATAAACAAAATGTTTAGGTATTTCTATGAAACTTTATATACACCACAAATAAACCCATCTAAAAACGAAATTGATCAATTTCTCGACAACATAACTCTTCCAAAATAATTAGACACCCAAGCAATGGCACTGGATTCGCCACTGACGCCAGATGAACTCCAGGAAGCTCTGATAAGTATGCCCAATAATAAGGCTCCAGGTCCAGACGGTTTTCCAACAGATTTTTACAAAGAATTCTGGACGATTCTGGCACCAGTTTTTCACAGGATTTTGCAGGAAATCAAATAAAATGGTAGACTACCACCAAATATGAACTCTGCAAATATCAGTCTCTTACTAAAACCAGGCAAAGACCCTGTATTTCCTTCAAGCTATCGTCCAATATCCCTTATTAATGTAGACTTTAAAATAATTTGCAAAGTTCTCTCAAAAAGATTAGAGAAAATAACCCCCCTTTTAATTCATCCTGACCAAACTGGTTTCATAAAAGGTAGGCACTGATCAACAAATACACGTAGATTACTTAATTTAATAGACTACTCATGCAGTAATAACATTGAAACCATAATATTTTCTTTAGATGCAGAAAAAGCATTTGACAGAGTTAACTGGAAATTTCTATTTGCAACTTTACACAAATTTGGTTTTGGATCCTCTTTCATTAACTGGTTAAAAATATTATATAACTCCCCAACAGCTTGTGTCAGAACAAATGACCAAACATCTTCCAGCTTCTCTCTCCTGAGGGGCACCAGACAGGGATACCCACTCTCCCCTTCACTGTTTGCAATTTTTATTGAGCCACTAGCAGCAACAATTAGACAGGCTACAACAATTAAGGGCATAAAATGTAAGAATGTAGAACATAAAATCAGCCTTTATGCGGATGATGTGTTACTTTTTCTCCAAAATGAACAAACCAATCTCTCTGGGGTAATTGCATTGATAAATTCTTTCTCAAGTGTCTCAGATTATTCAATTAACTGGTCAAAATCAACAGTTCTTCCGATTAATTGCTCCTTCTCCTTCCCCACTGCAATCTGGAAATATAAAATATTTAGGTATTAATGTCTCTCCTAAACTTTCAGAATTAACTAAATTAAACCACATCCCACTTTTAAAGACAGTAGAAGGCGATCTGGCTAGATGGAAATCTTTACCCATATCACTCATGGGAAGGGTTGCCGCTATAAAAATGATGGTCTTGCCAAAAATAAACTATTTATTTTCAATGATCCCAAATAAGCCATCACAAGATTGGTTCAGATCTCTAGACTCGTATATTTTTAAATTCCTTTGGAAAAATAAACCCCCACGTATCAGCTTAAAAACACTACAAAAGACCAAGGAAAAAGGAGGATTAGCCTAATTTTAATCACATTTTTTTAAGCCAACAGGCTTCAGTTCATCTCTAGATGGTTTAAACACACCCTCTTAGATGGACCTTGGATAGATGTAGAACAGGCACTATGTAATAACCTAGAAATTTCAGACCTACCATTTATCAGCTCAAACATCAAATGACATGAATGCTTTAAAAGCATCAATATCAGCTCTTCTCTGACAGCATGGTGGGAGTTTCTAAAAATGACAGAGTCTTCATTAATCCCATGCAAACGTACACTTATCTGGAACAACCCTGACATATTACAAAACAATAATACGATAAACTTTCCAGATTGGAGTTGCAAAGGAATTAAATACTTGGAACATATATTGGAAGGAACAGACTTTATTTCGTTGACAGACTAGTTACACAATATGGGATCAACAAGAAACTATTTTTGGAATATCAACAAATTAAATTCATAGTAAAAAAGAAATTTAATCCCAGTGAAGCTGAATTACAAACACCACCAAGTGTGGTACAATTTTTTAGTCTTTGCAATTAAAACAATACAAAATATTACACAGAGTGCACTATACTGGTCATAGGATGTTCAAGATGGGCTATACGCCTTCCAACAACTGCTCACACTGCACAGCAAATACACCGGACAATTACATCCACGCTCTTAGGTTCTGTCCACCAGTTCAGAAATTTTGGCGTGAGATATGTGAAGACTTATCAAAGTGTCTGAAATGCAACATTCCAGCCTCCCCTTTAGTGTGCTTGCTGGGCAACTTGGATGAGGTCACTGCAGAAATAAACACAGCCCACGTTGTTTTTACGGCCCTATGTATTGCCAAGAAAACTGTCCTCATTAACTGGAAAAATAAAAATAATCTTAATTCTAACCAATATAAAAACCATATAATAGATCACATTAGTCTTGATACAACCTCTGCCATCACATTTGATCAATCCCTTTGGGCTCCTTTGATCGGCTTCATCACCTGGTGGGGGTGGGGGGTCATGGTTTGGTCCTGCCTTCGCTATTGTGGTTGATATGGGGGTAGGGACGGCCTTAGGGTGTCTGGGGAGTCCCTAGGGATGTTTCCCTGGAGGGCCTAACCCGGGGGACGTGGCCATGACCTGGTTAGGGGCTCTGGGGGCTCTTAGATGGTGTTTTCCTTGTGGCTGCATACAGTGGAGATGGGGGAGGGTCTGTGCTGGCGGACGTTGGTTACTGGCCTGGTAGCCTGGCTGCCCCTGGGTGGGTCCGGGACGGGCGTGGAGGCTTGGGGGTCTGGGGGTGCTCCGCCCCCCGGTCTGGGGTGCTGGCTGGGCCTTGGGGGCTTGGGTCCTGGCTGTTGTGTCGCCGGAGCTGTGGGCGGGTGGGTGCAGGGGGGCTCAGCCCCAGTGCAGGGGACCTCTGGTGCATCGGCCCAACTAGGGGGCTCTCTAACTGGTGGGGAGGTTGTTATATCTTTGCAGGTGGTCTCCTCTCTACAGGAGCTCACTCTGCAGGTGGGGGGAGAGATATAGGAGAGGTGGAGAATGAACTCAACCTGGGTGTCTATTGTCTTGTGTAGTTTGGGAGATGATTGGATGATGGGGTGGCTTGCCCCTCCCTTTCTTCCCTCCCCATCCTCAGCTGCCTCCTTATTCCCGCTTGGGCTTGGGGTGCAGGTTTGTCACCAAGGTGCAGGGGAGGCACTCCCCCTCTGTCCCCTTCTGGCCGCCTGTGCCTCAATTTTATTCTGCAACTTAGACATCCACATTACTCACACTCTCACATAACACATACATATAGGGCCTTGGGGGTGGGCACGTTTTACAGCATCCAGAGGATGGTCGGTGTATTCCAACCCACCTCTGGCGCTGGTGCCCTACCCTCAATTTTAAATGCATTTAGACACTAAGGGTTTTCGGGAGGAGCCGTGCTGCTCTCTGAGAGGAAGCAAATACCATGCTCTCCTGTGTTTTAAATGCACTTTAGAACAGCACACAGCAACACTACATATGAGCGGGCGTAGGGAGGTTTGGGGTCTTCACTCACCCCGGTTCTGTTAGCCGTCAGGGCTGGGGGTCTGGGAGGAGGTGCTGGCCGTCAGATTGGAGTCTGGGATGCGGGGCCTCCCTGCTACTGCAGATAAGGAGGTGGTCCGCTTGCCTCCACCCCAGAGAGAAGGGTTACATCTCCTGGGTTTAGGTGTGGCTTGCCCCTCTGGGGGCGGGGGTACGGACCAGGGATATAGAGTATGTTTGGAGAGTGCGACTGTCTTTGCAGTGTCTATTTGTGTCTGTCTACACGTTGGGTGAGTGCCGAGTATTTGGTTGTGCATATGGGGTGGGAATGCACGTTTGTGTCCGCGTGCGCCTGTTCGTCTGTGTCTATATGTCAGGTTGGATCTTAGACTCCACCTCTCTGGGTACATCTCAGGCCCTCCAAAGTATGGAGGCCTGCCTCCGTCACCACACTCCCTGCCGGTGGCTGATGCCCTCAGACGTTGGTGTGTTGGTGGTCCTTGTTGTCTGGGGCTGGGCACTCATGTATGTACCGGCTCACTCCTGGTGGCTGATTGGCGGGGCCTAGCGCCTGTGGCCCGGCTGGGCCCCTTCCGGGGGATGGGATGCCCTCAGCCCTCTGGCCTCTAGGCCTGAAGCTCGGTCCTCTCTGGCACAGCTGGCTGCAGGCAGAGCCCGCGGGCACACCACTGCAACCCCCTCTGACCTCTGCTCCGTAGCTGCTGGGTGACCTCTCGTTTGGGGCTCTACTCAGCTCTTCCCAGGAGGGTGGCACGGTTCCCGCCCTTTTGGTGGTCCTCCTCGGGTCCTTGTACTCTGGGGCCTCTGGATATCTGGGGCCTGGATCTCCTCCATACGTGCTTCATACGCTGGAGGACGGGGCTATGGCTCCCCACACTCCCTAGCAGATCGTTACATGAAGAAACCTTTGGAATACAAGCATGCTGATCCACACAGGTATGCACACAGGTGTACACACAGGTGTTCACAGATGCGGACTACACCTTTCTTGGCTGCTGCCTCAAAGCACATTGTGCGCTGTCTATCTTGCGTGCTGCATAATATCGTTTAATATTTAGTGTGTACTGTTATCTACTGCTAGCTAGTTTATTGTGATGGTGCTGTTTTTATTATGTTGATCTTTTTTTGTTTGCTTTCTCTTCTGGGTTTTTTTCTCCATACAGGTGATCCAGGTGTTTTGTTTGTTTTTCTTTCTTTCTTCCCCCCTTTCTCACCGTCTCTTCTCCCCTCTGGTTTTCTTTCTCTCCCTCTCTTTCTTTCATTCTTTCTCCCTGTCCTATCCCCCAGTCATGTCTGTCCCGTTTGTTGCAACCGAAAATAAAATAAATTCATAATTATAATTAAGGTCAATCAAATGGACCAATATGGCAAGGCCATGATGATCCACTTGGTAAAATAAATCCGCTTGGCATCATTCTTGGCCTTAAGACAATAATTCTGATGGCTAAAGATCCAAACGGGACACACACACACAAAAAAAAAAGAAGATGTAAGAAGATCACATGGTGCTTTTTATTATATTGTTGGTTTGTTTCCTGTCTCTTAGATGGAGCCCAGCTGTGCGTGGCCCCTGGGCCTGTGGTCAGAGTGTGTGCTGGATAATCCGGCCCAGGATGAGGCCAAACTGACATGGGATGAAATGTCTGTCACATAATTGAGCTTAGTGTAGTTTCATTTCTGCACAAGTTAAAAACAACCAAAACTTGTTTCTGTATTTCTATGTTATACTGTAGACTTTCTTTGATACTGTGTCCAAAAGGAGCAGCTTTTACTTTGAAGGGGAGACGTCTCTGTTTCCTCTTAAGGTTGGATGATAAAAGCAAATTAGTGTGTGATGTTCTTTCAGTGTTGCACTTTGTAGGCAGTCCCTGAGCACTGGTCTCACAGCCAGCTGCACATAGAGACCAGTGTTATTAGTCCAGGTCAGAAGATGACTTGTTGGAATGAAAATGAGCTTGTAGTTTGTCTGCTTTAATAATGTGACTGGAAAAAGGTGTTGGACTTCAAATATGTCCATTTCCTTCACACTTCACCTTTAAAAGTGAAGCCTTGTGGTTCCTGGAAGGAAAAACACGACTTTTTCAAGTCTTTGTCCTGTTTTTATGATAAATGTACGACTTTAATGTGAAACATTCAGAGTTTTTTGTCTTGTTGTGTTTGTTTGAAGCTGCTTCCTGTTGGCTTCAGCTGTTTGGAGTTTCCATTTTCTAAACTTCTACATTCTGAACTTTCTTCAGCTCTGAACAGATAATGAAACACTGAATGATTTCAAGCTCACACTTTGTCTAACAAACTTACATCTTTCATTATTTATACAGATTGTGGAACTGTGGTTTATCAGAGATCAGCTGTGATTATCTGGCAGCAGCACTGAAGTCCAACCCCTCCCATCTGAGAGAGCTGGAGCTGAGCTTCAACAACAACCTGCAGGATTCAGGAGTGAAGCATCTGTGTGGTTTTCTGGAGAGTCCAGGATGTAAACTTGAAACTCTGAGGTCAGTCAGCATGTTTTAGTTGTGCTGAGATGAATATGATGTGAAAGTTGTGCTGACACTAAACTGTAGACATCAGGCTGATATTATACTGATCCACACTGAGGATCTTCATTGTAAAATCTGTTTTATTCTTCTATTCTATTAGTATGGACTTCAAACTATGTACCAGTTTTTAAATTGTGTTGATAGGCCACGTAAAACCAATGTTTTTTTCTTTTCTCAATACAACAGTGGCGTTTACTCCGTGAAGAAACGGTAAAAACTGCATTTTCTAAGGCGAGCGCTAGCAAACACGCTTTGCTTGTGAGTGAAAATAGAAAAAGAAAAAACACTCCTTCCCTATTGTTGGAAAAATGTACCATGTCGACCAATCAAAAATGATATGGCATCATGACATTTGGTTGTTTAGGAAGAGGGGGAAGTTTTAGGAGTGACCTGCGAGAGAGAGCGAGTGAGCAAATAAGAGAGAGAGAGAGAGTTTTGATACGTGAGAGACTTTTGACGTTTACTGTGTTTGGTCTGAAGTTAGTGTGTTGTCTTGTGTAGTTATTGTGTAGTGTAGTAGTTGTTTTGTTTGTCAGTTCTACTAGTGAACGTCACAGGTGCTGCCTTAAAGCCACCAAAGGCAGATTGCAGTGTAAACGCTGAGTGACACACCTGCTGTCAGACCTGCAGGTTTATCCCTGTGCTGTTTTCATCTGTGTTATAGTGACCCAAACTATTTTTTGGAGTTACATAAATAATTTGTGTGCCTTCTTCTTTGATGCAGAACAGCTGACTGTTCTGTAAATAGTTTGAAATGATTATATGAAAAATGTCTGAGCCTTGGCCACATTTTAGGTAAATAGTACCATATAACTTTGTTGTTTGCAAAACATGTGCATATTTTTTAAAAATGTACAATTTCTATTTGCATTTCAAGTTATGAAGATGATTCGTTAAACATGCGTGTGGTTTTTACAGTCAAAAATATCACTTTCTACTTGTATTTTAAATTTTGTCTGAATTTAGATAAATTGTGCTGATACAGTTTGTCAAAATGAGTAAATAACAGATTGGTAAGATAAACCGCTTTTAAGTGAAATATAGAGGCCACATCAAAAGTAGTCAAAAACGGCCAATTATACCCTGGACCCCAGAGGTTTAAAGGCTAAAAGCAAAGTTGTCACCAAGTACTGTTTATATATGTGTGTATTGCTGCATCTTTTTTGAGTATTAACTTGATGCCTTAGGGTGAAATAACGGTAATATGAGTGATCCATATGGTCACAAAGAATAGCCGCTTGTTTGTGTGCTACCAAAGTTCCCCGGCTTTCATTCAAAATGTGTTTATGGTCAGCACCTGCACATTAAACTACTTAAACATTATAAATGTCTTCAAGCTCACACTGAGGCCTGTTGGGCACAATCAGCTACTGAGACAGTTCACACATTTATGTGTGTTTGTATATGAATATTTCATACTTTAAGGCTGCCTGTTTATTTAAGGGAGATGAAAAAAATACATTGGAATTGTACAAAATAATATCATGGATGATAAATTCAATAGATTTTAAAGTAGATGCTTGTGCATTCTTAAAATCGTATATGTTGAATTGAACTATGTGATCTGCTCATAGCGCTAATCTTAATTTTAAGTGAAATGTGCATTTTGAGTTTATATGTGTATTTATATGTGTATAAGGTGACCGTTTCCTTTTGCAGTATTTTTGTGTGGTGCACTTTTCTATGTCTTAACAAATGTGTTTAAGTTCATGATGATTTGTTGATTGATTGATTGGATGATTTGTTTTAATTTTCACATGGTCTTCCTGAGGTGACGCGAATTGAAACATGCATTGTTTTTGTGCAGGGGGTTGGGGTGGATGGGTGCGGGGAATATGCTGGAAAAGCTTGAAAAAGGACTTTGAAAGTGCTTAAAAAGTGCTTGAATTTGACCCTTACAAAGGCGTATGAACTCTGTCAGCTGTTTGGAGTTTCCATTTTCTAAACTTCTACATTATGAACCTTCTTCAGCTCTGAACAGATGATGAAACACTGAATGATTTACACTTTGTCTAATAAACTTACATCTTTCATTCTTTATACAGATTGAGGAGCTGTGGTTTGTCAGACATCAGCTGTGATTATCTGGCAGCAGCACTGAAGTCCAACCCCTCCCATCTGAGACAGCTGGACCTGAGCTGGAACAACAACAACCTGCAGGATTCAGGAGTGAAGCATCTGTGTGGTTTCCTGGAGAGTCCAGGATGTGGACTTGAAACTCTTAGGTCAGTCAGCATGTTTTAGTTGTGCTGAGATGAATATGATGTGAAAGTTGTGCTGACACTAAACTGCAGACATCAGGCTGATATTATACTGATCCACACTGAGGATCTTCATGGTAAAGTCTGTTTTCTTCTTCTTCTCTGGTCTAGTCCATTGACTGTAGCAGAACAATGTTCACATTTGAAACCTACAAAGAAGAAGAACAATCATCCACTGGATAATTCACTGCGAAACTCTCCAACTCTTCATTCCACCTTAAAGTCTGTCTGACACTGAAATCCAAAGCAAAATCTGTGTTTGCTTTACCGACAGCAGCCCAACACAAACATACACACATCCTCCAAAACACAGTGCAACATCCAAATCTCCTCCACTGCCAGCATGAATGATGGGAAAGAGAAGGAGGAACACTCTGACATTCAGGGTTAGAATGAGTTTCATAAAGCAGACTGTGAAGATCAAAGCTGCATTATAAAGCTTACATGAATGAATGAGTGGACAGAAGTTGAAAGAGATCATCTGAAGCACTTCAAAGGCTTTAAATCAGCACATGTCTCTTTATTCTTTATCAGCTCTGTTAGTTTCACAGGGCTGCAGCCTGTGCCCTAGCTGTCATAGGGCAAGAGGCGTGGTCCACCTGCACAGGTGAGCAGTCCATCACATGGCCTACAGAGAGAGACAGAGAAGCACTCTCTCACATCCACACCTACAGCAAATTTAGAAGCACCAATTGAAACTAAGCAGCATTTCATTGGACTGTGGAAGAACGTCCAACCTCCACAGAAAGGCCAACAAGCTTCAACCTACAACCTTCTTGCTTTAAGGCACTAGTGCTATCCACTTTTCCCCATTTCAGCCCAAATCCTGCATCTTCCTGTTTCTTACTCCAGGCCAGCTCCACTAACACTTTCCCACCAGACACTGCCACCTAGTGGAGGAAGTCTTAGTTCCATTTGAAGCTTCAGACTACAGTTAGTTCCTTTCTCCTAGAAATGATTCAAGGACTTAGTCACAGAACAGAGATTCAAATCTCCAAAATCCAACTGGCTGTATCAGGACATATAGTCTGAATTTCTGCACAGTTTCCTGTTTGAAGCTGCTTCCTGTTGGCTTAAGCTGTTTGGAGTTTCCATTTTCTAATCTTCTACATTCTGAACCTTCTTCAGCTCTGAACAGATGATGAAAACCTGAATGATTTCAAGCTCACACTTTGTCTAATAAACGTACATCTTTCATTCTTTATACAGATTGATCGACTGTGGTTTGTCAGAGATCAGCTGTGACTATCTGGCAGCAGCACTGAAGTCCAACCCCTCCCATCTGAGAGAGCTGCAGCTGAGCTGGAACAACCTGAAGGATCCAGATGTGAAGCAGCTGTCTGATATTCAGCAGAGTCCAGACTACAGACTGGAGACTCTGGTGTAAGTAGAGTGATGGAGTGAGTGGGTGGTGCTGTCAGCAGTATTGTACTAAACACAGTCAGTGTGAAACAAAGATCCAGTGTTTCCTGTAAAGCTGCAGCTTCTCAGTGAAACTGTGAGAGGAGAATGGTGACAGGCTTCAAGATTGAACACAAACACTTCCTGTTTTTTGACCTTTATTGTTACCATAGTAACGGCTGACATGCTCTTATCAAACACTGTCAAAAGCCAATCATTTCTCTGAACAAAGCAGCATGCAGACCAATGACTGCATTCATTTCCAAGTTTAAAGCAGTGAGAGCAGATGTTTGGATGGAATTCCTCCAGTTAACAGCTGGGACCATCCATCTGGATTGTTGGGCTTGTTGTTGGGGTTCCTACAGAGATCAAAGTGGACACACCAAGGTTCTTCTAATGAATGAAAGTCCAAACTCAAACTAGGAGGGAAAAACATTTTCATCAACTTCAATAAAAATCCAAAGATTAGAAAAAGTGAAGCAACAATGAGTCCTAGTACAGTCCCAGCACTGAAGGCCCTGCTGCTCTTTATACTGGATGTGCTGCATCACTGACTGACAGCTGATGAAGAGTCTCTGGAAAACACTCGTTTATCTCCTCTGCTCTTCCTTCTTCTCTCTGCAGGTGGAGCTGATGATGGTAAACAGGACGCTGTGTGTGCTGAGAGAGGAGGAGCTGTGTCCTGATGATCCAGAGAGGTTGAAGCAGCAGCAGCTTGTGTGTAGAGACGCTCTGACTGGGCCATGTTACTGGGAGGTGGAGAGGAGAGCTTCATCCAGCAGTGACTGACAGAGGAATGAGAAGAAGTGCAGATGACTGTCAGTGCTGCAGAGTGAACTGCTCTGAGAACAGCTCCACTGTCAGACACAATGTAGAGTCCAGCATCATCCCTGTGTGTCCCTCTGGATCTGACAGAGGATCATTAGTGTATCTGGACTGCTCTGCTGCTGCTCTGTCCTTCTACAGTCTCTGCACAGTCTCTGTCTGACTCTGGCTTCAGACCCTCCTGGATCAAACTCACCTGGAAAGACTTTCAAACATCACTCAATAGATTTGAATACAGAATAGATTTGATATATACTGTAGATGTACTGTAGAGTTGCAGTTTGTCACTTGTAAATACAGTCTGTGAGCAGCTATGAGCTGAAAGATCTTTCTAGGTACACGAAATGTTTTCACTCTTCTGTTGCTTTTTCATATATTTCCACAACATTAATATTGATCCCACCTGTCTCACCTGTTTCATGCTTTTATACATAAGAACAGGACACGTGTGATCTGAGCGCTGCTGTGGTTGCTGTGCTGCACGTCTTCATTTAGATAACAGAGACATCTAGTGGTTCAGAGGGAGAACTGCAGGAGGTGGAGCTGTGTTTTAGCATGGAAAACTTTTTTATTTTTATCTTTTAGGCGCAGATACAAATATGACAAGTATCAGTGTAAGATACAAAAGGTCACATCAGTCAGCAGAGGGAACAGTGATCACACAGCAATGTAAGAATAGAAACATAACAGTGAATCTGGACATGTATACAGATGGAAGCAAACAAACAGGATGTAATACTACATTAAAGCCACAAATGAGAAGAAAACAAACCCAAAGGAAAATATATTTGATCTCAGGAATCCAAATCAGATACTTTAGAGCAGGGGTCGGCAACCCTGGAGGAGGAGCAGAGACCAGAGGCGTCAGGTATCAGGTATCAGGTGTCAGGTGAACTGAACTTCAGGTAAGAATTTATGACCTGCAGTCTATCTGGGTCAGATATAAACCAAGTTTAGGTGAAGTTTATTTTCCTTGTGCTGACTTTTTACAGTCAGTTACAATAACTCCCACTCGGAGACCTGTGTCTCTGAGTGGGAGACCAGAGATCACATTAACATGTGTGTCCCTGTATTAACAAACATGCCATATTGGCCCAGTTTATTTTTCTTATCATTGTTGTGAGGAGACCATAAATAGCATTTGTATTTTCTGTTGTACAGTTCATTTGCTGTTATGGATAAAAAGTCTTTTTTTGTTTCAAAATAGCTGATAACTATTCGCTGATAGCTGCCAACATCTGCACACAAATATAATCCTATAAAGTGGTTCTATATAGTGTGTAATTTATTGCTAATGCAATCATATGGCACATTGACTTCTGAGGAAATTTTAGATGCACTCATCATCAGAAAGGTTGCCGACCTAAACCAGGGGGTTTAGAGTATCATAGAGTTTTTGTGGTTTGTTTTCTTTAAGTCATTTCACAGATTTTCTCTATAATTTCAATTCCTTGAATAAAACAACAAACTTAGGGGATAATTTTGTAATCCGACTTTATGTATGAAAGATTTGACTAAACATAAAACAATCTTCCATCTCAGTCGTCATTCTTATCTTGTGAAATCAAACCAAATGTTCTGTTGTCTCTAAATCAGGGATTGATGAAATCTTTGGTTGCATCCATTTATGAACATGTTCTCATTCATATTAAATCGTAGTCTAAGTCATTCTTTAGAGGGATAAATGTCATTCATTATCTTCAAATGTGTTTCTGTTGTTTTGGGGGGAAGTTTGAAGTCCAAGTCTGTTAATGAAACTTTATGAAGTTTATGTAGGATGTTTTTCCTATTTTGTATTTGTTTGAATTATTATCTATTTTTGACTCTTTCTGCCATGATGCCAGGTCTCTCTTGAAAACAACATTTTTAATCTCAATTAAATTTTCACCTGGAGAAATAAAGGATGATAATAATAATTTTTTCTTCAGGGAATCATTTCTCTGTAAAACAGCTTCTTCTGAAACTCTTGTTACATTTCTTGTTTATTGTTTGCTGGTTTTAGAAAAATGTCATCGTCTCTGTGTGAACTTAAACTCTACATGTGGTGTCAGCTATAATACGAGCTCTAGAGTCTAATAACGATGCTTTTATTATTGTCCGGTATCCAATCTAACCCTGGGCCTCTGGCTGAATGTGAAACACCAGCAGATGTTAAAAACTGTCTGGGTTACACATGCATCACGTCGTGTGCTTCCTAACATGGATATGATTGGAATCTGGGCCTGTTCAACCGGTGCTGGTATCATTGTTGTTTCTGAGACTTTCCAAATCTTTACTGGATAAAAACGTAGCAACTGATGGATTTAACATTTAGCACTCAGACTGTCCCAGAAAAGGCGGAGGTCTGGAAGTTTATGTGAAGGTCTGTCTTGCTGCTCAAGTCTTGTTCTCTCGATCTGCACCTCAGCGATTTGAAATCTTGGCCTGAACTATTGATCTGTTTGGAAATCAGACTGGTGTTGGCTGCTATCAGCCTCCATCTGCTTCCCCCAGCACATCACCGTCTCTGGTTCAACTTTTATCTGAACTGCATTTTAATGACGTCTTTCAGATGGATGGTTTTCATTGGGACTGGCTTTCTTCTGTGTCTGATGATTTTAAGGCACGCTGCTTGTTTTTAAAACTAACTCAAATTATTTAAAGCCTCACACGCCTTGATCCTAAACACCCAGATAAATCTGCTCTTATTGACCTTTTTTAACTAATATGCTGCGTAAGTTTTCCACATCTGCAGTTTTTGCCAACGACCTGAGTGATCACTGCATAGTTGGTGCTGTGAGAAACACTAAAATCTCACGCTCCGAGCCCCACATCAGTTTGAACTGGGGTCGTATTAAACAGGCTGACGATGTCAGTTTGGGAATATTTACAGGAGAGTTGTGTCTACTTTGTGGACAGACACGCCCCTTTTTGCCAGGTCAGGGTGAAAGGTCGGGACAGGCCTGGTTTGGTTCAGTACCGGCCGATCTCCTACATGAGAGAAACCAGGCCTGGGCAGGAAGTCTGGCTCTGATGCTGATTGGCTACGTTTTCATTAGCTGTGTAATCGGACTGCCTCCATCATAACTATTTTTTACTTTAACGACTGACAGTCCAAATGACCGTAGGAGGTTTTGGCAAACTATAAAGTGTCTCTGCCAGCTGTGACTCCTCAGAGCTACCTCCTCAGTTAAATATCGACTCCACTCCTGTGTCAGACAAAACTGAAATGTTGCTTTAACAAACACTTTGTTGCTTCTTGTTCTTTGTTCAGCACAGTATCTGATGGTAAACCTCTTGCACACAACTCTGCTCGTAGTTCCTGGTTACTGATACCTTTTCCTTCACACCTGTCACAGTAGAAGAGGTTTGTAAGGCTTTGAATAGCCACAACACCAGAAACTCGGCCCGTCCTCACAATCGTTCTCCTTCCTTCTTGCACTTGGCTGCAAATATCATAGCTGAGCCAGTGTCTTATATTTTTAATCTTTCTCTACAACAGAAGGCTTTACCACAGATGTGGAAGTGTGCCTCTGTACTCCCCCACTGAAAGCTAGTGATTCCTCAACAGTTAATGATTACAGGCCAATTTCCAAACTCTGTGTCTTATCTAAGGTTCTTCAAAGGCTGATAAATAATCAACTTCAAAGTTATCTGGATGAAAATAGGATTTTATCTCCCTTCCAGTCTGGTTTTAGGAAACTGCACAGTACTGGAACTGCTTTGATAAAAGTTCTCAAAGACATCTATGAAGCTCTGGATGCAAAGAACTACTGTGCAGCTCTTTTTATTGATCTATCAAAAGCCTTTGACACTGTTGAACACAACAAAAAATCTTCCGGCACAACTTCACCTACTTCCAAGTTGCGTGGAGAGGATGAGGATCTAACAGCACAGGAACTCCAGCAACACTCAGTAGCAGCTGCTCCCAGTCCCTTGGTTTATGAGCTGAGCTGCTGACCACAGCATTTTATGTCATAGATTACTGGAAATAGGCCTTTCAGACCGAGCAGCTGGCTGCTTCTCTAATGTTCTTTTGGACATCAGCAGTGCGTTCAGCTCAATGGTCTCTCTTCCAGCTTTTTAAATGTCACTAAACGAGTGCACAGGGTTCTGTCCTGGGCTACTTATGTCAACGGTGTGGCACAAAATCTAGATGCATCTGTTCATTTTATACCATCAACATAGTTTTCAAACCATTACAGCAGCTGTTGATAGTATCCAGTCTCAGCTGGCTCAGACTGGCTTTAAATGTAGAAAAAAACCAAAGTCATGTTGTTCACAAACAGAAAGAGGGTCCGGCTTTATTTCCTTCTCCTGTATCTGCTCAAAGTATTTCTATTGAAACTGTGGCCTCGTACACATACCTCGGTATTGTGATTGATGACAGTCGTTCCTATAAGCCACACATTGAACATCTAATAAAGACACTGAGGCTGAAGTTGGGCTTCTCTTCCAGGAACAGATCATGTTTCACAGGAAAAAGCTTGTTGCTGCCACCTTTTTTTTACCTGCCCTGGATTACAGTGACATGATTTATATGAATGACTCTGTTCGCTCTCTTCATCTGTTGGATTTTGTCCATCATGGGGCATTAAGATTTATAACAGTCTGTAAACCTTTAACACACCACTGTACTCTGTGTTCTCTGGTTAACTGGTCCTCATTGGTCTTACACAGGATGGTCCATTAGTATCATTTTATCTATAAATCTGTTTCTGGTTTACTGCCTCCTATTTATCAGACTACATGTTAGGCAAACAGTTTAGTCATAGCCTGCAGTCTCAGGACATCATTACATTCACTGTTCCATCAGTTCATGCAGAGCTTGGGAAGAAGGCGTTCTCCTTTTCTGCTCCGTCTTCATGGAAAACATAACCGAAGGATTTAAGGCTCTCAGTTGATTTCACTTGCAGACTTCAAAAGACGTACACATGTTTTTGTGAAACCATCTCTGGGAACTTGTTCTCGTTTTTAATATGACTGAGTACATTACACACACTTTTCTTTTATTGTTGTAATTTTAATATGTTTGTCTGGAACAGGTCTCTCTTGTAAATGAGACATTGAGTCTCAATGTGCCGACCTGTATAAATAAAGCTTCAATTACAAAGTCCTTTGTTTAAAAGTTCCTTCAGCTGCCAGTGGGAGGTGCTGTGGCTCTATCGGTTGCTGAGCCTTTATATTGTTAGT
The DNA here is from genome assembly GCF_056152115.1 of Neolamprologus brichardi. Classification (NCBI taxonomy): domain Eukaryota; kingdom Metazoa; phylum Chordata; class Actinopteri; order Cichliformes; family Cichlidae; genus Neolamprologus; species Neolamprologus brichardi. Next base: position 54,879,994 of record NC_142106.1, on the reverse strand, counting down.
TAGAAACTACAAATATAATGGCTCACTGTATTTCAGAATCAGAGAAACTTTATTAATCCAGGAGGGAAACTGAGTTGTCATAGCAGCAAATGTACAAGAAACAACAAACACTCATATAAAGTGAGTGTAGAAACAGAGTTATGATGGATAAATATTCAGATAAATACAGAAATATAGGTATAAATATACATACCAGTATAAAAAGGACAAGTTTCAGTAAACCTTGGACACACACAATTAACAGGAATAACATCCCCCACTAATCTGTCAACACGGACGATGATGCAATTCTACACTGCAATCATCGAGTCCATCCTCACCTCCTCCATCACCGTGTGACACAGAGACTGCAGCGTGTTGTGTGCTCCTCTGAGAAGGTGATTGGCTGCAGACTCCCATCTCTGCAGGACCTGTACACCTCCAGGACATGAAATCCGGACAAACCTGAACAAGTGCAGTCATATAAATATCTTGGGGCCATTGAGTCTGTTCTATCATGAGAATGATGCAGGACAAAGTCTTATAAAAGCAGCTTTGTCCCTGCTGCCGTCACTAAACTTAATAACTAATAACTGTTTTTCTGATTTGATTCATCTCGTCTAATTTCCAAATATGTGTCTGTCAGGTTTAAATCGATGTGTGTGTTTGTGAAGGGATGACAAATGCTATTATTTTTCTGTAAAGCAAATTTACCTAAAAGTAAAGTAACCTTGATATGTCAGGATGTAGATGTCCCACCCAAAAACGTCATCCAGCCCTGAAACATCGGTACTGTTCAAGGCAGCATTGCTGTCCACACGTCCATCAGAGTGTTAGAGGTGGCTGTCACGGATGTTGCAGTCTGCTCTCTGTTTCCATGAAACAACCACACTTGAAATGATCATTAAAGCTTCCTGTACTAAAGGAAGCTGAGAACATGGCAGATGTGGGACTGACTGTGATCAGACTGTGACGATTGTTCTTGAGCAGATCTACAGGTCAGCTGTTCCACATCATGTTTCTAGGATGGAGCCGTTTGGAATAATGCCGCCCTCTGCTGGACAGATATCGTGTTGTCCCTGAGTCCTTCTGATCCTCAGCACTTTCTATCAGGAGACAACGCACCCAGGTCCCATTTGACGTTGTTCACTTGATGTTCTGAAGCCCAGTACGGACCTTAACACGGGCTCCATGTGGACATATTAGATTAACTGTTTTTTAAGACCAGTTTCTTAAATTACATGACGGTGTGATTTTTATTTTGTGCTTTTAGTGCAGAGAGAGTCTCTGTGGAGGTTGGATGTTCTCCCCGTGTTTGTGTGGGTCCTCTCAGGAGACTCTGGCTTCCTCCCACAGTTCACAGACATTCAGGTAGTGGGGTTAGGTTAACTGGTGAATAAGTGTGAGCGTGAACGGTCATCTGTCTCCTCACCCTGTGTTAGCTGGGATCCACTCCAGCTCGTACATGCCCGTCAGGCACCATCCTCATACCTGTTCTGGTAAATCCAGTCCTGGAAGACACAGCTCACCTGGAATCTGTGTTCATGTTATAAAATGTTACATTTCATTAGAAGTTGGTTGTATTCCAGTTTTATGTTGCAATTTTCACTTTTGAAAGGGAAGGTTAGTCCAGCTCAGTCAGATGCTGAATGCTCTCTTTCAGTACGTTGTTGTATTAAACGATGACTCAGCAGACGACACATTGTAGCCATGTTAAAAATCATGCAACAGACCCTTGGTCACGATGTCATTGTGGGGATGTCTAAAGGCTGGGTTCCTTCTAATAACCGTAACAAGTGTTTATGGCGCTCCTTGTGATGCTGGGTAAAAGTTCAGCCTCTGAAGACCTCGACGTGTTTGAAGTTATCCACAGGGTGCAAGGTCCACTTCAAAGGTGTTCTATGTTCTATGTTGGTCAGGTTAATCAAAATGGAAACTGTTGAACGTTTCAGAAGTTTACACATTAACCAACATGGTCCAGCACTAAAGATCGTAAAGCCTTTAGTTTTTGGAGACAGGATGCTGCCATCAGATTACAAATGGGCTAATATTTTTCTTTAAATGTTACATTTTCTCACTTTGTTTAAAATACTGGTTTATAGGATTTGCAAATGATTGCATTCTGTTCTTAATCATATTTAACACAGCGGATCAAATGTAGGGAAGTGGGTGTTATGTTCAGATTGTGGGATAAATTTAGGAAATGTAAAACTTTTGATGTTAATGTTGTTTATTTGCAGGGTTTAAAAATAAATGTGTTTACTGTTTGAAACTCATACTTGGCCTTCTACTCTTCATGGCTACTTAACCAAGCTAACAGGGTGGACAGTCTGAGGAGCTGGGAAAGAAAAGTGTCTGAACTGCTTTAAGTTTCTTGAAGACATTTTATCCAAGAAGTTTCTTCAGTTCTGAGAGCGACTGGTGGAGAATCCCAGGTTTAGGTCCCGTGTGAGTGTCCCCCTGAGAGGGTCATGGACTCCCTATTGATCCTCTGCCTAATCACACGAGCCAAGGTGAGAATTGGAGAATTAAACCATCCTTTAGAAACTAGATATAAATGTCATATTTTCCAACATTGATATTTTTCTGTGTTTCAGACGACAATGAAAAGATAAAGAACAGTCTGTAAATCATAAGTTATCAATTCAAATGATTATTAAAGCCACAAGAGAAGCTTCCTGTTATTTGTTCCACTCACCTGGTCATGTGATCCAGCTGAGCAGCCAATCATAACTGACATCACTTTCTACTTTGATATTTCCATGGTGAATGGACTGATTCTTGTTTAACACGTTCATACTCTGATGGATGCATCGGAGAGGGTTAGTGTCTTGCTCAAGGATACTTTGTGTGCCAGCTGGAGCAGTCAGGGATTGAACCACCAACCTTCTGATCATTAGATGCCTTGCTCTATCTCCTGAGCTACAGCCATCATCAAAGCTCTTTCTTAAATCCTCTCTGAGAGGAGCTCAAACACGAGGAAGAGACGAAAGTGAGTGAAGAGAGTGGACTCATTAGTAAAATGAAAAACAGCCAGCGTTGATGTTTAAGACAAGTGAGGTAACAGAAATACTATATATGGCAGGGGTCACCATGGCAACATCAATGTCGGTTGCTACGTATTGTATTGATCCTGATCTGTGAGCCTCATATCAGGATATGCTGTTGTTTGTATTTGTTTTCATTGTTACCATTTTTGTGTCTTTTTTTAACAAACTACTTTTATCTTGCCATCGTTTGTCAGAGAGTCAAACTAAATTTGGTTCATCTTTCTACAATAAAAACATATCTTCATCTTAATTGTTGTATGTGCAGAGTTGTAGTTACTCACAGTGACCACTGGAGGCATGTGATCCTGATAGTTTCCCTGGAACCGTCCAGTTCATCCACATTAATGAAGCTGTTGGTGATTAACGCTCATCTGTACAACTTTAACAACAAGATTAAACATTTAATCGCTCTACAAACAGTTTGTCTGATGTATAAACTGTGTCTTAAAGGATCAAAGTAAATGTCACATTGAAAGCAGATTTCACTGTAATGTCCTCTGTTTGAAATATTCCAAATATAATCTGGCTTGGTAATGATTTACTCATATATTGTCCACGCAGACTAAAGCAGTAGGAGATGAGATGGAAAACAATTAGAAGAATCTTTACTCTTTAATGTCACAAATTCCTGTTCCTCTTTGTATGTAACATAACAACATACATGATGCAGCTGCAGCAGCTGAGGCGAGGAGAGAGGCAGCAACAAGAAAACTGGAAGAAGGAGACCAACAACACCACCTGTGGAAATCTTTCCCCAGTCAAGTGTCATCATATCAGCATTTCATCAAAAGCACGCATGCTCCGACCTGACAATGCAGAGGTGTGGCAAAATCATTGAAATCATTTATTAAACAAATGAGTGCATCAAAAATAAGAGTGGAGCTGCAATGAAAGAGAAGTGAACTTTCTTCAGTTAACACAAAGTTTTCCCTAACAGGTGACATTTAATTAAAGTGACTTTATTACCACACACACATTCAGAGGCAGTCTACAGGAGCAGAGCTGCAGCTATTCAGCAAATGTCTCCCTGCAATCCTCACTGCAATACCTACATTTGAAAATGAAACCACCTCTACTGTTCACACATGAAAAGTCGTGTGAATAACCAGTTTTCCTCAGATCTCTGTTTTAGTAACTCTGAAGTCTGAACTTTTGATTTTTGCATTCTGTTTGTACTGATAACTGTCAGTGGATTATTTTGATCCCAAAGAAATCTTTAACACACATGTAGTGATGGGACGTGTGCACTGAAACAATGGTTAGGAAACAGAAATCGCCTGAGAATCTGCTCATGTTTAAGATTTCTTCTTTACAAACATTTTCTATGGCTGTTCCCAGTATGACCAGTCATACAAAGCATGGGAAATGGGGATTAGTTCATTCAGACAAATACACTTTTTAAAATGTAAAAATAAAGAAATGAATCAATAAAATAAAAAGTCAAAGAAATAAAAAATAAGGGTCTGAGGCGTCTGTCTCACTGTATCCATGGCAACAATTGACTTTCTGTTCCTTCATATCAGAACCACATCTTTGAAATCAAAAACATTTAAGATTCAAATTCAACCACAGATGTGTTCAATTAAATATTAAATGAAGCAGTGCAATGTTTTTATCACTATCCAAATTTGAACTCTAAGTAGAAGATTTAAAAAAGCAACACACACACACACACACACACACAGTATGCAGACATGATTTAGGTGATGATAATATAACGACTGCACATACCCGTGGGATGATTCATGTCCTTTTTCTTACTCTATGCAATGATGAACTTCTTGCTTCAGGACCTTCTTGATGAATTTGTTTTCTAATCCACAGTTTTCTACCTGATCTGTGTGTTTGAAGTAAAATGTGTTACTTCAAATGTAAAAGTTAAACAGACAGAAAGCATCAACGTGGACTTCAATCAATGTTTTGTGTTCATACAGGTCAGCTGTTGCACACAGAGGTCCTGGATTTACACTGTGCCCTGGTTCCTGTGTTTCTGTATGTAGTTTAGTCTAAAGTGGATCCTCCTCATGTACAGACTGAATTATCTGTTCAACAATCAGCATTTCTGATTCATGGATTTCATTTGTTTTTACTTGCTAGTTTTGACTGAGATTTCAACATATCTGTGGTGGCATCTGTTCAGTGTTATGGAAGTTTTACAGCACTAATCTCACTTCACTCTGTAACATAACAGTGAACAATATTACTATTAGAAAGATTATTAGAGAAGCCACAATCAGATGATCCCCTATGAGGTGTCCTTGGTTATAGTGTGAAGTCATCTGAGGGGAGAGAGAAGAAAGAAGCACTTCAGTGTTAATGAAAAAGTCATCAGTCTTCTTATGGGAAGAGACCTCCACCAGACCAAGACAGGTAACCATCCAACACGTTCTCATCCCAAAACCTAACATACCGATGCCATGTGACAAATCGATGCTATGTGACTATTAAATTCCCTTCTTTTGAATTCTTTTGGCGACAGAGAAAGACTTCCGACTCAGAGTGGTCAAGTTCAAAAAATGATCTTTATTGTACATTTCCGGAAACGGAGACCTGTACCCACTAACACACGCTCAGGTCTGAAAGCATTAGAAGCCAGAATGGGTATACATAGTTCTGCTATAGGTCACACACAGACACACACAGTTTCCATCAAAACAACTCCTTCTGCTCTGACTAATGTGTGTGTGTGTTACTTAGTTCTGCTTTTTCTGTCTGGTTTCCTGTATTTTATTAATATGCCTCTGCAGCTCTGCACTAAACTTCCTGTTTCTTAACCTCCCCTTACTAAAGCCTCTGTTGCTAGGCGACCTGTCACCCTCTGACCTCTCTCACAGACTTTATTACAAAGTACAAAAAACAATATAATCAGAAAATAAGCACTAAGAATATATATTTATTTCGTAACAGTCTCCCCCTTTTGAACTCATTTTATGAGTTAACCTAATTAACTGACTCGCTCAATAACTACTGTGAACTAAAAACAGATATAATTAACTTTGTCCTGGTAAAAAGGTCCAACATTACTTTTGTCAGTCTATGGAAACGATCTCTACACAGTTAACCCGTTTCCTCTTTTAAACATTTCCTCCTGGTTTCTAAGCGCACACTTACAGTTCACTTCATTTGTCCCTTCGCCCCCTTTAACGGGTGGAGCATATCCAGTCTGAACACTGTGTTTGGGCGATTGACATAAAAATCATACAAACTATTACTAAAGCTAATCCTCCCATTACCCTTCATTACTTTGTGATCACATTATAACCTCTGTCTAACAAGCTTTTAATCTTCTTTTCAATCTAAACAACACATTTTCTGAGAGGTTTCTCTGTGCTCTGTGCTTCTTTTGGGTGCCCCTCCTCTTGGTTCCTGGATTCTCACCAACCCCTTCGTGGTTTTGCTGTGGTTCTGGAATCTTCTCCTGTAAAGGACAGAAAAGGAAAACACCTCTCTCTGCTACGCCTCAATAATCTAATATGTTCATCAATTCTTCTCTTGATTATTCAAAGTTGGTTCAAAGTATCACATTCGGGACTCTCTAATCAAAAGGATTAGCCTAATTATTATTTCTGTGTGTAAGCGTGTTTGCATTCACCCCTAAGCACTCTGAGTCCTTTTCCTACCATATTTCAATCCAGACAGTCACGCTGAACGAAGCTTATGACCTTCACAAGACTGAGTGGCAACTCCTATCAGTGCAATTGCAATGTGTGTATGAAAAATGACTATAAGCACCAACCCCTTCGTGGTTTTGCTGTGGTTCTGGAATCTTCTCCTGTAAAGGACAGAAAAGGAAAACACCTCTCTCTGCTACGCCTCAATAATCTCATATGTTCATCAATTCCTAATCACCTCAGTATGTATTTAAGCCCTGTGTTTTTCCCTGCCATTTGTTGCGTCCTCCACGTTTGTTGTGTGTGTGTATTTGTTGTCGTCTACCTTCAGCATCTCCAGTCTAGTTAGTTTAAGTTGTTGTTTATGTATTGCCAAGGGTGACTCACCAGCAAATAAAGCTGTCGTTTAAGTTAATGTTTTGTCTCCGAGTCCTGCGCGTGGGTCCAGCCACTGAGAGCCACACAACTCACCGTGACATTCTCCTCTCGAGTATATTTGCTCCAGGGCCTGCAAACCTGTGTTTAAATAATAAAATCAGTTTAATTATCATGTTCGATCTTTTCAATTCCTGGCTCAACCCAGAGCCTGCATCCCCAGAACGACCTAGAAACAAAACCTGTATATTAGCATCAACTTCACATTTAAAACTCAGTTCCCCCCCTGTCCTTCCCTCACTGTGATCCACTCTGTGCTATAAGAAACTAAACTTAAAACAGAACAGTTATCAGTCATGTGCTTCATACAAAATTTGCGTATGTTTTAGTTTCACGTTGATCCTCTGAGTGTCATGGTACTTCTTTTAATTTGACTTTATCAAATCGAACCAAAATAGGTTTGCTGTCTTTACTTTGCTCGTTTTCCTCCAGCACCACCTCGTATCACCTGCCCTTTCCCTTGGACCAGTGTTTGTTATTCCATAACTGGATTTGGAATGTGACAAGTCTACCAATCCCCTATATAAGTCCTACATTTTGCTTTGGTTCTATTTTCCTTCTATAAAATGTCATTGACTTCTACAGTGGCCTGCTTTGGTTAATGGTAACATCAGTAATATCAAACATTTTCTCCCCTTTAGCATTTGGCATTTTCCCAACAATATAATGTGATACCATCATCTAAACCCAGTCAATAAAACAACATTTTCTTAAAGCAAACATCAGCAACCCAAAATTAGCCGCCCAAGGCTCGAGTCTGCAGCTCCACACTCTCATGTGAACCTTTCGGTCTCCCTCTCTCTCTTGTGCTCCTGCTCCTGCCAAAAGCAAAGCAAAGCAAAGCATCCACCCTTTTCTTACCGGCGTCGTGAATTGTTTGTCAACATCTACTCATCCTAACGTTGGTCCAGTCTTTGTCTCAGTGTCAAGTCAGTCAACACTTTAGTCCACATGGTCAGTCCAGTCACAGTCCAGTCACACACATCATGCACACGCATTCACACTAGATCTTGCTGATAGTGGAGCCTCACGCGCAAAGGATCAGATTCTCCACCCTCATCAATATGAGCTCATTTCTTTGTTTGTTCTTTTGTTTTTAGAAAAAGAGTTCTTTATGATCTTGGACTGGATTGACTCGCTGCAATCCTTTTAGACAGGAACTCGCAGGTTCCCACAGGTGACCTTTTCCTCAGCCCATTGTAATCTGGAAAAGCTCACCTTATATTTGCTCTCACAAAAATGTTTTACAGCGCTGTTAATTCAATCTTGCAGGCCTGCTTAGAACAAAAAAGGAGAAAAAGAGAGCTGATTATTAGCTCATCAGAGCACAAAACATCATCACCAAAGGGGGCGACACCTGACAGTTTTCTCTAAGTGCACTGTTACAAAAATAATGAGCCCCTCCTCGACATGTCCATGTTTAGTAAAACTCCCTCTATTGAAATAAGAAAACAAGCCAAACCTAACTGACAGAATTAACCCATCACTAAAACAACAACCCCAAAAATCTTCATCACAGAAAAGTTTTGCTTACTAATCTAACAATATGTTGTGGGAATTAGAACTTTCCGGGCCATAAAGCTTTTGCCCCACTCTTGGCTTAACTAATACTTACATAGTCTGAAATCACACTTAAAATCACTCCCTCTGTTCATTTTGCCCACATCATATTTCAGTGGTTGGCCTCAGGTTCTTCAGCTTCCTGACAGTCTGAAGTCAACTGACAGAGTTTCACCTGCTAAATACACAGAAAATCTTGTTAAAAGCCGCACAGTTTGCCCAACAGTAATATTCCCATTAAGCCCTTTCTAAACACTTTATAACAATGTGTCATCACTAAATTATAAACTTCTTCTCCAAATCTGCATGACTGCACTTAGTCACACACTTTATTTAATTGTCCTGCGGCTGCTATCATATGTTTTACCAAACAATTCTTCTCACACAGTCACAGATATATTTCTCTCAATGCAAACTTCACTCATGTCTCAGACAGGAAACTTGACTTTTTCAATTTTCTTTTTTTTCTGTCCCCACTCATTCAACTAATTTGCATATTGAGTCACTGTTAGATTTGTATTGTTTATTGTCATTTATGCTTAGAAATATTTAACCATATATGCTTAAAGGTGTATAATTGATTGTGTAGTGATAGGATGTGTGATCCTTAATAGTCTGCAAAGGCTTTGTGTGCATTCCAGAGTGTTCTGACATTCACATCCTGGGAGCATGGGAAGAGGTCGTACCTTGTCTTATTGCTTTATGGTAGGATAAACGTAGCTATGTCAGTTTTAGGCTAAGAGCCTTTTGTTTAGATTGACTGCTAGACTCCTGGCACCAGCTTTGGGGAGTCTTCGCAGGGTCACATCTTGACCCCCCCCTCCTCCCGACACACACACACACACGCACACACACATACTCCAATCTGCCACCTGCCATCACGTTTTCAGGGTTCATTCAGTGTTGAAATGTAGGACAAACAGCAGCACATGTTCTCTAAATGTTTGCAGTCATTTTTAAATGAAGCTGATACTACATGAGACATTTTCCACATTTATTATCTTTGAACAGAGAATAATAAAGCCATCAAACATATACAGGCTTGTGCAAATACAAACTTCTGTGGTGCATTTGATGACCTGCAGAGGAGAACAAGTCGGGCTTTTCAGCCCTAACACAACCTCTTTGTTCTCAATACTACAAAACCTTAAAAGGCTGATATGCAAGTTTGCATGAATCACCAACACAGTTGTATTTGTTTCTAGTATAGTTATAAATAAGGTGATCAAATATCTGCTGACTGATTAGATCCAGTATCTATTACAGATGAACTGGATATCACAGCATGTTGTTAATCCGTCATATCAAACTAAACAGTGTTGCTGGTGTAAATATCCTCCAATAAAGTCAGATGGGCTGAGGGCTGCTGTTGCCAGGTAACGCTTGATGTCACACTGGATCTTCTGATCTTTAGCATCGTAGCGCTCGGAGTCTGATGTTGGCTCATGTGTTGTCATACACCAACATGACGTTCTACTAGTCAAGGCCTCACCTTAACCCACTGATGCTGATCACACAGACCCACTAATAGAACTGTTTTATCAGGTTTATGCAGCGTCACCATTAATGTCACATTTAATCAGACCACATTTACATTACAAGCCCACTACAACCATTATCAACATTTTAAATTACATTATACATCTGCAGTGATTTAAAGCACCACTATTTTAACCTGATTCATTTCTCCACCTTAACACTTCATTCCTCAAATGAAGCAAAAAAAATGTACAAACAAATAATTTAATATTTATTTTCTAACTTTTACAAGTGAAATCAAACAAGTGTATTTAACAGTGAAAACCAGAGTGGAAGCTGCTCATATAGAGTCCAAAACAGGCTAAAAGTAAGTTGAGTAGACCAGCACCATCAAAGTGTCGGCTCTCTGAACACAGTGCAAGATCGCCATCTGCAGGACAAATCTAGTTTTTCTCACCCTCCTCGTCAACGTCAAGATGATGTCATCGTACAACAAAACATGCAGATAAGGTGACATGACTGTCTGAGAGGCGGAGTTAAACTGTGGTAGGTAAGCATGTGGAGGAGGAGCAACAACTGCAGCATGACGCTGGAACATCATCATCATTGCATTATACAGTTTCCTCTCTAACTGGATGATGCTGTGAACAAGAACAGCTGTGGAGCCATTGGCCATTTCCCATAGTGTAGCTGAGTCAAAACAGCCCAAGTGCTGAGAGGGAAAACATGATGATTTATGTAAAGTCATAACTGGCTGCAGCAGCTGAGCTTTGACCTGTGAGCTGCAGCTTAAGCTTCTTTTATGGTTCAGTGTTTAACCCTTTAAGACCTACCATAGAACCAAGTCTGCCAGAGCTTATATTATATATTTACATGCTGTGGAGCCATTTTTGGGAGCATTTCAAGTTGCTATACATCAATACAACCATTACAGTCTAAATTTTAATAATATGTCTGCATTAAGTGCATAGTAATTACATAAATTGCAAAAAAGTGCAATAAACTACAAAAAAATTTAAAATCGTTTTTGTTTTTCAACATATATGTCTAGTTAGAGAAATTTAAGAGGCTTATCCCTCAAAACTGTAAATACAAAAAAGTTGCACAAAATAGTTTCCTACCACAGGAAATTTATTTTGAGTGTCTTCATAGTTTTATTTTTGAAATACACCAATTTTTATATACTGCAGGAAAAACGAAAATAAATATTATAAAGCAAATTTGCAAAAAAGCAGCATATGCATCAAAATAAACTATTTCCAGCAGTGCAATATGAGTCCTAAACATCCCAGAAACGATACAGAAAGTCATAAAGTCAAACATAACTTTTAAAAACACCAGTATAGGCTCATGAGGCCCTGATGGTAAAAAACTACATTTCCGCAAAAATGACGTCACTTCCGGTTTCGGGCGGGTCATGGCGGACATGCGATAGTTCACGCTGATGGACGTAGGAAGTGTTATGAACAGCTGATCGGATCGGCAAAGCGTGTTTCTGGAATATTATGTTTTTGTTGCTGCGAGTGCTTTTTATGCAGTTTTTGCAAAGCTATATGTGGAAGGAAACTGTGACCGAGGACAAGCTGATGGCATAAGATGTAAGTACAACTCCTCTGGTTTCATATGCAAAAAAATTATTGCGCTAGCTCACGTGGTTGCAGAGCTACCGGGATTTAAAAATAGTTACGCAAAACAGAGCGTGCCCGCTCTGACCGGCTTTAAAGGCTTAATGTTTAAACTGTTTATGGCTGCACACACTGCTGTGGGTTAATTATTGATCAAACAATATCACACAAGGTGCAGCAGCTGACCTTTGAGCTGTGAGCTTCAGACTCTTTGCTGGTGTGAAGTGTTTAATGTGACTTCAGCCTGCAGACACAGAGGACTGATGAAGCAGAAGATTGTCTCTGTTTCTACACAGACCTGGTCCAGACAGCAGAGCTGCAGAGTGAAGACGTTCATGGGAAGAAGCTGAGTAAGTGCAACGTCCTCTTTGAATCCTGGATCAGGAAGTGAAGCCGGAGAATATTTGGTGTTTAAATAAGGTTTCTGTCTTTGACTCAGTCTGCTGTCACTTTGTTTCAGAGAGAAAAAGAGATTTCAGATTAACTGCATTATATGCTGAGTAACTAAATGCTGCTAGTCTGTGGTGTCACTCCCAGCAGCATCACGTCATTTCTTTACTCTGACCTTTAACATCAGTTCACTTAGCTAGCAGAGCAGCTAGCAGTTAGAGTATGAACTCTGTGTCAACAGTCAGCTTGGTCCTGGTGGTCACCTGGTTTCATGTTTGCTGATGATCCAGATGTGTCCACATAATTATTTATTTCTGTAAATGTAAAGACTTTACAGATAAACAACAGCAGCCCTCTGGCTGGACTCTAACCTGTGAGTTTCCTGTGATTGAAACCACAAGCTGACATTTTCCTTCTGAAGCAGCTGAATGGATGTTTGAGTTTACCTGCATACATGGTGCAAATAAACCCGCTTGGTTTGGAGGCGGAGCCCAAAGCAGGACTGGATTCTAATGTGATTGGTCACTTTGATGAGGTGGCTGTAACTCAGGTGGTCGAGCAGGTCACCTGCTAACCAGAAGGTTGGTGGTTTAATGCCAGTCTACATGATGTCCTTGGGCAAGATACTAACCCCATGTTGCTCTCCGATGCATCCATTAGAGTGTGAATGTCAGACAGGAAGCACTTAGAAACATGGAAAAAGTGCTTGTGTGAACGTACAAGTTGTGTAAAGCTTGTGTTTGAAAAATAAAGTTTATTTCTTATTATTAATTTTATAATAAAGTTATTTCCTGTGCAGCAGTGGAAATACTGACAACTATAGCTGGATTATTTATTTGAACTATTTTAAACCAGAGGCTTCAGACGCAGGTTCTGCAGCCTCTGCACTGCTGTGCCATCAGTCTGTTGGACAGTATTTGATAGATTTCAGGGAAAAATGAAGGAACATGAACAACTGGTCAGAAACACTTATACTTTATACATCATGCTTTTCTTATGCAACATCCACACGTGAATCATGAAACTTTAACATTTAAAGCATCGTAGCTCTGTTGCTAAATTTTCTGACTCTTGTTTTAATGGTAATAGTCAAAGTGTGATCGGTGAATTGTGAGCAGCAGAAAGGAGGAAAGCACTAATGCTGGCACAAGGGGCCACAAGCCAGTGTACTCCAAGTGCCAGCCTGGGTAAATGGGGAGTGTTGCATTAGTAAGGGCATTCTGAACTAAAGCTTTACCAAATAAAATGCGTGGATCATAATGAATAAGACTGTCATGCTACTGATGACTGAAAGAGGAGGAAGGAGGCATGTTAGGAGTAGGGATGGGTATCGTTTAGGTTTTATCCGATACCGGTGCCAAACCGGTACTTTTGAAACAGTACCGGTGCTTAATCGGTGCTCGAATCACTGCTTAAAGAATGGAGAACACACATTTTGTGCTAAAGCCTCTCATGTTTAGCTGTTTTTTTTGTAAAAAGATAACAATGTTAGCCTTTTTTGCAGCTATAGGGCATATATGGTTTCACTCTATCAAACAAGAAGACAGACACATGTAACTACGACAGTGTTTGCTAATTCACCTTACATGCATTAATGTAATAACGTGGTTAGCCTACTCAACGTAAATTACACACGAACAACATTAAGCTACTCACCCAGAGAAGAGCAGCTGCTGCTGCCATCATCATCCTCATCATTTCTGCTACACTGGCAGGGCTAGGGGCCAGGACTCTCCTCTTCGGGTTCTTGGGGGATGTTGCTAAGTATGGCTCCAATAACAGGCACCACCTCCGCAGTAGATGTGCTCGGTGTGAGGTCTTGCAGCAAGCTATCAAATACGGAGCATTTCTCGGCTTTTACAAAAAATGCTATGTGTCGCCGAGTACTCAAAGCGCTCTATACAACATGCCATATTCACCCAATCAGACCCATTCTCACAAGCACTTTATCTACACTCAGTCCTTTCTAAGTACATTCACACACATTCACACTCCGATGGATGCATCGGAGAGCAAGTTGGGGTTAGTTTGCCCAAGGATATGTGACACACAGACTGGAGGAGCCTGTGATCGAACCATCAACCTTCTAATCAGTTGGTGACCAGCTCTACCCCTGAGCTACAGCCTCCCTGTTTCATCAGTTACCTCCTTTGCACAGTATCACCTTAAAGCACTTGTTGCAGGCTGCTGAGTTTGCATCCTTTGCTGTGAAGTACAGCCAGACTTTGACCGCTTCGCCTTGTGCGTTTTTATGTGTAGTTCTGCTCTAAAAGAATGTACGTACCTGGGCCTGCCTACTATCCTTGGAAAGGTAAAATGATTGGCTAGAATCCAAAGTGTATGACATCTCAGCAAAAAAAGCACCACCTGGTTACTTACGTTTATGTCAGAACCGGTGCCATTATGCCATCGGATACCGATACCCATCCCTAGTTAGGAGGCAATGGTAGAGAAGGAAAGACAGGAGAGTGGAGGTGATGTATCTAAATGCATCTGAACAAAGCAGAAGTACACACCAAACTCAACGGATAGTCAAATGTAGAATCACAGAACAGAACTGCAGGCTGAGTTTGGATGTTTGACTTTGTCTTTCACACCTCTCTGTGTCTCACACACACAGTGACGTCAGACATATTCACACTCACTGTTCCATCTGCTTTGTGCACAAATTCATTACTTTCTTCCTTCAATGATCTACATACTACGTGCTGCCCAGTAAATACTTTGCAATGTATTTCATCCCCTTTCAAGGCAGAATTACTCAGTTTATTCCCCATTACAAGAAAACAATTAGCCACACTCACACAGACCACATCTGGCCCGCACTCGCTCACACACGCGTTCACACACAAAATAGGCACCAATGAGAGCTCTATCCTCCTTACATATTGGTGGAGAAACCAAACACTCAACGCCCTCAGCGGAGGAGGAAAAACCTCCTTTCAGTGGAGAAACCATCCTTAACCCTCCTTGAAACTAGTGAAGAAACCAGACCTCCTTATGTATGTGTGTGTATATGCATGTGCTCGAATGTGTGTGTGTGTGTGTGTGTGTGTGTGTGTGTGTGTGTGTGTGTGTGTGTGAGACCTCCTGGGTCATAAAAGCAGGAAGCTTATTAACCAAGAAAACAGAACCTTCAGATAGGATGTCCCTATAATAAAACACTACAACCTCCCCCACCAAAAGACTGGTTGGAGAGGTGGTCAGAGGCAAAGGAATGTCTTTGATCCTGCTGCTTGAACTAAGACTTACACATTTAAGTAACACAATGACAACATTTAACAATTTGACTCCAACAGCTGCCAGCTGAAATTGAAATGTAATTTAAATGAAGGATTGAAGGTTATTGGGTTTTTGAACGTAGAGATCACATGAACATGAATTGTATGATATGTCTCTATTATCATATTTTGATGTTGATTGTGATTGGTTTTATTTGTTTCTTCAGTGGTTGTAGTGTTTTAATATTTGGTAATTTTTTCCATTTTGTAATTGTGTATAAAGTTTAATTTGAATGAAAGTTACACTCAAATGCTTCAGGGTCTTCAGTCAGTGTGTGATCAGTTTTATACATGGCAATGGTCTTACGTACGCTGGTGTTGGATATGGCTGATAACGGTATGTTTAAATCTGAAACAGCCTTTAAAAACTCTGTACAGCCAATAGGTCTGAAGGTGTGTGTGTGGTTGTGACGGCTTTAATCAGGTCGTAAATGTGTGAACCCGGGATGGTGTGTTTATCAACAACAATTTCGCCTTTGTCATTGTAAGAAATCAAGTCTGGCCAACGAGAGAATGAGTTCTGCATTCCTCCTTCTCCTTTTAGGTATGTGTGTCAAAACATTCTCTGCAATAAAATCCTTCACCCCAGCATCACCATAAACAGGTTGGGTTTTGATCTTTTCTTCGGCAATCAGTCTGATTAGAGATTATTTTTTTTTTAGCTATTTGTACTTCTGATTTGTCAGTGGAATGTTACCTTGCAATACGTTAAAGGCTATCTCACACAATGCATTGATGAAACCCAAGTTTGCATTGCTAATAATAACTCTGCGTAGAGCCGGGGGAGACTTGTATATCAACTCCAACAGAGACAGATTCCTCCGCATGCGTGATGACATCCTTTCACCTCTTCACTGTTTTTTGTTTTGGGATATAAACAACCGGATGGTCTGACAGTAAATTTCTTCGGAGTCTTAAATAGTCCGGGGTCTTAGCTTTATAGTCCATTAAAACATACCCGTATGTTGTGGATGTGGCATCATTAAACGCTTCTATAAAATATTGTCATGGTCCTGGGTCGGTGACCCAGCGCTTTAAGTTGATTATTATCATTTTTCTAGTTTGTTCTGATTTTGTATTTGTTCTTAGGGTTTGAGTTGTGTGTTCTATCATCCCTACCTGTGTCTCTCCTCTGCGTTCTGATCGTGTCCCCAGTTGGTTGTGTAAAACTGTGTGTTTCCTGTTTTACTTTGTAGGTTTGTCTCGTTATGTCCATTAGTTCCAGCTGTGTCCCCGCCTGTCTGCCATTTCCTAATTACCTGGTGTGTGTATTTATAGTGCGTGTCTGCCTGTGCTCCTGGTCGGCTCGTCTGTGTTTCATGGTGTCCTGTTCCTCGTCTGCGTCTCTGCCTCCCACCCCATTCGTATGATCTCAGGTTTGTTATTTAGCTCACCCAGTTTAGGTTTATGTTCTGTCCTGCCCTCAGTTCTGTTATTTGTGCACTGTAAATAAACCCACTTGCACCTCCGCCACTGCCTGCATTTTGGGTCCTCCTTTTCCTCCACACCACACGGCTCACCCCGCCAGCCGTGACAAATATTTAGTATTACCAGGAAAGATTTGCCTACCTAAAAGCATGACTTGATATTTATCTCTTTGATTTTTAAACAATATTAGTTGGTGTATTTCAAAAATAAAAATATGACACTCAAAATAAATTTCCTGTGGTGGGAAACTATTTTGTGCAACTTTTTTGTATTTACAGTTTTGGGGGATAAGCCTCTTAAATTTCTCTAACTAGAAATATATGTTAAAAAAAGATTTTCATTTTTTTGGTAGTTTATTTCACTTTTTTGCAATTTATGTAATTACTATGCACTTAATGCATACGTATTATTAAAACTTGGGCTATAATGGTTGAATTGATGTATATCAACTTGAAATGCTCCCAAAAATGTCACTACAACATGTAAAAATATAATATAAGCTCTGGCAGACTTGGTTCTATGGTAGGTCTTAAGGGTTAACAAATTGTTCTTGTCTGCAGGAAGAAGGGTGTCATCAGCAAGAGATTCGGGTATACCGTTAACAAAATTTTAAATAACCATTGCTTTGGCCTGGTGGCCATTGTTTTTAGAAGGCGTTACTACACACCAACAACTGCCATGTGGAAACTAACAGAACTGAACTTTGAAAAACCTGTTTGTGTCTCACTAAATACCGTTTTAATATTTTTTAGCCAAGAATGTAGCGGTTTAATTTTCAGATGTCTGGTCGGTTTGTCAAGTTACAGCTTCTTAGCAGAAGTGCTTCGATGATTTTGGAGATGTCTGCCCAGCCCAGTCTCACGGCAAAGCGTGGGATAAACATGCTCGCCTCGCAAGCAGTCGAGCTGTTATTACCACCGACAAAGTGCAGGCCCTGGTACACAGCTGTAATAACCCCCGCTGTACACTGACTTCATTTACTGAGGTTATATTAATCGAGTTTTTATTTCCTGATGTTCGTATGTGTCATACGTGTTCCAGTCGCCAATTCTGATTCATAACTAACATTAAAAACATGTTTAAGGAGGAGAGAGAGCAAAAAAATTAGATTAACATCTGATGTTTGGGTTTTTGTTCAATAATCAGCGTGACCTGATAAACGCATAAAAGAAATAACGTTGGTGTTTCCGTCATGTAGTAACTGTTAGGTTTAACTGTACAAAGGTGGTTCGACACTATGACACACATACAGACTTCATGATGTTCGCCTCATTTTTTTATTGTGAATATTAATCATGAGGGTAAACGGCCCTGTACACCACGGAGCGAGGTCAGCATGTCCACGATATCTTAAGCTCTCTGAGTTAACCCATCAAACTAATCTAACGGTCATCTACGAATAATTCACGGCTCATATCAATATGATTTTACAGAAAATCATCCTTATTACTGCCAACTATTCCAGATACCATCAAATGTTAAAGGAAAATATCAGGATGAGTGTCTGTGAGCTGAGAAGGACGTGAAGCGAGCAGTTTATCCCAGAGCTGAAGCTGCTCTGTGTGCAGAGATGAGCTCAGATTCCTGCTGTGATTGATCAACAGTCACAGAAATGTAGACTTGTAGTTATTACTGCAGTATGGTCACAGCAGATACTGATAAACATGTATTATGAGGATGGATGATCAAGTTTCTCACTCTCTTTTAAATCTCACTTTTTTTCTTCTTCACAGTTTATCTGTTAATTTATTAATGAATAACACTGAAAGAGTTTCTGTTATATTTCCCCTTGAACATCACCTTATTAGGGCGGCATTAGGAAATAGCCCCCCTCCAAAGAATGAATAAATGAATGATGATAATAATAAAATGATTAAAAAGCACAGCTCAGAGTGGTAGAATGGTCAAACATGGATCCACGGGTGGTTCAACTGCATTTGGTGACGTGACTAAAGCAAATCTTTCAAATAATCCCACCATCAACGGGATGTTGTCTCCTTTACTACGGTTACTTTACTTGGTCACCGTGTGAATTTCTTTGAAATGAACCAAATTCTTTTATTTGTTGGTTGTTGCATATTTAACCTCTACAGTCAGGAAAGGAGGAGATGAGGCCTCAACAATGTTGGGTTGTAGCTGTGGTTCAGGTTAGAGTGAGTTTCCATGGAATAAATGTAAGTCAGTGAACTGGAAACATGACTGTGTTCAAACTTTGTTTTCCTTTTTATAATGAGTCTAATCAAAGGTGGACAGAAGTATCTCCACTTTGACTTTTCTGTGTCACCATCAGAGCTTCTGCACAGTGTGTTTCTGGGGCAGATCACATTGCAGCATTATGGAGACATTATGGAGACAAAAAGAAAAGTGTCTGGATTTCTTTACGTTAAACTTAAAGACGCTTTTCTTGGACTGTTGGTTTCAGTGTTTAGTCTCATTCACACACTCCCTCAGACTCTTCACACACACTTATTTGCTGACATAAACACACTCCTGTGTGCTTTCTTGGCTTCACACACACTGAGGACCATCTACAGACTGTGAGCTCCGTCTTCTTTGTCTTTGGAGCCGAACTCTGACAAAGTCAGGAACAAAACTTTCTCCAGCGTGTGAACTTTCCTCCTAGACTCAGTCTGAGCAGTCAGACCACGTATTTCTAAAGCAGCACATGAATGTGTGGCTCACACACACACAGGTGAAGGAAACAGCTGCAGTATTAAAAACTGTTTCACTGTCTACAAATATATGAACTGAATGTTTCTTTCAGGCTGTAAAAACCTTATTTATACTCCATTACAGTCCTGCATTCAGAGTATTACTTCTGTTATATTAGTACATGTATTTTATTTTGATGAACACATGAAACTCTGAGCTGGATTGAATCCATTGAATCAGAGTCCAGGACTCAGACTAAACACACTGAATGTGTCCTGAGCTCGGCCGCTGTTCCACAGTAACTGCTGTCAGAGTCACAGTTACTGAGTTAGCTTAGCTAGCAGAGCAGCTAGCAGTTAGAGCATTGACTGTAGAAAACATGGACAACGCGACTCTGCCTCCTACCATTGTGCAAAAATGAAGCCAAAATACCCCGCTTGTGGAGGCTGCCATCTTGCAGATTTGGAGCCAGAGTCTGCGCAGTAGTGACTTGAGGTGGAGCGACTGTGTAACGCTCCCGCCCACACACCCGCTGGACGTGACCGCAAACACGCCCCCTACACTTTTTACGTAGCCCGGCTGCTCGAGTTTTTTTGCTGGTTTACCGCGACTGACGACTCATTTAATTAAGGTAAATACAACCATGTCACTGTTATAAAAAAGACACACAGCTTATCATCTTATAGTTCTAAAATCACTCTGTTGTTAATTCGCTAGTTAGATTAGCCACTAGCATACGCACTGTGTTGGAGGCTTGTTGCTAGCTTGTTAGCGATGCTTCACACCTGCTACTCTTAATAGTCTTCAACACTTATGTTTTTTTATCCATTTTTAGACAGCGATGAGATCACCTGCACACTGCCTGCCCAGAGTTACTGTTAATATCAAAAATATAATGCTGTTCTTTGAGATTTTAACATAAGACTGAGTGTAATGGATCTAAAACTGTTTAAATCTTCAGAGCCCTCTACAGCCTGGTAACATGGAGACTTTAAAAACATCAGAACGTTTCAGTAGTGTAGTCTAATTTGTTCTTTACATTTAATAATAGAGTCCATATTATATCAACAGCTACATTCACCCTGGAGAGAAACTAGTGAGGGAGACCATCAGGACCAAGCTGGGTTTCCTGGGTCCAGAGGTTTGGAGAAACTTCTTCCCTTTCTTTCATCACAGCTGTCCTGTGCCATAAGTTCTGTTGACCCCCTGTAAGAGGCATCATTTAAGAAACACCAGGAAGACTGAAGCTCATGGCATTGATCAAGCAGGACTCATGATCTTCACCAGCAGCTCCCTCACAGGGAAATCTTCAGCACTCCTCCGTAGGCCCGCCCCAGGAGATGGATAAACCCAGCATTTTATCAACACTGTGATGAGACCTTTGGTTTGTGTAATGTAATAAATACTCAGATACTCCCCAGAGGCTCCGGACTTTTACATAAAGATATTATATTATATAGAAAGTTATATATTTAAAAATATATGATCCTCTCTGGTTACTCTGGTATGAATAACTCTGAATCACTTTATGATAAATAACAAACTATGTGTAAAAAAACTGTGAAAAAATTCCAGATGACAAGATTGTAGTTCAACATACAAGTGATGACCTTTGACCTTCATCAGGTTTTGTTTAATTGTGTTAGACAAAATCTCACATGCTCTTTATGCAGCTGAGTACATCAAGTGTTTAAAACAGAAGCTGTGCAGGTCTGAGATCAGCAGCTTTGTGAAACACCAAACTGAGGTCCTGTTAATGCTGATATATAGTGACACAGTTACATGAGTGATTAATCCTTTTGCTTTTTGTCTTTAACTTTATCAATAAAACAGCTGCAACTTTCACTGACAGCACATGTGGTACTTTAACTTTTTTACTGTTTTCATCAGTTCATTTTGCAGTTAACATGTGAACATGTTGGATGATCTGTCTGCTGTCACTCGATGGGGCTGAGGTCTGAATCTGAGGGCAGCTCCTGTAATCACAAAGACAACAGAACCATCACAAACTCAGATATAAATTTTATCCCTCAAAATTGAAATAAAGCTGATTTCTTTAGTAAATTCATTCACCTGCACAGCTAAACGAATCCTGACAGCCGAGTGCTCATTATAGCTAGCTAGGGCTCAGGAGCTAGCTAAGGACGGTAGTTACAGATTAGCTTACAAACACGTTTAACTTACCAAAAAAGTGCAGCGGGGCCTCGGGTCCTTCTGTCGGGTAGTCCAGTTTTCTGAAGAACACCTCAGGCTGTCAGGTTAAAACACTCGTGTTTTCGTAGCATAAACGCTGGGCGTTCTCTCAGAGCCTACGCTCTATTTGCTATTCGCGAACAGAGATACGCAAGTTTCTCTGTGACTGCAGCTGTCAGTCAAAGCTGTTATGATGACGTTTCACCCCAATTTAACATCACCGCGGTAGGAATTAGAATCAAACTTATGGGAAAGGAGACCCCTTGAACATCAATCAGCGTGATGAGAACTATTGAAAACAAAAGAAAGAATCTTTGGAAAAAAATTATCTAAGGAGAATTAATTTATTTTAGTCTGACCCTAGTCCCATCCGCTAACATGGAGGAGGCGGGGTTTATGACCTATACTGCAGCCAGACACCAGGGGGCGTTAGAGATGTTTTGGCTTCATTTTTGGGGAGCTGTCGCGTCGTCCATGTTTTCTACAGTCAATGAGTTAGAGTATGAACTCGGTAAGCAGTCAGCTCGGTCCTGGACATTGTTACTGACATAAAGCTGCTCTCTGCAGCCATGTTTGACCTGCTGCTTTGTAGGACTACAGTAATGGAGGATTTGGAGGCTGAACTCGGCTTTGTGACACTTTTTGTAGTGAACTGATGAAAGCTGCGTCTCAGATGGATGTTAGTCCAACACATCAGACACGACCTCTGCAGCTCTCAGTTGATGTGCACATGAATGATTTGTGTTTCCTCTGCAGGTGAAGGTAGAAAGTGTGTGTGAGCTGATGTGAATTGAGCAGCATGGATCAGTGTGAGGACAGAGAGGAGGGAGTCCCTCCCTCTAAAACCACTCTGTGTGGGGAACATGAGAGCCAGACCAAAGCTCAGAGGTGAGATGACCATCTCTAACTGTCCATTACTCTTCTCCATGTCACAGCTCAGCACTCACATCACTGCTCCATAATTATTCACAGGAACCAGCCTGGACCTCCACCCAGAAGTGTGTCCTCTAAGAGCAAACGGGTGAAGCATTTCTTTCCTGATTTAGGGCAAAAAAAGTCATCTGACAAAAAGTAAGTTCATATCAGTATTAAAATGTTTGAAATTTTAATCAGCTTTTTACTATTTAACGATTTAAATAATATACTATTTACATACTTTATTTATACTTTTTATGTAATGTATTTGACACATTGGATGTGACACATGTTTCATGTTCACTTACTTTTAGCGTCAATCAGAAACCATCCAGCTCTTTGTCCTTAAAGAGTGACCGGTCCAATCATCGAGGCATTGGTTTTAAATCCCAGCCTGTGTCTGCTGCAGAGAGGTGAGTTGTTAGTAACAAGAACTCTCTGATTTAAATGATTTGATGTTTCCTGGTTTCTAAAATGCATCTCTGTAGGAGAGCAGGGTCTCCAAGGACACACAGGCTCAGCTGTAACTGTCAGTTTATCTGGTTTAAGACACATTTGGACTCAATTGGCTGTTTTTAACTATTTATTTTAATCAGAGGTGTAAATTTAGACCTCACACATCTGGATCCTAAACTATGATAGAAACAGCTGCTAGCAGTGGGTAGTTTGACTTTGATACGCTGCTCTAGAAAGCAAACAAAGGTTTGTGCAGCTCCTCTTCAGAAAAGTGTTCAGAGAGCAGCTGCTGTATTAGACAAAGGCTCGTCGTGTGAGCCCAGATGTGTGTAACAGCTGGTTGAAGGAGAACCATCACAGTCACGTCTCCATCCCGCCTTTATTAATGAACTTCCTGTTGCTTGCAGATGACAGGAACACAAAGTGTTTGTGCCACGTGATGCTGCAGGATTTGTTAACATGTCCATGATGGTAACATCTCCTCGTCTAACTGCAAACACATGAGCGCTCCTAACGGCAGCTATCACAGCCACACAGGCAGACTGTGTCTCACTGTTGCATTCAGGGACATTTGTTTTCCTGTAAAAAGCTGAACTCTAATCTAAGAGGACTGTTACTGACAGGAAACAGCTGCATTATCTGCAGTCTGTGTGATCACAGCTGCTTCAATCACTTCATCAGAGAATTGATCATTGAATAAAACATGTTTGTGTCTGCAGAGGTCAGAGGTCACAGTCTGCAGGATCCAGCTGTCCGTCTGTGAGGAGTGATGGGTCCAAAGGTTATCCTCCAAACTTCAGTGGTGAACCTGGACCAACGAGGTCAGAGAACTGTGATGACTCCTTTACATGTTTGTGTTTTCCTGGATAAATATGACCAAAGATTCATTAAAAAGATAAAAATATTAGACTTTGTCCTGTAGCGCTGTGTGGCAGGCAGGATTGGACCCAAACACAACAGGATGAAGTCAAAGAGGCAGCTTTATTTCAGCTGTGAACATGCAAACAGCAGAAATAAGCAAACATAACTGTAGGTTTGCAGTGAATGAAGCCTCAGCTCGACGCTCCACTTTGTCCCTCTTTTCCTTCTCCAAACAGCCACATCAGGAGTCTTTGATGGAGTTTTAAAATATTTCATTACAAATGTCCAAAGATGGGTTCAGGATACCTGAATCCACAATTATTAAAGCTAAAATAGTTCACAGGGTTTGGACTTTGTTAGGTGACGAGAGAACATCAAAGTGTTTTTATCTTTAAACAGTATTTTTATCACTTCAGTTGCTCTCACAGCCCTGTTTGTTATTTTACCAGAGCTCTTATGTTTCACTCAGTGCTCCCACCAAACACCTTGGAGGACACATTAGTGTGATTTAGATTTCATTGGTGCAAACACCAGTCACACAAGCTAACCCATGGAGGCAGCAGCAGGCTTTGTGTTTGGTAAAGTCTGTTGGCTTAAACTAAGAGAGTTTAGTTTGTTAGCACAAAGAGCTGTCAGCTAAAGCCCCGAATGCACTTTGAATACAGATGAACTGAGAAAAACACTTTAAATACAGCAAACAGTCAAACTGACAACATCTTTTTCTGCTGATCATCCACAGCAGTACATTTAGCATTCATGCTAGCAGCAGGCTATGACTGTCCACTCAGCACCAACACAGGTAGGAGTGAGCAGTGATGAAGCAGGACTGTGGGCAAGTTTGAGCTACAATCCTATTGGCTTCTCAGTTTCTCCAAAGAAAAGGGGAAAAATTCTTGGTGTTGTGAAGATGTGAGTTGGTCTTGTTGTCGTGGGGCTGGAAGGATGCTGGCAGTGAGAGGCTTTTCATACAGTGTTCAGTAACAGAACGAGAAGAAAGCCACTGCACATGAAACAAGGTGCTCGTAGTGTTTGTTTACTGTGTTTGTGCCACAATGTCAGATCAGTTGTAGATTCACATGCAGACTTGTCCAGTGAAACCAATGCAAGTACTGCAGTACAGAGCAAAGACTAAGCAAGGGTGTTATTGTAAACTTTAACAAAAGACTGTTATGTGACAAAGAGTAAGTACATTATTTTTATGAGGTTCAGATTGTTCATCGTGTCTTTAATTTAATATTTCCAGTTTTTCCTTCCTATCTCATGAAGCTGTTACATTTATTGTTTTTCTTTTAGGATCAATAAGAGGCCAGAATGTCCTGGACCTGAACCCAGCTGTGTTTCCTTAAAGAGCAACCGATCGAAGGGTTTTGGTCTAAACTTTAAGGGATGTTCTTCTGCTGCTGAGAGGTAATGTGTGTCTAGATGTTGTTCCTGACTCTGTATTTTTGAATAAATCCTCATGTTTAATATCAGCTCAGCTCTTTTTCACACACATTTCTATGTTGGTATGTGAAACGGTGTGTGTTGGAATGTTTCCACAAACACAGCAGTCAGAGTGGAAAGAGTGGATGTTGTAGGAGGTGTTTGTGTAGTGAAGAGGCTGCCGCTGTGTCCCAATTCAGGGTCTGCACGCTTGAAGTACGCATTTTAAGTGCGATTACGTCACCGCCACGCGACAATGGCTGTCCCAATTTGAAGTGTACTCCAAATGCGCCGTCGATTTCGCCAAATATCAAGCGTGGTCTGGTGCACGCTTTGTGGTCCCATATATCCCACAATTCATAGCGCGGCGGTGGGTTTGGATAATTTCGCCGCAAAATACGGCAGAAGGGAGCGGCTGAACTGTCAAAGGTAAGTACTGAATATGACGTCACTTATTTATGTGCGAATGTTTAATAACGAAGAACATTAAAACATTGCTGGCAAAGTTCTGTGACATTAGTGATGTTTGTACTTTCAGCGTTAAATTACTTGTAAAGCCATATATATATATATATATATCATAATAATCTGACAATAACTATAATATTGGCCATATTATATTTACATTACCACAGTGAGATGATTTTAGTCTCATGAACAACATCAGCTAATTGTTATTTACTAACTACTCTTGAAGTGACTGTTCAGTACAGAAATGAAGCCCAACAATCATGTTTTACAGTCCTGTGGTCTCAGCCTCAGATACTCAACTAATCAAAGTGATGTCATGACAAAAATGATTGACCAACAAAACAATTTTCTCCTTCATTTCTGTCAAACAAAGCTGTATGTAACGTGTCTCGCGGTTAGTATCATGGTTGCTAGGCAACCTGAACAGCGCGACGAAGGCTAGACCATCCCATTTCACAAGCCTCGCACTTCTGCACTTCTCGTACTTATAGCACGCACCGTA
The DNA here is from genome assembly GCF_056152115.1 of Neolamprologus brichardi. NCBI lineage: Eukaryota > Metazoa > Chordata > Actinopteri > Cichliformes > Cichlidae > Neolamprologus > Neolamprologus brichardi. The sequence continues at coordinate 54,853,684 of NC_142106.1, read as the reverse complement.
CGTAGTACGCGTAGTGCGCGTACTTCAAGCGTGCAGACCCTGAATTGGGACACAGCTTGAGTGTCTGTAGGACTCCAGCTGCTCCAGCAGGTGTCTCCTTTGTGCTTTGCTTCAAACACAGTGTAGGGAGGAGCTTCCACTCAGGTGTTTCAGGTGTTGCTGGATGGAGGAGGACAAATAGTTTTTCCCTTCAGTGACACTTCAGCAGCTCAATGTTCTGGGAGATGTTTGTCTTTATGAAGGTTTATGGATTATTGTTCTTACTTTGGTTAAACTGAGCAATACATTTTCCATCTAACATTTAAAGTAAATTTCCAGGTGAAAAAAAAAGATCTGCAGCTGCAGCCTCTGTGATGTTTCACAGTCTGAAAGTAACAAATTCAACCAGAGTTCAAACAAAGGCTTAATATACGTGTGTATTTGATATAATGCCAACAAGTACAAATAGGTGTTCTTACAGGTCTTAATCATAGAGCTCTGATAAGTCTGGTGACTTTCACAGTCAGCAATTTTGCTGCCTTTTATTATTAAATTGGCCTTTTTAAAGCCCTTCAAATGCTCCCACATTCATACAGAGCTTTTAATAGCAAACTCTTTTACAGTCCTTCTCCTCTCACACACGATCACACAACTGATTTGTCTGCAGCAGCTGTGTTACTGCTAGTATTTTATTATGTGTGTAATCTCCTCATATTGTTCCTATGGTTTAGTTTGACTTCCTTCTGCAAACTCAGCTGCTCTGTTGCTGATTCACGTCTCCATGAATATGATTGATCAGATGCTGCCAACACCATGTGTTTCATGTGAACGCTCAGCTGAAACCCTGGGTTGACTTATCGAGTTAATAACAAGCTTCACGTGACCGTGAATGCTAAAGTGAATCCAGATAAAGGAAAGAGACCCTGCTAATGTTGGACTCACTTCTTAGTGTAGATCCCAGGAGGAAGTTCAACATAGCCAGCCATTCTTTGTGCTAGCTCGACCAAACCTGAGACCACAGTGCAGGATAATGATTATCATCTGTCTCTGTCAAGGACATTTAAAATCCAGAAATAACAAAAATAATTATATTTGATCATTAAAAATGTCTTTTCACTTAAAAAAGCATGAGCACACTGGTGGATTACAGAAACATGAAAACTCGTTAACAATAAAGTTAATTTAGGCGTAAACAAAGTGTAAAACATACTTAAGTAGAAGGACTGATGTTTGTGTTAAAATACCCTCTTAAAGCTGAAATAATGATTCAACTTTCTCCAAAAGTTGATTCTGTTCATCTGTTTGTAGCGTTTTGTGGGAGAAATGTTTCGTCATCATCCAGGTGTCTCCTTCAGTCTTATAAACAGTACATTTGCATAATGACTGAAACCAGCCCACTGAAGGAACAATGGGCTGGGAGGTCAATTCCTTAATCTTAATTATGCAAATTCTCATGACCATTGATCAACAACCACTGATCAATGTCCATGAGTACCATTCACAGAGAGTTGGGGAATGGCTGCAATCACAGCATTGTAAGATGGTGACAGAATTACCCTTAGGCCCCCTCCTCGATTAAGAGATGGTCTTTCCGTTTTCACGTAAATGGCCTCCTTGACTCCGCCCTCAAACCAGCATTCCTCCCTGTCCAGGATGTTACATCCTCATCATTGAAAGAGTGTCCACTGGCCTGTAGGTGTAAATAGACTGCAGAGTCCTGGCCTGACGAGGTGACTCTTCTGTGTTGTTCCATCCGCTTCACCAGAGGTTGTTTGGTATAAATCTTGACAATCCTCCTGCACTTAACAGCGTACACTATGTTACTCTGTTTGTGTCGGGGGACCCGATCCTTGGGGAAGACCAGTTTTTGGCGCAGCGTGTTTTGGGGTTTAAAAGCCACAGAGACCTGGTGTTTAGAAAAAATGCATCTCAACTGCTCCGATACTCCTGACACATACGGGATCACTACAGGTTTTCGCTTAGTCAGCGGTTGTCCTTCTCTCCTGATCGGCTGGAGCTTTCTTTAGATGCCTTCCAGCTTTGAGAAAAGTCCAGCTGGGATGACCACATTTACGCTACGTCCAGATGAACAGAATCAACTTTTGGAGATTTACTTTCCTGGATAATTGAGAATGCATCAAGACGTTCCTCCTAAAGTGTTATTCAGTGTTCCGATCAGTTTCCGTCTTTTCCAACACGTCACGCTGTAGATTCACCGCTTCATTTTTTAAGGTGGCAGCACAGATGACGCAGATTTAAAAAAAATTTAATTTGATTAAATCAAATTAAAATTTGAGACAGTGCAGTCAGCTGCTTCAGCTGCTGCTGGGATGGGCTGTGGCAAAGAGAACAGAGAAAATCAAAATCAGAGTTTTTCTCTGAATTAAAAGCAAGGAAACAACAATATATTCTACATGGTGAAACTGATGGTTTATGGTGTTTGGGTCTGTTTTTCTGTATTTATGCAGATAAAGTGTAAACTCATATACCATCAAATTTTAATGGAAAATATCAGGATGAGTGTCTGTGAGCTGAGAAGGACGTGAAGCGAGCAGTTTATCCCAGAGCTGAAGCTGCTCTGTGTGCAGAGATGAGCTCAGATTCCTGCTGTGATTGATCAACAGTCACAGAAATGTAGACTTGTAGTTATTACTGCAGTATGGTCACAGCAGATACTGATAAACATGTATTATGAGGATGGATGATCAAGTTTCTCACGCTCTCCTTTAAATCTCACTTTTTTTCTTCTTCACAGTTTATCTGTTAATTTATTAATGAATAACACTGAAAGAGTTTCTGTTATATTTCCCCTTGAACATCACCTTATTAGGGCGGCATTAGGAAATAGCCCCCCTCCAAAGAATGAATAAATGAATGATGATAATAATAAAATGATTAAAAAGCACAGCTCAGAGTGGTAGAATGGTCAAACATGGATCCACGGGTGGTTCAACTGCATTTGGTGACGTGACTAAAGCAAGTCTTTCAAATAATCCCACCATCAACGGGATGTTGTCTCCTTTACTACGGTTACTTTACTTGGTCACCGTGTGAATTTCTTTAAAATAAACCAAATTCTTTTATTTGTTGGTTGTTGCATATTTAACCTCTACAGTCAGGAAAGGAGGAGATGAGGCCTCAACAATGTTGGGTTGTAGCTGTGGTTCAGGTTAGAGTGAGTGTCCATGGAATAAATGTAAGTCAGTGAACTGGAAACATGACTGTGTTAAAACTTTTTTTCCTTTTTATAATGAGTCTAATCAAAGGTGTACAGAAGTATCTCCACTTTGACTTTTCTGTGTCACCATCAGAGCTTCTGCACAGTGTGGAGAAAGATCCAGAACCAGAGCTGGACTGCAGACAGCCAGTCAGAGCAGCTGTGTACAAAGTAAGACTGAACATCTGTCTGCTGATGGACTCATTTCTGAAAACTGGACTTCTTGTGTTGTTCAGACATTGAAGAGTTTTCTATCTCTTTAGTCTCATTGTTTTTCTTTCTTTCAGCATATGTTGGTCTGCAGGAGGTTTTAGATGAACATAAGATCAGTCTGAGGAGGAGATGTGAACGTGTGACTGAAGGAAGTGATGAAACAGGAAGTAGAACCCTCCTCAATAGGATCTACACTGAGCTCTACATCACAGAGGGACAGAGTGAAGAGGTTCATACCCAACATGAGGTGAGGCAGCTGGAGACAGCTTCCAAGATGGACGCCCTCCATGACGCTCCAATCAGGTGCCAGGACATCTTTAAAGCCTTACCTGACCAACAGAGACCCATCAGAGTGGTTCTGACCAACGGCGTGGCTGGTGTTGGAAAAACCTTCTCAGTGCAGAAGTTCACTCTGGACTGGGCAGAGGGCTTGGAGAACCAACATGTCAGTGTGGTGGTTCTGCTTTCATTCAGGGAGCTGAACCTGATCAGAGCTGAGCAGTACAGTCTTCTGGAGCTGCTCCATGTTTTCCATCCAACATTACAGAAGGTCACAGCAGAGAAGCTTGCTGTCTCTCAGCTTTTGTTCATCTTTGACGGCCTGGATGAAAGCAGACTTTCATTGGATTTCACCACCAGGCTGTCTGATGTCACACAGAAGTCATCAGTAAGCCAGCTGCTGACAAACCTCATCCAGGGGAATCTGCTTCCCTCGGCTCTCGTCTGGATAACTTCCCGACCTGCAGCAGCCAATCAGATCCCTCCTACATATGTTGACAGGCTAACAGAAGTACGAGGCTTCACTGATGCCCAGAAGGAGGAGTACTTCAGGAGGAGATTGAGTGATGAAGAACTGTCCAGCAGAATCATCTCCCACATGAAGACATCCAGGAACCTCCACATCATGTGTAGTATCCCAGTCTTCTGCTGGATCACTGCTACAGTTCTGGAGCACATGTTGACTACAGAGCAGAGAGGAGAGCTGCCCAAGACTCTGACTGACATGTACTCACACTTCCTGCTGGTTCAGACAAAGAGGAAGAAGAACAAGTACCATGAGGGACATGAGACGAGTCCACAGGAGCTGACGAAGGCTGACAGGGAAGTTCTTCTGAAGCTGGGGAGGCTGGCGTTTGAACATCTGGAGAAAGGAAACATCATGTTCTACCAAGAAGACCTGAAGCAGTGTGGTCTGGATGTGACAGAGGCCTCAGTGTACTCAGGAGTTTGTACAGAGATCTTCAAAAGAGAGTGTGTGATCTTCCAGAAACCAGTCTACTGCTTTGTTCATCTGAGCATTCAGGAGTTTCTGGCTGCTGTCTACATGTTCCACTGTCACACCAACAGGAAGACAAAGGTGGTAGAAGGTTTTCTAGGGAATTTCCGAGAAGAATACAAAAACAGATCTTTTTTTAAGAACATGTTCAAGTCTTATAGCTTCACATCACTGGATGTCTTTTTAACTAAAGTCATGGAGAAATCCCTCCAGAGTAAAAATGGCCACCTGGACCTGTTTGTTCGCTTCCTTCATGGCCTCTGTCTGGAGTCCAACCAGAGATTCTTAGTAGGTCTGCTGGGTCAGACAGAGATCAGTCCAGGAACCATCCAGAGAGTCATCAACAACCTGAAGGAGATGGACAGTGATGAAATCTCTCCTGACAGAAGCATCAACATCTTCCACTGTCTGATGGAGATGAACGACCTCTCAGTACATCAGGAGATCCAAGAGTTCCTGAAGTCAGAGAACAGATCAAAGAAGGAACTGTCTGAGATCCAGTGCTCAGCTCTGGCCTTCATGCTGCAGATGTCAGAGGAGGTTCTGGATGAGTTGGACCTGCAGAAGTACAACACATCAGTGCGGGGACGAAAGAGACTGATTCCAGCTGTGAGGAACTGCAGAAAGGCTGGGTGAGTCCAGATGTGATCATTAACATCATTGATCAGTGTAGGTTAGTAGTTTAATTTTGAAAATAAAATCAGATTGTAACCACAAAGTGTTTGTGTCCGTACGCTGCAACCTTCCACACCATTCCTTTATTGTACAGACTCAGCAGCAGCTCCATGGATCCCAAATCCAAGAGTGGAGAACAGATTTGAAGTGTGTCACATCCATGCAGTCACAGCTGTTTCCACCATGTTTCCACTGACATTAATCCTGTTCAATGACACGTTTCATATCAGTGAATATGTTCTTTAGGACGTCCACTGACATGTTTAAGTGTCCTGCTGGAAATCACTTAAATCATCCATGAAATCCATGAAAAATCCTTTTAGTGTTTCTAACTTCACCCTCTGTCCTCTCTCTCTCTCCATCCTCCTCACTGCTTCTTTCACTGATAATCACACAAACATCGTATTCAGCTACAAAATAACACAATAATATCATCTGATGATCATTATTATAAGAGCAGGATCCATATTTGATATCAGAGTAACACACTGCTTGGTTATGTGCAGTCATCATCAGTGACTGTGGGTCAAACAGAAGCTCTCTGATTGGTTGCTGACCTTGGTCACCTGTCCACTCTCACCTGTTTGTGTTTGCTCTCTCTTTGCTGTCTCCATCCTCTCTCTCCTTTCTCTCCCTCTCTGTCTTTGTACTGTCACTCAGGTCCAATGGAAACAGTGACATTTACAAACCAATCAAAGACAAACTGATCCATGTCAGGTTATAACAATATTCAAAGTGAATACAGGCTGCTGCTGGACACAGACAGGTAACATCATTTTGACTTGCTGTCACCTGGATCTGCACTCATAAACACTGAAGCCCTGAACAGGAATACAAATCATTTTCTGCCAACTAGCGACACACCAGCACATAATGGCTCAGAAAGCTAAAATGAGCCAATCATTTCTGTGTTTAGTTCCCCTGAAATCAGATCTGATATCAGCAGCTCTGAGTTCATTCATCGTTATTGTCCAGTGATGAGATTTCTGCTCCGTTTGGTAACAGTCAGCAGGTTTTTCCTGCGTGTGGACGTGAACAGTCGTACCTGACAGCAGGTAGCAAACAGAGATCATCTTTCCAGCTGGAACTCTTCACTGAGCTGAACTCATTCAAAATGTTCTGGAGTCAAAACAGGAAACAGTCCAAATGTGTGTCTTCACTCTGACTCTGTCATGGTCCTGGGCCATGTTGGCCCAGTATTCTCAGTTTTCTTGTATTTTTTTCCTTATGCTGTGGTTCCTAGGTTCTGTTAAAGATGTACCTTATTTGATTGCCCCTCTGTGTATCTGTAATCCCTCGTTTCCCCTCGTGTTTCATTTGATGTTTTCCCCAGCCCGTTATGTCTGTGCTCTCTCCTCCTGTCTGCACCTCTGTGTACTTCCTGTTTTACTTTGACAGTCTGCCGTCAGTGTGGTTTACTCCTGCCATGTCTCGTTATGTTTATCTGTGTCAGCTGTGTTCCCCGTTTGCTTCCACTTCCCTCGTTAACCCTCTGTGTATTTATGTGCATGTCTCCCTCAGTTCGGTGTCGCGTCGTCAATGTCTCCTCCCCGAACCTGTGTGGCTTTCTGTGTTCCCTTGGTCTTTTGTTAGTATTCCCGGTTTAGTTCTGTTTCGTGTTAAGGCAATAAAGCAGTGATTTTGAGTTCAGTTCCTGTCTCTGTGAGTTTTGCGTTTGGGTCCTCATCTGCCTCCACAGCAAATTCATGACAGACTCTGGATCAGATCTCAGTGACAGACTGTGGACATTATGGAAGCCTACATGTGACACCATCTTCCTCCTTCATCTGCAGATTAAAGCCAAACAAAGATTCTCATTAAAAGTCTGCAGGTCTGAGAGAGACTAAATCGTTGTGTCATGTCAAACACAGTAAGAGGAGCTGAAGCACAGATGTGAAGAGCAGATTCATTAGATTATGACCTCACTCTGTTTTGTCTTCATATACATTCAGTCTGTGTTTATAATGCAGATTTTCTGCTTTTATAATAACACATTTTATATTTTCTATCATCACAGACTGACTCAGTGTCGACTCTCAGAGTCTCACTGTGAAGCTGTGGCCTCAGCTCTGAAGTCCAACCCCTCCCATCTGACAGAGCTGGACATGAGTGCAAATGATGACCTCCAGGATTCAGGTGTGAAGCTTCTGTGTGCTGGACTGGAGAGTCCAAACTGTCGACTGGAGACTCTGAGGTGAGTTCACTGACTGCGGCTGTTGTTGTTTTTCTATATTTCAGGTCTTTCATTGATGTTTGAAACTTTCTTTAGTTCCTAAATGTTCAGGATGTGGCTGAAGACAAATGTGAAGAAGTTTGAGTGCTTTCAGAAATGTTGTCTTTCCAAACGACTGAACAACATTTTTTCCTTTTGGCGGAAGTGATAGACTTGAGCAGGGTTCATTTAAAGGCTGACAGAAGTGGAGTGGTGACGGGAGATGTTTGACAGGACAGTGTTTCATGCTGTGCTCCATCAGTCAGTGAAGATGAAGTCAGTGCTGATGAGGCTGTAGAGTGTGTGAGGGATGTGAATGAGGATGATGAAGATCTGATGATAGCAGATAAAAACAGGCTGCAGAGACTTTGAGCCATACAGGGCACACAGTGTGTGTACAGAACAGCTGAAATCATTATGGAGGCCTCACTGGAATATGGAAGCATCACAGTACAGCTTCAGTGAAGCTTTAAAGTCTCTGATATGAGATGAGAAATGAAGCAGCCAGAGCTTTTTCATGAGTGGAAATCCACTGTGACCGTGAGCTGCTACTACAGCCTCCAGATTAGCCAGCAGCTCATCCTGCTCAACATTTTCTCACCAACTTTAATGGAAGTGTGATGTTTTCAGCTGGAGTGATGGTCAGGGTGGCCTCCCTCTCCTCTTCTTCTCCTCTTCCTCTTTCATTTGTAAAGCCACTTCTGCTGCTTTCAATCATTTGGAAGTCCTGTAGCTGAGTTTGGGAGAGACTAACAGCCTCAGCAGCAGAGGGGAGAAAGTCTGTAACACCACCACTTTACTCTGTTCTACCTGTCACATCATTTTATCAGGACACAAATATGCTCATGTTTTTACTATGTTTGTCTTTATGTAAGAAGATCACATGGTGCTTTTTAGTATTGTGTTGGTTTGTTTCCTGTCTCTTGGATGGAGCCCAGCTGTGCGTGCCCCCTGGGCCTGTGGTCAGAGTGTGTGCTGGATAATCCGGCCCAGGATGAGGCCAAACTGACATGGGATGAAACGTCTGTCACATAATTGAGCTTAGTGTAGTTTCCTTTCATTTAAAGATAACCAAAACTTTTTTCTGTCTTTTCTATGTTATACTGTAGACTTTCTTTGATACTGTGTCCAATAGGAGCAGCTTTTACTTTGAAGGGGAGGTGTCTCTGTTTCCTCTTCAGGTTGGATGATGGAAGCAAATTAGTGTGTGATGTTCTTTCAGTGTTGCACTTTGTAGACGGTCCCTGAGCACTGGTCTCACAGCCAGCTGCACATAGAGACCAGTGTTGTTAGTCAAGGTCAGAAGATGACTTGTTGGAATGAAAATGAGCTTGTAGTTTGTCTGCTTTAATAATGTGACTGGAAAAAGGTGTTGGACTTCAAATATGTCCATTTCTTTCACACTTCACCTTTAAAAGTGAAGCCTTGTGGTTCCTGGAAGGAAAAACACGACTTTTTCAAGTCTTTGTCCTGTTTTTATGATAAATGTACGACTTTAATGTGAAACATTCAGAGTTTTTTCTCTTGTTGTGTTTGTTTGAAGCTTCCTGTTGGCTTCAGCTGTTTGGAGTTTCCATTTTCTAAACTTCTACATTCTGAACCTTCTTCATCTCTGAACAGATGATGAAACACTGAATGATTTCAAGCTCACACTTTGTCTACTAAACTTACATCTTTCATTCTTTATACAGATTGATGAACTGTGGTTTGTCAGAGATCAGCTGTGATTATCTGGCAGCAGCACTGAAGTCAAACCCCTCCCATCTGAGAGAGCTGGAGCTGAGTGGCAACTACAAGCTGCAGGATTCAGGAGTGAACCATCTGTGTGGTTTCCTGGAGAGTCCAGTATGTGGACTTGAAACTCTGAGGTCAGTCAGCATGTTTTAGTAGTGCTGAGATGAATATGATGTGAAAGTTGTGCTGACACTAAACTGCAGACATCAGGCTGATATTATACTGATCCACACTGAGGATCTTCATGGTAAAGTCTGTTTTCTTCTTCTCTGGTTTAGTCCATTGACTGCAGCAGAACAATGTTCACATTTCAAACAGTGATACTCAACGTATGGCCCGCGGCGCACACGCGGCCTGCCCACCTTTCCTGATTCAGAGAGAGGAGACCCTAATTAACTGTGTAGTGTTCTTCCTCACAGTTCTAAGTACCATACACAACAATGATTAATCCACAGCTGACTGTCTTTAGCAGGTCAAAGGTCACGGCACACAGCAGACAGTGGGAAATATTATAATTCTGATCACTTATTAGCACATATCCATGTGTATAAAAACAAAGCTGACACTGTGAGACTTGATCAGAGGTGTGATCATCACAGCAGAGGCCTTTGTGTCAAAGTCACTGAGGATCAAACAGAAACACATGAAGCAGATTTTCCTGTTCTGGCTTTTTATAGCAGATAACCTTCAAAATATTCTGCAGTCAATCAAAAACTGAAGAAAACCATGAATCAACATTTGAACATGACCTGATGCTGCTGAAGTGAAGCAAAGTTACAGAGGTTTGATTACAGACACAGCTGAGAGTTTGTAATCTGTCATCATTTTAAAAGGTTTAAATTTCTTCAGTATTGAACAGCAGAAATGAGGCTTTGTTTTCGGAGGCCGACAGCAGTGAACACAACAGCAGACTGGTGCGTAATAAGCAGTGAATAATGCAGAAAACAGATTTTTGAAGGTAAACTGTTCTTGAAGTACACTGAGAGAGAGAGAGAGCTGTGCAGGAAGCAAACGTCAAAGTCAGAGAGAATTCATGACGATGTTCATCAAATGTAAAGCGTAGTTTGGATCTTCTTTTGCTGCTGGTTCAGTCAGTTTTGGTTGGAGACAGATGAAACCTGCAGCTTCAGGATCTGTGAGCTGTCCACTTTCAGCCCCCACGACGTGTCCGTGTACGTGCCGTCGAGTGAACGATCCACGCTCTGTGTTTCCATCTTTGTCTGTTTAGCTGCTCTCATTTACTGTTTTATCTATTTGCTTGTTGTTGAAATACTTTTGGGAGCTTTAACCTGAGATTCTGGCAAAATACATTTATATTAAAAATCGATTCAGGATTGAATGAATCAACATCGCTTTATTCAAATCAAAACCATTTAAATAGGAAAATCTATTTTTTTTCACCCGCCTCTAATGCTGGGTAATGTCAGCTGGTCCATGTGCAGCTGGCTGTGAGGCTCAGGGAGCGTCTACAAAGTGCAACACTGAAAGAACATCATCCATAAATATTAAGTTATAACTGGACTCTCATACAGCGAGACTTAAATGCCTTTAAACATCAGCTTATCCTGCTGATCCAAGTCCAACACTGAGTTTGTAAAAACATGTTTGTCAATCATTCTGTTTGGTTTCTCAGGAAAATGATTCAGTAACTTGCTGCTAATACACAACATTTCATCATATTTCCTCATAACCCTCTTTTGTCTGACCATTTGATCCCATTTGAATTTGCAATAAAGGATCCACAGAGTTTGGTGACAATAATGACAGTAGATGTTTGTGTGAAAGTGCTGGAAGCAAATTAGTGTGTGATGTTCTTTCAGTGTTGCACTTTGTAGACGGTCCCTGAGCACTGGTCTCACAGCCAGCTGCACATAGAGACCAGTGTTGTTAGTCCAGGTCAGAAGATGACTTGTTGTAATGAAAATGAGCTTGTAGTTTGTCTGCTTTAATAATGTGACTGGAAAAAGGTGTTGGACTTCAAATATGTCCATTTCTTTCACACTTCACCTTTAAAAGTGAAGCCTTGTGGTTCCTGGAAGGAAAAACACGACTTTTTCAAGTCTTTTTCCTGTTTTTATGATAAATGTACGACTTTAATGTGAAACATTCAGAGTTTTTTCTCTTGTTGTGTTTGTTTGAAGCTGCTTCCTGTTGGCTTCAGCTGTTTGGAGTTTCCATTTTCTAAACTTCTACATTCTGAACCTTCTTCATCTCTGAACAGATGATGAAACACTGAATATTTCAATCTCACACTTTGTCTAATAAACTTACATCTTTCATTCTTTATACAGATTGGAGAGCTGTGGTTTGTCAGAGATCAGCTGTGATTATCTGGCAGCAGCACTGAAGTCAAACCCCTCCCATCTGAAGGAGCTGGAGCTGAGTAACAACAAGAACCTGCAGGATTCAGGAGTGAAGCATCTGTGTGGTTTCCTGGAGAGTCCAGTATGTGGACTTGAAACTCTGAGGTCAGTCAGCATGTTTTAGTTGTGCTGAGATGAATATGATGTGAAAGTTGTGCTGACACTAAACTGCAGACATCAGGCTGATATTATTCTGATCCACACTGAGGATCTTCATGGTAAAGTCTGTTTTCTTCTTCTCTGGTTTAGTCCATTGACTGCAGCAGAACAATGTTCACATTTCAAACAGTGATACTCAACGTATGGCCCGCGGCCCACACGCGGCCTGCCCACCTTTCCTGATTCAGAGAGAGGGGACCCTGATTAACTGTGTAGTGTTCTTCCTCACAGTTCTAAGTATCAGACACAACAATGAATAATCCACAGCTGACTGTCTTTAGCAGGTCAAAGGTCACGGCACACAGCAGACAGTGGGAAATATTATAATTCTGATCATTTATCAGCACATATCCATATGTATAAAAACAAAGCTGACACTGTGAGACTTGATCAGAGGTGTGATCATCACAGCAGAGGTCTTTGTTTCAAAGTCACTGAGGATCAAACAGAAACACATGAAGCAGATTTTCCTGTTCTGGCTTTTTATAGCAGATAACCTTCAAAATATTCTGCAGTCGATCAAAAACTGAAGCAAACCATGAATCACCATGTGAACATGACCTGATGCTGCTGAAGTGAAGCAAAGTTACAGAGGTTTGATTACAGACACAGCTGAGAGTTTGTAATCTGTCATCATTTTAAAAGGTTTAAATTTCTTCAGTATTGAACAGCAGAAATGAGGCTTTGTTTTCGGAGGCCGACAGCAGTGAACACAACAGCAGACTGGTGCGTAATAAGCAGTGAATAATGCAGAAAACAGATTTTTGAAGGTAAACTGTTCTTGAACTGTGTATAGAGAGCGACAGCACTGTTTGGTGAGTGACGATAATTTGCGCACCAATTCCTCTGACATCGTCTTATCAATCGTTAGCTTACTATGCAAACATGACAAGTTAAATCTACAAGATGCAGCGGTTCAGAGTCTCCTTTTCAACTTGGGTCGAAAGTTTGGACTTCAAACTACATACCAGTTTTTGAATTGTGTCGATGGGCCACATAAAACCAGAGTTATGATAAAAAATACACGCAATGTTTTTTTCTGAACAAAACAGTGGTGTTTACAGCGGGAAGGACGGTAAAACTGCATTTTCTACAGACATCGCTAGCAAACACGCTCCACTTACGAGTGAAAAAAGAAAAAGAAAAAACAGCCCTTCCCTGTTGGTGGAGTTTACCATGTCAGCCAATCAAAAAAAAATGATAAGGCAACATGTGACACTTGGCTGTTTAGGGAGAACTTTTTAGGAGTGACACCCGTGACGGAAAGCGTGCGAGCGAAAGAAAGAGAGAGAGCGAGTTTTCATATGTGAGATATTAGTGACGTTTAGCGTGTTTGGATGCTATAGTTAATGTGTTGTGTAGATATTGTCTTGTATTGTGTGTCAGTTATACTGCTGAATTTCATATTTTGTCCAAACAAAAGCCGTCAAAGGCAGATTCCAGTGTAAACGCTGTTCCCACATGGAAAACTGGACTGATGCACCTCCTGCTGTCAGACCTGCAGGGTTTAGGCCTTTGGTGTTCTCCTCTGTCTTATACTGAACACAAACTACATTTTTTGGTCTGGCACAAATAATTTGTGTTCCTTCTTGTTTTATGCAGAACACCTGATTGTTCTGTAAATAGATTTAAATTGTTATATAAAAAACGCCTGAGGCCTTGGCTGCATTTTTGGGTAAATAGTACCATATAACTTTGTTGTTTTCAAAACTTGTGCATAATTTTTAGAAATGTACAATTTCTATTTGCATTTCAAGTCATGAAAATGATTCGTTAAACATGTTTGTGGGTTGTACAGTAAAAAATATAACTTTTTTCTACTCGGATTTTGGATATTTTGTCTGAATGTAGATCAACTGTGCTAATATAGTATACCAAAATGAAAAAATAACTCAAATTTCAGATATTTGAGGTTGTGTTGAAAATAATGATACCAAACAAGGCAAGAAAAACATATTTTAAAGATGAAATATAGAGTTAAAATCAAAAGTAGTCAAAAACGGCCAATTATGTCCTGGACCCCAGAGGGTTAAACATGTGAGACGTTGATCGTGCAGAGAGTCGCTGAGCATTATGTGAGTGCCTGTGTAAAAGCAGCAGGATATATATTTCAGTTCTGCTGAGCCAAATAAGACAGGTCAGCGTGAAGAAGTGACAGCCAAAGAAAAGCTTACCACAAAACGGAAAAGTTATGACAAATCAGACTATAAGGCAAAAAGAAAGTGCAGCTTTATGGTTTCATGGACAAAAGAATTTCTGTGTCTGCAATATGACAAGCTATATAATAACCAGGGCTGCACATAAGTGGTCCGCAGGTGTGCATTCGCTGTCAAAATAAAAAAAATGTGCACAAGATAAGAAGTTGCAACGCGTGTTTGAGTACATAAGATTTTCTGGAGGAGAACAGACATTTGTTTAGAACTCTTAAAGATGTTGAAGAAGCAAGCTCCTTTAAGCAATTACTTTGGTTTTCCTCCACCTCCAAAGAAATGTCAGAAGGAGTCCGAACCACAAAAGAAGCACGTATTCTCGGACAAGTGGTTGCAGGAGGTGAGCTGGCTTCAAACACAGACATGTGGTGCAGAATGTGCCGTGAAAATCCCACTCTAGCGGAAAAAAACAGTGCCTTTTATATGGACGCAAACACGCGCTGCAAATTCAAACATAATGTTCTGCCGGGTGTGTTGTTGGTTTTCCCTCGATTTCTGAGTCGACAAGCGCCTTTGTTACTGGGACCAGTAATTTTAAGAAAGGGCCCCATTTCATTCTTTATACAGATTGATGAAGTGTGGTTTGTCAGAGATCAGCTGTGATTATCTGGCAGCAGCGCTGAAGTCCAACCCCTCCCATCTGAGAGAGCTGGACCTGAGCTACAACAAGAGCCTGCATGATTCAGGAGTGAAGCATCTGTGTGGTTTTCTGGAGAGTCCAGGATGTGGACTTGAAACTCTGAGGTCAGTCAGCATGTTTTAGCTGTGCTGAGATGAATATGATGTGAAAGTTGTGCTGACACTAAACTGCAGACATCAGGCTGATATTATACTGATCCACACTGAGGATCTTCATGGTAAAGTCTGTTTTCTTCTTCTCTGGTTTAGTCCATTGACTGGAGCAGAACAATGTTCACATTTCAAACCTTCAAAGAAGAAAAAAAATCCTCCACTGGATAATTCACTGTGAAACTCTCAAACTCTTCATTCCACCCTAAAGTCTGCCTGACACTGAAATCCAAAGCAAAATGTGCGTTTGCTTTACAGACAGCAGTCCAACACAAACATACACACATCATCCAAAACACAGTCCAACATCCAAATCTCCTCCACTGCCAGCATGAATGATGGGAAAGAGAAGGAGGAACACTCTGACATCAGGGTTAGAATGAGTTTCATAAAGCAGACTGTGAAGATCAAAGCTGCATTAGAAAGCTTACATGAATGAATGAGTGGACAGAAGTGGACAGAGATCATCTGAAGCACTTCAAAGGCTTTAAATCAGCACATTTCTCTTTATTCTTTATCAACTCTGTTAGTTTCTCTCAGTTTTCTGTGGAATGAAGCTAACAGCAGGCTAATAAGATGCTGACCAATAGGTTTCTATTAAAGGT
The DNA here is from genome assembly GCF_056152115.1 of Neolamprologus brichardi. NCBI lineage: Eukaryota > Metazoa > Chordata > Actinopteri > Cichliformes > Cichlidae > Neolamprologus > Neolamprologus brichardi. The sequence goes on along the minus strand of NC_142106.1, from coordinate 54,838,252 downwards.
TGTAATTTGTATATGAAAAAGTGCTTTGGCTCAGCAGGGATCAGCTTACAGGTAGAATACAGCTGCTGGATGGGATTAGCATGTCATAGCTATCTACCAAACTGCTAACTGGGGAATTTCAGGCCATCTATGGATCATTTTTGCTCACTGTTTATTCAGCTTAGGCTCACAGGGCTGGAACCTGTGCCCTAGCTGTCATAGGGCAAGAGGCGTGGTCCACCTGCACAGGTGAGCAGTCCATCACAGGGCCAACAGAGAGAGACAGAGAAGCACTCTCTCACATCCACACCTACAGCCAATTTAGAAGCACCAATGAACCTAAGCAGCATTTCATTGGACTGTGGGAGAACATCCAACCTCCACAGAAAGGCCAACAAGCTTCAAACTACATCCTTCTTGCTTTAAGGCACTAGTGCTAACCACTTTCCCCCATTTCAGCCGAAATCCTGCATCTTCCTGTTTCTGACTCCAGGCCAGCTACACTAACACATTTTCATCAGACACTGCCACCTAGTGGAGGAAGTCTTAGTTCCATTTGAAGCTTCAGATTACAGTTAGTTCCTTTACAAAGAGGTGGAGGTGGTGGGGCCACAGCACCATCATCACTACCAGCCCTTTGCTAGAATCACAAAGCTCTTCATTGAAATCAATGATATCAAAGCTGGAATAAATTGAGTCCAAGTCTTCTGCTGATTCAGCATCACATTCATCGTTCGTCCTTGTTCTGCATCCCCACCATGGACTTTATTCCTTTCCAAGCCAGCCTTGACTGTCCTTTATTCAGCTCATCCTCTGCTTTACTTTTACACCTGATTTTAGCTGCTTTATCTCTCTTTCAACAAGTTTCTGTCCCTTAATCTTTTTCTTCTCTCCCTCATAACAAGACAGCTTCTTCTGCCTGAGAACATGTTGGAGTGATTTACTAATCCAGGGCTGCTTATTGGGGAAAATACTTCCTGTTTTCAAAGTAATCCCCATTTTTCCCAGAAAGAAATGTAAGTAGAAATCGATGATCTAAGTGAGAACATGAGCCTTTAAAAAGTCCCAGTGGGTGCAGACAAAGCAGTCCCTCAATCCCAGTATAGAGTCTTTGTTCCAAACAAAGACTCTATACTGTGTGCTCAGTTTGAGCTCTCTTCAGTCCTGTGACCTGACAGACCCAGAGGGGCCATCACATCACATTTAGAAGCTCCCCTAATGGAGCCACAACACATGTCCAATACTTAGTCTGTCTTGTTGGACCAACTGGAAAAAATGATTCAAGGACTTAGTCACAGAACAGAGATTCAAATCTCCAAAATCCAACTGGCTGCATCAGGACATATAGTCTGAAACTCTGCACAGTTTCCTGTTTGAAGCTGCTTCCTGTTGGCTTCAGCTGTTTGGAGTTTCCATTTTCTAAACTTCTACATTCTGAACCTTCTTCAGCTCTGAACAGATGATGAAACACTGAATGATTTCAATCTCACACTTTGTCTAATAAACTTACATCTTTCATTCTTTATACAGATTGTGGAGCTGTGGTTTGTCAAAGATCAGCTGTGATTATCTGGCAGCAGCACTGAAGTCCAACCCCTCCCATCTGAGAGAGCTGGACCTGTGGGGAAACAATCTTAGGGATCCAGATGTGAAGCAGCTGTCTAATCTTTCGCAGAGTCCAGACTACAGACTGGAGACTCTGAGGTCAGTAGAGTGATGGAGTGAGTGGGTGGTGCTGTCAGCAGTATTGTACTAAACACAGTCAGTATGAAACAAAGATCCAGTGTTTCCTGTAAAGCTGCAGCTTCTCAGTGAAGCTGTGAGAGGAGAATGGTGACAGGCTTCAGGATTGGACACAAACACTTCCTGTTTCTGACCTTTATGGTCACCATAGTAATGGCTGACACGCTCTGATCAAACACTGTCAACAGCCAATCAGCTCTCTGAACAAAGCAGCACGCAGACCAATGACTGCATTCATTTCCAAGTTTAAAGCAGTGAAGAACACAGTCTGTAGGTGAGGAAGAATTTAGTGAGAGCAGATGTTTGGATGGAATTCCTCCAGTTAACAGCTGGAACCGTCCGTCTGGATTGTTGGGCTTGTTGTTGGGGTTCCTACAGAGCTCAGAGTGGACACACCAAGGTTCTTCTAATGAATGAAAGTCCAAACTCAAACTAGGAGTGAAAAACATTTTCATTAACTTCAATAAAAATCCAAAGATTAGAAAAAGTGAAGCAACAATGAGTCCTAGTACAGTCCCAGCACTGAAGTCCCTGCTGCTCTTTATACTGGATGTGCTGCATCACTGACTGACAGCTGATGAAGAGTCTCTGGAAACACTCGTTTATCTCCTCTGCTCTTCCTTCTTCTCTCTGCAGGTGGAAGGACTGATGATTGTAAACAGGACGGGGTGTGTGCTGAGAGAGGAGGAGCTGTGTCCTGATGATCCAGAGAGGTTGAAGCAGCAGCAGCTTGTGTGTAGAGACGCTCTGACTGGGCCATGTTACTGGGAGGTGGAGAGGAGAGCTTCATCCAGCAGTGACTGACAGAGGAATGAGAAGAAGTGCAGATGACTGTCAGTGCTGCAGAGTGAACTGCTCTGAGAACAGCTCCACTGTCAGACACAATGTAGAGTCCAGCATCATCCCTGTGTGTCCCTCTGGATCTGACAGAGGATCATCAGTGTATCTGGACTGCTCTGCTGCTGCTCTGTCCTTCTACAGTCTCTGCACAGTCTCTGTCTGACTCTGGCTTCAGACCCTCCTGGATCAAACTCACCTGGAAAGACTTTCAAACATCACTCAATAGATTTGAATACAGAATATATTTGATATATACTGTAGATGTACTGTAGAGTTGCAGTTTGTCACTTGTAAATACAGTCTGTGAGCAGCTATGAGCTGAAAGATCTTTCTAGAAACACGAAATGTTTTCACTCCTCTGTTGCTTTTTCATATATTTCCACAACATTAATATTGATCCCACCTGTCTCACCTGTTTCATGCTTTTATACATAATAACAGGACACGTGTGATCTGAGCACTGCTGTGGTTGCTGTGCTGCACGTCTTCATTTAGATAACAGAGACATCTACGGTGGCCCCTAGAGACAAAGCACTCCAAACTCCAAAACACTTGCAAACTCCAAAACACATGCAAACTCTAAAACACATGCAAACTCCAAAACACATGCAAACTCCAAAACACTTGCAAACTCCAAAACACATGCAAATTCCAAAACACAACGGAAGTGCTCTAGGACGCTAGGGGCAGTGTTGAGCTCGATTTGCAAAATAAACGGCAAGTTTGTCTGTGTGGGACGGTCTAGTCTCCGTCCGCTTCCCAGGTTGCCTAGCAACCATGATACTAACCACTGGAAACGTGTCATACAACTTTGTTTGACAGAAGGAAAAAATATTTTGTTCATTTGTTTGTTTGTTTCTACAAGAGCTTTGTGTGATTTGATAAGTATCTTGGGCTGAGACCACAGGACAGTAAAACATGATTTTTGGGCTTCATTTCTGTACTGAACAGTCATTTAAGATTAGTTAGTAAATAACAATTAGCTAATGTTGTTAATGAGACTAAAGTCATATCACTTTGGTAATGTAAATATAATATGGCCAATATTATAGTTATTATATTAATCATTATTAGCTATTACAGCAGTGAACATGAACTCTGTGTCAAATACTGAGCCTCAGTACAGATTCAAGTTGCAGTTATTTATATGTCTTATCACCTTAAATCTTCACTCAAAGACAAGTATCTTTGACAGTGCATATATAGGTGTATCATATATAAGAGAGAAATGTTGTTCCTTCAGTATGTTGGCATTACTAAATTTGGCTCATTGTTTACATACATGTGTAAAAAAAAAATTGTATGAGCTGTGATAACTGTTTCTGATAGAATGAAGAGTAGACTGATATATTGAATATTCCTTTATTGGGTGAGAAAATCAGACCATGTCATAACTGCTTTAAGTCATACAGAATAGATATCAGAGCCTTAAACAGGCTGACTTCTGCTAAATGGGTCAAACTGGGCAGAAAGTCTACAAACACATAACATCCTTATAGAATATGATGTAACACTATAGATCAACTTACCTCAGAATATATACAGCATATAAACAATTACAGCAATATGATGCAACAAACACAGCAGTGCTACTAATCCAAAATACTCAAAGCTTCATAGAACTGAAACAAACATTTATTTTTAGGTCCATTCTGCTGCTGATACATACTTTAGGTTTCTGGATATTAAACTTGTTGCTGCCTTTCATAGTGTGTAACTTGAAGGCCCTGAGTACTTTCTCCCACACTGAATACACTGAATGATCAAATTATTTGAACATTACCTAATAAGACTGATTCAGAAAAGACAATTAGTTATATTAAACTTTCCTAGCAGTCCTTCACAAACAGGGAACAGTCTGTCTATTCTCTCCATCTGTCAGCTGCTGCTGGCTCTTCCTCCTCCTCTTCCTCACACACTGCTGAGTTTGTCCTGGTGGATCATCAGGGGTGCAAAGCCTCACAGATGATGTGCAGCAGTGGGTCCCTCAGTCTGTCCTCACTCTGGACACTTGCAGTTGTCACACATGGAAATCAAATGTGTGATAAGCTGCAGGATTCAAACACAAGTGTAACTTATAAATACATGTTCATACTTTTATTCCACAATCAGAGAGAAAGAAACAGAGAGAGAGTGCAGGACAGACAGACAGGTGACAGTCTCAGCTGTACACACTGCTACAAAACAGCATAAAAGAAGGAGGATTTAGTGTTCATGTTATTACGAAACAAGAAGAGTTCCCAGATGGTACAGTGGACACATGTGTGACTCCTGTGATTAAAGCATCTTTCTTTCAGCTTAACGAGTGAACCGTCAGCTCGTTCAAACGCACGTTAAAGTCCGTTTGGCTCGACACCACCGAACAGAGGCAGCAATATAACACAGCTAACATTAACAGTGCAGTGAATCCTGCTTGTGCTGTGATATTCAGGACTGCAAACCGAGCAGCATGACTGACTTTCAGCTTGTTGTGTTTGTGGATATATGACTGACTTTAATTATCCATAAAATCATCACATTCTCTGTAAGATTAAAGTCAACTATTGAACGGCGTATATTTTGAAGTAAAGGCTTTAAAACCAAGTTAGTACAAACATCGCTAATGTCACATAACTTTCCCGACATGTGGCCAACAATGTTTTAATGTTCTTCATTATAAAAACATTTGCGCATAAATAAGTGACATAATATTCAGTACTTACTTCTGAAAGTTTACTCTTCGGCGGCTCCGCTTCCGCCGTTTTTTTTCGGAAAATTATCCACACCGCCGCGGCGCTATGAAATCTGGGATATGTTGGGGCATGAAGGCTACACCGACCCATCCTTAAAATTCAGGGAAATTAAGGACGCATTTGAGGGCCGCATTTTGAGCAGCCTTTGAATTGGGACAGCCTTCGTCGTGTCGCTGTGACGTAATCGGCCTTAAAATGCGGCCTTTAAGGCTGCAGACCCCAAATCCGGTCATTGGTACTTCCTGGCTTGTGTAGTTACTAGGTAACAAAAGCTCAACACTGCCCCTAGCGTCCTGGAGCACTTCCGTTGTGTTTTGGAATTTGCATGTGCTTTGTAGTGATGGGATTTCCGGCTCTTTTTATAGATCCGGCTCTTTCGGCTCGGCTCACTAAAAAGAGCCGGCTCTTTCGGCTCCGAACCGGCTCTTCAGGTTGTTTTGTTGCTTTAATTATTTAATCATTAACAATAATATAAAATTATGCAGAAAAGGAATTACTAATGTAAAAAAAGTGGTTTTATTTATATATGTTTATATATGGCCCCTAGAGACAAAGCACGTACAAACTCTAAAGCATATACAAACTCCAAAAAAGCACGCACAAACTCCAAAACACATTTCTAGCGTTTACTGAACTTCCAAAACAGAGCTACCCAGATCACTTAAATTACACAATTGAAAGCATGTGCGTATTGTTTGTGTATTTATAGACAAGCACTCATATTTATTCAAATAATTTAAAAAAAAAAAGTTCATTTACCTGTTAGTACCACACACCAAATCTGGTTGTTGATACTTCCTGGCTTGTGTAGCCACTAGGTAACAAAAGCTCAACACTGCGCCCTGCATCCTGGAGCACTTCTGTTGTCTTTTGTACGTGCTTCTGAGTTTTTACGTGTTTTGGAGTTTTTACGCATTTTAGAGTTTGTACACGCTTAGGAGTTTGTACGTGTTTTGGAGTTTGTACGTGCTTTGTTTCTAAGGGCCACCATAAGTATACTTTATTTATTCACTCCACATAAAATGTAATAAATAAATCATATAATACAAAAAACAACTATTTACATTTTAAACTTTTAACTATTTAAATTTTCAGCTTTTTCCTTTTAAACAAATTTAACGTGAAACAACACAAAACACTGCAAACCACAACACAATTAAATATAAATTAAAATATTAAAACAAAAAGAAGATGCACATTCTCTGTCATATGGGCCTGCATGATTTCTGAATCCTTTATAATCTGCAACTGAAAATAGTGGATGATTACTATACCTTTCTAATGTGACGTTGTTGTCCCTCGCTCTCTTTCTCTCTGGCTCTGTTCCTGAGCTACTGCAAGTGTAACTAACGCCCCTCCCCCCTCTGCCCAGCGCAAAGTACAGGCGCGCATGCGGAGTTTAGCGGAAAAAAGGGCGAGAGAGAGGGTGAGAGAAAGAAAAAAAAAACCCTCACGGCTCCCAATAAGGAGCCGGCTCGCGTCGTTCACTTCAAAGAGTCGGCTCTAAGAGCCATTTCGTTCGCGAACGACCCATCACTAGTGCTTTGGGGTTTGCAAGTGTTTTGGAGTTTGTACGTGCTTTGTCTCTAGGGGCCACCGTAGACATCTAGTGGTTCAGAGGGAGAACTGCAGGAGGTGGAGCTGTGTTTTATCATGGAAAACTTTTTATCTTTTAGGCGCAGATACAAATATGACAAGTATCAGTGTAAGATACAAAAGGTCACATCAGTTAGCAGAGGGAACAGTGATCACACAGCAATGTAAGAATAGAAACATAACAGTGAATCTGGACATGTATACAGAGCAAACAAACAGATGTAACACTACATTAAAGCCACAAATGGGAAAAAAACAAAGCCAAAGGAAAATATATTTGATCTCAGGAATCCAAATCAGATGCTTTAGAGCAGGGGTCGGCAACCCTGGGCACATGTGTCACAACTGGCACGTGACGGGTTAACTGATGGCACGACCATAGCTGGACTGGCCATCGGGCATACTGATGGTGATTTTTCGTTTTAATGGGCCGAAGATGTTTTTTTGTGATTTTTTTTTTTTGTAACGGTATAAACGATGGAAGGTGGTGGATTGGCCGGATACCATATTGGGTATCCACACTAACCGGAAACACGTGACCTCCACAGTAGGCAGAGATACGTTCCTGCATGGATCATGGACTTTTTTTTCTTAAAGAACTTTATTTAACAAACAATGAGTATACAAAATACAAACAGATGAAGTATACAAGAGAACAGAACATGAACACACAAAACCAAAGGTAAAAAGAAAAAAGTAATAATTATATGAATATACGCAAAAATTCACATATATTGTTTTGAGAGCCTTTTTGTTGGTGGAGTCTGATATTGATTGAATGTACATTTCCACATCTTTAAAAAATGACAGAAATATGGTGTTTTATTAGTAAAATTACATTTATGGATACAAAATTTAGCTAAAATTATTAACAAATTTATTGTTAAAAAACATTTATCATTCTTCTTGGGGAACTTAACGAAACAGAGTAAAACATTTTCCCATCGTAACGAAAACTCCCTTAAAATATGGACAATAACAAAACTGTTAAAATTCCTTCCAGAATCTCTGTGTAAAAGAACAGTACCAAAAAAGATGTTTCACAGTTTCTGGATGATCCCCACAGAAAGTACAATTAGTATTTATGTCTCTTTTAAATTTTACCATGTAGTGACTGGCTGGATAACATTTATTTAGAATATTAAATGAGACTTCCTTCACCTTATTTACAATCAAATATTTATGGGGGATCATCCAGACTGTCTTCCACTTGATATCTGGAACATATCGGTTCCAGTAAGATATTATATATGGGAGAGAGACGATATCTTCTTGGAATAAACTACGTATTCACTTATTGCTGTTAGCAAGTTCCTGTGAAAAGCTGATTTTTCCTACTGCTGACTCAGCTGGATCAGGGAGAGTGACTCAGGTAGATCTTAAGCTGTCAGTGTTTTTATATAACATTAAAGTCCCTAAGGGTATGGCACCAAGCACCATTGAGAATTCCTGAACACTGACTGGAAAATTATATCGTGCAATAAAGTCATTGTAAGTAAGTAGTTGTCCCTCTTTATTAACCAGCTGAGCCACCAATAGGATCCCATTTTGGACCCAAGTTTCCAGGAAAAGTGATTTATTTTTAAATAAAATATCTCTGTTGTTCCAGATGAGGTATTTCTGTGGTGAGAAGTTGTGTTTATAAATGAGGGTCCACGCTAAGAGGACTTGCTTATGGAAGGATGAAAGTTTTACATGGAGATTCTCAACATTGTAATTACAATTTAAAATTAAATTAAAGCCATGCATGGATCATCGACTGTGGAAACCTTGCAAGTGGATCGTAAAGGTTGTTACAGAGTCTTTCGTGTCTAAATTTGCCGTTAATAATTATATAATTGTAGGAATCATCTAGTTTGCTTACACTGATGTTGGCAATTTGTTAGCGGTACAACAACGGTCAGACCCCCGAGGTATCTAAACTTTAGTAAGAATGTGCACTTTTGACACCTCTGGTTAGCATTTAGTGGTCAGTTTCAAACGTATTTTATTTTTGCTTGTTATTAACAAATTCACTTCACTACTTTTCATGATCTGTAACATCAACGCACATTGTTCCATTTACTGCATATTGCACTTTATTCATGTGTCTCATTCCACCTGCAAAAACCTTGTAAAGGTCATCACAGAGAGTTTTATATATGTATAAATACTAATATTCTCTATTCCATTCAGTTTTATTGCCCAGATGTTAGTTAGCATTTGTTCAATTGTCTTTTATATGTCAATAGATACGTATGTCACAAATAGGTTTCTTGTAAATTATGTTTTTGTAAAGAATTTTCTCCCAAATCTCTTACATGCTAACTGTAACGTGTTATTTCTGCAAAAACCTGAACTTAATTGTGTATATGGTGTTTATCTGTTTTTCTCTCTGTTTTAGATGCAAATATCAATTTGGAGTTCTGCCTCCGAGCCAGAATTGCAGGAATGCACCACGTGTTGGCTGTTTCACTGCCCTCTGTGCCCCACTTTCAGCCATACTGTCAGGGCAAAGATTGAGCAGCATATAAATGGACACATTCAAAATGCTTTGCCTTTCAAAGGTATGTTGGTATTAAATATACCTCATAGTTAAAGTTATAAATATGCCCTTCTTTTCAGCACCTCTGCAGTCTCTTTGTTGACTTAAATGTTGCTTTTCACATTGTACAGTTCAGTTCATTCATCAGCAAGAGAAAAAAGTGTTTTCATTAAATAATTTTTCCTGTTCACCACATTTCCTGACAGCTCTTATGATCCACGCCATTTTGCTTCCATTATTGAGGATGGCCTGGATATTTTTGTTAATATGTACAATCTGATTGTTAGATAAACTGACTGCATTCTATACAACTACATTTAAATTACATGTTGTTGTTTTTTCTTTTTTTTCTCTCTTACAGACAAAATGATATGCCGGTGCACTTTCACTGCCCTGTCTGGAACATGACAGTCATACAGCGTGGGGATATGGCAAGTCAATTATTGTCATGTCAGCATGCAGGACTGCTCCCCACTGAACTCTCTGTGGAGCCCCATCTCCCTCTCCATGTCTTGTCTCCAGCATCTAAACCATTTTCTGAATCTTGGGTAGAACATTCATGTGCTCTACCCTCTGTGCTAAATGAAACTGTGGCTTGTGAAAAGTCCATGAAAATGAAATGTCCTCACTGTGGTCTTAGTCTTCTTACAAAAAAACTTCAAGGCTCACATGATGAGGAGACATTCAAACAGGTCAATAGATGTTTGCCTGGCCTGTCATCTGTAGTGTTTTTGTGTAGAGGGACTTCTTCCTCTTTGTTTTTCAGTTTGCAGAGGACATGGAGCTCTTTTTAAAAGCATGTGCTGATGAGCAGGGACTACGGGTCAATGCCATGTTTGACATTTAATGGACAGATGAAGGCACTGGCTGTTTGTTTGTGTTTTTTATGTGTTGTTTTTTTTTCAGTGTACAGAATTCCAGTTAAACTTATTATAAAATGTTGTTCACTTGTTTCCATACTTATAGTAAAAAAAGTGTAAATGTAACAGCATTGTTTGTACTTGTAACTTCAGAGTAAAAAGCTTATTGTTGATATTAACATTAATGTATTATCCTGTAATCAATAATATTTTTATACATTTTACACATTAACCCTCTGATCTCTATCCTGGCCATTTGGGGCCACTTCACTTCTTCTTCTTCTTGTTTGACTGCTACACTGCAGTGGACCAAAAGAATGACGCAGGTTTGATCTTAAGGATCTAATAGTTGTGTGTGTTTGTGCGTGACATTGCAACACAAACATGTATTTGCAAGATAGACTGGAATAAATTATGATGCATCAAATATTACACAGGCTGCAGTGAATTTTTGTTGATACAGGTTATTGAGCTTTGAGTTTCCCAGTCAAACTTAGCTTTGACACACATGCTAACACTTTTACTCTTGTACATTTCATAAGAAGACACCATAGCCAAAATATTAACTCTCAAAAAAAATTCAAAGCTGCAGCTGCAGCACACAGAGCAACAAACACTGTTAGTAAATGTGTCCTGGAGTTTCTGCAGGTGCAGAAAGTGCTGCTGCTGTAAGTAAGACTAACAGCTTCCAGATCACTTATATTTTTGGAAAGATGGCAAGAAGGGCATCACTGCTCATCTCTACAATCTCCCAGATATTGGAATACAAGCCCCTGCCCCATGAAAACCACTTCACAGTAGTAGGAGTCCACTAAAACCTACAAATGAAGAGTGATCCTGGAAGAAATAGGGCGCACACTAGTGACCTCAACAATTGCAAGACAGCCTTGTCCCCGATGCTTATATGAAAAAAAATACGAAGATTTATGAAACCATTAGGACCTTATTACTGTTTTATCTGAAAAGCTACTGGTAATATATAACCTAACTGGGATTTAAAGTGTAAAAAACAGAATGTAGATAAAATTTTGGTTTTGATGAAAAGGACTGGAGCTAATTTAAAGTGTCGGTTTAAAGTCGGTAAAAGTAGATAAATGTTTTAATAAATATACATACACGAACATTTTCACACTTCTTTTGTTTAAACACTCTTAAAGTTCAAACCTTCATAGAAACATAAGTGCATTATAAAATGAAACCGTGCAAAACGTTTTGTCGGCATTGTTGTGTTTGTCGGGAAGAAAACGTACAAACATACAGTGCAGAACTTCAGGGTTACACTGCTAGCGATCCAAGATTTATATAAATTCGACAAACTAATCTCATTATGTACTGTACGGCAGCAGTCTCCAACCTTTTTTGCACCACGGTCCAATTTAATGTCAGAAAATATTTTCATGGACCGCGACACCTTAAAGGCCTTTCAGCCTTTAAGGTGTCGCGGATAAATACAACAAAATAAAATGATACAGACAAAGACAAAAACGGTGGTATTTTGTAAATATAATAATAAACGCAAATTCACTGTGTGATTGTGTAACTTTATTAGCAGGGTCCTCCTGAAATGCACCAACAACATTGAGAGTAACATCCTCCTCTCTGCTTCTTGATGCTCTCTGGTCCCTATGGTAACGCGTAAATAGTTCTTTCAAAATAAGACACACGACTACAACACGGGAAAAAAGACCCAGGGAACCCAACTTCCCAGGGAACCACCCGGGCCCGGGTGTTGGGGACCGCTGCCATGCAGAAGACACGGCACTGGATTGATTAACAATGGTCTACAGCAATCAGAACGCACAAAACAATTTGCTGTTACAAATTTGCTCTACAGAGCATTTAATAATAAGAAGGATTATTAATAAACATCTTTCTCTCTGCTTTTGGTGCAGTGAAACAATAACTCCTGTCTCCAGAGGTCCACAGGTCCACTGGCACCTGGTCCTAACTTCACCCATGTCTGCACCCTCAGACATCCCACTGTGGAGGCATCCTCGCCTGGACCAGTGGCTGCCTTTGTGAGACAGACTTTATGGTCACAAACAGCCCTAATCTGAGAATGAAGGCTCCTTTACATAGAAAGCAGTATGTGGTGTGATGACCGCTGCATTAGCTCAAAATATGTGATGCACTGGCTGCTGCACTCTACCTGTACTGGATCAGTTTTTGTACCCAGTCCCAGTCTTTACATTTAATATGCACCCACTCCCTGACAGCATGAATGTCACAGTGTGTTGAACCTTGACTGTGGCACATGTCAATGCTCCCTGGACATCGTGCTTAATAAAGGAGATTAAATGTGATGTGATTATGAGTTTTGCTCTTTTGAAGTTGAAACATTTATGTGTCAAAATGTTGGACTGTTCCTTTATCAGTGTGTAACAGTGTGTGTATGAGAGCCATGTAATGTCCATGTGTGCATGCTGACTGTGCTGCTCTGACCCCCCTCCTCCTTTCAGGGTGGAGCCTGCTGGAGTCCGATGGTTGAGACCAGGTCTGAGGAAGTGTAAGTGTGTTTTTAATGGGCTTCATGAAAACAAAGCAGCACACATTCAACCATCTTCATCATGTCAGGAGTCATCATCAAAGTGTCAATGAACAGATGATGGATCAATAACTGCAGCTGGATTGTGTTTGTTCTCTCCATCAGATTCCTGTCAACTCACAATCGACACAAACACAGTGAACACAAAGCTCCAACTGTCAGACAAAAACAGGAAGTTGACACATGTGGAGGAGGTTCAGTCATATCCTGATCATCCAGACAGATTTGACTGGTATCCTCAGCTGCTGTGTAGAGATGGTCTGACTGGTCGCTGTTACTGGGAGGTCGAGTGGACGAGGAGGGCTTGGATATCAGTGAGTTACAGAGGAATCAAAAGGAAAAGTAGGAGTGATGAGTGTGTGTTTGGTAGAAATGATCAGTCCTGGAGTCTTTTCTGCTCTGATCATTATTCCTCTGTGTGGCACAATAACAGAGAAACACTCATCTCCTCCTCCTCCTCCTCCTCCTCCTCCTCTTCCTCCTCTGTCTCTAACAGAGCAGCAGTGTATGTGGACTGTCCTGCTGGCACTCTGTCCTTCTACAGAGTCTCCTCTGACTCTTTGATCCACCTCCACACCTTCCACACCACATTCACTGAACCTCTTTATCCTGGGTTTGGGTTCCAGGATCTATCTGATCATTTGATGAACACTCTTTTGCAGAAGACTGTAAGATTTTTGGGGAGCTCTGAGTTAGTGACTGTGTGTAGTTAGTCTTACCTGTTAGAGAAACAGTTCAGTCTGTACATGTCTGTGTCTTTCACTCTGAAACACATGATGAGATTCATGGATTCAGTCAGTTGATGTTTTAAACTAAATGTTTCACAAATTAATATTCAACACAAGTTTGGTGAGCAGCAGGGCTCATCCTGCTTTCTGTTTTTGTGCATTATAATGATGAAATAACTTTGTCATGTCTGTGGTGGCCTTTGGAGAATTAAACCATCCTTTAGAAACTAGATATAAATGTCATATTTTCCAACATTGATATTTTTCTGTGTTTCAGACGACAATGAAAAGATAAAGATAAAGATAAAGAACAATCTGTAAATGATTATTCAAATGATTATTAAAGCCACAAGAGAAGCTTCCTGTTATTTGTACCACTCACCTGGTCATGTGATCCAGCTGTGCAGCCAATCATAGCTGACATCACTTTCTACTTTGATGTTTCCATGGTGAATGGACTGATTCTTGTTTAACACGTTCATACTCTGATGGATGCATCGGAGAGGGTTAGTGTCTTGCTCAAGGACACTTTGTGTGCCAGCTGGAGCAGTCAGGGATTGAACCACCAACCTTCTGATCATTAGATGCCTTGCTCTATCTCCTGAGCTACAGCCATCATCAAAGCTCTTTCTTAAATCCTCTCTGAGAGGAGCTCAAACACGAGGAAGAGACGAAAGTGAGTGAAGAGAGTGGACTCATTGTTAAAATGAAAAAAAGCCAGCTTTGAATTTTAAGACAAGTGAGGTAACAGAAATACTATATATGGCAGTGGTCACCATGGCAACATCAATGCCGTTTGCTACGTATTGTATTGATTCTGATCTGTGAGCCTCATATCAGGATATGCTGTTGTTTGTATTTGTTTTCATTGTTACCATTTTTGTGTCTTTTTTTAACAAACTACTTTTATCTTGCCATCGTTTGTCAGAGAGTCAAACTAAATTTGGTTCATCTTTCTACAATAAAAACATATCTTCATCTTAATTATTGTATGTGCAGAGTTGTAGTTACTCACAGTGACCACTGGAGGCATGTGATCCTGATACACTGTAACATACAGTGGGGCAAAAAAGTATTTAGTCAGCCACCGATTGTGCAAGTTCCCCCACTTAAAATGATGACAGAGGTCAGTAATTTGCACCAGAGGTACCCTTCAACTGTGAGAGACAGAATGTGAAAAAAAAAAAAAATCCATGAATTCACATGGTAGGATTTGTAAAGAATTTATTCGTAAATCGGGGGGAAAATAAGTACATAAGTACAGAACATACATGAGTTGGGACAGACATACAGTTTGGGTAAACTTGCATCACTGTTAAAAGATGACACATCATTATCAGAGGAGGACATCAACAAAGTCTGCGAGTCTGTCAAAAGCTATGATTTTTTTTCTGCATGTCATACCGGGCCATTGAGGACAGTGCACTCCAGAGCTCAGACCTTTAAAAAAGCCTTCAACTATGTGGAACCAAAGAAAATATTTTTAGGGAGAGATGAAAACAGAAAAGATAGGTTTGCCTATTATGTGCCTTTAAGAGAGACTTTGAGATGTCTGCTAGAGTCTGATCTGTGGCAGAAATCAGAAGAGCCCTCTACTGAGCCTCCTGCTGATGTTCTGTGTGACATAAGTGATAGTAAGCTGTTTAAATCAAATGATTTTTTTGGTCAAAACCCATCATGTCTCAAGCTAGTACTCTACCAGGATGCCTTTGAAGTCGTTAACCCTTTAGGCTCTGCAAGGACAAAACACAAGGTATTAGCTGTATATGCATCAGTGGCAAACTTGCCACTTCATGTACGCTCAGACACAGATCACATGTCTCTTGTCTTACTGTGCAGGGAGAAAGATTTTAAAGAGTTTGGTCATGCTAATGTGTTCTCTGAATTACTGGCAGACTTGAAAGAATTGGAGGACAGTGGGATTGTTGCATCAGATGAAACTAGAGTCAAAGGAACTTTGTTTTGCATTGCTGGTGATAATCTGGGTTCTCACTGTATTGGTGGCTTCACTGAAAACTTTAGTTCTTCAAAGCACTTCTGCAGGTACTGCCTGATAACGAAATCTGAATTTCAGGGTGCTGACCCAAATCTGTGTGGACCAGAACGTACCAAAGAGAACTACAACTCTGCTGTTGATCGCCTCCAGATTGACAATACACCAGACGTCGAAGGAGTGAAGTTCAGGTCAGTGTTCAATTCACTGAAATACTTCAACGTTTGTATGCCAGGCTTGCCACCATGTCTAGGTCATGATATCTTTGAGGGAGTTTTGGCTTATGATGTGGCACTGTCTCTAAATCTTATTTTGTCTTTATTATGATTAAAAAGGTTTGTTTTGTTCCTGCCCTGTTCAGACACTGAATTTGAGCAGAAACCATAAGGATACTCAAAGGACCTGTGACTCTCAGGAAATGGTGAGATTTCAGGTCATAATCTTTTTTTCTTTTCTTTTTTTCCATTAAATTCATTTTCCTTTTTCCCTTTACAATATTGCTGTTTTGTTTTTGTAAACAGCATCAAATGAGAGGGACAGATGAAACAGTTTCAAGACAATGGCAGGAAAAACATGCTGAAGATTGAAACAAACCTTAGCTGGAAATATTTGGTATGTGTTTTACCGTAAATCAAATTGTTGAAAAACATTCAGCTACACTGCAACACAGGGAAACTTGATTTGCACTTATTTTGTTACTTTCATTTCTTGTCTCATTATTTTTGTCAGTTATTATTGTTTATGGTGTATGCCCTTCTTGTTTTCTTTCTGAATGCAGAAGGTATCTAGCCAGTCCACAATGAAAGCTTCGTTGCACCCCATGAGTCTTCTGGCAGAAATGATGGCGCCTGTATTCTTTGGTTTCCCTAAACATCACACCCTGCCTGTTTATACGAGGCTCTTCAATTAAGTCTGCACCCAAAGATTCAATAAGAGGTAAGCAGTGGTATTATTCAAGTTTTGCTAAAGAAAGATGGACAGGAGACACTAATCTTAATCAGCCGAGCTCAGGTTCATGTCCAGGTGAGCAGTTTCATACGCTATAAAATGTAGATTGAATGATAGGTCTCATCACCATGCATTCAGCCATTAACTTCAAGTTCTAAGATAAATCAATAGGAAACTTAAATACGTTTTCCAACAAATTATGATTGTGATTAGGGCTGCGTTGTCTATGTATCACTTTTATATAAGTAGATTTAAAGGATAACTATTGCCAAAACGCAACCTGGGCTGTTTTTTTTTTTTTTACTGTATCGATTTTGATGCGCTCAAATTTATGCCCCGGCCCCCTAGTATTCCCATTCACTGGCTATTGACCACAAAACAAAATCACGGTCAATCTCAAAAACGGCTCGTTTGTCGTAATTATGCTTTTAGATATATGTTTGTCTCGTTTACAGTAAAAAAAAAAAACAGCCCAGGTTGCATTTTGACAATAGCTATCCTTTAAGAACTATATATTTTACACTTAAGAAATCATTTATCATTAGATCTGTTTTTGGCAGCACGTTTTGTTCATTTCTGTGCATTTTGCTCAAGCACTGATCAAATTTTGTCCATTTTTTGCTGCAGAGGGGATCCTGCCAGTCCAAAGTGAACTCCTGATGGACATTGAAGTACTCCTGCAGAGCTTGTATCTTCGACACCATGCGCATTAGAAACTCCACTGAGTCCTTTCCTTCACCAAGGCAGGACCCAGTGACTCATTACTGTTGATAGGTCAGGGGCAGGTAATATTTTGTTTCACGTTTATTCATTCCTCCATGGATTACCAGCCATATATATGGACACATGCTGTATTCTCAAGATCTATGCTGCTTTGTAGGAATAGAGAAAATGATATGTTTAGTCTGTTTTCAAATGGTATGTCAAATTTTCTCATTGTTTATCAGTAATATTCACTACCTTGGTTATATATGAGCATCTTTAGATTTTTCTATATTTAGCGGTTGCAAATGTAAAATGTACGGTAAACCATTTATGTTCCTCATATTGTACTGTATTTTTAGCGGTAAAATACCGGCAGCTGTGGTTGCCAGGAATTTACCGTAAAATGTATCTGATCAAAATAAAATGCTGTAATTTGTTATACAATTTCACTGTGGTTTTTACTGTCAAAGGTTTTAATAAGGTTTAACATATTTCTGTTATTTTTACAGTTATTTACAATAATAGGGTCTATCCTATTACTGTTAAATTAACAACAAATTAATGTAAATATTATTATATTATAACTTTTTTTTTTACTGCAAATATCCGTAAAAAGCTATGGAAAGTTGCATTTTTTACATTAAATTGCTGTATAATTGACAAATATATTAGTTTTTTTCTATCATGATTTTGGTAAAATAATACGTTGTCTACCTTAAAATTTAGGGTTACAAAACCAGTATACCGTATTGTCTTTTACAGATTCCACATTTTTTTTCACGGTATATTCCTGGCAACCACAGCTGCCGGTATTTTACCGTAAATTTGACAGTTTTTTTTTTTTACAGTGTGAGGTGACCCACTGAAATTCGGGATTCTCCCGGAAAAATTGGCATGTATGGTTGTGGCAACATCAATAACCTTGTCAAACACCTCAGAGTAAATCATATCACAGAATATGACGAGCGTATGTTGAGGCGAACTGAAAAGGAGGACAGGGACAGGTGCTGCTGGGGCGAGACAGACGTCTCTCAGGGAGTCCTTTAGTGTTGCAGGCAGGCAAGGTGTTCAACTAGCACAACTTCATTTTTTTTTTTATTTCTATATGATGAACTCTACATTATTAAGTGATAAGAACAAGTAATCTGATGTCCTGTAATCATTATGATGCTATAATTTGAGATACAATAAATAAAATAAGTTTTTGTACAAATTATCGGTATCGGATCAGTATCATCGATACCACCCTGAATATTACTTGGTATCGGATATATCGGTATATCGGATCGGAAAGGAAATCAGTGGTATCGCACATCACTAATGAAGGGTATGGCAGCCCCTAATAACGGTAGCAAAAATCCTCCAGATTGGTTGATGGATTTTCTCTTTTTCAAAATTTTGACCTTTTTGTCTGCAACCAGTCTGATTACTTTTCTTTTCTTTTTTAGTTGTCTGTACTGTTGATCAGTCAGCGGGATAACACCTTTCAAAACATTGAGCGATATCTCACACAGAGCATTAATAAAATCCATGCTTGCATTACAAATAATATTCCTTCGTACGCTGGGTGGGGATTTATACAACAACTCCAACAGTGCAATGTTTCTCTGCATCCGTGAATACGACATCCTTTTTACCGCTTTAGCCGTTTTTTGGGGATATAAACAACTTGACGATCCAACAACAAATTGGTTCTGAGTCTTAAATAGTCAGGCGTCTTAGGTTTATAGTCGATTAGAAGATACCCATATGGGTGGATGTGGCATCATTAAAAGCTTCTAAGAAGTATTTTGTATTAGCTGGAAACATCTGTCTACCTAAAACTGAAATTTGATATTTATCTCTAGGGTTGTTAAACAGAATTAAATAATTAGTGTTCAACAAAATTGTTGCATAAACAAATTCTGAACTAAACAAATGCAGCTCAAGTTCCTATGATGAACGTATTGTGTGAACACATTTTGAACTTCTATGCTGTTAGACGCAGTATTCATCACATCGTCGATCATGAGCAAGTTGTTCTTATCCGGAGGTAAAAGGACATCGTCACTCAGAGACTCCGGTATACCATTCACAAAGGAGATTTTTCTTATCTGAAGAAGTTGATTGTATAAAGGTTGCCAGCAGGAGTAGATGTAAACAATATTGTCAATTTTGGCTGAAATAATAGTGGATGCTTTTTCAATGATGCTTTTGACAAAGAAAGTCTTTCCACAATTACTCGGCCCGCTAATAACTAAACTAAAAGGGTGCTGGAGCCTCCCATCAAAGGCTTGATCCTGATCAGTATCCATAAGGGAGTGTTGTATAGTCAGGCAACACCCTTCTCTTGTTATAGACCACCTGAACTTTTTTTACAACTGTTTCATTCCTAAGATGAAACCTCTTCTTATTGTGTTTGATGGTGTCAGACTCTGCAACTAAATGCGCGTCCCTGTTGGCCACAAATGCCTTGACTAAGCCTTTCAATGATTCGTGGGTAACAGCTTTAGAATTAACATCACTGAGTGTTACACCTTTACACTTAACCTGAGTCTTGCCCTGTTTTGTGTAATAAGCATAGCATTTTGGACCTCCAGAGACAAACTCAGTAATGTGATCATCCTCTCCAGACCCGCCATCATTGAGCTCATCAGTCAGCTCACCGAGGTATGATCCTAAAGGGGGTACCCACTCCCCGAGATGAGAGGTGAAGATAACTGAATCTGTGTCACAGTAAAGACGTTCCTGCAGCTTGTCTAACAAGTCATACAGAGTGAGCCTCGCACAGGCCGTAGTCATAGCACCGACAAAGACATTCACATCCTTCACCCGCGACCCTCTACCATCAGCGTGATACCACTGAACCATTGCAACATCATCAGAGATGAAACAAAACTGGCGTACGTCATAATGGTCACTGAACATCAGCTGTGTGAATCTGGCAGGGTCTGTAATCAGCTCGCAAGATGGCATATTTGTTCGCATGCAGAATCACCCCCAGAGAGAGTTCAGAAGCAGTTTATTCCAACTTCTGATTGCTTTGTTTACACAAATCTTATCAGGGTCAAGTCTGATGCCTTCTCTCTCATAATAGTCTGGAACAAACTTCTGCTGCTCCTCAGCTGTTTTGACATTTTTCAGGTATCCAGATGCCTGCTGCTTGAATTTCAAAATGTTTTGACATACGGCTTAAACAGTGTGTCAGTCTTATTAGGGAAGTGCCAAACTTCAGTGATGCAGACAATCTGATACCCTTTTTCAATAGCCTTTTCAAGCTCAAAGGAAACCCAAGTACCTGACAGTTGCCTCTCACTCTCAGCATGCACACAATCACTGTGCTGGCGCTGCTCTTCAGCACACGTTCTGCAGAGAGGAAACATCAGCTTATTGTGGCACTTGTAGGGCAGAACAGGATGAAATAGACCCCACAGTGCACTTAACAAACCCGAAATAATTTTCAACACTGTCAAAATTATTGTATATGATCTGAGGGTGACCTATTGGATAATTTTTCGTGCACTGAACAGTGGGGTAAAGACTTGTAAAATCATAGTATCTGATCTTTTCATCTCCACCATCATCAACCTTGTGGTACAGTTTCATCGCATTAGTCCTCCCCCCAAACAACGCGTCTCTAGGGTCCAGAGGCTCAGGCTTTTTGTATTTGCGCATAAAGTCCTTGACTGACTGATCAGTCGACTTTAATGATGGCCAATCACACCCCCACATGACCACGACATTAAGACCATAATGCATTCTTAAAGCATTCACCTTCTCACAACTTGCATGATACAACTCGTCATATGACAGCTTGGCGGCAGGGTTAACATCACTCTCCGGGTAGCAGCAGAGACAACCGTGATAGAAACACCCAAAGAATTCATATGCAGTTCTGCTGGAAGCATCAAATCCATCCACAAAATAAGGTCCTACTTTTTGTTCGCCGCCTCTGAGAGCATGCTTGATAACAATGTTTTGTTTCGTATTGAAGCCATCCAAGAGACACGTCTGAAAATGTCTTATTCTGATCAACAAACGCACCGTGATGAGTCAATGCCAGGGTGTCTTTTGGAAGAAACAAGGTTTTGAAAATCCCCATGCAGTATGATGCCAGGGTGGCGTGTGAAAATGGATCAATCTGCGTGCACTCCATCAAAGTCTCGCGGTATATTTTACAAGCCATTCTCAACACTTCGACATCATTAATGCAGTACTTACGCATTTCAGCCTGTAAATCAAATGGTTTCTCGCAGGCAGGCTTGTACCACGCCATAAATTTCTCCTTTTCAAATTCAGACATTTTTTCATACCCGTAAAAAGACGGGGCAGGATAAGGACCTACATAGAATTCGTCAGCCCTTGTGTTAAATGTGTGTGGAAAGAAGCCTTTTTCAAGGTCCTCGAATCCCAAGGCAGAAGGTGTTTTGTCCAAACGCAAGGGCAGAAAGCTAAATGAGTCTATCATCTCTGATCATAGGATTTGCCATACATTAGAACGACACGACTCCCTCTCATTGTTACACCCGGAGCAATACCCTGTTTAACGAGGTATTCCAAGAGAATATAGCTGTCGAAACCCGAAGAATTATGGGCTATAAACGTATAGCCACGGTATTTAGGCCTTCTGTAGTGCCCAACGAATGCAGACACACAATTTAATGTGTTGAAACAGAATTTTTTCCCATGCATATCCATTGTGCACACAAAAACGGCCTCATGCTTTCCGTCATGATACCGGGTCTCAAAATCATATATTATGTATTTTTCATGAGGTTGTTTCATTTCAGCAGGCTGAAGAAAACACTCGTGATTCATGCCACTGTCTACCAGGCGTTCTCCACAGAGTGTACATGCACTTGGGGCACATTTGTGTTCTGATTTGTCTGACTTCCTGTATACCATACCACATGTTTCACAGTATTTCATACGATCACACGGTATTAGATTATGTAGCGGTTCTACTAGTTTGTGCTGATGGTAGCAATGCTGCGACTTACAGATACGTTTACAGTCTGCACATTTCACAGTCTGTGACGGGTAGCTTTGACACAGTGTAAAGCATACATTGCATCTGAATTTACATGTGTGGCACAGTGGAATCTGATATGTACTATAACAATAATTACAAAAATAGCTAACTCCAAAAAACCCTGTTGTGCTTTCAATGACATAATAATGACCGTCGTGTAAATACATATATATGGTTTGAGGGTGCGGTGTGTCGTGTGTTTTGAAACACTGTAGCTGTTTTCACCCTGCAGTATGATGGAATATAACGATTTTAACATTTAGCTGTTTTTCAAAACTGCTGACATTGGTGAAAGAAACCTGTTGCCTGGGGTCGAGCCCTGCATCAATGTGTAGCTGCTTTGCACACAGTAGTTTCTCATCCTCAGACACCTCAGCATTGAGAGCATGCACCAAGCACAGACAAAAACACAGGTTGTTATTACTATTTTGAGGATTATACAGATGTCTCCCTTTTTTTAGCAAGATGTCATCATAAATCACTTTCCCTAATCTCAAACGAACACCGCCGCTCCTGTTATGAGCAACTGTGGCGATAAATTCAAGTTCGTCTGATGATATAGACTCGTCATTACTTTGAAGCACTTGCATGATTTCCTCAAGGAATAAATCTGTAGTATAATCATCATCTGATTGTAACACACTGCACATCACTGGCTAGGGATGGTCCTCGTAACACAACATTCAACATGCTCCCTGATGGGGCATCTTCTGCGAGTTTTTAAAAAGTCAGTTTTGGGGGGAGGCGCGAAAATAAAAAACGTAAGCAGAACCCAGCCAATAAACTCGCAATGTAGAAGAGATGTGTCGGATTGATTGAATTGTGAATTAACTAATTTAAAAAAAAAAAAAAAAAAAAAGTTGGTCTTTCCCGGTTTTATAATGAAAGAAAAAGATAACTACCCACTGATAAAACCAAAAATACACAGCGCATGATAAACACAATTAAATAACGTATTGCACATCTAAGATTTAAAGAAGGCATGGTAAGTCAACGCATCTTTATGTTTAAATAATTTTAAATTTAGACATGCATATGTTTGATGTGATTATTTCCCGCACACAATAAGGATCGCGCAGAACAGACGGAATAAACACCTGCGAGCAAATTGAAAAGAGGATATGACTAATTAAAAAAACCTTTCAAAAGTTGTTCACATATTTTTTCAGATCTGCAGTCGGAAAGAGTTCCACTGCTCATTTTAGACTTTATGCCTTTATCCCCCTCCCCAAAGTGCAGTTGATAGAAACAGTGTGACAATGCACAGCCACTGCAGCGCAAATTAGGGAAAATATGCTTCTAAAACACACAAAATCTACCGTTTCGGTTAGAGTGTGTAAAAAGCACTATTGCAAAAGTAACTCCTGTTTGTATGAATTCACACTGAAAAAACCAAAATGCGCACCGTGGTTGAAAAACTCAAATTAAATAATGCGTTGCACATCTGTGTTTTAAAGAAGGTCTGGGAACGCCCTCGCATATTTTTGTTTTAATTATTTAAAATTTTAACTGAAAATTTATGCGAAGTAACGGTGCTGTTTTTAGGTGAAAGGTTTTAGGGGATGCAAATATTTGATGAAAGGGATATCATAAAGTTTGGTCTCTAAGCACTCCACCTACTTTATTCACCACTTCTTGAGATAAACTGTGTCTTAAAGTCTGAAACGGCCAACAATGCTCAGTTATTAGAAACAATGTAACAATGCAACAAGGTTGGGTAGTCGCTTAACTAACTGTAGAAAATCTGCGTATAAAACACACTGCCGTTTCAGCTCAATTGTCTGACAACAAAAGTCTTTCTATAGTGTCAGTGTAAAAAGACAAAGTAATTCCTGTTTTTATAAATTTACCATGAAAAGCCAAAATGCCAACAGCGGCTGATGAACCTAATTAAAATGCACCCCCGCTAGGAGAAGACAGATGCTGTGTCCCAATTCAGGGTCTGCACGCTTGAAGTACGCATTTCAAGTGCGATTACGTCACCGCCACGCGACGACGGCTGTCCCAATTCGAAGTGTACTTCAAATGCATACTCCAAATGCGCCGTCGATTTCCCCAAATATCAAGCGTGGTCCGGTGCACACTTCGTGGTCCCATATATAACACAATTCATAGCGCGGCGGTGGGTGTGGATAATTTTGCCGCAAAATACGCTGAAGGGAGCAGCCAAGAGTGAACTGTCAAAAGTAAGTACTGAACATGATGTCACTTAATTATGTGCGAATGTTTAATAACGAAGAACATTAAAACATTGCTGTTGGCCACATGTTGGCAAAGTTGTGTGACATTAGTGATGTTTGTACTTACAGCGTTAACTTGGTTTTAAAGCCTATATATATATATATATATATATATATATAATCTGACAATAATATAATATTGGCCATATTATATTTACATTACCACAGTGAGATGATTTTAGTCTCATGAACAACATGAGCTAATTGTTTTTTACTAACTAATCTTGAAATAACTGTTCGGTACAGAAATGAAGCCCAACAATCATGTTTTACAGTCCCGTGGCCTCAGCCTCAGATACTCAACTAATCAAAGTGATGTCATGACAAAACATTTTTCTCCTTCATTTCTGTCAAACAAAGCTGTATGTAACATTTCTCGCGGTTAGTATCATGGTTGCTAGGCAAACTGAACAGCGCAACGAAGGGCTAGACCATCCCATTTCACAAGCCTCTCACTTCCGCACTTCTCGTACTTATAGTACGCGCCGTACGTAGTACGCGTAGTGCGCGTACTTCAAGTGTGCAGACCCTAAATTGGGACACAGCCAGAGCATGCGCAGTGGGACCACATGGCCCGGAAGTGCCCTTTTTTCGGATGAGTGAATGCACGTGCATGAGAGTGCATGTGCGTGTGCTCGTATGCGTGAAAGGTGCCAGGTTTTTTTTTTTTCGGCAATGGGGGTTTGGGGGGCAATTAATGTTAGCATCATCAGTTTGTAAAGAGCTAGCAGAACTCTTAGCGCAAAAACTGCTTTAAACACCATGTGAGGCCATTTTGCAACACACAAGTGCTTTAATGTTTGTAATAGATTTAATCCATTGTTGGATTAAATGGCTAATGCTGCAGTAGCCACGTGTAGTCGTTACCGTACTCTACCCAGCAAGCATGCTGACGGTAGCTGTAGCCATTTTTAAATGACTTAAATCGTTTCTGAGATCATTCACCTCTGTTTGTTTGAAGCTTTTATGAAAAACAAACTTTGAAACACACATCAAGCTATTATTCTAAATATATGACTACTTTGTAGTCATGTATTTTTTACATACCTGCATTAGAATTAATCAATTCCGCCTCCTTTTTCTTATTCTTATAAACGGGCCTCTCCGTTCTCCCATCATCCTTTGCTTACACATGTTGCGTCTGATTGTTTGGAGCCGAGCGCATCCAAAACTAACAGGAATGGTGGATAAAACTATAAATGTGTCTTACGTGGGAAATAAAAATAATAAACCCAACAAAGGATTATGTACATGAAATCTGTGCACTTTCAGATCGTGAATCAATTTGGAAAACACTGTGTGATGGCCACAACATGAAGCGATTTTATTGTTGAATTATCAGTGACACTTTCATGTGTTTTTGTTGAGAAATGTTAACGATATCCTTAAAAGAAAGCTTTGAATTAGGGAGAAAAACACGTCGGGGGAGAGAGTCCCCGGTTCTCCAGTTAGATTGTGCTTCATGTTTCGCCATGACGGGGTTATTATTGGAGTAAATGGATGGTGGAGCCTCTGCTCGAAGCGTGTCTTATCGCCGCGAGCGGGTTCATATTGGAATGAATTGACAACCCACAGCGTCTCATAAAAACGTGGAAGGGTACCTTTAGCGTCAGCATGAGAAGTTAAGGGACGTGAAAAATCGCCAGTATTTTACGCGTCAGGATTTAGAACGGGTTGTTTATACACTTTCCTCAGACAGGCACGAACATTTTCACACTTTTTTCTTTTGTTTAAACACTCTTAAAGTTCAAACCTTCGTAGAAACATAAGTCCAGTATTATACAATGAAATCGTGCAAAACGTTTCGTCTGCATTGTTGTGTTTGTCGGGAAGAAAACTTACAAACATACAGTGCAGCACTTCAGAGTTACACTGCTAGCGATCGAAGATTTATATAAATTTGAGAAACTAAACTCATTCTGTACTGTACAGCAGCGGTCTCCAACCTTTTTTGCACCACGGTCCAGTTTAATGTCAGACAATATTTTCACGGAGCGGCCTTTAAGGTGTCGCAGATAAATACAACAAAATAAAATGATACAGACAAAGACAAAAACGGTGGTATTTTGTAAATCACTGTGTGATTGTGTAACTTTATTAGCAGCGTCCTCCTGAAATGCACCAACAACATTGAGAGTAACAGCCTCCTCTCTGCTTCTTAATGCTCTCTGGTCACTATGGTAACGCGTAAATAGTTCTTTCAAAATAAGACACACGACCACAAAACGGGAAAAGACCCAGGGAACCCGACTTAACGATTAAAAACCCTGAAAACCATACTCTTCACACCCGAGCCTCACCTCTCGCGGCCCGGTACCAAACGGGCCCGGGTGTTGAGGACCGCTGCCGTGCAGAAGACACGGCACTAGATTGATTGACAATGGTCTACAGCAATCAGAACGCACAACACAATGTGCTGTTAAAGAAAAACAAATCTGTGAAACAGCGAGTCCGAGAAAGGTGAGCTGCGTTACAGTGAGGGACCACTGTACAATAATTTTCAGTAGCACTGCTGATATATGAAATGATGAGTTTTGAGGTTGTCTTCAAACAAGTGCATTGTACTAGAAAAGGGTGTTTGAAGGATTGAAAATGTAAAAAGTAATGACTATTTTATATTTGTGAAAAACTTTATGCAGAAAAAGTAGCAAAGAAACAAAAACATAACACATGGACACTTTTGGCCACGAACAAGCTGAAGGGATGGTGATTTTTTTAAATAAACCCAAACCCTCAAACCCTCCTACCCACCTCGACATACAAACTCTGTGTGGCTTCACGTGTTCTGTTGATGTTTACATGATCGAAATAACTTGAACACAAACAAACAAAGAGGAAGACCGCACCGGAAGGAAAAAACTACAAGTCCCAGCATCCTCTGTGTTTAGGGAGCAGCAGTGAAAGTGAAAGTATTGAGCCTCCGTTCAGAGCAGCAGGAGGAGGAAGGTGGAGCTGAGGCAGGTGAGTGTTAACATGAATATGTTTCTTCTTATGACATAAAATAATTCCACGCTGTTCGTGTCTGTGGGTGAAATGTGAGGCCGATCGGCTCCTCTGAGCGCTGGTTTCCTGTAAGTAGAGAGGAAGTGAGTTTAGCTGAGCCTCCGTTTAGTGTGAGAGAGCAGAAGGAGAGTGAGAGCTGTGCTGAGGCAGGGTGAGTGTTAACACCGCTCTGACATTACTGTGTCTCTGTGGCGGGAACAACAGGCTCCGTCAGTGGAGGCAAAAATAATCAGACTTTGGTTTTTCAAAGGAAACAACTTTATGTCGGAAGTTCCCGCACGCTCATTGGATAACGATGTGTCAGTCTCAAGCTATTAGCCAATGAGCGTGCGGATTCACAGAAAGACCCGCCTTTATCACGGGACTTTAAAAACTACAATGGCGACAGAAACTCCGTGAGTGGAG
Source organism: Neolamprologus brichardi (assembly GCF_056152115.1). Classification (NCBI taxonomy): domain Eukaryota; kingdom Metazoa; phylum Chordata; class Actinopteri; order Cichliformes; family Cichlidae; genus Neolamprologus; species Neolamprologus brichardi. Next base: position 54,810,400 of record NC_142106.1, on the reverse strand, counting down.
TTCAGGGTGACGTCATGAAACTGTGACGTTTGAGCCACTTCCTGTTCTCAGTCCCAGCGTCCTGATCACCGAGGTTTCTGTTGCTCTGATATCTGATATTGATTATATTGGTAAACAGGCTGTAGCATAAACATCAGGTCTGTTCTGAAAACTGGCTTTATTTTTCCAAAGTAAGGGAATATCTGTGGTCTGATACCGCGGGCTCATGGGCTAAGGACTTGGATTGACAAGTCAAGCGCAGATGATTGTGTTGTTTCTTATAAAGGCTTGTGTGTGTGTGCCTTCCTGTGTGTGTCCTTGTGTCAGTGGAACTGAATCAGTGTGTTAGAGAAAGTGCTCCTCTGCTGTGCCGTCATCGTGTGGATGCTTCTTTTAAAGTTGGAACTCATGTTTTTATGATCTGCTTCATTTCATTGAACCTTTATTTCTAACCATGAAGTCCCTTTGAGGTTACAGCCTCCTGGTTAGGTTTAGGCTGTTATTGTGCTTCAGGCTGAAATATGAGGAGTAAGGAGTGGGGCTGGTTAGCCCTCATGACCCTCACCATAACACATACGTCACAGGACAGTGTTTACCACAGAAACTCCATGAAATGATCAATGAGAACTTTAGAAACCCGTCAGTGTGATGCTTCCAGTACAACAGCACCTCTGAGTGTGTGTGTTTACCTCTCAGACTAACTCCACCCTGACATCAAGAAGATGGAGGAAGAGGATGGAGCAGGATCTGCAGCATCCAGCTGTGTGTCTGTGAGGAGTGACCGGTCCAAAGGAACACCTCTAGACTTCAGTAATGAACCTGCAGCAACAATGTAAGAGAGCTGCTGACTCATTTATTCAGTGTAAATAATGATTTTTGATGCAATGGGAGAAGAAAAATGACAAAAACAGTTTTAAAAATAAGGATTAATGTATTACAAACTATGTTTTTGAGTTTCCTGATGTAGTACAAAAATATATGAACATAACTGTATATAGGACAGATATTTTACGGTTCTTTTAGGCTGCACCAAAAAACAAAAAGACTATTTTTAAGTTGTCTGAGGTAGTGAGTCAACATGTCACACTGGGTCAAAGGTCAGGGAGTAAAAGTGTGTTTTAAAGGAGGTTTAAAAGCAGCGAGTGAAGGAGCCTGTCGAGGTAAATCGTTCCATAACTGATCAAATTCAGTTGGTGGACCTCTGTGTGAAATCAAGCATCTGGTTCACAGAGAGGATAACCCTCAAATGGGCTGTACAACATTATATAGTGAGACAAAAACAGAGATTATCGTAGCCATCGCTCTCTCGCATGGACGTGGCAGTCTTGCTGTCTGCTGCGAATCCTCCCCGTACCTCCGTGACCTCGTCTGGTATCTGCTCCCTCCTCTGTAAGAGACAGTAAAGGAAAACACGTCTCTGCCTAGTCTTGAAAATCTAATCTTATCATCCATTGTTCTTCTAGGGCCTCTTCTTCTTGTGGCCTCAGCTAACTGCTAATATTTAAATGGCTAACATTAACATGTGTGCCAGCCAGGTTAACATTTATGATGAACTATGATTAATTAACTGATGTTGAAACTGGAGCTTTAGTGACCTCTGAAATTCCTCCTAAAGTGTTATTCAGTGTTGTGACAGTCAGCTGCTTCAGCTGCTGCTGGGATGGGCTGTGGCAAAGAGAACAGAGAAAATCAAAATCAGAGTTTTTCTCTGAATTAAAAGCAAGGAAACAACAATATATTCTACATGGTGAAACTGATGGTTTATGGTGTTTGGTTCTGTTTTTCTGTATTTATGCAGATAAAGTGTAAACTCAGATGAATTATACCATCAAATTTTAAAGGAAAATATCAGGATGAGTGTCTGTGAGCTGAGAAGGACGTGAAGCGAGCAGTTTATCCCAGAGCTGAAGCTGCTCTGTGTGCAGAGATGAGCTCAGATTCCTGCTGTGATTGATCAACAGTCACAGAAATGTAGACTTGTAGTTATTACTGCAGTATGGTCACAGCAGATACTGATAAACATGTATTATGAGGATGGATGATCAAGTTTCTCACTCTCTCCTTTAAATCTCAGTTTTTTTCTTCTTCACAGTTTATCTGTTAATTTATTAATGAATAACACTGAAAGAGTTTCTGTTATATTTCCCCTTGAACATCAGCTTATTAGGGCGGCATTAGGAAATAGCCCCCCTCCAAAGAATGAATAAATGAATGATGATAATAATAAAATGATTAAAAAGCAGAGCTCAGAGTGGTAGAATGGTCAAACATGGATCCACGGGTGGTTCAACTGCATTTGGTGACGTGACTAAAGCAAATCTTTCAAATAATCCCACCATCAACGGGATGTTGTCTCCTTTACTACAGTTACTTTACTTGGTCACCGTGTGAATTTCTTTGAAATGAACCAAATTCTTTTATTTGTTGGTTGTTGCATATTTAACCTCTACAGTCAGGAAAGGAGGAGATGAGGCCTCAACAATGTTGGGTTGTAGCTGTGGTTCAGGTTAGAGTGAGTGTCCATGGAATAAATGTAAGTCAGTGAACTGGAAACATGACTGTGTTCAAACTTTGTTTTCCTTTTTATAATGAGTCTAATCAAAGGTGGACAGAAGTATCTCCACTTTGACTTTTCTGTGTCACCATCAGAGCTTCTGCACAGTGTGTTTCTGGGGCAGATAACATTGCAGCATTATGGAGACATTATGGAGACATCATGGAGACAAAAAAAAATATTAAAAATATTTTTATTTTATTTATTATTTTTTTTTTAAAAATATTAAAAAGTGTCTGGATCCTCAATCATCCAGTAAATCCCCAAAAAGTTGATTCTGTTCATCTGGATGTTTTCAGCAGCATGGATCAGTGTGAGGACAGAGAGGAGGGAGTCCCTCCCTCTAAAAGCACTCTGTGTGGGGAACATGAGAGCCAGACCAAAGCTCAGAGGTGAGATGACCATCTCTAACTGTTCATGACTCTTCTCCATGTCACAGCTCAGCACTCACATCACTGCTCCATCATTATTCACACTCATACCTCTGTGTGTGTTGTTTTAAAGCCCAGAGCTGTGGGGCGTACCAGGCTCAGCTGGACATAACCCTGAAACTAATCCAGAACCTGGACCTGAACCCAGCTGTGTTTCCTTAAAGAGCAACGACTCGAAGGAAATTATTGTAAACTTTAACAAAAGACTGTTATGTGACAAAGAGTAAGTACATTATTTTTATGAGGTTCAGATTGTTCATCATGTCTTTAATTTAATATTTCCAGTTTTTCCTTCCTATCTCATGAAGCTGTTACATTTATTGTTTTTCTTTTAGGATCAATAAGAGGCCAGAATCTCCTGGACCTGAACCCAGCTGTGTTTCCTTAAAGAGCAACAAGTCGAAGAGTATTGGTGATGACTTTAAAGGATGTTCTTCTGCTGCTGAGAGGTAATGTGTGTCTAGATCAGGGGTCGGCAACCTGCGGCTTCGGAGCCGCATGCGGCTTTTTAGTCCTTTTAGTGCGGCTCTGTGTGGTTTGGGAAAATAAATTAGAAGTATTTAGCTGAAGTGTAATTTATTTATGTTAGTTCTTTTTTAACTTGTAGTTCTAAATTGGAAGATTATTGTGATTATTTATTATTTATTATTATTATTATTATTGAAATATAAAAATACAATTATATTCTATTATTTTTTCATCACTCAAAATAAGCGTCACACTCGCGGAAGCGGTATTCCGGTATTGAGTGTGTATTCCTGCCGAAACGCTGTGCATTTATCGAGACTTTCGACCCCAGGTAGGCCAATTATGGATCTTTGGATCCACATTATATCAGCAGCTGTTCTCCACCGTGAACTATGTTAAAAAACAAACACCGCTCACGCCTCACAGAGGACAGCTTACAGTCCTGCGTAAAGATGAAAGTCACTTCGTACAGCCTCGATTTGCAGAGGCTATGTGCAGAGGTTCAGGAGCAGCAGTCCCATTGGAAACATATCACGGCAGACCCGACGATGTTTGCATGAACATGCTTTTCACACACGGTTGCTGTACGCATACAGCCAGCTGTAGCTTTTCAGCTGACAGCCCGATACACACCAACACAACAGCATAGAGAGCACAGACTTTAAGGCGGCGAGGCGTGATTGCGGGTGCCGCTCAGGTGCGTCCGCCTCCCCTGCAGCGGTGCTGCAGACCACGCCCCGCCACACACATTAACCAGGTAAAATACATATTTAGGAAGAATTTTGCGAACATCTATTTTTCATCTTTTAGCAGCATAGTGCTTTCTTTCAAATTATTTTTTAAAAGTCAGGTCAAGGCTCCAAAAGACAAAAGTCGATATAAGGGTGGCGGCTCACAACAGTTTTTGTTTGCTACATGGATCATTTTAGTTCAGCTGGGTGTCTTTCCTTTTGTTATATTCCTTTAAGAATTCAAAATGTGTTAATTACATAAATAAAATGTAATTTTCTCTGTAGCACTTAAAGGATTTCATAAGCAGCACACCTTAGTTGTTCACACAAAGCATAAAGCTAAAAAACAATATGATAGGTTTGTAGCTTAAACCTATTCGCTGGAACGTTGAAGACAATATAATTACACAGCAAAGCAAGACCCAAAGTAGGCAAAGTTCTTCATGTTACTCATGCATGAGGGAGACCTGCCTGGAGCCAAGTGTCGTTCCACCACTTGACCCCCATCAGACTCTCAGCCAGGTTCCCCATAGCACTCCTTTTATTGTGGTTACATGAATATGCATAGGGTCATTAACATATAACATCTTACATAGGTATACATGTGAACAAAGGATTGTGTGTGTGTGTGTGTGGGGTCAGAGCGTGACCCCATAAAGACTTCCCTAAACCTACTGGTCTGGAAAGTCCAGCAGTTCATGTAAACAAAAAGCACTCAGACTAAAACAGATATAGCTACGTTTATCCTACCATAAAACAATAAGAGAAGGTACGACCTCTCCCCATGCTCCCAGGATGTAGGTGTGGATTCCAGAACACTCTGAATGCACACCAAGCCTTTGCAGCCTGCTAAAGATCACACATCCTATCACTACACAATTATTTAAACACCTCTACCAATATAAGACTAATTATAAAACTCTAAGCATATATAAGTAGATATTTCTAAGCATAAATGACAATCAACATTACAAAACCTAACATTCCCCCCTTTTTGACCTTTATGCTAGAAAAGTTCCCAGTTATGATCACCTCATGTCTGACAGTGTCAATGCAAACATTTTTATACTCAGCATATGTCAATCACCCTAAATTACTGTAAAAGTACACAGTTTAACAAATGTATTAGCAGTTATCCCATTCCTCATCGATCTCATCCAATGGCAAACTGCATCCTACGAGCAAACAAATGAATTGTTAAGTTAATAGTTAAAATAAGAAATTAACATTTTCAAAAACATCTCAGCTTGGTGGTGCTCCTCTGGGCGTGCAAATCACATGTCTCTCTGCAGAGTGGTTTAAGTTCTGCAGGGCGTCATAAATGTCTCTTCCAGTTGTTTCCATCACTGTCCATAGGACCAGAGTCCAAATGTATGTAGAATAGACATCCAAACATACCAGTTGGGTTTGTCGTTTGTCAACATGGGTCTCAGTTATCTCCAAAGCTGCAGACCTCTTCAGCACTCTAGTTTTATGGCCTCTACCAACCCCCATCACCTCACTTCAGGCCTTCGTCCTGCGAGGGGGATACTTATGACTCCTCCATTGTCCATGCTCTGCAGAAAAACCCCTCTGTGGAAAGGGTGCTGGGTCCAGTTATCTTACTGCTGTTATGATCCCAGCAGTCTTCAGAGTGTCATCATATTCACAGTACAGTGACTCAGCATTAGGTGATGTTCATAGGAAACTGCTGTCATCACCACCATAGCTTCTGGTTCCTGTGCTTTTCACAGAATCATGATGCCATCCTTGGACTCCCTCTGCGCTGTCGATGGAGCTTGGCACGCTCCCCTCATCCTTCAGGTGCCCGTCTGTTGTCCACAATCTCCTCTGTTGGCCTCTGGAAATCCCCCTTGGCACAGCTCTCATTCCAACGCAGCTTCGTGGTCCTTGCTGTGGCTCCAAAGTCTGATCTCATGATGGGTCCAAACAGCTCGACCTTTGACCTCAACCACTGCCTGGACTGTCAGCTATGCCTGGAATGGTTCTTGTTTCTCACTGGGCCTCTGAAGATTTCTCAGGAGATCCCTTTCAGCAATACTCTGACTGCTGCACCTATATTTCCTTGCTAGGAAGAAAAACTTCTATTTGGAGAGCATCAACAATCATCAAACCACATTCTTTAGTTCAGTGAACTTCACTTATACGCCATCAAAGCCTCATCTGAACATGGATGCTCCACTTGCATAGGTTAAAATACCCATAAATGAACTGTTAATCACACAAATCACTGCAACAATAATAGAAAACATTGTTTCATGTTAATCCTGGACCCCTCCTCTTGACTCATGGACACTCCCATGAGTCAACTCATCAAACCTAGATTCCTGTCTTAAAGAAAAAAGGTTAGCTAGACCATGTCCCAGGCAACATCAGGGCATCTCCTCCGGAGTAGCTCCGTAACCCTGCAATAAAAGATGTTAGCGTGTTTTGCATATTAAGTTTGCTTAACACCTGGCTCTGCCAGGAGCCTGCAGACACACCATCATGGCCTGGAAAACAGATCTGGAAGTGAAATCAAACTTCACACTTATAAACAATTGTATCATAAGAGTAATAAAGCATTCAACATCAGCAAGACAAGTGTCATGTGCAGGTTTTCTCAAATCAGTAAACTACAATTAGTTCCATAATTTGCCTCAGACATGGATCATCCCATGTGCTCAGTTAACATTAATGTAATTGGTGACTTCCCTTAAGCAAAGTCACTCCACTCACGTATCACTAGGAGCTCAAAAAACTCATTTGTTTTTCTTATGTCACTTGTCTGCTTCTGCCGAATCCTCTACATGTACTCTTAGAAAAACAAACATTAGCAATACACATTGACCATCCCGGTGGTCAGACGCAGGTCGACAGGTTCCAGAGGTGCTATAAAAGGACCATAAAGTTAACCATCCATAGCTGTGGAAAGAAGTGACACTACTTTTCAACACAGGAAATTTCTCACATGTTATTCACATTGTCAAAGTAACCTTCACATTTTCCCAAAAACACAGTGTAACAGCATCACCACTCATAACCTGTAAACACAGTTTTCTTCACACATATACCCAGAAATCCTGTAGTAGGAAAAAACATCAACCAGCTGTCCTGGTATAAATCACATGATCAATTCACATGAAGAACTGTAATGCTGTAGAAAAGAAAATGCAAATGTTAGCGCTGCGCAGATGTATACACTCTTTCTCACAGTTTCCTCTGTGAGCAACACAAGGTAGTGAATAACACCCCTGGTAGGTGCACAGACACAGAAAGTGGCACCTAAAAGGTTAAATCATCATGCAACCTCGAATGTTGATGTCATCTTTCTGCTCCTGTAAAAGGAAACACACATAGATTCATCCACCCTTTTGTCCTGTCTAGGTGGAGGTTAACCTTGAGTAGTGGTCAAGCCTTGTCAGCTTTTACCAATCAGTTTTTTTTCTCTTTCACTCATTCATTCATGCATGCATTCATTCTTTCTTTCTTTGCTGATAGTGGAACCTATCGTCGCATTTAGTTTCCACTCTCAGCAAAATGACGTCATTTCAAAAAGAAAAAGAAGAACTTTAGATCGGATTACCTCGCTGAATCCTTTTTGGGCAGGAACTTACTCTCTAATTGTCCCAGATAAGTGACTTTCTCCTGAGCCCATTTCAATGTGGAGAAGCTCACTTGTAACAATTTTCTCGACGACGTGTCGTATAGCGCTTCTAATCGTGCAGATCTGCTCAAACAGAGATTATCGAACAAAACTTTCAGTGCACTGTGAAAGTATCAAAATAAAAAGGCCTTGTTAAGTCATGACACAAGCTCCTCATCTCAGGAGGGTAAATCATACCATTAGCACGGTTTATCATACCATCATACTAATTGGCAGGCTCAACTTCACAACAAAAGAAAAATCATCAGCTAGATTCACTCCAAACCAACCATCAGCTGCACAACACACAACATAAGCCTAATATGTTATGAGTTTAATCCCCAAGTCTGTGCCTTTCACTCATTTAGGCCACACACCCATTTTATTCAGTTTTCCTTTTTCCCTTCATCATAAAACATGTGACATGTTGTCATGCACTTCACAAAAGAAGTTTGTTCTGACGTATTCAGAGTTGTGTATTTAGGTACAGGATTCACTCGCACATCAAAACAGGAAACTCAGTGTTTTAGAGTCTCCACTCAACACACAACAAACTCCAACACATCCCATTCACTCGTGCTAGAATTCAGTCACCTTTCCTCAATCTAAGAACGATCAACTAATTTGCATATCAGCTATTAACCCACTAAGATGACAGGACAACAGAAATTCATGTTCAAAATGTAATCACAAAAATAGAATTCCCCTCATACAGTAAATTATTTGTGCTGCATCAATCAAGCAGGAAGCACCTCCCAATTTACTATATTAACAACTAAATTTATTGTCTGATCAGTGGTTGTTCAAACCAGAATCTTTTTTACCACAAAAGTTAAACTGTTGTCCTGCAACCTAGAGAGTTAATTGTCAGCATTGGATAAATTCAGTATTTGATAACAAGTGTCTGTTAAATTCACACTATTTTAACACTGATGAGAGATAACAAGCTGATCTTCATTGCATGTGTGTTTGTGTTATTAGGCAGGTTTAATGCATGTCTGTGGAGCTGCATGTCCAGCAGGGCATGTTTTTAAAGCTGCCTTTCCTACACACTTCTCTGCTATTATTTGATCATTTCTTAACTAATGTGCTATGAGTCCACTGGTCTTTGCATCACACTAAGTGACTTGGACAAGATGATAAACAGACTCACATGCTTAAGATGTTGTCTAATCTTCATGAGCTCTCTTGTGTTTGGAAGTGTTAGTAGGGTTAATGCATGTTTTGCTTGTGTGTGTGATTTTGTATGTTTCTTTTTTGCAGTGTTTCAGACTCCTTCACAATTTTCCAACTTAAGCAGTCAGTTTTCTTTTCCCCAGGTTTGCTAACCCCAAGTTTGATTTCCCATATTGAAAACAAAATTCCTATGTGTTCTCACCACCCATCTCACTCTGTTGTCCTCTCCCACTTCAACAGTCCAATAGCCGGCAGTTGTCCTTCAGCTTTGTCCTGTGTTTCACTGTCTCTTCTTGCCATTTTACTCCAAAGGTGGCAAATGTCAAACTCCAACAGTCTCCTCAGTTCTCCTCAAATGTTCTTTTCACATGCACAGTGAAGTTGCAGCTTGTTGGAAACACAGTGCCATTCATCCAATCAGGCAGGATGATGGGTTTGCTCTTCTTCTCTGATGCTGTTTGTCCACACTGCTGCTGCTTGCTGGGAGTCTTTGCTCGGGAGTTTTTGCTCAGGACTCTGCTGCTGTCTCTTTATCTGCCATGTTATTGCTCTTTGGAGCTGCATTCCTTGTCTTCAGGGAGGAGTGAGAGCTTGCTTGTGAGTTTGAGAGACACATGGTGCTGTAAATAAGTTAGCCAGAAACTTGGCCTGAATGTTTCCAATGATGTTAAACTATAACTTTCTTCCGACCACTGCATGTGGAAAATTGATTCAGGTCTGCTTGTCACCTGAAAGTGACAAACTAAGACATTTTCATTATTATTATCACTGCTTAATCAACACACACACATCTCTCTCTCTCTGTTTTTGTGAAAGCAGAAAATGAGATTGTAGTTGTTCTTGGCTGATCAACACAAAACCTTTTTCCTATGATTATTTTTCATCTACAATGTAAATTTTGTCTCTTTTTCACTCTTTTTTTTTTTTTTTTTAAATAGCTGGTGACCTGCAGAATCACCGCTCTCACAATCAGATGCAATTACTTTTACACAGCGCACAAAAACACTGTGACGTCAGACACATTCACACTCACTTTTTTCATCTGCGTAAATAAATCATTTGGCCAATGGCATGTGCCATTGTGATCCATAAATATGATCACAAGTTTATTTAACTATTTTTCAACCCACCAAAACAAATAAACAAAAACATAATGCTGATGCTATGAACACTCCACACACATGAGTCAAGATGCAGGAAAACTGCTCACGGAAACGCTGCACACTCCAGTTATCATAGTTTTGTTTCCCTCTCTTTGAAGAGTTCTCAGCCAGCTCCTGATCTGAAAATGTGTAGCTTGATCATCAGCTCAGAAGAGACCACAACGCAACCTCACACAGTGGTTGTGTGCTTTGCCCCACAGTGGCAAAGACTTACACTTTCATATTCAATTCAGCTTCTCCATCATGTACCTTTAGATGTTTCATACAGGGTTCAGCATATTAGTTGTTTTCATAGGTGTGCTCTATATCTCAACAATGGCTCATATTAGGATGACAGTTTTTCAAACAGGTCAAATGCCTCTATGCACGTCATTAGTTAAAATATTTGCCTATATCACTTCATCTCATATGTCATTGTACTGAATTTGAGCAACCCTAAGCTTAATGCAGATTACTTTTAACAATTATCCACCTCAATTAAATCTATTGTCTGGAGCACAGGCTGTTGTCGATCAGGGCAAGCTAAAGAATAAACATTTTGTGTCAGCAAGGGGTGGGGGAAAGCCATTCACCAGAGCATATCTTAAGTGCTGCGGATGTGGGCTGGCCTTCTCCACACGCTCTTCAAGGCTGGTGTGTTTTCTGAAAACTTCTAACATTTGAATCTCTTCCATTTATAAGCCTGCGATTAACCGCACGGCTCAGGTCCGTGTGAAACCCGCACGACCGTGCTCGCGTGAACCCGCGCAGCTAAGGAGCCGTCGCTCTCTTTTATTTAAATACTTTGCGCTGCCAAAGTCCAGCATAAACATCTGTCACCCTCTGACGCACTCTTGGTTGCTTAGGAACCCATGATAACAACAACGGCCGGTGTCACAGACCACGTGTTCTACTCCACACTCACTCACACAAACACAACGAACAACAACAAAGAATAGGCCTATTGTCCAGCACAATCTGGACCCCGCGGAACTTCTCAATGCCCCACAAAGCGGCGGACCCCACACAGCGGTCTACATTTCGCCCCACTAAGACGGCGAACCAAAAAAGTTCGAACTGCGCAACTCTGCGACTTAATGCTTCTGTACAAAAAAACCCCACTGAGCGGCTTTGTACATCGCCCCACTAAGACGGCGAATTTTAGCCCCACTGAGCGGCCACGGACAACGCCCCACTGAGCGGCGAAGACGTACAGTTATGCGAATTTTAGCCCCACTAAGCGGCCACGGACAACGCCCCACTGAGCGGCGAAGACGTACAGTTATAGAGTTGGACTCTAAACTTACTCAGTGTTGCTTAGCGTGTAATATCAGCCTCGGATCCCGCCGATCGTCATTCATCGAGGAGGAAAGACAGACAGTTCATCCACAGGAACTTCCTGGCTGACGTCAGTGTTTTAGTGTGTCTCTTCTCCCCTCGGTGAATGTCGACTCCAGGGATCCGGCATCGAAGGACCAATTAATGATAGGTTTGTAGCTTAAACCTATTCGCTGGAACGTTGAAGACAATATAATTACACAGCAAAGCAAGACCCAAAGTAGGCAAAGTTCTTCATGTTACTCATGCATGAGGGAGACCTGCCTGGAGCCAAGTGTCGTTCCACCACTTGACCCCCATCAGACTCTCAGCCAGGTTCCCCATAGCACTCCTTTTATTGTGGTTACATGAATATGCATAGGGTCATTAACATATAACATCTTACATAGGTATACATGTGAACAAAGGATTGTGTGTGTGTGTGTGTGTGTGGGGTCAGAGCGTGACCCCATAAAGACTTCCCTAAACCTACTGGTCTGGAAAGTCCAGCAGTTCATGTAAACAAAAGGCACTCAGACTAAAACAGATATAGCTACGTTTATCCTACCATAAAACAATAAGAGAAGGTACGACCTCTCCCCATGCTCCCAGGATGTAGGTGTGGATTCCAGAACACTCTGGAATGCACACCAAGCCTTTGCAGCCTGCTAAAGATCACACATCCTATCACTACACAATTATTTAAACACCTCTACCAATATAAGACTAATTATAAAACTCTAAGCATATATAAGTAGATATTTCTAAGCATAAATGACAATCAACATTACAAAACCTAACACAATATATACAGTGTTATCTTCATTTTAGATGTCAAAAAGTATTTGGGGCTCCCAGTGTTTTTGTTTGCGTGGAAACCGGGTCCAAATGGTTGCTGACCCCTGCCTTAAATGGAGACACGGGGAGATAACACAGATGAACCAGAAACAAGCAGGAGAAAATAAAGGGCTCATATACACAAAAGAGCAATCAGGGATTGAGAAAAGGGAGGGAGACACAGCAGGATTAATTGGACATAACCAGACAAGGGGAAGCAAAAGTAGACACACTAACGTAGGACATGGCACTGTCAAAATAAAACAGGAAGTGAACACAGAGACACAATACTAAAACAGTACAGAGGGAACACAGAAACCAAAACCTCAGAACTAGAAAATCTTAATCAGAAGGAAATTGTAACAAAAGACAATAACAATCAAAACAAAGCTACTGAGTCCACAGACTCGGGACATACATCGGCTCAAACTGTGGTCATAAATATTTTGTACTTGTAAATCAGACTGTGTAGTTGTGAACTGAGTTTTGTAACATTGTAAAACAAAATGTCTGAAAAGTTTATGTTTTTGCGTTCATTGATTTGTGTGTGTAAAAATGTAAAAAATGTAAGAAACATTAGAACTACTTTTGCTGACACAAAGTTTGGCGAGAACTGCAAGTTGGCACTTTAAACCAGTCACTGATATAAAGAGAGCACCTTGTTCCAGGGCATCTGAGCATGGAGGGAAAGCTTTATGCAGGAGATGGTAAGAGCTGTTGGGACTAAAGAAACTGAGCAGAAAACTACAGACATCTGGAAACTGAGTTGTTAATTCTCAGTGGGATCACCAGGACTAGCAAAGCTTCACCATGACAGTCACCTGATTGGCTGAACCCATCCAAACATCACTTCATGGACCTTTAGCTTGTGTCTGTGTGTGGTCAGACATAGCATGAGCTAATTATTCATTACTCCTCCACAGCGTGGACCAGGAGAGAGCAGAGGTTTCCACTGGTCAGTCTGCACAGCAACATCAAACACACCTGGACTCTGTGGTTATGGTTTGTAGTACTACGTTTACATTTGTTCTTTTCAGTCACCTCTATGCTGCACTGGAACAGAGGATTGTCATTGTGTCCAACATAAATCAGAGTTTGGGCTCCATGATTTCAGTCAGATTGGGGTGACTGTAGCTCAGGAGGTGAGCAGGTCAGCTACTAGTCAGAAGGTTTGTGAATCAAACCCTGGCTGGCAAATGTACTGGGTAACGTACTAAACCCAAGCTGCCCTCTGATGCATCCATCAGAGTGTGAAAGAAAGTATTTAAGCATAGAACGATATGCTTGGTTGAATGAGGCATGTTGTATAAAATGCTTTGTGTGCACAGAGTATCAAAGAGAGCTATATAAGAACCAGTCCATTTACCACTGGGTAATTCATCTAGTCTTCTTTTCCAGCTGCTGGAGGAAAACATCACCATGTTTGTGAAGAACGAGCTGAAGAAGATCCAGAAGCTTCTGAGTCCAGATCACCCAGAAACTTTAAAGAGCCAGATGGAGGATGAGGAGATGTTTGAAGGTGAGGATGAAGATGAAAGAAAGAGCTGCAGAGAAGCATTTCTGAAGATCACACTCCACTTCTTGAGGAGACTTAAGCAGCATGAGATGGCTGAAAATCTGCAGAGCAGTAAGAGAATTTCTCTAAAGACTGAATATTGATCGTTCCTAATAGTTCAAGAAATGGACCAATAGACATTCATCCTTTCAGGGTACTGAAAGGCTTTGATATTTATTGTGTAATATTTTTTTCTGAATTTCTTATTTTCAGAAATATTTGCTTCACTCCGTAAACGCGAACTTAAAGCCCAACTGAAGAAGAAGTTCCAGTGTGTGTTTGAGGGGATCGCTAAAGCAGGAAACCCAACCCTTCTGAATCAGATCTACACAGAGCTCTACATCACAGAGGGAGGGACTGCAGAGGTCAATGATGAACATGAAGTCAGACAGATTGAAACAGCATCCAGGAAACCAGACAGACCAGAAACAAGAATCAGACAAGAAGACATCTTTAAAGCCTCACCTGGAAGAGATGAACCAATCAGAACAGTGCTGACAAAGGGAGTGGCTGGCATTGGGAAAACAGTCTTAACACAGAAATACAGCCTGGACTGGGCTGAAGACAAAGCCAACCAGGACATCCAGTTCATATTTCCATTCACTTTCAGAGAGCTGAATGTGCTGAAAGAGGAAAAGTTCAGCTTGGTGGAACTTGTTCATCACTTCTTTAATCAAACTAACGAATCAGGAATCTGCAGGCTTGAAGACTTCCAGGTTGTGTTCATACTTGATGGTCTGGATGAGTGTCGACTTAATTTGGACTTCAACAAAACTAAAATCCTGACTGAAACAAGAAAGTCCACCTCATTGGATGAGCTGCTGACAAACCTCATCAGAGGGAACCTGCTCCCTTCTGCTCGCCTTTGGATAACAACACGACCTGCAGCAGCCAATCAGATCCCTCCTCACTGTGTCGACATGGTGACAGAGGTCAGAGGGTTCACTGACCCACAGAAGGAGGAGTACTTCAGGAAGAGATTCAGAGATGAGGAGCAGGCCAGCAGGATCAACTCCCACATCAAGAAAGCTCGAAGCCTCCACATCATGTGTCACATCCCAGTCTTCTGCTGGATCACTGCTACAGTTCTGGAGGATGTGCTGGAAACCAGAGAGGGAGGAGAGCTGCCCAAGACCCTGACTGAGATGTACATCCACTTCCTGGTGGTTCACGCCAAAGTCAAGAGGATCAAATATGATGGAGGAGCTGAGACAGATCCACACTGGAGTCCAGAGAGCAGGAAGATGATTGAGTCACTGGGAAAACTGGCTTTTGATCAGCTGCAGAAAGGAAACTTGATCTTCTATGAACCAGACCTGACAGAGTGTGGCATCGATATCAGAGCATCCTCAGTGTACTCAGGAGTGTTCACACAGATCTTTAAAGAGGAGAAACAGCTGTACCAGAACAAGGTTTTCTGCTTTGTTCATCTCAGTGTTCAGGAGTTTCTGGCTGCTCTTCATGTCCACCTGACCTTCTTCAACTCTGGACTCAATCTGCTGGAAGAGGAACAAACAACGTCCATGTGGTCTAAATTATTTGATAAACCAAAACTCCAATCTCTCCACCAGAGTGCTGTGAACAAGGCCTTACAGAGCCCCAATGGACACCTGGACTTGTTCCTCCGCTTTCTCCTGGGTCTTTCACTGCAGACCAATCAGACTCTCCTACGAGGTCTGCTGTCACAGACAGGAAGTAGCTCAAAGACCAATCAAGAAGCAGTTCAGTACATCAAAGAGAAGCTCAGTGAGAATCTGTCTGCAGAGAAAAGCATCAATCTGTTTCACTGTCTGAATGAACTGAATGATCGTTCTCTAGTGGAGGAGATCCAACAGTCCCTGAGATCAGGACGTCTCTCCACAGATAAACTGTCTCCTGCTCAGTGGTCAGCTCTGGTCTTCATCTTACTGTCATCAGAAAAAGATCTGGATGTGTTTGACCTGAAGAAATACTTTGCTTCAGAGGAGGCTCTTCTGAGGCTGCTGCCAGTGGTCAAAGTCTCTAAAAAAGCTCTGTAAGTTATAAACTTTTTATTATTTAATTTGGTTGGTATGTTATGGAAAAACACACTGCCATCAACTTCTGTTTCGTTTTTGTCAAAATCACTGTAATACAATCACTGTACCTTTATATACATGTGACTTGTAATAATGCTGCTGCCATCTTGTGGCTGATGTGTAATTATGTTATTGTTATTAGGGAGGATTTGAGAGTAACAGGCCAAGTGAGTGAGTGAGTGGCACGGTGGTTAGCACTGTTGCTGTACAGCAAGAAGGTCCTGAGTTCAATTCCAACATCAGGCCGGGGTCTTTCTGTGTGGAGTTTGCATGTTCTCCCCGTGTTTGCGTGGGTTCCCTCCAGGTACTCCGGCTTCCTCCCACCGTCCAAAGACATGCAGCTTGTGGGGATAGGTTAATTGGATAATCCAAATTGTCACTAGGTGTGAATGTGTGAATGAATGTGAGTGCGAATGGTTGTCTGTCCCTGTGTGTTGGCCCTGCGACAGACTGGCGACCTGTCCAGGATGTACCCCGCCTCTCGCCCTATGACAGCTGGGATAGGCTCCAGTGCCCCCCGCGACCCTGAAAAGGATAAGCGGAAGCGAATGGATGGATGGATGCCAAGTGAGTCAGCAACTTCGCTTTAGCTTAAAAAATCCAAATTCTTATGTCATCAGTTATAGTTGCATGTATTCATTATCATAATTTAACCTTTAATATTGATGTCTTAAAATTATTTTGATTAAAATAGCAATAATTTTATGGTTATATTAAATAAATACATCACTAATGAATTATTTATTTCAGTAATTAATTAAGAAAATATATTGATAATGAATTATCAGTTAATTTCATTTAAAATAATTAATTATTTATTTACGCACAATTCAAATTAGTTAATCACATATTTAATCAATTATTGGTTTGTTTTCTATTTTAATTATTTTACTGACACATTTAATGAATTATTTAATGGTGTATTTATTTAATTCACGTTGCTACTCCTGGCCCTGCATTGGTGTTCATAAATACATTTTATTTGTGAGCTTCCCCCATCAAAGTTAGGGGGCGGGGTTAATGCTGATCAAGTCAAAACCATTGCTTTGGTCTGGTGGGCATTCTTCTAGTGGGCTTTTCTCAGTACTAAGTAGAGATGGACCGATCCGATATTACGTATCGGTATCGGTCCGATACTGACCCAAATTACTGGATCGGATATCGGCGAGAAATAAAAAATGTAATCCGATCCATTAAATATCAAAAAAGCACCTCACAAAACTTGCTACGCGGCGGAACTCGGCTCATAACCGTAGCACATAGCAGCAGTGTGCATCACGGCTGTGTGTATTTGTAGCCTTGCTAGCAAACCAGCATTTTATCTATGAGGAAGTTTTCCCAGAGAGAAGTAAAGCAAGTGTGTAAGTTCATCTCTGAATGTCTGTAAAGCGTTCCCACGTTAAGCTTAACAACCATACCTGGAGCGACTGCCTCTCTCTCTCTCTCTCTCTCTCTCCTGCTGCTTCAATCGTGAAACAGCTTAATGATCAGCTGATCGGCTTTTCTGTTGCGAGTCCGTCTCTCTTCTTAGTTTTTGGCCCACTTCTCACCAGAAAGAGGAAACCAGCGGCTGAACAACAGCAGCACGTTTAAGCTTGATAAGCTGTTGTTAGAATTTATTTAATATTACTTTCTACACCAGGATCTTTTTCTACATAGCTGACGGCTGGTAATTGTGCAGGGGCGGATCTAGCAAAGTTTAGCCAGGGGGGCCGATAGGGCATGAACAGGGAAAAGGGGGCACAAAGACATACTTTTCTTTCTTATTCTCATTTAAAATGTCTAGTTTTTAATAAATAATTATCTGACTCTTACACCCAAAGTTTTAATCTTGTGTAAAATATATAGAAGTCCATTACTGTATATAGTAACTGTTAAGTCTAATATACCCTAGTAAGCTATAGTACTTTTTCCTTTGGGAAGATACCATCTGTGCAGTCTGCAATTCTGTTGAAGAAAGATGTTGAATCTATTTAATTATTCTTGAAAAATAATTTATTTTTGTGCATTTTCCCCCTGCATCAAATTAAATTTGATTACATCGATTAAGCATCATGAGGTGGAGGGTGGTTCCCTATATATTTTTTTTTTTTTTTTTTGCTGGGAGTTTGCAACCCTATTAGTTAGGTTGCTTAAAATTTCTTCTAAGTACTCTTTAAAATACCAGAATAGGGAGGATGGAGCAGGTTTAACTTTATTAGATTGATCAGTTTTGCTGAACTATGAAATATTTTGGACGCAGTGTATTTTTTACATACAGGTATAACAGAATAGCTTTAGTGTTGTTATTTATTTAAACTTGAGTATAAACTTATACAAAATGCAGCAAGATATTAAAAAAACGTTTTGTTGATTAAAAAACACACTATATCGGATTCATATCGGTATCGGCAGATATCCAAATTTATGATATCGGTATCAGTATCGGACATAAAAAAGTGATATCGTGCCATCTCTAGTACTAAGTAGGCCTACACACCAGGGTTTGGACATGTGTGGACCCGAACTATACTTAAACTTTACCCTTTTTTGTGTATCACCAAATACACTTTTAATATTTTCTAGACAAGAATGTAGTGGCATAATCTTTAACCTCTTTTGGCTCCAAACAGAAGTGACAGACTTGAGCAGGGTTCATTTAAAGGCTGACAGAAGTGGAGTGGTGACGGGGAGATGTTTGACAGGACAGTGTTTCAGCCTCCACAGGTTCATGTTGTGCTCCATCAGTCAGTGAAGATGAAGTCAGTGCTGATGAGGCTGTAGAGTGTGTGAGGGATGTGAATGAGGATGATGAAGATCTGATGATAGCAGATAAAAACAGGCTGCAGAGACTTTGAGCCATACAGGGCACACAGTGTGTGTACAGAACCGCTGAAATCATTATGTAGGCCTCACTGGAATAAGGAAGCATCACAGTACAGCTTCAGTGAAGCATTAAAGTCTCTGATATGAGATGAGAAATGAAGCAGCCAGAGCTTTTTCATGAGTGGAAATCCACTGTGACTGTGAGCTGCTGCTACAGCCTCCAGATTAGCCAGCAGCTCATCCTGCTCAACATTTTCTCACCAACTTTAATGGAAGTGTGATGTTTTCAGCTGGAGTGATGGTCAGGGTGGCCTCCCTCTCCTCTTCTACTCCTCTTCCTCTTTCATTTGTAAAGCCACTTCTGCTGCTTTCATTCATTTGGAAGTCCTGTAGCTGAGTTTGGGAGAGACTAACAGCCTCGGCAGCAGAGGGGAGAAAGGCTGTAACACCACCACTTTACTCTGTTCTACCTGTCACATCATTTTATCAGGAAACAAATATGTTCATGTTTTTACTATGTTTGTCTTGAAGATGTAAGAAGATCACATGGTGCTTTTTATTATTGTGTTGGTTTGTTTCCTGTCTCTTGGATGGAGCCCAGCTGTGCGTGGCCCCTGGGCCTGTGGTCAGAGTGTGTGCTGGATAATCCGGCCCAGGATGAGGCCAAACTGACATGGGATGAAATGTCTGTCACATAATTGAGCTTAGTGTAGTTTCATTTCTGCACAATTTAAAAACAACCAAAACTTTGTTCTGTCTTTTCTATGTTATACTGTAGACTTTCTTTGATACTGTGTCCAAAAGGTGCAGCTTTTACTTTGAAGGGGAGGCGTCTCTGTTTCCTCTTCAGGTTGGATGATGGAAGCAAATAAGTGTGTGATGTTCTTTCAGTGTTGCACTTTGTAGACGGTCCCTGAGTACTGGTCTCACAGCCAGCTGCACATAGAGACCAGTGTTGTTAGTCCAGGTCAGAAGATGACTTGTTGGAATGAAAATGAGCTTGTAGTTTGTCTGCTTTAATAATGTGACTGGAAAAAGGTGTTGGACTTCAAATATGTCCATTTCTTTCACACTTCACCTTTAAAAGTGAAGCCTTGTGGTTCCTGGAAGGAAAAACACGACTTTTTCAAGTCTTTGTCCTGTTTTTATGATAAATGTACGACTTTAATGTGAAACGTTCAGAGTTTTTTTCTCTTGTTGTGTTTGTTTGAAGCTGCTTCCTGTTGGCTTCAGCTGTTTGGAGTTTCCATTTTCTAAACTTCTACATTCTGAACCTTCTTCAGCTCTGAACAGATGATGAAACACTGAATGATTTCAAGCTCACACTTTGTCTAATAAACTTACATCTTTCATTCTTTATACAGATTGAGGCGCTGTGGTTTGTCAGAGATCAGCTGTGATTATCTGGCAGCAGCGCTGAAGTCCAACCCCTCCCATCTGAGAGAACTGGACCTGAGTAAGAACTACAAGCTGCAGGATTCAGGAGTGAAGCATCTGTGTGGTTTTCTGGAGAGTCCAGGATGTAAACTTGAAACTCTGAGGTCAGTCAGCATGTTTTAGTTGTGCTGAGATGAATATGATGTGAAAGTTGTGCTGACACTAAACTGCAGACATCAGGCTGATATTATACTGATCCACACTGAGGATCTTCATGGTAAAGTCTGTTTTCTTCTTCTCTGGTTTAGTCTATTGACTGCAGCAGAACAATGTTCACGTTTCAAACAGTGATACTCAACGTATGGCCCGCGGCCCACATGCGGCCTGCCCACCTTTCCTGATTCAGAGAGAGGGGACCCTGATTAACTGTGTAGTGTTCTTCCTCACAGTTCTAAGTATCAGACACAATAGTGAATAATCCACAGCTGACTGTCTTTAGCAGGTCAAAGGTCACGGCAGACAGTGGGAAATATTCTAATTCTGATCATTTATCAGCACATATGCATATGTATAAAAACAAAGCTGACACTGTGAGACTTGATCAGAGGTGTGATCATCACAGCAGAGGCCTTTGTGTCAAAGTCACTGAGGATCAAACAGAAACACATGAAGCAGATTTTCCTGTTCTGGCTTTTTATAGCAGATAACCTTCAAAATATTCTGCAGTCGATCAAAAACTGAAGCAAACCATGAATCACCATGTGAACATGACCTGATGCTGCTGAAGTGAAGCAAAGTTACAGAGGTTTGATTACAGACACAGCTGAGAGTTTGTAATCTGTCATCATTTTAAAAGGTTTAAATTTATTCAGTATTGAACAGCAGAAATGAGGCTTTGTTTTCGGAGGCCGACAGCAGTGAACACAACAGCAGACTGGTGCGTAATAAGCAGTGAATAATGCAGAAAACAGATTTTTGAAGGTAAACTGTTCTTGAAGTACACTGAGAGAGAGAGAGCTGTGCAGGAAGTAAACGTCAAAGTCAGAGAGAATTCGTGACGATGTTCATCAAACGTAAAGCGTAGTTTGGATCTTCTTTTGCTGCTGGTTCAGTCAGTTTTGGTTGGAGACAGATGAAACCTGCAGTTTCAGGATCTGTGAGCTGTCCACTTTCAGCCCCGACGGCGTGTCCGTGTACGTGCCGTCGAGTGAACGATCCACGCTCTGTGTTTCCATCTTTGTGTGTTTAGCTGCTCTCATTTACTGTTTTATCTGTTTGGTTGTTGTTGAAATACTTTTGGGAGCTTTAACCTGAGATTCTGGCAAAATACATTTATATTAAAATTGATTCAGGATTGAATGAATCAACATCGCTTTATTCAAATTAAAACCATTTAAATAGGAAAATCCATTTTTTTACACCTGCCTCTAATGCTGGGTAATGTCAGCTGGTCCATGTGAAGCTGGCTGTGAGGCTCAGGGAGCGTCTACAAAGTGCAACACTGAAAGAACATCATCCATAAATATTGAGTAATAACTGGACTCTCATACAGCGAGACTCAAATGCCTTTAAACATCAGCTTATCCTGCTGATCCCAGTCCAACACTGAGTTTGTAAAAACATGTTTGTCAATCATTTTGTTTGGTTTCTGAGGAAAATGATTCAATAACTTGCTGCTAATACACAACATTTCATCATATTTCCTCATAACTGTCTTTTGTCTGACCATTTGATCCCATTTGAATTTGCAATAAAGGATCCACAGAGTTTGGTGACAATAACGACAGTAGATGTTTGTGTAAAAGTGCTGGAAGAAATTAGTGTGTGATGTTCTTTCAGTGTTGCACTTTGTAGACGCTCCCTGAGCACTAGTGTAGCCCAGATGAAAAAAAAAACAACACATTTACACCAATGATAGAGAAGAAAGAGTATTTATTCTCTTTATTTTAACTGTCCACACCAACAAAACGTCATATTTCCTATGAACATTGAATGCACCTCTCAGTTCACCCCACGTGAGGGCAACTAGCTCAGCAACCAATCAGAGCCTACCCAGGCCGCATTGACCCTGTCAGCCAGGAAGTGAGGTGAAGGTGCATGGAGTTCCCGGGTTTTTCTCATCTCAGCAAGAGGAATGGAGGCATCTGATACTCAAACCGAGAAATCCACGGACAAAAGAGAGGGAAAAACTCAGAAGTGAGAGGAAAGAAAGCCAGCATACTTACCTGCTGGAAGTCCGGAGTTGAGTGGCTGGATGAAGGAGAGAAGCAAAGTCGGTAAGACAAGTGTTATTCCGGAGGAAAAAAAGTTGTAGAGACTTACCGTCATGATCACGCTAATGCTAGCTCGGTGTCTCACAGGCTAACCACTCACCTTTCATCCGGAGAGCTGCTGCAATTCCGACACCAGTGTGTGTTGGGCTTTTGTGAAACAGGGCAACGGTGAGCAACATGTTCTTAGCCACTCTAAAGCTAATTTTTGTCAGTTCACTGTGAGTTTAAAGTAACCTAGAGGGTAATTTTTAGTGCATCTCTCTCTCACGAATAGGCCTATAGTGTGGAGAAATTAAGCACACTGCTTTAATGCCTCTGAACTGAACTCACATGTATATTTTGTTGCTTATTTGCACATAGTTCTGAATTTGTTATGGTGTATTGTATTTTGAATGTCAATGGTTACTTACCATAAGTATTGTTTAATTAATGTTTACATGAATAGAGACATATTTGAGCAACTTAGATGTTTAGTTCTCATATTTGATATACTTGAAAATTGAATGTTGTACAACAGAACTGTGAGATTTGATAAGATTTAAGATGTTGATGCAATGAATATGAGGTTGATGCAATATTTTGATTTTACATTTTAACCTTAAACAATGCATCTGAAAGAGACTGATTAGAATGTACATTTTATGACCTGGATTGGACAACTTGAACAAAAATGACACTTTAATGAGGAAATCAGAAGGTCAGGTCAGGTTTTTTGGAGAGGACAGAAAAGTCCAAGGACCAGGACGATATTCCGGTTGTGATAGATGGCGAGTCAACCACTTTGAGGACGATCTACCCCAAAGAAGATACACACCACAGACTCATACATTCCAGTTACACTCACAAGGACCTTTGAAGTTGGTTATCGCCAGCTTAACTCTAAATTCTTAAAGGGCCCCAACGGGTACTTTTATTTTGTTTGAGTGTGCACACTATTTATTTTATTTTATTTTTTACTTTATCTGTACAAATTGGACAAATATCTGTTATACCTTGTAACAATAAGAGAGTGGCTACTCAAAAGTCAACATTGTGTCCAGGTCATTATTGCTGCTCAATACTTTGGCTCTATACGAATTTGGTGTCTTCTGATTCTGGCCAGGGTCTTATTACGAGCCCAAGTAATTATTGCGCTGTAATTCACCTTTATACCTTAAAGTTGGTTACACTAATCTCACAGCCAGCTGTACATAGAGACCAGTGTTGTTAGTCCAGTTCAGAAGATGACTTGTTGGAATGAAAATGAGCTTGTAGTTTGTCTGCTTTAATAATGTGACTGGAAAAAGGTGTTGGACTTCAAATATGTCCATTTCTTTCACACTTCACCTTTAAAAGTGAAGCCTTGTGGTTCCTGGAAGGAAAAACACGACTTTTTCAAGTCTTTGTCCTGTTTTTATGATAAATGTACGACTTTAATGTGAAACATTCAGAGTTTTTTCTCTTGTTGTGTTTGTTTGAAGCTGCTTCCTGTTGGCTTCAGCTGTTTGGAGTTTCCATTTTCTAAACTTCTACATTCTGAACCTTCTTCAGCTCTGAACAGATGATGAAACACTGAATGATTTCAAGCTCACACGTTGTCTAATAAACTTACATCTTTCATTCTTCATACAGATTGTGGGGCTGTGGTTTGTCAGAGATCAGCTGTGATTATCTGGCAGCAGCACTGAAGTCCAACCCCTCCCATCTTAGAGAGCTGCACCTGAGTAACAACAACAAGCTGCAGGATTCAGGAGTGAAGCATCTGTGTGGTTTCCTGGAGAGTCCAGGATGTGGACTTGAAACTCTGAGGTCAGTCAGCATGTTTTAGTTGTGCTGAGATGAATCTGATGTGAAAGTTGTGCTGACACTAAACTGCAGACATCAGGCTGATATTATACTGATCCACACTGAGGATCTTCATGGTAAAGTCTGTTTTCTTCTTCTCTGGTTTAGTCCATTGACTGTAGCAGAACAATGTTCACATTTCAAACCTTCAAAGAAGAAGAAAAATCCTCCACTGGATAATTCACTGTGAAACTCTCAAACTCTTCATTCCACCTTAAAGTCTGTCTGACACTGAAATCCAAAGCAAAATGTGCGTTTGCTTTACATACAGCATTCCAACACAAACATACACACATCATCCAAAACACAGTCCAACATCCAAATCTCCTCCACTGCCAGCATGAATGATGGGAAAGAGAAGGAGGAACACTCTGACATTCAGGGTTAGAATGAGTTTCATGAAGCAGACTGTGAAGATCAAAGCTGCATTAGAAATCTTACATGAATGAATGAGTGGACAGAAGTGGACAGAGATCATCTGAAGCACTTCAAAGGCTTTAAATCAGCACATTTCTCTTTATTCTTTATCAACTCTGTTAGTTTCTCTCAGTTTTCTGTGGAATGAAGCTAACAGCAGGCTAATAAGATGCTGACCAATAGGTTTCTATTAAAGGTTGTAATTTGTATATGAAAAAGTGCTTTGGCTCAGCAGGGATCAGCTTACAGGTAGAATACAGCTGCTGGATGGGATTAGCATGTCATAGCTATCTACCAAACTGCTAACTGGGGAATTTCAGGCCATCTATGGATCATTTTTGCTAACTGTTTATTCAGCTTAGGCTCACAGGGCTGGAACCTGTGCCCTAGCTGTCATAGGGCAAGAGGCGTGGTCCACCTGCACAGGTGAGCAGTCCATCACAGGGCCAACAGAGAGAGACAGAGAAGCACTCTCTCACATCCACACCTACAGCCAATTTAGAAGCACCAATGAACCTAAGCAGCATTTCATTGGACTGTGGGAGAACATCCAACCTCCACAGAAAGGCCAACAAGCTTCAACCTACAACCTTCTTGCTTTAAGGCACTAGTGCTAAACACTTTTCCCCATTTCAGCCCAAATCCTGCATCTTCCTGTTTCTGACTCCAGGCCAGCTCCACTAACACTTTCTCATCAGACACTGCCACATACTGGAGGAAGTCTTAGTTCCATTTGAAGCTTCAGATTACAGTTAGTTCCTTTACAAAGAGGTGGAGGTGGTGGGGCCACAGCACCATCATCACTGAGTGCCATAGGACACTTAACCTTTGTTTCCATATGCTGGGAACTTCCTGTTGTTCCAAGGAGGACTGGAAAATGTGTGAAAATCTCCCAGTCAGTTCCTCACAGCACACTTCAATCATTTCCCTCCCACAGCATCAGGACCAGGGCTTTTTCTCTCTTTGATCCCACTAAGAGATTTTCACAAAACACCTCATCAGTGGGACTCTCAGAGCTACCAGCCCTTTGCTACAATCACAAAGCTCTTCATTGAAATCAATGATATCAAAGCTGGAATCAAATGAGTCCAAGTCTTCTGCTGATTCAGCATCACATTCATCTTTGCTCCTTGTTCTGCATCCCCACCATGGACTTCATTCCTTTCCAAGCCAGCCTTGAGTGTCCTTTATTCAGCTCATCCTCTGCTTTACGTTAACACCTGATTTTAGCTGCTTTGTCTCTCTTTCAACAAGTTTCTGTGCCTCAATCTTTTTCTTCTCTCCCTCGTAACAAGACAGCTTCTTCTGCCTGAGAACATGTTGGAGTGATTTACTAATCCAGGGCTGCTTATTGGGGAAAATACTTCCTGTTTCCAAAGTAATCCCCATTTTTCCCAGAAAGAAATGTAAGTAGAAATCGATGATCTAAGTGAGAACATGAGCCTTTAAAAAGTCCCAGTGGGTGCAGTCAAAGCAGTCCTTCAGTCCCAGTATAGAGTCTTTGGTCCAGACTGGAACAACTGTGTGCCCAGTTTGAGCTCTCTTCAGTCCTGGGACCTGACAGTAGGGCTGCTCGATTATGGCAAAAATGTTAATCACGATTATTTGACGATATTTATTTAACAATAACAATGTGTTGAACAATGACTTTAAAGATTGCCAAAAAATAATATAAAATAGTGTGCAAATACTCATAACAGTGCAAATGTTTGCAATATAAAAAATAAATAAAAAATGTAAACATCTATGTTTAGTGAACTTTGCAGTGTTGCTCTGTTGTGCAGCTACGACAAGAGCACTAGCAAAGTTTATGTATTATGTAGTACTAAGGCTAAGTCCACACGTACACGGGTATTTTTGAAAATGGAGATTTTCCGTTTTAAAAAATAATTGCGTCCACACGTGAAGGCAGAAATGAAGGAAAACGCTGCTAGGAACATGCCAAAGCAACAGGTGGCGAAACAATAAAGTGGCGCACAGTGTGATGTCAAAAAAGGCGCAAACCTTTGACGCTGCGTTTTCTGCATTTTTCTCATCCACAAGTAAATGCCTAAATGAAAGTAAATGACTGTGTAGCCACATCAGACACCACCTCCATTGTCAAGTTTGCTGATGACACTTTTGTTGTAGGCCTGATCTCCGACAACATCGAGACGGCCTACCTGGAGGAGATTAGGAACCTGGAGACCTGGTGCCAGGAGAATAACCTCCTCCTAAACATCAGCAAGACTAAGGAGCTGATCGTGGACTTCACCACAAAGCAGGCGAGGAATTACAAACCCCTCATCATCAGTGGCACGCCAGTGGAGAGAGTGGACAGTTTCCGATACCTGGGTGTCCACATCACTCAGGACTTGTCATGGTCCTGCCACATCAACACCCAGGTTAAGAAAGCCCGTCAGCGTCTCTTCTTCCTCAGAAGACTTAGAGACTTCCATCTGCCACTGAAGGTGCTCAAGAACTTCTACTGCTGCACCATCGAGAGCGTCCTGACGGCAAACATCTGCACCTGGTTTGGGAACAGCACCAAGCAGGACAGACGAGATCGGCAAAGAGTGGTGAGCTCAGCCGAACGCATCATTCAATCAGAGCTCCCTGACCTGCTGTCCATCTACACCAAGCGGTGCAAGTCCAAAGCTAGGAAGATTGTGATGGACCTCTCCCATCCCAACAATGGACTCTTCTCACTGTTGAGGTCTGGGAAGCGCTTCCGCTCCCTTAAGGCCAAAACAGAGAGAATGAGGAGGAGCTTCTTCCCCCAGGCTATTCGGGCCCTGAACCAGGTGTAGGACTGTACTCTCCCACACACATCACTATAAGACTGGACTCTCACACACATCACATCACCACACGCACCACCACACATTTCCTATAATTTATAATCTTTATAATCTCTCTCTGCTGTTTGCACATTTTTATTTATTTTTATTTTTATTTTTTACTGTAAATTCCTAAGTTAATTTGTAAATTTTGTAGTAAATTGTAAATACTTTTTCTATCATTTAATGGTCGGGCATTGCGCAGCTACAAGCATTTCACCCCCATGTCATACTGTGTATGGTTGTGTGTGTGTGTGACAAATAAAATTTGAAATGCAAAAACTGAGTTTTCAAAAATATCCACCCTGGTCGGAGTTTTTAAAAATCTCAGTTTTCAGTGACCAAAAACGCCGTTTGCGTGTGGACGAAAGGTGCAAACGCATAGAAAAATCTGCGTTTTCAAAAAAACCCGGGTACGTGTGTCTACTTGATCCACGTCTGACTCCGCGAACCCATGATGTTTCCACACTACTGAGGTTTTTTATTACCTCTCTTTTCAACCAACGGCAGTCACTCTCCTCTCCAAATAACTTCTGCTCAGCTTTCCAAGCTTCCCTCGGGTCCTCTTAATCTGCGGTCCCCAACCCCCGGGCCTCGGACCGCTACCGGTCCGTGAGTTGTTTGGTACCGGGCCGCGAGAGTTGAGGCTCAGGTGTGAAATGTATAGTTTTCAGGGTTTTTATCGGTTTTCAGCGTTATTTTGTTATCGTTTTTATCGTTAACTCGGTTTTCCTGGGTCTTTTCACGTGTGTTATGAATAAATCTTCTTTTTTTCGGTACCGGTACTAGTTTTATTTTGTTGTATTTTTCCGCGACACCTTAAAGGCCGGTCCATGAAAATATTGTCGGGCATAAACCGGTCTGTGGCGCAAAAAGGTTGGAGACCGCTGCTCTTAATTGTTGTGATATGTGTTCGAAATGCAGAGGGGTGCACTCGATTTGCCACATGGAGCAGCGCGAGAGTAAAGCACGAGGGAGGGGCTAATAATCGGCTCAGCCATTTTTAATGGTCGTTGAAAGCCCAGA
The DNA here is from genome assembly GCF_056152115.1 of Neolamprologus brichardi. Lineage (NCBI taxonomy): Eukaryota > Metazoa > Chordata > Actinopteri > Cichliformes > Cichlidae > Neolamprologus > Neolamprologus brichardi. The sequence continues at coordinate 54,781,987 of NC_142106.1, read as the reverse complement.
TCGTAATCGTGATTAAAATTCGATTATTTGAGCAGCCCTACCTGACAGACCCAGAGGGGCCATCACATCACATTTAGAAGCTCCCCTAATGGAGCCACAACACATGTCCAATACTTAGTCTGTCTTGTTGGACCAACTGGAAGAAATGATTCAAGGACTTAGTCACAGAACAGAGATTCAAATCTCCAAAATCCAACTGGCTGCATCAGGACATACAGTCTGAAACTCTGCACAGTTTCCTGTTTGAAGCTGCTTCCTGTTGGCTTCAGCTGTTTGGAGTTTCCATTTTCTAAACTTCTACATTCTGAACCTTCTTCAGCTCTGAACAGATGATGAAACACTGAATGATTTCAAGCTCACACTTTGTCTAATAAACTTACATCTTTCATTCTTTACACAGATTGAGTTTCTGTGGTTTGTCAAAGATCAGCTGTGATTATCTGGCAGCAGCACTGAAGTCCAACCCCTCCCATCTGAGAGAGCTGAACCTGAGAGGAAACTACCTGAAGGATCCAGATGTGAAGCAGCTGTCTGATCTTAAGAGTCCAGACTACAGACTGGAGGCTCTGCTGTAAGTAGAGTGATGGAGTGAGTGGGTGGTGCTGACAGCAGTATTGTACTAAACACAGTCAGTATGAAACAAAGATCCAGTGTTTCCTGTAAAGCTGCAGCTTCTCAGTGAAGCTGTGAGAGGAGAATGGTGACAGGCTTCAGGATTGGATTGGACACAAACACTTCCTGTTTCTTACCTTTATGGTCACCATAGTAACGGCTGACACGCTCTGTCAATCAACAGCCAATCGGCTCTCTGAACAAAGCAGCACGCAGACCAATGACTGCATTCATTTCCAAGTTTAAAGCAGTGAAGAACACAGTCTGTAGGTGAGGAAGAATTTAGTGAGAGCAGATGTTTGGATGGAATTCCTCCAGTTAACAGCTGGAACCGTCCATCTGGATTGTTGGGCTTGTTGTTGGGGTTCCTACAGAGCTCAGAGTGGACACACCAAGGTTCTTCTACTGAATGAAAGTCCAAACTCAAACTAGGAGGGAAAAACATCTTCATCAACTTCAATAAAAATCCAAAGACTAGAAAAAGTGAAGCAACAATGAGTCCTAGTACAGTCCCAGCACTGAAGTCCCTGCTGCTCTTTATACTGGATGTGCTGCATCACTGACTGACAGCTGATGAAGAGTCTCTGGAAACACTCGTTTATCTCCTCTGCTCTTCCTTCTTCTCTCTGCAGGTGGAGCTGATGATTGTAAACAGGACGGTGTGTGTGCTGAGAGAGGAGGAGCTGTGTCCTGATGATCCAGAGAGGTTGAAGCAGCAGCAGCTTGTGTGTAGAGACACTCTGACTGGGCCATGTTACTGGGAGGTGGAGAGGAGAGCTTCATCCAGCAGTGACTGACAGAGGAATGAGAAGAAGTGCAGATGACTGTCAGTGCTGCAGAGTGAACTGCTCTGAGAACAGCTCCACTGTCAGACACAATGTAGAGTCCAGCATCATCCCTGTGTGTCCCTCTGGATCTGACAGAGGATCATCAGTGTATCTGGACTGCTCTGCTGCTGCTCTGTCCTTCTACAGTCTCTGCACAGTCTCTGTCTGACTCTGGCTTCAGACCCTCCTGGATCAAACTCACCTGGAAAGACTTTCAAACATCACTCAATAGATTTGAATACAGAATATATTTGATATATACTGTAGATGTACTGTAGATTTGCAGTTTGTCACTTGTAAATACAGTCTGTGAGCAGCTATGAGCTGAAAGATCTTTCTAGAAACACGAAATGTTTTCACTCTTCTGTTGCTTTTTCATATATTTCCACAACATTAATATTGATCCCACCTGTCTCACCTGTTTCATGCTTTTATACATAATAACAGGACACGTGTGATCTGAGCGCTGCTGTGGTTGCTGTGCTGCACGTCTTCATTTAGATAACAGAGACATCTAGTGGTTCAGAGGGAGAACTGCAGGAGGTGGAGCTTTGTTTTAGCATGGAAAACTTTTTATCTTTTAGGCGCAGATACAAATATGACAAGTATCAGTGTAAGATACAAAAGGTCAAATCAGTTAACAGAGGGAACAGTGATCACACAGCAATGTAAGAATAGAAACATAACAGTGAATCTGAACATGTATACAGATGGAAGCAAACAAACAGGATGTAACACTACATTAAAGCCACAAATGGGAAGAAAACAAAGCCAAAGGAAAATATATTTGATCTCAGGAATCCAAATCAGATGCTTTAGAGCAGGGGTTGGCAACCCTGGGCACACGTGTCACAGCTGCCACGTGAAGGGTTAATTGATGGCACGACCATAGCTGGACTGGCCATCGGGCATACCGATGGCCAGTCCAGCTATGGCTATACCGATGGTGATTTTTTTGTTTTTATGATCCGATGATGTTTTTTAAATTTTTTGTAACTGTATAAACGATGGAAGGTGGTGGATTGGCCGGATGCTGGTCGATGTGTAAAAATAAGTCAGTTGTTTGGTGGTGGCTATGGCGGAGCTTCCACAGAGGCAACAGGTGGATGAGGGAAAGGGGAGGCAGGAGGAGCAGAGACCCGAGGCAGCCGCCGTAAAAAACGGAATCGTCCCGCATTCAGAGAAAATTTGTTTCGTATTGAGCTGAAAAGGAACAGTTTGTCCCGGACTTCAGCTAGAATGGAAAAAGACACAAAGCTGGATTTATTCTGTCGTTATGCTGCACAGCTGCCTCTTCTTCTTTCATTCTCTCCCTCTCCTGTTGCTACTTCAATCATGAAACTGATAAATGATCAGCTGATCGGCTTTTCTCTCTTCTTTTTTTTTTCGCTGAATTTGCACCAGAAGGAGGAAACCAGCAGATGTCGCGCTAAACAACAGCAGCACGTTTAAGCTTGATCAGCTGTTGTTAGAATTTATTTAATATTTATTTCTAGTATCAGCTGATGTTTGCTGGAGCCACAGCTGTAAAAGCTGCTGGTCATGATGTCGGTTTGGTTATGTGGTGAGAGGGAAACATGAAGATGAAACCAGGAGATGTCCTTACTGAATCATCAGAGCTGAACAGGTGATGGAGAAACAGGTTTACCTTTTAGGTGACATGAATGAGTTGAAGGGAAGTTATGAACTGTTTCTGAGAGACAAATAACACCAGGATCCTTTTCTATGTAGCTGACAGCTGGTAACTGTGCAGGGGAGGGTCTAGCAAAGTTATGCCAGGGGGCCAGGTAGGGCATTAACAGGGAGAGGGGGGCACAAAGAAATACTTTTCTTTCTTATTCTCATTTAAAATGTCTCACTTTTAATAAATAATTATCTGAATCTTACAACCAAAGTTTTTATCTGATGTAAAATGTATAGAAATCAGACATAACATCGAAGCAGCTGTGTGTGTTCATGGAGCTGCAATTTCACCTGCTGGACATCACTACCTGACACGTTTAACCATCTTCACAACATTGCAGAGGCCTTATTGACAGTATTTGGCTCTACATATCTGTGTGAGCAGATTTTCTCTCACATAAGTGTCCTCAGGTAGACCTCTGAATGCTGGACACTCGGAGACCTGTGTCTCTGAGTGGGAGACCAAAGTTCACATTAACATGTGTGTCCCTGTATTAACAAACATGCCATATTGGCCCAGTTTATGTTTCTTATCATTGCTGTGAGGAGACCATAAATAGCATGTGCATTTTCTGCTGTAAAGTTCATTTGCTGTTATGGATAAAAAGTATTTTTTTTTTGTTTCAAAATAGCTGATAACTATTCGCTGATAGCTGCCAACATCTGCAAACAAATATAATTCTATAAAGTGGTTTTATATAGTGTGTAACTGTTAATATAGAGCAGGGGTGGGTAATTCCAGGCCCCGAGGGCCGGTGTCCTGCAGGTTTTAGATCTCACCTTGGGTCACCACACCTGATTCACATGATTAGTTCGTTACCAGGCCTCTGGAGAACTTCAGGACATGTTGAGGAGCTAATTTAGCCATTTAACTCAGCTGTGTTGCTTCAAGGACACATCTAAAACCTGCAGGGACACCGGCCCTCAGGGCCTGGAATTGCCCACCCCTGATATAGAGTGTTATTAAATGTATTGCTAATGCAATCATATGGCACACTGACTTCTGAGGAAATTTTAAATGGCACTCGCCATCAGAAAGGTTGCCGACCCCTGCTCTATAAAAACAGTTGTTTTTCTTTTTCAATCACTCATCTTAGCAGTAGGATATACATGAAAAGAGAAACAAACTAAATTTGAGTGAAAATGTACATTTTTTTCACTCTCTGATCAAATGACTCAGTGACTCAAATGACTCAAACTTTGGTGAGTGACTCATTGAAACTCGATTCAGTCAAAAACATCACATTTACCATCACTAGTGGAGAACAAGGCGAAGCAACCAAAGCGAAAGCTGATGCTAACGTGGAGACGGGGGAGAAAGCGCCTATATCTGTGAGGACGCTGCGTGCAGAAATACGGGCAGGACTGAAACCGTATGAAGACAATTTGGACAGCATTAAAATCTAGCTCGCTGGCATGCACAAAGGAGTCAGCAGGGACATATCTGCGCTGCGAGAAGAAGCTAAAGCAGACTAAAGCAGGCAGAGAAATTTACCTTGACCAACAAACCGATCACCCGAAGATGAAACGGAGTAGATGGCACTGGCACAGCTGATGAAGAAAGACATTATCGGATGGTAACACTCACTGACTGAGCTGATTAGCTTTTATTCAGGTAAAATACGTTACCATGCTGTTGAGACGATATTCTTACATCATCCTCCCTTTTTTTGTCTTTTTGAGCGATTAAATAAGTTTATGGAAGCAGAATGAGTCAGTATATGTCGCAAGTAAACTTATAGTTTAACATTCAAATTGATTAACACTAAGGCTGCTTTAAGCTGCTTTATACAAAGCCCCAGGCCTCGGTTAATACAAATAATATAATTTCTCGTCCTTTCTCCCTCTAACGCTCCACGAGGCAAGGGTGCTCTCTGTCCCCATTGTTATTTGCACATGTTATAGAACCTCTCGCCATTCAATTATGCACTGCAAAGGATTATAAAGGATGTTAGATCCCAGTTACCCCTGTACAGGTGGTCTGGACCGGCTCTCCATCCGAGGAGACTCGCTCAGCCTCTAACTGCCTTCGTCTAAGCGCCCGCCCTGCACTACCTCTGACTCTATGCTCTCATTGGCAACCTTAATGAAACATATTTGTCAGTCGCACTTATTAACGGCAGCTCTCCTCTAATGATCTATGGCACTTGTTATTGTGCTGAGTAAAATTTAGTGACCTGGACAGTAGGTCCCAAGGACGTGTTATGATTGACTAGAATAACCTATAAGAACCCTAAATCTGATGTTAGGAGTTAACACACATAAAGTCTTACCGTTTACTGTTTTAAGGAAATAATAGAATGAATGTCCATAATTCTGACTTTGAATGCAGATAGATAATTTTTATTAAAGCAAGATTTCACTTTGCTCTTTGACGCACTGGCATGACTTGCAGTTTTGGTGCATTTCTTTTCTTCCACTCCACCCAACAATGCTGCAGCTCAACTTCCCTAATATCTCTTAAGTTTCATACAAACAAAAATCACTTCTCCTTTTTCTCATGTCTTAAGGACCGTTTAATTCATGCACATGTTATGGGTCCCAAGGATGAAGACCACGATGACAAATATGTTCAGTTTCTCAAATTCACACTTCTTTCCATAACAGTTACATTCCTTTATCATATCAATAAACACATCACATTGTCTTCTGCAGTGTCTTACTGGCTGAACAGTTATATTCAATAACAGCATCGGTAAATACATCACATTAGTTCCCTTCAGTAATTTACTGGCAAAATCACTATTTAGTGCATCATGAAACCCAGCTTATTTAATTAACTGTGAATGCCTCTGTTAGCTACACAGAGTTGCTCAGAGTGCTTGTGTTACACTAGCTCACTAGTCACTTTAACATAACTATTAACATTCACATCTCACAGAACTGGTTTGATTGGAGCATTACAACACGTTTGCACAGAGCATAGGAGCGCACTGACGCTGCTTCACGAGAGCTCCACCTAACGAGCGGGCTCGCAATGCGGCCACGCGGGACACTCCTCTGGTTTTTTCCGTGTTTACATATAAATAACTCGGGCGGACCGCCTTAACTCTCTCATTCATATTAATGTGGGTAACCATGGTAACAATAAACAACATTTTCGGTGCGAGCATCATTTACCGACCTGTAAAAGCAGGTGAAGAGCGGAGTAAGGAAGACACGATGCATCTCTGCTTTCCTCCAGAACGTGTCTGAGGAAGCAGCGGAAGGTGGGCTCCACTTACTGCACCCTGAAACCCCGGAGCAACCACCAAAGTTCCACCCTCACTCCTTTCTAACACGAAATGAATCCCTGTTACATGGGTTTTCTATCCTTTTAAAGAAACTGAAAATAAATACATATAGTAATGAAAAATGTCCCGTTACATGAGTGTTTTACACAAAATAATATTAATGTGGTCATTCCCTCACAGGGGTGCCACATCCTCACAGTTCAATATGTCCTCATTGCACAGATCAATGACATCAGAGCTGTAATGTTGTTCCTGTCTCACTAAAACTTCTGACATAAGGTGACATTTCTGGGTAATTCCTACTCCAGGGTGACCAGTTTGAATCCCTCTATTACTGCTGGGAACATGCTGCTAAAGTGCCCTTGAGCAAGGCCACATCCAGGTTATGAAGCCAACCCTGGGCTCTGCTTGCTGGCAGTGACAGAGTAGATGAAACAGCTCAGTGGATGCTAACTCAAAGCTAACAGCGCCCTGTCATCGATAAGTGAAATAAAGCTGACTCACCCACAGCTGCACACAAACACCTCCAACACCTACAGGTCAGTAGATCCACTGCTGTCTCTAATGGTGCACAAACTTTGCTTGTTCAGCGTTTGCTGCTGCTGACTTTGAAAACGCCTTCACGCCAAACAATGGAATCAAATATATCGACTCACCTTAGACTAAAGAGAAGCTCGGCACTGCTCACAAAACTCAAACACAAAAGGCTTTTTAAAGACAACAATCACTTTGACAGATACACAAAAATGACTGAGTACAGAGGAGCTGCTGGTTTGAAGCCACAGAAAATGTTCAAATGTTTAAACACACTGGAGCGTTGCAGCCATGATGCATTTGTTCTGCTAAGGTCACACACATTAGCTGCCTTACATTTTAGTAAGTAGTCATCCTTTTCCCAGGACTGTTGGTCAAACGTTCTCTCCACATGTTGAAGGTCGAGGTCACTTTATCGTCTCCCTGAAGGAGGAAAGCAGATATTACTAAACATCACAATAAAAACATATGAAATGGGTGCACATGAGGAAAGAAGCCGTCTGCACTGTTAAAGTGATGCAAACATGCACATCTTCACACATAAAGCACCAACACCTCTCAGTTTACACGTTTAGCAGCAGCTGGTAAAACCCACAGTGATCTTGGAGCCTCCCTGAAGGACTCGTTCATCAATAACTGTCAGGAGGACGATTGTGCTTAAACCTTCTGCACACGTCCTGTAGTTACACACTCGGGAAGAAAGATGGCGTCCTCGCTCTCCAACATGATCTGTGTCTCATCCAGGACGCTCAAACACAGATTAGTTTCCAAATATTAGACGCACTGGTTCTTCATGCGTTTCTACCTGAGCACTCAAAGTCATTTTTACAACATGCCTCATTCACCTGTTGGTGCATCTGTTTCTGTGTTTGGGTGTTTCCATCAGTGCCTGATGTTTGTGATCTTTGATCTATTCTGAGTTCTCTCTTTGTAACAAAAATATTGTTTGGCTTCTTTTGCAAACAAAGCAAAAGAATTTTAATGGATTCATTTACTGATCTTACTTTTCTAATGCAAAGCCGTCCTTTCAATGCTTTAGAAATAAAACCAAACAATATTTTTAAAACTTTCCCAAAATATAAAAGCTATTAAAACCATAAACTTCTGCTCCTTGTTTATGTGATTCTTCTTCTAGACTGTCTGTAATTGTTATTGCTAATTGTCAATAAAGTAGTTTTTTTATAAGATATGTTCTAAAGGAAGCTTGTGGCGAGGGAGGAGGGGCGACTAAAAGCCAGGTTCATATAGTGGGAAAGTACTCAGGTCATGTGAGGATATTTACTGGTGCGTCAACACTGTCAGATAAAAGAACGGCTGTTGCATTTGTTATCCCAGAAATAAGTTTCGTGATGAGTAAAAGAATTACAGATTATGTGGCAGTTTCTACTGGGGAGTTGGTAGCGATTTTACTGGCTTTGAACTGGGTGGAGGACGCACCAGTAGGGAGGTATTTGGTTTGCTTGGACTCTAGCAGCGCGCTAGTGAGTACAGGTAATATGTCTTCAAACTCTAGGCAAGATATTGTTTTTGATTTCATTTATTGTATAGAATTAAACACAGAGGGATAGAAGTGGATTTCTTATGGCTTCCTGTGAATATCGGTGTTGATGGCAATGAACAGGACGATAAGTTTGCAAAAGGTGCAGCAAGAAGAAGTCATGTAGGTTTGACTATAAAACACAGTAAACGTGAGGTGAAGAGTATAATCAAGGTAAAGATGAATGACGAGTGGCAGGCACAATGGGACAGAGACGGGAAAGGCAGATATTATTATACAGAAAACAGTTGGGCAGTGTAGAAGAAGCTGCAGGAGAGACGAGGATATAATCTGCAGAGTAAGATTTGGTCACACAGGCTTGAATAGCACACTTAAAAAGTTAAACATGACACAGGGAAGTGTGACTTCTGTGGACAAGAGGAGACGTTTGACAGGTTGTTTGCATAGTCAGGATGCTTGATGGAAAAAAGGATGTTTGATATGAAAGGAAGGTTGGAGATTGGCCTATAATTAGCTAAGACTGCTGGGTCTAGAGATGCTTTTTGAGTAAAGGTTTAACTACAGCCAGCTTGAAGGCCTGTGGTACATAGCCGATTATTAGAGATAAGTTGATCATATTTAAGATCGAAGAATTAATCAATGGCAGGACTTCTTTGAGCAGTTTTGTAGGAATGGGGTCTAAAAGACACATTGATGGTTTGGAGGAAGTAATTATTGAAGTTAACTCAGAAAGATCAATTGGAGAAAAAGAGTCTAACTTAACATCAATGGTACTAAGAGTAGCTGTAGATAATATTACATCTGTGGGATGATTATTGGTAATTTTATCTCTAATGATAAAAATTTTATTTGTGAAGAAGTTCATGAAGTCATTACTAGTTAACGTTAAAGGGATGGTTGGCTCAAAAGAGCTCTGACTTTTTGTCAGCCTGGCTACAGTGCTGAAGAGAAACCTGGGGTCGTTCTTATTTTCTTCAATCAGTGACGAATAGTAAGATGTTCTGGCTTTGCGGAGGGCTTTCTTATAAAGCAACAAACTATTTCTCCAGGCTAAATCGCAGCCATCGCTGCTGCCCTTCACTATTCACTCTCCCACCTGGAAAACAAAGACTCCTACATCAGGGTACTTTTAATTGATTACAGCTCTGCTTTCAATACTGTGATCCCACACAAACTCACTCACAAGCTGGCAACACTCGGCCTGCACCCCACCTTCTGTGACTGGCAACAGGACTTTTTGACTGGCAGGCCTCAGTCTGTCAGGATCGCCAACAAGACTTCAGCCAGTATTATCACAAACACTGGCGTCCCACAGGGTTGCGTCCTCATCCTCTACACCCTGGTCACCCATGACTGTGTCGCCTCCAACAAAGATAACATCAATTTGAAGTTCACGGGTGACACTGCAGTGATCGGTCGCATCACTGGAGAGGACGACGTGGCATATAGGAGAGAGGAGGCTGGTCTGGTGTCAAGGTGTGAGGACAACAACCTCACCCTCAACACTAATAAGACAAAGGAGATGATAGTTGATAGATGCTTTTCTCCTGTTTTGGCTTCCCTTCATTGGCTTCCTGTTAAATCCAGAATTCAAAATCCTGCTCCTCACATACAAGGTCTTAAATAATCAGGCCCCATCTTATCTTAATGACCTTGTAGTACCATATCACCCTATTAGAGCACTTCGCTCTCACACTGCAGGGCTACTTGTTGTTCCTAGAGTATTTAAAAGTAGAATGGGAGGCAGAGCCTTCAGTTTTCAGGCCCCTCTTCTGTGGAACCAGCTTCCAGTTTGGATTCAGGAGACAGACACTATCTCTACTTTCAAGATTAGGCTTCAAACTTTCCTTTTTGCTAAAGCATATAGTTAGGGCTGCACCAGGTGACCCTGAATCCTCCCTTAGTTATGCTGCAATAGACGTAGGCTGCCGGGGGATTCCCATGATGCATTGAGTTTTTCCTTTCCAGTCACCTTTCTCACTCACTATATGTTAACAGACCTCTCTGCATTGAATCATATCTGTTATTAATCTCTGTCTCTCTTCCACAGCATGTCTTTATCCTGTCTTCCTTCTCTCACCCCAACCAATCACAGCAGATGGCCCCGCCCCTCCCTGAGCCTGGTTCTGCTGGAGGTTTCTTCCTGTTAAAAGGGCGTTTTTCCTTCCCACTGTCGCCAAAGTGCTGCTCATAGGGGGTCATATGATTGTTGGGTTTTTCTCTGTATCTATGAAGCGCCTTGAGGCGACTTTTGTTGTGATTTGGCGCTATATAAATAAAATTGAATTGAATTGAATTGAATTGAATTGAATTGAATTGAATTGAATTGAATTGAATTGAATAGTGGACACGAGGAAGAAGCGGCTCACCAGCCGCTTTTTTTCCCCATTCCTTGAAGTGGAGAGGGTGAGCAGCAGTACCTGGGCGTCCACATCAGTGAGGACCTCCCCTGGACACTGAACACCACACAGCTGGTCAAGAAGGCTCAGCAGCTGCTATATTTCCTGAGGAGGCTCAGGAAATTTGGTATGTTGGCCAAGATTCTCAGCAGCTTCTACAGCTGCATTGTGGAGAGCACCCTGACCAGCTGCATCACTGCATGGTACGGCAGCACTACTGCTGTGGACCGCAAACGCCTGCAGAGTGATAACAACTGTGGATAAGATCATCAGGACCCCACTGCTCTCTCTGCAGAGCAGCTACCATTGCAGAGTCCAGAGGAGAGGCACACCTCTGCCCTCGAGACGAAGGTTCAGAAGTGTGAAATCTAGAACATCCAGACTCAACAACTCCATCTTCCCCACTGCTATCAGACTCCTGAACAGCTGACCGACCTCAAACTGCAGTTTGCACATCAGGTCACTTTGCACACTAAGTTCATTTTGCACATTAAACTCTTTTGTACATCCATGTACATCGACATCTGCAGACCACACGTGTCTTCAATTACTTATTTGTACTTATTTGCAGTTATTTATCTTTTTATTTTATTTTTTTTAATTATTTTTTATCCTTATTTTTATCTTTTTTATTTATTCTTATCTTGTTCTTTGAACCCTTATCGAACTTGGCATTGTGCATGCTATTTCTTCTGTACATATGACAATAAACGCTTTGAATCTTGAATCTTTGAATCTTGAATCTGTACACATCTGTATATTTCAGCTTTGTCCTTCAGTCACAACATGGTTCATCTTCATCTTAACTTCCTCTGAGCTTCTATCGTGGTTAAAGCTCATGAATCCTCTGGACATCAAACACTGATGGTGTTATTGGAGCTGAGTGAAGTTTGATGGCTTTATTATCCACGCTGTGACACATGGCAGCTGTCAGAGGAAAACACATGAAGTCAGCAGGTGTGATTAAATTCAGGGACACAGACCCCATGTTGATCCTCTACCTAATCACACAAGCCAAGGTGTGAGAACGGGTGTGGGTCGCAATCAGCCAAGGTTTTGGGTGAACCCATTGTGAGACCTAGCCCCACCCTAACATGTGATTTCCTGTGAAATCACATGTTGAAACGTCTTCAATCAACCTAAAGAAGTCCAGATGCTTTTCTTTCCAAGCTCCTTCGACTACATCATTCATTGAACAGCTTCCAGCTTCTTTTGCTTTGCTACAGTTTGGATGGATTTGCATTTAAAGATGCAACAAGACAAAAATGGTTAGGGTCAGGAGGTCAAAGGTCAGAGCTCCTGTGGGTCTGAGGGCATCCTCATGCTGGAGAAGGGTGAAGGAGTCTGACCTGAGCCAGTGTTTGACATGAACACATCAGCACTGCTATCAGTGAGCCTAACGACAGCCGTTAGCATCATTTCAGTGTTTCAGTCATTTAAAAACACTTCCTGTCACTGTGGTGGTTACAGTGACATCATGCAGTTTGTGTTTTGACCTCCAGAGGGCGACAAATCAGCACAGACAGAGAGCTCCATTCAAACTTTGCTGCCATCAGTAATAATTCTTCAAATATAATCATCAGTGTTTGAGCAGTTATGATATCAGGGACAATCTAGACATGTGTGACAATACTGAACATGTCACACGACACACCTTAAACATCATGTGATCCACTCTCAGTCTGCACTTTGATTCATGACATTCAACAGGTTGAAATGAGCTTTGAAGAAACCTTCAGTGAAATAAATCTTTCATGGATTCACGTGAGCAGCAGATGAACTTTGTACCAACAACATCTTCAATAACAGAGTCTGAATGAAGCTCAGGTGTTGATGCGGCTCACTGATTGGACGGTTGGTTTCAGCTCTGCTCTCAGTCTTTACTGCACAGGTGAAGGTAGAAAGTGTGACTGGATCTATAGACTGGAAACAGAGAAACATGCTGAACATTTGAAGCTTTGCAGCAGAAATGTTCATGTTACAAATACAGCAGAGCTGATCTGGGATCAGTGTGTTCACACCTGCAGCTACAACAAGGTTTCATGTCTCCACACGTCAGCATGTGAACTTTACTCTGACTCAGTCTGAGCAGTCAGACGCAGATTTTTAAAGTTAACACATCAGCACACACAGAGCTGAGCCCCTCCCACCTGTGCTGAGTTTCAGGTGGAGTCCCGCCTCCTTCCAGGAAGCAGCTCACCTGTGTGTCCGTGTTTAGTGTCCAGGTGTGGAGTGGAGCTTGTTGTTGGTGTGTGAAGAAACTGTAAGTTTGCTTTGTTTCCTCCTTTAACAGTTTGTCTTTAGGAACTTTACTGTTTGTTCAGCTCACATTTGATTTTTTTCACACAACAAACTGTGTGTGTTTGTATTTCCGGTCTCTCCATTAAAGTCAGTGTGTAATGTTTTCCTGGCTAACATCAGCTGTGTGCAGCTTAGTTCAGCACAAATCTGCCGCTCATTAGTTCACGGTAACGGACTCACAGCTGGACCAACGAGGCCGAGTGTGTCCGCCACTCTGAGCTACGTTCCTGTTTGTGTACTTGTAGTTTGTGCTGTGTCCCAATTAAGAGAGTGCACGCTTGAAGTACGCTCACTACGCGTACTACGTACGGTGCGTACTATAAGTACGAGAAGTGCGGAAGTGAGAGGTTTGTGAAATTGGACGGTCACGGTGCTCAGGTTGCCTAGCAACCATGATACTAACAGCGAGAAACGTTTCATACAGCTTTGTTTGACAGAAATGAAGGAGAAAAAATGTTTTGTTGCTCATCCCTTTTTTTCATGACATCACTTTGATTAGTTGAGTATCTGAGGCTGAGACCACAGGACTGTAAAACATGATTGTTGGGCTTCATTTCTGTACTGAACAGTCATTTTAAGATTAGTTAGTAAATGACAATTAGCTAATGTTGATCATGAGACTAAAATCATCTCACTGTGGTAATGTAAATTTAATATGGCCAATATTATATGTATTGTCAGATTTTTATGATATATATATATATATATATATATATATATATATATATATTACAGCAGTGAGCTTGAACTCTGTGTCAAAGATTCAAGTAGAAGTTATTTATATTTCCTATCACCTTAAATCTTCACTCAAAGACAAGTATCTTTGACTGTGTATATATAGATGTATTATATATAAGAAACAAATGTTGTTCTTTCAGTATGTTGGCATTACTAAATTTGACTCAGTGCTTACATATATGTGTAAAAAGCAAATGTACGAGCTGTGAAAACTGTGTCTGATAGAATGAAGAGTAGACTGATATATGAAATATTCCTTTATTGGGTGAGAAAATCAGACCATGTCATAACTGCTTTAAGTCATACAGAATAGATATCAGAGCCTTAAACAGGCTGACTTCTGCTAAATGGGTCAAACTAGGCAGAAAGTAAACAAATACATAACATCCTTATAGAATATGATGTAACACTATAGATCAACTTACCTCAGAATATATAAAGCAGGTCTCAGGTGTATACACTGCTACAAACAGGAGGATTTAGTGATTGTGTTATTACGAGTGCTAAACAAGAAGAGTTCCCAGATGGTACGAGTGAACCGTCAGCTCGTTCAAACGCATGTTAAAGTCCGTTTGTCTCGACACCACCGAACAGAGGCAGCAATATAACATAGCTAACATTAACAGTGCAGTGAATCCTGCTTGTGCCGTGATATTCAGGACTGCAAACCGAGCAGCATCACTGACTTTCAGCTTGTTGTGTTTGTGGATATATGACTGACTTTAATTATCCATAAAATCATCACATTCTCTGTAAGATTAAGGTCGACTATACATATATATTTTGAAGTAGAGGCTTTAAAACCAAGTAAACACTGAAAGTACAAACATCACTAATGTCACATAACTTTGCCGACATGTGGCCAAGATTAATGTTTTAATGTTCTTCATTATTAAACATTTGCACATAAATAAGGGCTGTATCGCGACCGATTGCGCCAAGACGGTACTTGGACAAAATAGCGTGCATCGGTAATGTGGACCCGTATGAAATAAGGTGGCGGAGCGGAAACCCAGACAGCCTACCGCCGTTGTCCTATCCCGATATTTTTGCGTATCTTGTCTGTGGAGTCAGCGCATACACGGCGAATCATTTTCAGAATTATAAATTCCTGGAGGCGCACATCTAATTCACAAACGGTTGGGTACAAGATTTGGCCGTTTTTAAGCCTCCACATTGTGAGTACGTTGACCATATGACCAAGATACAGCTTGAGGTTGCACATAACATTGACTTCTCCTCAGCAGCTGCCCCAAAAATTGCTCTAGATGAACGATTCACGATTGATGTAAGCTGTGTGTTGCCATGGAAATAGTTTGCATTTCATGTGTATGTACTTGCTAAGTACATGTGAACAGATCTTGAATAAAAAAAAAATTAACATACTTTTCTTTTCTGTTTTATTGAAACCACTTTACAGAAAGTACAATTATTTACAATGAACTGTACATGCAACACAGCAGTTTTATGAATATTCAACAAGAGCAAGTTTCATTTGGCCCTGGTTTGACAACCACACTGGGGCACATATTCACCAAAACACAGCACACCTTAACAATCTTATCAAGCAGTGTTGTGCGCCGGTCTGAGTTTGACACAGGTATGTCGTCGTGCCCCATGTGCAGCGTTGGAGCCCAGTCTGGATTTGTTACATCCATTTCATATGCTGGTTTGAATGCAATAATGCCAAATAATAAGCCTCTCCGTCAACATGACGTGGTTCTGCAGCATCACACATTAGGATGCTTTATCTAATTATCTATGACCTCAGCGCATTCAAAATAACACTAAAAGCCTATTAAGAGAGATATGAATTTATTTAGAACTCACCGGAAAGAAAATGCTGCGAGCAAACCAACAAAAATGGCAGAGAACTCGATATCCACTCGTCTGACCGCTGCAATCCAAGCTTGACGTGTTCGTTTAGAATGTTGTTCACACCTGTTGAACTGACTGAAACTTCTAGTCACAGTGAATCAGTGTGTGTCAGTGAATGCATCGTGTGTGCTTCGTGGCTCCATCGATTGGACTGATAGTAGAGCAGCTGATGGCAGCTTCGTCTGCCTCACACTGCAGTCTGACTGCATTCAGCTGACACTGAGATGAAGCAGGAAAGAAGCAGCTGATATTTGGACAGCACACATGATGGAAAGGAGGATTTCAGTTGATGTGCACATGAATGATTTGTGTTTCTGATGAACACATGAAACTCTGAGCTGGATTGAATCCATTGAATCAGAGTCCAGGACTCAGACTAAACACACTGAATGTGTCCTGAGCTCGG
Source organism: Neolamprologus brichardi (assembly GCF_056152115.1). NCBI lineage: Eukaryota > Metazoa > Chordata > Actinopteri > Cichliformes > Cichlidae > Neolamprologus > Neolamprologus brichardi. The sequence goes on along the minus strand of NC_142106.1, from coordinate 54,765,878 downwards.
CCGCTGTTCCACAGTAACTGCTGTCAGAGTCACTGTTACTGAGTTAGCTTAGCTAGCAGAGCAGCTAGCAGTTAGAGTAAGCAGTCAGCTCGGGCCTGGACATTGTTACTGACATAAAGCTGCTCTCTGCAGCCATGTTTGACCTGCTGCTTTGTAGGAGTACAGTAATGGAAGATTTGGAGGCTGAACTCGGCTCTGTGACACTTTTTGTAGTGAACTGATGAAAGCTGCGTCTCAGATGGATGTTAGTCCAACACATCAGACACAACCTCTGCAGCTCTCAGTTGATGTGCACATGAATGATTTGTGTTTCCTCTGCAGGTGAAGGTAGAAAGTGTGTGTCAGCTGATGTGAATTGAGCAGCATGGATCAGTGTGAGGACAGAGAGGAGGGAGTCCCTCCCTCTAAAAGCACTCTGTGTGGGGAACATGAGAGCCAGACCAAAGCTCAGAGGTGAGATGACCATCTCTAACTGTCCATGACTCTTCTCCATGTCACAGCTCAGCACTCACATCACTGCTCCATCATTATTCACACTCATACCTCTGTGTGTGTTGTTTTAAAGCCCAGAGCTGTGGGGCGTACCAGGCTCAGCTGGACATCACCCTAAAACTAATCCAGAACCTGGACCTGAACCCAGCTGTGTTTCCTTAAAGAGCAACATGTCGAAGGATATCGTTGAAAACTTTAACAAAAGACTGTTATGTGACAAAGAGTAAGTACATTTTATGAGGTTCAGATTGTTCATCATGTCTTTAATTTAATATTTCTAGTTTTTCCTTCCTATCTCATGAAGCTGTTACATTTATTGTTTTTCTTTTAGGATCAATAAGAGGCCAGAATCTCCTGGACCTGAACCCAGCTGTGTTTCCTTAAAGAGCAACGAGTCGAAGGATGTTGGTCTAAACTTTAAAGGATGTTTTTCTTCTGCTGAGAGGTAATGTGTGTCTACATGTGGTTCCTGACTCTGTATTTTTGAATAAATCCTCATGTTTAATATCAGCTCAGCTCTTTTTCACACACATTTCTATGTTGGTATGTGAAGCGGTGTGTGTTGGAGTGTTTCCACAAACACAGCAGTCAGAGTGGAAAGAGTGGATGTTGTAGGAGGTGTTTGTGTAGTGAAGAGGCTGAGTGTCTGTAGGACTCCAGCTGCTCCAGCAGGTGTCTCCTTTGTGCTTTGCTTCAAACACAGTGTAGGGAGGAGCTTCCACTCAGGTGTTTCAGGTGTTGCTGGATGGAGGAGGACAAATAGTTTTTCCCTTCAGTGACACTTCAGCAGCTCAATGTTCTGGGGAGATGTTTGTCTTTATGAAGGTTTATGGATTATTGTTCTTACTTTGGTTAAACTGAGCAATACATTTTCCATCTAACATTTAAAGTAAATTTCCAGGTGAAAAAAAAGATCTGCAGTTGCAGCCTCTGTGATGTTTCACAGTCTGAGAGTAACAAATTCAACCAGAGTTCAAACAAAGGCTTAATATACGTGTGTATTTGATATAATGCCAACAAGTACAAATAGGTGTTCTTACAGGTCTTAATCACAGAGGTCTGATAAGTCTGGTGACTTTCACAGTCAGCAATTTTGCTGCCTTTTATTTTATATTGGCCTTTTTAAAGCCCTTCAAATGCTCCCACATTCATACAGAGCTTTTAATAGCAAACTCCTTTACAGTCCTTCTCCTCTCACACACGATCACACGACTGATTTGTCTGCAGCAGCTGTGTTACTGCTAGTATTTTATTATGTGTGTAATCTCCTCATATTGTTCCTATGGTTTAGTTTGACTTCCTTCTGCAAACTCAGCTGCTCTGTTGCTGATACACGTCTCCATGAATATGATTGATCAGATGCTGCTAACACCATGTGTTTCATGTGAACGCTCAGCTGAAACCCTGGGTTGACTTATCGAGTTAATAACAAGCTTCACGTGACTGTGAATGCTAAAGTGAATCCAGATAAAGGAAAGAGACCCTGCTAATGTTGGACTCACTTCTTAGTGTAGATCCCAGGAGGAAGTTCAACATAGCCAGCCATTCTTTGCGCTATCTCCAACATTAATATGAGAAAATTATCTGAACTTTTATTCTAATGAATTTAATCAGCTTGAACATTTTGTAGAAAAAACCCAAAGGGAATAAAAAATAGCTCAGTTTGCTGTTGCCTGCATTGTAGATGGGCGGCTTTGCCTCAACACCTAAACAGGAAAATGAGTTTAGTCAAGTATTAAAGTGGGATTGAAGAGGTCAGGAAACCAGAGATCAGGTGTTGTGGTGCAGCATGGTCACAAGAATCATTTAGAAATGGGTCAAAATATTTTCTCTTCTAGATTTTTTGCACACAGTCTGATGTGCTGCTGCTCTGAGGTTTACTGCTCTCTGTGTACTTAGAAAACTGTGAGGTACAAGTAGATTTGACACAAGTTATAATGGCTGATTTTCATATTACGGTGGAATACAGGGACTTAATCATTAAGTAAGAGGAAAGTTTGAAGCCTAATTTTGAAAGTAGAGATAGTGTCTGTCTCCTGAATCCAAACTGGAAGCTGGTTCCACAGAAGAGGGGCCTGAAAACTGAAGGCTCTGCCTCCCATTCTACTTTTAAATACTCTAGGAACAACAAGTAGGCCTGCAGTGTGAGAGCGAAGTGCTCTAATAGGGTGATATGGTACTACAAGGTCATTAAGATAAGATGGGGCCTGATTATTTAAGACCTTGTATGTGAGGAGCAGGATTTTTAATTCTGGATTTAACAGGAAGCCAATGAAGGGAAGCCAAAACAGGAGAAATATGCTCTCTCTTTCTAGTCCCTGTCAGGACTCTTGCTGCAGCATTTTGGATTAACTGAAGGCTTTTCAGCGAGTTTTTTGGACATCCTGAGAATAATGAATTACAGTCGTCCAGCCTGGAAGTAATAAATGCATGAACTACTTTTTCAGCGTCACTCTGAGACAGGATATTTCTAACTTTAGAGATGTTGCACAAATGGAAGAATGCAGTCTTACATATTTGTTCAATATGTGTGTTGAAGGACATGTCCTGGTCAAAAATAACTCCAAGGTTCCTCACAGTGTTACTGGAGGCCAAGGTAATGCCATCCAGAGTAAGAATCTGCTATTAAAGTGTTGAGGACCTTTCAGGCATTCTTCATTCTACCTGCACTGATATTTTGGACTCTATTGCTCTGTTCAGGACTCTGCGCGCTAAGCATTTATCAGAGCTGTGGTTGAATGAACATATGCGCTCCCTTAGACGTGACTGTAGACGCGCCAAAAGGTGATGGAAAAAGGACAGATTGTATGTTTCTCTACAGATTTTAAGGACTTTCTGTCTTTCTGCTCACCAAGAAGCTGTAAAAACTGCAGACACAGTTTGTCTTAAACTTAGTGTCAGTAAACAGTCACAGGCCTCAGGTACTTTTTAATGTCATCAATCGTTTTCTTCGTTCACGTGATAATGTCGGAGTCATTTCTTCACCAAGTATTTGTGATGATTATTTAGCATTTTTTTAACTACAAGGTTCTATCTATTAGGGCTCTTGTCTCGCCGACTGCTGCCTGCTGTCTCCCTTAATGACTTGACTGCGGTAGTTTGTAACCTAAGATCATCACACTGCCCCTCTGATTGTCTCCCCCCAACTACTCTTTCAAGGATTGTCAGGTTGGAGATTGGCCTATAATTAGCTAAGACAGCTGGGTCTAGAGATGCTTTTTAAGTAAAGGTTTAACTACAGCCAGCAAGGGATGGGTACCGTTTAGACTTGAAAACCTGCTAAATCAGAATCAGTTGCTGATGATGGCTTTTTTCTTTTACATTAATCACGTATAATCTTAACTCAAAGTGAACATAGATTTGATTGAAGTAACTCAGATCAGCCAATTCAAAATGCTAATTAAATCAACTCTGAGTTAATGGCTACACTCAGGTTGTTGGCCCTGCACCTTAAAACTATTCCCTGTTTGTCCCTCATGTTTTTTGGATATTGTTTTCACATCTTATGTCACGGTTAGCGGGGCGAGCCATGTTGAATTTAATAAAGGACCCAAGATGCCGACACTGCTGTGAAGTCAGTGAGCTTTATTGAAACGGTGAAGTGCAGTGGAGATGGCCTGTGCAGAAGCTAAGATAACCTCTACTGAAAACCTAAAAAACTAACCTGAAACCTTAAACGGAGACACGGGGAGATAACACAGACGAACCAGCAACAAGCAGGAGAAAACAAAGGGCTCATGTACACAAAAGAGCAATCAGGGAATGAGAAAAGGGAGGGAGACACAGCAGGATTAATTGGACATAACCAGACAAGGGGAAGCAAAAGTAGACACACTAACGTAGGACATGGCACTGTCAAAATAAAACAGGAAGTGAACACAGAGACACAATACTAACACAGTACAGAGGGAACACAGAAACCAAAACCTCAGAACTAGAAAATCTTAATCAGAATGAAATTGTAACAAAAGACAATAACAATCAAAACAAAACCACTGAGTCCACAGACTCGGGAAATACATCGGCTCAAACTGTGGTCATAAATATTTTGTACTTGTAAATCAGACTGTGTAGTTGTGAACTGAGTTTTGTAACATTGTAAAACAAAATATCTGAAAAGTTTATGTTTTTGCGTTCATTGATTTGTGTGTGTAAAAATGTAAAAATGTAAGAAACATTAGAACTACTTTCGCTGACACAAAGTTTGGCGAGCACTGCAAGTTGGCACTTTAAACCAGTCACTGATATAAAGAGAGCACCTTGTTCCAGGGCATCTGAGCATGGAGGGAAAGCTTTATGCAGGAGATGGTAAGAGCTGTTGGGACTAAAGAAACTGAGCAGAAAACTACAGACATCTGGAAACTGAGTTGTTAATTATCAGTGGGATCACCAGGACTAGCAAAGCTTCACCATGACAGTCATCTGATTGACTGAACCCATCCAAACATCACTTCATGGACCTTTAGCTTGTGTCTGTGTGTGGACAGACATAACATGAGCTAATTATACATTACTCCTCCACAGAGTGGACCAGGAGAGAGCAGAGGTTTCCACTGGTCAGTCTGCACAGCAACATCAAACACACCTGGACTCTGTGGTTATGGTTTGTAGTACTACGTTTACATTTGTTCTTTTCAGTCACCTCTATGCTGCACTTTGTGGACCAGAGGATTGTCAGTGTCATAAATCAGAGTTTGAGCTCCATGATTTCAGTCAGATTGGGGTGACTGTAGCTCAGGAGGTGAGCAGGTCAGCTACTAGTCAGAAGGTTTGTGAATCAAACGCTGGCTGGCAAATGTACTGGGTAACGTACTAAACCCAAGCTGCCCTCTGATGCATCCATCAGAGTGCGAAAGAAAGTATTTAAGCATAGAACAATGTGCTTGGTTGAATGAGGCATGTTGTATAAAATGCTTTGTGTGCACAGAGTATCAAAGAGATCTATATAAGAACCAGTCCATTTACCACTGGGTAATTCATATAGTCTTCTTTTCCAGCTGCTGGAGGAAAACATCACCATGTTTGTGAAGAACGAGCTGAAGAAGATCCAGAAGGTTCTGAGTCCAGATCACCCAGAAACTTTAGAGAGCCAGATGGAGGATGAGGAGATGTTTGAAGGTGAGGATGAAGATGGAAGAAAGAGCTGCAGAGAAGCATTTCTGAAGATCACACTCCACTTCTTGAGGAGACTTAAGCAGCATGAGATGGCTGACCATCTGCAGAGCAGTAAGAGAATTTCTCTAAAGACTGAATATTGATATCTTTCCTAATAGCTCAAGAAATGGACCAATAGACATTCATCCTTTCAGGGTACTGAAAGGCTATGATATTTATTGTATAATATTTTTTTCTGAATTTCTTATTTTCAGAAATATTTGCTTCACTCTGTAAACGTGAACTTAAAGCCCAACTGAAGAAGAAGTTCCAGTGTGTGTTTGAGGGGATCGCTAAAGCAGGAAACCCAACCCTCCTTAATCAGATCTACACAGAGCTCTACATCACAGAGGGAGGGACTGCAGAGGTCAATGATGAACATGAGGTCAGACAGATTGAAACAGCATCCAGGAAACCAGACAGACCAGAAACAACAATCAGACAAGAAGACATCTTTAAAGCCTCACCTGGAAGAGATAAACCAATCAGAACAGTGCTGACAAAGGGAGTGGCTGGCATTGGGAAAACAGTCTTAACACAGAAATACAGCCTGGACTGGGCTGAAGACAAAGCCAACCAGGACATCCAGTTCATATTTCCATTCACTTTCAGAGAGCTGAATGTGCTGAAAGAGGAAAAGTTCAGCTTGGTGGAACTTGTTCATCACTTCTTTAATCAAACTAACGAATCAGGAATCTGCAGGCTTGAAGACTTCCAGGTTGTGTTCATTCTTGATGGTCTGGATGAGTGTCGACTTAATTTGGACTTCAACAAAACGAAAATCCTGACTGAAACAAAAAAGTCCACCTCATTGGATGAGCTGCTGACAAACCTCATCAGAGGGAACCTGCTCCCTTCTGCTCGCCTCTGGATAACTACACGACCTGCAGCAGCCAATCAGATCCCTCCTCAGTGTGTCGACATGGTGACAGAGGTCAGAGGGTTCACTGACCCACAGAAGGAGGAGTACTTCAGGAAGAGATTCAGAGATGAGGAGCAGGTCAGCAGGATTATCTCCCACATCAAGAAAGCTCGAAGCCTCCACATCATGTGTCACATCCCAGTCTTCTGCTGGATCACTGCTACAGTTCTGGAGGATGTGCTGGAAACCAGAGAGGGAGGAGAGCTGCCCAAGACCCTGACTGAGATGTACATCCACTTCCTGGTGGTTCAGGCCAAAGTCAAGAGGATCAAATATGATGGAGTAGCTGAGACAGATCCACACTGGAGTCCAGAGAGCAGGAAGATGATTGAGTCACTGGGAAAACTGGCTTTTGATCAGCTGCAGAAAGGAAACCTGATCTTCTATGAACCAGACCTGACAGAGTGTGGCATCGATATCAGAGCAGCCTCAGTGTACTCAGGAGTGTTCACACAGATCTTTAAAGAGGAGAAACAACTGTACCAGAACAAGGTGTTCTGCTTTGTTCATCTCAGTGTTCAGGAGTTTCTGGCTGCTCTTCATGTCCACCTGACCTTTATCAACTCTGGACTCAATCTGCTGGAAGAACAACAAACAACGTCCATGTGGTCTAAATTATTTGATAAACCAAAACTCCAATCTCTCCACCAGTGTGCTGTGGACAAGGCCTTACAGAGCGCCAATGGACACCTGGACTTGTTCCTCCGCTTCCTCCTGGGTCTTTCAATGCAGACCAATCAGACTCTCCTACGAGGTCTGCTGTCACAGACAGGAAGTAGCTCAAAGACCAATCAAGAAGCAGTTCAGTACATCAAGGAGAAGCTCAGTGAGAATCTGTCTGCAGAGAAAAGCATCAATCTGTTTCACTGTCTGAATGAACTGAATGATCGTTCTCTAGTGGAGGAGATCCAACAGTCCCTGAGATCAGGACGTCTCTCCACAGATAAACTGTCTCCTACTCAGTGGTCAGCTCTGGTCTTCATCTTACTGTCATCAGAAAAAGATCTGGATGTGTTTGACCTGAAGAAATACTTTGCTTCAGAGGAGGCTCTTCTGAGGCTGCTGCCAGTGGTCAAACCCTCTAAAAAAGCCCTGTAAGTTATAAAGATTTTAGTATTTAATTTGGTTGGTATGTTATGGAAAAACACACTGCCATGAACTTCTGTTTTGTTTTTGTCAAAATCACTGTAATATAATCACTGTACCTTTATATACATGCAACTTGTATTAATGCTGCTGCCCTCTTGTGGCTAAAGTGTAATTATGTTATTGTTATTAGGGAGGATTTGAGAGTAACATGCTAAGTGAGTCAGCACCTTCGCTTTAGCTTGAAAAATCCAAATTCTTATGTCATCAGTTATAGTTGCATGTATTTATTATCATAATTTAACCTTTAATATTGATGTCTTAAAATTATTTTGAGTAAACTAGCAATAATTGTATGGTTGTATTAAATAAATACATCAATAATGAATTATTTATTTCAGTAATTAATTCAAAATGTACATAATTAATTAAAAAATATTGATAATGAATTATCAGTTAATTTCATTTAAAATAATTCATTGTTTATTTATGTACAATTCTAATTAGTTAATTACATATTTAATCAATTATTGGTTTGTTTTCTATTTTAATTATTTTACTGACACATTTAATGAATTATTTAATGATGTATTTATTTAATTCACGTTGCTACTCCTGGCCCTGCATCGCTGTTCATAAATACATTTTATTTGTCAGCTTCACCCATCAAAGTCAGGGGGCGGGGTTAATGCTGATCAAGTCAAAACCATTGCTTTGGTCTGGTGGGCGTTCTTTTAGTGGGCTTTTCTCAATACTAAATAGGCCTACACACCAGGGTTTGGACATGTGTGGACCCAAACTATACTTAAACTTTACTCTTTTTTGTGTGTCACCAAATACACTTTTAATATTTTCTAGACAAGAATGTAGTGGCCAGTGGCGTGTCCAGCGGGGTGGCCTGGGGGGGCATAGGCCACCCCCCCAACCAGACTGGCCACCCCTGGTGCCACCCTGAAGTTAAAACGATAAAATTTAATGAAATATCAAATGTACGATTATGGTTTCACAGTGAAGCTCAGATATCCGAGGGTAAGTGAATGCAGCACCGGCTTCTGCACTATGAGCATCATGTTAGCAAAGGCAGGGGAGCCAAGCACGAAAGACAGCACCGCAGAAAACATTTTTTCAGCGAAAGATTAACAAGTTAACATAGCTGGACTAGCCATCGGACATTTGCACGGTGGGCTGATGACGTTTTTTTTTTTTTGTAATGGCATGAACAATGAGAGGTGGTGGATTAGCCAGATGCTGGCCGATTTGTAAAAATAACTCAGTTGTTTGGTGGTGGCTATGGCGGAGCTTCCACAGAGGCAACAGGTGGATGAGGGAAGGGGAGGCAGAAGGAGGAGAGACCCGAGGCGGCCGCCGGTGTTCCAGATCTACTGGCGTTTAGATCAACTGGCGTTGGTCGAACAGATGTGTGGCAGACTTGCGTTTCAGGAGCTGCTACCGACAAATCAGCAAAAACACGCCAAATGTGTCATCTGTGACACTTGTGAGGTTATCTCAAACACACTCCGTCAGTCTTGATGCCGTTGAACAACAAAATGTTTAAAAATGTGGCGAGTTTACCTGGTGATATTGTCATGCGCGACGCGATCGCGAAAACAGCAAACAATTAACACCACGCCGATGCTGTTCACAGGACAGCAAGAGTAAACGATCGGGAGACTCTTGTCGTCGTTATCGTTCCCCTCGCACGTTTTATTTCTCCGGTTTCAGCGTTTTTGCTTCACAACTAAAGCGAGCAGTTTACTTTGTGCACTAACATGGAGTCGAGTCAACCAGCGCCACCTCTGGCCAAGTGCCACAGCCTACAGCCAGATCAACCTGTGACACACATCTGCAGCACGTTTGAATTCGTTTCATGCACATTTGTACCTTTCAATTGTCTCTGTTTGTGCGTCATTCAAATAAACCTTTGTCATGAATGAAATGACACTAATATTTCACTAGTGTTGTAACATCACATGTCGTTAGCGTAGTCTGCCTGTGTCTTTTCTCTGCGAACAAACATTTTAGAGTTGCTTGTTATATACAGTCTGTATAAGTATGGTTAATCTATTAAACATTTGCAAGGAGATGGCAGTTACTGTGAATGTACAGCAGGTGATTAGTAATAAACAGTCAGACAATGACTCTGACAATCTCATCCAATCATGCAGATTGAATGCACTTTCTGCAGAAAGTGGTACCACACAGTGTGTGTGGACTTCCCCTGTGCAGATGGCGACTACAAATGTTGTGGTTGCTAAATAAACAGAAAAAAGTGATCTCTGTTGTCTTTGCTTACTGATTGTTTTTAGTGTTGACAATCCACATTGCTGGGATTGCATCTTTCAACATGTTTGTGGGTAGATGTGGATGTACCAGGGGTAAGTGCAGCCACTCAGCCTCTACTCAATGTGATCATAGCAGCAGGTGCAGATGTGTCACAAGTTAATCTAGTAGTAGGCTGTGGTATTTGGCCACAGGTGGCAGCAGTGGACTGACCTCCATTGGAGACTGCTCCAGCTGCTATGTGATAGTGGATCTGCTACAAATTGAAGATCATATGCAAGTGTTGGAAATTAACCCTTGCATTATGTTGAAAAACAAAAAAGTGACATTGATTTAGTTGCGGGTCATTTTGACCCGTACTGTGTAAATCCACTCAGAATTGTCAAGAAACTGCAATAAAACAATAGCAACTTTATTTCCCATGAGATAAACATGTAGAACACAGACATGCAACAGTTAGACTTTCCATAACTATATAGGAACAATTTGGTTTTTCGTTCTTACAAACATATTTCTTTTGAACTTGCCCAACATTCTCAGTTTTTCAATGCTCAACATTTTCGATTTTGTCCACATGATGGACAGAATGTAACTGTGTGCTTTCTTCAGATGTACTTCTTGCATTTCTCACACGAAATGCTTGTTTCAAAACAGGAATCTTCCTAACTTAGATTTAAAACAAAAGACTTCTACGTCTCCTCCAGTCCCAAAAACAGATGACAAACCAATCGACACACCTGAGTCACTGACTTTCTTAAATCCACTCACTCTCACTGGCTCTGTTTATTACTAATCACTGTGTAACTGCTGTGAATTCACAGTAACTACCAACTCTCCATCCATGTTGATGGATTGCCTATATTGGCTGGAAATATTCATTTCCAGAGAAAAGTCACAGGCAGACTCTGCTTACAGGATGTGATGTGACAACACTAATGAAATATTGATGTGTCATATTTGTCCAAGGCGTATTTCATAGTTATGGAAAAAGAGAATATTAAAATCATGATGGTGATTTCTATGACTTTGTGTATATAACTTGGAATTTTGTACAAATGTAGGCCAATAGGAAATACATGATATCATTTCATTCTTTTCAAAGGTTTATTTGAATGACGCACAAACAGAGACAATTGAAAGGTACAAATGTGCATGAAACGAATTCAAATGTGCTGCAGATGTGTGTCACAGGTTGATCTGGCTGTAGGCTGTGGCACTTGGCCAGAGGTGGCGCTGGTTGACTCGACTCCATGTTAGTGCACAAAGTAAACTGCTCGCTGTAGTTGTGAAGCAAAAACGCTGAAACCGGAGAAATAAAATGTGCGAGGGGAACGATAACGACGACAAGAGTCTCCCGATCGTTTACTCTTGCTGTCCTGTGAACAACATCGGCGTGGTGTTAATTGTTTGCTGTTTCCGCGATCGCGTCGCGCATGAGACAATCATCAGGTAAACTCGCGACATTTTCAAAATTTTGTTGTTCAACAGCATCAAGACTAACGGAGTGTGTTTAAGATAACCTCACAGGTGTCACAGATGACACATTTGGCGTGTTTTTGCTGATTTGTCGGTAGCAGCTCCTGAAACGCAAGACTGCCACACATCTGTTCGACCAACGCCAGTTGATCTAAACGCCAGTAGATCTGGAACACCGGTCCAAGTATCAGGTGAACTGAACTTCAGGTAAGAAGTTATGACCTGCAGTCTATCTGGGTCAGATATAAACCAAGTTTAGGTGGAGTTTATTTTCCTTGTGCTGACTTTTTACAGTCAGTTACAATAACTCGTACTGCGTAAGCTAGCATAACGTTTCTATACAGCTGTTCGGTTGCTATGATGTTACTGATAGTGAACTTTATTTTATTCATAAGGTTAGTTAGTAGAGTTGCCAACGGCTCCTTAAAAATGGAATGGTCCCTCATTCAGAGAAAATATTATGCGTTTCGTGTGGAGCTGAGAAGAGACGCAGATTGTCCCGTACTTTAGCTAGAATGGAAAAAGACACAAAGCTGGATTTATTCTGTCTTTACACTGCACAGCTGCCTCTTCTCTTATCCCCCCCCCCCCCCCCCTTCTGTTGCTACTTCAATCATGAAACTGATCGATGATCATCTGATCAGCTTTTCTCTCTTTATCGCCCACTTTGCGCCAGAAACAGGAAACCAGCAGATGTCACGCTAAACAACAGCAGCTCGTTTAAGCTTGATCAGCTGTTGTTAGAATTTATGTAATATTAATTTCTAGGATCAGCTGATGTTTGCTGGAGCCACAGCTGTAAAGCTGCTGGTCATGATGTCGTTTTGGATATGTGGTGAGAGGGAAACATGAGGATGAAACCAGCCCTGCAGGTTAATATTGGCAGTGTCACCATGCCAGCTGACTGTATTTCATCATCAGCAAGTGTTGTTCTTTATACATCAATATTACCAAAGTTTACCATAAGGAAGCATAGAAAGTATTTACTTGCTTTCAGGTTTTATTCAAATGTTAGTCTTTTCAGTTGTTTCCCCACTTTTTTCCTGTTTCAAAATCAAACACCAGTTTGTGAGAAGATTATCTTCTTTTTTTAATAGACATTGGTTTTGCATTGGCATTGGCTAATTTGCCAGTTGTATGTTAAAAATGTTCGTATTTTAATATTCAAAAATGTTTGTGCCCAAAACATATGTGCACTACATGTAGTGCACATACAGTGGGGCAAAAAAGTATTTAGTCAGCCACCGATTGTGCAAGTTCCCCCACTTAAAATGATGACAGAGGTCAGTAATTTGCACCAGAGGTACACTTCAACTGTGAGAGACAGAATGTGAAAAAAAAATCCATGAATTCACATGGTAGGATTTGTAAAGAATTTATTCGTAAATCAGGGTGGAAAATAAGTATTTGGTCAATAACAAAAATACAACTCAATACTTTGTAACATAACCTTTGTTGGCAATAACAGAGGTCAAACGTTTACTATAGGTCTTTACCAGGTTTGCACACACAGTAGCTGGTGTTTTGGCCCATTCCTCCATGCAGATCTTCTCAAGAGCAGTGATGTTTTGGGGCTGTCGCCGAGCAACACGGACTTTCAACTCCCGCCACAGATTTTCTATGGGGTTGAGGTCTGGAGACTGGCTAGGCCACTCCAGGACTTTCAAATGCTTCTTACGGAACCACTCCTTTGTTGCCCGGGCGGTGTGTTTTGGATCATTGTCATGTTGGAAGACCCAGCCTCGTTTCATCTTCAAAGTTCTCACTGATGGAAGGAGGTTTTGGCTCAAAATCTCATGATACTTGGCCCCATTCATTCTGTCCTTAACACAGATCAGTCGTCCTGTCCCCTTGGCAGAAAAACAGTCCCATAGCATGATGTTTCCACCCCCATGCTTCACAGTAGGCATGGTGTTCTTGGGATGCAACTCAGTATTCTTCTTCCTCCAAACATGACGAGTTGAGTTTATACCAAAAAGTTCTACTTTGGTTTCATCTGACCACATGACATTCTCCCAATCCTCTGCTGTATCATCCATGTGCTCTCTGGCAAACTTCAGACGGGCCTGGACATGCACTGGCTTCAGCAGCGGAACACGTCTGGCACTGCGGGATTTGATTCCCTGCCGTTGTAGTGTGTTACTGATGGTGACCTTTGTTACTTTGGTCCCAGCTCTCTGCAGGTCATTCACCAGGTCCCCCCGTGTGGTTCTGGGATCTTTGCTCACCGTTCTCATGATCATTTTGACCCCACGGGATGAGATCTTGCGTGGAGCCCCAGATCGAGGGAGATTATCAGTGGTCTTGTATGTCTTCCATTTTCTGATGATTGCTCCCACAGTTGATTTTTTCACACCAAGCTGCTTGCCTATTGTAGATTCACTCTTCCCAGTCTGGTGCAGGTCTACAATTCTTTTCCTGGTGTCCTTCGAAAGCTCTTTGGTCTTGGCCATGGCGGAGTTTGGAGTCTGACTGGTTGAGGCTGTGGACAGGTGTCTTTTATACAGACGATGAGGTCAAACAGGTGCCATTCATACAGGTAACGAGTGGGGGACAGAAAAGCTTCTTACAGAAGACGTTACAGGTCTGTGAGAGCCAGGGATTTTCCTTGTTTGAGGTGACCAAATACTTATTTTCCACCCTGATTTACGAATAAATTCTTTACAAATCCTACCATGTGAATTCATGGATTTTTTTTTCACATTCTGTCTCTCACAGTTGAAGTGTACCTCTGGTGCAAATTACTGACCTCTGTCATCATTTTAAGTGGGGGAACTTGCACAATCGGTGGCTGACTAAATACTTTTTTGCCCCACTGTATGTGCACATATAGTAAAAATGCTATGCAAATATTGATGTCCTTGACTGCTGAATAAACACTGACTGATTGTATCTCTTGTACTTTATCAACACAGTATCTAAAACAAGGCTCGCAAAATTTCAAAATCTCTGGTAGCCCTTCGGGCAGGCATTCTTCTGTTTTTGGTAGCCCGAATAAAAAAGAAAGCAATTTTTTAATGTTTTGTTTCCATTACAATATTATACATTAAAGTATAATATTGTAACGGAAACAAAAAATAATCAAACAAATTGTTAAAATACAAATCACAACAACTGTATAAAAATTACAACCATCAACTCAAATACTTGGTTCAAATTGAACAGAAATTTCTATGAACTTGTAAGAACTGTGTAGAACATGAATCTGAAATTTCCACTGAAGTCACGGGTAAGAAGTAAGTGGAACCAAGATCTAGGCCATTTGCTTTTTGATGTTTGCAAAGGCTGCTAAATTTTGCCAATGGTAGTTCACTCTTTGCAATATAGCACGCTGTTCTAAACAGCTTTTTCAGGAGTTCTTGTTGTGCTTGGTTTATTTTTAGTATGTTTTTTGCAATTGCTGTTTGTTCTGGGAAAGATACGGCACACTGGGCAATAATGCATTTCTTGCATTTCTCATGGGTCCTGATGGGGTCTTTCTTAAAATTACTGGTCCCAGTAACAAAGGCGCTTGTTGACTCAGAAATCAAATGAAACTTACAACACACCTGGCAGAACATCATGTTATTTAGCTTGTCATATTCCACAGAAATTCTTTTGTCCATGAAACCAAAAAAGCTGTGCTTTCTTTTTGCCTCATAGTCTGATTTGTCATAATTTTTCCGTTTTGTGGTAAGCTTTTCTTTGGCTGCCCCTTCTTCACCCTGGCCTGTCTTATTTGGCTGAGCAGAACTAAAATACCAGCGTAAATCCTGCTGCTTTTACACACGTACTTACATAACGGTCAGCGATTCTTTCCGCACTCAACCTCTCACATGTTTAAGCTTGCTGCGAGAGATTTCACTTGTCGCGTTTGAATAGTAAGCTAATGAGTGATAAGACGATGTCAGAGGAATTGGTGCGCAAATAATCGTCACTCACCAATCAGTGCTGCCGCTCTCTATACACCGTTTGCGCGATCGCAAAATGAAAGTGAAAGCAAAAAGCAACCGCAAATTCAAACGCGATTTCAATATGTCACATATTGACAGTGACTCATCGATGCCAATGACATAATTACTCAGCTACATTGGCGAAAGAATGTAAAAGCATAGACGTATATTTTCCTTCCTATAATAGCCCGACGGGGTATAGAGTTAGATTTTGGTAGCCCAACTGGAAAAATCGCTAGCCCCGGGACGTTGGGCTAGCGATTTTGCGAGCCCTGTAAAAACTTTGCACCATAGTGGTTAAAATCTCATTTTAATAAGAGTTAAAAGCGCATTTGGTTATTAGGTTTATAGGGTTATTGAATTATGGTTAACGGTTGGTAGAATTGTTTTTAACATTATCTGCCAATTACATCTGCCACCCTTCTCCAAATCTGTGCCCCTACGTGGCCCCCCCAACAAAAATTTTCTAGACACGCCACTGGTAGTGGCATAATCTTTAACCTCTTTTGGCTCCAAACAGAAGTGACAGACTTGAGCAGGGTTCATTTAAAGGCTGACAGAAGTGGAGTGGTGACGGGGAGATGTTTGACAGGACAGTGTTTCAGCCTCCACAGGTTCATGTTGTGCTCCATCAGTCAGTGAAGATGAAGTCAGTGCTGATGAGGCTGTAGAGTGTGTGAGGGATGTGAATGAGGATGATGAAGATCTGATGATAGCAGATAAAAACAGGCTGCAGAGACTTTGAGCCATACAGGGCACACAGTGTGTGTACAGAACAGCTGAAATCATTATGGAGGCCTCACTGGAATATGGAAGCATCACAGTACAGCTTCAGTGAAGCATTAAAGTCTCTGATATGAGATGAGAAATGAAGCAGCCAGAGCTTTTTCATGAGTGGAAATCCACTGTGACTGTGAGCTGCTGCTACAGCCTCCAGATTAGCCAGCAACTCATCCTGCTCAACATTTTCTCACCAACTTTAATGGAAGTGTGATGTTTTCAGCTGGAGTGATGGTCAGGGTGGCCTCCCTCTCCTCTTCTTCTCCTCTTCCTCTTTCATTTGTAAAGCCACTTCTGCTGCTTTCATTCATTTGGAAGTCCTGTAGCTGAGTTTGGGAGAGACTAACAGCCTCGGCAGCAGAGGGGAGAAAGGCTGTAACACCAACACTTTACTCTGTTCTACCTGTCACATCATTTTATCAGGAAACAAATATGCTCATGTTTTTACTATGTTTGTCTTGAAGATGTAAGAAGATCACATGGTGCTTTTTATTATTGTGTTGGTTTGTTTCCTGTCTCTTGGATGGAGCCCAGCTGTGCGTGGCCCCTGGGCCTGTGGTCAGAGTGTGTGCTGGATAATCCGGCCCAGGATGAGGCCAAACTGACATGGGATGAAATGTCTGTCACATAATTGAGCTTAGTGTAGTTTCATTTCTGCACAATTTAAAAACAACCAAAACTTTGTTCTGTCTTTTCTATGTTTACTTTTACTTCGAAGGGGAGGCGGCTCTGTTTCCTCTTCAGGTTGGATGATGGAAGCAAATGAGTGTGTGATGTTCTTTCAGTGTTGCACTTTGTAGACGGTCCCTGAGCACTGGTCTCACAGCCAGCTGCACATAGAGACCAGTGTTGTTAGTCCAGGTCAGAAGATGACTTGTTGGAATGAAAATGAGCTTGTAGTTTGTCTGCTTTAATAATGTGACTGGAAAAAGGTGTTGGACTTCAAATATGTCCATTTCTTTCACACTTCACCTTTAAAAGTGAAGCCTTGTGGTTCCTGGAAGGAAAAACACGACTTTTTCAAGTCTTTCTCCTGTTTTTATGATACATTTACGACTTTAATGTGAAACATTCAGAGTTTTTTCTCTTGTTGTGTTTGTTTGAAGCTGCTTCCTGTTGGCTTCAGCTGTTTGGAGTTTCCATTTTCTAAACTTCTACATTCTGAACCTTCTTCAGCTCTGAACAGATGATGAAACACTGAATGATTTCAAGCTCACACTTTGTCAAATAAACTTACATCTTTCATTCTTTATACAGATTGGTGAGCTGTGGTTTGTCAGAGATCAGCTGTGATTATCTGGCAGCAGCACTGAAGTCCAACCCCTCCCATCTGAGAGAGCTGGACCTGAGTAATGAGTACTCATGGAGGTTTACTAACAAGAACAACCTGCAGGATTCAGGAGTGAAGCATCTGTGTGGTTTCCTGGAGAGTCCAGGATGTGGACTTGAAACTCTGAGGTCAGTCAGCATGTTTTAGTTGTGCTGAGATGAATATGATGTGAAAGTTGTGCTGACACTAAACTGCAGACATCAGGCTGATATTATACTGATCCACACTGAGGATCTTCATGGTAAAGTCTGTTTTCTTCTTCTCTGGTTTAGTCCATTGACTGTAGCAGAACAATGTTCACATTTCAAACAGTGATACTCAACATATGGCCCGCGGCCCACACGCGGCCTGCCCACCTTTCCTGATTCAGAGACAGGGGACCCTGATTAACTGTGTAGCTTCTTCCTCACAGTTCTAAGTATCAGACACAACAATGAATAATTCTCAGATTACTGTCTTTAGCAGGTCAAAGGTCACGGCCCACAGCAGACAGTTGGAAATATTATAACTCTGATCATTTATCAGCACATATCCATATGTATAAAAACAAAGCTGACACTGTGAGACTTGATCAGAGGTGTGATCATCACAGCAGAGGCCTTTGTGTCAAAGTCACTGAGGATCAAACAGAAACACATGAAGCAGATTTTCCTGTTCTGGCTTTTTATAGCAGATAACCTTCAAAATATTCTGCAGTCGATCAAAAACTGAAGCAAACCATGAATCAACATGTGAACATGACCTGATGCTGCTGAAGTGAAGCAAAGTTACAGAGGTTTGATTACAGACACAGCTGAGAGTTTGTAATCTGTCATCATTTTAAAAGGTTTAAATTTCTTCAGTATTGAACAGCAGAAATGAGGCTTTGTTTTCGGAGGCCGACAGCAGTGAACACAACAGCAGACTGGTGCGTAATAAGCAGTGAATAATACAGAAAACAGATATTTGAAGGTAAACTGTTCTTGAAGTACACTGAGAGAGAGAGAGCTGTGCAGGAAGTAAACGTCAAAGTCAGAGGGAATTCATGACGATGTTCATCAAACGTAAAGCGTCGTTTGGATCTTCTTTTGCTGTTGGTTCAGTCAGTTTTGGTTGGAGACAGATGAAACCTGCAGCTTCAGGATCTGTGAGCTGTCCACTTTCAGCCCCGACGGCGTGTCCGTGTACGTGCCGTCGAGTGAACGATCCACGCTCTGTGTTTCCATCTTTGTGTGTTTAGCTGCTCTCATTTACTGTTTTATCTGTTTGGTTGTTGTTGAAATACTTTTGGGAGCTTTAACCTGAGATTCTGGCAAAATACATTTATATTAAAAGTCGATTCAGGATTGAATGAATCAACATCGCTTTATTCAAATTAAAACCATTTAAATAGGAAAATCCTTTTTTTTACACCCGCCTCTAATGCTGGGTAATGTCAGCTGGTCCATGTGCAGCTGGCTGTGAGGCTCAGGGAGCGTCTACAAAGTGCAACACTGAAAGAACATCATCCATAAATATTGAGTAATAACTGGACTCTCATACAGCGAGACTCAAATCCCTTTAAACATCAGCTTATCCTGCTGATTCAAGTACAACATTGAGTTTGTAAAAACATGTTTGTCAATCATTTTGTTTGGTTTCTGAGGAAAATGATTCAATAACTTGCTGCTAATACACAACATTTCATCATATTTCCTCATAACCCTCTTTTGTCTGACCATTTGATCCCATTTGAATTTGCAATAAAGGATCCACAGAGTATCTCACAGCCAGCTGCACATAGAGACCAGTGTTGTTAGTCCAGGTCAGAAGATGACTTGTTGGAATGAAAATGAGCTTTTAGTTTGTCTGTTTTAATAATGTGACTGGAAAAAGGTGTTGGACTTCAAATATGTCCATTTCTTTCACACTTCACCTTTAAAAGTTAAGCCTTGTGGTTCCTGGAAGGAAAAATACGACTTTTTAAAATCTTTGTCCTGTTGTTATGATAAATGTACGACTTTAATGTGAAACATTCAGAGTTTTTTCTCTTGTTATGTTTGTTTGAAGCTGCTTCCTGTTGGCTTCAGCTGTTTGGAGTTTCCATTTTCTAAACTTCTACATTCTGAACCTTCTTCAGCTCTGAACAGATGATGAAACACTGAATGATTTCAAGCTCACACTTTGTCTAATAAACTTACATCTTTCATTCTTTATACAGATTGATGAACTGTGGTTTGTCAGAGATCAGCTGTGATTATCTGGCAGCAGCACTGAAGTCCAACCCCTCCCATCTGAGAGAGCTGGACCTGACCTACAACAACAAGCTGCAGGATTCAGGAGTGAAGCATCTGTGTGGTTTCCTGGAGAGTCCAGGATGTGGACTTGAAGCTCTGAGGTCAGTCAGCATGTTTTAGTTGTGCTGACACTAAACTGCAGACATCAGGCTGATATTATACTGATCCACACTGAGGATCTTCATGGTAAAGTCTGTTTTCTTCTTCTCTGCTTTAGTCCATTGACTGCAGCAGAACAATGTTCACATTTCAAACCTTCAAAGAAGAAGAAAAATCCTCCACTGGATAATTCACTGTGAAACTCTCCAACTCTTCATTCCACCTTAAAGTCTGTCTGACACTGAAATCCAAAGCAAAATGTGTGTTTGCTTTACAGACAGCAGTCCAACACAAACATACACACATCATCCAAAACACAGTCCAACATCCAAATCTCCTCCACTGCCAGCATGAATGATGGGAAAGAGAAGGAGGAACACTCTGACATTCAGGGTTAGAATGAGTTTCATAAAGCAGACTGTGAAGATCAAAGCTGCATTAGAAAGCTTACATGAATGAATGAGTGGACAGAAGTGGACAGAGATCATCTGAAGCACTTCAAAGGCTCTAAATCAGCACATTTCTCTTTATTCTTTATCAACTCTGTTAGTTTCTCTCAGTTTTCTGTGGAATGAAGCTAACAGCAGGCTAATAAGATGCTGACCAATAGGTTTCTATTAAAGGTTGTAATTTGTATATGAAAAAGTGCTTTGGCTCAGCAGGGATCAGCTTCCAGGTAGAATACAGCTGCTGGATGGGATTAGCATGTCATAGCTATCTACCAAACTGCTAACTGGGGAATTTCAGGCCAACTATGGATCATTTTTGCTAACTGTTTATTCAGCTTAGGCTCACAGGGCTGGAGCCTGTGCCCTAGCTGTCATAGGGCAAGAGGCGTGGTCCACCTGCACAGTTGAGCAGTCCATCACAGGGCCAACAGAGAGAGACAGAGAAGCACTCTCTCACATCCACACCTACAGCCAATTTATAAGCACCAATGAACCTAAGCAGCATTTTATTGGACTGTGGGAGAACATCCAACCTCCACAGAAAGGCCAACAAGCTTCAACCTACAACCTTCTTGCTTTAATCTTCATTGAAATCAATGATATCAAAGCTGGAATCACATGAGTCCAAGTCTTCTGCTGATTCAGCATCACATTCATCTTTGCTCCTTGTTCTGCATCCCCACCATGGACATTCCTTTCCAAGCCAGCCTTGAGTGTCCTTTATTCAGCTCATCCTCTGCTTTACTTTTACACCTGATTTTAGCTGCTTTATCTCTCTTTCAACAAGTTTCTGTGCCTCAATCTTTTTCTTCTCTCCCTCATAACAAGACAGCTTATTCTGCCTGAGAACATGTTGGAGTGATTTACTAATCCAGGGCTGCTTATTGGGGAAAATACTTCCTGTTTTCAAATTAATCCCCATTTTTCCCAGAAAGAAATGTAAGTAGAAATCGATGATCTAAGTGAGAACATGAGCCTTTAAAAAGTCCTAGTGGGTGCAGTCAAAGCAGTCGCTCAGTCCCAGTATAGAGTCTTTGGTCCAGACTGGAACAACTGTGTGCCCAGTTTGAGCTCTCTTCAGTCCTGTGACCTGACAGACCCAGAGGGGCCATCACATCACATTTAGAAGCTCCCCTAATGGAGCCACAACACATGTCCAATACTTAGTCTGTCTTGTTGGACCAACTGGAAGAAATGATTCAAGGACTTAGTCACAGAACAGAGATTCAAATCTCCAAAATCCAACTGGCTGCATCAGGACATATAGTCTGAAACTCTGCACAGTTTCCTGTTTGAAGCTGCTTCCTGTTGGCTTCAGCTGTTTGGAGTTTCCATTTTCTAAACTTCTACATTCTGAACCTTCTTCAGCTCTGAACAGATGATGAAACACTGAATGATTTCAAGCTCACACTTTGTCTAATAAACTTACATCTTTCATTCTTTATACAGATTGAGTTACTGTGGTTTGTCAAAGATCAGCTGTGATTATCTGGCAGCAGCACTGAAGTCCAACCCCTCCCATCTGAGAGAGCTGGACCTGAGAGGAAACTACCTGAAGGATCCAGATGTGAAGCAGCTGTCTGATCTTCAGCATACTCCAGACTACAGACTGAAGACTCTGTGGTCAGTAGAGTGATGGAGTGAGTGGGTGGTGCTGTCAGCAGTATTGTACTAAACACAGTCAGTATGAAACAAAGATCCAGTGTTTCCTGTAAAGCTGGAGCTTCTCAGTGAAGCTGTGAGAGGAGAATGGTGACAGGCTTCAGGATTGGACACAAACACTTCCTGTTTCTGACCTTTTTGTCACCTTTATGGTCACCATAGTAACGGCTGACACGCTCTGATCAAACACTGTCAACAGCCAATCAGCTCTCTGAACAAAGCAGCACGCAGACCAATGACTGCATTCATTTCCAAGTTTAAAGCAGTGAAGAACACAGTCTGTAGGTGAGGAAGAATTTAGTGAGAGCAGATGTTTGGATGGAATTCCTCCAGTTAACAGCTGGAACCGTCCATCTGGATTGTTGGGCTTGTTGTTGGGGTTCCTACAGAGCTCAGAGTGGACACACCAAGGTTCTTCTAATGAATGAAAGTCCAAACTCAAACTAGGAGGGAAAAACATTTTCATCAACTTCAATAAAAATCCAAAGATTAGAAAAAGTGAAGCAACAATGAGTCCTAGTACAGTCCCAGCACTGAAGTCCCTGCTGCTCTTTATACTGGATGTGCTGCATCACTGACTGACAGCTGATGAAGAGTCTCTGGAAACACTCGTTTATCTCCTCTGCTCTTCCTTCTTCTCTCTGCAGGTGGAGGTGATGATGGTAAACAGGACGGTGTGTGTGCTGAGAGAGGAGCAGCTGTGTCCTGATGATCCAGAGAGGTTGAAGCAGCAGCAGCTTGTGTGTAGAGACGCTCTGACTGGGCCATGTTACTGGGAGGTGGAGAGGAGAGCTTCATCCAGCAGTGACTGACAGAAGAATGAGAAGAAGTGCAGATGACTGTCAGTGCTGCAGAGTGAACTGCTCTGAGAACTTTTTTATTTTTATCTTTTAGGCGCAGATACAAATATGACAAGTATCAGTGTAAGATACAAAAGGTCACATCAGTTAGCAGAGGGAACAGTGATCACACAGCAATGTAAGAATAGAAACATAACAGTGAATCTGGACATGTATACAGATGGAAGCAAACAAACAGGATGTAACACTACATTAAAGCCACAAATGGGAAGAAAACAAAGCCAAAGGAAAATATATTTGATCTCAGGAATCCAAATCAGATGCTTTAGAGCAGGGGTCGGCAACCCAGGAACAGCAGAGACCCGAGCCGAGGTGAGAAGTTATGACCTGCAGTCTATCTGGGTCAGATATAAACTAAGTTTAGGTGGAGTTTATTTTTGTTGTACTGAATTTTTACAGTCAGTTACAATAACTCGTACTGCTACTAGCTAGCATGACGGAGTTTCTATACAGCTGGGTGGGTGCTATGATGTTACTGATAGTAAACTTTTTTTTTAGTAGAGTTTCCACCCGTCGCTTAAAAAACAGAATCGTCTCGTATTCAGAGAAAATATTACGCGTTTCGTGTTGAGCTGAGAATGAACACAGTTTGTCCCTGACTTCAGCTAGAATGGAAAAGACACAAAGCTGGATTTATTCTGTGTCTTTACGCTGTCATTCTCTCCACCTCCTTCTCCTGTTGCTACTTCAATCATGAAACTGATCAATGATCAGCTGATCGGCTTTTCTCTCTTGTTTTTTTATCACTGAATTTGTGCCAGAAAGAGGAAACCAGCAGATGTCGCGCTAAACAACAGCAGCACGTTTAAGCTTGATCAGCTGTTGTTAGAATTTATTTAATATTAATTTCTAGTATCAGCTGATGTTTGCTGGAGCCACAGCTGTAAAAGCTGCTGGTCATGATGTCGGTTTGGATATGTGGTGAGAGGGAAACATGAAGATGAAACCAGGAGATGTCCTTACTGAATCATCAGAGCTGAACAGGTGATGGAGAAACAGGTTTACCTTTTAGGTGACATGAATGAGTTGAAGGGAAGTTATGAACTGTTTCTGAGAGACAAATAACACCAGGATCCTTTTCTAAGTAGCTGACAGCTGGTAACTGTGCAGGGGCGGGTCTAGCAAGGTTTTGCCAGGGGGGCAGGTAGGGCATTAACAGGGAAAGGGGGGCACAAAGAAATACTTTTCTTTCTTATTCTCATTTAAAATGTCTCACTTTTAATAAATAATTATCTGAATCTTACAACCAAAGTTTTCATCTGATGTAAAATGTATAGAAATCATAGATATACCAACAAGACTGTACATCACTGTCACAACAGTGTTTGTTTTCATTCAAAGGCTTTATGGCTTTAATACCTGGTGGGCCGGTCTCTAGTCAAAATGCCCGGGCCAATTTTTTGTCCCAGTCCAGCCCTGGGCACGACACGCAGTGAAGCAATCTGGGAAGGTGCATTAAAAAATAAATGGCTGGGCCAGCGGTGCACATCGCAAATTAGCTCACATAGACACATTAGTTGTGCCTCTTCTTAATGACGGTATCTTAGCTAACAACCCCAACTACCAGATTCAACTTGTAATTGGCTAAAAATAACTTAGCCTACCGGTGAGAGGGACGTTGCTAGCTGTCAGTTTTTTCAAGCAATGTTGAAAGTTCCACATTCAGACACTTCAAAAGCTTCAGGAGCATCAGCACCACATAAATACTCGGATACATCCGGATACTCGAGACAGAATTCACAATGTGTTTTTGGGACTTTCAGGTGTTTGGACCAATGTTTTCTTTTCTGATCAAACCAGAAAGCTTTAATGAGCAGCTGGATTTGTGTCCTATTAACTGGCTGGACACAGAGGACATCGAAATGCAGCTGATTGAACTGAAAAGCTCGACTCTGTGGGGTCAAAGTTTGCAGAACTACGAACGCAGCTGGAATCCACAGCTGTGCGTGTTCATGGAGCTGCATTTTCACCTGCTGGACATCACTACCTGACAGGTTTAACTGTCTTCAGAACATTGCAGAGGCCTTATTGACAGTATTTGGCTCCACATATCTGTGTGAGCAGATTTTCTCTTACATGAAGAGAGTCCTCAGGTCTGAATGCTGGACACTCGGAGACCTGTGTCTCTGAGTGGGAGACCAGAGATCACATTAACATGTGTGTCTCTGTATTAACAAACATGCCATATTGGCCCAGTTTATTTTTCTTATCATTGCTGTGAGGAGACCATAAATAGCATTTGTATTTTCTGTTGTACAGTTCATTTGCTGTTATGGATAAAAAGTCTTTTTTTGTTTCAAAATAGCTGATAACTATTCGCTGATAGCTGCCAACATCTGCACACAAATATAATCCTATAAAGTGGTTCTATATAGTGTGTAATTTATTGCTAATGCAATCATATGGCACATTGACTTCTGAGGAAATTTTAGATGCACTCATCATCAGAAAGGTTGCCGACCTAAACCAGGGGGTTTAGAGTATCAAAGAGTTTTTGTGGTTTGTTTTCTTTAAGTCATTTCACAGATTTTCTCTATAATTTCAATTCCTTGAATAAAACAACAAACTTAGGGGATGATTTTGTAATCCGACTTTATGTATGAAAGATTTGACTAAACATAAAACAATCTTCCAACTCAGTCGTCATTCTTATCTTGTGAAATCAAACCAAATGTTCTGTTGTCTCTAAATCAGGGATTGATGAAATCTTTGGTTTCATCCATTTATGAACATGTTCTCATTCATATTAAATCGTAGTCTAAGTCATTCTTTAGAGGGATAAATGTCATTCATTATCTTCAAATGTGTTTCTGTTGTTTTGGGGGGAAGTTTGAAGTCCATTGTTCAAAGTCTGTTAATGAAACTTTATGAAGTTTATGTAGGATGTTTTTCCTATTTTGTATTTGTTTGAATTATTCTGTATTTTTGACTCTTTCTGCCATGATGCCAGGTCTCTCTTGAAAACAACATTTTTAATCTCAATTAAATTTTCACCTGGAGAAATAAAGGATGATAATAATAATTTTGTCTTCAGGGAATCATTTCTCTGTAAAACAGCTTCTTCTGAAACTCTTGTTACATTTCTTGTTTATTGTTTGCTGGTTTTAGAAAAATGTCATCGTCTCTGTGTGAACTTAAACTCTACATGTGGTGTCAGCTATAATACGAGCTCTAGAGTCTAATAACGATGCTTTTATTATTGTCTGGTATCCAACCTAACCCTGGGCCTCTGGCTGAATGTGAAACACCAGCAGATGTTAAAAACTGTCTGGGTTACACGTGCATCACGTCGTGTGCTTCCTAACATGGATATGATTGGAATCTGGGCCTGTTCAACCGGTGCTGGTATCATTGTTGTTTCTGAGACTTTCCAAATCTTTACTGGATAAAAACGTAGCAACTGATGGATTTAACATTTAGCACTCAGACTGTCCCAGAAAAGGCGGAGGTCTGGAAGTTTATGTGAAGGTCTGTCTTGCTGCTCAAGTCTTGTTCTCTCGATCTGCACCTCAGCCATTTGAAATCTTGGCCTTAACTATTGATCTGTTTGGAAATCAGACTGTTGTTGGCTGCTATCAGCCTCCATCTGCTTCCCCCAGCACATCACCGTCTCTGGTTCAACTTTTATCTGAACTGCATTTTAATGACGTCGTTCAGATGGATGATTTTCATTGGGACTGGCTTTCTTCTGTGTCTGATGATTTTAAGGCACGCTGCTTGTTTTTAAAACTGACTCAAATTATTTAAAGCCTCACACGCCTTGATCCTAAACACCCAGATAAATCTGCTCTTATTGACCTTTTTTAACTAATATGCTGCGTAAGTTTTCCACATCTGCAGTTTTTGCCAACGACCTGAGTGATCACTGCATAGTTGGTGCTGTGAGAAACACTAAAATCTCACGCTCCGAGCCCCGCATCAGTTTGAATTGGGATCGTATTAAACAGACTGACGATGTCAGTTTGGGAATATTTATAGGAGAGTTGTGTCTACTTTGTGGAAAGACACGCTTCTTTTTGCCAGGTCAGGGTGAAAGGTCGGGACAGGCCTGGTTTGGTTCAGTACCGGCCAATCTCCTACATGAGAGAAACCAGGCCTGGGCAGGAAGTCTGGCTCTGATGCTGATTGGCTACGTTTTCATTAACTGTGTAATCGGATTACTGCCTCCATCATCAAGATCCAATGTAACTACTTTTTACTTTAACGACTGACAGTCCAAACGACCGTAGGAGGTTTTGGCAAACTATAAAGTGTCTCTGCCAGCTGTGACTCCTCAGAGCTACCTCCTCACTTAAATATCGACTCCACTCCTGTGTCAGACAAAACTGAAATGTTGCTTTAACAAACACTTTGTTGCTTCTTGTTCTTTGTTCAGCACAGTATCTGATGGTAAACCTCTTGCACACAACTCTGCTCGTAGTTCCTGGTTACTGATACCTTTTCCTTCACACCTGTCACAGTAGAAGAGGTTTGTAAGGCTTTGAATAACCACAACACCAGAAACTCGGCCCGTCCTCACAATCGTTCTCCTTCCTTCTTGCACTTGGCTGCAAATATCATAGCTGAGCCAGTGTCTTATATTTTTAATCTTTCTCTACAACAGAAGGCTTTACCACAGATGTGGAAGTGTGCCTCTGGACTCCCCCACTGAAAGCTGGTGATTCTTCAACAGTTAATGATTACAGGCCAATTTCCAAACTCTGTGTCTTATCTAAGGTTCTTCAAAGGCTGGTAAATAATCAACTTCAAAGTTATCTGGATGAAAATATGATTTTATCTCCCTTCCAGTCTGGTTTTAGGAAACTGCACAGTACTGGAACTGCTTCGATAAAAGTTCTCAAAGACATCTATGAAGCGCTGGATGCAAAGAACTACTGTGCAGCTCTTTTTATTGATCTATCAAAAGCCTTTGACACTGTTGACCACATCAAAAAAATCTTCTGGCACAACTTCACCTACTTCCAAGCTGCGTGGAGAGGATGAGGATCTAACAGCACAGGAACTCCAGCAACACTCAGTAGCAGCTGCTCCCAGTCCCTTGGTTTATGAGCTGAGCTGCTGACCACAGCATTTTATGTCATAGATTACTGGAAATAGGCCTTTCAGACCGAGCAGCTGGCTGCTTCTCTAATGTTCTTTTGGACATCAGCAGTGCGTTCAGCTCAATGGTCTCTCTTCCAGCTTTTTAAATGTCACTAAACGAGTGCACAGGGTTCTGTCCTGGGCTACTTATGTCAACGGTGTGGCACAAAATCTAGATGCATCTGTTCATTTTATACCATCAACATAGTTTTCAAACCATTACAGCAGCTGTTGATAGTATTCAGTCTCAGCTGGCTCAGACTGGCTTTAAATGTAGAAAAAAACAAAGTCATGTTGTTCACAAACAGAAAGAGGGTCCGGCTTTATTTCCTTCTCCTGTATCTGCTCAAAGTATTTCTATTGAAACTGTGGCCTCGTACACATACCTCGGTATTGTGATTGATGACAGTCGTTCCTATAAGCCACACATTGAACATCTAATAAAGACACTGAGGCTGAAGTTGGGCTTCTCTTCCAGGAACAGATCATGTTTCACAGGAAAAAGCTTGTTGCTGCCACCTTTTTTTTTACCTGCCCTGGATTACAGTGACATGATTTATATGAATGACTCTGCTCGCTCTCTTCATCTGTTGGATTTTGTCCATCATGGGGCATTAAGATTTGTAAATGTGTGTAAACCTTTAACACACCACTGTACTCTGTGTTCTCTGGTTAACTGGTCCTCATTGGTCTTACACAGGATGGTCCATTAGTATCATTTTATCTATAAATCTGTTCCTGGTTTACTGCCTCCTATTTATCAGAGTACATGTTAGGCAAACAGTTTAGTCATAGCCTGCAGTCTCAGGACATCATTACATTCACTGTTCCATCAGTTCATGCAGAGCTTGGGAAGAAGGCGTTCTCCTTTTCTGCTCCGTCTTCATGGAAAACATAACCGAAGGATTTAAGGCTCTCAGTTGATTTCACTTGCAGACTTCAAAAGACGTACACATGTTTTTGTGAAACCATCTCTGGGAACTTGTTCTCGTTTTTAATATGACTGAGTACATTACACACACTTTTCTTTTATTGTTGTAATTTTAATATGTTTGTCTGGAACAGGTCTCTCTTGTAAATGAGACATTGAGTCTCAATGAGCCGACCTGTATAAATAAAGCTTCAATTACAAAGTCCTTTGTTTAAAAGTTCCTTCAGCTGCCAGTGGGAGGTGCTGTGGCTCTATCGGTTGCTGAGCCTTTATATTGTTAGTTAGAAACTACAAATATAATGGCTCACTGTATTTCAGAATCAGAGAAACTTTATTAATCCAGGAGGGAAACTGAGTTGTCATAGCAGCAAATATAAAAGAAACAACAAGCCCTCATATAAAGTGAGTGTAGAAACAGAGTTATGACAGATAAATAGAGAAATAAAGAAATATGTATAAATATACGTACCAGTATAAAAAGAAGCCAAGGATTGAACCACCAACCTCCCAATCAGTAGCTGATCTACTCGACCACCTGAGCCACAGCCACCCACCCATTACAAGTGGGTGAGACTGGTTCTGATATGGTGCTTTTCTACTCTGAGCATTCAAAGTGCTTTATACAAATGACTCATTCAAGGACTTTTCCTGTGCTGAAGAGTTTTCTATCTTGGGGTTAGTATCTCGTATCAAACAACCAACCTTCCAGTTAGTTCGTGACCTGCTCTAACTCCTGAGCTACAGACAGAAGAGGAGTTTGTTAAGAATTTTATGACAACTGTCTTTTTTTTTCTATTGTTTATTTAATTAATCTTTTTAAATTTGAGTAGAACGTTCCTTTTATTTCTCTGAAACATTGAAGCTTTTGGTGGTTAAACTGCAAATATATAGAGACGGTAACCCAGAGGAAGAATGCACAGAGACTTTTAGGTCAGCTATCAAGAATCATTTTTATGCATTTTGATGCAATGTTATGATATTTGATGTTGAAATTGATTATAAATGACGAATTTCATTTCTACAGAATTATGCAGTGTGGGTGTCCAAGAAGATGAATTCAGAATTTCATGTCAACTATCATATATGATTTAATACAGAACCTTCATACACCTACCTGAAACCATTTAAATGACATTACCGAGTTCCTTTGAAGTTTCTCCGTTTGAACAGAGTTGTTCTTTAATTTCTCGTGTTTCAAGCAGCAGTTTGAGGTGAAACTATGGATGCATGAAAGGGCAGCTGAACCAAATGACAACTGAATTTCAACTATAAAAGATGATTTTCAGAAATATTTTACATTTTTTGAAGTTATTTTAGATTTGAATGATTTATGAATGAAGAAGCATTACCAGAAAAATTAAGAAGACAACTTGAGTGAAAAACAAATGACACTGGGGCTTTATTTCTGTTAACTTCCTGAAAATCATGTGTGTTGTTATGTGTGTGATCAGCAAAAAGGGACACTTGACCCCGGTGTTGGAGAAACTCTAAGCTAAGTAATCACTCTGCGGAGCTCACAGAGACTGCAGGGAGGACAGGAGGGCAGAGCAGACTTTGTGAATTATTTTTTATCATAGATGTAATATAAATTCAACACAGGCCTCTGAGGAAAAGGATCGTGCTACAAACTTTTGTGTCTCTTCCAACAGAAAGCAGAGGACTGGAGTTACTCAGAGACTGACTGGATTAAACACACCAAAGGTTCATATTCCAGTTGGACCGTATCACTTACCAAGGTCTGCACTACGTATCAGGATTTGATCTTATTCAGGTAATATCAGGGTTCTTATAGGGGTTTGTTCACAATAGTAACTTATGCAGCCATTTTTCAGTCTCACTGACCAAACTTTTTACAACATGTCGCATTTTTAATAGTAAACTTCTGTTCAGTGCTTTTCCTGTCACACACTCATACATGTGTTTTGTCTGCAGCAGCTGTGTTGTTGTTGTTAGCTTGTATTATCTGTTTAATCTCTTCAACATGGTTTTAGCTTTCTTTGTAAAGTCAGCAGCTCTGTCACTTCTCTGACTCCTCTTCTGCTCGACATTCAGCTGACACTCAGTTTCATTTCCACATTCATGAAGTTGTTGTCAAAGCAAATCATAGGCTCCATGATTGGTCAGCAGACTGTGTCCAGGCAGACAGGTTGGATAAGAATAACAGATTTATGTTTGATTACGCCCATTTCCAATTCAGTTCCAGTCATTCCTGGCCCCAGGAGGTTGATGGGGATGGAAGATGGGGGGCAATGGGTTGTAAGCACAATGTAGATGAGTGGAGGCTTATTGTACTTAAACTTCCAGTCACAGTGAATCAGTGTGTGTCAGTGAATGCATCATGTGTGCTTCATGGCTCCATCTAGTGGACTGATAGTAGAAGTAGAGCAGCTGATGGCAGCTTCCTCTGCCTCACACTGCTGTCTGACTGCATTCAGCTGATATATGGACAGCACACATGATGGAAAGGAGGATTTCAGTTGATGTGCACATGAATGATTTGTGTTTCCTCTGCAGGTGAAGGTAGAAAGTGTGTGAGAGCTGATGTGAATTGAGCAGCATGGATCAGTGTGAGGACAGAGAGGAGGGAGTCCCTCCCTCTAAAAGCACTCTGTGTGGGGAACATGAGAGCCAGACCAAAGCTCAGAGGTGAGATGACCATCTCTAACTGTCCATGACTCTTCTCCATGTCACAGCTCAGCACTCACATCACTGCTCCATCATTATTCACAGGAACCAGGCTGGACCTCCACCCAGAAGTGTGTCTTCTAAGAGCAAACGGGTGAAGCATTTCTTTCGTAATTTAGGGCGAAAAAAGTCATCTGACGAAAAGTAAGTTCATGTCAGTATTAAAATGTTTGAAATTTTAATCAGTTATTTACTATTTAACGATTTAAATAATATACTATTTACATACTTTATACTTTTTATGTAATGTATTGGACACATTGGATGTGACACATGTTTCATGTTCACTTACTTTTAGCGTCAATCAGAAACCATCCAGCTCTGTGTCCTTAAAGAGTGACTGGTCCAATCATCGAGGCATTGATTTTAAATCCCAGCCTGTGTCTGCTGCAGAGAGGTGAGCTGTTAGTAACAAGAACTCTCTGATTTAAATGATTTTGATGTTTCCTGGTTTCTAAAATGCATCTCTGTAGCAGAGCAGTGTCTCCAAGGACACACAGGCTCAGCTGTAACTGTCAGTTTATCTGGTTTTAAGACACATTTGGACACAATTGGCTGTTTTTAACTATGTATTTTAATCAGAGGTGTAAATTTAGACCTCACACATCTGGATCCTAAACTATGATAGAAACAGCTGCTAGCAGTGGGTAGTTTGACTTTGATACGCTGCTCTAGAAAGCAAACAAAGATTTGTGCAACTCCTCTTCAGAAAAGTGTTTAGAGAGCAGCTGCTGTATTAGACAAAGGCTCGTCGTGTGAGCCCAGATGTGTGTAACAGCTGGATGAAGGAGAACCATCACAGTCACGTCTCCATCCCGCCTTTATTAATGAACTTCCTGTTGCTTGCAGATGACAGGAACACAAAGTGTTTGTGCCACGTGATGCTGCAGGATTTGTTAACATGTCCATGATGGTAACATCTCCTCGTCTAACTGCAAACACATGAGCACTCCTAACGGCAGCTATCACAGCCACACAGGCAGACTGTGTCTCACTGTTGCATTTAGGGACATTTGTTTTCCTGTAAAAAGCTGAACTCTAATCTAAGAGGACTGTTACTGACAGGAAACAGCTGCATTATCTGCAGTCTGTGTGATCACAGCTGCTTCAATCACTTCATCAGAGAATTGATCATTGAATAAAACATGTTTGTGTCTGCAGAGGTCAGAGGTCACAGTCTGCAGGATCCAGCTGTCCGTCTGTGAGGAGTGACCGGTCCAAACATGAACCTCCAGACTTCAGTGGTGAACCTGGACCAACGAGGTCAGAGAACTGTGATGACTCCTTTACATGTTTGTGTTTTCCTGGATAAATATGACCAAAGATTCATTAAAAAGATAAAAATATTAGACTTTGTCCTGTAGCGCTGTGTGGCAGGCAGGATTGGACCCAAACACAACAGGATGAAGTCAAAGAGGCAGCTTTATTTCAGCTGTGAACATGCAAACAGCAGAAATAAGAAAACATAACTGTAGGTTTGCAGTGAATGAAGCCTCAGCTCGACGCTCCACTTTGTCCCTCTTTTCCTTCTCCAAACAGCCACATCAGGAGTCTTTGATGGAGTTTTAAAATATTTCATTACAAATGTCCAAAGATGGGTTCAGGATACCTGAATCCACAATTATTAAAGCTAAAATAGTTCACAGGGTTTGGACTTTGTTAGGTGACGAGAGAACATCAAAGTGTTTTTTATCTTTAAACAGTATTTTTATCACTTCAGTTGCTCTCACAGCCCTGTTTGTTATTTTACCAGAGCTCTTATGTTTCACTCAGTGCTCCCACCAAACACCTTGGAGGACACATTAGTGTGATTTAGATTTCATTGGTGTAAACACCAGTCACACAAGCTAACCCATGGAGGCAGCAGCAGGCTTTGTGTTTGGTAAAGTCTGTTGGCTTAAACTAAGAGAGTTTAGTTTGTTAGCACAAAGAGCTGTCAGCTAAAGCCCCGAATGCACTTTGAATACAGATGAACTGAGAAAAACACTTTAAATACAGCAAACAGTCAAACTGACAACATCTTTTTCTGCTGATCATCCACAGCAGTACATTTAGCATTCATGCTAGCAGTAGTGATGTGCGGATCGATCCTGAAATATCGATTCCTCCGATACCAGTCATTTATGTTCTAGAATCGATTCTCACATTAAAATATCGATATTTTAGTAATTTAGGGTAAATTTGTAGTTTATCATCAACAGGAACACAGTGGAAAGAAACTATAACATTCGGATTTTCTACAGTCAAAAGAACTACTTCTCCTTCCGCCTTTCATAGTTATGGGCGAAATACGACTGTATAAATGTCTCGCAGCCGCTGGCGTGCACACTCACAACAATGGCTGAGTGTAATTGGAGTCATGTGTGACGTATTTTACCTCCACAAACAGCTGAGACGTGGTTTGTGATACATGTGGCAAAAAAAGTGAGGTGTTGTGGACATACTTGCCAACCTTGAGACCTCAGAATTACGGAGACATTCAAAAGGGCTGTGTGTGGGGGGGGATAAATACATTTTACAGGGTTTATTTATCGGATAAAATACGTTAAATGTCACCGATATTATTAGCAGGCCTGGAAACAGCGGGAGTGTCCAAATTCAGAGGCTGCTTCCACCTGAGGACCCGCCCTTCGCGGTCTAAAGAAAGACGGGTAGTACGTCACAAGCTCCCTGGGTGGAGTGAAACTCTGCCGTCTGCTCCTTGCTATCTAAAATATAACAGGGCGCTGACGTAAACTCTCGACCGTCTCACACTTTGTTTAATTAGTTTTCTGTTTGACGTTTATTCAGCTGTGTGAAAACCCCGGAGGAACCCTCCCGAGGGATTAATAAAGTTAAATTTAATTTAATCTAATCTAATAACTCAGCCAAACCAATTTACTCACGGACAAATAAAACACAGAAAAAGCCCAACAATAACATTTTGAAGTTATCAAAGTGACTTATATATCATGTTTAACCCGAGTAATGAAAGACCGCGGGGGTTTGAAGACGATGCGTCGGTCGTCTCAGATATTTGAAGTTTACACAGCTACATTCTCACCTGAAAATATGTTAAAAGTTTTTTTGCGACCCAGGAAGAGAAATAAGAGTAATATTAAAACTAAGTAGCTGCCGCCATTGGTGGAAACTGGAATTGGCTGAATTCTGTGATATGGTTTTTTAATTTTGTGTCCGGGTGGAAAATCGGGAGAATGGTGGCTCCGAGAGATTTTCGGGAGGGGCACTGAAATTCTGGATTCTCCCAGAAAAATCGGGAGGGTTGGCATGTATGGTTGTGGCAACATCACTAACGTTGTCAA
Organism: Neolamprologus brichardi; assembly: GCF_056152115.1. Classification (NCBI taxonomy): domain Eukaryota; kingdom Metazoa; phylum Chordata; class Actinopteri; order Cichliformes; family Cichlidae; genus Neolamprologus; species Neolamprologus brichardi. The sequence continues at coordinate 54,731,101 of NC_142106.1, read as the reverse complement.
ACACCTCAGAGTAAATTATATCACAAAATATCGTATGTTGAGACGAACTGAAGAGGAGGACAGGGACAGGTGCTGCTAGGGCGAGACAGACGTCTCTCAGAGTCCTTTAGTGCTGCAGGCAGGCAAGGTGTTCAAATAGCCGCAACTTCAGTTTTTTTTTATTTCTATATGATGAACTCTGCATTATTAAGTGATAAGAACAAGTAATCTGATGTCCTGTAATCATTATGACCCTATAATTTGAGATACAATAAATAAAATAAGTTTTTGTACAAAGTATCGGTATCGGATCAGTATCGTCGATACCACCCTGAATATTACTTGGTATCGGATCGGAAAGGAAATCAGTGGTATCGCACATCACTAGCTAGCAGCAGGCTATGACTGTCCACTCGGCACCAACACAGGTAGGAGTGAGCAGTGATGAAGCAGGACTGTGGGCAAGTTTGAGCTACAATCTTATTGGCTTCTCAGTTTCTCCAAAGAAAAGGGGAAAAATTCTTGTTGTTGTGAAGATGTGAGTTGGTCTTGTTGTCGTGGGGCTGGAAGGATGCTGGCAGTGAGAGGCTTTTCATACAGTGTTCAGTAACAGAATGAGAAGAAAGCCACTGCACATGAAACAAGGTGCTCGTAGTGTTTGTTTATTGTGTTTGTGCCACAATGTCAGATCAGTTGTAGATTCACATGCAGACTTGTCCAGTGAAACCAGTGCAAGTACTGCAGTACAGAGCAAAGACTAAGCAAGGGTGTTATTTTAAACTTTAACAAAAGACTGTTATGTGACAAAGAGTAAGTACTTTATTTTTATGAGTTTCAGATTGTTTATTGTGTCTTTAATTGAATATTTCCAGTTTTTCCTTCTATCTCATGAAGCTGTTACATTTATTCTATTTCTTTTAGGATCAATAAGAGGCCAGAATCTCCTGGACCTGAACCCAGCTGTGTGTCTTTAAAGAGCAACGTGTCGAAGGAAATTGGTGCTGACTTTAAAGGATGTTCTTCTGCTGCTGAGAGGTAATGTGTTTCTTGATGTTGTTCCTGTTTCTGTATTTATGACTAAATTCTCATGTTTAATATCAGCTCAGCTCTTTTTCACACACATTTCTATGTTGGTATGTGAAGCGGTGTGTGTTATTGTAAACCTTTTAGTTTTAGAAAGGCTGATCAAACACTTACAGGGACCTGAAGAGAGAGAAACCAACAAAATGTCATGGCTAACAGAGGAACTCAAGCACAGACTGAGTTCTAACAAACAAAAAGGTGACAGTTCATTTACCAAAGGGGTGAACCACAGTGATCTATATATGTACAGTGAGTTGGGGAGGGGGTCCAGGGCTCCAGGGATATGAGTTTAGGGAGTCCACAATCACTCCTCTTCAGTCACTCTTGTCCTGCTCTCCACTCACACAGCCACACACGGGAGTCACAGGTAAGCATCTGTAACCAGGTCTGGGGAAATATATACTCAAAGTATACACAAAGTTAACCCAACTGGTGAATTTAGAGAGAGATTTCTTAGCAAGGAGCTGAGATCATGAACACAGGAGGGTCAATGTCCCAGTGATGAACTGCTCCATGCCGCAGCGTTAAATGGTTACCGGTAAGCCCAGGTGAATCAGCAACAGGTGGTGTAATCATCATAACTGTGTGGACCAAGAGCGAGAGGCCATTACAAGCTCCACCCAGGCAGGCAAAACCCTAGCAGGAGAGAGCAAAACATAAACAAAACCTGAAAAGCCATCATGAGCCAGCCAGAGAGAGACACAGAGTTTTATACTAGAAGAGAAACCTGCTCATCTTCATCATGTTTATTTAAATAGAGAAACTCAGAAGTCTCTGTGTGTCAGACCACGGCTCTACACGGACACTTCTAAGCTGCTTCAGAGTGAACTGACCCAGATAATCTGCACACAGCGGCTGTAAAAAAGTGAAAGTCATAACTGTCTCTCTCTGATGTAAAGCTTTTATTGTGAAGTCAGGAAGTCTGCAGGAAGTGTTGAGTTTGTATTCATCACTCAGTGTTTAATAAGACAGGCAGACAGGAAGAGCAGCTCATTAGTGTTGATGAAATCAAAGGAACTGTGAGGAACTGCATTTGGTCACATCTGGATGTTTTTCAATGACAGAAAATGTTTTTAGTGATAAAGAAATGTGTTCACAGAGAGAGGAAGAGGAGTGGTGTTTGTGAGGAGGAGCAGCCGTCCTGCTGTGCTTTGTGTCAGGACGTCCTGAAGGATCCAGTCTCTACCAGCTGTGGACACTGGTTCTGCAGACAGTGCATCTCCTCATACTGGGACCAGTCTGCTTCATCAGGAGACTCCTCCTGTCCCCAGTGTGGAGAAAGATCCAGAAGCAGAGCTGGACTGCAGACAGCCAGTCAGAGCAGCTGTGTACAAAGTAAGACTGAACATCTGTCTGCTGATGGACTCATTTCTGAAAACTGGACTTCTTGTGTTGTTCAGACATTGAAGAGTTTTCTTTCTCTTTAGTCTCATTGTTTTTCTTTCTTTCAGCAGATGTTGGTCTGCAGGAGGTTTTAGATGAACATAAGATCAGTCTGAGGAGGAGATGTGAACGTGTGACTGAAGGAAGTGATGAAACAGGAAGTAGAACCCTCCTCAACAGGATCTACACTGAGCTCTACATCACAGAGGGACAGAGTGAAGAGGTTCATACCCAACATGAGGTGAGGCAGCTGGAGACAGCTTCCAAGATGGACGCCCTCCATGACGCTCCAGTCAAGTGCCAGGACATCTTTAAAGCCTTACCTGACCAACAGAGACCTATTAGAGTGGTTCTGACCAACGGCGTGGCTGGTGTTGGAAAAACCTTCTCGGTGCAGAAGCTCACTCTGGACTGGGCAGAGGGCTTGGAGAACCAACATGTCAGTGTGGTGGTTCTGCTTTCATTCAGGGAGCTGAACCTGATCAGAGATGAGCAGTACAGTCTTCTGGAGCTGCTCCATGTTTTCCATCCAACATTACAGAAGGTCACAGCAGAGAAGCTGGCTGTCTCTCAGCTTTTGTTCATCTTTGACGGCCTGGATGAAAGCAGACTTTCATTGGATTTCACCAACAGGAAGCTGCTGTCTGATGTCACACAGAAGTCATCAGTCAGCCAGCTGCTGACAAACCTCATCCAGGGGAATCTGCTTCCCTCGGCTCTCGTCTGGATAACTTCCCGACCCGCAGCAGCCAATCAGATCCCTCCTACATATGTTGACAGGCTAACAGAAGTACGAGGCTTCACTGATGCCCAGAAGGAGGAGTACTTCAGGAGGAGATTCAGTGATGAAGAGCTGTCCAGCAGAATCATCTCCCACATGAAGACATCCAGGAGCCTCCACATCATGTGTAGTATCCCAGTCTTCTGCTGGATCACTGCTACAGTTCTGGAGCACATGTTGACTACAGAGCAGAGAGGAGAGCTGCCCAAGACCTTGACTGACATGTACTCACACTTCCTGCTGGTTCAGACAAAGAGGAAGAAGAACAAGTACCACGAGGGACGTGAGACGAGTCCACAGGAGCTGACGGAGGCTGACAGGGAAGTTCTTCTGAAGCTGGGGAGGCTGGCGTTTGAACATCTGGAGAAAGGAAACATCATGTTCTATCAAGAAGACCTGAAGCAGTGTGGTCTGGATGTGACAGAGGCCTCGGTGTACTCAGGAGTTTGTACAGAGATCTTCAAAAGAGAGTGTGTGACCTTCCAGAAACCAGTCTACTGCTTTGTTCATCTGAGCATTCAGGAGTTTCTGGCTGCAGTCTACATGTTCCACTGTCACACTAACTGGAAGACAGATGTGTTTCTAAAATCAAAATCTTTAACCAAGATGATTTCCAGTGTTTTTGATAACAAAGATCTCCAATCACTTGATGTATTTCTGAGGAGAGCCATGAAGAAATCTCTCCAGAGTAAAAATGGCCACCTGGACCTGTTTGTTCGCTTCCTTCATGGCCTCTGTCTGGAGTCCAACCAGAGACTCTTAGTAGGTCTGCTGGGTCAGACAGAGATCAGTCCAGGAACCATCCAGAGAGTTATCAACAACCTGAAGAAGAAGAACAGTGATGAAATCTCTCCTGACAGAAGCATCAACATCTTCCACTGTCTGATGGAGATGAACCACCTCACATTATTTCAGGAGATCCAAGAGTTTCTGAAGTCAGAGAAGGAACTCTCTGCAATCCAGTGCTCAGCTCTGGCCTTCATGCTGCAGATGTCAGAAGAGGTTCTGGATGAGTTGGACCTGCAGAAGTACAAAACATCAGAGCGGGGACGACTGAGACTGATTCCAGCTGTGAGGAACTGCAGAAAGGCTCGGTGAGTCCAGATGTGATCATTAACATCATTGATGAGTGTAGGTTAGTAGTTTAAGTTTGAAAATAAAATCGGAGTGTAAGGTTTTGTGTCCGTACGCTGCACGCTGAATGGGTGAATGACTGAATGTAGTGTAAAGTGCTTTGGGGTCCTTAGGGACTGAGTAAAGCGCTATACAAATGCAGGCCATTTTTACCATTTCCACATCATTCCTTTATTGTACAGACTCAGCAGCAGCTCCATGGATCCCAAATCCAAGAGTGGAGAACAGATTTGAAGTGTGTCACATCCATGCAGTCACAGCTGTTTCCACCATGTTTCCACTGATATTAATCCTGTTCAGTGACACGTTTCATATCAGTGAATATGTTCTTTAGGACGTCCAATGACATGTTTAAGTGTCCTGCTGGAAATCACTCAAATCATCCATGAAATCCATGAAAAATCCTTTTAGTGTTTCTAACTTCACCCTCTGTCCTCTCTCTCTCTCCATCCTCCTCACTGCTTCTTTCACTGATAATCACACAAACATCGTATTCAGATAAAAAATAACACAATAATATCATCTGATGATCATTATTATAAGAGCAGGATCCATATTTGATATCAGAGTAACACACTGCTTGGTTATGTGCAGTCATCATCAGTGACTGTGGGTCAAACAGAAGCTCTCTGATTGGTTGCTGACCTTGGTCACCTGTCCACTCTCACCTGTTTGTGTTTGCTCTCTCTTTGCTGTCTCCATCCTCTTTCTCCTTTCTTTCCCTCTCTGTCTTTGTACCGTCACTCAGGTCCAATGGAAACAGTGACATTTACAAACCAATCAAAGACAAACTGATCCATGTCAGGTTAGAACAATATTCAAAGTGAATACAGGCTGCTGCTGGACACAGACAGGTAACATCATTTTGACTTGCTGTCATCTCTGGACTCATAAACACTGAAGCCCTGAACAGGAATACAAATCATTTTCTGCCAACTAGCGACATCCAGCAGATATGAGCCAATCATTTCTGTGTTTAGTTCCCCTGAAATCAGATCTGATATCAGCAGCTCTGAGTTCATTCATCATTATTGTCCAGTGATGAGATTTCTGCTCCGTTTGGTAACAGTCAGCAGGTTTTTCCTGCGTGTGGACGTGAACAGTCGTACCTGACAGCAGGTAGCAAACAGAGATCATCTTTCCAGCTGGAACTCTTCACTGAGCTGTACTCATTCAAAATTTTCTGGAGTCAGATTCAAAACAGGACACAGTCCAAATGTGTGTCTTCACTCTGACTCTGGATCAGATCTCAGTGACAGACTGTGGACATTATGGAAGCCTAAATGTGACACCATCTTCCTCCTTCATCTGCAGATTAAAGCCAAACAAAGATTGTCATTAAAAGTCTGCAGGTCTGAGAGAGACTCAACCGTTGTGTCATGTCAAACACAGTAAGAGGAGCTGAAGCACAGATGTGAAGAGCAGATTCATCAGATTATGACCTCACTCTGTTTTGTCTTCTTAAACATTCAGTCTGTGTTTATAATGCAGATTTTCTGCTTTTATAATAACACATTTTATATTTTCTATCATCACAGACTGACTCAGTGTCAACTCTCAGAGTCTCACTGTGAAGTTTTGGCCTCAGCTCTGAAGTCCAACCCCTCCCATCTCACAGAGCTGGACATGAGTTGGAACAACCTGCAGGATTCAGCAGTGAAGCTTCTGTGTGCTGGACTGGAGAGTCCAGACTGTCGACTGGAGACTCTGAGGTGAGTTCACTGACTGCGGCTGTTTTTTGTTATTCTATATTTCATGTCTTTGATTGATGTTTGAAACTTTCTTTAGTTCCTAAATGTTCAGGATGTGTCTGAAGACAAATGTGAAGACGTTTGAGTGCTTTCAGAAATGTTGTCTTTCCAAACGACTGAACAACAGTTTTTCCATTTGGCTCCAAACAGAAGTGACAGACTTGAGCTGGGTTCATTTAAAGGCTGACAGAAGTGGAGTGGTGACAGGGAGATGTGTGACAGGACAGTGTTTCAGCCTCCACAGGTTCATGTTGTGCTCCATCAGTCAGTGAAAATGAAGTCAGTGCTGATGAGGCTGTAGAGTGTGTGAGGGATGTGAATGAGGATGATGAAGATTTGATGATAGCAGATAAAAACAGGCTGCACAGACTTTGAGCCATACAGGGCACACAGTGTGTGTACAGAACAGCTGAAATCATTATGGAGGCCTCACTGGAATATGGAAGCATCACAGTACAGCTTCAGTGAAGCATTAAAGTCTCTGATATGCAATGAGAAATGAAGCAGCCAGAGCTTTTTCATGAGTGGAAATCCACTGTGACTGTGAGCTGCTGCTACAGCCTCCAGATTAGCCAGCAGCTCATCCTGCTCAACATTTCCTCACCAATTTTAATGGAAGTGTGATGTTTTCAGCTGGAGTGATGGTCAGGGTGGCCTCCCTCTCCTCTTCTTCTCCTCTTCCTCTTTCATTTGTAAAGCCACTTCTGCTGCTTTCATTCATTTGGAAGTCCTGTAGCTGAGTTTGGGAGAGACTAACAGCCTCGGCAGCAGAGGGGAGAAAGGCTGTAACACCACCACTTTATTCTGTTCTACCTGTCACATCATTTTATCAGGAAACAAATATGCTCATGTTTTTACTATGTTTGTCTTGAAGATGTAAGAAGATCACATGGTGCTTTTTATTATTGTGTTGGTTTGTTTCCTGTCTCTTGGATGGCCTGTGGTCAGAGTATGTGCTGGATAAACCGGCCCAGGATGAGGCCAAACTGACATGGGATGAAATGTCTGTCACATAATTGAGCTTAGTGTAGTTTTATTTCTGCACAATTTAAAAACAACCCAAACCTTTTTCTGTCTTTTCTATGTTATACTGTAGACTTTCTTTGATACTGTGTCCAAAAGGAGCAGCTTTTACTTTGAAGGGGAGCCGTCTCTGTTTCTTCTTCAGGTTGGATGATGGAAGCAAATTAGTGTGTGATGTTCTTTCAGTGTTGCACTTTGTAGACGTTCCATGAGCACTGGTCTCGCAGCCAGCTGCACATAGAGACCAGTGTTGTTAGTCCAGGTCAGAAGATGACTTGTTGGAATGAAAATGAGTAGTTTGTCTGCTTTAATAATGTGACTGGAAAAAAGTTTTGGACTTCAAATATGTCCATTTCTTTCACACTTCACCTTTAAAAGTGAAGCCTTGTGGTTCCTGGAAGGAAAAAACAGACTTTTTCAAGTCTTTGTCCTGTTTTTATGAGAAATGTACGACTTTAATGTGAAACGTTCAGAGTTTTTTTCTCTTGTTGTGTTTGTTTGAAGCTGCTTCCTGTTGGCTTCAGCTGTTTGGAGTTTCCATTTTCTAAACTTCTACATTCTGAACCTTCTTCAGCTCTGAACAGATGATGAAACACTGAATGATATCAAGCTCACACTTTGTCTAATAAACTTACATCTTTCATTCTTTATACAGATTGTGGGACTGTGGTTTGTCAGAGATCAGCTGTGATTATCTGGCAGCAGCACTGAAGTCCAACCCCTCCCATCTTAGACAGCTGGACCTGAGTGAGAACTACAACCTGCAGGATTCAGGAGTGAAGCATCTGTGTGGTTTCCTGGAGAGTCCAGGATGTGGACTTGAAACTCTGAGGTCAGTCAGCATGTTTTAGTTGTGCTGAGAGGAATATGATGTGAAAGTTGTGCTGACACTAAACTGCAGACATCAGGCTGATATTATACTGATCCACACGGAGGATCTTCATGGTAAAGTCTGTTTTCCTCTTCTCTGGTTTAGTCCATTGACTGCAGCAGAACAATGTTCACATTTCAAACCTTCAAAGAAGAAGAAAAATCCTCCACTGGATAATTCACTGTGAAACTCTCAAACTCTTCATTCCACCGTAAAGTCTGTCTGACACTGAAATCCAAAGCAAAATGTGCATTTGGTTTACAGACAGCAGTCCAACACAAACATACAAACATCATCCAAAACACAGTCCAACATCCAAATCTCCTCCACTGCCAGCATGAATGATGGGAAAGAGAAGGAGGAACACTTTGACATTCAGGGTTAGAATGAGTTTCATAAAGCAGACTGTGAAGATCAAAGCTGCATTAGAAAGCTTACATGAATGAATGAGTGGACAGAAGTGGACAGAGATCATCTTAACCACTTCAAAGGCTTTAAATCAGCACATTTCTCTTTATTCTTTATCAACTCTGTTAGTTTCTAATAAGATGTTGACCAATAGGTTTCTATTAAAGGTTATAATTTGTATATGAAAAAGTGCTTTGGCTCAGCAGGGATCAGCTTACAGGAAGAATACAGCTGCTAGATGGGATTAGCATGTCATAGCTATCTACCAAACTGCTAACTGGGGAATTTCAGGCCATCTATTGATCACTTTTGCTAACTTTTTATTCAGCTTAGGCTCACAGGGCTGCAGCCTGTGCCCTAGCTGTCATAGGGCAAGAGGCGTGGTCCACCTGCACAGGTGAACAGTCCATCACAGGACCAACAGAGAGAGACAGAGAAGCACTCTCTCACATCCACACCTACAGCCAATTTAGAAGCACCAATGAACCTAAGCAGCATTTCATTGGACTGTGGGAGAACATCCAACCTCCACAGAAAGGCCAACAAGCTTCAACATACAACCTTCTTGCTTTAAGGCACTAGTGTGAACCACTTTTCCCCATTTCAGCCCAAATCCTGCATCTTCCTGTTTCTGACTCCAGACCAGCTCCACTAACACTTTCTCATCAGACACTGCCACGTAGTGGAGGAAGTCTTAGTTCCATTTGAAGCTTCAGATGACAGTTAGTTCCTTTACAAAGAGGTGGAGGTGGTGGGGCCACAGCACCATCATCACTGAGTGCCATAGGACACTTAACCTCTGTTTCCATATGCTGGGAACTTCCTGTTGTTCCAAGGAGGACTGGAAAATGTGTGAAAATCTCCCAGTCAGTTCCTCACAGCACACTTCAATCATTTCCCTCCCACAGCATCAGGACCAGGGCTTTTTCTCTCTTTGGTCCCACTAAGAGATTTCCACACAGACACCTCATCAGTGGGACTCTCAGAGCTACCAGCCCTTTGCTACAATCACAAAGCTCTTCATTGAAATCAATGATATCAAAGCTGGAATCAAATGAGTCCAAGTCTTCTGCTGATTCAGCATCACATTCATCTTTGCTCCTTGTTCTGCATCCCCACCATGGACTTCATTCCTTTCCAAGCCAGCCTTGAGTGTCCTTTATTCAGCTCATCCTCTGCTTTACTTTTACACCTGATTTTAGCTGCTTTATCTCTCTTTCAACAAGTTTCTGTGCCTCAATCTTTTTCTTCTCTCCCTCATAACAAGACAGCTTCTTCTGCCTGAGAACATGTTGGAGTGATTCACTAATCCAGGGCTGCTTATTGGGGAAAATACTTCCTATTTTCAAAGTAATCCCCATTTTTCCCAGAAAGAAATGTCAGTAGAAATCAATGATCTAAGTGAGAACATGAGCCTTTAAAAAGTCCCAGTGGGTGCAGTCAAAGCAGTCCCTCAGTCCCAGTATAGAGTCTTTGGTCCAGACTGGAACAACTGTGTGCCCAGTTTGAGCTCTCTTCAGTCCTGTGACCTGACAGACCCAGAGGGGCCATCACATCACATTTAGAAGCTCCCCTAATGGAGCCACAACACATATCCAATACTTAGTCTGTCTTGTTGGACCAACTGGAAGAAATGATTCAAGGACTTAGTCACAGAACAGAGATTCAAATCTTCAAAATCCAACTGGCTGCACCAGGACATATAGTCTGAAACTCTGCACAGTTTCCTGTTTGAAGCTGCTTCCTGTTGGCTTCAGCTGTTTGGAGTTTCCATTTTCTAAACTTCTACATTCTGAACCTTCTTCAGCTCTGAACAGATGATGAAACACTGAATGATTTCAAGCTCACACTTTGTCTAATAAACTTAAATCTTTCATTCTTTATACAGATTGAAGGACTGTGGTTTGTCAGAGATCAGCTGTGATTATCTGGCAGCAGCACTGAAGTCCAACCCCTCCCATCTGAGAGAGCTGGTCCTGTGGGGAAGCAGCCTGAAGGATCCAGATGTGAAGCAGCTGTCTGATCTTCAGCAGAGTCCAGACTACAGACTGGAGACTCTGCTGTAAGTAGAGTGATGGAGTGAGTGGGTGGTGCTGTCAGCAGTATTGTATTAAACACAGTCAGTATGAAACAAAGATCCAGTGTTTCCTGTAAAGCTGCAGCTTCTCAGTGAAGCTGTGAGAGGAGAATGGTGACAGGCTTCAGGATTGTACACAAACACTTCCTGTGTCTCACCTTTATGGTCACCATAGTAACGGCTGTCACGCTCTGATCAAACGCTGTCAACAGCCAATCAGCTCTCTGAACAAAGCAGCACGCAGACCAATGACTGCATTCATTTCCAAGTTTAAAGCAGTGAAGAACACAGTCTGTAGGTGAGGAAGAATTTAGTGAGAGCAGATGTTTGGATGGAATTCCTCCAGTTAACAGCTGGAACCGTCCATCTGGATTGTTGGGCTTGTTGTTGGGGTTCCTACAGAGCTCAGAGTGGACACACCAAGGTTCTTCTAATGAATGAAAGTCCAAACTCAAACTAGGAGTGAAAAACATTTTCATCAACTTCAATAAAAATCCAAAGATTAGAAAAAGTGAAGCAACAATGAGTCCTAGTACAGTCCCAGCACTGAAGTCCCTGCTGCTCTTTATACTGGATGTGCTGCATCACTGACTGACAGCTGATGAAGAGTCTCTGGAAACACTTATTTATCTCCTCTTCTCTTCCTTCTTCTCTCTGCAGGTGGAGGTGATGATGGTAAACAGGATGGTGTGTGTGCTGAGAGAGGAGGAGCTGTGTCCTGATGATCCAGAGAGGTTGAAGCAGCAGCAGCTTGTGTGTAGAGACGCTCTGACTGGGCCATGTTACTGGGAGGTGGAGAGGAGAGCTTCATCCAGCAGTGACAGACAGAGGAATGAGAAGAAGTGCAGATGACTGTCAGTGCTGCAGAGTGAACTGCTCTGAGAACAGCTCCACTGTCAGACACAATGTAGAGTCCAGCATCATCCCTGTGTGTCCCTCTGGATCTGACAGAGGATCATCAGTGTATCTGGACTGCTCTGCTGCTGCTCTGTCCTTCTACAGTCTCTGCACAGTCTCTGTCTGACTCTGGCTTCAGACCCTCCTGGATCAAACTCACCTGGAAAGACTTTCAAACATCACTCAATAGATTTGAATACAGAATATATTTGATATATACTGTAGATGTACTGTAGAGTTGCAGTTTGTCACTTGTAAATACAGTTTGTGAGCAGCTATGAGCTGAAAGATCTTTCTAGAAACACGAAATGTTTTCACTTTTCTGTTGCTTTTTCATATATTTCCACAACATTAATATTGATCTCACCTGTCTCACCTGTTTCATGCTTTTATACATAATAACAGGACACGTGTGATCTGAGCGCTGCTGTGGTTGCTGTGCTGCACGTCTTCATTTAGATAACAGAGACATCTAGTGGTTCAGAGGGAGAACTGCAGGAGGTGGAGCTGTGTTTTAGCATGGGAAACTTTTTATCTTTTAGGCGCAGATACAAATATGACAAGTATCAGTGTAAGATACAAAAGGTCACATCAGTTAGCAGAGGGAACAGTGATCACACAGCAATGTAAGAATAGAAACATAACAGTGAATCTGGACATGTATACAGATGGAAGCAAACAAACAGGATGTAACACTACATTAAAGCCACAAATGGAAAGAAAACAAAGCCAAAGGAAAATATATTTGGTCTCAGGAATCCAAATCAGATGCTTTAGAGCAGGGGTCGGCAACCCTGGGCACGCGTGTCACAGCTGCCACCTGAAGGGTTAACTGATGGCACGACCATAGCTGGACTGGCCATCGGGCATACCGATGGTGATTTTTTGTTTTTATGGGCCGATGATGTTTTTTAATTTTTTGTAACTGTATAAACGATGGAAGGTGGTGGATTGGCCGGATGCTGGTCGATGTGTAAAAATAAGTCAGTTGTTTGGTGGTGGCTATGGTGGAGCTTCCACAGAGGCAGCAGGTGGATGAGGGAAAGGGGAGGCAGGAGGAGCAGAGACCCGAGGCGACCGCTGGTCTGAGTGTCAGGTGAACTGAACTTCAGGTAAGAAGTTATGACCTGCAGTCTATCTGGGTCAGATATAAACCAAGTTTAGGTGGAGTTTATTTTCCTTGTGCTGACTTTTTACAGTCAGTTACAATAACTCGTACTGCGTACTAGCTAGCATGACGGAGTTTCTATACAGCTGGGTGGGTGCTATGATGTTACTGATAGTGAACTTTATTTTACTAGAGTTTCCAACCATCCCATGAAAAACATAATCGTCTCATATTCACAGAAAATATTACGTTTCGTGTTGAGCTGAGAATGAACACAATTTGAACACAAAAAACGCAGTTTATCTCGGACTTCAGCTAGAATAGAAAAGACACAAAGCTGGATTTATTCTGTGTCTTTACACTGTCATTCTCTCCCCCTCCCTCTCCTGTTGCTACTTCAATCATGAAACTGATCAATGATCAGCTGATCGGCTTTTCTCTCTTGTGATTTTTATCGCTGAACCTGCGCCAGAAAGAGGAAGCCAGCGGATGTCGCACTAAACAACAGCAGCACTTTTAAGCTTGATCAGCTGTTGTTCGAATTTATTTTATATTAATTTCTAGTATCAGCTGATGTTTGCTGGAGCCACAGCTGTAAAAGCTGCTGGTCATGATGTCGGTTTGGATATGTGGTGAGAAGGAAACATGAAGATGAAACCAGGAGATGTCCTTACTGAATCATCAGAGCTGAACAGGTGATGGAGAAACAGGTTTACCTTTTAGGTGACATGAATGAGTTGAAGGGAAGTTATGAACTGTTTCTGAGAGACAAATAACACCAGGATCCTTTTTTTTTATGTAGCTGACAGCTGGTAACTGTACAGGGGCGGATCTAGCAAAGTTTTGCCAGGGGGGCAGGCATTGACAGGGAAAGGGGGGAACAAATATAAAAATAAAAAAAATACTTTTCTTTCTCATTCTCATTTAAAATGTCTCACTTTTAACAAATAATTATCTGAATCTTACAACCAAAGTTTTCATCTGATGTAAAATGTATAGAAATCATACATAAACCAACAAGACTGTACATCACTGTCACAACAGCATTTGTTTTCATTCAAAGGCTTTATGGCTTCAATACCTGGTGGGCCGGTCTCTAGTCAAAATGCCCGGGCCAATCTTTTGTCCCAGTCCAGCCCTGGGCATGACACGCAGTGAAGTAATCTGGGAATGTGCATTAAAAAATAAATGGCCGGGCCAGCGGTGCACATTGCAAATTAGCTCGCATAGACACATTAGTTGTGCCGCTTCTTAATGACGGTATCTTAGCTAACAACCCCAACTACCAGATTCAACTTGTAATTGGCTAAAAATAACTTAGCCTACCGGTGACAGGGACATTGCTAGCTGTCAGTTTTTTCAAGCAATGTTGAAAGTTCCACATTCAGACACTTCAAAAGCTTCAGGAGCATCAGCACCACGCAAATACTCGGATACATCCGGATACTCGAGACAGAATTCACAATGTGTTTTTGGGACTTTCAGGTGTTTGGACCAATGTTTTCTTTTCTGATCAAACCAGAAAGCTTTAATGAGCAGCTGGATTTGTGTCGCATTAACTGGCTGGACACAGAGGACATCGAAATGCAGCTGATTGAACTGAAAAGCTCGACTCTGTGGGGTCAAAGTTTGCAGAACTACGAACACAGCTGGAATCCACAGCTGTGCGTGTTCATGGAGCTGCATTTTCACCTGCTGGACATCACTACCTGACAGGTTTAACTGTCTTCAGAACATTGCAGAGGCCTTATTGACAGTATTTGGCTCTACATATCTGTGTGAGCAGATTTTCTCTCACATGAAGAGAGTCCTCAGGTCTGAATGCTGGACACTCGGAGACCTGTGTCTCTGAGTGGGAGACCAGAGATCACATTAACATGTGTGTCCCTGTATTAACAAACATGCCATATTGGCCCAGTTTATTTTTCTTATCATTGTTGTGAGGAGACCATAAACAGCATTTGTATTTTCTGTTGTACAGTTCATTTGCTGTTATGGATAAAAAGTCTTTTTTTGTTTCAAAATAGCTGATAACTATTCACTGATAGCTGCCAACATCTGCACACAAATATAATCCTATAAAGTGGTTCTATATAGTGTGTAATTTATTGCTAATGCAATCATATGGCACATTGACTTCTGAGGAAATTTTAGATGCACTCATCATCAGAAAGGTTGCCGACCTAAACCAGGGGGTTTAGAGTCTCATAGAGTTTTTGTGGTTTGTTTTCTTTAAGTCATTTCACAGATTTTCTCTATAATTTCAATTCCTTGAATAAAACAACAAACTTAGGGGATGATTTTGTAATCCGACTTTATGTATGAAAGATTTGACTAAACATAAAACAATCTTCCAACTCAGTCGTCATTCTTATCTTGTGAAATCAAACCAAATGTTCTGTTGTCTCTAAATCAGGGATTGATGAAATCTTTGGTTTCATCCATTTATGAACATGTTCTCATTCATATTAAATCGTAGTCCAAGTCATTCTTTAGAGGGATAAATGTCATTCATTATCTTCAAATGTGTTTCTGTTGTTTTGGGGGGAAGTTTGAAGTCCATTGTTCAAAGTCTGTTAATGAAACTTTATGAAGTTTATGTAGGATGTTTTTCCTGTTTTGTATTTGTTTGAATTATTATGTATTTTTGACTCTTTCTGCCATGATGCCAGGTCTCTCTTGAAAACAACATTTTTAATCTAATTAAATTTTCACCTGGAGAAATAAAGGATGATAATAATAATTTTGTCTTCAGGGAATCATTTCTCTGTAAAACAGCTTCTTCTGAAACTCTTGTTACATTTCTTGTTTATTGTTTGCTGGTTTTAGAAAAATGTCATCGTCTCTGTGTGAACTTAAACTCTACATGTGGTGTCAGCTATAATACGAGCTCTAGAGTCTAATAACGATGCTTTTATTATTGTCTGGTATCCAACCTAACCCTGGGCCTCTGGCTGAATGTGAAACACCAGCAGATGTTAAAAACTGTCTGGGTTACACGTGCATCATGTCGTGTGCTTCCTAACATGGATATGATTGGAATCGGGGCCTGTTCAACCGGTGCTGGTATCATTGTTGTTTCTGAGACTTTCCAAATCTTTACCGGATAAAAACGTAGCAACTGATGGATTTAACATTTAGCGCTCGGAATGTCCCAGAAAAGGCGGAGGTCTGGAAGTTTATGTGAAGGTCTGTCTTGCTGCTCAAGTCTTGTTCTCTCGATCTGCACCTCAGCGATTTGAAATCTTGGCCTTAACTATTGATCTGTTTGGAAATCAGACTGTTGTTGGCTGCTATCAGCCTCCATCTGCTTCCCCCAGCACATCACCGTCTCTGGTTCAACTTTTATCTGAACTGCATTTTAATGACGTCTTTCAGATGGATGATTTTCATTGGGACTGGCTTTCTTCTGTGTCTGATGATTTTAAGGCACGCTGCTTGTTTTTAAAACTAACTCAAATTATTTAAAGCCTTACACGCCTTGATCCTAAACACCCAGATAAATCTGCTCTTATTGACCTTTTTTTAACTAATATGCTGCGTAAGTTTTCCACATCTGCAGTTTTTGCCAACGACCTGAGTGATCACTGCATAGTTGGTGCTGTGAGAAACACTAAAATCTCACGCTCCGAGCCCCGCATCAGTTTGAACTGGGGTCATATTAAACAGGCTGACAATGTCAGTTTGGGAATATTTACAGGAGAGTTGTGTCTACTTTGTGGACAGACACGCCCCTTTTTGCCAGGTCAGGGTGAAAGGTCGGGACAGGCCTGGTTTGGTTCAGTACCGGCCGATCTCCTACATGAGAGAAACCAGGCCTGGGCAGGAAGTCTGGCTCTGATGCTGATTGGCTACGTTTTCATTAGCTGTGTAATCGGATTACTGCCTCCATCATCAAGATCCAATGTAACTAATTTTTACTTTAACGACTGACAGTCCAAACGACCGTAGGAGGTTTTGGCAAACTATAAAGTGTCTCTGCCAGCTGTGACTCCTCAGAGCTACCTCCTCACTTAAATATCGACTCCACTCCTGTGTCAGACAAAACTGAAATGTTGCTTTAACAAACAGTTTGTTGCTTCTTGTTCTTTGTTCAGCACAGTATCTGATGGTAAACCTCTTGCACACAACTCTGCTCGTAGTTCCTGGTTACTGATACCTTTTCCTTCACACCTGTCACAGTAGAAGAGGTTTGTAAGGCTTTGAACAGCCCCAACACCAGAAACTCGGCCCATCCTCACAATCGTTCTCCTTCCTTCTTGCACTTGGCTGAAAATATCACAGCTGAGCCAGTGTCTTATATTTTTAATCTCTCTCTACAACAGAAGGCCTTACCACAGATGTGGAAGTGTGAAATCACCACTGAAAGCTGGTGATTCTTCAACAGTTAATGATTACAGGCCAATTTCCAAACTCTGTGTCTTATCTAAGGTTCTTCAAAGGCTGGTAAATAATCAACTTCAAAGTTATCTGTATGAAAATATGATTTTATCTCCCTTCCAGTCTGGTTTTAGGAAACTGCCCA
This sequence comes from Neolamprologus brichardi, assembly GCF_056152115.1. Lineage (NCBI taxonomy): Eukaryota > Metazoa > Chordata > Actinopteri > Cichliformes > Cichlidae > Neolamprologus > Neolamprologus brichardi. The sequence continues at coordinate 54,714,081 of NC_142106.1, read as the reverse complement.
GTACTGGAACTGCTTCGATAAAAGTTCTCAAAGACATCTATGGAGCCCTGGATGCAAAGAACTACTGTGCAGCTCTTTTTATTGATCTATCAAAAGTCTTTGACACTGTTGACCACAACAAAAAAATCTTCTGGCACAACTTCACCTACTTCCAAGTTGCGTGGAGAGGATGAGGCTCTAACAGCACAGGAACTCCAGCAACACTCAGTAGCAGCTGCTCCCAGTCCCTTGGTTTATGAGCTGAGCTGCTGACCACAGCATTTTATGTCATAGATTACTGGAAATAGGCCTTTCAGACGGAGCAGCTGGCTGCTTCTCTAATGTTCTTTTGGACATCAGCAGTGCGTTCAGCTCAATGGTCTCTCTTCCAGCTTTTTAAATGTCACTAAACGAGTGCACAGGGTTCTGTCCTGGGCTACTTATGTCAACGGTGTGGCACAAAATCTAGATGCATCTGTTCATTTTATACCATCAACATAGTTTTCAAACCATTACAGCAGCTGTTGATAGTATTCAGTCTCAGCTGGCTCAGACTGGTTTTAACCCTTGGATGCACAACCTACCAATACCTACACTCTTCCCCAAGTGGGGTCAAAAATGACCCCAAATAGAAACAATGCATTTTGCTATAAACTCGGTTGTTATTCTTCAAAATCTATAAAACAAAGAGTTGTAATATTTTCATATTTGAGGTATTCCTCATAAAACATGTTTGTGACATGAGGCCATTTGCATTCTTTTTTTCATTACTTTTAAGAAATTGCAGTTTTTGTATCACTTGTATCACTTTTGTATGCTTGCTCTGCATATACTGCAGAAGCTGGGCCTTCCCTCTGAAAGGCACAAGTTGTTCATCCACTGTAACACAATAACTGAAGATGAATTTCTGCCTGCAGTTGACCAGGAACAGGCCCCATATGTAGCTGAAAGCTGCCATGTGGTTTGTTTTCAGTCCATAGGCTCTGGTCCTCTTGTCATCAAAGTGCAAGAAACGGCGAATATCTTTAAATCTTTGAATTGACATAGTGGCCTTGTACAATAGGTTATGCAGAGGACTCCCAAAAAACACACCGACTGGTACATCCCAGTTCTTCTCACTTCCTGCAAGAATGGTCAATCAAATGAAGGCCAGGAGCTTTTGTTTGATTACATTTTTCCACTCTTTTTACCTTTCTGTGGCTACTCTTCACGCCTCCATGTGAGAACCTCTTCTATTTTATTATTAGACATGAACATCTTCCATGCATCTATTGGGGAGACAGTACTAAACCCAGGTGCAAGCCCTGGCCAACTAATTCAGAATATTGTGTTTAGAGCAGTAAGAGGGGCTCATTCTGTTAGACTCTATATCCATTTCTCCTTCAGAGGACTCATGAGAGGACTCCTCTGTGTCTGACTGGCTGTGTCCAGTGGGGGGGGGACAATAGTCTGGGTCCTCTATATCTGAGATGTCAGATTCTGAGTCAGTGCCTCCGATGGGCTCTTCATCCCATCCGTCCTGGATCATTTATAGGGCAAGGTCCACAGGGATCCTAGCTGACCTCATAGCAGCCATGTTACTTTAAATATAAAAATTAAAAAAAAACATGAGAAAGGACAATGTTTGAAATGCACAGGAAACTATAAACAGGGCTGCACATAAATGGTTCGCAGGTGCGCATTTGCTGTCAAAATAAAAGACGCTCACCAGATAAGAAGTTGGAACACTCGTTTGTGTACATTAGATGTTCTGGAGGAGGACAGACATTTGTTCAGAACTCTTAAAGATGTCGAAGAAGCAAGCTCTGTAAGCAATTACTTTGGTGTTCCCCCACCACAAAAGAAGCGCGTATTCTCTGAATTTCCGGGAATACTTTTATTTTGACAGCAAATGCGCACCTGCAGACCACTTATGTGCAGCCCTGACTATAAATCATGTATGTTACTGTGTAAAAATAAATTCTTGATCCATCAGAAGTGTAAGTGGGACGGTCAGAGTTGCTAAGAATGAAAGTTTCATAGAAGATTCTACAGGAACTGCTTGGGGTCATTTTTGACCCCACTAGTGGAAGAGTGGGGTAGTGATATAAAAACTGCATTTTTTTTTTTTAAATTAATGAAAAAAATTAATAAAATTGCAAATGGCCTCATGTTACAAACATGTTTTATGAGAAATACCTGGAATATGAATATATTACAACTTTGCATTTTAAAGATTTTGAAGAAAACCAAACGTGGGGTCATTTTTGACGTGTTGATATAAGGGTTAAATGTAGAAAAAAAAACAAAGGGTCCGGCTTTATTTCCTTCTCCTGTATCTTCTCAAAGTATTTCTATTGAAACTGTGGCCTCGTACACATACCTCGGTATTGTGATTGATGACAGTCGTTCCTATAAGCCACACATTGAACATCTAATAAAGACACTGAGGCTGAAGTTGGGCTTCTCTTCCAGGAACAGATCATGTTTCACAGGAAAAAGCTTGTTGCTGCCACCTTTTTTTTACCTGCCCTGGATTACAGTGACATGATTTATATGAATGACTCTGCTCGCTCTCTTCATCTGTTGGATTTTGTCCATCATGGGGCATTAAGATTTATAACTGTCTGTAAACCTTTAACACACCACTGTACTCTGTGTTCTCTGGTTAACTGGTCCTCATTGGTCTTACACAGGATGGTCCATTGTATCATTTTATCTATAAATCTGTTCCTGGTTTACTGCCTCCTATTTATCAGAGTACATGTTAGGCAAACAGTTTAGTCATAGCCTGCAGTCTCAGGACATCATTACATTCACTGTTCCATCAGTTCATGCAGAGCTTGGGAAGAAGGCGTTCTCCTTTACTGCTCCGTCTTCATGGAAAACATAACCGAAGGATTTAAGGCTCTCAGTTGATTTCACTTGCAGACTTCAAAAGACGTACACATGTTTTTGTGAAACCATCTCTGGGAACTTGTTCTCGTTTTTAATGTGACTGAGTACATTACACAAACTTTTCTTTCATTGTTGTAATTTGAATATGTTTGTCTGGAACAGGTCTCTCTTGTAAATGAGACATTGAGTCTCAATGAGCCGACCTGTATAAATAAAGCTTCAATTACAAAGTCCTTTGTTTAAAAGTTCCTTCAGCTGCCAGTGGGAGGTGCTGTGGCTCTATCGGTTGCTGAGCCTTTATATTGTTCGTTAGAAACTACAAATATAATGGCTCACTGTATTTCAAAGTCAGAGAAACTTTATTAATCCAGGAGGGAAACTGAGTTGTCATAGCAGCAAATATACAAGAAACAACAAGCACTCATATAAAGTGAGTGTAGAAACAGAGTTATGATGGATAAATATTCAGATAAATAGAGAAATATAGGTATAAATATACATACCAGTCTAAAAAGGACAAGTTTCAATAAACCTTGGACACACACAATTAACAGGAGTAACATCCCCCACTAATCTGCCTGTTAAACCTAACTAACTCAGCCTATTCTTCCGTACATACTGGCGATGGGTATTTATGTACCTCCATACCGTCAGCTGTGAGGAAGACAAACTGTCTTAAACACAAAATGCGGCGGTACTCCCAAGCCAATGGCTTCAGCCACCTGATGCACAATAACTGGAAAGCAAATCAGTACAACGCCTAATGCAGGTGAAACTGCTGAAACCTAACAGGGGAGTAAGACTCCTGATTGAAACCAGCTGTGTGAAGCCACAGGCTTACTCTAAAAGGCAACAGCGAACCATAAAACTCTCACCAATAAAACTATATATAAATAATCCAATAAAACCTACAAACTCTTCTGTTGACAAGTTGTTGTGGCTCCTCCAGCAAATGGCTGCAGCAGGCTAAACATGAGGACGCTGATGACGACAACAATAAACACATGAGATGCACTTCTGCACTATTTGCTCCTTTAATTCCACATGTTACTGTCCACTATACAAATCAGCACATCAAACTATTAAACAAATGCACAGACTGCACAAACACAATCACTGCAACTCACAAAGAATTACACCAATTACTACACCAAACTACAACATCGGCCTATGGCATCAATTAGTGCATAAAACAAACATCAAGTTACAGTCAAAAATGCATCAAAATGACTCAAGCTGGGGTCAACAGGTTTCCTCTCATGCTCACCCGACCTTTCTGCTCATCAGGTGCGGTGAACAGGTGAGTGCAACCACATTTATCACCTAACACGCCCACGAGTCACGTCCCACACCCGTGCACCAATACAAGGTGTGCATTTAAACCAACCCTCTTAATCCAAAACAAAAAGGAACAACTCATATGGCTCCTACACTTGTGCTCAAGAACTCAGTCCTATATTTTAGGTTATTCTGAATAAATCGTTCATGCCCTCTCTTTGGAAAGAAGCTGTTGTGGTTCCTGGTCCTAAATCTAGTCGCCCAAAAGTTCTAAACGACTTCAGGCCTGCTGCCCTCACCTCAGTCTTTGAAAAAATCATCAGAAATGTGATTATGGAAGACACTGAACTTCAGCTTGATTCAATGCAGATTGCACATAAGCCCAATAGAGGAGTGGAGGACGCACTGTTGATTCTACTTAACCTGATTGTCAAACATGTAGAGAGTAAAGGACTTCAGTTCATCGATTTCTCGTCTGCTTTCAATAACACAGCCCCAGATTTGAATCAAAAGACTTTTAGAACAGTTTGAAATCCGGACAAACCTGAGCAAGTGCAGTCATATAAATATCTTGGGGCCATTGAGTCTGTTTTATCATGAGAATGATGCAGGACAAAGTCTTATAAAAGACCTATTATTTTTCTGTAAAGCAAATTTACCTAAAAGTAAAGTAACCTTGATATGTCAGGATGTAGATGTCCCACCCAAAAACGTCATCCAGCCCTGAAACATCGGTACTGTTCAAGGCAGCATTGCTGTCCACACGTCCATCAGAGTGTTAGAGGTGGCTGTCACGGATGTTGCAGTCTGCTCTCTGTTTCCATGAAACAACCACACTTGAAATGATCATTAAAGCTACCTGTACTAAAGGAAGCTGAGAACATGGCAGATGTGGGACTGACTGTGATCAGACTGTGACGATTGTTCTTGAGCAGATCTACAGGTCAGCTGTTCCACATCATGTTTCTAGGATGGAGCCGTTTGGAATAATGCCGCCCTCTGCTGGACAGATATCATGTTGTCCCTGAGTCCTTCTGATCCTCAGCACTTTCTATCAGGAGACAACGCACCCAGGTCCCATTTGACGTTGTTCACTTGATGTTCTGAAGCCCAGTACGGACCTTAACACGGGCTCCATTTGGACATATTAGATTAACTGTTTTTTAAGACCAGTTTCTTAAATTACATGACGGTGTGATTTTTATTTTATGCTTTTAGTGCAGAGAGAGTCTCTGTGGAGGTTGGATGTTCTCCCCGTGTTTGTGTGGGTCCTCTCAGGGGACTCTGGCTTCCTCCCACAGTTCACAGACATTCAGGTAGTGGGGTTAGGTTAACTGGTGAATAAGTGTGAGCGTGAACGGTCGTCTGTCTCCTCACCCTGTGTTAGCTGGGATCCACTCCAGCTCGTACATGCCCGTCAGGCACCATCCTCATACCTGTTCTGGAAAATCCAGTCCTGGAAGACACAGCTCACCTGGAATCTGTGTTCATGTTATAAAATGTTACATTTCATTAGAAGTTGGTTGTATTCCAGTTTTATGTTGCAGTTTTCACTTTTGAAAGGGAAGGTTAGTCCAGCTCAGTCAGATGCTGAATGCTCTCTTTCAGTACGTTGTATTAAACGATGACTCAGCAGACGACACATTGTAGCCATGTTAAAAATCATGCAACAGACCCTTGGTCACGATGTCATTGTGGGGATGTCTAAAGGCTGGGTTCCTTCTAATAACCGTAACAAGTGTTTATGGCGCTCCTTGTGATGCTGGGTAAAAGTTCAGCCTCTGAAGACCTCGACGTGTTTGAAGTTATCGACAGGGTGCAAGGTCCACTTCAAAGGTGTTCTATGTTCTATGTTGGTCAGGTTAATCAAAATGGAAACTGTTGAACGTTTCAGACGTTTACACATTAACGAACGTGGTCCAGCACTAAACATCGTAAAGCCTTTAGTTTTTGGAGAGAGGATGCTGCCATCAGATTCAAAATGGGCTAATATTTTTCTTTAAATGTTTCATTTTCTCACTTTGTTTAAAATACTGGTTTATAGGATTTGCAAATGATTACATTCTGTTCTTAATCATATTTAACACAGCGGATCAAATGTAGGGAAGTGGGTGTTATATTCAGATTGTGGGATAAATTTAGGAAATGTAAAACTTTTGATGTTAATGTTGTTTATTTGCAGGATTTAAAAATAAATGTGTTTACTGTTTGAAACTCATACTTGGCCTTCTACTCTTCATGGCTGCTTAACCAAGCTAACAGGGTGGACAGTCTGAGGAGCTGGGAAAGAAAAGTGTCTGAACTGCTTTAAGTTTCTTGAAGACATTTTATCCAAGAAGTTTCTTCAGTTCTGAGAGCGACTGGTGGAGAATCCCAGGTTTAGGTCCTGTGTGAGTGTCCCCCTAAGAGGGTCATGGACTCCCTATTGATCCTCTGCCTAATCACATGAGCCAAGGTGTGAAAACGGGTGTAGGTCACAATCCGCTAAGGGCTGTATCCCAATTCAGGGTCTGCAGCCTTAAAGGCCGCATTTTAAGGCCGATTACGTCACAGCGACGCGACGAAGGCTGTCCCAATTCAAAGGCTGCTCGAAATGCGGCCTTCAAATGCGTCCTTCATTTCCCTGAATTTTAAGGACGTGGCAGTGTAGACTTCATGACCCAACATATCCCAGACTCCATAGCGCGGCGGTGGGTGTGGATAATTTTGCCGCAAAATACGGCAGAAGAGGGGGGGCCCAAGAGAAAACTTTTAAAGTACTGAATATTATGTCACTTATTTATGTGCAAATGTTTAATAATGAAGAACATTAAAACATTACTGTTGGCCACATGTCGGCAAAGTTATGTGACATTAGGGATGTTTGTACTTTCAGTGTTTACTTATTTACTTAAATATTACACAAAGATAACTGGATTAAATCCAAAATGAATTTTCTGAATGATAAATTAATTTAGTAAGAGAACAAAATCTGTCTAAACCTACATAAATAATTGCCCACTTCACTTAATAACTACAATCAAGTGTTTGCAGCAACTGCCAGTGAGTCTTTTCATTACTCCTCTTCTCCAAACTGTTTGACTTCAGCCACACTTGAGGGCTGGTGAGCTATGTGTCACGATCCTGGGTTTTATGACCCAGTGTTTTGAGTTTAGTTTATTCGGATGTTTATATGATTAAGCTCATGAGTTGTTCTAGTTCTTTGTTATTAGATTCCCCTTGTGTCTTCCAACCCATGTAAGTCTCCCCTGCTCTTCATGTGTTTCATGTCTGCATCTCATTATGTTTCCTATTTTATTTTGAAGAGATCTTGTGTTTTTATATTATGGATTATGTTTTGAGTCCTTTGTTGTGCTGTTTCTTGTTTCCCTAGATTTCAGTTATGGTTATCAAAGGTTTAGTTCTTTGGCTTTGTAATATGGCTTCCCTGTGTTCAATGTTGTGTCTACTGTGACCTTTTTGTACCATGGTCCCTATGTTCTGTCTCAGTTGCTGTTAAGTTTGCATATTTAGAGTTCAGTCAGTGTGTTTCCTGTTTTACTTTGAAGGTGCATGTCTCATGTGAGTGTTTCTAGTTTTGCTTCCCTTGTCTCGTCCAGCCTGATTACTCCCAGCTGTGCTCTCCTTCTGTGTCTCATTCCCTCGTTATCCCTCTGTGTATTTAAGCCCTGTGTTTCGCTTTGTCAGTGTCGTAGTCTCCCTCATGGCTGTGTTTCCCTGTGTGTTAGTTATCCATGTCCTAGTTTAGTTATATTTTTCGGTCCATTCTGCAATAAAGCAGCTTTTTGAGTTTAATTTTGTTGTCGTGAGTTTTGCGTTTGGGTCCTTCTCCTGCCTGTACACAGCCGAAACATGACAACCTCTGCCGAGCACATGGAGGGCTGTGCGGTCCCCCAAAGAAACCACCCTCATGGAGTCAGTATCTGACCATTTGAACAGACGTGCATATTTGTGGCCTGCTGGAGGTCATTTTGCACAGCTCTGGCCTTTCTTTCCTACCCCACAGTACCTTTCCTTATCTTTTGTTTTCTACTCTTTTACTTAGTCTTTGATCAGGGTTGTCTTTCTAGATAATTAATTTCATTTGTTCTGGGGCGAGTCACTCAAACAGATATGATTAACTTTTTATTTTACCAAACATAACATCAATGATGACACAATCAGTCTTCATCAGAAGTGCTCAAATCACTCTCAGCGGCATGGTCTGGAATGTCCTCCTCCTCCTCCGAGTCCATTTCCAGGAGTGGTTGGTGGCTGAGGATTCTCTTGTACACGTCGTTTACTTTGACCATTTCAGCTTTCAGTTCACTTTGTTTTTTTAAACCAGGCTATGGAGTCCTTTCTGTGCATCCTCCGACATGCCAACAAGGGAGGCTGTAAAAAGAACAAAACTATTAAATATAAGTCAAACAAACAAACAAACAAACAAACAAACCTCATAAACACAAGGAATTAGGATCATGTAATTAAACTTTTTTTAAGGGAGAAGGCAGTGTTAGCTAGCAACCCAAATATAGGTAAAAGATCCAGTAAGACTTTAGCATCTGCTCTTATTTTCAATCAATTCATCACCAAATGTATAAATAAATAAAAGATGTGCTTACAGTCTGAGGAGATTGTCCCCAACACCACAGATCGCATTCACAACACTGTCCAGTGATGCTGCATCTCCCTGCAAAGGATCATCTCCTCCTCTCTCAGGCGCCTCACAACCATCACCTTCTCAAAGACCTTTCTCTTTGTCCGGAGGTCAGCAGCAGCTACAGTTTAACAACATCAGATGGGAAAACATAGTAGCACATTATGATTCAAGAACAAAACATTCAACTGCTGCTCAGATACTGGGAGTTTGTTTAAAAAGGATATTTAGAAATCAAGAGCTTACGTTCACTTGTGCTCTGCCAGGGCCAAACGTCGGTCTGGATGAGGGCATCACTGGATACGATTTGCTTTGTTGGTTCAGCGAGCTTGTTGTAGTCGTCAACAGCAGCCGCCAAGCGTTTCTTTTCATCTACGATGACCTTGTGAATTCTGTGTCGCCTCTTGTTGCTATCTGTAAATAATCATAAAAAATTCACACCTTCACATAATGCATATATTTACATTTTAATCTACACTCATCCATTTGTTTGTTAGAACAAATCACATCCAGCTTAAACAAACCTGATCTGATTTTATTCTGTTTACAAAGTAGCTGTACAAGCTGTGCAAACTGAGCATCAAACGGTCCATTTCAAAGAAACTGTGACACCATTTTGTCTGTAAAGACTTTGTGTTTGCACTCTGATGATGACGACAAGCTCCTCTATTCGTGCCTGCAACGCTCCAAGGCTGCCATCAGTTTGATCCGTTTCTAAGTGAGAGGAATATTAATCAGAATACAGGATGAGTAACAGTCACCAAACTACAGTGGACTCTGTAATCACTGACTTGATGATATTCATTATAAGACATCTGGAGCCTTCATGTGCTGCATTATCATGAGATAACAAGTATGTTGGTGTTCAGGTTTATAAAACCAACTAGTACGACATCACTTCAACCCAGGTCCAATCCAATTTGATCAAACGCAACAACTCTGCCATCAATTGTGCTTTTACAAGGCTTATTTTTCATTGTTTGTTGACACTGTCAGAAAGATCTTAATTCTAAGTTCTTTAATGAGGCCATGGTGGGTCCTGTTGTTATACACGAGTGCATTATATTGAGACTCACCTTCAGCCCATTGCTGCACATCGGCCACCCATTGCTGCAGTGTGTTGACATCCACACCCAGCTCATTTCTGCTCGCATTCAGGCTCTCCACTTGTTCTCTAAGGATCCTTATGATCTAAGAATACATTAATAAATGTCATTCATATTGACATTTTTAGAGTACTGGTGTTTTTCCCCCCATACCACACACATTAAAATGGGTGTTGAAAAAATGACCTTTAGATATCTCTGGCTCAAAGTGCGGCCCAGTTGTTCCACTTTCCTTTTGTTCCAGCCCAAAGCCAGGAGGCTCAGCATCAATGTTCCCTCTAAGCTGTGCACGTGCGCAATTGCACACTGCTGGCACGGTCTCTGCGCACAGAAAATCTGTGTTGCGCATAAAAAAAATCTAACCTGAATTGAAATTAAAATTAATAGGGGAGACCGGGGATAGTTGTAACATTTTTGACATTTCTGTCTGTAAATGGGAGTTCTTTTAAGGTAGTGGATTCAAAATGTAATGCAAAGTATTTACATGTCTCAGCTATTAAATAGTGCAGCTATTTTCTCTGCAGCACAATTACCCATTGCATGGTATGGTCTCAAACACAAAGAGTGAAATGTTACAATTAACCCCAGAGTCTGGGTTAGTTGTAACATATCCTGGGGTGAAATCTAACACAATGAAAAAAGGGTACTAACAAAACATTACCATGCAATCTTTGTTTATTCAACACATGAATGCACTTAGAGCATTTTATGTAACTGTGTGTGTGTGTGTGTGTGTGTGTGTGTGTGTGTGTGTGTGTGTGTGTGTGTGACAGAATGCAGAAATCGAGCTTTTGAACATATTCCAACCCCCCAAAAAAGACAAATTATGGAATTTTCTGTAACTGAATATTTCATTAATTTTGGTTGGTCTTCCTTGAGTTTGGCCTCATTGGCTCAGTGGGCATTATAACCTACAACTCTTGCACCAATTTTGAACATAACAATGAAGCTGAAAAAAATGTAATTGTTCACCAGCATCGCAATTCCATTACTTTTTTCCATGGCTTACCTTGGTGTGGTTTGCAAAGTGCTTCAGAAAGATGAGGAAATCTGTTTCTTGCACCCATCCTGATTTGTTTCCACTACCAATACTTCCTACTGGTCCATCTCTGACACAGTGGTCTGCATAATGTATGTGTGGGAACACAAACAGTGGAGGAATTGTGTTGCCAATGGCATTAACCGCATATACAAAAGCGACTAGTGAACCTCTCTCTGCTGATGTCGTTGCCCCAACTTGTTTAATATAAGTTAAAGTAATAGTGTGGTAAGTTGTAACATCTGCATTATTGTTACAACTAACCCAGACTGTTGCTGTTACAACTGACCCAGACTCCTATAGCCATGAACTAGCTAACATTACAGCCAACGGCTAAAATATTAGCACTAAAGACCTACACAGAATATATCCCCATAGACATACAAATAACATAATTTAAGTTTGATGAGTTTAACTGCAAAGCAGATAATGCTATTAGAAATTGAAATAAAGTAGAAAAACTTACTTTTTGGCATACAAATTACGTTTTTTCATGTTAAATTGTCTGTGTTTGACAAAATGTGCTGATTTTTCACATGTGATAGCAGAACTGAGTTGGGCATGCACAGGATGAGTCACATCATTTGAAACTTAGCCCTGATTGGAGAAATTGGAAGTGTTACAACTGACCCACGTTACAACTATCCCCGGTCTCCCCTACTTTAACAATTCTGTTTTGCAGTGTTAGTCAGTAAGTGACTGGCTGCTCCCGTATGGGATTAGAACGATGCCTCCTTATCCCATAGTCCAGCCAATGATGAGATTTACAATCGTATATATGCAGCTAATCAACGTCATTGACAGGCTATGGCAGCGTCCTTATGTGCCGACACCGGTGTTTTAGCGAGCAAAGCGGCGTGGCTGATGTGGAGTGAAGCCACGTTAATGACAACGTGTACAACCATTGGAGATGTGAGCAGGACAGACGGAACAACTGACGGAAAAAGTGTGGACTTTATACCAGTTTTTAAATTGTGTTGATCGGCCACGTAAAACCAGAGTTATGATAAAAATATCTGCAGTGTTTGTTTTTCTTCCTTAATACTGTCGTTGTTTATATTTACTGCGGGAAGAAACGCTAAAAACTGCGTTTTATAAGAAAATAGGCTCGAAAGCCTGTGAGCAAAAACAAACTTCACCCCCTCTCCCTTTCCTATTCGTCCAAAAAAGTACCATGTCGTCCAATCAAAAATGATATAGCAACGTGGCATCTTGTTGTTAAGAAATGGGGGGAAGTTTTAGGAGTGACGGCGGTGTCTTGAGATGTGAGAGATTTAAGACGTTTAGCGCAAATCTTGTGTAGTTTTGTTGTGTGTCAGAACAATGAGGCGACTGCTGAATGTTACAGGTGTTACAGCAGTGATACATCTGCTGTTGTCAGATCTGCAGGTATCAGGCTGTTGTTCTCCTTTATCTCATAGTGGACAGAAATTATTTTTTGGAGTGGCACAAATAATTTGTGTGTCATCAGATTTGATGCAGAACAGCTGATTGTTCTGTAAATAGTTTGAAATGTTTATTTAAAAACGCCTTGGCTGCATTTAAAAAAAATAGCTGCAAAAAACGTTGTTGTTTGCCAAACTGAGTTACTTTTTTGAATAAGTATGCTCATGCTCATAATACAAGTCAGAGCTTTATAAAAAAAGAAATTATGACCTGCAGGATTCAGGGATGAAGCTTCTGTGTGCTGGACTGGAGAGTCCAAACTGTCGACTGGAGACTCTGAGGTGAGTTCACTGACTGCAGCTGTTGTTGTTTTTCTATATTTCAGGTCTTTGATTGATGTTTGAAACTTTCTTTAGTTCCTAAATGTTCAGGATGTGTCTGAAGACAAATGTGAAGAAGTTTGAGTGCTTTCAGAAATGTTGTCTTTCCAGAGGACTGAACAACAGTTTTTCCTTTTGGCTCCAAATAGAAGTGACAGACTTGAGCAGGGTTCATTTAACGGCTGACAGAAGTGGAGTGGTGACGGGGAGATGTTTGACAGGACAGTGTTTCAGCCTCCACAGGTTCATGTTGTGCTCCATCAGTCAGTGAAGATGAAGTCAGTGCTGATGAGGCTGTAGAGTGTGTGAGGGATGTGAATGAGGATGATGAAGATCTGATGATAGCAGATAAAAACAGGCTGCAGAGACTTTGAGCCATACAGGGCACACAGTGTGTGTACAGAACAGCTGAAATCATTATGGAGGCCTCACTGGAATATGGAAGCATCACAGTACAGCTTCAGTGAAGCATTAACGTCTCTGATATGAGATGAGAAATGAAGCAGCCAGAGCTCTTTCATGAGTGGAAATCCACTGTGACTGTGAGCTGCTGCTACAGCCTCCAGATTAGCCAGCAGCTCATCCTGCTCAACATTTTCTCACCAACTTTAATGGAAGTGTAATTTTTTCAGCTGGAGTGATGGTCAGGGTGGCCTCCCTCTCCTCTTCTTCTCCTCTTCCTCTTTCATTTGTAAAGCCACTTCTGCTGCTTTCATTCATTTGGAAGTCCTGTAGCTGAGTTTGGGAGAGACTAACAGCCTCGGCAGCAGAGGGGAGAAAGGCTGTAACACCACCACTTTACTCTGTTCTACCTGTCACATCATTTTATCAGGAAACAAATATGCTCATGTTTTTTCTATGTTTGTCTTGAAGATGTAAGAAGATCACATGGTGCTTTTTATTATTGTGTTGGTTTGTTTCCTGTCTCTTGGATGGAGCCCAGCTGTGCGTGGCCCCTGGGCCTGTGGTCAGAGTGTGTGCTGGATAATCCGGCCCAGGATGAGGCCAAACTGACATGGGATGAAATGTCTGTCACATAATTGAGCTTAGTGTAGTTTCATTTCTACACAATTTAAAAACAACCAAAACTTTGTTCTGTCTTTTCTATGTTATACTGTAGACTTTCTTTGATACTGTGTCCACAAGGAGCAGCTTTTACTTTGAAGGGGAGGCGTCTCTTTTTCCTCTTCAGGTTGGATGATGGAAGCAAATTAGTGTGTGATGTTCTTTCAGTGTTGCACTTTGTAGACGCTCCCTTATCACTGGTCTCACAGCCAGCTGCACATAGAGACCAGTGTTGTTAGTCCAGGTCAGAAGATGACTTGTTGGAATGAAAATGAGCTTGTAGTTTGTCTGCTTTAATAATGTGACTGGAAAAAGGTGTTGGACTTCAAATATGTCCATTTCTTTCACACTTCACCTTTAAAAGTGAAGCCTTGTGGTTCCTGGAAGGAAAAACACGACTTTTTCAAGTGTTTTTCCTGTTTTTATGATAAATGTACGACTTTAATGTGAAACATTCAGAGATTTTTCTCTTGTTGTGTTTGTTTGAAGCTGCTTCCTGTTGGCTTCAGCTGTTTGGAGTTTCCATTTTCTAAACTTCTGCATTCTGAACCTTCTTCAGCTCTGAACAGATGATGAAACACTGAATGATTTCAAGCTCACACTTTGTCTAATAAACTTACATCGTTCATTCTTTATACAGATTGGAGAACTGTGGTTTGTCAGAGATCAGCTGTGATTATCTGGCAGCAGCGCTGAAGTCCAACCCCTCCCATCTGAGAGAGCTGGACTTGAGCTACAACGACAACCTGCAGGATTCAGGAGTGAAGCATCTGTGTGGTTTTCTGGAGAGTCCAGGATGTGGACTTGAAACTCTGAGGTCAGTCAGCATGTTTTAGTTGTGCTGAGATCAATATGATGTGAAAGTTGTGCTGACACTAAACTGCAGACATCAGGCTGATATTATACTGATCCACACTGAGGATCTTCATGGTAAAGTCTGTTTTCTTCTTCTCTGGTTTAGTCCATTGACTGCAGCAGAACAATGTTCACATTTCAGACAGTGATACTCAACGTATGGCCCGCGGCCCACACGCGGCCTGCCCACCTTTCCTGATTCAGAGAGAGGGGACCCTGATTAACTGTGTAGTGTTCTTCCTCACAGTTCTAAGTATCAGACACAACAATGAATAATCCACAGCTGACTGTCTTTAGCAGGTCAAAGGTCACGGCACACAGCAGACAGTGGGAAATATTATAATTGTGATCATTTATCAGCACATATCCATATGTATAAAAACAAAGCTGACACTGTGAGACTTGATCAGAGGTGTGATCATCACAGCAGAGGCCTTTGTGTCAAAGTCACTGATGATCAAACAGAAACACATGAAGCAGATTTTCCTGTTCTGGCTTTTTATAGCAGATAACCTTCAAAATATTCTGCAGTCGATCAAAAACTGAAGCAAACCATGAATCAACATGTGAACATGACCTGATGCTGCTGAAGTGAAGCAAAGTTACAGAGGTTTGATTACAGACACAGCGGAGAGTTTGTAATCTGTCATCATTTTAAAAGGTTTCAATTTCTTCAGTATTGAACAGCAGAAATGAGGCTTTGTTTTCGGAGGCCGACAGCAGTGAACACAACAGCAGACTGGTGCGTAATAAGCAGTGAATAATGCAGAAAACAGATTTTTGAAGGTAAACTGTTCTTGAAGTACACTGAGAGAGAGAGCTGTGCAGGAAGTAAACGTCAAAGTCAGAGAGAATTCATGACGATGTTCATCAAACGTAAAGCGTAGTTTCGATCTTCTTTTGATGGTGGTTCAGTCAGTTTTGGTTGGAGACAGATGAAACCTGCAGCTTCAGGATCTGTGAGCTGTCCACTTTCAGCCCCGACGGCGTGTCCGTGTACATGCCGTCGAGTGAACGATCCACGCTCTGTGTTTCCATCTTTGTGTGTTTAGCTGCTCTCATTTACTGTTTTATCTGTTTGGTTGTTGTTGAAATACTTTTGGGAGCTTTAACCTGAGATTCTGGCAAAATACATTTATATTAAAAATCGATTCAGGATTGAATGAATCAACATCGCTTTATTCAAATTAAAACCATTTAAATAGGAAAATCCATTTTTTTACACCCGTCTCTAATGCTGAGTAATGTCAGCTGGTCCATGTGCAGCTGGCTGTGAGGCTCAGGGAGCGTCTACAAAGTGCAACACTGAAAGAACATCATCCATAAATATTGAGTAATAACTGGACTCTCATACAGCGAGACTCAAATGCCTTTAAACATCAGCTTATCCTGCTGATCCAAGTCCAACACTGAGTTTGTAAAAAGATGTTTGTCAATCATTTTGTTTGGTTTCTGAGGAAAAAGATTCAATAACTTGCTGCTAATACACAACATTTCATCATATTTCCTCATAACCCTCTTTTGTCTGACCATTTGATCCCATTTGAATTTGCAATAAAGGATCCACAGAGTTTGGTGACAATAATGAGAGAAGATGTTTGTGTGAAAGTGCTGGAAGCAAATTAGTGTGTGATGTTCTTTCAGTGTTGCACTTTGTAGACACTCCCTGAGCACTGGTCTCACAGCCAGCTGCACATAGAGACCAGTGTTGTTAGTCCAGGTCAGAAGATGACTTGTTGGAATGAAAATGAGCTTGTAGTTTGTCTGCTTTAATAATGTGACTGGAAATAGGTGTTGGACTTCAAATATGTCCATTTCTTTCACACTTCACCTTTAAAAGTGAAGCCTTGTGGTTCCTGGAAGGAAAAACACGACTTTTTCAAGTCTTTGTCCTGTTTTTATGATAAATGTACGACTTTAATGTGAAACATTCAGAGTTTTTTCTCTTCTTGTGTTTGTTTGAAGCTGCTTCCTGTTGACTTCAGCTGTTTGGAGTTTCCATTTTCTAAACTTCTACATTCTGAAGCTTCTTCAGCTCTGAACAGATGATGAAACACTGAATGATTTCAAGCTCACACTTTGTCTACTAAACTTACATCTTTCATTCTTTATACAGATTGAGGAACTGTCGTTTGTCAGAGATCAGCTGTGATTATCTGGCAGCAGCGCTGAAGTCCAACCCCTCCCATCTGAGACAGCTGGTGCTGAGTAAGAACTACAAGCTGCAGGATTCAGGAGTGAAGCATCTGTGTGGTTTCCTGGAGAGTCCAGGATGTGGACTTGAAACTCTGAGGTCAGTCAGCATGTTTTAGTTGTGCTGACATGAATATGATGTGAAAGTTGTGCTGACACTAAACTGCAGACATCAGGCTGATATTATACTGATCCACACTGAGGATCTTCATGGTAAAGTCTGTTTTCTTCTTCTCTGGTTTAGTCCATTGACTGCAGCAGAACAATGTTCACATTTCAAACCTTCAAAGAAGAAGAAAAATCCTCCACTTTATAATTCACTGTGAAACTCTCCAAGTCTTCATTCCACCTTAAAGTCTGTCTGACACTGAAATCCAAAATAAAATGTGCGTTTGCTTTACAGACAGCAGTCCAACACAAACATACACACATCATCCAAAACACAGTCCAACATCCAAATCTCCTCCACTGCCAGCATGAATGATGGGAAAGAGAAGGAGGAACACTCTGACATTCAGGGTTAGAATGAGTTTCATAAAGCAGACTGTGAAGATCAAAGCTGCATTAGAAAGCTTACATGAATGAATGAGTGGACAGAAGTGGACAGAGATCATCTGAAGCACTTCAAAGGCTTTAAATCAGCACATTTCTCTTTATTCTTTATCAACTCTGTTAGTTTCTCTCAGTTTTCTGTGGAATGAAGCTAACAGCAGGCTAATAAGATGCTGACCAATAGGTTTCTATTAAAGGTTGTAATTTGTGTATGAAAAAGTGCTTTGGCTCAGCAGGGATCAGCTTACAGGTAGAATACAGCTGCTGGATGGGATTAGCATGTCATAGCTATCTACCAAACTGCTAACTGGGGAATTTCAGGCCATCTATGGATCTGTGTATTCAGCTTAGGCTCACAGGGCTGGAGCCTGTGCCCTAGCTGTCATAGTGCAAGAGGCGTGGTCCACTTGCACAGGTGAGCAGTCCATAACAGGGCCAACAGAGAGAGACAGAGAAGCACTCTCTCACATCCACATCTACAGCCAAAAAGGAAGCACCAAGAACCTGAGCAGCATTTCATTGGACTGTGGGAGAACATCCAACCTCCACAGAAAGGCCAAAAAGCTTCAACCTGCAACCTTCTTGCTTTAAGGCACTAGTGCTAACAACTTTACCCCATTTCATCCCAAATCCTGCATCTTCCTGTTTCTGACTCCAGGCCAGCTCCACTAACACTTTCTCATCAGACACTGCCATCGAGTGGAGGAAGTCTTAGTTCCATTTGAAGCTTCAGATTATATTTAGTTCCTTTACAAAGAGGTGGAGGTGGTGGGGCCACAGCACCATCATCACTGAGTGCCATAGGACACTTAACCTTTGTTTCCATATGCTGGGAACTTCCTGTTGTTCCAAGAAAGACTGGAAAATGTGTGAAAATCTCCCAGTCACTTCCTCACAGCACACTTCATCATCATTTCCCTCCCACAGCATCAGGACCAGGGCTTTTTCTCTATTTGATCCCACTGAGAGATTTCCACACAAACACACATTCATCTTTGCTCCTTGTTCTGCATCCCCACCATGGACTTCATTCCTTTCCAAGCCAGCCTTGAGTGTCCTTTATTCAGCTCATCCTCTGCTTTACTTTTACACCTGATTTTAGCTGCTTTATCTCTTTTTCAACAAGTTTCTGTTCCTCAATCTTTTTCTTCTCTCCCTCATAACAAGACAGCTTCTTCTGCCTGAGAACATGTTGGAGTCATTTACTAATCCAGGGCTGCTTATTGGGGAAAATACTTCCTGTTTTCAAAGTAATCCCCATTTTTCCCAGAATGAAATGTCAGTAGAAATTGATCATCTAAGTGAGAACATGAGCCTTTAAAAAGTCCCAGTGGGTGCAGTCAAAGCAGTCCCTCAGTCCCAGTATAGAGTCTTTGGTCCAGACTGGAACAACTGTGTGCCCAGTTTGAGCTCTCTTAAGTCCTGTGACATGACAGACCAAGAGGGGCCATCACATCACATTTAGAAGCTCCCCTAATGGAGCCACAACACATGACCAATACTTAGTCTGTCTTGTTGGACCAACTGGAAGAAATGATTCAAGGACTTAGTCACAGAACAGAGATTCAAATCTCCAAAATCCAACTGGCTGCATCAGGACATATAGTCTGAAACTCTGCACAGTTTCCTGTTTGAAGCTGCTTCCTGTTGGCTTCAGCTGTTTGGAGTTTCCATTTTCTAATCTTCTACATTCTGAACCTTCTTCAGCTCTGAACAGATGATGAAACACTGAATGATTTCAAGCTCACACTTTGTCTAATAAACTTACATCTTTCATTCTTCATACAGATTGGAGGGCTGTGGTTTGTCAGAGATCAGCTGTGATTATCTGGCAGCAGCACTGAAGTCCAACCCCTCCCATCTGAGAGAGCTGGACCTGTGGCACAACAACCTGAAGGATCCAGATGTGAAGTTGCTGTCTGATCTTCAGCAGAGTCCAGACTACAGACTGGAGGCTCTGAGGTCAGTAGAGTGATAGAGTGAGTGGGTGGTGCTGTCAGCAGTATTGTACTAAACACAGTCAGTATGAAACAAAGATCCAGTGTTTCCTGTAAAGCTGCAGCTTCTCAGTGAAGCTGTGAGAGGAGAATGGTGACAGGCTTCAGGATTGGACACGAACACTTCCTGTTTCCGACCTTTATGGTCACCATGGTAACGGCTGACTCACTCTGATCAAACGCTGTCAACAGCCAATCAGCTCTCTGAACAAAGCAGCATGCAGACCAATGACTGCATTCATTTCCAAGTTTAGAGCAGTGAAGAACACAGTCTGTAGGTGAGGAAGAATTTAGTGAGAGCAGATGTTTGGATGGAATTCCTCCAGTTAACAGCTGGAACCGTCCATCTGGATTGTTGGGCTTGTTGTTGGGGTTCCTACAGAGCTCAGAGTGGACACACCAAGGTTCTTCTAATGAATGAAAGTCCAAACTCAAACTAGGAGTGAAAAACATTTTCATCAACTTCAATAAAAATCCAAAGATTAGAAAAAGTGAAGCAACAATGAGTCCTAGTACAGTCCCAGCACTGAAGTCCCTGCTGCTCTTTATACTGGATGTGCTGCATCACTGACTGACAGCTGATGAAGAGTCTCTGGAAACACTCGTTTATCTCCTCTGCTCTTCCTTCTTCTCTCTGCAGGTGGAGCTGATGATGGTAAACAGGACGGTGTGTGTGCTGAGAGAGGAGGAGCTGTGTCCTGATGAGCCAGAGAGGTTGAAGCAGCAGCAGCTTGTGTGTAGAGACGCTCTGACTGGGCCATGTTACTGGGAGGTGGAGAGGAGAGCTTCATCCAGCAGTGACTGACAGAGGAATGAGAAGAAGTGCAGATGACTGTCAGTGCTGCAGAGTGAACTGCTCTGAGAACAGCTCCACTGTCAGACACAATGTAGAGTCCAGCATCATCCCTGTGTGTCCCTCTGGATCTGGCAGAGGATCATCAGTGTATCTGGACTGCTCTGCTGCTGCTCTGTCCTTCTACAGAGACTGTAGAAGGATTTAGTGAGATCACACTTTGTCTCTCTTCCAGCTTTTTAAATGTCACTAAACAAGTGCACAGGGTTCTGTCCTGGGCTTCTTATGTCAACGGTGTGGCACAAAATCTAGATGCATCTGTTCATTTTATACCATCAACATAGTTTTCAAACCATTGCAGCAGCTGTTGATAGTATTCAGTCTCAGCTGGCTCAGACTGGCTTTAAATGTAGAAAAAAAACAAAGTCATGTTGTTCGCAAACAGAAAGAGGGTCCTGCTTTATTTCCTTCTCCTGTATCTGCTCAAAGTATTTCTATTGAAACTGTGGCCTCGTACACATACCTCGGTATTGTGATTGATGACAGTGGTTCCTATAAGCCACACATTGAACATCTAATAAAGACACTGAGGCTGAAGTTGGGCTTCTCTTCCAGGAACAGATCATGTTTCACAGGAAAAAGCTTGTTGCTGCCACCTTTTTTTTACCTGCCCTGGATTACAGTGGCATGATCTATATGAATGACTCTGCTCGCTCTCTTCATCTGTTGCATTTTGTCCATCATGGGGCATTAAGATTTATAACTGTCTGTAAACCTTTAACACACCACTGTACTCTGTGTTCTCTGGTTAACTGGTCCTCATTGGTCTTACACAGGATGGTCCATTAGTATCATTTTATCTATAAATCTGTTTCTGGTTTACTGCCTCCTATTTATCAGAGTACATGTTAGGCAAACAGTTTAGTCATAGCCTGCAGTCTCAGGACATCATTACATTCACTGTTCCATCAGTTCATGCAGAGCTTGGGAAGAAGGCGTTCTCCTTTTCTGCTCCGTCTTCATGGAAAACATAACCGAAGGATTTAAGGCTCTCAGTTGATTTCACTTGCAGACTTCAAAAGACGTACACATGTTTTTGTGAAACCATCTCTGGGAACTTGTTCTCGTTTTTAATATGAGTACATTACACAAACTTTTCTTTTATTGTTGTAATTTTAATATGTTTGTCTGGAACAGGTCTCTCTTGTAAATGAGACATTGAGTCTCAATGAGCCGACCTGTATAAATAAAGCTTCAATTACAAAGTCCTTTGTTTAAAAGTTCCTTCAGCTGCCAGTGGGAGGTGTTGTGGCACTATCGGTTGCTGAGCCTTTATATTGTTAGTTAGAAACTACAAATATAATGGCTCACTGTATTTCAGAATCAGAGAAACTTTATTAATCCAGGAGGGAAACTGAGTTGTCATAGCAGCAAATATACAAGAAACAACAAGCACTCGTATAAAGTGAGTGTAGAAACAGAGTTATGATGGATAAATATTCAGATAAATAGAGAAATAGAGAAATGTAGGTATAAATATAAACACCAGTATAAAAGGATAAGTATGTGTGCAAATATATTGTGGTGTACAAAGTGACAGGCTGCATTGAGGTGTGATTATTTCTGTTCCACATGTGTGGATCTGACCCAAGTGGATGAATTGAAGAGTCTGAAGGCAGCAGAAGGAACGATCTCCTGTAACGTTCCCTCAGACAGCGGGGTTGAAGGAACCTGTTGCTGAAACTGCTGTGCAGATTGTCCAGTGTATCATGGAGGGTGAGAGTCATTGTCCATGATTGACAGCAGTGTGTCACAGATCACCTCCTCCAGCGTGGAGAGCTTCATGCCAACAACAGACTGATAAAAAATATAGAGCAGCTGCTGCATATGTTGAAGGACCTTCTGCAGAAGTCTGTAAGAATAATTTTAATTGGCCCTGGGTCAGTGACTCTGTGTAGTTAGTCTTACCTGTTAGAGAAACAGTTCAGTCTGTACATGTCTGTGTCTTTCACTCTGAAACACATGATGAGATTCATGGATTCAGTCAGTTGATGTTTTCAACTAAATGATTCACAAATTATTCTTCAACACAAGTTTGGTGAGCAGCAGGGCTCATCCTGATTTTTGTTTTTGTGCATTATAATGATGAAATAACTTTGTCATGTCTGTGGTGGCCTTTGGAGAATTAAACCATCCTTTAGAAACTAGATACAAATGTCATATTTTCCAACATTGATATTTTTCTGTGTTTCAGACGACAATGAAAAGATAAAGAACAGTCTGTAAATCATAAGTTATCAATTCAAATGATTATTAAAGCCACAAGAGAAGCTTCCTGTTATTTGTACCACTCACCTGGTCATGTGATCCAGCTGTGCAGCCAATCATAACTGACATCACTTTCTACTTTGATATTTCCATGGTGAATGGACTGATTCTTGTTTAACACGTTCATACTCTGATGGATGCATCGGAGAGGGTTAGTGTCTTGCTCAAGGATACTTTGTGTGTCAGCTGGAGCAGTCAGGGATTGAACCACCAACCTTCTGATCATTCGATGCCTTGCTCTATCTCCTGAGCTACAGCCATCATCAAAGCTCTTTCTTAAATCCTCTCTGAGAGGAGCTCAAACACGAGGAAGAGACGAAAGTGAGGGAAGAGAGTGGACTCATTAGTAAAATGAAAAACAGCCAGCGTTGATGTTTAATTCAAGTGAGGTAACAGAAATACTATATATGGCAGTGGTCACCATGGCAACATCAATGTCGGTTGCTACGTATTGTATTGATCCTGATCTGTGAGCCTCATATCAGGATATGCTGTTGTTTGTATTTGTTTTCATTGTTACCACTTTTGTGTCTTTTTTTAACAAACTACTTTTATCTTGCCATCGTTTGTCAGAGAGTCAAACTAAATTTGGTTCATCTTTCTACAATAAAAACATATCTTCATCTTAATTATTGTATGTGCAGAGTTGTAGTTACTCACAGTGACCACTGGAGGCATGTGATCCTGATAGTTTCCCTGGAACCGTCCAGTTCATCCACATTAATGAAGCTGTTGGTGATTAACGCTCATCTGTACAACTTTAACAACAATATTAAACATTTAATCGCTCTACAAACAGTTTGTCTGATGTATAAACTGTGTCTTAAAGGATCAAAGTAAATGTCACATTGAAAGCAGATTTCACTGTAATGTACTCTGTTTGAAATATTCCAAATATAATCTGGCTTGGTAATGATTTACTCATATATTGTCCACGCAGACTAAAGCAGTAGGAGATGAGATGGAAAACAATTAGAAGAATCTTTACTCTTTAATGTCACAAATTCCTGTTCCTCTTTGTATGTAACATAACAACATACATGATACAGCTGCAGCAACTGAGGCGAGGAGAGAGGCAGCAACAAGAAAACTGGAAGAAGGAGACCAACAACACCACCTGTGGAAATCTTTCCCCAATCAAGCGTCATCATATCAGCATTTCATCAAAAGCACACATGCTCCGACCTGACAATGCAGAGGTGTGGCAAAATCATTGAAATCATTTATTAAACAAATGAGTGCATCAAAAATAAGAGTGGAGCTGCAATGAAAGAGAAGTGAACTTTCTTCAGTTAACACAAAGTTTTCCCTAACAGGTGACATTTAATTAAAGTGACTTTATTACCACACACACATTCAGAGGCAGTCTACAGGAGCAGAGCTGCCAGCTATTCAGCAAATGTCTCCCTGCAATCCTCACTGCAATACCTACATTTGAAAATGAAACCACCTCTACTGTTCACACATGAAAAGTTGTGTGAAGAACCAGTTTTCCTCACATCTCTGTTTTAGTAACTCTGAAGTCTGAACTTTTGATTTTTGCATTCTGTTTGTACTGATAACTGTCAGCGGATTATTTTGATCCCAAAGAAATCTTTAACACACATGTAGTGATGGGACGTGTGCACTGAAACAATGGTTAGGAAACAGAAATCGCCTGAGAATCTGCTCATGTTTAAGATTTCTTCTTTACAAACATTTTCTATGGCTGTTCCCAGTATGACCAGTGATACAAAGCATGGAAAATGGTGATTAGTTCATTCAGACAAATACACTTTTTAAAATGTAAAAATAAAGAAATGAAACAATAAAATAAAAAGCAAAAGAAATAAAAAAATAATGGTCTGAGGCGTCTGTCTCACTGTATCCATGGCAACAATTTACTCTGTTCCTTCATATCAGAACCACATCTTTGAAATCAAAAACATTTAAGATTCAAATTCAACCACAGATGTGTTCAATTAAATATTAAATGAAGCAGTGCAGTGTTTTTATCACTATCCAAATTTGAACTCTAAGTAGAAGATTTAAAAAAGAAACACACAAACACACACACACACACACAGTATGCAGACATGATTTAGGTGATGATAATATAACGACTGCACATACCCGTGGGATGATTCATGTCCTTTTTCTTACTCTATGCAATGATGAACTTCTTGCTTCAGGACCTTCTTGATGAATTTGTTTTCTAATCCACAGTTTTCTACCTGATCTGTGTGTTTGAAGTAAAATGTGTTACTTCAAATGTAAAAGTTAAACAGACAGAAAGCATCAACGTGGACTTCAATCAATGTTTTGTGTTCATACAGGTCAGCTGTTGCACACAGAGCTCCTGGATTTACACTGTGCCCTGGTTCCTGTGTTTCTGTATGTAGTTTAGTCTAAAGTGGATCCTCCTCATGTACAGACTGAATTATCTGTTCAACAATCAGCATTTCTGATTCATGGATTTCATTTGTTTTTACTTGCTAGTTTTGACTGAGATTTCAACATATCTGTGGTGGCATCTGTTCAGTGTTATGGAAGTTTTACAGCACTAATCTCACTTCACTCTGTAACATAACAGTGAACAATATTACTATTAGAAAGATTATTAGAGAAGCCACAATCAGATGATCCCTTATCAGGTGTCCTTGGTTATAGTGTGATGTCATCTGAGGGGAGAGAGAAGAAAGAAACACTTCAGTGTTAATGAAAAAGTCATCAGTCTTCTTATGGGAAGAGACCTCCACCAGACCAAGACAGGTAACCATCCAACACGTTCTCATCCCAAAACCTAACATACCGATGCCATGTGACAAATCGATGCTATGTGACTATTAAATTCCGTTCTTTTGAATTCTTTTGGTGACAGAGAAAGACTTCCGACTCAGAGTGGTCAAGTTCAAAAAATGATCTTTATTGTACATTTCCAGAAACGGAGACCTGTACCCACTAACACACGCTCAGGTCTGAAAGCATTAGAAGCCAGAATGGGTATACATAGTTCTGCTATAGGTCACACACAGACACACACAGTTTCCATCAAAACAACTCCTTCTGCTCTGACTAATGTGTGTGTGTGTTACTTAGTTCTTCTTTTTCTGTCTGGTTTCCTGTATTTTATTAATATGCCTCTGCAGCTCTGCACAAAACTTCCTGTTTTTTAACCTCCCCTTACTAAAGCCTCTGTTGCTAGGCGATCTGTCACCCTCTGACTTTATTACAAAGTACAAAAAACAATATAATCAGAAAATAAGCACTAAGAATATATATTTATTTCGTAACAGTCTCCCCCTTTTGAACTCATTTTATGAGTTAACCTAATTAACTGACTCCCTCAATAACTACTGTGAACTAAAAACAGATATAATTAACTTTGTCCTGGTAAAAAGGTCCAACATTACTTTTGTCAGTCTATGGAAACGATCTCTACACAGTTAACCCGTTTCCTCTTTTAAACATTTACTCCTGGTTTCTAAGCACACACTTACAGTTCACTTCATTTGTCCCTTCGCCCCCTTTAACGGGTGGAGCATATCCGGTCTGAACACTGTGTTTGGGCAATTGACATAAAAATCATACAAACTATTACTAAAGCTAATCCTCCCATTACCCTTCATTACTTTGTGCTCACATTATAACCTCTGTCTAACAAGCTTTTAATCTTCTTTTCAATCTAAACAACACATTTTCTGAGAGGTTTCTCTGTGCTCTGTGCTTCTTTTGGGTGCCCCTCCTCTTGGTTCCTGGATTCTCACCAACCCCTTCGTGGTTTTGCTGTGGTTCTGGAATCTTCTCCTGTAAAGGACAGAACAGGAAAACACCTCTCTCTGCTACGCCTCAATAATCAAATATGTTCATCAATTCTTCTCTTGATTATTCAAAGTTGGTTCAAAATATCACATTCGGGACTCTCTAATCAAAAGGATTAGCCTAATTATTATTTCTGTGTGTAAGCGTGTTTGCATTCACCCCTAAGCACTCTAAGTCCTTTTCCTACCATATTTCAATCCAGACAGTCACGCTGAACGAAGCTTATGACCTTCACAAGACTGAGTGGCAACTCCTATCAGTGCAATTGCAATGTGTGTATGAAAAATGATTATAAGCGCTTATTCTAGTAAAAGAAATCATAAAGAAAACAAACATTTTCAATCAGTTAAGCTTAAGCATAAAAGCAATTACTTATGCCTAAGTTTTACCGCAGCTAAATGATCAAACACACAAAAAGTCACACACTGATCATATCATCCATTGTTTCAAATTAGACCTAAAACTCCCCCTTTTGACACATCTTCATGTGTCAAACAAAACCACAACTAGAAAATTAAAAGAAAAAGGTTCATCATATCATTTCTCAGAAAACCTCAGCGATTCTCCTCTCGAGTATATTTGCTCCGGGCCTGCAAACCTGTGTTTAAATAATAAAATCAGTTTAATTATCATGTTCGATCTTTTCAACTTCTGGCTCAACCCAGAGCCTGCATCCCCAGAACGACCTAGAAACAAAACCTGTATATTAGCATCAACTTCACATTTAAAACTCAGTTTCCCCCCCTGTCCTTCCCTCACTGTGATCCACTCTGTGCTATAAGAAACTAAACTTAAAACAGAACAGTTATCAGTCATGTGCTTCATACAAAATTTGCGTATGTTTTAGTTTCATGTTGATCCTCTGAGTGTCATGGTACTTCTTTTAATTTGACTTTATCATATCAAACCAAAATAGGTTTGCTGTCTTTACTTTGCTCGTTTTCCTCCAGCACCACCTCGTATCACATGCCCTTTCCCTTGGACCAGTGTTTGTTATTCCATAACTGGATTTGGAATGTGACAAGTCTACCAATCCCCTATATAACTCCTACATTTTGCTTTGGTTCTATTTTCCTTCTATAAAATGTCATTGACTTCTACAGTGGCCTGCTTTGGTTAATGGTAACATCAGTAATATCAAACATTTTCTCCCCTTTAGCATTTGGCATTTTCCCAACAATATAATGTGATACCATCATCTAAACCCAGTCAATAAAACAACATTTTCTTAAAGCAAACATCAGCAACCCAAAATTAGCCGCCCAAGGGTCGAGTCTGCAGCTCCACACTCTCATGTGAACCTTTCGGTCTCCCTCTCTCTCTTGTGCTCCTGCTCCTGCCAAAAGCAAAGCAAAGCAAAGCATCCACCCTTTTCTTACCGGCGTCGTGAATTGTTTGTCAACATCTACTCATCCTAACGTTTGTCCAGTCTTTGTCTCAGTGTCAAGTCAGTCAACACTTTAGTCCACATGGTCAGTCCAGTCACAGTCCAGTCACACACATCATGCACACGCATTCACACTAGATCTTGCTGATAGTGGAGCCTCACGCGCAAAGGATCAGATTCTCCACCCTCATCAACATGAGCTCATTTATTTGTTTCTTCTTTTGTTTTTAGAAAAAGAGTTCTTTATGATCTTGGACTGGATTGACTCGCTGCAATCCTTTTAGACAGGAACTCGCAGGTTCCCACAGGTGACCTTTTCCTCAGCCCATTGTAATCTGGAAAAGCTCACCTTATATTTGCTCTCACAAAAATGTTTTACAGCGCTGTTAATTCAATCTTGCAGGCCTGCTTAGAACAAAAGAGGAGAAAAAGAGAGCTGATTATTAGCTCATCAGAGCACAAAACATCATCACCAAAGGGGGCGACACCTGACAGTTTTCTCTAAGTGCACTGTTACAAAAATAATGAGCCCCTCCTCGACACGTCCATGTTTAGTAAAACTCCCTCTATTGAAATAAGAAAACAAGCCAAACCTAACTGACAGAATGAACCCATCACTAAAACAACAACCCCAAAAATCTTCATCACAGAAAAGTTTTGCTTACTAATCTAACAATATGTTGTGGGAATTAGAACTTTCCGGGCCATAAAGCTTTTACCGACTCTTGGCTTAACTAATACTTACATAGTCTGAAATCAGACTTAAAATCTCTCCCTCTGTTCATTTTGCCCACATCATATTTCAGTGGTTGGCCTCAGGTTCTTCAGCTTCCTGACAGTCTGAAGTCAACTGACATAGTTTCACCTGCTAAATACACAGAAAATCTTGTTAAAAGCCGCACAGTTTGCCCAACAGTAATATTCCCATTAAGCCCTTTCTAAACACTTTATAACAATGTGTCATCACTAAATTATAAACTTCTTCTCCAAATCTGCACGACTGCACTTAGTCACAGACTTTATTTAATTGTCCTGCGGCTGCTATCATATATTTGACCAAACAATTCTTCTCACACAGTCACAGATATATTTCTCTCAATGCAAACTTCACTCATGTCTCAGACAGGAAACTTGAGTTTTTCTTTTTTCTTTGTTTTCTGTCCCCACTCATTCAACTAATTTGCATATTGAGTCACATCTCGAGAAGTTGCCCTGACAACAGAAATGCATATTCAAAACATTGCCGCATAATTCAATTATTATCATTTTATTTTTATTTCTACAGTCGTCACTTCTTTTGCTCAATCAGCTGGAAACCACTTCTAATTCACTATTTTAAACCTGCTTTAAGCTTCTAATCACTGGTTGGTCCTCCCAGTCTCTTTTTCCTTTTCACAAAAGTCACTCTATTGTCCTGCAACTTCCTGAGTTATTCCTCAGCTTCAGCGTTTAAGTGTGTTAAATCTACACCCTTTAGCATTTATGTCATGTATTCACATTCATGAATGTAAGCATGTCTTCACTGCGTGTATGTTGTGTATTCATATTAATATTGAGTGTTAGCTGGTCTTCGTTGCCTCGATGTGTTTTTATAATCAGATTTAATTCCTGCATCTTTGCGCTGAACTGTGGATTCAAACTGTCTCACTTCTGATTCTCTCCAAAAATAATGTCACATGTGACAATTTCTACATGTGTGTTTTCTATTTTTCTATTCATTTATGTATTATTAGTTTATTTATTTCTTTCTCTCTCTTTTTCTTTTTTTCTTTACCTTTCTGTTGTGATGCTCTGGATGTTTCTAAACCCACAAATTCAGCCTCAATGTTCAACCCAATTTTCCTATGCTGTCACTTTAACACGTCCAGCCTTCACCTCTCACCGGTCCTCGTCCCCTCTTCTCTCAACTTCCTGCGTGGCCTCCCAAATCAAACACAGGCCCAAATCAGCTGTTTCTTCTTCTCTCTTCATTCTCTCTTCCTCTTCTCAGTCTTTTCTTGGCGCTTAACTCCCAGCATGGCAAATATGAGACTCACACAGTCCCATCCAGTGGTTTCACACAGTCATGTCACTGCTGCACTTTCCAGCTTGTAATTCAGAGCGCATGTTTCCATCAACATATATGCTGCTGGACCCTTCAGTGTTTTAGGTCAGTTGCACTGTCTTTTTGCCTGCTTTTAATTCTTCAAGTCCACGGTGTTGTTCTGTCTGTCTTCTGTCTTCATCAGGAGATTAACTGCCCTTTAAGCTTCTTCTCAGGATAAGGACAGGATGAGAGGTGAAGCTGTGAAATTTTAAACCAAAGCCTGTTTTCATCCCAATTCTGTTAATCTATCATTTTTCTGCTGTATTCTTCCAGGAGGTTGAGCAAGTCCATGGGCACCTGTATTAACACACTAAGACATTTATTTAATATCATTTTCATTACTATTACTTAGCACTTTCATTCTCTAATTCCTCTGTTTTCATTTTGAAACGTCTCTCACAAGCTCACAAGCTATATTCAGACTTCCTGCTTCACTTCCTGCCAGACACACACACACTCTTCACTTTGCTGGATTTTCATCCGTTTCTACAGCCTAATCGAGCTCTTATTTTATGTTCACACTCTGACCTAGTTCTTTCTCACATCTGGGCTTGGTTTATAAAGGCCTCTCTTATTAAAATACATAAAACAATCTAATCAGAGCAGCACTAAGAATATATATTTATCTTGTAACATTGTTTTATGGAACGCCAGGACTGCCATAATGAATTAATTAAATACACCATTAAATAATTAATTAAATGTGTCAATAATTAATTAAAATGGGAAATAATTAATTAAATAAATAGTTATGACACATGTAATTAATTAATTATTGACACATTTAATTAATTATTTATGTATTTCACATTTTAATTAATTATTGACACATTTAATTAATTATTGACACATTTAATTAATTATTTATTGACACATTTAATTAATTATTTATGTATTTCACATTTTAATTAATTATTGACACATTTAATTAATTATTTAATGATATATTTATTTATTTCATTTTGGCAGTCCTGGCGCCTGGCTCTCACCATGAAATAATTTTATCTGTCAACCTCACCCATCAAACGCAGGGGGCGGGGTTAACGCTGCCCATGCAGCTTCTCTAACATTTGATTGGTTGCCGTGCAAAGTAAGTCAAAACAGATCGATCCTAGATAATCGATTGCTTGTGTAGACTTGGGGCAGCCAGGTATCCCAGAATGCATTTCAAATCACAGGCAGCAATGTTGGTGGTGTAGTTTTAAAATACCCCGTTTTTCTGTCACCAACTACACTTTTAACAGTGTTTTAGCCGCGAATGTCGCGCTGTAATCTTCACATGTCTGGTCCGGTTGTCAACATAGAACATGTTTGCAAAGGTGCTCAGATGTTTTCAGAGATTTCAGTAGCTCTGCTAACAGTCAGCATGCAGAGTGCACCGAGGGGGTTACGTTAACCGGTTTGTTTACATATTCCACTCTCCGTGTTCCACATGTTGCATTCGCAGATTCTCATTTTCACCGAACGATCGTCTCTTTCCGCCTGGTCTTGTGTCTCTGTGCTTCTGTAACATAAAGAACGAGCTGACATTTTTCTCACGAAACCAGCGATCAGCTCAACAGGCCCTCAGTTTACCTGCATGCATCCTCCTCCTCACCTGTCAGCTGTTTAACACCTGCTGCTAATTCAAGAAACACGCCCACGTTACCTGGTGATAGTCACAGTTTAACTGGGCAGCCGGTGCTCGATATTACGCAACGTCAGCACATTTTTCTGCACAAGATAAGTAAATATAGTTTTTCCCGAGCGCAGAGCTGCTGGAGCTTGTTTCCCAACAGAGCACTTTATCAGCGGCTGATGTCCAATCACCGGCACACAGCTTTGAAACCTCACCTGAGTTTTAGCTCTCAGTGGTTAAACGCTGGACTTAATTCACTCAGGTTCTGTCTGTCGGGTCACGTTTACTTCGCTGTTTTATTTACAACTGAGCAAATCGTTTTGGCTGAGGTTAAAGTTACGTTTCATAACTGCACCGTTTTACAGACGTTTAATGGTTCACTGGCACATGTGTTAGACTGAACTATTCGCTTTTCTTTATCTGGTGTGTTTTGGATTTAACAGTGAATCTTGAGATTAAACTGACTTTTAAAATGTTTTTATACAAAGAGGAAAGAGAAGGCGCATTTCCACCGAGGGGAGCAGAGTTTCCAACTACATGTTCATCATGCAGACTGCAACCTGGACAGAAATATTATATCATCTGTTTTTTAATAGGTTTTCTAAGCACCAGCGATCTGTTAGATTTTTTAGAGTTTACTTAACTAAAAATAAATGAGGTTAACATATAATTTGTGTGATTTTTTTCTCTCTCTCTCTTTTTATTCATTTATTTATTTTTTTGCTTTTTCGGTCATGTTATGTTTAACTGTCAAAGGTTTGTTACAAACTATGAAACACATGGTGCAGACTTCTGGATGTTAGAAGAAAACTGCTCATGAATGAGACGAAAGGCAGAAAGGTGTCCTTTAAAACTAAACATGTTAGTAGGACTTTAGTATTTATATCATAGTTTATGAAATAGCACGTGTATTTCAGTAATAGCTACTGATTTCAGTGTAGTAGTGAACAGTCACACAGCTCACGTGGGTGTTATCTGTGATACTCCTTAACTATAATTTATCCAGGTTAACTTCAGTTAACTCTGAGCGGCTGGATCGACGGAGGTCAGACAACAATTTTACATGTATGATCTTAAAACAGGACACAGCCATTATCCGTCCTGGCCTCATATCAAATGTGAACGCAGACTGAGTCTATGTTTGACGATTGCTTTATATCTAATCTTCCTCTCAAACATTTTAGCAGTCTGCAGCTGAGGGAACACAAACTCAAATTGTCGGAACAGGTTTGCTCGTTTCTTGCGTTCATTTGGTAATTTATTAAACGTATAACTGTTATTCTAATCTGCTGCTGAGTCTCTTACGCTGATGAAAATGCAGAAAACACAGATCACACCTGTTCAACCAATCGCTTTCATTCCACTTTGATCTGCGACAAACTGACGGTTCATCTCCGTTACAGTGTTGCGTTAGACTGCTATATTTTTGTGTTCTTTATGCTGTAGATTTTCACGTCTCTGGAATAGTTGGCAGTATTAAGGATGCTTTTCTGTAAAATCATATTGATATGACCCGTGAATTATTCGTAGATGACAGTTAGATTAGTCAGCTGGGAAACTCTGTTAACTCATAGAGCTGAAGATATCGTGGACATGCTGACCTCGCTCTGTGGTGTACAGGTCCATTTACCCTCATGATTAATATTCACAATAAAAATATTAGCCGAACATCATGAAGTCTGTATGTGTGTCATAGTTTCGAACAACCTTTGTACAGTTAAAGCAGTTACTACATGACGGAAACACCAACGTTATCTCTTTTATGCGTTTATACACAGGTCACGCTGATTACTGAACAAAAACCCAAAGATCAGCTGTTAATCGAATTTATTTGCTCTCTCTCCTCCTTAAACATGTTTTTAATGTTAGTTATAATTCAGAATTATACTGAAACATGTATGACGAACATCAGGAAATAAAACCCTGATAAATATAACCTCAGTAAAAGAAGTCCGTGTCAGCGGGGATTATTACAGCTGTGTACCGGGGCCTGAGCTTTGTCGGTGGTAATAACAGCTCGATTGCTTGCGAGGCGAGCGGGTCTATCCCCGCTTTGCCGTGAGACTGGGCAGACATCTCCGAAATCATCGAAGCACTTTTGCAAAGAGGCTGTACCTTGAGAAACCGACCAGACACATGAAGATTAAACCACTACATTCTCGGCTAAAAAAATATTAAAACTGTATTTGGTGACACACACAAACAGGGTTTTTCAAAGTTCAGTTCTGTTAGTTTCCACATGCTGGTTGTTGTATGCTAAAAACAATGGCCACCAGGCCAAAGCAATGGTTTTGAGTCGATCAGCGTTAACCCCGCCCCCTGAGTTTGATGGGTGAGGTTGACAGATAAAATTATTTCATGATGAGAGCCAGGCGCCAGGACTGCCAAAATGAAATAAATAAATATATCATTAAATAATTAATTAAATGTGTCAATAATTAATTAAAATGTGAAATACATAAATAATTAATTAAATGTGTCAATAAATAATTAATTAAATGTGTCAATAATTAATTAAATGTGTCAATAATTAATTAAAATGTGAAATACATAAATAATTAATTAAATGTGTCAATAATTAATTAATTACATGTGTCATAACTATTTAATTAATTAATTATTTCCCATTTTAATTAATTATTGCCACATTT
This sequence comes from Neolamprologus brichardi, assembly GCF_056152115.1. Classification (NCBI taxonomy): domain Eukaryota; kingdom Metazoa; phylum Chordata; class Actinopteri; order Cichliformes; family Cichlidae; genus Neolamprologus; species Neolamprologus brichardi. Next base: position 54,680,071 of record NC_142106.1, on the reverse strand, counting down.
AATTAATTATTTAATGTTGTATTTAATTAATTCATTATGGCAGTCCTGGCGTTCCATATTGTTTAAGTTAATGAACAATTGTGTTGAAAACTGAGATTACAATATCAATCAAGATAATTATAATTATGGTTTTTGCTGTAATTAAACAGTCATGCGGAAACTTTAGAGGCCTTTTGTTCAATTATGTGTGGACTGTTTCTTTAGTCTCATACACAAATTGTTCTCAGTGTCTATGAGACTGATGAAATATCCATGTGTGCTGAAAGAGACTGTGCTGGTCTGACCCCCTCAACCGAGGTATAGTGGGTAATGAAAGAGCAGATAGGTTGGCTAAAGCAGCTGTTAAAAAAGTAGACATAGATGTGCAGATACCATTGTTGAAATCTGAGGGAAAAGAATAGTTTGGACACAAAGTAAGAACTTCTGGAGAATGCAGTGGGATAATGGAACAAAAGGGAGACATGGGGTACAAAACACAATAGAAGTTAAGAGGAGTAGTGGGTTAAATAGGCAGCAGGAGAATACAAACAGGTCATTGCTTTCTGAATGGTTCTCTTTTTATGATGGGGAAACATCCGACTGGGTTATGTGATGGTGTAATGCTATGGAGACGGTTGAACATGTGGTTAATAGTTGCAGGAAGTATAGAAGTCAAATGAGAGTGTTGAGGGTGGGAACTGGTTGTGAAATGAACCTTACGTTTGAAAAAGTGGTTAATCAGTTAAGTCATGATGAGGTGAAAGGAGTGGTTTTTCATTTTTGAGAAATACTGATGTCATCAAGAGGATCTGAGGATCTGGAAGAGAAGTAAGAGTAAAAGCCAGGAGATGGCAGTAGTGCAACATCTTTGGATGCAAGCTGCTGTTAAAAATGACAGAAGAAGAAGTTTGCTCGATCATTCCTCAGCTCGTCTGTGTGAAGTTGAGTGTAAAGAGGCTCCTGCTGTTAGAGAAACACTCTGACTGTTTAACAGAGTCAGACATGTTCAGACTGAATTTCAGTCAGAAACTCAGCATCACATTGATGAAGCTGCAGATTAATTGTGGTTAATTTCTGATTCATTTCTTTGCTACCAGCTGAAATTTAAATGTAATTTAAAAGAAGGATTCAAGGTTATTGGGTTTTTTGAACCCAAAGATTTCACATGAACGTATATGAATTGTATGATATGTCTCTTCTATTTTTCCACCCATCCGTTCGCTTCCACATATCATTTTCAGGGTCGTGGGGGGTGCTGGAGCTGTCATCTTCTTCTTCTATTTTTCTATGATCATATTTTGATGTTGATTGTGATTGGTTTCATTTGTTTCTTCGGCGGTTGTAGTGTTTTAATATTTAGACTTTTTTCCATTATTGTAATTGTGTAGAAAGTATGATTTGAATGAAATTTACACTCAAATGCTTTCAGTGTTGCTGTGTTAAGTGTTTGCATGTCTAACGTTTGTATGGAAGACTCTTGGGGGAGGCTGTTACATCTTGCAGGAAGTCTCCTCTCTCACTCTGCAGGTGGGGGAGATACAGGAGAGGTGGAGGAAGAACTCAGCCTGGGTGTCTATGTCTTGTGTAGTCTGGAGGATAAGTGGATGACGAGGTGGGTGCAGTTTTCTCTGTGGTGGGATCGGGTGGGCCGTCCTGGGCTCTGTGGGGCCGGGCGGCACTGCTGAACTGGGCCCCGGTCTAGATGGGCCTGGGCCCCCTTGCCCCTCCCTTCCTTCCCTCCCCATCTCCAGCTGCCTCCCTCTTCCCGCTCCATCACAATCACTGACACATGCAGGGCCTTGGGGTAAAGGTGTGTCACCAGGGTGCAGGGGAGGCATCCCCCCCTCTGTCCCCTTCTGGCTGCCTGTGCCTCAGTTTTATCCCACAACTTAGACATTCACATTACTCACACTCTCATAACACATACATATAGGACCTTGGGGGTGGGCACGCTACACGGCATCCAGAAGACCATCAGGGTGTACGACCTCACCCCTTGTGCCGTTGCCCACCTCTCAATTTTAAATCCACGTAGACATTGAGGGCTATCAGGAGGGGCTCTGCGCTTACCTGCTGCTGAGTAATTGCATATGAGAGCATGAGGGTGGGAATGGATGTTTGTATCTGTGTGTGCATGTTTGTCTGTGTCCATATGTCAGGTCGGGTATCAGACGCCACCTCTCTGGGGACATCTCAGGCCCTCCAAGCTATGGAGGCCTATCTCCCCCCACCACTCCGCCTGCCAGTGGCAGACACCCTCAGACATCGGTGCATTGGTGGTTCTTTGAGTCCAGGGAAGGGCATCCAGGTACGCAGCGGCTCACTCCTGGTGGCTGCTTGTCGGGGCCTGGAGCCTGGGGCTTGCTCGGGCTCCTTCGGGGGTGGGGTGCCTTTGGCCTCTCAGCATGGGGCTCGGTCACTCTGGCACAGCTGGCTGCCGGCGGAGCTCACCAGCACGTCATGTTTAAATCATGCTTTTTTTTTTTTTTTTATCTGTTTTTGTTTTTTAATGTCTCTGTAAAGAACTTGGGATCACCTTGTTGTTGAATTGTGCGATATAAATAAACTTGCCTTGCATTTTGGCTGCTACCTCAAAGCACACTATGCACTGACGATCTTACGTGCTGCACAATAATATTCAATATTTAGTATTTACAGTTATATTCACATAGATCATTGCGATGATATTGTTTATTATATTGCTCTCTTTTTTTTGCTTGTTTTCTCTTTTTTCTTTCTCAACAGGTGATCCAGGTGATTGATATGTGGATTTTTTGTCTGTTTGTTTTGTTTGTTTTTGTTTTTTGCCCTTTATCGCCGTCCCTCTTCCCCGGTGTTTTTCTTTCCCTCTTTCTTTTCCCCAGTGATGTCTGTCCTGTGTTTAGTAAGTGAAAATAAAATAAATATTATAATCTTATTTAGCTTCTCTTGAGCTGTAACATACACGTCTTTAATAGCACTTTGAATGGCCAGTAGTTTTCTGGGTGGTCATCACACTGCAAATGTCCAGTACGTTACATTTCCCTTATTGTCAGGTACCTTGTAATATCCTGGACCCCCTGTGTCTCTGTTGATGTTTGAAGAGTGTTGTACAGATAAGGTTTGGGGGAACCCAGTCTCTCTATCTGTTGTGTTTGGAGTTCCACTTTAACATTAGCCTTTTGAGCACTGTGTGAGCCCTGATTGTGTATATCTGCATTCATGGCCATTTCGTATTGTTCACATGCAGTTTTGTGACAGGCTAGTGGATCTACTTTTAATTTGAATCCTTCAAGGCAAATGTCTGAGTTTTTTTGTACATACTTTGCTGTGCGTTGTTTTGGACTGGCGGGTGGTCCCACCAATGGATAGGGCAGTTCAGTTCACTATCTGAGGGTCCCTCCTCTTCTTCATAAACTGCAACCTCTGCTTCTGCAACTGCAACAGCCTTTTGACAACTCAAAACATGTAAATTAGCCTCAAGTTCAGTTTTTGGTTTCATTATAGCTGCTTCTCTTTCTGAATACGCCAGCTGTGCGTGTGCAATCTCTGCTTTTGCTGCAGAACTTATGGACGAATGCTTGGATGTATGCGAGCGTCTAGACTCAGCCTGTGTGTCTGCGTTGCTTGCATTATCCTTGTTCTCCATATTCTCTGCGTTGTGCACTTGTTCTGTTTTTCTTTGGTCTGGTGTTTCTTCCTCTTCTGGAAGAGCCAGTTGATATTGCTTTCCTGACCATAGACTCATAACTGATGCGCTGAAAATAGCTCCTCGTGGTTGTGCCCACTGCGCTAATGTCTTTTTACTTTGCTGTCCTCGCCCTGAGTCTCTTAGTGTCACCAAAAAACGATGCTCCAATAACTTTTTGCGCTGATTTATTGAAGAATGACCTCTGACCATTGCCTTCTCTTTGACCATTGTAAAACTGAAAGTACAAAATACTGTATTAGCTAACTAACATTGTAAACTATCTTGTTACACTCTTACTGCAAGCTAACAAGATAAAACTTTCAAATGTACAAATTATTCCCAAAGTAGTCAAACCCATATTACAAAGCAGCCACTAGAGGGAGCTCTTGGGCCGTTTATAACCATAATATCCAGTTTACCTTATAAAAGGCAGAACAGTAACTATAGTGTTTGCAATAAATGGAGACATTTAAAAACAGAAAGCTATCATCTACTGTGATTCAAGTGTATAAACTAAACCACATAAAATGGCTTAAACTGAATATGGTCACGTTTTATTTTTTGTGTGGCCATTACTGCATTTTAATGGTGTTATAGATACTGTCAAGGCTAAGCCTAAATTTAAAGCCACTGAGCTGTTTGTTGGCAGGTTAATGCTTGGTCACTGGTATGAATAAACTTATTAAACTTAGTTCAATAACTGAAACCATATCTTGTCCTTTAGATTCTTTATTCCAACACAATTTAACATAACAGCGCAGCGGTCACAAACTGTTTGCTCCTTCTGAACAACAACACACCTGCTGCTAATTACGTACAAAAGAAGAAAGAAAAAAATTATCTAAACAGTTTAACTGCTTTGTACAGATAAAGGTTTCATAGCTTTAAAACATTTGCTATCCAGCAAATATCAGTCAAACTCAACACAAAGGTAACAAAACAATCATTCAAATTGTTTGGACCGGTGATCCAAATCAACTGGCGTTGGTCAAACAGATGTGTGGTAGACTTACTTTGAAGGAGCTGCTACCGACAAACCAGCAAATAAACACCAAATATTTCATCTGTGACATTTGTGAGGTTTCCTCAAACACACTCAGTCAGTCTTGTTGCTGTTGAACGACAAACTATTTAAAAATGTTGCGGGTTTACCTGGTCATATTCTCATTCACGGGGCGATCGCCAAAACAAAAGCAAACAATTAACACCACGCCGATGCTGTTCACAGGACAGCAAGAGTAACGATCAGGAGCATCTTGTCTTCGTTATCGTTTCCCTCGTACGTGTTATTACTGCGATTTCAGCGTTTTCGCTTCACAACTAAAGTGTGCAGTTTACTTTGTGTGCACTCAAATGGAGTCAAGTCAATTAGCGCCACCTGTGGTAAAGTGCCATAGCCTACAGCCAGATTAACTTGTGACACACATCTGAGCCACGTTTGAATTCCTGTTTCATGCATAATACATATGTAACTTTTGATCTTTTCTGTTTTTGTGTCTTGCAAATAAACCTTTAAACTGATTGAAATGATGTTATGTATTTATTTTTGGCCTAAATATCTACGGTGGCCCTGAGAGGCCAAACGGACTGCAACTTAAGAAAACACCAGCAATAACAACCAGCAATGTGGCTTCACGTGTTCTGTTGATGTTTACATGATCGAAATAACTTGAACACAAACACAAACAAACAAAGAGGAAGACCGCACCGGAAGGAAAGAACTACAAGTCCCAGCATCCTCTGTGTTTAGGGAGCACTAGTGAAAGTGAAAGTATTGAGCCTCCGTTCAGAGCAGCAGGAGGAGGAAGGTGGAGCTGAGGCAGGTGAGTGTTAACATGAATATGTTTCTTCTTATGACATAAAATAATTCCACGCTGTTCGTGTCTGTGGGTGAAATGTGAGGCCGGTCGGCTCCTCTGAGCTCTGGTTTCCTGTAAGTAGAGAGGAAGTGAGTTTAGCTGAGCCTCCGTTTAGTGTGAGAGAGCAGGAGGAGAGTGAGAGCTGTGCTGAGGCAGGGTGAGTGTTAACACCGCTCTGACATTACTGTGTCTCTGTGGCGGGAACAACAGGCTCTGTCAGTGGAGGCAAAAATAATCAGACTTTGGTTTTTCAAAGGAAACAACTTTATGTCGGAAGTTCCCGCACGCTCATTGGATAATGATGTGTCAATCTCAAGTTATTAGCTAATGAGCGTGCGGATTCACAGAAAGACCCGCCTTTATCACGGGACTTTAAAAACTACAATGGCGACAGAAACTCCGTGATTGGAGTTCAGGGTGACGTTATGAAACTGTGACGTTTGAGCCACTTCCTGTTCTCAGTCCCAGCGTCCTGATCACCGAGGTTTCTGTTGCTCTGATATCTGATATTGATTATATTGGTAAACAGGCTGTAGCATAAACATCAGGTCTGTTCTGAAAACTGGCTTTATTTTTTCAAAGTAAGGGAATATCTGTGGTCTGATACCGCGGGCTCATGGGCTAAGGACTTGGATTGACAAGTCAAGCGCAGATGATTGTGTTGTTTCTTATAAAGGCTTGTGTGTGTGTGCCTTCCTGTGTGTGTCCTTGTGTCAGTGGAACTGAATCAGTGTGTTAGAGAAAGTGCTCCTCTGCTGTGCCGTATTAAACCCGATTCTTTTATTCCCATGATAGAACAGAGAAAACCCGACTCATAGTGGTCAAAACATTTATAATTCTTTATTCAATCATCTTCCGGAAGAGAGAGAGCCCTGCACAGCCCAACGGCAGTTGCAGAATCTCTAACATTAGAATCATAAAATGTGTCTCATACAGGTGTTATTTTGGTACTTTACACATCACACAGTTTCGATACAAACACTTCTTATATGGTACTTATATACTTATGTACTTATATGGTATTTCGTCTTTTTTGTCTGGCTTCCTGTATTTATTAATATGCTTGTATATTTCTATACTAACTTCCTGTTTTTCAGTCTTGCTGAGCACTTAGTTTGTGGGTCAAAAGTGGCCTTGCTTTACAAACCTTCATTATTAAAGTACATAAAACAATATAATCAGAAAATAAGCACTAAGAATATCTTAATTACTTGAAGTTCTCCCCCTTTTCGTGTTTCCTAAGAAACACGACATAATTCCTAATTTATCCCATTAAGTTTACTTGCATGTTAAAAAGCTAAAATATAACATAAGTGATTATGCTAAACAAAATGAAACCTTTCAATTGCCCAACCCTATCTGTCCCCTCAACGGGTTGTATGTTTTCAATGCTTCCTTATTATTCCGTCATAATTACTTCTATCCACAACAAATAAATCAAGCTCTAAGACAGCACCTGTGAAATGTGAAATGTCCTAAATCTATTTCCTACACCCCCTTTTTTACCCAGAATCCCAATTTAAACCACACTTCTGAATTTCTTTTCTAAATCTGGACTACTGCACTTAGTCACAGACCTGACCACTTTATTTAATTATCCTGTCTGTTACCAAGCCTTTCTTCTCACACAGTCACAGTGTCTCTTTCAGTGCAAGCCTCACTCATCCAGTCAGACAGGAAACTTAAGTTCTTCTTTTTCTTTTCCTGTCCCCAGTCATTCAACTAATTTGCATACTGAGTCATATCTCAAGAAGTTGCCGTGACAATACATATTTAACCATCACCACATTATTGAATTGTTTTTATTTTCTTTCTATAGTAATCACTTGTTTTGATCAATCTGTACAAGAGCACTCCTAATTCATTATTCTAAAAACTACTTTAAGCTTTAATCACTTTTTCCTTTTCACAAGAATCACTCTGTTGTCGTGGAACTTCCCTGAGTTATTCCCCAACTTCAGGGTTTAAGTGTGTTAAAATCACACTATTTTAACACTGATGAAAGATAACAAGCTGATTTCCATTGCATGTGTGTTATTGTCTCTTAATATATGCACACTTGTGATACGTCATATCACTCACAGACCAAATACTGTTCCATTTCAAAGTACGCTATGTACGTTAAAAAGAGTGTCCGTGCGTCGAGTTCAGGCGTCTGGATTTCTTTAAGTTAAACTTAAAGAAATCCAGACGCTTTTCTTGGACTGTTGGTTTCAGTGTTTAGTCTCATTCACACACTCCCTCAGACTCTTCACACACACTGATTTGCTGACATAAACACACTCCTGTGTGCTTTCTTGGCTTCACACACACACTGAGGACCATCTACAGACCGTGAGCTCCGTCTTCTTTGTCTTTGGAGCCGAACTCTGACAAAGTTAGGAACAAAACATTCTCCAGCGTGTGAACTTTCCTCCTAGACTCAGTCTGAGCAGTCAGACCACATATTTCTAAAGCAGCACATGAAGGTGTGGCTCACACACACACAGGTGAAGGAAACATCTGCAGTATTAAAAACTGCTTCACTGTCTACGAATATATGAACTGAATGTGTCTTTCAGGCTGTAAAAACCTTATTTATCCTCCATTACAGTCCTGCATTCAGAGTATTACTTCTGTTATATTAGTACATGTATTTTATTCTGATGAACACATGAAACTCTGAGCTGGATTGAATCCATTGAATCAGAGTCCAGGACTCAGACTAAACACACTGAATGTGTCCTGAGCTCGGCCGCTGTTCCACAGTAACTGCTGTCAGAGTCACTGTTGCTGAGTTAGCTTAGCTAGCAGAGCAGCTAGCAGTTAGAGTATGAACTCTGTAAGCAGTCAGCTCGGTCCTAGACATTGTTACTGACATAAAGCTGCTCTCTGCAGCCATGTTTGACCTGCTGCTTTGTAGGACTACAGTAATGGAGGATTTGGAGGCTGAACTCGGCTCTGTGACACTTTTTGTAGTGAACTGATGAAAGCTGCGTCTCAGATGGATGTTAGTCCAACACATCAGACACGACCTCTGCAGCTCTCAGTTGATGTGCACATGAATGATTTGTGTTTCCTCTGCAGGTGAAGGTAGAAAGTGTGTGTGAGCTGATGTGAATTGAGCAGCATGGATCAGTGTGAGGACAGAGAGGAGGGAGTCCCTCCCTCTAAAACCACTCTGTGTGGGGAACATGAGAGCCAGACCAAAGCTCAGAGGTGAGATGACCTTCTCTAACTGTCCATGACTCTTCTCCATGTCACAGCTCAGCACTCACATCACTGCTCCATCATTATTCACAGGAACCAGCCTGGACCTCCACCCAGCTCTGTGTCCTGTTTTTTTGTGATTTGATGTTTCCTGGTTTCTAAAATGCATCTCTGTAGCAGAGCAGTGTCTCCAAGGACACACAGGCTAGGCTGTAACTGTCAGTTTATCTGGTTTTAAGACACATTTGGACTCAATTGGCTGTTTTTTAACTATGTATTTTAATCAGAGGTGTAAATTTAGACCTCACACATCTGGATCCTAAACTATGATAGAAACAGCTGCTAGCAGTGGGTAGTTTGACTTTGATACGCTGCTCTAGAAAGCAAACAAAGGTTTGTGCAGCTCCTCTTCAGAAAAGTGTTCAGAGAGCAGCTGCTGTATTAGACAAAGGCTCGTTGTGTGAGCCCAGATGTGTGTAACAGCTGGATGAAGGAGAACCATCACAGTCACGTCTCCATCCCGCCTTTATTAATGAACTTCCTGTTGCTTGCAGATGACAGGAACACAAAGTGTTTGTGCCACGTGATGCTGCAGGTTTTGTTAACATGTCCATGATGGTAACATCTCCTCGTCTAACTGCAAACACATGAGCGCTCCTAACGGCAGCTATCACAGCCACACAGGCAGACTGTGTCTCACTGTTGCATTCAGGGACATTTGTTTTCCTGTAAAAAGCTGAACTCTAATCTAAGAGGACTGTTACTGACAGGAAACAGCTGCATTATCTGCAGTCTGTGTGATCACAGCTGCTTCAATCACTTTATCAGAGAATTGATCATTGAATAAAACATGTTTGTGTCTGCAGAGGTCAGAGGTCACAGTCTGCAGGATCCAGCTGTCCGTCTGTGAGGAGTGACCGGTCCAAAAATTACCCTCCAAACTTCAGTGGTGAACCTGGACCAACAAGGTCAGAGAACTGTGATGTATCATTTACATGTTTGTGTTTTCCTGGATAAATATGACCAAAGATTCATTAAAATGATAAAAATATTGGACTTTGTCCTGTAGTGCTGTGTGGCAGGCAGGATTGGACCCAAACACAACAGGATGAAGTCAAAGAGGCAGCTTTATTTCAGCTGTGAACATACAAACACCAGAAATAAGAAAACATAACTGTAGGTTTGCAGTGAATGAAGCCTCAGCTCGACGCTCCACTTTGTCCCTCTTTTCCTTCTCCAAACAGCCACATCAGGAGTCTTTGATGGAGTTTTAAAATTTTTAATTACAAATGTCCACAGATGGGTTCAGGATACCTGAATCCACAATTATTAAAGCTAAAATAGTTCACAGGGTTTGGACTTTGTTAGGTGACGAGAGAACATCAAAGTGTTTTTTTATCTTTAAACAGTATTTTTATCACTTCAGTTGGTTTCACAGCCCTGTTTGTTATTTTACCAGAGCTCTTATGTTTCACTCAGTGCTCCCACCAAACACCTTGGAGGACACATTAGTGTGATTTAGATTTCATTGGTGTAAACACCAGTCACACAAGCTAACCCATGGAGGCAGCAGCAGGCTTTGTGTTTGGTAAAGTCTGTTGGCTTAAACTAAGAGAGTTTAGTTTGTTAGCACAAAGAGCTGTCAGCTAAAGCCCCGAATGCACTTTGAATACAAATGAACTGAGAAAAACACTTTAAATACAGCAAACAGTCAAACTGACAACATCTTTTTCTGCTGATCATCCACAGCAGTACATTTAGCATTCATGCTAGCAGCAGGCTATGACTGTCCACTCAGCACCAACACAGGTAGGAGTGAGCAGTGATGAAGCAGGACTGTGGGCAAGTTTGAGTTTCTCCAAAGAAAAGGGGAAAAATTCCTGGTGTTGTGAAGATGTGAGTTGGTCTTGTTGTCGTGGGGCTGGAAGGATGCTGGCAATGAGAGGCTTTTCACACAGTGTTCAGTAACAGAATGAGAACAAAGCCACTGCACATGAAACAAGATGCTCGTAGTGTTTGTTTGCTGTGTTTGTGCCACAATGTCAGATCAGTTGTAGATTCACATGCTGACTTGTCCAGTGAAACCAGTGCAAGTACTGCAGTACAGAGCAAAGACTAAGCAAGCCAGGAGAGCTCTCCAACTTGAAAGTAAGTTGGAGTAAGTAAGTAAGTAAGTAAGTTCTAAGCTGCTTCAGAGTGAACTGACCCAGATAATCTGCACAGCGCGGCTGTAAAACAGTGAAAGTCATAACTGTCTCTCTGATGGAATGCTTTTATTGTGAAGTCAGGAAGTCTGCAGGAAGTGTTGAGTTTGTATTCATCACTCAGTGTTTAATGAGACAGGCAGACAGGAAGAGCAGCTCATTAGTGTTGATGAAATCAAAGGAACTGTGAGGAACTGCAGTTTGGTCGAATCTGGATGTTTTTCACTGACAGTAAATATTTTTAGTGATAAAGAAATGTGTTCACAGACAGATGAAGAGGAACAGGAAGAGGAGTGGTGTTTGTGAGGAGGAGCAGTTTTTCTGCTGTGCTTTGTGTCAGGTTGTCCTGAAGGATCCAGTCTCAACCAGCTGTGGACACTGGTTCTGCACACAGTGCATCTCCTCATACTGGGACCAGTCTGCTTCATCAGGAGATTCCTTCTGTCCCCAGTGTGGAGAAAGATCCAGAAGCAGAGCTGGACTGCAGACAGCCAGTCAGAGCAGCTGTGTACAAAGTAAGACTGAACATCTGTCTGCTGATGGACTCATTTCTGAAAACTGGACTTCTTGTGTTGTTCAGACATTGAAGAGTTTTCTTTCTCTTTAGTCTCATTGCTTTTCTTTCTTTCAGCAGATGTTGGTCTGCAGGAGGTTTTAGATGAACATAAGATCAGTCTGAGGAGGAGATGTGAACGTGTGACTGAAGGAAGTGATGAAACAGGAAGTAGAACCCTCCTCAACACGATCTACACTGAGCTCTACATCACAGAGGGACAGAGTGAAGAGGTTCATACCCAACATGAGGTGAGGCAGCTGGAGACAGCTTCCAAGATGGACGCCCTCCATGACGCTCCAATCAGGTGCCAGGACATCTTTAAAGCCTTACCTGACCAACAGAGACCCATCAGAGTGGTTCTGACCAACGGCGTGGCTGGTGTTGGAAAAACCTTCTCAGTGCAGAAGTTCACTCTGGACTGGGCAGAGGGCTTGGAGAACCAACATGTCAGTGTGGTGGTTCTGCTTTCATTCAGGGAGCTGAACCTGATCAGAGATGAGCAGTACAGTCTTCTGGAGCTGCTCCATGTTTTCCATCCAACATTACAGAAGGTCACAGCAGAGAAGCTGGCTGTCTGTCAGCTTTTGTTCATCTTTGACGGCCTGGATGAAAGCAAACTTTCATTGGATTTCACCAAAAGGAAGCTGCTGTGTGATGTCACACAGAAGTCATCAGTCAGCCAGCTGCTGACAAACCTCATCCAGGGGAATCTGCTTCCCTCGGCTCTCGTCTGGATAACTTCCCGACCCGCAGCAGCCAATCAGATCCCTCCTACATGTGTTGACAGGCTAACAGAAGTACGAGGCTTCACTGACGCCCAGAAGGAGGAGTACTTCAGGAGGAGATTCAGTGATGAAGAGCTGTCCAGCAGAATCATCTCCCACGTGAAGACATCCAGGAGCCTCCACATCATGTGTAGTATCCCAATCTTCTGCTGGATCACTGCTACAGTTCTGGAGCACATGTTGACTACAGAGCAGAGAGGAGAGCTGCCCAAGACCCTGACTGACATGTACTCACACTTCCTGCTGGTTCAGACAAAGAGGAAGAAGAACAAGTACCACGAGGGACATGAGACAAGTCCAAAGGAGATGACGGAGGCTGACAGGGAAGTTCTTCTGAAGCTGGGGCGGCTGGCGTTTGAACATCTGGAGAAAGGAAACATCATGTTCTACCAAGAAGACCTGGAGCAGTGTGATCTGGATGTGACAGAAGCCTCGGTGTACTCAGGAGTTTGTACAGAGATCTTCAAAAGAGAGTGTGTGATCTTCCAGAAACCAGTCTACTGCTTTGTTCATCTGAGCATTCAGGAGTTTCTGGCTGCTGTCTACATGTTCCACTGTCACACCAAATGGAAGACAGAGGTGCTGAGGGACTTTTTGGGAAAAGAATACAACGAGTACTCTATGGATTATTTCCTTAAACAAGCCATGGAGAAATCCCTTCTGAATAAAAATGGCCACCTGGACCTGTTTGTTCGCTTCCTTCATGGCCTCTGTCTGGAGTCAAACCAGAGACTCTTAGTAGGTCTGCTGGGTCAGACAGAGAACAGTCCAGGAACCATCCAGAGAGTCATCATCAACCTGAAGTGGATGAACAGTGATGAAATCTCTCCTGACAGAAGCATCAACATCTTCCACTGTCTGATGGAGATGAACCACCTCTCATTATTTCAGGAGATCCAAGAGTTCCTGAAGTCAGAGAACAGATCAAAGAAGGAACTCTCTGAGATCCAGTGCTCAGCTCTGGCCTTCATGCTGCAGATGTCAGAGGAGGTTCTGGATGAGTTGGACCTGCAGAAGTACAAAACATCAGAGCGGGGACGACTGAGACTGATTCCAGCTGTGAGGAACTGCAGAAAGGCTCGGTGAGTCCAGATGTGATCATTAACATCATTGATCAGTGTAGGTTAGTAGTTTAATTCTGAAAATAAAATCAGATTGTAACCACAAAGTGTTTCTGTCCGTACGCTGCAACCTTCCACACCATTCCTTTATTGTACAGCCTCAGCAGCAGCTCCATGGATCCCAAATCCAAGAGTGGAGAACAGATTTGAAGTGTGTCACATCCATGCAGTCACAGCTGTATCCACCATGTTTCCACTGTTATTAATCCTGTTCAAAGACACGTTTCATATCAGTGAATATGTTCTTTTGGACGTCCACTGACATGTTTAAGTGTCCTGCTGAAAATCACTCAAATAATCCATGAAATCCATGAAAAATCCTTTTAGTGTTTCTAACTTCACCCTCTGTCCTCTCTCTCTCTCCAACCTCCTCACTGCTTCTTTCACTGATAATCAAACAAACATCGTATTGAGCCACAAAATAACACAATAATATCATCTGATGATCATTATTATAAGAGCAGGATCCATATTTGATATCAGAGTAACACACTGCTTGGTTATGTGCAGTCATCATCAGTGACTGTGGGTCAAACAGAAGCTCTCTGATTAGTTGCTGACCTTGGTCACCTTTCCACTCTCACCTGTTTGTGTTTGCTCTCTCTTTTCTGTCTCCATCCTCTCTCTCCTTTCTCTCCCTCTGTCTTTGTACCGTCACTCAGGTCCAATGGAAACAGTGACATTTACAAACCAATCAAAGACAAACTGATCCATGTCAGGTTATAACAATATTCAAAGTGAATACAGGCTGCTGCTGGACACAGACAGGTAACATCATTTTGACTTGCTGTCACCTGGATCTGGACTCATAAACACTGAAGCCCTGAACAGGAATACAAATCATTTTCTGCCAACTAGCGACAAACCAGCAGATAATGGCTCAGAAAGCTAAAATGGGCCAATCATTTCTGTGTTTAGTTCCCCTGAAATCAGATCTGATATCAGCAGCTCTGAGTTCATTCATCATTATTGTCCAGTGATGAGATTTCTGCTCCGTTTGGTAACAGTCAGCAGGTTTTTCCTCCGTGCGAACAGTCGTACCTGACAGCAGGTAGCAAACAGAGATCATCTTTCCAGCTGGAACTCTTCACTGAGCTGAACTTATTCAAAATGTTCTGGAGTCAGATTCAAAACAGGAAACAGTCCAAACTCTTACTCTGGATCAGATCTCAGTGACAGACTGTGGACATTATGGAAGCCTAAATGTGACACCATCTTCCTCCTTCATCTGCAGATTAAAGCCAAACAAAGATTCTCATTAAAAGTCTGCAGGTCTGAGAGAGACTCAATCGTTGTGTCATGTCAAACACAGTAAGAGGAGCTGAAGCACAGATGTGAAGAGCAGATTCATCAGATTATGACCTCACTCTGTTTTGTCTTCATATACATTCAGTCTGTGTTTAAAATTCAGATTTTCTGCTTTTATAATAACACATTTTTTTATTTTCTATCATCAAAGACTGACTTGGTGTGGACTATCAGAGTCTCACTGTGAAGTTGTGGCCTCAGCTCTGAAGTCCAACCCCTCCCATCTGACAGAGCTGGACATGAGGGGGAACAAGCTGCAGGATTCGGCTATGAAGCATCTGTGTGGTGGACTGGAGAGTCCAAACTGTCGACTGGAGACTCTGAGGTGAGTTCACTGACTGCGGCTGTTGTTTTTTTTCTATATTTCAGGTCTTTGATTGATGTTTGAAACTTTCTTTAGTTCCTAAATGTTCAGGATGTGTCTGAAGACAAATGTGAAGACGTTTGAGTGCTTTCAGAAATGTTTTTTCTTTCCAAACGGCTGAACAACAGTTTTTCCTTTTAGCTCCAAATAGAAGTGACAGACTTGAGCAGGGTTCATTTAAAGGCTGACAGAAGTGGAGTGGTGATGGGGAGATGTTTGACAGGACAGTGTTTCAGCCTCCACCGGTTCATGTTGTGCTCCATCAGTCAGTGAAGATGAAGTCAGTGCTGATGAGGCTGTAGAGTGTGTGAGGGATGTGAATGAGGATGATGAAGATCTGATGATAGCAGATAAAAACAGGCTTCAGATACTTTGAGCCATACAGGGCACACAGTGTGTGTACAGAACAGCTGAAATCATTATAAGGCCTCACTGGAATATGGAAGCATCACAGTACAGCTTCAGTGAAGTATTAAAGTCTCTGATATGAGATGAGAAATGAAGCAGCCAGAGCTTTTTCATGAGTGGAAATCCACTGTGACTGTGAGCTGCTGCTACAGCCTCCAGATTATCCAGCAGCTCATCCTGCTCAACATTTTCTCACCAACTTTAATGGAAGTGTGATGTTTTCAACTGGAGTGATGGTCAGGGTGGCCTCCCTCTCCTCTTCTTCTCCTCTTCCTCTTTCATTTGTAAAGACACTTCTGCTGCTTTCATTCATTTGGAAGTCATGTAGCTGAGTTTGGGAGAGACTAACAGCCTCAGCAGCAGAGGGGAGAAAGGCTGTAGCACCACCACTTTACTCTGTTCTACCTGTCACATTATTATCAGGAAACAAATATGCTCATGTTTTTACTATGTTTGTCTTGAAGATGTAAGAAGATCACATGGTGCTTTTTATTATTGTGTTGGTTTGTTTCCTGTCTCTTGGATGGAGCCCAGCTGTGCGTGGGCCCTGGGCCTGTGGTCAGAGTGTGTGCTGGATAATCCGGCCCAGGATGAGGCCCAACTGACATGGGATGAAATGTCTGTCACATAATTGAGCTTAGTGTAGTTTCATTTCTGCACAATTTAAAAAAAAAAACCAAAACTTTGCTCTGTCTTTTCTGTTATACTGTAGACTTTCTTTGATACTGTGTCCATAAGGAGCAGCTTTTACTTTGAAGGGGAGCCGTCTCTGTTTCCTCTTCAGGTTGGATGATGGAAGCAAATTAGTGTGATGTTCTTTCAGTGTTGCACTTTGTAGACGGTCCTTGAGCACTGGTCTCACTGCCAGCTGCACATAGAGACCAGTGTTGTTAGTCCAGGTCAGAAGATGACTTGTTGGAATGAAAATGAGCTTGTAGTTTGTCTGCTTTAATAATGTGACTGGAAAAAGGTGTTGGACTTCAAATATGTCCATTTCTTTCACACTTCACCCTTAAAAGTGAAGCCTTGTGGTTCCTGGAAGGAAAAACACGACTTTTTCAAGTCTTTGTCCTGTTTTTATGATAAATGTACGACTTTAATGTGAAACATTCAGAGTTTTTACTCTTGTGTTTGTTTGAAGCTGCTTCCTGTTGGCTTCAGCTGTTTGGATTTTCCATTTTCTAAACTTCTACATTCTGAACCTTCTCCAGCTCTGAACAGATGATGAAACACTGAATTATTTAAAGCTCACACTTTGTCTAATAAACTTACATCTTTCATTATTTATACAGATTGGTTAGCTGTGGTTTGTCAGAGATCAGCTGTGATTATCTGCCAGCAGCACTGAAGTCCAATCCCTCCCATCTGAGAGAGCTGGACCTGAGCTCCAACTACCTGCAGGATTCAGGAGTGAAGCATCTGTGTGGTTTTCTGGAGAGTCCCGGATGTGGACTTAAAGCTCTGGGGTCAGTCAGCATGTTTTAGTTGTGCTGAGATGAATATGATGTGAAAGTTGTGCTGACACTAAACTGCAGACATCAGGCTGATATTATACTGATCCACACTGAGGATCTTCATGGTAAAGTCTGTTTTCTTCTTCTCTGGTTTAGTCCATTGACTGCAGCAGAACAATGTTCACATTTCAAACAGTGATACTCAACGTATGGCCCGCGGCCCACACGCGGCCTGCCCACTGTAGCGTTTGACCCGATAAATACATGCTGGGCGATTGTTTTGATAGCACAACGCTTTATTCAGAGACGTGGGTTTATTTGCAGCCACTCCCGCTCTCTGCAGCTGTCACGTCCGCTCCCCTCCGACTGTCACTGTCAACATAAGAAAACACACAATCAAGGTCGGAACCAAGCACACCTGTCAACCCCGCCCCTGCGCCGCCCCGGGAGCTCACTGTGTCACCCCTCCTCTGCAGCTGGCCAGAGACCACACCCACGCCACACATCCCCACCGCCCGACTGAGGCCGGGCCCACCCGGCCGAACCTACTCCCCCCCCCGCGAGCGGGAAAGGAAATCGGCCACGACCATCTGTGCACCCGGCCTATGGATCACCTTGAATTTAAAGGGCTGCAGAGCCAGATACCACCGAGTGATCCGGGCGTTGGCATCCTTCATGCGGTGGAGCCACTGCAGCGGGGCGTGGTCTGAGCAGAGGGTGAACGGGCGGCCCAGGAGGTAGTAGCGAAGGGAGTCGACCGCCCACCGGATCGCTAGGCACTCCTCCACGGTGCTATATCGCGACTCGCGGTCCGTCAGCTTGCGGCTGATGTAGACGACCGGCCGGTCAACTCCCCCCACCTGCTGGGACAAAACGGCCCCCAGCCCTCTGCTCGAGGCGTCAGTCTGCAGACAAAAAGGGAGGGAGAAATTAGGTGTGAACAGCAGCGGCTCTCCACAGAGAGCCCGCTTTACCTGCACAAACGCCGCCTGGCACCGCTCCGTCCACTGGACCAGATCCGGGGCACCCTTGCGGGTGAGATCAGTCAGGGGGCTGGTCAAGTCCGCGAACCCTGGTACGAACCGCGGGTAATAGCCGGCCAGCCCCAGAAACCGTCTCACCTCTTTTTTCATCTTGGGACGCGGGCGGGATGCGATTGCCGCCGTCTTATCCACTTGAGGTCGCACCTGCCCGCCCCCAAAGTGGTACCCCAAATACTGTACCTCCCTCCGTCCAACCGCACACTTCTTCGGGTTGGCCGTGAGCCCCGCCTGCCTCAGGGACTCCAGCACCTCAGCCACACGCTGCACATGCTCCGTCCATGTGTCACTGTAAATGATGACGTCGTCTAAATAGGCGGCAGCATAGGCAGCGTGGGGCCGCAGCACCCGGTCCATAAGGCGCTGAAAAGTGGCAGGGGCTCCGAACAAGCCGAACGGAAGCGCAACGAATTGGTACAACCCGTACGGAGTGGAGAAGGCCGTCTTTTCCCTGGACTCTGCAGACAAGGGAATCTGCCAGTAGCCCTTGGTTAAATCCAGTGTCGTGAAAAAGCGAGCAGTGCTCAACCGGTCCAGGAGCTCGTCGACCCGGGGCATGGGATAAGCATCAAAACGTGACACCTCATTCACCCTGCGATAATTGACAGAGAACCGTATAGACCCATCCTTCTTCACCACGAGAACGATGGGGCTACACCAGGCACTGTGTGATTCTTCTATTACTCCCAACCTCAGCATTTCCGTCAATTCCCGGAAAACGATTTGCCTCTTATGTTCCGGCAGCCTGTAGGGCCGTGAACGCACCGTCACGCCAGGCTGCGTCTCAAAATGGTGCTCTATGAGAGAAGTACGGCCGGGCAAGGGGGAGAACACGTCGGCAAAGCGCTGTTGCAATGCGGCAACATCCGCTCTCTGGTCCTGTGTGAGATGGTCACTACAACGGAGGGAGGCGGGGATGTTAGATTTTGGCGCCTCCGTCCCCAACTCATCCCTCTCTCTTACCAGGCTCACCAGAGAAGCGGTCTCCGCCTCCCTCCAGGCTTTGAGGAGGTTGAGGTGGTAAATCTGCGTGGCTCCGCCCCTGTCCGACCGTACCACCTCATAATCAACGTCCCCCACTCGCCGTGTGACCACGAAGGGTCCTTGCCACTTGGCGAGTAATTTAGAGCTGGAAGAAGGAAGTAACACAAACACTTTATCTCCCGGTGAAAATTGCCTAAGTCTCGCCCCTCTGTTGTACAGGCGTTGCTGCCGCTGCTGGGCCTGGAGCAAATTCTCCCGTGAGAGTCTCCCCAGTGTGTGCAGCTTTGCTCGCAGGTCCAGCACGTACTGAATGTCACTTTTCGCAGGGCTCGGACCGTCCTCCCAGTTTTCTTTAATTAGGTCGAGCACCCCCCGCGGCTTTCTGCCGTACAACAGCTCAAAGGGAGAAAATCCCGTGGAGGCCTGGGGCACCTCCCGCACTGCAAACAACAGAGGGTCTAACCAGCGATCCCAATTGCGTTCATCCTCGCTAATGAACTTACGAATCATGGATTTCAAGGTCTTATTCAGCCTCTCCACCAGCCCGTCGGTCTGAGGGTGGTAGACGCTAGTCCGAATAGATTTAATACCCAGTAATTCGTACAGTTCCCGCAATGTGCGCGACATGAACGACGTGCCCTGGTCAGTCAGTATTTCATTCGGAATGCCGACTCGGGAGATGACCTGAAACAGCGCCTGCGCCACGCTCTTCGCTGAAATAGTGCGCAGCGGCACTGCTTCCGGGTATCGCGTTGCGTAGTCCACCAGGACCAGCACAAAGCGATAGCCGCGTGCACTCCGGTGAAATGGCCCGATGAGATCCATACCAATGCGCTCAAACGGAATCTCCATCAGTGGTAATGGGCGCAGCGGCGCCTTTGGCACGGCCGGCTGGTTAACCAGCTGGCATTCTGGGCACGACGCACACCAGCGGCGCACGTCGGCCCAAATGCCCGGCCAATAGAATCGGGCCATTATGCACTCCAGAGTTTTCTCACCACCCAAATGCCCTGCCATGGGGTTCGAATGAGCCGCCTGGAAAACCGTTTCCCGGCGGCTTTGCGGCACCAACAACTGTGTGCGAATCTCCTCAGTGTGAGTGTCGCGGCTCACTCGATATAGCCGATCGTTCCGCAATAGGAAATGAGGGTAAGTTCGCGCAGCGTCAGGGTGCACCAAGCGACCATCAATATCTATCACTTGGTCATAGGCTGAGCGTAGGGTGTCGTCCCGAGACTGCTCTAGTGGAAAATCTTCTGTGGGGTGCACAACGGGAGGCAGCGGGGCTTCCGTGGACGTCCCCGCCACCTCCTCCCCCCCAGAGTCAGTGTCGGTCGACCCCGCGTCACCGCTGAGCGCCGCGCAAACGTTACATAAATTGACAGACCGCGATCACATCCCCGCGTACTGCCCCAGTAAGCTGTGGAACCCCAGCCAATTCGCACCCAAAATAAGGGGATGCGACAGGCGCGGGCTAACCGCCGCCTTCACTCTATGCGTTTTGCCCCTGAATTTCAGCAGCAGTGACACTACCGGGTACTTGTGAATATCCCCGTGCACACATTTAACCTCCACCCAGTTAGCCTCCAACAATGCCCCGGGGCGAACCAAACTTTGGTGGACCAGGGTCTGCGTGCAGCCCGTGTCCATCAAAGCATGGCGAATACCCCCTTGACACCTTACCGGCACGCGGTACGTCCCTCCCGGACCGGGGGCGGGGGCTGGAGCGCCGGCAACACGGAACACCTGCCCCACCTCCATGAGCGGACATTCTCGGCGCAGGTGCCCCGGCCGCCCACACTTCCAGCAGTCCGGCCCCGGCGTCTGTGCGGCTCCCCGTGGCTCCGGGGCAACCTCGGCGGCCGCGGGGGTTCCGGCGGGAAGCAGCGGCCGGAACGGGTTCCTGGGGCTCCACCCCGCTGCCTGCTCCGTTCCCGCAGGGCCGCCGTTCCTCCGCTGTGACGCCGCCGCCGGAGGCCTGGGCGGCAGAACACGGGCGTTCCGCCGCGGCTCCTCGTGGCTGGGTGCCGGGTTGGCCGCCAGATGGTCCTCCGCCAGCGTAACCGCCGCCGTCAAATCTGCCGGGCGGTGGCAGCGGACCCAACGAGCCGTTGCCTCGGGCAGGCCCCCCACGAACTGCTCGAGGACGATCATATTTAGCATCCGGGCCTCCCCAGCCGAGGGGCCCGGTCGCAACCACCTCGCCGCCGCATCTTTCAGCTGTCGAGCCCATGCGAACGGCCGCTCCCCTCCCGTCATCCTGCTGGCCCGGAATTGACGGCGGTAATCCTCCGGGGAGAGACCCAACCGATCCAGCACCGCCCGGCACACATCCTCAAACACCCCCCGCGAGCCGGGGGGCAGGCCCAGCGCCGCCGTCTGGGCCTCGCCAGACAGAAGCGGCAGCAGCCGGGCAGCCCATTCCTCCTCCGGCCAGCGACAGGCCACCGCCGTGGCCTGGAAAGCCTCGATGAAGACCAGCGGGTCCTCCTCATCCCTCATCCGATGCAGCGTCACCGACAGAGGAGGAGCGGGCGCCGGCGCGGCCGCAGTCCCCAGCAGCTGCCCCAGAGCCGCGGCCTGCTGCTCCGACTGTAGGCGAAGCAACGCCAATTGCTGGTCCTGAGCGGCCGCCTGACGAGCCGCCATCGCCGCCATCGCCGCCATCGCCGCCATCGCCGCCATCGCCGCCATCGCCGCCATCGCCGCCATCGCCGCCATCGCCGCCATCGCCGCCATGTCCAACAACATCTGGCCCAAGATCTGCAGCGGCTGGGCGGGCGGCTGGGTGGGCGGCGCCGCCACCGGGGGAGCAGGGGGAGCCGGCAGGGGACCGGACATCGCGCCAGGGTTTCGGCACCAGTGTAGCGTTTGACCCGATAAATACACGCTGGGCGATTGTTTTGATAGCACAACGCTTTATTCAGAGACGTGGGTTTATTTGCAGCCACTCCCGCTCTCTGCAGCTGTCACGTCCGCTCCCCTCCGACTGTCACTGTCAACATAAGAAAACACACAATCAAGGTCGGAACCCAGCACACCTGTCAACCCCGCCCCTGCGCCGCCCCGGGAGCTCACTGTGTCACCCCTCCTCTGCAGCTGGCCAGAGACCACACCCACGCCACACCCACCTTTCCTGATTCAGAATGAGGGGACCCTGATTAACTGTGTAGTGTTCTTCCTCACAGTTCTAAGTATCAGGCACAACAATGAATAATCCACAGCTGACTGTCTTTAGCAGGTCAAAGGTAACGCCACACAGCAGACAGCGGGAAATATTATAATTCTGATCATTTATCAGCACATATCCCTATGTATAAAAACAAAGCTGACACTGTGAGACTTGACCAGAGGTGTGATCATCACAGCAGAGGCCTTTGTGTCAAAGTCACTGAGGATCAAACAGAAACACATGAAGCAGATTTTCCTGTTGTGGCTTTTTATAGCAGATAACCTTCAAAATATTCTGCAGTCTATCATAAACTGAAGCAAACCATGAATCAACATGTGAACATGACCTGATGCTGCTGAAGTGAAGCAAAGCTACAGAGGTTTGATTGCAGACACAGCTGAGAGTTTGTAATCTGTCATCATTTTAAAAGGTTTCAATTTCTTCAGTATTGAACAGCAGAAATGAGGCTTTGTTTTCGGAGGCCGACAGCAGTGAACACAACAGCAGACTGGTGCGTAATAAGCAGTGAATAATGCAGAAAACAGATTTTTGAAAGTAAACTGTTCTTGAAGTACACTGAGAGAGAGAGAGCTGTGCAGGAAGTAAACGTCAAAGTCAGAGAGAATTCATGACGATGTTCATCAAACGTAAAGCGTAGTTTGGATCTTCTTTTGCTGCTGGTTCAGTCAGTTTTGGTTGGAGACAGATGAAACCTGCAGCTTCAGGATCTGTGAGCTGTCCACTTTCAGCCCCGACGGCGTGTCCGTCTACGTGCCGTCGAGTGAATGATCCACGCTCTGTGTTTCCATCTTTGTGTGTTTAGCTGCTCTCATTTACTGTTTTATGTGTTTGGTTGTTGTTGAAATACTTTTGGGAGCTTTAACCTGAGATTCTGGCAAAATACATTTATATTAAAAATCAATTCAGGATTGAATGAATCAACATCGCTTTATTCAAATTAAAACCATTTAAATAGGAAAATCCATTGTTTTACACCCGCCTCTAATGCTGGGTAATGTCAGCTGGTCCATGTGCAGCTGGCTGTGAGGCTCAGAGAGCGTCTACAAAGTGCAACACTGAAAGAACATCATGCATTTGAATTTGCAATAACTTATCCACAGAGTTTGGTGACAATAATGACAGTAGATGTTTGTGTGACAGTGCTGGAAGCAAATTAGTGTGTGATGTTCTTTCAGTGTTGCACTTTTTAGACGGTCCCTGTGCACTGGTCTAACAGCCAGCTGCACATAGAGACCAGTGTTGTTAGTCCAGGTCAGAAGATGACTTGTTGGAATGAAAATGAGCTTGTAGTTTGTCTGCTTTAATAATGTGACTTGAAAAAGGTTTTGGACTTCAAATATGTCCATTTCTTTCACACTTCACCTTGTGAAGCCTTGTGGTTGCTGGAAGGAAAAACACAACTTTTTCAAGTCTTTTTCCTGTTTTTATGATAAATGTACAACTTTAATGTTAAACATTCAGAGTTTTTTCTCTTGTTGTGTTTGTTTGAAGCTGCTTCCTGTTGGCTTCAGCTGTTTGGAGTTTCCATTTTCTAAACTTCTACATTCTGAACCTTCTTCAGCTCTGAACAGATGATGAAACACTGAATGATTTCAAGCTCACACTTTGTCTAATAAACTTACATCTTTCATTCTTTATACAGATTGAGGTGGTGTGGTTTGTCAAAAATCAGCTGTGATTATCTGGCAGCAGCGCTGAAGTCCAACCCCTCCCATCTGAGAGAGCTGGACGTGTTTAACAACAACCTGCAGGATTCAGGAGTGAAGCATCTGTGTGGTTTCCTGGAGAGTCCAGGATGTGGACTTGAAACTCTGGGGTCAGTCAGCATGTTTTAGTTGTGCTGAGATGAATATGATGTGAAAGTTGTGCTGACACTAAACTGCAGACATCAGGCTAATATTATACTGATCCACACTGAGGATCTTCATGGTAAAGTCTGTTTTCTTCTTCTCTGGTTTAGTCCATTGACTGCAGCAGAACAATGTTCACATTTCAAACAGTGATACTCAACGTATGGCCCGCGGCCCACACGCGGCCTGCCCACCTTTCCTGATTCAGAATGAGGGGACCCTGATTAACTGTGTAGTGTTCTTCCTCACAGTTCTAAGTATCAGACACAACAATGAATAATCCACAGCTGACTGTCTTTAGCAGGTCAAAGGTCACGGCACACACCAGACAGTGGGGAATATTATAATTCTGATCATTTATCAGCACACATCCATATGTATAAAAACAAAGCTGACACTGTGAGACTTGACCAGAGGTGTGATCATCACAGCAGAGGCCTTTGTGTCAAAGTCACTGAGGATCAAACAGAAACACATGAAGCAGATTTTCCTGTTCTGGCTTTTTATAGCAGATAACCTTCAAAATATTCTGCAGTCGATCAAAAACTGAAGCAAACCATGAATCAACATGTGAACATGACCTGATGCTGCTGAAGGGAAGCAAAGTTACAGAGGTTTGATTACAGACACAGCTGAGAGTTTGTAATCTGTCATCATTTTAAAAGGTTTAAATTTCTTCAGTATTGAACAGCAGAAATGAGGCTTTGTTTTCGGAGGCCGACAGCAGTGAACACAACAGCAGACTGGTGCGTAATAAGCAGTGAACAATGCAGAAAACAGATTTTTGAAGGTAAACTGTTCTTGAAGTACACTGAGAGAGAGAGAGCTGTGCAGGAAGTAAACGTCAAAGTCAGAGAGAATTCATGACGATGTTCATCAAACGTAAAGCGTAGTTTGGATCTTCTTTTGCTGCTGGTTCAGTCAGTTTTGGTTGGAGACAGATGAAACCTGCAGCTTCAGGATCTGTGAGCTGTCCACTTTCAGCCCCGACGGCGTGTCCGTGTTCGTGCCGTCGAGTGAACGATCCACGCTCTGTGTTTCCATCTTTGTGTGTTTAGCTGCTCTCATTTACTGTTTGATCTGTTTGGTTGTTGTTGAAATACTTTTGGGAGCTTTAACCTGAGATTCTGGCAAAATACATTTATATTAAAAATCGATTCAGGATTGAATGAATCATCGTCGCTTTATTCAAATTAAAACTATTTAAATAGGAAAATCCATTTTTTTACACCCGCCTCTAATGCTGGGTAATGTCAGCTGGTCCATGTGCAGCTGGCTGTGAGGCTCAGGGAGCGTCAACAACGTGCAACACTGAAAGAACATCATCCATAAATATTGAGTAATAACTGGACTCTCATACAGCGAGACTCAAATGCCTTTAAACATCAGCTTATCCTGCTGATCCAAGTCCAACACTGAGTTTGTAAAAAGACGTTTGTCAATCATGTTGTTTGGTTTCTGAGGAAAATGATTCAATAACTTGCTGCTAATATACAACATTTCATCATATTTCCTCATAACCCTCTTTTGTCTGACCATTTGATCCCATTTGAATTTGCAATAAAGGATCCAAAGAGTTTGGTGACAATAATGACACTAGATGTTTGTGTGAAAGTGCTGGAAGCAAATTAGTGTGTGATGTTCTTTCAGTGTTGCACTTTGTAGACGGTCCCTGTGCACTGGTCTCACAGCCAGCTGCACATAGAGACCAGTGTTGTTAGTCCAGGTCAGAAGATGACTTGTTGGAATGAAAATGAGCTTGTAGTTTGTCTGCTTTAATAATGTGACTGGAAAAAGGTGTTGGACTTCAAATATGTCCATTTCTTTCACACTTCACCTTTTCAAGTGAAGCCTTGTGGTTCCTGGAAGGAAAAACACGACTTTTTCAAGTCTTTGTCCTGTTTTTATGATAAATGTACGACTTTAATGTGAAACATTCAGAGTTTTTTCTCTTCTTGTGTTTGTTTAAAGCTGCTTTCTGTTGGCTTCAGCTGTTTGGAGTTTCCATTTTCTAAACTTCTACATTCTGAACCTTCCTCAGCTCTGAACAGATGATGAAACACTGAATGATTTAAAGCTCACACTTTGTCTAATAAACTTACATCTTTCATTCTTTATACAGATTGAGGCGCTGTGGTTTGTCAGAGATCAGCTGTTATTATCTGGCAGCAGCACTGAAGTCCAACCCCTCCCATCTGAGAGAGCTGGACCTGAGCGACAACGACAACCTGCAGGATTCAGGAGTGAAGCATCTGTGTGGTTTCCTGGAGAGTCCAGGATGTAAACTTGAACCTCTGAGGTCAGTCAGCATGTTTTAGTTGTGCTGAGATGAATATGATGTGAAAGTTGTGCTGACACTAAACTGCAGACATCAGGCTGATATTATACTGATCCACACTGAGGATCTTCATGGTAAAGTCTGTTTTCTTCTTCTCTGGTTTAGTCCATTGACTGCAGCAGAACAATGTTTACATTTCAAACAGTGATACTCAACGTATGGCCCGCGGCCCACACGCGGCCTGCCCACCTTTCCTGATTCAGAATGAGGGGACCCTGATTAACTGTGTAGTGTTCTTCCTCACAGTTCTAAGTATCAGACACAACAATGAATAATCCACAGCTGACTGTCTTTAGCAGGTCAAAGGTCACGGCACACACCAGACAGTGGGAAATATTATAATTCTGATCATTTATCAGCACATATCCACAAAGCTGACACTGTGAGACTTGACCAGAGGTGTGATCATCACAGCAGAGGCCTTTGTGTCAAAGTCACTGAGGATCAAACAGAAACACATGAAGCAGATTTTCCTGTTCTGGCTTTTTATAGCAGATAACCTTCAAAATATTCTGTAGTCGATCAAAAACCGAATCAAACCATGAATCAACATGTGAACATGACCTGATGCTGCTGAAGGGAAGCAAAGTTACAGAGGTTTGATTACAGACACAGCTGAGAGTTTGTAATCTGTCATCATTTTAAAAGGTTTCAATTTCTTCAGTATTGAACAGCAGAAATGAGGCTTTGTTTTCGGAGGCCGACAGCAGTGAACACAACAGCAGACTGGTGCGTAATACGCAGTGAATAATGCAGAAAACAGATTTTTGAAGGTAAACTGTTCTTGAAGTACACTGAGAGAGAGAGAGAGCTGTGCAGGAAGTAAACGTCAAAGTCAGAGAGAATTCATGACGATGTTCATCAAACGTAAAGCGTAGTTTGGATCTTCTTTTGCTGCTGGTTCAGTCAGTTTTGGTTGGAGACAGATGAAACCTGCAGCTTCAGGATCTGTGAGCTGTCCACTTTCAACCCCGACGGCGTGTCTTTGTACGTGCCGTCGAGTGAACGATCCACGCTCTGTGTTTCCATCTTTGTGTGTTTAGCTGCTCTCATTTACTGTTTTATGTGTTTGGTTGTTGTTGAAATACTTTTGGGAGCTTTAACCTGAGATTCTGGCAAAATACATTTATATTAAAAATCGATTCAGGATTGAATGAATCAACATCGCTTTATTCAAATTAAAACCATTTAAATAGGAAAATCCATTTTTTTACAGCCGCCTCTAAGGCTGGGTAATGTCAGCTGGTCTATGTGCAGCTGGCTGTGAGGCTCAGGGAGCGTCTACAAAGTGCAACACTGAAAGAACATCATCCATAAATATTGAGTAATAACTGGACTCTCATACAGCGAGACTCAAATGCCTTTAAACATCAGCTTATCTTGCTGATCCAAGTCCAACACTGAGTTTGTAAAAACATGGTTGTCAATCATTTTGTTTGGTTTTTCAGGAAAATGATTCAATAACTTGCTGCTAATACACAACATTTCATCATATTTCCTCATAACCCTCTTTTGTCTGACCATTTGAATCCCATTTGAATTTGCAATAAAGGATCCACAGAGTTTGGTGACAATAATGACAGTAGATGTTTGTGTGAAAGTGCTGGAAGCAAATTAGTGTGTGATGTTCTTTCAGTGTTGCACTTTGTAGACGGTCCCTGAGCACTGGTCTCACAGCCAGCTGCACATAGAGACCAGTATTGTTAGTCAAGGTCAGAAGATGATTTGTTCGAATGAAAATGAGCTTGTAGTTTGTCTGCTTTAGTAATGTGACTGGAAAAAGGTGTTGGACTTCAAATATGTCCATTTCTTTCACACTTCACCTTTAAAAGTGAAGCCTTGTGGTTCCTGGAAGGAAGAACATGACTTTTTCAAGTCTTTGTCCTGTTTTTATGATAAATGTACGACTTCAATGTGAAACATTCAGAGTTTTTTCTCTTGTTGTGTTTGTTTGAACCTGCTTCCTGTTGGCTTCAGCTGTTTGGAGTTTCCATTTTCTAAACTTCTACATTCTGAACCTTCTTCAACTCTGAACAGATGATGAAACACTGAATGATTTCAAGCTCACACTTTGTCTAATAAACTTACATCTTTCATTCTTTATACAGATTGAGGCGCTGTGGTTTGTCAGAGATCAGCTGTGATTATCTGGCAGCAGCACTGAAGTCCAACCCCTCCCATCTGAGAGAGCTGGACCTGAGTGAGAACTCCAAGCTGCAGGATTCAGGAGTGAAGCATCTGTGTGGTTTCCTGGAGAGTCCAGGATGTAAACTTGAAACTCTGAGGTCAGTCAGCATGTTTTAGTTGTGCTGAGATGAATATGATGTGAAAGTTGTGCTGACACTAAACTGCAGACATCAGGCTGATATTATACTGATCCACACTGAGGATCTTCATGGTAAAGTCTGTTTTCTTCTTCTCTGGTTTAGTCCATTGACTGCAGCAGAACAATGTTCACATTTCAAACCTTCAAAGAAGAAGAAAAATCCTCCACTGGATAATTCACTGTGAAACTCTCCAACTCTTCATTCCACCTTAAAGTCTGTCTGACACTGAAATCCAAAGCAAAATGTGCGTTCGCTTTACAGACAGCAGTCCAACACAAACATACACACATCGTCCAACACACAGTCCAACATCCAAATCTCCTCCACTGCCTGCATGAATGATGGGAAAGAGAAGGAGGAACACTCTGACATTCAGGGTTAGAATGAGTTTCATAAAGCAGACTGTGAAGATCAAAGCTGCATTAGAAAGCTTACATGAATGAATGAGTGGACAGAAGTGGACAGAGATCATCTGAAGCACTTCAAAGGCTTTAAATCAGCACATTTCTCTTTATTCTTTATCAACTCTGTTAGTTTCTCTCAGTTTTCTGTGGAATGAAGCTAACAGCAGGCTAAGAAGATGCTGACCAATAGGTTTCTATTAAAGGTTGTAATTTGTATATGAAAAAGTGCTTTGGCTCAGCAGGGATCAGCTTACAGGTAGAATACAGCTGCTGGGTGGGATTAGCATGTCATAGCTATCTACCAAACTGATAACTAGGGAAATTCAGGCCATCTATGGATCATTTTTGCTAACTGTTTATTCAGCTTAGGCTCACAGGGCTGCAGCCTGTGCCCTAGCTGTCATAGGGCAAGAGGCGTGGTCCACCTGCACAGGTGAGCAGTCCATCACAGGGCCAACAGACAGAGAAGCACCCTCTCACATCCACACCTACAGCCAATTTAGAAGCACCAATGAACCTAAGCAGCATTTCATTGAACTGTTGGAGAACATCCAACCTCCACAGAAAGGACAACAAGCTTCAACCTACAACCTTCTTGCTTTAAGGGACTAGTGCTAACCACTTTTCCCCATTTCAGCCCAAATCCTGCATCTTCCTGTTTCTGACTCCAGGCCAGCTCCACTAACACTTTCTCACCAGACACTGCCACCTAGTGGAGGAAGTCTTAGTTACATTTGAAGCTTCAGATTACAGTTAGTTCCTTTACAAAGAGGTGGAGGTGGTGGGGCCACAGCACCATCATCACTGAGTGCCATAGGACACTTAACCTTTGTTTCCATATGCTGGGAACTTCCTGTTGTTCCAAGGAGGACTGGAAAATGTGTGAAAATCTCCAAGTCAGTTCCTCACAGCTCACTTCAATCATTTCCCTCCCACAGCATCAGGGCCAGGGCTTTTTCTCTCTTTGATCCCACTAAGAGATTTCCACACAAACACCTCATAAGTGGGACTCTCAGAGCTACCAGCCCTTTGCTACAATCACAAAGCTCTTCATTGAAATCAATGATATCAAAGCTGGAATCAAATGAGTCCAAGTCTTCTGCTGATTCAGCATCACATTCATCTTTGCTCCTTGTTCTGCATCCCCACCATGGACTTCATTCCTTTCCAAGCCAGCTTTGAGTGTCCTTTATTCAGCTCATCCTCTGCTTTACTTCTACACCTGATTTTAGCTGCTTTATCTCTCTTTCAACAAGTTTCTCTTCCTCAATCTTTTTCTTCTCTCCCTCATAACAAGACAGCTTCTTCTGCCTGAGAACATGTTGGAGTGATTTACTAATCCAGGGCTGCTTATTGGGGAAAATACTTCCTTTTTTCAAAGTAATCCCCATTTTTCCCAGAAAGAAATGTAAGTAGAAATCGATGATCTAAGTGAGAACATGAGCCTTTAAAAAGTCCCAGTGGGTGCACTCAAAGCAGTCCCTCAGTCCCAGTATAGAGTCTTTGGTCCAGACTGGAACAACCGTGTGTGTCTCCAAAATCCAACTGGCTGCATCAGGGCATATAGTCTGAAACTCTGCACAGTTTCCTGTTTGAAGCTGCTTCCTGTTGGCTTCAGCTGTTTGGAGTTTCCATTTTCTAAACTTCTACATTCTGAACCTTCTTCAACTCTGAACAGATGATGAAACACTGAATGATTTCAAGCTCACACTTTGTCTAATAAACTTACATCTTTCATTCTTTATACAGATTGAGTCTCTGTGGTTTGTCAAAGATCAGCTGTGATTATCTGGCAGCAGCGCTGAAGTCCAACCCCTCCCATCTGAGAGAGCTGGAGCTGAGCAGGAACTACAACCTGAAGGATCCAGATGTGAAGCATCTTTCTGATCTTCAGCAGAGTCCAGACTACATACTGGAGACTGTGGTGTAAGTAGAGTGATGGAGTGAGTGGGTGGTGCTGTCAGCAGTATTGTACTAAACACAGTCAGTATGAAACAAAGATCCAGGTTTTCCTGTGAAGCTGCAGCTTCTCAGTGAAGCTGTGAGACGAGAATGATGACAGGTTTCAGGATTGGACACAAACACTTCCTGTTTCTACCTTTCTTTCACCTTTATGATCACCATAGTAACGTGTAACACTGGTGGTGCAGTACTAGTAATGGGCATGTAAGACCTGTTAGTGCTACTTCTCTCCTTCTTTGCCTGTAGTACAGGCAGTATAGTTACTTTTAACCACAGTACCAGGACAGAAGGGAAATATGGACCAGATTGACAGGTTCTAGATTCGTAGGAGCCAAGGACAATGACAACAGAGGACTTGTACACAGTAGGTGTATAAAACACAATTGCATTTATTAGCAATTATTAAAAGTTTAGCAGGTTGTGCACATTTCACAAAAGTAGAGCGCGCTTCTTGAAAACAAAATAAAATATAACAAACCCCACAAATAGTCGGCCCAAGGATATATTGTTTTTTGTGTCTTTTTTCCTTTTAGTCAATTTCAGTCTTTCACTAGTCACTCAGTGTGTTTGTAACCAGTCGGGTTACAATCTACCAGTTCATCCGGCTCTTCGGGCTGGGCTCACCATCCAGTACTGCAGACCTTCCCAAAGTGTGGGGCCCGCCCCCTAGGGGGGGAGCAGAGCCATTGCAGGGGGGGCGCAGCATGAAAAGGGAAAAAAAACAACAACAACAACGCTTGGACACTGCTAGCACGGGCGCCCACACAAACGCAAAGCAGGAGATGAAGCATCGCTGAATATGTTTCCAAACCAACTTCATTCTAAGCCAAAGACTAGAAAATATGGTGAAGCATATCTTCCCTTTGGTTTCACTTGCACAAGTACCAAGGTAGGTCTCCCTGCAGAATTGGTTTTCCCTTCGTCGGGAGCAGCTCTGGGCTGTTTAAATCACGGACAAACAGTATCCCACATTCTTGATTTTTAGTTCACAAACACTTGTTGTAATGACTAACAACTCCTGACATTTTGGAGATGTTAGCTCTTTATACAGTAAAGTTACAGTGGGATACAAATAACATCAGGCTGATCCTGCCACGATTTGTTCCCCCGGTTCAAATCACGGACAACCAGCATCCAACAGTTGTTTACGTTTTTGAACCCATTTTGCAGAGGGATTTTTTTTGAAAAATGTATTGATAGCAATGTTGAATATTATTACACAGGAAAAAAAAACAACTACATGTAAAATAATTACACCGTGACGCTTCTGCCTTTGTAAATGGAAGGACAGTAACTGTGTGTATATGTAAGCGTGTAAAACCTGCAGATAGTCAGATTAACAGTATTTCGTCTTTATCTGCCATTCTGCAATTCATCTCATGTAAACAATAATGTGCACACAGCGTGACGTAAAAAAGGCACATACCTTTGACGTTGCATGACGAACTCTGTATTCCTCATCCACACGTAAACGCAAAAAAGGAGTTTTAAAAAATCTCAGTTTTCGGTGATTCGAAACGCTGTTTACGTGTGGATGAAACAGCTGCGTTTTCAAAAATACCCGTGTAGGTGTGGACGTAGCGTAAAAGGGTTAATAGTTTATTTTCTTACTACCTGTAATTTATTGCAGATTATTTGTATTTGCTTAATTGTTTACTAAATGTTTGAGGTGTGAAATAAATATGGGTGTGTGTGGTTGGAGGATGTGTTCGTGCGCTCGCGCGAGGGGGGGGGGGGGGGGGGGGGGGCGCGAACATTTTTCTTGTGAAACAAGGGGAGCCCAGCAAAAAACGTTTGGTAACCACTGCAGTACTGGAAAAGGGATCCTCGATTCTTCTCAGGTCCTCAAAACCAATCCAATCCAAATAAGCAAAGGGAAAAAACCTGACCAGGCCAGAACACAGTAGTTCAACATTTAAGCTATCATGTCTGTAACTTATTATTACTACTGGTTGCTTGTAGTGCTTCTAAGTTTCTTTCAAAATATTCTATGTTGTACAACAAATTATTCAAATTTCAAAGGGAAAAAGTGCATAGGAAACACACATTTAAAATAATACAAAATAGCTCAGCAGTGCATTAAAAATACACATTGGCTTGAGACTTATCAAGTTTCAGCTAAGTAAAGTGCAGGTGAAGGCACTCAATTTCACGTTGCTAATACTTAGTGTGCAGAACTATAATTAACACCATGAGAAAAGTGAACATGTGCTAACATAACAACTTCGCACAAAACCATACATTATACATCAATACCACAGTAATGTGACATGAACCTTTAAAGAACATTTCGCATAAAGTGCAGCAGACTCAGTTCTAATTGCTTTAGCCTCGGAAAAGGCACTTTCATTGCAAAATGGCTAACGGAAGTTAGCATCGGAGCTAGCGACAAGTAGCATGCTATGCTAGCGCACATGCGCTGCCTGGGACTTACCATGTAAAGCAACAAATGCTACATGGGGCTTTACAGTGCTCACGCTGGCTCACGGCCTCTGGAATACAGTATCACTCTTATTATTCTCACCAAAAAGAGGACTTTCACTATCCAGCTAGCTTCTTTGCCGCACGGATAAACTGATCTTTCGCCGTCTGTGTCTCTGGCGTATCTGACTGGCACACGAAGTAACACACAGGTGTCTGAGCAGTGCACAGACTGGGGGAGGGTCAGACCGGCCAATGATTGGTCGCTCAGTGGATCTAACCAAACACACTCCACAGGACTAAGTCTTGCCCCCACACCATTTATATATTACATATACATATGTACATATTAATTAAACTTATGTTTACATGCTTTTTATCAGTATTTATTATAATTAACTTTGTTTTTATCAATATTTATTCCCATTGTGAGAGTATAAATATTTATACTTTTAATCCTGTTTTTAACACTGGGTTACAAACGGCTGACACGCTCTGATCAAACACTGTCAACAGCAAATCAGCTCTCTGAACAAAGCAGCACGCAGACCAATGACTGCATTCATTTCCAAGTTTAAAGCAGTGAAGAACACAGTCTGTAGGTGAGGAAGAATTTAGTGAGAGCAGATGTTTGGATTGAATTCCTCCAGTTAACAGCTGGAACCGTCCATCTGGATTGTTGGGCTTGTTGTTGGGGTTCCTACAGAGCTCAGAGACACACCAAGGTTCTTCTAATGAATGAAAGTCCAAACTCAAACTACGAGTGAAAAACATTTTCATCGACTTCAATAAAAATCCAAAGATTAGAAAAAGTGAAGCAACAACGAGTCCTAGTAGAGTCCCAGCACTGAAGTCTCTGCTGCTCTTTATACTGGATGTGCTGCATCACTGACTGACAGCTGATGAAGAGTCTCTGGAAACACTCGTTTATCTCCTCTGCTCTTCATTCTTCTCTCTGCAGGTGGTGATGATAGTAAACAGGACGGTGTGTGTGCTGAGAGAGGAGGAGCTGTGTCCTGATGATCCAGAGAGGTTGAAGCAGCAGCAGCTTGTGTGTAGAGATGCTCTGACTGGGCCATGTTACTGGGAGGTGGAGAGGAGAGCTTCATCCAGCAGTGACTGACAGAGGAATGAGAAGAAGTGCAGATGACTGTCAGTGCTGCAGAGTGAACTGCTCTGAGAACAGCTCCATTGTCAGACACAATGTAGAGTCCAGCATCATCCCTGTGTGTCCCTCTGGATCTGACAGAGGATCATCAGTGTATCTGGACTGCTCTGCTGCTGCTCTGTCCTTCTACAGTCTCTGCACAGTCTCTGTCTGACTCTGGCTTCAGACCCTCCTGGATCAAACTCACCTGGAAAGACTTTCAAACATCACTCAATAGATTTGAATACAGAATATATTTGATATATACTGTAGATGTACTGTAGAGTTGCAGTTTGTCACTTGTAAATACAGTCTGTGAGCAGCTATGAGCTGAAAGATCTTTCTAGAAACACAAAATGTTTTCACTCTTCTGTTGCTTTTTCATATATTTCCACAACATTAATATTGATCCCACCTGTCTCACCTGTTTCATGCTTTTATACATAATAACAGGACACGTGTGATCTGAGTGCTGCTGTGGTTGCTGTGCTGAACGTCTTCATTTAGATAACAGAGACATCTAGTGGTTCAGAGGGAGAACTGCAGGAGGTGGAGCTGTGTTTTAGCGTGGAAAACTTTTTTTTATCTTTTAGGCGCAGATACAAATATGACAAGTATCAGTGTAAGATACAAAAGGTCAAATCAGTTAGCAGATTGAACAGTGATCACACAGCAATGTAAGAATAGAAACATAACAGTGAATCTGGACATGTATACAGATGGAAGCAAACAAACAGGATGTAACACTACATTAAAGCCACAAATGGGAAGAAAACAAAGCCAAAGGAAAATATATTTGATCTCAGGAATCCAAATCAGATGCTTTAGAGCAGGGGTCGGCAACCCTGGGCACGCGTGTCACAGCTGGCACGTGAAGGGTTAACTGATGGCACGACCATAGCTGGACTGGCCATCGGGCATACCGATGGTGATTTTTCATTTTTATGAGCCGATGATGTTTTGTAATTTATTTTTTTTTGTAACGGTATAAACAATGAAAGGTGGTGGATTGGCCGGATGCTGGTCGATGTGTAAAAATAAGTCAGTTGTTTGGTGGTGGCTATGGCGGAGCTTCCACAGAGGCAGCAGGTGGATGAGAGAAGGTGAGGCAGGAGGTGGAGAGACCCGAGGCGGCCGCCGGTGTTGTGCCAAAGTAGTGGTGCAAGGTCCACCTCAAAGGTGTTCTATGTTCTATGTTGGTCAGGTTAATCAAAATGGAAACTGTTGAACGTTTCAGAAGTTTCCACATTAACCAACATGGTCCAGCACTAAACATCGCAAAGCCTTTAGTTTTTGTAGAGAGGATGCTGCCATCAAATTCAAAATGGGCTAATATTTTTCTTTAAATGTTACATTTTCTCACTTTGTTTAAAATACTGGTTTATAGGATTTGAAAATGATTGCATTCTGTTCTTAATCATATTTAACACAGCGGATCAAATGTAGGGAAGTGGGTGTTATATTCAGATTGTGGGATAAATTTAGGAAATGTTAAACTTTTGATGTTAATGTTGTTTATTTGCAGGGTTTAAAAATAAATGTGTTTACTGTTTGAAACTCATACTTGGCCTTCTACTCTTCATGGCTGCTTAACCAAGCTAACAGGGTGGACAGTCTGAGGAGCTGGGAAAGAAAAGTGTCTGAACTGCTTTAAATTTCTTGAAGACGTTTTATCCAAGAAGTTTCTTCAGTTCTGAGAGCGACTGGTGGAGAATCCCAGGTTTAGGTCCCGTGTGAGTGTCCCCCTAAGAGGGTCATGGACTCCCTATTGATCCTCTGCCTAATCACATGAGCCAAGGTGTGAAAATATATAGGTATAGGTCACAATCAGTCAAGGGCTGTAACCCAATTCAGGGTCTGCAGCCTCAAAGGCCGCATTTTAAGGCCGATTACGTCACAACGACGCGATGAAGGCTGTCCCAATTCAAAGGCTGCTCAAAATGCGGCCTTCAAATGCATCCTTCATTTCCCTTAATTTTAAGGATGTGGCGGTGTAGACTTCATGACCCAACATATCCCAGACTCCATAGCACGGCGGTGGGTGAGGATAATTTTGCCGAAAAAAAACGGCGGAGGAGGGGGGGCCGAAGAGTAAACTTTTAAAGTAAGTACTGAATATTATGTCACTTATTTATGGGCAAATGTTTAATAATGAAGAACATTAAAACATTACTGTTGGCCACATGTCGGCAAAGTTATGTGACATTAGTGATGTTTGTACTTTCAGTGTTTACTTTGTTTTAAAGCCTTTACTTTAAATTATACGCCGTTCAATAGTTGACCTTAATCTTACAGAGAATGTGATGATTTTATGGATAATTAAAGTCAGTCATATATCCACAGACACAACAAGCTGAAAGTCAGTGATGCTGCTCGGTTTGCAGTCCTGAATATCACGGCACAAGCAGGATTCACTGCACTGTTAATGTTAGCTCTGTTATATTGCTGCCTCTGTTCGGTGGTGTCGAGCCAAACGGACTTTAACGTGTGTTTGAACGAGCTGACGGTTCACCCGTTAAGCTGAAAGAAAGATGCTTTAAGTACATAAAACATTCATGAATCTGATCGATCAATAATATCTTCCCAGCACTCGATATCTCATAGCTTTACATATCAGCCAACATTATTGTTTACATGCTCATAAATATAGAAGTGACTTGGCTATTATAACATATTGCAAGTTAAAGTAATACTGCACTGCAGGTAAAGTAAGTAACATCTTGTATGAGGTGATTAGGGTCAGCAGTACTGTGTATGGGAGCCTAAAGGAAAGTTAACTGCACCAGTACCAGCTTCACAACATATTGTATATTATACGTTTCTACCTTTTTGTAATATGTCATCTGTCATGTTTAGATGCAGTGACAATTGCACATTTGCAATTGTGCAATTGCATATGACCACATATCGTGGTCATATGTGGTTTTTATACAGGGTATTATTTTTATTTTAAATTGTCATTTTTTTTTATATTTTTCTTGTTTGTTTGCACATCATTATTGTGTGCATATTGCATATGTAACATTATTTTTATTGTTAATATTATTATTAGATACCAAAGATACAATTTGATTAAGGGTTTTTCTGTCAAAATGTCAATAAAAATGCAATTACACGTGTAAACAATCAATCAATAGGTTCATATCTATGACAATAATTTGATAAGTTTAACAGGTTGGTTTAGGCCTGGTGGCAATACAGGAAATATTCACAAACTTTTGTTTTTGAAGAATGTTGATCTTTTTTGGGATGAAGCTATCTGGCAACATGACACAGCCCTTTAACCTCATCTGTATGTCTATCATGTGGCTATGGTACTGGGTTTTGGTTTGATGCATATGCAGGTTACAGCTGGGGAATGGCAGTATGTTGTGGATTGATTTGGCATTTTAGCGTCAGCATGAGAAGTTAAGGGACGTGACAAATCGTCAGTATTTTACGTGTCGGGAGTGAGAACGGGTTGACAACCGATATATGGAGCGACTGCCTCTCTCTCTCTCTCTCCCTCCCTCTTCTTGCTGCTACTTCAATCGTGAAACTGCTTAATGATCAGCTGATTGGCTTTTCTGTCGCGAGTCTGTCTCTCTTCTTTGTTTTTGGCCCACTTCTCACCAGAAAGAGGAAACCAGTAGCTGAACAACAGCAGCACGTTTAAGGTTGATAAGCTGTTGTTAGAATTTATTTAATATTACTTTCTACACTAGGATCCTTTTCTACGTAGCTGACGGCTGGTAACTGTGCAGGAGCGGATCTAGCAAAGTTTAGCCAGGGGGGCCAATACGGCATGAACAGGGAAAAGGGGGCACAAAGACATACTTTTCTTTCTTATTCTCATTTAAAATGTCTAGCTTTTAATAAATAATTATCTGAATCGTACACCCAAAGTTTTAATCTGATGTAAAATATATAGAAGTCCATTACTGTATATAGTAACTGTTAAGTCTAATATACCCTAGTAAGCTATAGTACGTTTTCCTTTGGGAAAGTACCATCTGTGAATTCTGCAATTCTGTTGAAGAAAGATGTTGAATCTATTTAATTATTCTTGAAAAATAATTTATTTCTGAGCATTTTTCACCCTGCATCAAATTAAATTTGATTACATCAATTAAGCATCATGAGGTGGAGGGTGGTTCCCTATTTTTTTTTTGCTGGGAGTTTGCTACCCTATTAGTTAGGTTGCTTAATATTTCTGCTAAGTACTCTTTAAAATACCAGAATAGGGAGGATGGAGCAGGTTTACGTTTATTAGATTGATCAGTGTTGCTGAACTATGACATATTTTGGGCGCAGTGTATTTTTTACATACAGGTATAACAGAATAGCTTTAGTGTTGTTATTTATTTAAACTTGAGTATGAACTTATACAAAATGCAGCAAGATATTAAAAAAACGTTTTATTGATTAAAAAACACACTATATCGGATTCATATCGGTGTCGGCAGATATCCAAATTTATAATATCGGTATCGGACATAAAAAAGTGGTATCGTGCCATCTCTAGTAAAAAGGTCCAACATTACTTTTGTCAATCTATAGAAATGATCTCTACACAGTTAACCCGTTTCCTCTTTTAAACATTTACTCCTGGTTTCTAAGCACACACTTACAGTTCACTTCATTTGTCCCTTCGCCCGCTTTAACAGGTGGAGCATATCCGGTCTGAACACTGTGTTTGGGCAATTGACATAAAAATCATGCAAACTATTACTAAAGCTAATCCTCCCATTACCCTTCATTACTTTGTGCTCACATTATAACCTCTGTCTAACAAGCTTTTAATGTTCTTTTCAATCTAAACAACACATTTTCTGAGAGGTTTCTCTGAGCTCTGTGCTTCTTTTGGGTGCCCCTCCTCTTGGGTCCTGGATTCTCACCAACCCCTTCGTGGTTTTGCTGTGGTTCTGGAATCTTCTCCTGTAAAGGACAGAAAAGGAAAACACCTCTCTCTGCTACGCCTCAATAATCTAATATGTTCATCAATTCTTCTCTTGATTATTCAAAGTTGGTTCAAAATATCACATTCGGGACTCTCTAATCAAAAGGATTAGCCTAATTATTATTTCTGTGTGTAAGCGTGTTTGCATTCACCCCTAAGCACTCTAAGTCCTTTTCCTACCATATTTCAATCCAGACAGTCACGCTGAACGAAGCTTATGACCTTCACAAGACTGAGTGGCAACTCCTATCAGTGCAATTGCAATGTGTGTATGAAAAATGATTATAAGCACTTATTCTAGTAAAATAAATCCTAAAGAAAACAAACATTTTCAATCAGTTAAGCTTAAGCATAAAAGCAATTACTTATGCCTAAGTTTTACCGTAGCTAAATGATCAAACACACAAAAAGTCACACACTGATCATATAATCCATTGTTTCAAATTAGACCTAAAACTCCCCCTTTTGACACATCTTCATGTGTCAAACAAAACCACAACTAGAAAATTAAAAGAAAAAGGTTCATCATATCATTTCTCAGAAAACCTCAGCGATTCTCCTCTCGAGTATATTTGCTCCGGGCCTGCAAACCTGTGTTTAAATAATAAAATCAGTTTAATTATCATGTTCGATCTTTTCAACTCCTGGCTCAACCCAGAGCCTGCATCCCCAGAACGACCTAGAAACAAAACCTGTATATTAGCATCAACTTCACATTTAAAACTCAGTTTCCCCCCTGTCCTTCCCTCACTGTGATCCACTCTGTGCTATAAGAAACTAAACTTAAAACAGAACAGTTATCAGTCATGTGCTTCATACAAAATTTGCGTATGTTTTAGTTTCACGTTGATCCTCTGAGTGTCATGGTACTTCTTTTAATTTGACTTTATCAAATCGAACCAAAATAGGTTTGCTGTCTTTACTTTGCTCGTTTTCCTCCAGCACCACCTCGTATCACATGCCCTTTCCCTTGGACCAGTGTTTGTTATTCCATAACTGGATTTGGAATGTGACAAGTCCACCAATCCCCTATATAACTCCTACATTTTGCTTTGGTTCTATTTTCCTTCTATAAAATGTCATTGACTTCTACAGTGGCCTGCTTTGGTTAATGGTAACATCAGTAATATCAAACATTTTCTCCCCTTTAGCATTTGGCATTTTCCCAACAATATAATGTGATACCATCATCTAAACCCAGTCAATAAAACAACATTTTCTTAAAGCAAACATCAGCAACATAAAATTAGCCGCCCAAGGGTCGAGTCTGCAGCTCCACACTCTCATGTGAACCTTTCGGTCTCCCTCTCTCTCTTGTGCTCCTGCTCCTGCCAAAAGCAAAGCAAAGCAAAGCATCCACCCTTTTCTTTTGTTTTTTTTTTTTTTTGTTTTTTTTTTTTTGCCTGTCCCGTTTGGCTCTTTTGCCATCAGAATTATTGTCTAAAGGCGAAGAAAGATGCCCAACGGATTTTCTTTACCAAATTGACCATCCCAGCTTTGCCGTAATGGTCCATTTGATTCACCTTTAATTCTTTATTTTATTTTCACTTGCTGAATACGGGACAGACTTGACTGGGGGAAAGAAAAGGGAGAAAGAAAGAGGGAAAGAAAAACAGTTGAGAAGAGGGACGGGGGAGAAGGGCAAAAAACAAAAACCAACAGAATAAGCAGAAGAAAAAAAAAAAAATACATATATCGATCACCTGGATCACCTGTTGAGAAAGAAAAAAGAAAACAAGCAGAAGAAAACAAGAGTAATACAATAAACCACATCACAATGATATATGGGAATATGACAGTAAATACTAAATATTAAACATTATTGTGCAGCACGTAAGATCGACAGCACAGTGTGCATTGAGGTAGGAGCCAAAAAGGGTGTAGTTTGTGTGTGTGATCACCCGTGTGTACACCTGTGAGCATGGACGCGCTAGTTTTCTTAAAAGGTTCCCTCATGTAATGATCTGCTAGAGGGTGTGGGGGGCCACTGCCCCGTCCTCCAGGGCATGAAGCAGGTATGGAGGAGATCAAAACTCCAGACATCCAGAGGCCCCCAGAACACAAGAGACCAAGGAAGACCAACAGAGGGGCAGCCGTGCCACTGTCCCAGAAAGAGCTGAGGAGAGTCCCAGATGAGGGGTCACCCAGCAGCCACGGAGCAGAAGCCAGGGGGGGCTGCAGTGACGTGCCCGTGAGCTCCGCCGGCAGCCAGCTGTGCCTGAGTGACCGAGCCCCAGGCCGAGAGGCCGGGGGCACCCCACCTCCGAAGTGGCCCAAGCGAGCCCCAGGCTCCAGGCCCCGATAAGCAGCCGCCAAGGAGTGAGCCGGTGTGTACCCGGACGCCCACCCCCGGACACAAAGAACCACCAACGCACCGATGTCTGAGGGAGTCTGCCCCCGGCAAGGGAAGTGGTGGGGGGAGATAGGCCTCCAAACCTTGGAGGGCCTGAGCTGTCCTCAGAGAGGTGGCATCTGATACCCAACCTGACATATAGACACAGACATACAGGCACACACAGATACAAACATCCATTCCCACCCTCATGCTCTCATATGCACTTACTCCACACTCAACCAACGTGGAGACAGACATAAAGAGACGCTGTACACACAATCACACTCCCCAAGCGTACTCTACGAACCGGGTCTAGGTACCCTTGCCCCTGGAGGGGGGAACTGCACCCAGACCCAGGTTGTGTTACCCTTTTCCCTGCAGTGGGGAGAAGCAGACCGCCCCGACTCCGCAGCAGCAGGGAGGCCCCACATTCCGGATCCCAGTCGGACGGCCGACTCCTCCTCCTAGCCCCCCTGCTCCAGCAGAAAGCAGAGAACGAGGGTGAGAGAAGACTCCTAACCTCCCTCCACCCGCTCATTGTAGTGTTGATGCATGTGTGTTCTAAGGTGCATTTAAAACCCAGGAGGGCATGGAGCTACCTGCCAGAGAGCAGCAGGTAAGCGCATAGTCCCTCCTGCTAGCCCTCAATGTCTACGTGTATTTAAAATTGAGAGGTGGGCAACGGCGCCGGGGGTGAGGTGTACACCATGATGGTAATTGGGATTCCGTGTAGCGTGCCCACCCCCAAGATCCTATATGTATGTGTAATGAGAGTGTGAGTAATGTGAATGTCTAAGTTGCGGGATAAAATTGAGGCAGAGGCAGCCAGAAGGGGACGGGGGGGGGGGGGGGGGGGGGGGGGTTACCTCCTCTGCACCCTGGTGACACACCCCTACTCCAAGGCCCTGCATGTGTGGGTGGTTGTGGTGGAGCGGGAAGAGGGAGGCAGCTGGAGATGGGGAGGGAAGGAAGGGAGGGGCAAGTGACCCCTCCCTGGGGCCAGCTCCCCCGCTGACCCCAGTAGGCACCCCCATACTCCGCGACCCGCCAGGGAAGGGGGGCCCAGGCCCATCCGAACC
This sequence comes from Neolamprologus brichardi, assembly GCF_056152115.1. Lineage (NCBI taxonomy): Eukaryota > Metazoa > Chordata > Actinopteri > Cichliformes > Cichlidae > Neolamprologus > Neolamprologus brichardi. The sequence goes on along the minus strand of NC_142106.1, from coordinate 54,637,155 downwards.
GGGGCCCAGTGCAGCGGCGCCGCCCGGCCCCACAGAGCCCGGGGCAGTCCACCCAACCCCACAACAGAGAAAACTGCACCCACCCCATCATCCACTCATCTTCCAGACTACATAAGACAATAGACGCCCAGGCTGAGATCTTCCTCCACCTCTCCTGTATCTCCCCCTCTTGCAGAGAGAGTTCCTGAGAGAGGAAAGCTCCTGCAAGATGTGACAACCCCCCCCCCCCCCCACCACCAGTTGAAGAGCCCCCCAGGTGGCTTGGCGCACCGGCGGCACCCTGCGCCAGTGGCGGGCCCCCATATACCCACCGGCCCACAACCCCGGCAACACACCAACCAGGACCCAGGCCCCCGAGGCCCGGCCAGGGCCCCAGGCCAGAGCCGGAGCGCCCCCAGAACCTCACGCCCGTCCCGGACCCACCCAGGGGCAGCCAGGCTACCAGGTCAGTAACCCCCGTCCGTCAGCACAGACCCTCCCCTAGCCCCGCTGCACGTAGCCACGAGGAAGCCGTCACCTAAGAGCCAACAGAGCCCCTAATTGGCCATGACCGCTACCCCGGGTTGAGCCCCCCAAGGAAGATGCTCCCGGGGAACCCCCCGACGCCCTAAGCCCGACCCTACCCCCACCCCAATCACAACAGTGAAGGCGAGACCAAAATATGACCCCCCACCCCCACTAGGTGATGGAGCTGATCAGAGGAGCCCAGAGCGATTGATCTGATGTGGTGGCAGAGGCTGTATCAAGACTAATGTAATCTAATAGATAATTTCTATATTGGTTAGAATTAAGATTGTTTTTATTTTTCCAGTTCATGAGGACTGTTTTCTTGGCTATGCATAGGGCAGTGAAAACCATATGGGCTATATTCTTTTCTGAAGTGACATTATCTAAGCTGCCCAACAAACACACTAAGGGGGAAGTTGGAATGTTATATTTCAGACACTTTGATAAGCCTTCACATATCTCGCGCCAAAACTTCTGAACTGGTGGACAGAACCAAAGAGCGTGGATATAATTGTCCGGTGAATTGGTTTGGCAGTGTGAGCAGTTGTTGGTAGATGCAAAGCCCATCTTGAACATCCGATGACCTGTATAGTGCACTCTATGTAGTATTTTGCATTGAATTAATTGAAGACTGGGATTTCTGATTAGATGAAAGGTTTTTAAGCAAATCTGAGACCAGAAGTCTTGGTCTAAGTTAACTGATAGATCCGCTTCCCATTTTGCAATAGGAAGTGATATTGATTCATCTGTTTTAGAAAGCATTCTGTATATTTTGGATAGTAATTTGGGGGTTCTAAGAGTAAAAAATTGAACCACACTTGGTGGTGTTTGTAGTTCAACTTGACCCAGTTTAAATTTCTTTTTTATTATGGATTTAATTTGTTGATATTCTAAAAATCTTTTCTTGTTGATCCCATATTGTGTAACTAGTCTGTCAAATGAAATAAATTCTGTTCCTTCTAGTATATGTTCTACATATTTGATTCCTTTACCATTCCAATCTGAAAAGTTTATCATATTATTGTTTTGTAATATGTCAGGGTTGTTCCAGATAGGTGTACGTTTGCATGGGATTAATGAAGACTCTGTCAACTTCAGAAACTCCCACCATGCTGTCAGAGAAGAGCTGATGTTGATGCTTTTGAAGCATTCATGTCGTTGGATGTTTGAGCTGATAAATGGTAGATCTGAAATCTCTAGATTATTGCAAAGTGCTTGTTCTACATCTAGCCAAGGTTCATCTAAGAGGGTATGTTTTAGCCATCCTGAGATAAACTGAAGCCTGTTGGCTAAGAAGTAGTGCTGAAAGTTAGGTAGTTCTAATCCTCCTTTATCCTTGGTCTTTTGTAGTGTTTTTAAGCTTATACGTGGGGGCTTATTTTTCCAAAGGAATTTGGACATATATGAATCTTGAGATCTGAACCAATCTTGCGGCGGTTTAGTTGGGATCATTGAGAATAAATAATTTATTTTTGGTAATACCATCATTTTTATAGCAGCAACCCTTCCCATGAGTGATATGGGTAGACATTTCCATCTAGCCAGATCACCTTCTACTTTCTTTAAAAGTGGGGTATGGTTTAATTTAGTTAGATCTGCAAGCTTGGGAGAAATATTAATACCTAAATATTTTATATTTCCCGATTGCAGTGGAGTAGAAGAGGAATTATGGAAGCAGCAAATAATAGGAAGGACTGTAGATTTTGACCAGTTAATTGAGTAATCTGATATTCTTGCAAAAGAGTTTATCAATTCAATCACCCCAGAGATATTGGTTTGTGAATTTTGGAGAAAGAGTAACACATCATCAGCATAAAGGCTGATTTCATGTTCTACGTTCTTGCATTTTATGCCCTTAATTGCTGAATTCTGTCTAATTGCTGCTGCTAGTGGTTCGATAAAAATTGCAAACAGTGAAGGGGAGAGTGGGCATCCCTGCCTGGTGCCCCTCAGGAGACATAAGCTGGAGGATGTCTGGTCATTTGTTCTGACACAAGCTGTTGGGGAATTATATAATATTTTTAACCAGTTGATGAAAGAAGATCCAAAACCAAATTTGTGTAAAGTTGCAAATAGAAATTTCCAGTTAACTCTGTCAAACGCTTTTTCTGCATCTAAGGAAAATATTGTAGTTTCAAGGTTTTTACTGTATGAGTAGTCTATCAAATTAAGTAATCTACGTGTATTTGTTGATGAGTGCCTACCTTTTATGAAACCAGTTTGGTCAGGATGAATTAAGAGGGGGGTTATTTTCTCTAGTCTCTTCGAGAGAGCTTTGCAGATTATTTTGAGGTCTACATTAATAAGGGATATTGGACGATAGCTTGAGGGATATACAGGGTCTTTGCCTGGTTTTAGCAGGAGATTAATGTTTGCAGAATTCATATTTGATGGAAGTCTGCCCTTTTCTTTGATTTCTAACAACGTTCTGTAAAAAACTGGTGCTAGAATCGTCCAGAATTCTTTGTAGAATTATGCAGGAAAGCCGTCTGGACCTGGAGCCTTATTATTGGACATATTTATCAGGGCTTCCTGGAGTTCACCTGATGTCAGTGGCGAATCCAGTGCCATTGCTTGAGAGTCTAATAATTTTGGGAGAGTTATGTTGTCTAAAAATTGATCAATTTCCTTTTTAGATGGGTTTATTTGTGGTGAATACAACGTTTTATAGAAATCCCTGAAAATGTTGTTTATTTGTTTCGGTTCATATATTGTGTTCCCAGATGAATCTTGAACAGCACTTATAGTTGTTTTTTCTTTATTTATTTTTAACTGGTTTGCTAGAAATTGACCGGATTTATTACTATGTTCATAATTTTGTAAGCGTAGTCTTTGTACTAAGAATTTTGTTTTTCTATCAATTATCTCATTTAATTCTAGTTTTGTTTTGCGTATTTTGTTCAATGTTTCCTGATCTTGGTGGGATGCGTAGGCTTCTTCTAGTGATTTGATGTTTTTTTCTAATTCCTGAATATTTTTGTTTTCTTTTTTCTTTTTATGTGATGAGAAAGAAATTATTTTACCTCTCATCACAGCTTTCCCTGCTTCCCATAAAACAGAAGCTGATGTTCCGGGAGTGTCATTAAAGTCTAAATATGAAGTCCACTCTTTTTTAAAATATTTAATAAAGTCTTCATCTTTAAGCAGTGATGTATTAAATCTCCAGTTTTTACTTGGCGTAGTATTATTCTTGTGCATTAGTGTTAAAGATACAGGAGCATGATCGCTGACAACTATAGGGTGAATCTCAGTGTCTGAAATGTCACTCAGCAGTGAGCTGCTGACCAAAAAATAATCTAGACGAGAGTAGGAGTGATAAACATGTGAGAAAAAAGTATATTCCTTACTGGTGGGGTGAAGGGAGCGCCATGCATCGCAAAGACCAAAGTCGCTCATATACTGTTTGATTATATTTGTGGACTGCCAATTACGCTGAGTTCCTGCTGTATTGAGCCTATCCATTTCTTCATTCAGTCCAAGGTTGAGGTCGCCTCCAAGCACAAGTGTGCCATCTAAGTGTTCAGAGAGTGCACTGAAAAAACCGTGAAAGAATGAGGGATCATCAACATTTGGACCAAATACACTTACAATACATAGCTTTTTATCAAGTATAGATAGTTTAATGATTAAGAATCTGCCCTCTGGATCTATAACTGTATCGAGTACTGTGAAATTAATTTTTTTATGGATTAAAATTGCTACTCCCCTTTGTCTAGAATTATAACAGGCTGAGAACACATTAGGAAACTCAGGTGTTTTAAGTTCATTCGAACCTCTAAGAGGTCTGTGGGTCTCTTGTAAAAGGACAACATCTGCCTGTAGTTTTTTGAGTTGGTTAAATATTTTTAACCTCTTTTCTCTGGAGCCAGCTCCATTTACATTCCATGCACATTCCGTGTGCATCCACCCTTTTCTTACCGGCGTCGTGAATTGTTTGTCAACATCTACTCATCCTAACGTTGGTCCAGTCTTTGTCTCAGTGTCAAGTCAGTCAACACTTTAGTCCACATGGTCAGTCCAGTCACAGTCCAGTCACACACATCATGCACACGCATTCACACTAGATCTTGCTGATAGTGGAGCCTCACGCGCAAAGGATCAGATTCTCCACCCTCATCAATATGAGCTCATTTATTTGTTTTTTCTTTTGTTTTTAGAAAAAGACTTCTTTATGATCTTGGACTGAATTGACTCGCTGCAATCCTTTTAGACAGGAACTCGCAGGTTCCCACAGGTGACCTTTTCCTCAGCCCATTGTAATCTGGAAAAGCTCACCTTATATTTGCTCTCACAAAAATGTTTTACAGCGCTGTTAATTCAATCTTGCAGGCCTGCTTAGAACAAAAAAGGAGAAAAAGAGAGCTGATTATTAGCTCATCAGAGCACAAAACATCATCACCAAAGGGGGCGACACCTGACAGTTTTCTCTAAGTGCACTGTTACAAAAATAATGAGCCCCTACTCGACATGTCCATGTTTAGTAAAACTCCCTCTATTGAAATAAGAAAACAAGCCAAACCTAACTGACAGAATTAACCCATCACTAAAACAACAACCCCAAAAATCTTCATCACAGAAAAGTTTTGCTTACTAATCTAACAATATGTTGTGGGAATTAGAACTTTCCGGGCCATAAAGCTTTTGCCCGACTCTTGGCTTAACTAATACTTACATAGTCTGAAATCAGACTTAAAATGACTCCCTCTGTTCATTTTGCCCACATCATATTTCAGTGGTTGGCCTCAGGTTCTTCAGCTTCCTGACAGTCTGAAGTCAACTGACAGAGTTTCACCTGCTAAATACACAGAAAATCTTGTTAAAAGCCGCACAGTTTGCCCAACAGTAATATTCCCATTAAGCCCTTTCTAAACACTTTATAACAATGTGTCATCACTAAATTATAAACTTCTTCTCCAAATCTGCACGACTGCACTTAGTCACAGACTTTATTTAATTGTCCTGCGGCTGCTATCATATATTTTACTAAACAATTCTTCTCACACAGTCACAGATATATTTCTCTCAATGCAAACTTCACTCATGTCTCAGACAGGAAACTTGACTTTTTCTTTTTCCACTCGTTCAACTAATTTGCATATTGAGTCACATCTCGAGAAGTTGCCCTGACAACAGAAATGCATATTCAAAACATTGCCGCATAATTCAATTATTATCATTTTATTTTTATTTCTACAGTCGTCACTTCTTTTGCTCAATCAGCTGGAAACCACTTCTAATTCACTATTTTAAACCTGCTTTAAGCTTCTAATCACTGGTTGGTCCTCCCAGTCTCTTTTTCCTTTTCACAAAAGTCACTCTATTGTCCTGCAACTTCCTGAGTTATTCCTCAGCTTCAGCCTTTAAGTGTGTTAAATCTACACCATTTAGCATTTATGTCATGTATTCACATTCATGAATGTAAGCATGTCTTCGTTGCGTGTATGTTGTGTATTCATATTAATATTGAGTGTAAGCTGGTCTTCGTTGCCTCGATGTGTTTTTATAATCAGATTTAATTCCTGCATCTTTGCGCTGAACTGTGGATTCAAACTGTCTCACTTCTGATTCTCTCCAAAAATAATTTCACATGTGACAATTTCTACATGTGTGTTTTCTGTTTCTATTCATTTATGTATTATTAGTTTATTTATTTCTTTATCTCTCTCTTTCTTCTTTTTTTCTTTACCTTTCTGTTGCGATGCTCTGGATGTTTCTAAACCCACAAATTCATCCTCATTGTTCAACCCAATTTTCCTATGCTGTCACTTTAACACGTCCAGCCTTCACCTCTCACCGGTCCTCGTCCCCTCTTCTCTCAACTTCCTGTGTGGCCTCCCAAATCAAACACAGGCCCAAATCAGCTGTTTCTTCTTCTCTCTTCATTCTCTCTTCCTCTTCTCAGTCTTTTCTTGGCGCTTAACTCCCAGCATGGCAAATATGAACTCAGACAGTCCCATCCAGTGGTTTCACACAGTCATGTCACTGGTACACTTTCCAGCTTGTAATTCAGAGCGCATGTTTCCATCAACATACATGCTGCTGGACCCTTCAGTGTTTTAGGTCAGTTGTCTTTTTTGCCTGCTGTTAATTCTTCAAGTCCACGGTGTTGTTCTGTCTGTCTTCTCTCTTCATCAGGAGATTAACTGCCCTTTAATGTACTTCTCAGGTTAAGGACAGGATGAGAGGTGAAGCTGTAAAATGTCTCCTGTTCGCCTCATATCAGATCCCACCTTCAGCCAAATTTGTCCTCTCAGCCGCAAAAGAATCCGGGTCACTGGCACCAATTATTAAATTCCGTTCTTTTGAATTCTTTTGGCGACAGAGAAAGACTTCCGACTCAGAGTGGTCAAAGCTCAAAAAATGATCTTTATTTTTACATTTCCGGAAACGGAGAACTGCAGACACGAGCACGTACCCCAGTTCTAAAAGCATTGCCAGGCAAAATACGTATACATAGTTCTGCTATAGGTCACACACAGAGGCATTGAAGACAAATATCTCTGTTTAAATAGCAAGTTTAACTAGGCAAGAATTTCAGTAATAAATGCTGGTGTGATTTATTTTTAGATTTTGGTGTGTAATGTGAGAATTGATTGGATGATTTAATTGTTTTTCCTTGATTTTGAGGTCGTATACGCATTTAACAGGGTGCGGTCTACTTCCTCTTTCTGATTCTAAACAGCATGTTTGATGAAAATAGTTCATCACAAGCATGTTTTGAGTGATTCTAAGTGTGTGAATGTTGTGGTTGTGATTCTGTGTAATTTGTACAAAATAATAAATAAGTAATAATAACACTACTGGGGTGAAGATTGTGTGTTCATAGCAGAGTGCGTGAAAAGAGGAAGTCTGAGAGAAGAGATTGTGTGTGTGTCTGGAAGGAAGTGAACAACTTTGCATGCCCATAAAAGGAACTGGCTGATGTGTGGGAAAAAAATATTAAATAAGTGTTTTAGTGTGTTAATACAGGTGCCCATGGACTTACTCAACCTCAAAACATGAGTACAGCGGCAAAATGATAGATTAACAGAATTGGGACGACAAACAGGCCAGAATTTGGCTTAAAATTTGACAGCTTCACCTCTCATTCTGTCCTCATCCTGAGAAGAAGCTTAAAGGACAGTCAATCTCCTGATGAAGACAGAAGACAGACAGAACAACATCATGGACTTGAAGAGTTAACAGCAGGCAAAAGACAGTGCAACTGACCTAAAGCACTGAAGGGTCAAGCAGCAGCATGTATGAACACCACTGATGGAACATGAGCTTTGAATTAAAAGCTGGTAACTTAACTAGTGACATGACTGTTTGAAGGCACTGGACGTGATATTTGCCATGCTGGGAGTTAACCAACAAGAAAAGACTGAAAAGAGATGAAGAGAGAAGAAACGAAGAAGAAGAAACAGCTGAGTTGGGCCTGTGTTTGCTGGAGATTTGGAGGCCACACAGGAAATTGTGAGAAGAGGGACAAGCACCAGTGAGAGGTCAAGCTGGACGAGTTCAAGTGAGAGTGTATGAGGAATTGGATTGAAAATGGAGGCTGAACCGGTGGAGGTTTAGAAATGTCCAGAGCATCATAACAGAAAGGTTTTTGTTTTTTTTAAAAAAAAGGGGAAAGAGAGAAAGACATACATAAACTAATAATTACATGAATGAATAGAAAACACACATACACAAATTGTTACATGTGAAATTATTTTTGGAGAGAATCAGAAGTGAGACAGTTTGAATCCACAGTTCAGCGCAAAGATACTTGAATTAAACCTGATTATAAAAACACATCAAGGCAACGAAGACCAGCTTACACTCAATATTAATATGAATACAAATATATAGACACAACGGAGACACGCTTACATTCATGAATGTGAATACATGACATAAATTGGTGTTTCTGGCCAGAGAGAGAGAAGTGTGTTGTTTAAGCAGTGATGATAATAATGAAAATGTCTTAGTTTTGTCACTTTTAGGTGCAAAGCAGACCTGGATCAATTTTCCAGATGCAGCAGTCGGAAGCAAGTTATAGGTTAACATCACTGGAAACGTTCAGGCCAAGTTTCTGGTTGAATTGTTTACAGTGTCATGTGTCACTAAACCTGACAAGTGAGCTCTCACTCCTAACTGAAGACGAGGAATGCAGCTCCAAAGAGCAATAACACGGCAGTTAAAGAGAGACAGTGGAGAATGCAGGACAAAGCGGAAAGAGAACTGCCTGTTATTGGACTGTTGAAGTGGGAGAGGACAACGGAGTGGGAGCAAGAGTTGAGAACACAGAGGAATGCTGTTATTTAATGTGGGAAATCAAAATTTGGGTTAGCAAACCTGGGAAAAAGAAAACTGACTGCTTAAGTGGGAAAATTGTGAAGGAGTCTGAAACACTGCAAAAAGAAACATATACAAAATCACAAACACAAACAGAAAATGTATTAACCTTACAAAGACAAGAGAGCTCATGAAGATTAGACAGCATCTTCAGCATGTGAGTCTGTTTATCATCTTCTCCAAGTCACTTAGTGTGACAATTAATGATCAAATTATAGCAGAGAAATGTGTAGGAAAGGCAGCTTTGAGAACATGCCCTGGTGGATCTGCAGCTCCACTGCACAGACATCGATTAAACCTGACTAATAACACACATGCAATGAAAATCAGCTTGTTATCTTTCATCAGTGTTAAAATAGTGTGAATTTAACACACTTAAACCCTGAAGCAGAGGAATAACTCAGGAAGTTCCACGACAGTAGAGTGATTCTTGTGAAAAGGAAAAAAGTGATTAAAGCTTAAAGTAGTTTTTAGAATAGTGAATTAGAAGTGCTCCTGTACAGATTGATCAAAACAAGTGATTACTGTAGAAAGAAAATAAAAATAATTCAATAATGTGGTGATGTTTAAATATGCATTGTCACTGCAACTTTTTGAGATATGACTCAGTATGCAAATTATTTGAATGACTGGGGACAGGAAAAGAAAAAGAAGAACTTGAGTTTCCTGTCTGACTGGATGAGTGAAGCTTGCACTGAAAGAGACACTGTGACTGTGGGAGAAGAAAGGCTTGGTAACAGACAGGATAATTAAATAAAGTGGTCAGGTCTGTGACTAAGTGCTGTAGTCCAGATTTGGAAAAGAAATTTAGAATTTAGTGATGATAGATTGTTATAACGTCTTTAGAAAGGGCTTAATCAGAATATCAATGGTGTGCAAAACTGTGCAGCTTTTAACAAGATTTTCTGTGTATTGAGCAGGTGAGACTATGTCAGTAGACTTCAGACTGTCAGGAACCTGAAGAACTTGAGGCAAAACTTTTCTGTGATTGAGATTTTTGGGGTTGTTGTTTTAGTGATGGGTTGATTCTGACAGTTAGGTTTGGGTTGTTTTCTTATTTTAATAGAGGGAGTTTTACTAAACATGGACATGGTTAGAACTGGGCCCTTTAAAATTGTAACAGTGCACTTAAGAGAAAACTGTCAGGTGATGATGTTTTGTGCTTTGATGAGCTAATAATCAGCTCCCTTTTTCTCATTTTTGTTCTAAGCAGGCCTGCAAGATTGAATTAACAGCGCTGTAAAAAATTTCGGGAGAACAAATATAAGGTGAGCTTTTCCAGATTACAATGGGCTGAGGAAAAGCCGACCTGTGGGGACCTGATCAGGTTGTAAGTCCCTGTCTAAAGTTAATGCAGCGAGTCAATCCAGTCCAAGAGCATAAAGAACTCTTTTCCTAAAAAACAAAAAACTAAAGAAAATAAAACAAATGAATGAGCTCACGTTGCTGAGGGTGGAGAATCTGATTATTTGAGCAGGAGCCTCCACTATCAGCAATATCTGGTGTGAATGTGTGTGAATGGACTGTGACTGGACTGACGATGTGGACTAAAGGTTGGACTGACTTGACACTGAGTTAAAGACTGGACCAAGAGTAGGATGAGTAGATGTTGACAAACAATTCACCACGCTGGCAAGAGAAAGGGGATGCTTTGCTTTGCTTTGCTTTGCTTTGCTTTGCTTTGCTTTGCTTTGCTTTGCTTTGTTTTGCTTTTGCAATGCTTTGCTTTTGCCATGAGCAGGAGGAGCGGAAGACTTAATTTTGGGTTGCTGATGTTTGCTTTGAGAAAATAGATTATGGTAGTACATTATATAGTGGGGAAAATACCAAATGCTAAAGGGGAGAAAATGTTGGATGTTACTGATGTTACTATTAACAAAAGCAGGCCACTGTAGAAGTTAATTAAATTTGATAGAGGAAAATAATTACAACCAAAGTAATATTTATGAGTCAAATAGGGGATCACTAGACTTTTCATATAAAAATGCAGTTATAGAATAACAAAGACTTGTCCAAGTGACCAAGGTTTTTTCCCTTTTAAACAGTAAATTTTTAAAAGAGCTGGTACTAGAGGGAAACAGGAGCAAAGTAACAAAAGCATATATATTTTGGGTAAGTCTGATAAAGTAAAATAAAATGTACCATTACATTAAGAGGAGCAGGAAACAAAAGGGAGACCAGTCCTGACGGTGGATTGCACTAGGACTGAGGACCTGATTGAGCGTGTCACCGGCTTCAGTGACAGTAACCTCTGGCTGGACTGGGTGGCTCAAAATGCTAAAGAACAACATGTATCTGATTGTGTTGCCTGTGCTTCAGCTAGACCACGTTTGTTCACGGAGCCCGCACCACTGTATCTAGAGGACAAGTGCGGCTATGACTGCATGTTGCGGTTGACTAGAGAAGCGGTGAGGACTGGCAACTGGACTATCTTGTCCACCTTATTTCCCCTAATTCACAAGCAAACGCAAGTAGGACCATTCATGCCCAAACGAAACAACTACACATGCTTTAAATTCTCAACGGATACGGTAAAGTACAAGTTGGGAGAGATTGACCCAAGTTGGTGCTCTGTCACACTCACGGGGAGAACCACAAACAATGTAAGCCAAACGAACACTTTAATTGGAACATGGGCAAGAAGTGGGCTCTATTATTATTGTGGACGTAACACCCTTTTGGTTCGTGCCCATATGGGAAGTGAAGGGACGTGTGCAATGATGCGACTCGGAGCTCCACTCATGCTAATCGGAAACAAAGTAAAAGCCATACCACAACGCAACACACGCACATTGGCGGCCAGACGTAAGAGACACACTTTGGCAAAGAGAAGGACACAGGGGATACATGCTTATGACCCTAGAATGAACTCGCCTACCTGGATTGACTCAATAGGAGGGCCCAGGGGAGTTCCAGATGAGTATAAACTAGTGGACCAAATAGCTTCAGGATTTGAAAGTATGTTCATATGGATAACTCCAAATAAGAATGTTGATCGCATAAACTATGTCCATTATAATGTGCTGAGACTCTCTAACCTGACCAGAGATGCCATGGAGGGGTTCGCAGAACAGTTGGGTCCGACCTCGCTGATGGGAGTGCAAAATCGAATGGCCCTAGACATGTTGTTGGCGGAGAAAGGGGGCGTGTGTGCCATGTTTGGAGACATGTGTTGTACCTTCATTCCCAACAACACTGCTCCAGATGGCTCAGTATCCCGAGCTCTGGAGGGGCTGAAAACTCTGTCTAAAACCATGCATGAACATTCGGGAATTGACAATCCACTGGACAGCTGGATGACCTCAGTGTTTGGGAAATGGAAGGAGTTTTTCATGTCTGCAATGTTTTCTACTGCCGCTTTTTAGGGATACTGGTCACCTGCGGTTGTTGTCTCATTCCTTGCGCCAGAGGACTGCTGGAAAAGGTAATAACGAGGGCAGTGGACCCCGGAACGGTGGTTCCGGTGGCCATGATGCCATTGATGGACTTAGAAGCGGCCGAATGGGCTGAGGAGTGACACAACACGAAGTGTGGTGACCTTTCTTTTTGAAAGGTCAAGAGAGGGAATGTGGGAATAAAGAAAATACTTTACTGCTACAATATAGCCTTCATCATTAACATTGCATTAAAATGTTTATTAAAGCTACTGGCATTAGACTAAAACTTTTATTAAAGGTGCAGCTATAATCATTGTATACACACATTGCATATTGTGCTCAAGTGTTGATGCTCAGTCTATTCAAGGTCTTAAGCTTCGTTGGGCGCGATGTCCTGATGATCTATTGTGTAAGTGACTTGGAGCAGCAGAAGGTTAAACCGCATACACGCTTACAAACACAAATGATTTAAACATAGGCCAGGCCGAGGACCTGGAATTCATTTAGCTTCTAACTGCATTTGAGCTTGCCTAGTAACAAGTGACAGAAGAAGAATCAAGAAATTGTAAGTCCCCAGGAATCATCTGGAAGGTGAAACAAATTGCCATGTATGGAAGAATGTGACAGAAAGAGGATCGTCTCTGTCTGTTTTTATGCTGATATGGTGATAGCGTATATCTGACCCTGGGTGTGTTTAATAAAATTAAAAGTGTTGCTCACACACATAAAGAACATTGAGATTAAGTAAATTAAGATTAAGTAAAGATTAAGTAAAGTTAATATAAAGGATAGAGCCCAGAACATGATATTTTGAACCAACTTTGAATAATTAAGGGAACAATAGATGAAAACAGTAGATTATTGAGGTGTAGCAGAGAGAGGCGTTTTGTTTTCTATCCTTTACAGGAGAAGATTTCAGGACCACAGCGACTACAGGGGTGGCGAGAATCCTGGAAGCCCGAGACCAAACGGAACCAACCAGAGAAAGGGGAACCCAAAAAGAAGCACAGAGCACAGAGAACCATTGTTCCAGAAAATGTGTTGTTTAGGAGATTAAAAGCTCGTTAGACACAGGTTAAATGTGAGCATAAAAGTAATGAAGAGTAATGAGAGGGACGTTAGGAATAGTTGCAGGATTTCTATGTTATGTAAATTGCCCAAACACAGTGTTCAGGCCGGATATGCGCTTCCTGTTAAAGGGGACGAAGAAACCAGGACTAAGTTTTAAAGATGAAACTCTATAGAGGATGTTTCCAAAGATTGACAAAATAATCTAGGACCTTTTACCAGAAAAGCTAATTGTATCTGTTTGGAGTTTACAGTGAGCACTGAGGGAAGTCAGAAGTGGGTTTAAATTGGGATTCTGGGTAAAAAAAGGGGGTGTAGGAAGTAGATTTAGGACATTTCACATTTCACAGGTGCTGTCTTAGAGCTTGATTTATTTGTTGTGGATAGAAGTAATTATGACGGAATAATAAGGAAACATTGAAAACATACATCCCGTTGAGGGGCAGATAGGGTTGGGCAATTGAAAGGTTTCATTTTATTTAGCATAATCTCTTTTGTTATATTTTAGCCTTTTAACATGCAAGTAAACTTAATGGGATAAATTAGGAATGTTTCTTAGGAAACACGAAAAGGGGGAGAACTGTCATGTAATTAATATATACTTAGTGCTAATTTTCTGATTATATTGTTTTATGTACTTTAATAATGAAGGTTTGTAAAGCAAGGCCACATTTGACTCACAAACTAAGTGCTCAGCCAGACTGAAAAACAGGAAGTTAGTGTAGAAATATACAAGCACATTAATAAATTCAATTCAATTCAATTCAATTCAATTTTATTTATATAGCGCCAAATATATAAATATACAAATATATATAAATATAAATATATAAATATGGGAAGCCAGAAAGAAAAAGAGGAACTTGTACCATATAAGGAGTTGTTGAAACTGTATGATGTGAAAAGTACCAAAATAACACCTATATGAGACACATTTTTAGATTCTAATGTTATAGATCCTGCAACTACCGAGACCTCTTCCCTCTGACCCCTCCCCAAACCCTCAAACCCTCCTACCCACCTCGACATACAAACTCTGTGTGGCTTCACGTGTTCTGTTGATGTTTACATGATCAAAATAACTTGAACACAAACACAAACAAACAAAGAGGAAGACCGCACCGGAAGGAAAGAACTACAAGTCCCAGCATCCTCTGTGTTTAGGGAGGAGCAGTGAAAGTGAAAGTATTGAGCCTCCATTCAGAGCAGCAGGAGGAGGAAGGTGTAGCTGAGGCAGGTGAGTGTTAACATGAATATGTTTCTTCTTATGACATAAAATAATTCCACGCTGTTCGTGTCTGTGGGTGAAATGTGAGGCCGGTCGGCTCCTCTGAGCGCTGGTTTCCTGTAAGTAAAGAGGAAGTGAGTTTAGCTGAGCCTCCGTTTAGTGTGAGAGAGCAGGAGGAGAGTGAGAGCTGTGCTGAGGCAGGGTGAGTGTTAACACCGCTCTGACATTACTGTGTCTCTGTGGCGGGAACAACAGGCTCCGTCAGTGGAGGCAAAAATAATCAGACTTTGGATTTTCAAAGGAAACAACTTTATGTCGGAAGTTCCCGCACGCTCATTGGATAACGATGTGTCAATCTCGAGCTATTAGCCAATGAGTGTGCGGATTCACAGAAATACCCGCCTTTATCACGGGACTTTAAAAACTACAATGACTACAGAAACTCCGTGAGTGGAGTTCAGGGTGACATGACTAAAGCAAATCTTTCAAATAATCCCACCATCAACGGGATGTTGTCTCCTTTACTTTCTTTAAGTTAAACTTAAAGAAATCCAGACGCTTTTCTTGGACTGTTGGTTTCAGTGTTTAGTCTCATTCACACACTCCCTCAGACTCTTCACACACACTGATTTGCTGACATAAACACACTCCTGTGTGCTTTCTTGGCTTCACACACAGACTGAGGACCATCTACAGACTGTGAGCTCCGTCTTCTTTGTCTTTGGAGCCGAACTCTGACAAAGTTAGGAACAAAACTTTCTCCAGCATGTGAACTTTCCTCCTAGACTCAGTCTGAGCAGTCAGACCACATATTTCTAAAGCAGCACATGAAGGTGTGGCTCACACACACACAGGTGAAGGAAACAGCTGCAGTATTAAAAACTGCTTCACTGTCTACAAATATATGAACTGAATGTTTCTTTCAGGCTGTAAAAACCTTATTTATCCTCCATTACAGTCCTGCATTCAGAGTATTACTTCTGTTATATTAGTACATGTATTTTATTCTGATGAACACATGAAACTCTGAGCTGGATTGAATCCATTGAATCAGAGTCCAGGACTCAGACTAAACACACTAAATGTGTCCTGAGCTCGGCCGCTGTTCCACAGTAACTGCTGTCAGAGTCACTGTTACTGGGTTAGCTTAGCTAGCAGAGCAGCTAGCAGTTAGAGTATGAACTCTGTAAGCAGTCAGCTCGGTCCTGGACATTGTTACTGACATAAAGCTGCTCTCTGCAGCCATGTTTGACCTGCTGCTTTGTAGGACTACAGTAATGGAGGATTTGGAGGCTGAACTCGGCTCTGTGACATTTTTTGTAGTGAACTGATGAAAGCTGCATCTCAGATGGATGTTAGTCCAACACGTCAGACACGACCTCTGCAGCTCTCAGTTGATGTGCACATGAATGATTTGTGTTTCCTCTGCAGGTGAAGGTAGAAAGTGTGTGTGAGCTGATGTGAATTGAGCAGCATGGATCAGTGTGAGGACAGAGAGGAGGGAGTCCGTCCCTCTAAAAGCACTCTGTGTGGGGAACATGAGAGCCAGACCAAAGCTCAGAGGTGAGATGACCATCTCTAACTGTCCATGACTCTTCTCCATGTCACAGCTCAGCACTCACATCACTGATCCATCATTATTCACAGGAACCAGCCTGGACCTGAACCTGATTCAGACTCTGATTCAGATTCCAGCTCTGTGTCCTTCAAGAGTTGCCGGTCTTCCCCCATTGATTTTAAAGTCTCTGCTGCAGAGAGGTGAGCTGTTAGTAACAAGAACTCTCTGATTTAATTGATTTTGATGTTTCCTGGTTTCTAAAATGCATCTCTGTAGCAGAGCAGTGTCTCCAAGGACATACAGGCTCAGCTGTAACTGTCAGTTTAAATGGTTTTAAGACACATTTGGACACAATTGGCTGTTTTTAACTATTTATTTTAATCAGAGGTGTAAATTTAGACCTCACCCATCTGGATCCTAAACTATGATAGAAACAGCTGCTAGCAGTGGGTAGTTTGACTTTGATACGCTGCTCTAGAAAGCAAACAAAGGTTTGTGCAGCTCCACTTCAGAAAAGTGTTCAGAGAGCAGCTGCTGTATTAGACAAAGGCTCGTTGTGTGAGCCCAGATGTGTGTAACAGCTGGATGAAGGAGAACCATCACAGTCACGTCTCCATCCCGCCTTTATTAATGAACTTCCTGTTGCTTGCAGATGACAGGAACACAAAGTGTTTGTGCCACGTGATGCTGCAGGATTTGTTAACATGTCCATGATGGTAACATCTCCTCGTCTAACTGCAAACACATGAGCGCTCCTAACGGCAGCTATCACAGCCACACAGGCAGACTGTGTCTCACTGTTGCATTCAGGGACATTTGTTTTCCTGTAAAAAGCTGAACTCTAATCTAAGAGGACTGTTACTGACAGGAAACAGCTGCATTATCTGCAGTCTGTGTGATCACAGCTGCTTCAATCACTTTATCAGAGAATTGATCATTGAATAAAACATGTTTGTGTCTGCAGAGGTCAGAGGTCACAGTCTGCAGGATCCAGCTGTCCGTCGGTGAGGAGTGATTGGTCCAAAGATAAACCTCCAGACTTCAGTGGTGAACCTGGACAAACAAGGTCAGAGACCTGTGATGACTCCTTTACATGTTTGTGTTTTCCTGGATAAATATGACCAAAGATTCATTAAAAAGATAAAAATATTAGACTTTGTCCTGTAGCGCTGTGTGGCAGGCAGGATTGGACCCAAACACAACAGGATGAAGTCAAAGAGGCAGCTTTATTTCAGCTGTGAAAATGCAAACACCAGAAATAAGAAAACATAACTGTAGGTTTGCAGTGAATGAAGCCTCAGCTCGACGCTCCACTTTGTCCCTCTTTTCCTTCTCCAAACAGCCACATCAGGAGTCTTTGATGGAGTTTTAAAATATTTCATTAAAAATGTCCAAAGATGGGTTCAGGATACCTGAATCCACAATTATTAAAGCTAAAATAGTTCACAGTGTTTGGACTTTGTTAGGTGACGAGAGAACATCAAAGTGTTTTTATCTTTAAACAGTATTTTTATCACTTCAGTTGCTCTCACAGCCCTGTTTGTTATTTTACCAGAGCTCTTATGTTTCACTCAGTGCTCCCACCAAACACCTTGGAGGACACATTAGTGTGATTTAGATTTCATTGGTGCAAACACCAGTCACACAAGCTAACCCATGGAGGCAGCAGCAGGCTTTGTGTTTGGTAAAGTCTGTTGGCTTAAACTAAGAGAGTTTAGTTTGTTAGCACAAAGAGCTGTCAGCTAAAGACCCGAATGCACTTTGAATACAGATGAACTGAGAAAAACACTTTAAATACAGCGAACAGTCAAACTGACAACATCTTTTTCTGCTGATCATCCACAGCAGTACATTTAGCATTCATGCTAGCAGCAGGCTATGACTGTCCACTGAGCATCAACACAGGTAGGAGTGAGCAGTGATGAAGCAGGACTGTGGGCAAGTTTGAGCTACAATCCTATTGGCTTCTCAGTTTCTCCAAAGAAAAGGGGAAAAATTCTTGGTGTTGTGAAGATGTGAGTTGGTCTTGTTGTCGTGGGGCTGGAAGGATGCTGGTAGTGAGAGGCTTTTCATACAGTGTTCAGTAACAGAATGAGAAGAAAGCCACTGCACATGAAACAAGGTGCTCGTAGTGTTTGTTTACTGTGTTTGTGCCACAATGTCAGATCAGTTGTAGATTCACATGCAGACTTGTCCAGTGAAACCAATGCAAGACTGCAGTACAGAGCAAAGACTAAGCAAGAGTGTTATTGTAAACTTTAACAAAAGACTGTTATGTGACAAAGAGTAAGTACATTATTTTTATGAGTTTCAGTTTGTTCATCATGTCTTTAATTTAATATTTCCAGTTTTCCCTTCCTATCTCATGAAGCTGTTACATTTATTGTTTTTCTTTTAGGATCAATAAGAGGCCAGAATCTCCTGGACCTGAACCCAGCTGTGTTTCCTTAAAGAGCAATGAGTCGAAGGATATTGGTGTTCACTTTAAAGGATGTTCTTCTGCTGCTGAGAGGTAATGTGTGTCTAGATGTTGTTCCTGACTCTGTGTTTTTGAATAAATCCTCGTGTTTAATATCAGCTCAGCTCTTTTTCACACACATTTCTATGTTGGTATGTGAAGCGGTGTGTGTTGGAGTGTTTCCACAAACACAGCAGTCAGAGTGGAAAGAGTGGATGTTGTAGGAGGTGTGTGTGTAGTGAAGAGGCTGAGTGTCTGTAGGACTCCAGCTGCTCCAGCTGGTGTCTCCTTTGTGCTTTGCTTCAAACACAGTGTAGGGAGGAGCTTCCACTCAGGTGTTTCAGGTGTTGCTGGATGGAGGAGGACAAATAGTTTTTCCCTTCAGTGACACTTCAGCAGCTCAATGTTCTGGGGAGATGTTTGTCTTTATGAAGGTTTATGGATTATTGTTCTTACTTTGGTTAAACTGAGCAATACATTTTCCATCTAACATTTAAAGTAAATTTCCAGGTGAAAAAAAAGATCTGCAGCTGAAGCCGCTGTGATGTTTCACAGTCTGAAAGTAACAAATTCAACCAGAGTTCAAACAAAGGCTTAATATACGTGTGTATTTGATATAATGCCAACAAGTACAAGTAGGTGATATTACAGGTCTTAATCACAGAGGTCTGATAAGTCTGGTGACTTTCACAGTCAGCAATTTTGCTGCCTTTTATTTTATATTGGCCTTTTTAAAGCCCTTCAAATGCTCCCACATTCATACAGAGCTTTTAATAGCAAACTCCTTTACAGTCCTTCTCCTCTCACACACGATCACACGACTGATTTGTCTGCAGCAGTTGTGTTACTGCTAGTATTTTATTATGTGTGTAATCTCCTCATATTGTTCCTATGGTTTAGTTTGACTTCCTTCTGCAAACTCAGCTGCTCTGTTGCTGATACACGTCTCCATGAATATGATTGATCAGATGCTGCCAACACCATGTGTTTCATGTGAACGCTCAACTGAAACCCTGGGTTGACTTATCGAGTTAATAACAAGCTTCACGTGACTGTGAATGCTAAAGTGAATCCAGATAAAGGAAAGAGACCCTGCTAATGTTGGACTCACTTCTTAGTGTAGATCCCAGGAGGAAGTTCAACATAGCAGCCATTCTTTGTGCTAGCTCGACCAAACCTGAGACCACAGTGCAGGATAATGATTATCATCTGTCTCTGTCAAGGACATTTAAAATCCACAAATAACAAAAATAATTATATTTGATCATTAAAAATCTCTTTTCACTTAAAAAAGCATGAGCACACTGGTGGATTACAGAAATATGAAAACTCGTTAACAGTAAAGTTAATTTAGAGGTAAACCAAGAGGCAAACATACTTAAGTAGAAGGACTGATGTTTGTGTTAACCCTCAAATGGGCTGTACAACATTATATAGTGAGACATTTATGATGAACTATGATTAATTAACTGATGTTGAAACTGGAGCTTTACTGACCTCTGAAATTCCTCCTAAAGTGTTATTCAGTGTTGTGACAGTCAGCTGCTTCAGCTGCTGCTGGGATGGGCTGTGGAAAAGAGAACAGAGAAAATCAAAATCAGAAATTTTCTCTGAATTAAAAGCAAGGAAACAACAATATGTTCTACATGGTGAAACTGATGGTTTATGGTGTTTAGTAGGGATGGGTACCGGTGTCCGGTGCCATGACGGCACCGGTTCTGACATAAACGGTAGTAACCAGACCGAAAAGCAGCGCACATTTCGGTGCTTTATTTCGGTGCTTTTTTTTCCTGAGCTGTGACACACTTTGAATTCTAGCCAATCATTTTACGTTTCCGAGGATAGTAGGCGGGTCCAGGTACGTACGTTCTTTTAGAGCAGAGCTGCAGATTAAAAATGCCCAAGGCGAAGAGGTCAAAGTCTGGCTGTACTTCACAGCAAAATATGCAAACGCAGCAGCCTGCAACAAGTGCTTTAAGCTGATACTGTGATACTGTCAAAGGAGGTAACACCTCGAATCCGATGAAACACCTGGCGACGCATAGCGTTTTTTTTAAAAGCCGAAAAATGCGCCGTATTTGATAGCTTGCTGCGAGACCTCACACCTAGCACATCTACTGCGGGTGTGGTGCCTGTTATCGGACCCAGAGTTTGCAACATCCAAAAACACCCAAAAACCCGAAGAGTAGAGTCCTGGCCCCTAGACCTGCCAGTGTAACAGAAATGATGAGGATGATGATGCAGCAGCAGCCGTTCTTCTCTGCGTGAGTAGCTTAATGTTGTTCATGTGTAATTTACGTTGAGTAGGCTAACCACGTTATTACATTAATGCATGTAAGGTGAACTAGCAAACATCATCATAGCTACATGCGGCTGTCTTCTTGTTTGATGGCAGATACTCCCTTCACTCTGGCCAAAAAGGCTATAATGACCAAAGAAAAAGTGGAAAACAGTTAAACATCAGAGGTTTGTGGACAAAGTTTGTGTTTTTTCCATTGTTTAAGCACTGCTTCCAGCCAAGAGTGATACCATATATGCCCCATAGCTGCAGAAAAGGCTAACATTGTTATCTTTTTACAAAAAAACAGCTGAACATGAGAGGTTTTTGGACCAATTTTGTGTTCTCCATTCTTTAAGCACCGGTTCGAGCACCGTTTAAGCACCGGCACCGTTTCAAAAGTACCGGTTTGGCACCGGTATCGGATAAAACCTAAACGATACCCATCCCTAGTGTTTAGGTCTGTTTTTGTGTATTTATGCAGACAAAGTGTAAACTCAGATGAATTATACCATCAAATGTTAAAGGGAAATATCAGGATGAGTGTCTGTGAGCTGAGAAGGACGTGAAGCGAGCAGTTTATCCCAGAGCTGAAGCTGCTCTGTATGCAGAGATGAGCTCAGATTCCTGCTGTGATTGATAAACAGTCACAGAAATGCAGACTTGTAGTTATTACTGCAGTATGATCACAGCAGATACTGATAAACATGTATTATGAGGATGGATGATCAAGTTTCTCACTCTCTCCTTTAAATCTCAGTTTTTTTTCTTCTTCACACTTTATCTGTTAATTTATTAATGAATAACACTGAAAGAGTTTCTGTTATATTTCCCCTTGAACATCACCTTATTAGGGCGCCATCAGAAAATAGCCCCCCTCCAAAGAATGAATAAATGAATGATGATAATAATAAAACGATTAAAAAGCAGAGCTCAGAGTGGTAGAATGGTCAAACATGGATCCACAGGTGGTTCAACTGCATTTGGTGACGTGACTAAAGCAAATCTTTCAAATAATCCCACCATCAACGGGATGTCGTCTCCTTTACTACGGTTACTTTACTTGGTCACCGTGTGAATTTCTTTGAAATGAACCAAATTCTTTTATTTGTTGGTTGTTGCATATTTAACCTCTACAGTGAGAAAAGGAGGAGATGAGGCCTCAACAATGTTGGGTTGTAGCTGTGGTTCAGGTTAGAGTGAGTGTCCATGGAATAAATGTAAGTCAGTGAACTGGAAACATGACTGTGTTCAAACTTTTTTTCCTTTTTATAATGAGTCTAATCAAAGGTGGATAGAAGTATCTCCACTTTGACTTTTCCGTGTCACCATCAGAGCTTCTGCACAGTGTGGAGAAAGATCCATAACCAGAGCTGGACTGCAGACAGCCAGTCAGAGCAGCTGTGTACAAAGTAAGACTGAACATCTGTCTGCTGATGGACTCATTTCTGAAAGCTGGACTTCTTGTGTTGTTCAGACATTGAAGAGTTTTCTTTCTCTTTAGTCTCATTGTTTTTCTTTCTTTCAGCAGATGTTGGTCTGCAGGAGGTTTTAGATGAACATAAGATCAGTCTGAGGAGGAGATGTGAACGTGTGACTGAAGGAAGTGATGAAACAGGAAGTAGAACCCCCCTCAACAGGATCTACACTGAGCTCTACATCACAAAGGGACAGAGTGAAGAGGTTCATACCCAACATGAGGTGAGGCAGCTGGAGACAGCTTCCAAGATGGACCCCCTCCATGAAGCTCCAATCAGGTGCCAGGACATCTTTAAAGCCTTACCTGACCAACAGAGACCCATCAGAGTGGTTCTGACCAACGGCGTGGCTGGTGTTGGAAAAACCTTCTCAGTGCAGAAGTTCACTCTGGACTGGGCAGAGGGCTTGGAGAACCAACATGTAAGTGTGGTGGTTCTGCTTTCATTCAGGGCGCTGAACCTGATCAGAGATGAGCAGTACAGTCTTCTGGAGCTGCTCCATTTTTTCCATCCAACATTACAGAAGGTCACAGCAGAGAAGCTGGCTGTCTCTCAGCTTTTGTTCATCTTTGACGGCCTGGATGAAAGCAGACTTTCATTGGATTTCACCAACAGGAAGCTGCTGTCTGATGTCACACAGAAGTCATCAGTCAACCAGCTGCTGACAAACCTCATCCAGGGGAATCTGCTTCCCTCGGCTCTCGTCTGGATAACTTCCCGACCTGCAGCAGCCAATCAGATTCCTCCTACATGTGTTGACAGGCAAACAGAAGTACGAGGCTTCACTGACGCCGAGAAGGAGGAGTACTTCAGGAGGAGATTCAGTGTTGAAGAGCTGTCCAGCAGAATCATCTCCCACATGAAGACATCCAGGAGCCTCCACATCATGTGTAGTATCCCAGTCTTCTGCTGGATCACTGCTACAGTTCTGGAGCACATCTTGACTACAGAGCAGAGAGGAGAGCTGCCCAAGACCCTGACTGACATGTACTCACACTTCCTGCTGGTTCAGACAAAGAGGAAGAAGAACAAGTACCATGAGGGACATGAGACGAGTCCACAGGAGCTGACGGAGGCTGACAGGGAAGTTCTTCTGAAGCTGGGGAGGCTGGCGTTTGAACATCTGGAGAAAGGAAACATCATGTTCTACCAAGAAGACCTGGAGCAGTGTGGTCTGGATGTGACAGAGGCCTCGGTGTACTCAGGAGTTTGTACAGAGATCTTCAAAAGAGAGTGTGTGATCTTCCAGAAACCAGTCTACTGCTTTGTTCATCTTAGCATTCAGGAGTTTCTGGCTGCTGTCTACATGTTCCACTGTTTCACGAACAGGAAGACAAAGGTGCTGAAGAACTTCCTTAAACCAAAATCTTTAATCAAGATGATTTCCAGTGTTTTTGATAACAAAGATCTCCAATCACTTGATGTATTTCTGAGGAGAGCCACGGAGAAATCCCTCGAGAGTAAAAATGGCCACCTGGACCTGTTTGTTCGCTTCCTTCATGGCCTCTGTCTGGAGTCCAACCAGAGACTCTTAGTAGGTCTGCTGGGTCAGACAGAGAACAGTCCAAGAACCATCCAGAGAGTCATCAACAACCTGAAGGAGATGAACAGTGATGGAATCTCTCCTGACAGAAGCATCAACATCTTCCACTGTCTGATGGAGATGAACCACCTCTCAGTACATCAGGAGATCCAAGAGTTCCTGAAGTCAGACAACAGATCAAAGAAGAAACTCTCTGAGATCCAGTGCTCAGCTCTGGCCTTCATGCTGCAGATGTCAGAGGAGGTTCTGCATGAGTTGGACCTGCTGAAGTACAAAACATCAGAGCGGGGACGATGGAGACTGATTCCAGCTGTGAGGAACTGCAGAAAGGCTCGGTGAGTCCAGATGTGATCATTAACATCATTGATCAGTGTAGGTTAGTAGTTTAATTTTGAAAATAAAATCAGATTGTAACCACAAAGTGTTTGTGTCCGTACGCTGCAACCTTCCACACCATTCCTTTATTGTACAGACTCAGCAGCAGCTCCATGGATCCCAAATCCAAGAGTGGAGAACAGATTTGAAGTGTGTCACATCCATGCAGTCACAGCTGTTTCCACCATTTTTCCACTAGAGATGGACCGATCCGATTTTACGTATCGGTATCGGTCTGATGCTGA
Organism: Neolamprologus brichardi; assembly: GCF_056152115.1. Taxonomy (NCBI): domain Eukaryota; kingdom Metazoa; phylum Chordata; class Actinopteri; order Cichliformes; family Cichlidae; genus Neolamprologus; species Neolamprologus brichardi. Next base: position 54,612,718 of record NC_142106.1, on the reverse strand, counting down.
CGTAAATTACTGGATCAGATATCGGAGAAAAATAAAAAAATGTAATCCGATTCATTAAATATCAAAAAAGCACCTCACAAAACTTGTGACATGCCGTAACTCGGCTCATAAACGAGCACATCGGAGCAGTACGCATCACGCGATAGAGCGGCTGTGTGTATTTGTAGCCTCGCTAGCTATGCGGCATTTCATCTCCAAGAATGTTTTCCCAGAGAAAAGTAAAGCAAATGTGTAAGTTCATCTCTGAATGTTTGTAAAGCATTCCCGCGTTAAGCTTAACAACCGATATATGGAGCGGCTGCCTCTTCTCTCTCCCTCTCCTGCTGCTACTTCAATCATGAAACTGATCAATGATCAGCTGATCGGCTTTTCTGTCGCGAGTCCGTCCCTCTTGTTTGTTTATCGCCGACTTCGCACCACAAAGAGGAAACCAGCAGCTGAATAACAGCAGCATGTTTCACCTTGATGAGCTGTTGTTAGAATTTATTTAATATTACTTTCTACACCAGGATCCTTTTCTACGTAGCTGACGGCTGGTAACTGTGCATTGGCGGATCTAGCAAAGTTTAGCCAGGGGGGCCGATAGGTTATTAACAGGGAAAAGGGGGCACAAAGACATACTTTTCTTTCTTATTCTCATTTAAAATGTCTAGCTTTTAATAAAAAATTATCTCAATCTTACAGCCAAAGTATTAATCTGATGTAAAATGTATGGAAGTCCATTACTGTATATAGTAACTATTAAGTCTAATATACCCTAGTAAGCTATAGTGCTTTTTCCTTTGGGAAGATACAATCTGTGCAGTCTGCAATTCTGTTGAAGAAAGATGTTGAATCTATTTAATTATTCTTGGAAAATAATTTATTTCGGTGCATTTTTTTTCCAACCTGCATCAAATTAAAGTTGATTACGTCAATTAAGCATCATGAGGTGGAGGGTGGGGGGTGATTCCCTATTTTTTTTTGCTGGGAGTTTTAGAACCCTATTAGTTAGGCTTCTTACTTACCAGAATAGGGAGGATGGAGTAGGTTTAAGTTTATTAGATTGATCAGTTTTGCTGACCTATGAAATATTTTGATGTAGTGTATTTTTTGCATACAGGTATAACAAAATAGCTTTAGTGTTTTTTTTTTTTTTGTTTTTTTTTAACTTGAGTATGAACTTAATCAAAAAGCAGCAAGATATTAAAAAAACTGTTTTATTGATTAAAAAACAAACTATATCGGATTCATATCGATATCGGCAGATATCCAAATTTATGATATCAGTATCGGACATAAAAAAGTGGTATCGTGCCATCTCTAGTTTCCACTGATATTAATCCTGTTCAATGACACGTTTCATATCAGTGAATATGTTCTTTAGGACGTCCACTGACATGTTTAAGTGTCCTGCACCCATGAAATCCATGAAAAATCCTTTTAGTGTTTCTAACTTCACCCTCTGTCCTCTATCTCTCTCCATCCTCCTCACTGCTTCTTTCACTGATAATCACACAAACATTGTATTCAGCTACAAAATAACACAATAATATCATCTGATGATCATTATTAGAAGAGCAGGATCCATATTTGATATCAGAGTAACACACTGCTTGGTTATGTGCAGTCATCATTAGTGACTGTGGGTCAAACAGAAGCTCTCTGATTGGTTGCTGACCTTGGTCACCTGTCCACTCTCACCTGTTTGTGTTTACTCTCTCTTTGCTGTCTCCATCCTCTCTCCCCTTTCTCTCCCTCTCTGTCTTTGTACCGTCACTCAGGTCCAATGGAAACAGTGACATTTACAAACCAATCAAAGACAAACTGATCCATGTCAGGTTATAACAATATTCAAAGTGAATACAGGCTGCTGCTGGACACAGACAGGTAACATCATTTTGACTTGCTGTCACCTGGATCTGGAGTCATAAACACTGAAGCCCTGAACAGGAATACAAATCATTTTTAGCCAACTAGCGACACCCCAGCAGATAATAGCTCAGAAAGCTAAAATGAGGCAATCATTTCTGTGTTTAGTTCCCCTGAAATCAGATCTGATATCAGCAGCTCTGAGTTCATTCATCATTATTGTCCAGTGATCAGATTTCTGCTCCGTTTGGTAACAGTCAGCAGGTTTTTCCTGCGTGTGGACGTGAACAGTCATACCTGACAGCAGGTAGCAAACAGAGATCATCTTTCCAGCTGGAACTCTTCACTGAGCTGAACTCATTCAAAATGTTCTGGAGTCAAAACAGGAAACAGTCCAAATGTGTGTCTTCACTCTGACTCTGGATCAGATCTCAGTGACAGACTGTGGACATTATGGAAGCCTAAATGTGACACCATCTTCCTCCTTCATCTGCAGATTAAAGCCAAACAAAGATTCTCATTAAAAGTCTGCAGGTCTGAGAGAGACTCAATCGTTGTGTCATGTCAAACACAGTAAGAGGAGCTGAAGCACAGATGTGAAGAGCAGATTCATCAGATAATGACCTTACTCTGTTTTGTCTTAATATACATTCAGTCTGTGTTTATGATGCAGATTTTCTGCTTTTATAATAACACATTTTATATTTTCTATCATCACAGACTGACTGACTGTGGACTCTCAGAGTCTCACTGTGAAGTTGTGGCCTCAGCTCTGAAGTCCAACCCCTCCCATCTGACAGCGCTGGACATGACCTGGAACAACCTGCAGGATTCAGGTGTGAAGCGTCTGTGTGCTGGACTGGAGAGTCCAAACTGTCGACTGGAGACTCTGAGGTGAATTCACTGACTGTGGCTGTTGTTGTTTTTCTATATTTCAGGTCTTTGATTGATGTTTGAAACTTTCTTTAGTTCCTAAATGTTCAGGATGTGTCTGAAGACAAATGTGAAGAAGTTCGAGTGCTTTCAGAAATGTTGTCTTTCCAAACGACTGAACAAAAGTCTTTGCTTTTGGCTCCAAATAGAAGTGACAGACTTGAGCAGGGTTCATCTTACCTCATACTAGGACCATTTTCTGCCACTTGCTTGTTTTAAATTCCAGCCATTTCCAATGTGTTGAGTGGAATAAAGCCAAACTTGCCAAAGGATTTTTTATTTTTTTTTAATTTTAAAATTTCAGTCTGAATTTCTTAAATCAGCCTAAAATGGCTGAGCAGCAAAAATACTTACATATACTTATTATTATACTTAAAAATACTTACACTAATCATTCTAGAGACCGTTTTGTGCCCCATTGACAACCATTATAAACGCTATTTTTCATTCCAAAATAATTATAACATAAATTAATGAATTTTGTTATGTTAGGATGTCAATGCGGACTCATAGCCTTTAAATTGTAAGTTATTTTATTTGTCCACCAGGGGGCGCCATTTTTTCCACTTTTGGGCAATAGGATGAAATGGAGTAAATTTCCGTATTTATTTCATAGACTTTCTGCTCAAATAAATGATAATTTTGTGTCACTAACAGTCTTAGACAATGGCGTGTATGTTTAAAAATTTAAAATAAAGGTCTTTATGCCTAAAAAACAAAAACAAAATGACACACACGCGCACACACACACACTTTTTTTCCCGTCTTTTCTCTTATAAGGCCACAATGCAATACAAACACAATAAATATAAAAGCTGGAACCAAAACCAAATTAGACTTTATTATGGCTTCAAGCTCATTTTTCAGTGCAGCTGTGGTTGAAAAACAAGCCGTACCCCGGAAGTATGTAGCTGTTGCTGTTCTGTGAGTCTATCGTGCAAGTGGTGTGATATGCTCATGTAGAAAGGATGGCACTGCAATGCTGGACTTGCCCTTACTCTGGGCTCCCTCTTTATTCTGGCAACTGGTACAAAGAAAACAGCACACAGTCTTCATTAACAGTGTGCAAAGCAACTGCAACATTCAGTTCACCAGCTTGGGAGTTTTTTTTCCTTTTTTTTCAAACATAACACTTAACAAATGACTAAGATATATTTATACAACACAACATCAACAAAGTCTTTCTTTTAAAAGTTCTAGCTGAAACCAAACCTGTGATCGTATAGTAGTTATTTATTTATTTATTTATTTTTCTCCTTTTTCCTAACCAACAACAACAATAACATATAAAAACAGCTTTTCTACTATAAAACAATCATCATTGTTCATCTTTTTTTTCCCCTATACAACAGCATCAATTAAAACTTATACTTAACAGCGCCTACCTGGTACAAAGAAAACACAATGCAAATATAAAATGTGTTACAAAACATTTTATGTTTAGTGTTCTCACGTTCGGACGGGATTATTGTAATAAACGAAGGAAATTTTGCCTGATAATTATTTATATCCTCTAGTAACTTTTCTGTATAAAGAACTAAGCCCTCCAAAGTTTCAGGCGTAAAACGTCATAATTAGAAGTGTTTGTAAACTAAAACTAAAAATTGTGGAATACTGATTTAGACATCCCAGCCTGTGCTCCCGACACAGGGGAAAAAAACTCGGCCAGGGACACTCACCGCAGAACGACACCGGAACCTAGGTGCTGCGTGCGGAACCTACGTACGGGCAGCAGCCGCTGGAGGCAGCGGAAATTGTATTCTTCCTCGATTCCCAACAACATAACTGTTCGGTATTCATACATCTCAAATAAATGTTTTTCTGGTTCAAAGTGATCTTGTATTGTTATTGACATATTTTTGTAATTTTATTTTAGAAAACAACGAGGCAATAAGCACTTAGTATGTGAAAACTAAAAACATAATATACCGTTTTATTATAATTTACTATGGTCCTGCAAAAAATAAAGCTGGATCAAAACGAATGTTGGTGCCAATCTTTGGACCATCTAAAGGCCTAATTGTAATAACAGTCAAATATTACTTCAATTGTATTTTATGAAAAATATTTAAGTTTTTTGTTTTTTTCGGCTAAAAAAACAGTGCGCTCATGTAAAGAAACTGGGATTTAAAGGGTTAAAACCCCCAAAATATAATTAAAACTCGATATTAATATTTTAGGCAGAATTAGTTTTAAAAGACTGACCCATTTAAAGTGGAAAAAAATATGAATGTATAATGTTTTTATAGCACTTTTTGGGGCATGTCCATTTTATGGCCTTAGAGTGATGAACGTAAGTTTTTTTAAAGGCTGACAGAAGTGGAGTGGTGATGGGGAGATGGTTGACAGGACAGTGTTTCAGCCTCCACAAGTTCATGTTGTGCTCCATCAGTCAGTGAAGATGAAGTCAGTGCTGTTGAGGCTGTAGAGTGTGTGTGGGATGTGAATGAGGATGATGAAGATCTGATGATAGCAGATAAAAACAGGCTGCAGAGACTTTGAGCCATACAGGGCACACAGTGTGTGTACAGAACAGCTGAAATCATTATGGAGGCCTCACTGGAATATGGAAGCATCACAGTACAGCTTCAGTGAAGCATTAAAGTCTCTGATATAAGATGAGAAATGAAGCAGCCAGAGCTTTTTCATAAGTGTAAATCCACTGTGACTGTGAGCTGCTGCTACAGCCTCCAGATTAGCCAGCAGCTCATCCTGCTCAACATTTTCTCACCAACTTTAATGCAAGTGTGATGTTTTCAGCTGGAGTGATGGTCAGGGTGGCCTCCCTCTCCTCTTCTTCTCCTCTTCCTCTTTCATTTGTAAAGCCACTTCTGCTGCTTTCATTCATTTGGAAGTCATGTAGCTGAGTTTGGGAGAGACTAACAGCCTCTGCATCAGAGGGGAGAAAGGCTGTAACACCACCACTTTACTCTGTTCTACCTGTCACATCATTTTATCAGGAAACAAATATATTCTTGTGTTGGTTTGTGTCCTGTCTCTTGGATGGAGCCCAGCTGTGCGTGGCCCCTGGGCCTGTGGTTAGAGTGTGTGCTGGATAATCCAGCCCAGGATGAGGCCAAACTGACATGGGATGAAATGTCTGTCACATAATTGAGCTTAGTGTAGTTTCATTTCTGCACAATTTAAAAACAACCAAAACTTTGTTCTGTCTTTTCTATGTTATACTGTAGACTTTCTTTGATACTGTGTCCAAAAGGAGCAGCTTTTACTTTGAAGGGGAGGCGTCTCTGTTTCCTTTTCAGGTTGGATGATGGAAGCAAATTAGTGTGTGACGTTCTTTCAGTGTTGTGTCTACAAAGTGCACTTTGTAGACAGTCCCTGAGCATTGGTCTCACAGCCAGCTGCACATAGAGACCAGTGTTGTTAGTCCAGGTCAGAAGATGACTTGTTGGAATGAAAATGAGCTTGTAGTTTGTCTGCTTTAATAATGTGACTGGAAAAAGGTGTTGGACTTCAAATATGTCCATTTCTTTCACACTTCACCTTTAAAAGTGAAGCCTTGTTGTACAAAAGGGTTAGATTTGTGTATGGGATTTCCTATGCCCCCTGAATGCACCATGGGTGTGCATGTCCGCAGCTTTAGTTCAGAGACAAACCGCAGCTGAACAATGGACAGTGTGTGCGTTCATAAGACCAAACCACACACACACACCCACACACCCTCTCTCGCCCAGCTGTGGGCACATTCTCAATTGGAAATACAAAGAATGACAACTCTGCCTCCTCTCACATCTGAACATTTGCAAGTGTTCTGACCCGACACTCTGAAGTGATTGCTGCAATCTCAGATTTCTTTAACCCTTCTAAACATTTGGTCCTTTGAGCCAGAGGTGAGCAACTGCTTCAGCCTTATATGTTCAGAATTGAAGACCGAATCTGACCGCCCACACAGACATAGCAAGCTGCCATCATACCTTCAGAACTATGAAGTTCTATGAAGTCCTCGCTGAGAACCGACTCTCACATGATGATCAGGGCAAGCATTCTACTCATCCTGAAATTCTCCAATATATATATATATGTAACCTCAAAGCCAAGTGTAAACCATGTGGGCGCCGACATCTTGAAGTTCTTCATAGAGCTGGGCGATATATCGAGTTTTTAAAAAATATCGATATATTTTTATACGAGATATAAGATGTGACAGTATCCTTTATATCGATATAGTCTATGTTACGTTATAACTATACTTGTGGAGCCGCAAGTTTGCCTCTCTTTCGTCCACTTTTGTCTTTACGCAACATTATTCAAATCAAATTCAAATTCAAATTTTATTTGTCACACACACACACAACCATACACAGTATGACATGGGGGTGAAATGCTTGTAGCTGCGCAATGCCCGACCATTAAATGACAGAAAAAAGATTTACAGTATTTACAATTTACTACAAAATTTACAAATTAACTTAGGAATTTACAGTAAAAATAAAAATAAATAAAAATGTGCAAACAGCAGAGAGAGATTATAAAGATTATAAATTATAGGAAATTATAGGAAATGTGTGGTGGTGCGTGTGGTGATGTGATGTGTGTGAGAGTCCAGTCTTATAGTGATGTGTGTGGGAGAGTACAGTCCTACACCTGGTTCAGGGCCCGAATAGCCTGGGGGAAGAAGCTCCTCCTCATTCTCTCTGTTTTGGCCTTAAGGGAGCGGAAGCGCTTCCCAGACCTCAACAGTGAGAAGAGTCCATTGTTGGGATGGGAGAGGTCCATCATAATCTTCCTAGCTTTGGACTTGCACCGCTTGGTGTAGATGGACAGCAGGTCAGGGAGCTCTGATTGAATGATGCGTTCGGCTGAGCGCACCACTCTTTGCAGATCTCGTCTGTCCTGCTTGGTGCTGTTCCCAAACCAGGTGCAGATGTTTGCCGTCAGGACGCTCTCGATGGTGCAGGAGTAGAAGTTCTTGAGCACCTTCAGTGGCAGATGGAAGTCTCTAAGTCTTCTGAGGAAGAAGAGACGCTGACGGGCTTTCTTAACCTGGGTGTTGATGTGGCAGGACCATGACAGGTCCTGAGTGATGTGGACACCCAGGTATCGGAAACTGTCCACTCTCTCCACTGGCGTGCCACTGATGATGAGAGGCTTGTAATTCCTTGCCTGCTTTGTGGTGAAGTCCACGATCAGCTCCTTAGTCTTGCTGATGTTTAGGAGGAGGTTATTCTCCTGGCACCAGGTCTCCAGGTTCCTAATCTCCTCCAGGTAGGCCGTCTCGATGTTGTCGGAGATCAGGCCTACAACAACAGTGTCATCAGCAAACTTGACAATGGAGGTGGTGTCTGATGTGGCTACACAGTCATAAGTGTACAGTGAGTACAGCAGGGGGCTTAAAACGCAGCCCTGAGGCACTCCAGTGCTGAGTGAGATGGAGGGGGAGACTTGTTTTCCCACCCTCACTGATTGGGGTCTGTCTGTGAGGAAGTTGAGGATCCACTGACACAGTGATGAGCTGAGTCCTAGATCCGTCAACTTGGTGAAAAGCTTAGAGGGAATTATTGTGTTGAATGCTGAACTGTAGTCCACGAACAGCATCCTAACATAATTCCCTCTGCCAGTGTCCAGGTGACTCAGGGATGTGTGGAGCAGGTGAGATATGGCATCGTCTGTGGAACGATTAGTCCGGTAAGCAAACTGAAGTGAGTCGATGGTGGCAGGAAGTGAAGAAGTGATGTGATCTCTCATCAGTCTTTCAAAACACTTCATCACAATTGAGGTCAGTGCTACTGGACGGTAGTCATTGTGGCAAGCGGGCTGTTGTTTCTTTGGAACAGGAACTATAATGGACTGTTTGAAGCACGTGGGAACCACAGCTTGGGCCAGGGAGAGGTTGAAGATCTCCGTGAACACCGGTGTTAGCTGGTCAGCGCAGGCTCTCAGGACCCGGCCAGGGATTGCATCTGGTCCTGCTGCCTTCCTGGTGTTCACCCTCCTGAAGGTGTTCCTCACGGCATGCTCTGTGATGATGAATGCATTGTCTTCACTGGTGCGCTCCGAGCGCGCGCAGCCGTTTGTTGTTTTAATTGCTGCGGCGTCGAAGCGAGCATAAAACGTGTTCAGCTCATCAGCCAGTGAAGCATCGGCATTCATCATTGAAGAAGCTGGTCGTTTATAGTCCGTTATAGTCCGCAGTCCTTTCCACAGGCTCCTAGAGTCGCACTGTCGTAGCTGTGACTCTAGTTTTTCCCCGTAGCTCCGCTTTGCCTTTCTGACCGCGCTGCGCACGTTGTAGGACGCAGCCTTGTATAGGTCCATATTACCGGAGACGAGCCCTTCATTGTAGGCAGCGGTGCGTGATCTCAGAGCGTCGCGGATGTTTTTATCCACCCACGGCTTCTGGTTGGGAAACGTTCGGATGATAGATCTTTCTGCTGTGTCGTCCGCTAGTTTCCCAATAAATCCCACAACCGCTTCCGTAAACATGTTGATGTCGTCAGAGCTGCGCCGAAACATGTCCCAGTCTGCGTCATCCAGTGTGTCCTGCAGCGCGGCCACTGATTGGTCCGTCCAGCGAGCGACCTCCCTCCTGATTGGTGGTTGCTGCTTTAGCCTTTGTTTGTAAGCAGGCATGAGGAGGATGGCGGCATGGTCCGATTTCCCAAATGCCGGCAGGGGTTGAGCCTTGTAACAGTTCTTGAACGGGGTGTAGCAGTGGTCTAATGTCCTAGTGCCCCGGGTGGGGCAGTTGATGTGCTGGTGAAGGTTGTGAAATGTCCGTTTGAGATTCACTCTGTTAAAGTCTCCCATAACAATGAGTGCGGCATCTTGGTGAAGTGTTTGTTGATGTGTGAGAGCCTCATGTAGCTCACATAAGGCAGTGTCCGAGTCCGCGTGTGGCGGAATGTAAACAGTGCAGGCAATGACCGCAGTGAATTCCCGAGGGAGATAGAAAGGGCGACATTTAACGATCAAAAGTTCCAGATTGGGCGAGCAAGAGCGTGTGAGTGGGTAGATGTTTGTGCTGTCGCACCATCTGTTGTTCACCATCAAACACACTCCACCACCTCTTTTCTTCCCCGACTCCATTGTCCTGTCCATACGGTAAACCGAAAAGAACCCCGTCGGCTGCACGGCGTGGTCTGGTATCGCTGGGTTCAGCCAAGTCTCGGTGAAGCAGAGGAGGTTGCAGTCCCGAATGTCTCTCTGGAACTTGATTCTGGCTCTGAGGTCATCAAGCTTGTTCTCGATGGATTGAACATTGGCTAGCAGGATACTGGGCATGGGTGCGCGGTGTGCGCGAGCCCGTAGCCTGTTCCTGATGCCGGCTCGTTTACCTCGAGGCCGTCGCTTAGGGTCGCGTCCTTTGTTCTCTCTCAGGATCTCCTTTGGCCAGGTTGGGTCCGGAGTTAAACATGGTGAAATGTTCGTGTATTGTAGACCAATAAAAACCAAAGTGTCTCTACTGTAGCGAATTTGTGTGTTTTGCATGATGCCCATGCAAGATTATGGCAGATATAGCAAAAAGTGATGAAAAACTGCAGAAAGTGGAAAAGTTGGGGCAGAGCATCCAGCACGGCAGCCGACCTCACCAGCGCCATTTTACTCGGCCTCACCTCTCCTTCACTGCACACAACTCCCCCTCCTCCCCCATCGCTTCACCGGCAGGAAGCGACAAGATGGACACGGCAAATCTCCGTTAACGAGTTACTGCGCATCGCCCCGTGCGTGGGGCTGGACGCCGTCAACGTGTTAGCTAGCTAACCACGCTAACGAGCTAACCACGCTAACGCCATGCAGCCCAGAGGCGCTGCACAGCCTAAAATCCTTTCATTTTCTCAAAAGTTGACAGCGCGCCTTATGTATGAATTCTGGTTGTGCTTGATGGCCGCGAAGCGATTTTATGTGGTACACAGCGCTCAGCAATCTGTCAAAAAATGTTTTAGTACGACTTTGGTAAGCTACGGTGCTGCACCGGTTGATGGATTGTCAGAGCATTACGGCGACCGAGGAGCCTCGCGGAGTGATACGTACTGTGCTTCAACGTAATATTACCGTATTGTGTATAAGGACCATAAATGGCACCTGTTAAGAGACGTGGTTATGAAGAGGATTTCAAACTCAATGCTGTCAGTCACACAGTAGAAGTTGGGAACAGAGCAGCTGTGAAATCTGTCTTTGTTACTATGCTCTGCATCTTTTAGTTTACATTTTGACTGCACAATTGTGAGCTTTTTGTTATGCACAAAACAACATTGTTTTCTTTTATTTATGGAGCATTATTATTTAATAAATGCTCATAATTTATTTTTGAGTAAATGTTATGTACATCTATGCTCTATGTTAATAAAAGTGCCTGTGTGAAATCTGGGACACAGCTTTGACTAAGAACTCTCTTTTTGTTCTTACTTTATGGCTTAAAAAAAAAAATATCGAGATATATGTCTTATATCGCCGTCCAGGTAAAATATATCGAGATATGAATTTTGGGTCATATCGCCCAGCCCTAGTTCTTCATGATGTCAATACCAGCCCAGATGCTACAGCCTCTGATTCAAACAGTGCACCAGAGGAAAGCACATGCTTAGAAAGTCCCACCTCTGAGACACTGTACGTAGACCGGCAAACCAATAGCAGTCAGGTGCTACTGAAACTAAGTCGTGTCATCATTAGGAGCAGTACCAAGATGGTTGAAACCTATGCTATACTGGATGATGGTTCAGAGCGTACCATACTTCTGTATGAAGCAGCTGATCGCTTGGGGCTGCATGGGGAAGCTGAGGACCTAGCACTCCGCACTGTCTGTCAAGATACCGGTACCATCCATGGTGCCGCTGTGTCATTCTCCATTTCTCTTGCCTCACAGCCTAACAAGTCCTCCCAGATCCACCAAGGCTTCACAACAAAGGAACTTGGCATAGCATGCCATAGTTACCCAATAAGAGCATTACAGGAGGGGTACCGTCACCTTAAGCACCTGCCACTGCCAGACATAAAGGAAGTACAACCCCTTCTGCTTATTGGGTCGGATAATCCACATCTTCTCACTCCTGTGGAGTCAGTACGTCTAGGCCCTCCAGGTGGACCTGCAGCTGTGCACACCCGACTTGGATGGATTTTACAGGGTCCATTGAGATTACTACATCAGCGGCTAACCCCACAGCAGTGTCTCTTCACCTCTGGGGCCTCACCAGAAGCTGAGCTCTTCAGCCATGTTGAGAGACTCTGGAAAATGGATACCTTGCCATACTAGAGTGAGCGGCTCATTACCAGGTCCCGACAAGACGCCGAGGCCATTCAGAGACTCGAAGAAAGGACAATTCGTGTAACAATTGATGGAGTAAACCGCTACGCCACCCCACTACTGTGGAAGAAGAATATTCCCCCTCTTCGTGCTACACCAGAGGCAGTTTTGGCCCAGCTTCGTGGTACAGAGAAACGACTTGCCAGAGAACCACAGAAGGCAGCTGCCTACTCTCGGGAAATCCAAAAACTGCTGCAGGCTGGCTTCGTCACAGCTGTTGCACCGGAAGAGGCTGCAATGAGTAACTGTTCGTGGTTTATCCCCCATCGCATGGTGCACCACAACGGGAAGGACAGGATAATGCTCAACTGTTCCTTCACCTACAAGGGTCAGAGCCTGAACAACTGCCTTCTTCCAGGGCCTACACTCGGAGCTAGCCTGTTGGGATTCCTTCTCAGGTTCAGGGAACACCCAGTCGCCTTCAGCAGTGACATAAAGGGGATGTTCCATCAGGTCTGTCTGCTAGATGAGGTCAAACCCTTTCTCTGTTTCCTGTGGCGAGACATGAAGGTAGACGAAAAGCCCACCATCTACCAATGGCAGGTGCTTCCCTTTGGGACTACATGCAGTCCATGCTGCGCTACCTTTGCACTTCAAGACCATGTCCAGAAACACACTGAGCCAGGAGAGGATGCTTGTCTGTCCATAGAACGTAATTTCTATGTTGACAACTGTGCAGAGCCTCCCATCAGAAGGCCAAGCCAAGAAGTTGGTGGATCGCCTGCAGTCTCTCCTCTTGGAGGGTGGATTTGAACTACGACAATGGGCTAGCAATGTCCACACGGTCATCAACCACCTACCAGTTGAGTCCCAGTCAGAGGGTAGTGTTCTCTGGCTCTCCCAGGAGTCAGCCGATCCTCAAGAGTGAACTCTAGGACTCGTATGGCACTGTAAGACTAATGCACTCCGGTACAAGCATCAGCAGAGCGTCAGTTCAAGCCAACAATGCGCAACATTTATCGGCTGCTCGCCCAGCAGTATGATCCTCTCGGGTTTCTTATTCCATATACAACCAGGGCAAAGGTCATCGTGCAACAGCTCTGGGACAAGAAAAGAGGATGGGATGATCCTCACTTACCTGAGAATCTGCTCCATGCCTGGCGTTTGTGGGAAAGTGAACTCGGCCAGCTCTCACAGATAACGCTGCCGAGATGCTACACTGACTCACGCTCAGATTGTAGTAACAGCCATCGAATCCTTCATGTGTTCTGTGATGCCTCTGAGCATTCCTATGGGTCTGTGGCATATCTACGCACTGACCAAGGGGAAGGAAAGGTCCAGGTGGCTTTCTTGGCTGCGAGGTCGAGAGTTGCACCCAAGAAGCAACTCTCAATTCCAAGGCTAGAGTTGTGTGGAGCCCTTACAGGAGCACAGCTGGCTTCTGTTCTGAAGAAAGAACTGACCCTTGACATCCAAGATGTGGTGTTCTGGACAGACTCGACTACAGTGCTTAACTGGCTCCATTCAGATTCATGCAGATATAAAGTCTTTGTGGGAACCAGAGTTGCAGAGATACAAGAACTCTCTGCTGCAGCATCTTGGCGGTACATTGACTCAGGAACAAATCCAGCAGACAATATCACAAGAGGGAAAACTGTGGCTCAGCTTGCTGGTGAGAATCGCTGGAGCTGGGGGCCACCATTTCTTCAGCTGTCACCCAGCCTTTGGCCACAAGCACCGGCGGGAGAAGCTAAGGAGGAAGTGTAGGAGCTGAAGAAGCCAGTGTTCTTTGGTCTGCTTACTGGATCTGCTACTCCAGTGATACCTTACATTAAACAGTTCAGCACATATGAGGAACTCCTGAAAGCCACTGCTCGATTGATGCACGGGCGGCTAATGACACTACTACTCGAGCAGTTCACCTGGATCTGCTGGTAAACATGGATGTTGACTCCTTCTTGATGTCACTCAGACGGTTCATAGCACGTAGAGGGAAGCCGTTGGAATTCCTTTCAGACCAGGGTACCAACTTTCGAGGTGCATGTAAGGAACTACAAGAAGCATTCACCGCCCTAACGCCAGATCTTAGACAGCAACTGGTGGCAGAACAGATCCGATTCTGTTTCAATCCCCCTAGTGCTCCACACTTTGGAGAGTCTTGGGAGAGAGAGGTGCGATCTGTGAAAACCGCTCTGCGCACCACGTTGGGAGCGCAGATAGTGTCAGAGGAAGTGCTGAGGACTGTCCTGCTTGAGGTGGAGCGTATACTCAACTCCAGGCCTTTGGGTTATGTTTCTTCAGACATCGCAGAGCCAGATCCCATCACGCCCTACTCTTTGTTGATGGGGCAGCCAGATTGCTCTCTACCCCAAGTGTTCTATCCAAAATCCAAGCTGCTCAGTCGTAAGAGGTGGAGACACACTCAAGTCCTGGCTGACCAATTCTGGAAGCACTTCATACGGCATTTTATGCCCACCTTGCAACCACGGCAGAAATGGCACAAGGAAACAGACAACATTGCAGTTGGATCTGTGGTTCTCATTGTTGATCATCAAAACCCACGAGCGCTCTGGCAAGTAGGAACCGTGAAAACTATCTTACCGGGGGCCAATGATTGTGTCAGAGCTGCAGTCGTTCAAGTGAAGGGCCGAACCTACACTCGCCCGGTGGCGCGGATCATCAGGTTGCCTGTTCTACCCCAGGATTCTGCTTAGGTGCAGAGGACATTGCATCAAGGTCAAATTTGTACACCAAATTTGGGGGCGGTTGTACAAAACGGTTAGGTTTGTGTATGGGATTTCCTATGCCCCCTGAATGCACCATGGGTGTGCATGTCAGTAGCTTTAGTTCAGAGACAAACGGCAGCAGAACAACGGACAGTGTGTGAGTTCATAAGACCAAACCACACACACACACCCACACACAGTTTCTCGCCCAGCTGCGGGAAAATTCTCAATTGGAAATACAAAGAATGACAACTTTATTCCTGGAATCTGCCTGTTTGTTCCTCTCAAATCTGAACATTTGCAAGTGTTCTGACCCGACACTCTGAAGTGATTGCTGCCAGCTCAGATTTCTTTAACCATTATAAACACTTGTGGTTCCTGGAAGGAAAAACATGACTTTTTCAAGTCTGTTTCCTGTTTTTAAGATAAATGTACGACTTTAATGTGAAACATTCAGAGTTCTCTTGTTGTGTTTGTTTGAAGCTGCTCCCTGTTGGCTTCAGCTGTTTGGAGTATCCATTTTCTAAACATCTACATTCTGAACCTTCTTCAGCTCTGAACAGATGATGAAACACTGAATGATTTCAAGCTCACACTTTGTCTAATAAACTTACATCTTTCATTCTTTATACAGATTGAGGCTCTGTGGTTTGTCAGAGATCAGCTGTGATTATCTGGCAGCAGCGCTGAAGTCCAACCCCTCCCATCTTAGACTGCTCGAGCTGAGCAGAAACAACCTGCAGGATTCAGGAGTGAAGCATCTGTGTGGTTTCCTGGAGAGTCCAGGATGTGGACTTGAAACTCTGAGGTCAGTCAGCATGCTTTAGTTGTGCTGAGATGAATATGATGTGAAAGTTTTACTGACACTAAACTGCAGACATCAGGCTGATATTATACTGATCCACACTGAGGATCTTCATGGTAAAGTCTGTTTTCTTCTTCTCTGGTTTAGTCCATTGACTGCAGCAGAACAATGTTCACAACAGTCTCAAACAGTGAGACTCAACGTATGGCCCGCGGCCCACACGCGGCCACCTTTCCTGATTCAGAGAGAGGGGACCCTGATTAACTGTGTAATGTTCTTCCTCACAGTTCTAAGTATCAGACACAACAATGAATAATCCACAGCTGACTGTCTTTAGCAGGTCAAAGGTCACGCCACACAGCAGACAGTGGGAAATATTATAATTCGGATCATTTATCAGCACATATCCATATGTATAACAACAAAGCTGACACTGTGAGACTTGATCAGAGGTGTGATCATCACAGCAGAGGCCTTTGTGTCAAAGTCACTGAGGATCAAACAGAAACACATGAAGCAGATTTTCCTGTTCTGGCTTTTTATAGCAGATAAACTTCAAAATATTCTGCAGTCGATCAAAAACTGAAGCAAATGTCATCATTTTAAAAGGTTTAAATTTCTTCATTATTGAACAGCAGAAAAGAGGTTTTGTTTTCGGAGGCCGACAGCAGTGAACACAACAGCAGACTGGTGCGTAATAAGAAGTGAATAATGCAGAAAACAGATTTTTGAAGGTAAACTTTTCTTGAAGTACACTGAGAGAGAGCTGTGCAGGAAGTAAACGTCAAAGTCAGAGAGAATTCATGACGATGTTCGTCAAACGTAAAGCGTAGTTTGGATCTTCTTTTGCTGCTGGTTCAGTCAGTTTTGGTTGGAGACAGATGAAACCTGCAGCTTCAGGATCTGTGAGCTGTCCACTTTCAGCCCCGACGGCGTGTCCGTGTACGTGCCGTCGAGTGAACGATCCACGCTCTGTGTTTCCATCTTTGTGTGTTTAGCTGCTCTCATTTACTGTTTTATCTGTTTGGTTGTTGTTGAAATACTTTTGGGAGCTTTAACCTGAGATTCTGGCAAAATACATTTATATTAAAAAGCGATTTAGGATTGAATGAATCAACATCGCTTTATTCAAATTAAAACCATTTAAATAGGAAAATCCATTTTTTTACACCCGCCTCTAATGCTGGGTAATGTCAGCTGGTCCATGTGCAGCTAGCTGTGAGGCTCAGAGAGCTTCTACAAAGTGCAACACTGAAAGAACATCATCCATAAATATTGAGTAATAACTGGACTCTCATACAGCGAGACTCAAATGCCTTTAAACATCAGCTTATCCTGCTGATCCAAGTCCAACACTGAGTTTGTAAAAACATGTTTGTCAATCATTTTGTTTGGTTTCTGAGGAAAATGATTCAATAACTTGCTGCTAATACACAACATTTCATGATATTTCCTCATAACCCTCTTTTGTCTGACCATTTGATCCCATTTGAATTTGCAATAAAGGATCCACAGAGTTTGGTGACAATAATGACAGTAGATGTTTGTGTGACAGTGCTGGAAGCAAATTAGTGTGTGATGTTCTTTCAGTGTTGCACTTTGTAGACGGTCCCTGAGCACTGGTCTCACAGCCAGCTGCACATAGAGACCAGTGTTGTTAGTCCAGGTCAGAAGATGATATGATGGAATGAAAATGAGCTTGTAGTTTGTCTGCTTTAATAATGTGACTGGAAAAAGGTGTTGGACTTCAAATATGTCCATTTCTTTCACACTTCACCTTTAAAAGTGAAGCCTTGTGGTTCCTGTAAGGAAAAACACAACTTTTTCAAGTCTTTGTCCTGTTTTTATGATAAATGTACGACTTTATTGTGAAACATTCAGAGTTTTTTCTCTTGTTGTGTTTGTTTGAAGCTGCTTCCTGTTGGCTTCAGCTGTTTGGAGTTTCCATTTTCTAAACTTCTACATTCTGAACCTTCTTCAGCTCTGAACAGATGATGAAACACTGAATGATTTCAAGCTCACACTTTGTCTAATAAACTTACATCTTTCATTCTTTATACAGATTGTGGAACTGTGGTTTGTCAGAGATCAGCTGTAATTATCTGGCAGCAGCGCTGAAGTCCAACCCCTCCCATATGAGAGTGCTGGACCTGAGTACTGACTACTGGTCTTCGACCAAGAACAAGCTGCAGCATTCAGGAGTGAAGCATCTGTGTGGTTTTCTGGAGACTCCAGGATGTGGACTTGAAACTCTGAGGTCAGTCAGCATGCTATAGTTGTGCTGAGATGAATATGATGTGAAAGTTGTGCTGACACTAAACTGCAGACATCAGGCTGATATTATACTGATCCACACTGAGGATCTTCATGGTAAAGTCTGTTTTCTTCTTCTCTGGTTTAGTCCATTGACTGCAGCAGAACAATGTTCACATTTCAAACAGTGAGACTCAACGTATGGCCCGCGGCCCACACGCGGCCTGCCCACCTTTCCTGATTCAGAGAGAGGGGACCCTGATTAACTGTGTAGTGTTCTTCCTCACAGTTCTAAGTATCAGACACAACAATGAATAATCCACAGCTGACTGTCTTTAGCAGGTCAAAGGTCACGGCACACAGCAGACAGTGGGAAATATAATTCTGATCATTTATCAGCACATATCCACATGTATAAAAACAAAGCTGACACTGTGAGACTTGATTAGAGGTGTGATCATCACAGCAGAGGCCTTTGTGTCAAAGTCACTGAGGATCAAAGAGAAAAACATGAAGCAGATTTTTCTGTTCTGGCTTTTTATAGCAGATAACCTTCAAAATATTCTGCAGTCGATCAAAAACTGAAGCAAACCATGAATCAACATGTGAACATGACCTGATGCTGCTGAAGTGAAGCAAAGTTACAGAGGTTTGATTACAGACACAGCTGAGAGTTTGTAATCTGTCATCATTTTAAAAGGTTTAAATTTCTTCAGTATTGAACAGCAGAAATGAGGCTTTACTTTCGGAGGCCGACAGCAGTGAACACAACAGCAGATTTGTGCGTAATAAGCAGTGAATAATGCAGAAAACAGATTTTTGAAGGTAAACTTTTCTTGAAGTACACTGAGAGAGAGAGAGCTGTGCAGGAAGTAAACGTCAAAGTCAGAGAGAATTCATGACGCTGTTCATCAAACGTAAAGCGTAGTTTGGATCTTCTTTTGCTGCTGGTTCAGTCAGTTTTGGTTGGAGACATATGAAACCTGCAGCTTCAGGATCTGTGAGCTGTCCACTTTCAGCCCCGACGGCGTGTCCGTGTACGTGCCGTCGAGTGAATGATCCACGCTCTGTGTTTCCATCTTTGTGTGTTTAGCTGCTCTCATTTACTGTTATATCTGTTTGGTTGTTGTTGAAATACTTTTGGGAGCTTTAACCTGAGATTCTGGCAAAATACATTTATATTAAAAATCGATTCAGGATTGAATGAATCAACATCGCTTTATTCAAATTAAAACCATTTAAATAGAAAAATCCATTTTTTTACAGCTGCCTCTAATGCTGGGTAATGTCAGCTGGTCCATGTGCAGCTGGCTGTGAGGTTCAGGGAGCGTCTACAAAGTGCAACACTGAAAGAACATCATCCATAAATATTGAGTAATAACTGGACTCTCATACAGCGAGACTCAAATGCCTTTAAACATCAGCTTATCCTGCTGATCCAAGTCCAACACTGAGTTTGTAAAAACATGTTTGTCAATCATTTTGTTTGGTTTCTGAGGAAAATGATTCAATAATTTGCTGCTAATACACAACATTTCATCATATTTCCTCATAACCCTCTTTTGTCTGACCATTTGATCCCATTTGAATTTGCAATAAAGGATCCACAGACTTTGGTGACAATAATGACAGTAGATGTTTGTGTGAAAGTGCTTTAAGCAAATTAGTGTGTGATGTTCTTTCAGTGTTGTACTTTGTAGACGGTCCCTGAGCACTGGTCTCACAGCCAGCTGCACATAGAGACCAGTGTTGTTAGTCCAGGTCAGAAGATGACTTGTTGGAATGAAAATGAGCTTGTAGTTCGTCTGCTTTAATAATGTGACTGGAAAAAGGTGTTGGACTTCAAATATGTCCATTTCTTTCACACTTCAAATTTAAAAGTGAAGCCTTGTGGTTCCTGGAAGGAAAAACACGACTTTTTCAAGTCTTTGTCCTGTTTTTATGATAAATGTACAACTTTAATGTGAAACATTCAGAGTTTTTTCTCTTGTTGTGTTTGTTTGAAGCTGCTTCCTGTTGGCTTCAGCTGTTTGGAGTTTCCATTTTCTAAACTTCTACATTCTGAACCTTCTTCAGCTCTGAACAGATGATGAAACGCTGAAAGATTTCAAGCTCACACTTTGTCTAATAAACTTACATCGTTCATTCTTTATACAGATTGTGGGGCTGTGGTTTGTCAGAGATCAGCTGTGATTATCTGGCAGGAGCACTGAAGTCCAACCCCTCCCATCTGAGAGTGCTGGACCTGAGAGGAAACAACAAGCTGCAGGATCCAGGAGTGAAGCATCTGTGTGGTTTCCTGGAGAGTCCAGGATGTGGACTTGAAACTCTGAGGTCAGTCAGCATGTTTTAGTTGTGTTGAGATGAATATGATGTGAAAGTTGTGCTGACACTAAACTGCAGACATCAGGCTGATATTATACTGATCCACACTGAGGATCATCATGGTAAAGTCTGTTTTCTTCTTCTCTGGTTTAGTCAATTGACTGTAGCAGAACAATGGTCACATTTCAAACCTTCAAAGAAGAAGAAAAATCCTCCACTGGATAATTCACTGTAAAACTCTCAAACTCTTCATTCCACCTTAAAGTCTGTCTGACACTGATATCCAAAGTAAAATGTGCGTTTGCTTTACAGTCAGCAGTCCAACACAAACATACACACATCATCCAAAACACAGTCCAACATCCAAATCTCCTCCACTGCCAGCATGAATGATGGGAAAGAGAAGGGGGAACACTCTGACATTCAGGGTTAGAATGAGTTTCATAAAGCAGACTGTGAACATCAAAGCTGCATTAGAAAGCTTACATGAATGAATGAGTGGACAGAAGTGGACAGAGATCATCTGAAGCATTTCAAAGGCTTTAAGTCAGCACATTTCCCTTTATTCTTTATCAACTCTGTTAGTTTCTCTCAGTTTTCTGTGGAATGAAGCTAACAGCAGGCTAATAAGATGCTGACCAATAGGTTTCTATTAAAGGTTGTAATTTGTATATGAAAAAGTGCTTTGGCTCAGCAGGGATCAGCTTACAGGTAGAATACAGCTGCTGGATGGGATTAGCATGTCATAGCTATCTACCAAACTGCTAACTGGGGAATTTCAGGCCATCTATGAATCATTTTTGCTAACTGTTTATTCACCTTAGGCTCACAGGGCTGGAGCCTGTGCCCTAGCTGTCATAGGGCAAGAAGCGTGGTCCACCTGCACAGGTGAGCAGTCCATCACAGGGCCAACAGAGAGAGACAGAGAAGCAACCTCTCACATCCACACCTACAGCCAATTTAGAAGCACCAATGAACCTAAGCAGCATTTCACTGGACTGTGGGAGAACATCCAACCTCCACAGAAAGGCCAACAAGCTTCAAGCTAAAACCTTCTTGCTTAAAGGCACTAGTGCTAACCACTTTTCCCCATCTAAGCACAAATCCTGCATCTTCCTGTTTCTGACTCCAGGCCAGCTCCACTAACCCTTTCTCATCAGACACTGCCACCTAGTGGAGGAAGTCTTAGTTCCATTTGAAGCTTCAGATGACAGTTAGTTCCTTTACAAAGAGGTGGAGGTGGTGGGGCCACAGCACCATCATCACTGAGTGCTAGGGATGGGTATCGTTTAGGTTTTATCTGATAACTGCCAACCCCGTACTTTTGAAACAGTGCCGGTGCTTAAACGTGCTGAATGGACAAGAAACTTTGTCCAAAAACCTCTCACGTTTAGCTGTTTTCCACTTTTTCTTTTAGACTTTTTGGCCAGGGTGAAGGGAGTATCTGCCATCAAACAAGAAGAAAGCTGCATGTAACTACGACGGTGTTTGCTAGTTCACCTTACATGCATTAATGTAATAACGTGGTTAGCCTACTCAATGTAAATTACACACAAATAACATTAAGCTACTCACCCAGAGAAGAACGGCTGCTGCTGCCATCATCATCCGTCATCATTTCTGCTACACTGGCAGGGCTAGGGGCCAGGACTCTCCTCTTCAGGTTCTTGGGGGATGTTGCTAACTCCTGGTCCGATAACAGGCACCACACCCGCAGTAGATGTGCTCGGTCTTGCAGCAAGCTATCAAATACGGCACATTTCTCGGCTTTTAAAAAAACGCTATGCATCGCCAGGTGTTTCATCAGATTTGAGGTGTTACCTCCTTTGAACAGTATCACCTTAAAGCACTTGTTGCAGGCTTTTGAGTTTGCATCTTTTGCTGTTAAGTACAGCCAGACTTTGACCGCTTTGCCTTGGGCATTTTTAATCTGTAGCTCTGCTCCAACAGAATGTACGTACCTGGGCCTGCCTACTATCCTTGGAAAGGTAAAATGATTGGTTAGAATCTAAAGTGTATGACATCTTACGGAAAAAAAGCACCAAAATGTGCGCTGCTTTTCGGTCTGGTTACTATTAAACTTCGTTCTTTGAATTCTTTTGGCGGCAAAGAAAGACTGGACCCAGGGTGGTCAAAGCTTAAAAAATGATCTTTATTTTACATTATTTTACACGGGAACGGAGACCTGAACACACGAACACACACACTCAGGTCTGAAAGCAGCAGCAGCCAGCATCGTTATTTATATATTTCCGCAGCACGTCACACACTCTAAGTTTTGATCAAAACACTCTACTTAGTTTCACTTTCTGTCTGCACCTCCAGTGCTCTGCAAAAGCATGCAGTTTCCTGTCAGTACTTTTGGCTCAGACTCTACTCAGAGCTGGCCCTCTCTTATTAAAATACATAAAACAGTATAATCAGAAAATAAGCACTAAGAATATATATTTGAATCCCAACATCACTACCGTTTATGTCAGAACTGGTGCCATAATGGCATCGGATACCGGTACCCATACCTACTGAGTGCCATAGGAAACTTAACCTTTTTTTTCCATATGCTGGGAACTTTCTGTTGTTCCAAGGAGGACTGGAAAATGTGTGAAAATCTCCCAGTCAGTTCCTTACAGCACACTTCAATCATTTCCCTCCCACAGCATCAGGACCAGGGCTTTTTCTTTCTTTGATCCCACTAAGAGATTTCCACACAAACACCTCATCAGTGGGACTCTCTGAGCTACCAGCCCTTTGCTACAATCACAAAGCTCTTCATTGAAATCAATGATATCAAAGCTGGAATCAAATGAGTCCAAGCCTTCTGCTGATTCAGCATCACATTCATCTTTGCTCCTTGTTCTGCATCCCCACCATGGACTTCATTCCTTTCCAAGCCAGCCTTGAGTGTCCTTTATTCAGCTCATCCTCTGCTTTACTTTTACACCTGATTTTAGCTGCTTTATCTCTTTTTCAACAAGTTTCTGTGCCTCAATCGTTTTCTTCTCTCCCTCATAACAAGACAGCTTCTTCTGCCTGAGAACATGTTGGGGTGATTTACTAATCCAGGGCTGCTTATTGGGGAAAATACTCCCTGTTTTCAAAGTAATCCCCATTTTTCCCAGAAAGAAATGTAAGTAGAAATCGATGATCTAAGTGAGAACATGAGCCTTTAAAAAGTCCCAGTGGGTGCGGTCAAAGCAGTCCCTCAGTCCCAGTATAGAGTCTTTGATCAAGACTGGAACAACTGTGTGCCCAGTTTGAGCTCTCTTCAGTCCTGTGACCTGACAGACCCAGCGGGGCCATCACATCACATTTAGAAGCTCCCCTAATGGAGCCACAACACATGTCCAATACTTAGTCTGTCTTGTTGGACCAACTGGAAGAAATGATTCAAGGACTTAGTCACAGAACAGAGATTCAAATCTCCAAAATCCAACTGGCTGCATCAGGACATATAGTCTGAAACTCTGCACAGTTTCCTGTTTGAAGCTGCTTCCTGTTGGCTTCAGCTGTTTGGAGTTTCCATTTTCTAAACTTCTACATTCTGAACCTTCTTCAACTCTGAACAGATGATGAAACACTGAATGATTTCAAGCTCACACTTTGT
Source organism: Neolamprologus brichardi (assembly GCF_056152115.1). Classification (NCBI taxonomy): domain Eukaryota; kingdom Metazoa; phylum Chordata; class Actinopteri; order Cichliformes; family Cichlidae; genus Neolamprologus; species Neolamprologus brichardi. The sequence continues at coordinate 54,589,019 of NC_142106.1, read as the reverse complement.
CTAATAAACTTACGTCTTTCATTCTTTATACAGACTGAGGTACTGTGGTTTGTCAAAGATCAGCTGTGATTATCTGGCAGCAGCACTGAAGTCCAACCCCTCCCATCTGAGACAGCTGGAACTGAGAGGAAACAACCTGAAGGATCCAGATATGAAGCAGTTGTCTGATCTTCAGCAGAGTCCAGACTACAGACTGGAGACTCTGAGGTCAGTAGAGTGATGGAGTGAGTGGGTGGTGCTGTCAGCAGTATTGTACTAAACACAGTCAGTATGAAACAAAGATCCAGTGTTTCCTGTAAAGCTGCAGCTTCTCAGTGAAGCTGTGAGAGGAGAATGGTGACAGGCTTCAGGATTGGACACAAACACTTCCTGTTTCTGCATTTTTGTCACCTTTATGGTCACCATAGTAATGGCTGACACGCTCTGATCAAACACTGTCAACAACCAATCAGCTCTCTGAACAAAGCAGCACGCAGACCAATGACTGCATTCTTTTCCAAGTTTAAAGCAGTGAAGAACACAGTCTGTAGGTGAGGAAGAATTTAGTGAGAGCAGATGTTTGGATGGAATTCCTCCAGTTAACAGCTGGAACCGTCCATCTGGATTGTTGGGCTTGTTGTTGGGGTTCCCACAGAGCTCAGGGTGGACACACCAAGGTTCTTCTAATGAATGAAAGTCCAAACTCAAACTAGGAGGGAAAAACATTTTCATCAACTTCAATAAAAATCCAAAGATTAGAAAAAGTGAAGCAACAATGAGTAGGGATGGGTATTGATAAGATTTTCACGATTCCGATTCCATTTTCGATTCTGTTTAACGATTCGATTCTTTATCGATTCTCTTATCGATTATTTTTTTTTAAAAAAAGGAGAACACTAAGGTCAATTAGCTTAGATCTTTGTTTTATATCTTCTCTTTGAACAAGATAGAAATTTAGGAGTAACATGGCCTTACAAACCCAACAGTGAGATCTTAACAGATCCAACCTAACGCTCTTCAATGGGGTGTCACAGGGTCCCCAGGAAAAAAAATTGTGAATGTAAAATAATAAAATAAATATTCTTCTGTAGCAATTACACAAAAATATCCAGTAATGTTCCTGCCTACAATTAAACACATTCACTTACCGAAAATCGGGGGCATCTGCTGTGGCAAATGGGTGCAAGCCTTTTACCAAAAACTTAGTCACTGCTCGGTGACATTCGTCTATCCTGGCCTGAAAGGAGACGCTACCGGTAGACTGCAGCGAGAACTGCCAGCATCTGAGCCAGACTCTGTCTGTCTCTCTCATCATGGTCACCTAAACGCACAGTAATGGCAGGTTTTGTAATAAGGCAGATCGCCGTAACATAATATGCACTGTTAGTTGATTATTTACCTGCCGCATTAACGGGAGAGGACGTGCGAACGTTACCGCTGCTGCTGGGTTGAGATTCACGAGTCCGGAGCGGAATTAAAAACACGACATTTATTTAAGGTTATCGCGCGTTTTGTGAGCAAATGCTTTTGCATATTCGTAGTGTTTCCTCCCTTAAATGAAATATCTACTGTGCAAGTATTGCAAGTTGCCCTGTTGTCATCCGTTCTCGTAAAGTATAACCAAACTTTTTAGCGTTTGAGCCGCCATGTTTCCTGCCAGGTAAATGACGCTCCGCAACGTGGTGACGTCATTCGGGGCGACTGGAATCGATAAGGGAATCGTTTGCAAAAATGGCAAATGATTCCAAGGAATTGAAACACTGGGAACCGGTTCTCAACAAGAACCGGTTTTCGATACCCATCCCTAACAATGAGTCCTAGTACAGTCCCAGCACTGAAGTCCCTGCTGCTCTTTATACTGGATGTGCTGCATCACTGACTGACAGCTGATGAAGAGTCTCTGGAAACACTCGTTTTATCTCCTCTGCTCTTCCTTCTTCTCTCTGCAGGTGGAAGTGATGATGGTAAACAGGACGGTGTTTGTGCTGAGAGAGGAGGAGCTGTGTCCCGATGATCCAGAGAGGTTGAAGCAGCAGCAGCTTGTGTGTAGAGACGCTTTGACTGGGCCATGTTACTGGGAGGTGGAGAGGAGAGCTTCATCCAGCAGTGACTGACAGAGGAATGAGAAGAAGTGCAGATGACTGTCAGTGCTGCAGAGTGAACTGCTCTGAGAACAGCCCCCATGTCAGACACAATGTAGAGTCCAGCATCATCCCTGTGTGTCCCTCTGGATCTGACAGAGGATCATCAGTGTATCTGGACTGCTCTGCTGCTGCTCTGTCCTTCTACAGTCTCTGCACAGTCTCTGTCTGACTCTGGCTTCAGATCCTCCTGGATCAAAGTCACCTGGAAAGACTTTCAAACATCACTCAATAGATTTGAATACAGAATATATTTGATATATACTGTAGATGTACTGTAGAGTTGCAGTTTGTCACTTGTAAATACAGTCTGTGAGCAGCTATGAGCTGAAAGATCTTTCTAGAAACACGAAATGTTTTCACTCTTCTGTTGCTTTTTCATATATTTACACAACATTAATATTGATCCCACCTGTCTCACCTGTTTCATCCTTTTATACATAATAACAGGACACGTGTGATCTGAGCGCTGCTGTGGTTGCTGTGCTGCACGTCTTCATTTAGATAACAGAGACATCTAGTGGTTCAGAGGGAGAACTGCAGGAGGTGGAGCTGTGTTTTAGCATGGAAAACTTTTTATCTTTTAGGCGCAGATACAAATATGACAAGTATCAGTGTAAGATACAAAAGGTCACATCAGTCAGCAGAGGGAACAGTGATCACACAGCAAAGTAAGAATAGAAACATAACAGTGAATCTGGAGATGTGTACAGATGGAAGCAAACAAACAGGATGTAACACTACATTAAAGCCACAAATGGGAAGAAAACAAACCCAAGGGAAAATATATTTGATCTCAGGAATCCAAATCAGATGCTTTAGAGCAGGGGTCGGCAACCCTGGGCACACGTGTCACAGCTGCCACGTGAAGGGTTAACTGATGGCACGACCATAGCTGGACTGGCCATCGGGTATACAGATGGTGGTTTTTCGTTTTTATGGGCCCATGATGTTTTTTTAATTTTTAGTTTTGTAACGGTATAAACAATGAAAGGTGGTGGATTGGCCGGATGCTGGTTGATGTGTAAAAATAAGTCAGTTGTTTGGTGGTGGCTATAGCGGAGCTTCCACAGAGGCAACAGGTGGATGAGGGAAGGTGAGGGAGGAGGAGCAGAGACCCGAGGCGGCCGCCGGTCCAAGTGTCAGGTGAACTGAACTTCAGGTAAGAAGTTATGACCTGCAGTCTATCTGGGTCAGATATAAACCAAGTTTAGGTGGAGTTTATTTTCCTTGTGCTGACTTTTTACAGTCAGTACAACAAAAATAAACTAATAAACAAAGTGTTGTACATGTGAGAAGTGGAACGAAAATCATACATGATTCCAAACATTTTTTACAAATAAATAACTGCAAAGTGGGGTGTGAGTAATTATTCTGTCATGGAAAAACACACTGCCATCAACTTCTGTTTTGTTTTTGTCAAAATCACTGTAATATAATCACTGTACCTTTATATACATGTGACTTATATTAATGCTGCTGCCCTCTTGTGGCTAAAGTGTAATTATGTTATTGTTATTAGGGAAAACATTTGAGAGTAACATGCCAAATGAGTCAGCACTTTGGCTTTAGCTTAAGAAATCCTCATTTTTATGTCATCAGTTATAGTTGCATGTATTCATTATCATAATTTAACCTTTAAAATTGATGTCTTAAATTGATTTTACGTAAACTAGCAATAATTTTATGGTTGTATTAAATAAAGACATCACTAATGAATTAATTATTTCAGTAATTAATTAAAAAATGTACATAATCAATTAAAGAAATATATTAATAATGAATTATCCATTAATTTCATTTAAAATGTTTCATTATTTGTTTATATGCAATTCAAATTAGTTAATTACATATTTAATCAATTATTGTTTTTTTTCTATTTTAATTATTTTACTGACACATTTAATGAATTATTTAATGATGTATTTATTTAATTCATGTTGCTACTCCTGGCCCTGCAATGGTGTTCATAAATACATTTTTTTTGTCAGCTTCACCCGTCAAAGTCAGGCGGCGGGGTTAATGCTGATCAAGTCAAAACCATTGCTTTGGTCTGATGGGCGTTCTTTTAGTGGGCTTTTCTGTCATGTCCTGCGTGGCAGACTGTAGCTGTGTCCCATTTCAGGGTCTGCACGCTTGAAGTACGCATTTTAAATGCGGTTACGTCACCGCCACGCGACGACGGCTGTCCCAATTCGAAGTGTACTTCAAATGCATACTCCAAATGCGCCGTCGATTTCCCCAAATATCAAGCGTGGTCCGGTGCACGCTTCGTGGTCCCATATATCCCACAAGTCAAAGCGCGGCGGTGGGTGTGGATAATTTTGCCGCAAAATACGGCAGAAGGGAGCGGCCAAGAGTGAACTGTCAAAAGTAAGTACTGAATATGACGTCACTTATTCATGTGCGAATGTTTAATAATGAAGAACATTAAAACATTGCTGTTGGCCACATGTCGGCAAAGTTATGTGACATTAGTGACGTTTGTACTTTCAGCACTAACTTGGTTTTAAAGCCTCTACTTCTAAATATACATATGTCGACCTTAATCTTACAGAGAATCTGATGATTTTATGGATAATTAAAGTCAGTCATATATCCACAAACACAACAAGCTGAAAGTCAGTGATTGATATATATATATATATATATATATATATATATATATATATATATATATATATCATAATAATCTGACAATACTATAATATTGGCCATATGATATTTACATTACCATAGTGAGATGACTTTAGTCTCATGAACAACATTAACTAATTATTATTTACTAGCTAATCTTAAATAACTGTTCAGTACAGAAATGAAGCCCTTGAATCATGTTTTACGGTCCTGTGGTCTCAGCCTCAGATACTCAACTAATCAAAGTGATGTCATGACAAAAATGAATGACCAACAAAACATTTTTATCCTTCATTTATGTCATACAAAGCTGTATAAAACGTGTCTCGCGGTTAGTATCATGGTTGCTAGGCAACCTGAACAGCGCGACGAAGCATATATCGTCCCATTTCACAAGCCTCTCACTTCCGCACTTCTCGTACTTATAGTACGCACCGTACGTAGTACGCGTAGTGCATGTACTTCAAGCGTGCAGACCCTGAAATGGGACACAGCTTGTGATGAGGCGAAGGAGGACCCAAATGCTGGACTCTTTGATGAGGTCAGTGCTTTTATTTACAGTGATGCTAAATAATCCAAACAACAATAAATCCCCAGTGCGTTCCCGACTCTGACTTGTCCTCTTGCCAGTGTTAGTGTTCTTTGTCTCCGCTCCTCAGTGTCTGAGCACCCCGTGCTCGCTGCCCTCTCGTCTCCACACTCCTCCTGGTGAATAACAAAGAAGCAGCCGTCAGCAACACCACAATGCGGCAGACTAACCTTAACTAACTCGCCAAGAGACTAACGTGAAGTTACGCAATGATCCAACATCGGAGAGAGCTCCACCACACTCCTAAGTAACTCCTCTGACGAGGCTTGATCAGCTGCAGGTGTGAGTAATTCTCCTCTGCAGGTGTGGCCAGGCTCCTGGCTGACACACCCACACACACACACCTAGATACACAAACATGGAAACAGGAGACAGCAGCACCAAAAACACACATGTCCATAACTTCTTACAGGCCCTGGGTCACCCAGACCCCGGTCCCATGACAATTTCTCAAAACTAAGTAGGCCTACACACCAGGGTTTGCACATGTGTGGACCCAAACTATACTTAAACTTTACCCTTTTTTGTGTGTCACCAAATACACTTTAATATCTTCTAGACAAGAATGTAGTGGCATCATCTTTAACCTCCTAAGACCCGAACTCCTCCGTAGCGTTCATTTTTAATTTCTCTTTCATATTTGGGCTGATTGGGACCCGATGAATGTAAAAACAAAGAATTACCACATTTTTTTTTTACCAAATTTTTGTTTCTGAGAAAAATGAGAGCCACATATGAGGATATTGGTCTAAAATTTCGATAGCACAGTGGCAGTATAACATCCTCGTAAGTGGATATCAGGCCCTTGTAGAGCAAAGTTTAGTATTTTGGTCTAAATAACCCAAAATGTGATGTCCACATATGTGGACGCCAGGTCCTAGGAGGTTAAATATCTGCTCACTTTGTTAAAATGAACCTAATCATCTCTGATGTATTCAGTAATGTCTGCCAGCTCACCTTGCAAGTGGTCGAGCTTATACCGCCGACAACGCGGCACACAACTTGTAAACCCCCTGCTGACTATCACCTCTTGAGTTATTTATTTATGTTAGTTTCAACTGTTCCTGCAAAAAGTGAGCACGTGTTACTGATAAAAAAGTCCAATAGAAGCAAAGTCTAAACTTTGAAAACAAAAAACAAAAACCTGTCTGATTAAGATCTGATCTTTGGGGGGGTTTCAATAAGCAGTGTGACCCGTGTATGTGCATTAGGGGTGGGTTTTGATTATCGATTTATCAATTAAAATCGATTCTCGCTTGGATAACGTGAAAACGATTCCTTAAAATCCTGAATCGATTTTTTAATATAAATTTATTTTGGCCAAAACGCCAGAATCTCAGGTTAAACCTCCCAAAATTTCAACAACCACCAAACAGCTAAAACAGTAAATGAGAGCAGGAACACGGATTCTGCACAAAGACGTAAACACAAAGCGCAGAGCCGCCGACGCATCAGAATCAGTGAGATGTGACTTTCTCACCTGACTGCACGGACACGAGCTGAAAGCCGACAGCTCGCTGATTCTGATGTTTCGGCGGCTCCGCGCTTTGTGTTTACGTCCTTTTTGCGCTGATTCTGAAGCTGAAGGTTTTTATCTCTCTCCAAACAATATTGAGTAAACCAGCAGCAAAAGAAGATCCAAACTACGCTTCACATAAACATCGTCATGAATTCCCTCTGATTGTTTTGCTGCCACCAGGATAAAATCACACTTCATGCACAGCTCTCTCTCTCTCTCTCTCTCTCTCTCTAGAACAGTTTCCCGTCTAAAAATCTGTTTTCTGCATTATTCGTTTGCTTGTTATGCACAAGTCTACCGTTCTTACAGCCTGTCGGCCGCTGTTTTTTTTTTCCTTTTACTTACTTCTGAAAACAAAGCCTCATTTCTGCCGTTCAATACTGAACAAATTTAAACTTTTTAAAATGATGCAAAATTGCAAAATGCTCAGCTGTGTCTGTAATCAAACCTCTGTAACTTTGCTCTGCTTCACGTCAGCAGCATCAGGTAATGTTCATATGTTCATTAATGGTTTTCTTTCGTTTTTGATGTACTGCAGAATATTTGTATAAAATCCCAGGCCAGGAAAACCTTCATGTTTTTCTGTTTTATCCTCAGCTACTTTGACACAAAGGCATCTGCTGTGATGCTCACACCTTTGATAAAGTCTCGCAAGTGTCAGATTTCTTTTTATAGATATAAAAATATAGAAATGTACTGATGCATGACCTGAATTATAATATTTCTGACTGCCTGACGCAAAATTTCCCCGATTCAAATTGAATCAAATTGAATCGAATCCATTCTAGAAATGAGTGACGATACCAGCCCTGATATGCATGTTTTCATAAAAGAGATAATGTTGGTGTTTCAGTCATGTAGTAACTGTTAGGTTTAACTGTACAAGGCTTGTTAGACATAATGAAACACATTGTACAGATTTCTGGATGTTAGACTATAATTTTTATTATGATTATTAATCTTGAGTCTAAAAAGTCAGTCAAGTATATCCAGAATATCTTTCTGTTAACTGGATTCACAGACCCTAACACTGGGACCAGGATAAGCAGTCGCATGAAGCTGGTTATCAGCTGACAATCGTATTATTTAATTAATTTAATTAAGTTATTCATTTTTTCTAATTTTTCCTCTACATTTCCCCTGAAATGAAGGGATTGTGTTAAACATGCTTTAGTTCCTCACATTTTTCTGCAATCTCTTTGTTCAACCCCCTGAATTAAAGCTGAAAGTCTGCACTTCAAACACATCTGAGTTGTTTCATTTAAAATTGATTTTAGTGTATATACAGAACCAAAGTTAGAAATTAAGTTCTCTTTGTCCAGATATTTATGGACCTAACTGTATAATCTATACAGCACGTAAAAAATGCTATAAATAAAGAAGTCTGTGAAAATGTGGTGCTTCCAGGTCAATTTAAACTGAAGTGATATAATCTTCTCCCCACAGTTTGAGTTTGTATTGTCTCAGCTGCAGACAGACTATGATATAAATTTGGAGGAGCCTCCACATCATGTGTAGTATCCCAGTCTTCTGCTGGATCACTGCTACAGTTCTGGAGCACATGTTGACTACAGAGCAGAGAGGAGAGCTGCCCAAGACCCTGACTGACATGTACTCACACTTCCTGCTGGTTCAGACAAAGAGGAAGAAGAACAAGTACCATGAGGGACATGAGACGAGTCCACAGGAGCTGACGAAGGCTGACAGGAAAGTTCTTCTGAAGCTGGGAAGGCTGGCGTTTGAACATCTGGAGAAAGGAAACATCATGTTCTACCAAGAAGACCTGGAGCAGTGTGGTCTGGATGTGACAGAGGCCTCGGTGTACTCAGGAGTTTGTACAGAGATCTTCAAAAGAGAGTGTGTGATCTTCCAGAAACCAGTCTACTGCTTTGTTCATCTGAGCATTCAGGAGTTTCTGGCTGCAGTCTACATGTTCCACTGTCACACCAACAGGAAGACAAAGGTGCTGAAGGACTTCCTGGGGAAAGACTGGAATGATGACAGTGATGACGATGACAGTGATGATGATGATGATGCAGGCAACTCTTTTCTTGATGTTTTCCTGAAGAGAGTCATGAAGAAATCCCGCCAGAGTAAAAATGGCCACCTGGACCTGTTTGTTCGCGTCCTTCATGGCCTCTTTCTGGAGTCCAACCAGAGATTCTTAGTAGGTCTGCTGGGTCAGACAGAGATCAGTCCAGGAACCATCCAGAGAGTCATCAACAACCTGAAGGAGATGAACAGTGATGAAATCTCTCCTGACAGAAGCATCAACATCTTCCACTGTCTGATGGAGATGAACCACCTCTCATTATTTCAGGAGATCCAAGAGTTCCTGAAGTCAGAGAACAGATCAAAGAAGGAACTCTCTGAGATCCAGTGCTCAGCTCTGGCCTTCATGCTGCAGATGTCAGAGGAGGTTCTGGATGAGTTGGACCTGCAGAAGTACAACACATCAGTGCAGGGACAACAGAGATTGATTCCAGCTGTGAGGAACTGCAGAAAGGCTCGGTGAGTCCAGATGTGATCATTAACATCATTGATCAGTGTAGGTTAGTAGTTTAATTTTGAAAATAAAATCAGATTGTAACCACAAAGTGTTTGTGTCCGTACGATGCAACCTTCTACACCATTCCTTTATTATACAGACTCAGCAGCAGCTCCATGGATCCCAAATCCAAGAGTGGAGAACAGATTTGAAGTGTGTCACATCCATGCAGTCACAGCTGTTTCCACCATGTTTCCACTGATATTAATCCTGTTCAATGACACGTTTCATATCAGTGAATATGTTCTTTAGGACGTCCACTGACATGTTTAAGTGTCCTGCTGGAAATCACTCAAATCATCCATGAAATCCATGAAAAATCCTTTTAGTGTTTCTAACTTCACCCTCTGTCCTCTCTCTCTCTCCATCCTCCTCACTGCTTCTTTCACTGATAATCACACAAACATCGTATTCAGTTACAAAATAACACAATAATATCATCTGATGATCATTATTATAAGAGCAGGATCCATATTTGATATCAGAGTAACACACTACTTGGTTATGTGCAGTCATCATCAGTGACTGTGGGTCAAACAGAAGCTCTCTGATTGGTTGCTGACCTTGGTCACCTGTCCACTCTCACCTGTTTGTGTTTGCTCTCTCTTTGCTGTCTCCATCCTCTCTCTCCTTTGTCTCCCTCTCTGTCTTTGTACCGTCACTCAGGTCCAATGGAAACAGTGACATTTACAAACCAATCAAAGACAAACTGATCCATGTCAGGTTATAACAATATTCAAAGTGAATACAGGCTGCTGCTGGACACAGACAGGTAACATCATTTTGACTTGCTGTCACCTGGATCTGGACTCATAAACACTGAAGCCCTGAACAGGAATACAAATCATTTTCTGCCAACTAGCGACACACCAGCAGATAATGGCTCAGAAAGCTAAAATGAGCCAATCATTTCTGTGTTTAGTTCCCCTGAAATCAGATCTGATATCAGCAGCTCTGAGTTCATTCATCATTATTGTCCAGTGATGAGATTTCTGCTCCGTTTGGTAACAGTCAGCAGGTTTTTCCTGCGTGTGGACGTGAACAGTCGTACCTGACAGCAGGTAGCAAACAGAGATCATCTTTCCAGCTGGAACTCTTCACTGAGCTGAACTCATTCAAAATGTTCTGGAGTCAAAACAGGAAACAGTCCAAATGTGTGTCTTCACTCTGACTCTGGATCAAATCTCAGTGACAGACTGTGGACATTATGGAAGCCTAAATGTGACACCATCTTCCTCCTTCATCTGCAGATTAAAGCCAAACAAAGATTCTCATTAAAAGTCTGCAGGTCTGAGAGAGACTCAATCGTTGTGTCATGTCAAACACAGTAAGAGGAGCTGAAGCACAGATGTGAAGAGCAGATTCATCAGATTATGACCTCACTCTGTTTTGTCTTCATATACATTCAGTCTGTGTTTATAATGCAGATTTTCTGCTTTTATAATAACACATTTTATATTTTTTTTATCATCACAGATTGACTCAGTGTGGACTCTCAGAGTCTCACTGTGAAGTTGTGGCCTCAGCTCTGAAGTCCCGCCCCTCCCATCTGACAGAGCTGGACATGACCTGGAACAACCTGCAGGATTCAGCAGTGAAGCATCTGTGTGCTGGACTGGAGAGTCCAAACTGTCGACTGGAGACTCTGAGGTGAGTTCACTGACTGCGGCTGTTTTTGATTTTTTCTATATTTCAGGTCTTTGATTGATGTTTGAAACTTTCTTTAGTTCCTAAATGTTCATGATGTGTCGGAAGACAAATGTGAAGAAGTTTGAGTGCTTTCAGAAATGTTGTCTTTCCAAACGACTGAACAACAGTTTTTCCTTTTGGCTCCAAACAGAAGTGACAGACTTGAGCAGGGTTCATTTAAAGGCTGACAGAAGTGGAGTGGTGACGAGGAGATCTTTGACAGGACAGTGTTTTAGCCTCAACAGGTTCATGTTGTGCTCCATCAGTCAGTGAAGATGAAGTCAGTGCTGATGAGGCTGTAGAGTGTGTGAGGGATGTGAATGAGGATGATGAAGATCTGATGATAGCAGATAAAAACAGGCTGCAGAGACTTTGAGCCATACAGGGCACACAGTGTGTACAGAACAGCTGAAATCATTATGGAGGCCTCACTGGAATATGGAAGCATCACAGTACAGCTTCAGTGAAGCATTAAAGTCTCTGATATGAGATGAGAAATGAAGCAGCCAGAGCTTTTTCATGAGTGGAAATCCACTGTGACTGTGAGCTGCTGCTACAGCCTCCAGATTAGCCAGCAGCTCATCCTGCTCAACATTTTCTCACCAACTTTAATGGAAGTGTGATGTTTTCAGCTGGAGTGATGGTCAGGGTGGCCTCCCTCTCCTCTTCTTCTCCTCTTCCTCTTTCATTTGTAAAGCCACTTCTGCTGCTTTCATTCATTTGGAAGTCCTGTTGCTGAGTTTGGGAGAGACTAACAGCCTCGGCAGCAGAGGGGAGAAAGGCTGTAACACCACCACTTTACTCTGTTCTACCTGTCACATCATTTTATCAGGAAACAAATATGCTCATGTTTTTACTATGTTTGTCTGGAAGACGTAAGAAGATCACATGGTGCTTTTTATTATTGTGTTGGTTTGTTTCCTGTCTCTTGGATAGAGCCCAGCTGTGCGTGGCCCCTGGGCCTGTGGTCAGAGTGTGTGCTGGATAATCCGGCCCAGGATGAGGCCAAACTGACGTGGGATGAAATGTCTGTCACATAATTGAGCTTAGAGTAGTTTCATTTCTGCACAATTTAAAAACAAACAAAACTTTGTTCTGTCTTTTCTATGTTATACTGTAGACTTTCTTTGATACTGTGTCCAAAAGGAGCAGCTTTTACTTCGAAGGGGGGCCGTCTCTGTTTCCTCTTCAGGTTGGATGATGGAAGCAAATTAGTTTGTGATGTTCTTTCAGTGTTGCACTTTGTAGACGGTCCCTGAGCACTGGTCTCACAGCCAGCTGCACATAGAAACCAGTGTTGTTAGTCCAGGTCAGAAGATGACTTGTTGGAATGAAAATGAGCTTGTAGTTTGTCTGCTTTAATAATGTGACTGGAAAAAGGTGTTGGACTTCAAATATGTCCATTTCTTTCACACTTCACCTTTAAAAGTGAAGCCTTGTGGTTCCTGAAAAGAAAAACACGACTTTTTCAAGTTTTTGTCCTGATTTTATGATAAATGTACGACTTTAACGTGAAACATTCAGAGTTTTTTCTCTTGTTGTGTTTGTTTGAGCTGCTTCCTGTTGGCTTCAGCTGTTTGGAGTTTCCATTTTCTAAACTTCTACATTCTGAACCTTCTTCAGCTCTGAACAGATGATGAAACACTGAATAATTTCAAGCTCACACTTTGTCTAATAAACTTACATCTTTCATTCTTTATACAGACTGGTGAGCTGTGATTTGTCAGAGATCAGCTGTGATTATCTGTCAGCAGCACTGAAGTCCAACCCCTCCCATCTGAGAGAGCTGGACCTGAGCTCCAACTACAACCTGCGGGATTCAGGAGTGAAGCATCTGTGTGGTTTCCTGGAGAGTCCAGGATGTGGACTTGAAACTCTGAGGTCCGTCAGCATGTTTTAGTTGTGCTGAGATGAATATGATGTGAAAGTTGTGCTGACACTAAACTGCAGACATCAGGCTGATATTATACTGATCCACACTGAGGATCTTCATGGTAAAGTCTGTTTTCTTCTTCTCTGGTTTAGTCCATTGACTGTAGCAGAACAATGTTCACATTTCAAACAGTGAGACTCAACGTATGGCCCGCGGCCCACACGCGGCCTGCCCACCTTTCCTGATTCAGAGAGAGGGAACCCTGATTAACTGTGTAGTGTTCTTCTCACAGTTCTAAGTATCAGACACAACAATGAATAATCCACAGCTGACTGTCTTTAGCAGGTCAAAGGTCACGGCACACAGCAGACAGTGGGAAATATTATAATTCTGATCATTTATCAGCACATATCCATATGTATAAAAACAAAGCTGACACTGTGAGACTTGATCAGAGGTGTGATCATCACAGCAGAGGCCTTTGTGTCAAAGTCACTGATGATCAAACAGAAACACATGAAGCAGATTTTCCTGTTCTGGCTTTTTATAGCAGATAACCTTCAAAATATTCTGCAGTCGATCAAAAACTGAAGCAAACCATGAATCAACATGTGAACATGACCTGATGCTGCTGAAGTGAAGCAAAGTTACAGAGGTTTGATTACAGACACAGCTGAGAGTTCGTAATCTGTCATCATTTTAAAAGGTTTCAATTTCTTCAGTATTGAACAGCAGAAATGAGGCTTTGTTTTCTGAGGCCGACAGCAGTGAACACAACAGCAGACTGGTGCGTAATAAGCACTGAATAATGCAGAACTGTTCTTGAAGTACACTGAGAGAGAGAGAGAGCTGTGCAGGAAGTAAACGTCAAAGTCAGAGAGAATTCATGACGATGTTCATCAAACGTAAAGCGTAGTTTGGATCTTCTTTTGCTGCTGGTTCAGTCAGTTTTGGTTGGAGACAGATGTAACCTGCAGCTTCAGGATCTGTGAGCTGTACACTTTCAGCCCCGATGGCGTGTCCGTGTACGTGCCGTCGAGTGAACGATCCACGCTCTGTGTTTCCATCTTTGTGTGTTTAGCTGCTCTCATTTACTGTTTTATCTGTTTGCTTGTTGTTGAAATACTTTTGGGAGCTTTAACCTGAGATTCTGGCAAAATACATTTATATTAAAAATCGATTCAGGATTGAATGAATCAACATCGCTTTATTCAAATTAAAACCATTTAAATAGGAAAATCCATTTTTTTACACCCGCCTCTAATGCTGGGTAATGTCAGCTGGTCCATGTGCAGCTGGCTGTGAGGCACAGGGAGCGTCTACAAAGTGCAACACTGAAAGAACATCATCCATAAATATTGAGTAATAACTGGACTCTCATACAGCGAGACTCAAATGCCTTTAAACATCAGCTTATCCTGTTGATCCAAGTCCAACACTGAGTTTGTAAAAACATGTTTGTCAATCATTTTGTTTGATTTCTGAGGAAAATGATTCAATAACTTGCTGCTAATACACAACATTTCATCATATTTCCTCATAACCCTCTTTTGTCTGACCATTTGATCCCATTTGAATTTGCAATAAAGGATCCACAGAGTTTGGTGACAATAATGACAGTAGATGTTTGTGTGAAAGTGCTGGAAGCAAATTAGTGTGTGATGTTCTTTCAGTGTTGCACTTTGTAGACGGTCCCTGAGCACTGGTCTCACAGCCAGCTGCACATAGAGACCAGTGTTGTTAGTCCAGGTCAGAAGATGACTTGTTGGAATGAAAATGAGCTTGTAGTTTGTCTGCTTTAATAATGTGACTGGAAAAAGGTGTTGGACTTCAAATATGTCCATTTCTTTCACACTTCACTTTTAAAAGTGAAGCCTTGTGGTTCCTGAAAAGAAAAACACGACTTTTTCAAATTTTTGTCCTGATTTTATGATAAATGTACGACTTTAATGTGAAACATTCAGAGTTTTTTCTCTTGTTGTGTTTGTTTGAAGCTGCTTCCTGTTGGCTTCAGCTGTTTGGAGTTTCCATTTTCTAAAATTCTACATTCTGAACCTTCTTCAGCTCTGAACAGATGATGAAACACTGAATGATTTCAAGCTCACACTTTGTCTAATAAACTGACATCTTTCATTCTTTATACAGATTGACGAACTGTGGTTTGTCAGAGATCAGCTGTGATTATCTGGCAGGAGCACTGAGGTCCAACCCCTCCCATCTGAGAGAGCTGGACCTGAGTAGTTACTCCTGGTCTTCGACCAAGAACAAGCTGCAGGATTCAGGAGTGAAGCATCTGTGTGGTTTCCTGGAGAGTCCAGGATGTGGACTTGAAACTCTGAGGTCAGTCAGCATGTTTTAGTTGTGCTGAGATGAATATGATGTGAAAGTTGTGCTGACACTAAACTGCAGACATCAGGCTGATATTATACCGATCCACACTGAGGATGGTAAAGTCTGTTCATGGTAAAGTCTGTTTTCTTCTTCTCTGGTTTAGTCCATTGACTGCAGCAGAACAATGTTCACATTTCAAACCTTCAAAGAAGAAGAAAAATCCTCCACTGGATAATTCACTGTGAAACTCTCAAACTCTTCATTCCACCTTAAAGTCTGTCTGACACTGAAATCCAAAGCAAAATGTGTGTCTGCTTTACAGACAGCAGTCCAACACAAACATACACACATCATCCAATTCACAGTCCAACATCCAAATCTCCTCCACTGCCAGCATGAATGATGGGAAAGAGAAGGAGGAACACTCTGACATTCAGGGTTAGAATGAGTTTCATAAAGCAGACTGTGAAGATCAAAGCTGCATTAGAAAGCTTACATGAATGAATGAGTGGACAGAAGTGGACAGAGATCATCTGAAGCACTTCAAAGGCTTTAAATCAGCACATTTCTCTTTATTCTTTATCAACTCTGTTAGTTTCTCTCAGTTTTCTGTGGAATGAAGCTAACAGCAGGCTAATAAGATGCTGACCAATAGGTTTCTATTAAAGGTTGTAATTTGTATATGAAAAAGTGCTTTGGCTCAGCAGGGATCAGTTTACAGGTAGAATACAGCTGCTGGATGGGATTAGCATGTCATAGCTATCTACCAAACTGTTAACTGGGGGATTTCAGGCCATCTATGGATCATTTTTGCTAACTGTTTATTCACCTTAGGCTCACAGGGCTGCAGCCTGTGCCCTAGCTGTCATAGGGCAAGAGGCGTGGTCCACCTGCACAGGTGAGCAGTCCATCACAGGGCCAACAGAGAGAGAGAGAGAAGCACTCTCTCACATCCACACCTACAGCCAATTTAGAAGCACCAATGAACCTAAGCAGCATTTCACTGGACTGTGGGAGAACATCCAACCTCCACAGAAAGGCCAACAAGCTTCAACCTACAACCTTCTCGTCCTAGTACAGTCCCAGCACTGAAGTCCCTGCTGCTCTTTATACTGGATGTGCTGCATCACTGACTGACAGCTGATGAAGAGTCTCTGGAAACACTCGTTTATCTCCTCTGCTCTTCCTTCTTCTCTCTGCAGGTGGAGGTGATGATGGTAAACAGGACGGTGTGTGTGCTGAGAGAGGAGCAGCTGTGTCCTGATGATCCAGAGAGGTTGAAGCAGCAGCAGCTTGTGTGTAGAGATGCTCTGACTGGGCCATGTTACTGGGAGGTGGAGAGGAGAGCTTCATCCAGCAGTGACTGACAGGAATGAGAAGAAGTGCAGATGACTGTCAGTGCTGCAGAGTGAACTGCTCTGAGAACAGCTCCACTGTCAGACACAATGTAGAGTCCAGCATCATCCCTGTGTGTCCCTCTGGATCTGACAGAGGATCATCAGTGTATCTGGACTGCTCTGCTGCTGCTCTGTCCTTCTACAGTCTCTGCACAGTCTCTGTCTGACTCTGGCTTCAGACCCTCCTGTATTAAACTCACCTGGAAAGACTTTCAAACATCACTCAATAGATTTGAATACAGAATATATTTGATATATACTGTAGATGTACTGTAGAGTTGCAGTTTGTCACTTGTAAATACAGTCTGTGAGCAGCTATGAGCTGAAAGATCTTTCTAGAAACACGAAATGTTTTCACTCTTCTGTTGCTTTTTCATATATTTCCACAACATTAATATTGATCCCACCTGTCTCACCTGTTTCATGCTTTTATACATAATAACAGGACACGTGTGATCTGAGCGCTGCTGTGGTTGCTGTGCTGCACCTCTTCATTTAGATAACAGAGACATCTAGTGGTTCAGAGGGAGAACTGCAGGAGGTGGAGCTGTGTTTTAACTTTTTGTCTTTTAGGCGCAGATACAAATATGACAAGTATCAGTGTAAGATACAAAAGGTCACATCAGTTAGCAGAGGGAACAGTGATCACACAGCAAAGTAAGAATAGAAACATAACAGTGAATCTGGACATGTATACAGATGGAAGCAAACAAACAGGATGTAACACTACATTAAAGCCACAAATGGGAAGAAAACAAAGCCAAAGGAAAATATATTTGATCTCAGGAATCCAAATCAGATGCTTTAGAGCAGGGGTCGGCAACCCTGGGCACGCGTGTCACAGCTGCCACGTGAAGGGTTAACTGATGGCACGACCATAGCTGGACTGGCCATCGGGCATACCGATGGTGATTTTTCGTTTTTAATCGGCTGATGATCTTCTTTTAATTTTTTTGTAATGGTATAAACAATGAAAGGTGGATTGGCCGGATGTTGGTCGATGTGTAAAAATACGTCAGTTGTTTGGTGGTGGCTATGGCGGAGTTTCCACAGAGGCAGCAGGTGGATGAGAGAAGGTGAGGCAGGAGGAGCAGAGACCCGAGGCAGCCGCCGGTGTTGTGCCAAACTAGTGGTGCAAGGTCCACTTCAAAGGTGTTCTATGTTATATGTTGGTCAGGTTAATCAAAATGGAAACTGTTGAACGTTTCAGAAGTTTACACATTAACCAACATGGTCCAGCACTAAACATCGCAAAGCCTTTAGTTTTTGGAGAGAGGATGCTGCCATCAAATTCAAAATGGGCTAATATTTTTCTTTAAATGTTTCATTTTCTCACTTTGTTTAAAATACTGGTTTATAGGATTTGCAAATGATTGCATTCTGTTCTTAATCATATTTAACACAGTGGATCAAATGTAGGGAAGTGGGTGTTATATTCAGATTGTGGGATAAATTTAGGAAATGTAAAACTTTTGATGTTTATTTGCAGGGTTTAAAAATAAATGTCTTTACTGTTTGAAACTCATACTTGGCCTTCTACTCTTCATGGCTGCTTAACCAAGCTAACAGGGTGGACAGTCTGAGGAGCTGGGAAAGAAAAGTGTCTGAACTGCTTTAAGTTTCTTGAAGACGTTTTATCCAAGAAGTTTCTTCAGTTCTGAGAGCGACTGGTGGAGAATCCCAGGTTTAGGTCCCGTGTGAGTGTCCCCCTAAGAGGGTCATGGACTCCCTATTGATCCTCTGCCTAATCACACGAGCCAAGGTGTGAAAACGGGTGTAGGTCACAATCAGCTAAGGGCTGTATCCCAATTCAGGGTCTGCAGCCTCAAAGGCCGCATTTTAAGGCCGATTATGTCACAGCGACGCAACGAAGGCTGTGTGGCCTCCACATGCCTGTATGACCTCACTACAACACCTGGGCATGCTCCTGATGAAGTGGCAGATGATCTCCTGATGGATCTCCTCCCAGACTCCAGGACTAAATAATCTGCCAACTCCTGGACAGTCTGTGGTGCAGTTGGTGGATGGAGTGAGACATGATGTCCCAGATGTCCTCAAATGGATTCAGGTCTGGGGAATGGGCGGACCAGTCC
This sequence comes from Neolamprologus brichardi, assembly GCF_056152115.1. NCBI lineage: Eukaryota > Metazoa > Chordata > Actinopteri > Cichliformes > Cichlidae > Neolamprologus > Neolamprologus brichardi. The sequence goes on along the minus strand of NC_142106.1, from coordinate 54,570,223 downwards.
ACAGCATCAATGCCTTCGTCTTGCAGGAACTGCTGACACACTCCAGCCACATGAGGTCTAGCGTTGTCTTGCATTAGGAGGAACCCGGGGCCGCCCGCACCAGCATATAGTCTCACAAGGGGTCTGAGGATCTAATTTCAGCACCTAATGGCAGTCAGGCTACCTCTGCCGAGAACATGGAGGGCTGTGCGGTCCCCCAAAGAAATGCCACCCCACACCATTAGTGACCCACTGCCCAACCATTATGCTGGAGGATGTTGCAGGCAGCAGAAGGTTCTCCAATATGTCTCCAGTCTCTGTCACAAGTACTTAGTGTGAACTTGCTTTCATCTGTGAAGAGCACAGGGCGCCAGTGGCAAAGTTGCCAATCTTGGTGTTCTCTGGCAAATGCCAAACATCCTGCACGATGTCATTAAATTAGATGGAAAAAAATGATTCAGGGTAAACAACTGCACCAAGGGAATTACATTTTTCTTCTCAACACATAAAATGTCTGTTGATAAGCAATTTCTAAAACAGACATTATAAAAATCACATTAAACAGATGTGATTAACTTTTTATTTTACCAAACATAACATCAATGATGACACAATCAGTCTTCATCAGAAGTGCTCAAATCACTCTCAGGGGCATCGTCTGGAATGTCCTCCTCCTCCTCCGAGTCCATTTCCAGGAGTGGTTGGTGGCTGAGGATTCTCTTGTACACGTCCTTTACTTTGAGCATTTCAGCTTTCAGTTCACTTTGTTTTTTTAAACCAGGCTATGGAGTCCTTTCTGTGCATCCTCCGACAGGCCAACAAGGGAGGCTGTAAAAACAACAAAACTATTAAATATAAGTAAAACAAACAAACAAACCGTCACCTCATAAACACAAGGAATTAGGATCATGTAATGTAATTAAAGGGAGAAGGCAGTGTTAGCTAGCATCCCAAATATAGGTAAAAGATCCAGTAAGACTTTAGCATCTGCTATTATTTTCAATCAATTCATCACCAAATGTATAAATAAATAAAAGATGTGCTTACAGTCTGAGGAGATTGTCCCCAACACCACAGATCACATTCGCAACACTGTCCAGTGATGCTGCATCTCCCTGCAAAGGATCATCTCCTCCTCTCTCAGGCGCCTCACAGCCATCACCTTCTCTTTGTCCGGAGGTCAGCAGCAGCTACAGTTTAACAACATCAGATGAGAAAACATAGTAGCATATTATGATTCAAGAAGAAAACATTCAACTACTGCTCAGGTACTGGGAGTTTGTTTAAAAAGGATATTTAGAAATCGAGAGCTTACGTTCACTTGTGCTCTGCCAGGGCCAAACGTCGGTCTGGATGAGGGCATCACTGGATACGATTTGCTTTGTTGGTTCAGCGAGCTTGTTGTAGTCGTCAACAGCAGCCGCCAAGCGTTTCTTCTCATCTAAGATGACCTTGCGAATTCTGTGTCGCCTCTTGTTGCTATCTGTAGATAATCATAAAAAATTCACACCTTCACATAAAGTATATATTTACATTTAATCTACACTCATCAATTTGTTTGTTAGAACAAATCACATCCAGCTTAAACAAACCTGCATCTGATTTTATTCTGTTTACAAAGTAGCTGTACAAGCTGTACAAACTGAGCATCAAACGGTCCATTTTAAAGAAACTGTGACACCATTTTGTCTGTAAAGACTTTGTGTTCGCACTCTGATGATGACGACAAGCTCCTCTATTCATGCCTGCAACGCTCCAAGGCTGCCATCAGTTTGATCCGTTTCTAAGTGAGAGGAATATTAATCAGAATACAGGATGAGTAACAGTCACCAAACTACAGTGGACTCTGTAATCACTGACTTGATGATATTTATTATAAGACATCTGGAGCCTTCATGTGCTGCATTATCATGAGATAACAAGTATGTTGGTGTTCAGGTTTATAAAACCAACTAGTACGACGTCACTTCAACCCAGGTCCAATCCAATTTGATCAAACGCAACAACTCTGCCATCAATTGTGCTTTTACAAGGCTTATTTTTCATTGTTTGTTGACACTGTCAGAAAGATCTTAATTCTAAGTTCTTTAATGAGGCCATGGTGGGTCCTGTTGTTATACACGAGTGCATTATAGTGAGACTCACCTTCAGCCCATTGCTGCACATCGGCCACCCATTGCTGCAGTGTGTCGTCATCCACACCCAGCTCATTTCTGCTCGCATTCAGGCTCTCCACTTGTTCTCTAAGGATCCTTATGATCTAAGAATACATTAATAAATGTCATTCATATTGACATTTTTAGAGTACTGGTGTTTTTCCCCCATTACCACACACATTAAAATGGGTGTTGAAAAAATGACCTTTAGATATCTCTGGCTCAAAGTGCGGCCCAGTTGTTCCACTTTCCTTTTGTTCCAGCCCAAAGCCAGGAGGCTCAGCATCAGTGTTCCCTCTAAGCTGCGCACGTGCGCAATTGCGCACTGCTGACACGGTCTCTGCGCACAGAAAATCTGTGTTGCGCATAAAAAAATCTAACCTGAATTGAAATTAAAATTTTACTTTAACAATTCTGTTTTGCAGTGTTAGTCAGTAAGTGACTGGCTGCTCCCGTATGGGATTAGAATTATGCGACCTTATCCCATAGTCCAGCCAATGATGAGATTTACATTCGTATATATGCAGCTAATCAACGTCATTGACAGGCTATGGCAGCGTCCTTATGTGCCGACACCGGTGTTTTAGCGAGCAAAGCGGCTGATGTGGAGTGAAGCCACGTTAATGACAACGTGTGCAACCATTGGAGATGTGAGCAGGACAGACGGAACAACTGACGGACAAAGTGTGGACTTTATACCAGTTTTTTAATTGTGTTGATCGGCCCCATAAAACCAGAGTTGTGATAAAAATATATGCAGTGTTTGGTTTTCTTCCTGAATACTGTTGCTGTTTATATTTACTGCGGGAAGAAACGGTAAAAACTGTGTTTTATAAGAAAAAAGGCTCGAAAGCCTGTGAGCAAAAACAAACTCCACCCCCTCTCCCTTTCCTATTCGTCCAAAAAAGTACCATGTCGACCAATCAAAAAATGATATAGCAACGTGGCATCTTGTTGTTAAGAAACGGGGGGAAATTTTAGGAGTGACGGCGGTGTTTGAGATGTGAGAGATTTGAGACGTTTAGCGCAAATCTTGTGTAGTTTGTGTGTACTGTAGTTTTGTTGTGTGTGTCAGAACAATGAGGCGACTGCTGAATGTTACAGGTGTTACAGCAGTGATACATCTGCTGTTGTCAGGCCTGCAGGTATCAGGCTGTTGTTCTCCTTTATCTCATAGTGGACAGAAATTGTTTTTTGCAGTGGCACAAATAATTTGTGTGGCATCAACTTTGATGCAGAACAGCTGATTGTTCTGTAAATAGTTTGAAATGTTTATTTAAAAACGCCTTGGCTGCATTAAAAAAAAATAGCTGCAAAAAACTTTGTTGTTTGCCAAACTGAGTTACTTTTTTGAAGAAGTAACTATATAATTAATTGCCCAGCATTGGTCATTATATACTATATTTTGCAGACAGGACTCTCTCCCAGGCCACAGACTCATGCTCATAATACAAGTCAGAGCTTTATAAAAAAAGAAGAAAAAAGTAAGTTGTGTTTTCGAAATTGGAGTTCAAATTATTTTTACTTCCAATAGTGTTAACATACTACACAGGTCAAGATTTATTTTTAAAATTTTCACATTAAAATGTTTTTTTTTTAAATTGGAGTCAGCACACCCATCATGATGACTTTTTACTACGCCTTCCTGGAAAGCATCATGACCTTCTCCATCACCTGCTGGTCCCTCAGCCTTCATACAGGAACAGACTGCAGCATCAGTGTTCTCTAAAATCACTGGCCTGCCTGTCAGAACTCTGGCACAGGTTTTCATCAACAGGCTCTTAGACAGGCAGCCAAAATCATCAACGACCTCTCTCACATTCTTCACCCTGCATTTCAATGGCTCCCCTCTGGGCGACGCCTCCGCTGCATTTCCTGCAGGACTGAGAGGAGGAGCACCACCTTCGTCCCCAAAGCCACTCTGCTTTTTAACTCCAGCTGATAAGAACATTGCCCACACCAGAAACATAAACTACACTCTTATACTACCAACACTTTACTCACTTTTAGTCACTTACAGTTATTTATTCACCTTCAGTCACTTTAATTTTAAAACTGTGTAATTTTAAAACTGTATATACTGTGTATTTATTATCTCACTCTTATTGTGCTTATCTTCAACGTCATGCTGCTCTGTTGTATGTTAATTGGCCCTTGGGGATAAATAAAGTCTCTCTGATTCTGATTCTGATCTTCTTTTTACATATTGGTAGTTTGATAGGTTTTGTATTTGTATTCTTTTACATCATATTAAAATGTATAAATATATAGATTTAAATATATTTGTGTATTCATGTCTGGATTGTGTTTGGTTTTCTTTTATTTATTTCTGCAGTGGTTGTTGTGTATTACTATTTAGATTGTCTTTTTTTTCCACTATTGTAATTGTGAATAAAGTTTGATTTGAATGAAAGTTACACTCAAATGTTTTCAGTGTTGCTGTGTTGAGTGTTTGCATGTTTAACGTTTGTATGGAAGACACAGAAAGACATTTGGCTAAAGAAATCTGTGCTAGAGTAACTTTAAAAAAATAAATAAACAGAATGTAAATAATGATGTTTAGTATTTGACATGGAAGCTGTTTCTACAGGATCCTGATGGACACTCAAAGGTTTATAAAATGTTCTCATTAGTTGTTTGCAGCAGAAAATCAACCGATGTGAACCAAAACAACAAAAGTGCACAAGTGTGTGAGACTACAAATTCTAGAATCAGAACTGCTGATTTCATTACTCTGAACTTTTAAAGGCAGGTTTTGTATCTGAGAGCAGGGACACTTGCTGTGTTCAGTGTGACTCGTCTCTGCAGAAGGTCAGGGCTCTGATAGTTACAGTTAGTGGGTGACTTACTGGGCAGGTGGATCCTGAGTGTCTGTTGAGTCAGGGTTCATTATGGTCCTGGTTGCTACTGTAAATAAAGAAACAAAAGGAGGGTGTGTTGTTCAGGAAGTACAGACTGTAGCTCAGCAGGTAGAATTACTAACTGGAAGGTTGGAGGTTTGATCCCTGGCTGCTCCAGTCTGCACGCCACGGTATCCTTGGGCAAGATATGGAACCCCGACTTCCTCTCCGATGCATCCATCATAGTGTCATTGTTAGAAAAAGAAGTGCTTGTGTGAATGAAGCACGCTGTATAAAATGCTTTGACTGCTCATATAGAAAAGCAGCTTATAAGAACTGGTTCATTTTCCAGATAATTCCACTATTAAGACAACAGACATTTGGGAGGCTTTCTCCTGAGAGTAACACTGAAAGTCTTGCTGCTCCTCCACAAAACGAACTCTTCAGTTTAGCTTTGATTAAACACACAGATCAGCTAAACACAACTCAAACTAATCTACACTATTTTTCTTTATTACGCAGCATTTTTATAACTATTTCCAGATGTTTCTAAAGATTAAAACAGAATTAAACTCCAGCCTGATCCGTTTCTGAGGTTCCTGACTCTGAACGTCCCTCAAACGCCTCTCTGATCGTTTCCTTCCGTCGCTTTTACTTTCGCTTTCGTGAATGTTGTGGCGCAGTTGATCGTCTCCATGTTAAGGTAACGTTAGCAGTCTGTACTGTTTTCCTGGCTAACATCAGCTGTGTGCAGCTTAGTTTCAGCATAAATCTGCTTCGTTTTATGTGAGATCAGAGTCTGGGAATGAGACAGAAACAGTTAGTTGATGATCAGCAGCTGAACTCAGAGTCGATGTTACTGTGGATCCACTGACTGATGACTGTAGGCAGCTTCTCCTGCCTCCATCAGTCTGTGGATGTATGGGCTCAAATTGTGGTCATAAATATTTTGCACTTGTAAATCAGTTTTGTAGGTGTAAAAATAATTTGTGTGTGGACTTAGCCAAGAAATACGTGTGAAACTCTGCACTCAAGTTTCAAGTTACAAGTACGACCTCATTTTTCTTCCTTTCATCTGATTGGCCAATGTCATGTCAATCACAAATTTAACAATCCAATCAGAGAACAGGTGGGTTTGGCTATTGGAGGGGTGCTTTATGAAGCTTCATGTCCTTGAAGGGAATAAATGCCACTTTTCATGCCAGCCCAGCGTTTTCCTTCATCACTAGGAAGGAAAACAGTCTGTGGTTGTCCGAGTTTTGTGATTTTTGTGTCACAGGTTTACGTGCTTAATACAGGGAACTCCAGAGCCTTGCTTTTTTGGCTAAGTCCACACACAAATCTTTTTTAGACATACAAATCCTGATTTACAAGTACAAAATATTCATGACCCCAATTTGAGCCATAGGTGGATGTTCTTTAAATGCTGACAGTGAGACAGGGGTGTCCTTGTTGCTTTTCGGAAGTCGCTGCCAACATTTCATCTATAAAATGCATTTCTGTGCTCGTTCGCTTTAGTCTGCTGTCGTATTTGTATGCAGGTTATTTTCCTTTTTCAGTTTAACTGGTGATATTCATTCGTGTATTGTAGGTGAATGCGCTGATGTTAGTTCATAAATTCCGCAGAGTTAGTAAACTGGCCGTTTTTGCTCAATAATTCCTGTTTCATGTTCAAACCATCAGACAGAAACTCTGTTTTTATGTTCTTCAGCCTGTTGTTCTTGAGGTAATCTGTGATGCGTTTAATGACCCTCCACATGCTCTGAGGGTCATTTGAAGAGAAATAGAACTTCATCTTTAGAGCATAAGTGGGTTTTTGCCCTCTTTATGCCCGCGGTCAGGCTCTGTTTATTGTAGTATAACACTCATAGGACACAGTGTCCCGCTGCACACACACTGCACACAATGACAGCTGTAGAGTTTGTGTCTGATGTATTAAGTATGAAACACTGTTGGGCTAAAATCTGGTCAGAATGAATCCAGGTGCAGGTGTGTCAGTTTAGGACCACTGGACTAACATCCAAGTGCTCACAATATAAAGTGTATTCTGTAGTAACATTCTGGTGTTGCAGCAACAGTCCCACATGGAAACTTCAACAGTCAAACTCAAAATCTCTTTTTGTCAACAATAAAATGACAGCAGACCAATTTGAAGAAAGTTGGTAAAAAGCTTCAGAAATTAGTAAAATATTAAAAAGTGTCTTGATGCTCAATCATCCAGGTAAGTAAATCCCCAAAAAGTTGATTCTGTTCATCTGGACATTTTCAGCAGCATGGATCAGTGTGAGGACAGAGAGGAGGGAGTCCCTCCCTCTAAAAGCACTCTGTGTGGGGAACATGAGAGCCAGACCAAAACTCAGAGGTGAGATGACCATCTCTAACTGTCCATGACTCTTCTCCATGTCACAGCTCAGCACTCACATCACTGCTCCATCATTATTTACAGGAACCAGCCTGGACCTGCACCCAGAAGTGTGTCCTGTAAGAGTGACACGTCTAAATATTTCTTCATTAAGTTTAAAGACTCTGCTGCAGAGAGGTGAGCTGTTAGTAACATGAACTCTCTGATTTAAATGATTTTGATGTTTCCTGGTTTCTAAAATGCATCTCTGTAGGAGAGCAGCGTCTCCAAGGACACACAGGCTCAGCTGTAACTGTCAGTTAATCTGGTTTTAAGACACATTTGGACACAATTGGCTGTTTTTAACTATTTATTTTAATCAGAGGTGTAAATTTAGACCTCACACATCTGGATCCTAAACTATGATAGAAACAGCTGCTAGCAGTGGGTAGTTTGACTCCTCTTTAGAAGAGTGTAACAGCTGGATGAAGGAGAACCATCACAGTCACGTCTCCATCCCGCCTTTATTAATGAACTTCCTGTTGCTCGCAGATGACAGGAACACAAAGTGTTTGTGCCACGTGATGCTGCAGGATTTGTTAACATGTCCATGATGGTAACATCTCCTCGTCTAACTGCAAACACATGAGCGCTCCTAACGGCAGCTATCACAGCCACACAGGCAGACTGTGTCTCACTGTTGCATTCAGGGACATTTGTTTTCCTGTAAAAAGCTGAACTCTAATCTAAGAGGACTGTTACTGACAGGAAACAGCTGCATTATCTGCAGTCTGTGTGATCACAGCTGCTTCAATCACTTCATCAGAGAATTGATCATTGAATAAAACATGTTTGTGTCTGCAGAGGTCAGAGGTCACAGTCTGCAGGATCCAGCTGTCCATCTGTGAGGAGTGATCAGTCCAAAGGTCACCTTCCAAACTTCAGTGCTGAACCTGGACCAACGAGGTCAGAGAACTGTGATGACTCCTTTACATGTTTGTGTTTTCCTGGATAAATTTGACCAAAGATTCATTAACAAGATAAAAATATTAGACTTTGTCCTGTAGCGCTGTGTGGCAGGCAGGATTGGACCCAAACACAACAGGATGAAGTCAAAGAGGCAGCTTTATTTCAGCTGTGAACATGCAAACAGCAGAAATAAGAAAACATAACTGTAGGTTTGCAGCGAATGAAGCCTCAGCTCGACGCTCCACTTTGTCCCTCTTTTCCTTCTCCAAACAGCCACATCAGGAGTCTTTGATGGAGTTTTAAAATATTTCATTAAAAATGTCCAAAGATGGGTTCAGGATACCTGAATCCACAATTATTAAAGCTAAAATAGTTCACAGGGTTTGGACTTTGTTCGGTGACGAGAGAACATCAAAGTGTTTTTTATTTTTAAACAGTATTTTTATCACTTCAGTTGCTCTCACAGCCCTGTTTGTTATTTTACCAGAGCTCTTATGTTTCACTCAGTGCTCCCACCAAACACCTTGGAGGACACATTAGTGTGATTTAGATTTCATTGGTGCAAACACCAGTCACACAAGCTAACCCATGGAGGCAGCAGCAGGCTTTGTGTTTGGTAAAGTCTGTTGGCTTAAACTAAGAGAGTTTAGTTTGTTAGCACAAAGAGCTGTCAGCTAAAGCCCCGAATGCACTTTGAATACAGATGAACTGAGAAAAACACTTTAAATACAGCAAACAGTCAAACTGACAACATCTTTTTCTGCTGATCATCCACAGCAGTACATTTAGCATTCATGCTAACAGCAGGCTATGACTGTCCAATGAGCACCAACACAGGTAGGAGTGAGCAGTGATGAAGCAGGACTGTGGGCAAGTTTGAGCTACAATCCTATTGGCTTCTCAGTTTCTCCAAAGAAAAGGGGAAAAATTCCTGGTGTTGTGAAGATGTGAGTTGGTCTTGTTGTCGTGGGGCTGGAAGGATGCTGGCAGTGAGAGGCTTTTCATACAGTGTTCAGTAACAGAATGAGAAGAAAGCCACTGCACATGAAACAAGGTGCTCGTAGTGTTTGTTTACTGTGTTTGTGCCACAATGTCAGATCAGTTGTAGAGTCACATGCAGACTTGTCCAGTGAAACCAGTGCAAGTACTGCAGTACAGAGCAAAGACTAAGCAAGCCAGGAGAGCTCTCCAACTTTCTGAAAGTATCAGGATACTTGAGTGATAAGAAAAAGTGGATCATGCAACAATGTCCCTCAGCACACAAAACAATCAAAGCAGAATAAATATGATGTTTTAGAAAGGCCGATCAAACACTTACAGGGACCTGAAGAGAGAGAACCAAACAAAATGTCATGGCTAACAGAGGAACTCAAGCACAGACTGAGTTCTGACAAACAAAAAGGTGACAGTTTATTCACCAAAGGGGTGAACCACAGTGCTCTATATATGTACAGTGAGTTGGGGAGGGGGTCCAGGGCTCAAAGGGAAAAGTAGGAAGGGAGTCCACACTCACTCATCTTCAGTCACTCTTGTCCTGCTCTCCACTCACACAGCCACACACGGGAGTCACAGGTAAGCGTCTGTAACCAGGTCCCGGGAAATATATACTCAAAGTATACACAAAGTTAACCCAGCTGTCGAATTTAGAGAGAGATTTCTTAGAAAGGAGCTGAGATCATGAACACAGGAGAGTCAATGTCCCAGCGACGAACTGCTCCACGCCGCAGCGTTAAATGGTTCCCGGTAAGCCCAGGTGAATCAGCAACAGGTGGTGTAATCATCATAACTGTGTGGACCAAGAGCGAGAGGCCATTACAAGCTCCACCCAGGCAGGCAAAACACTAGCAGGAGAGAGCAAAACATAAAACCTGAAAAGCCATCATGAGCCAGCCAGAGAGACACAGAGTTTTATACTAGAAGAGAAACCTGCTCATCTTCATCATGTTTATTTAAATAGAGAAAATCAGAAGTCTCTGTGTGTCAGACCACGGCTCTACACGGATACTTCTAAGCTGCTTCAGAGTGAACTGACCCAGATAATCTGCACACGGCGGCTGTAAAACAGTGAAAGTCATAACTGTCTCTCTCTGATGGAAAGCTTTTATTGTGAAGTCAGGAAGTCTGCAGGAAGTGTTGAGTTTGTATTCATCACTCAGTGTTTAATGAGACAGGCCGACAGGAAGAGCAGCTCATTAGTGTTGATGAAATCAAAGGAACTGTGAGGAACTGCAGTTTGGTCACATCTTTATGTTTTTCACTGACAGTAAATGTTTTTAGTGATAAAGACATGTTTTCACAGAGAGAGGAAGAGGAAGAGGAGTGGTGTTTGTGAGGAGGAGCAGCTGTCCTGCTGTGCTTTGTGTCAGGACGTCCCGAAGGATCCAGTCTCTACCAGCTGTGGACACTGGTTCTGCAGACAGTGCATCTCCTCATACTGGGACCAGTCTGCTTCATCAGGAGACTCCTCCTGTCCCCAGTGTGGAGAAAGATCCAGAAGCAGAGCTGGACTGCAGACAGCCAGTCAGAGCAGCTGTGTACAAAGGAAGACTGAACATCTGTCTGCTGATGGACTCATTTCTGAAAACTGGACTTCTTGTGTTGTTCAGACATTGAAGAGTTTACGTTCTCTTTAGTCTCATTGTATTTCTTTATTTCAGCAGATGTTGGTCTGCAGGAGGTTTTAGATGAACATAAGATCAGTCTGAGGAGGAGATGTGAACGTGTGACTGAAGGAAGTGATGAAACAGGAAGTAGAACCCTCCTCAACACGATCTACACTGAGCTCTACATCACAGAGAGACAGAGTGAAGAGGTTCATACCCAACATGAGGTGAGGCAGCTGGAGACAGCTTCCAAGATGGACGCCCTCCATGACGCTCCAATCAGGTGCCAGGACATCTTTAAAGCCTTACCTGACCAACAGAGACCCATCAGAGTGGTTCTGACCAACGGCGTGGCTGGTGTTGGAAAAACCTTCTCCTTGCAGAAGTTCACTCTGGACTGGGCAGAGGGCTTGGAGAACCAACATGTCAGTGCTGTGGTTCTGCTTTCATTAAGGGAGCTGAACCTGATCAGAGATGAGCAGTACAGTCTTCTGGAGCTGCTCCATGTTTTCCATCCAACATTACAGAAGGTCACAGCAGAGAAGCTGGCTGTCTCTCAGCTTTTGTTCATCTTTGACGGCCTGGATGAAAGCAGACTTTCATTGGATTTAACCAACAGGAAGCTGCTGTCTGATGTCACACAGAAGTCATCAGTCAGCCAGCTGCTGACAAACCTCATCCAGGGGAATCTGCTTCCCTCGGCTCTCGTCTGGATAACTTCCCGACCTGCAGCAGCCAATCAGATCCCTCCTACATGTGTTGACAGACTAACAGAAGTACGAGGCTTCACTGACGCCCAGAAGGAGGAGTACTTCAGGAGGAGATTCAGTGATGAAAAGCTGTCCAGCAGAATCATCTCCCACATGAAGACATCCAGGAGCCTCCACATCATGTGTAGTATCCCAGTCTTCTGCTGGATCACTGCTACAGTTCTGGAGCACATGTTGACTACAGAGCAGAGAGGAGAGCTGCCCAAGACCCTAACTGACATGTACTCACACTTCCTGCTGGTTCAGACAAAGAGGAAGAAGAACAAGTACCATAAGGGACATGAGACGAGTCCACAGGAGCTGACGGAGGCTGACAGGGAAGTTCTTCTGAAGCTTGGGAAGCTGGCGTTTGAACATCTGGAGAAAGGAAACATCATGTTCTACCAAGAAGACCTGGAGCAGTGTGGTCTGGATGTGACAGAGGCCTCGGTGTACTCAGGAGTTTGTACAGAGATCTTCAAAAGAGAGTGTGTGATCTTCCAGAAACCAGTCTACTGCTTTGTTCATCTGAGCATTCAGGAGTTTCTGGCTGCTGTCTACATGTTCCACTGTCACACCAACAGGAAGACAGAGGTGCTGAAGAACGTTTTGGGAAAAGAATACAACGAGTCCTCTTTGCATGATTTCCTTAAACGAGCCATGGACAAATCCCTCCAGAGTAAAAATGGCCACCTGGACCTGTTTGTTCGCTTCCTTCATGGCCTCTGTCTGGAGTCCAACCAGAGACTCTTAGTAGGTCTGCTGGGTCAGACAGTGATTAGTCTAGAAACCATCCAGAGAGTCATCAACAATCTGGAGGAGATGAACAGTGATGAAATCTCTCCTGACAGAAGCATCAACATCTTCCACTGTCTGATGGAGATGAACCACCTCTCAGTACATAAGGAGATCCAAAAGTTCCTGAAGTCAGAGAACAGATCAGAGAAACTCTCTGAGATCCAGTGCTCAGCTCTGGCCTTCATGCTGCAGATGTCAGAGGAGGTTCTGGATGAGTTGGACCTGCTGAAGTACAAAACATCAGAGCAGGGACGACTGAGACTGATTCCAGCTGTGAGGAACTGCAGAAAGGCTCGGTGAGTCCAGATGTGATCATTAACATATTGATCAGTGTAGGTTAGTAGTTTAATTTTGAAAATAAAATCAGATTGTAACCACAAAGTGTTTGTCCGTACGCTGCAACCTTCCACACCATTCCTTTATTGTACAGACTCAGCAGCAGCTCCATGGATCCCAAATCCAAGAGTGGAGAACAGATTTGAAGTGTGTCACATCCATGCAGTCACAGCTGTTTCCACCATGTTTCCACTGATATTAATCCTGTTCAACGACACGTTTCATATCAGTGAATATGTTCTTTAGGACGTCCACTGACATGTTTAAGTGTCCTGCTGGAAATCACTCAAATCATCCATGAAAAATCCTTTTAGTGTTTCTAACTTCACCCTCTGTCGTCTCTCTCTCTCCATCCTCCTCACTGCTTCTTTCACTGATAATCACACAAACATTGTATTCAGCTACAAAATAACACAATAATATCATCTGATGATCATTATTAGAAGAGCAGGATCCATATTTGATATCAGAGTAACACACTGCTTGGTTATGTGAAGTCATCATCAGTGACTGTGGGTCAAACAGAAGCTCTCTGATTGGTTGCTGACCTTGGTCACCTGTCCACTCTCACCTGTTTGTGTTTGCTCTCTCTTTGCTGTCTCCATCCTCTCTCTCCTTTCTCTCCCTCTCTGTCTTTGTACCGTCACTCAGGTCCAATGGAAACAGTGACATTTACAAACCAATCAAAGACAAACTGATCCATGTCAGGTTATAACAATATTCAAAGTGAATACAGGCTGCTGCTGGACACAGACAGGTAACATCATTTTGACTTGCTGTCACCTGGATCTGGACTCATCAACACTGAAGCCCTGAACAGGAATACAAATCATTTTCTGCCAACTAGCGACACACCAGCAGATAATGGCTCAGAAAGCTAAAATGAGCCAATCATTTCTGTGTTTAGTTCCCCTGAAATCAGATCTGATATCAGCAGCTCTGAGTTCATTCATCATTATTGTCCAGTGATGAGATTTCTGCTCCGTTTGTTAACAGTCAGCAGGTTTTTCCTGCGTGTGGACGTGAACAGTCGTACCTGACAGCAGGTAGCAAACAGAGATCATCTTTCCAGCTGGAACTCTTCACTGAGCTGAACTCATTCAAAATGTTCTGAAGTCAAAACAGGAAACAGTCCAAGTGTGTGTCTTCACTCTGACTCTGGATCAGATCTCAGTGACAGACTGTGGACATTATGGAAGCCTAAATGTGACACCATCTTCCTCCTTCATCTGCAGATTAAAGCCAAACAAAGATTCTCATTAAAAGTCTGCAGGTCTGAGAGAGACTCAATCGTTGTGTCATGTCAAACACAGTAAGAGGAGCTGAAGCACAGATGTGAAGAGCAGATTCATCAGATTATGACCTCACTCTGTTTTGTCTCCATATACATTCAGTCTGTGTTTATAATGCAGATTTTCTGCTTGTATAATAACACATTTTATATTTTCTATCATCACAGACTGATTGACTGTCGACTCTCAGAGTCTCACTGTGAAGTTGTGGCCTCAGCTCTTAAGTCCAACAACTCCCATCTGACAGAGCTGGACATGAGTGGAAATGATGACATCAAGGATTCAGCAGTGAAGCTTCTGTGTGCTGGACTGGAGAGTCCAAACTGTCGACTGGAGACTCTGAGGTGAGTTCACTGACTGCGGCTGTTGTTTTTTTTTCTATATATCAGGTCTTAGATTGATGTTTGAAACTTTCTTTAGTTCCTAAATGTTCAGGATTTGTCTGAAGACAAATGTGAAGAAGTTTGAGTGCTTTCAGAAATGTTGTCTTTCCAAATGACTGAACAACAGTTTTTCCTTTTGGCTCCAAACAGAAGTGACAGACTTGAGCAGGGTTCATTTAAAGGCTGACAGAAGTGGAGTGGTGACACGGAGATGTTTGACAGGACAGTGTCTCAGCCTCCACAGGTTCATGTTGTGCTCCATCAGTCAGTGAAGATGAAGTCAGTGCTGATGAGGCTGTAGAGTGTGTGAGGGATGTGAATGAGGATGATGAAGATCTGATGATAGCAGATAAAAACAGGCTGCAGAGACTTTGAGCCATACAGGGCACACAGTGTGTGTACAGAACAGCTGAAATCATTATGGAGGCCTCACTGGAATATGGAAGCATCACAGTACAGCTTCAGTGAAGCATTAAAGTCTCTGATATGAGATGAGAAATGAAGCAGCCAGAGCTTTTTCATGAGTGGAAATCCACTGTGACTGCGATTTGCTGCTACAGCCTCCAGATTAGCCAGCAGCTCATCCTGCTCAACATTTTCTCACCAACTTTAATGGAACTGTGATGTTTTCAGCTGGAGTGATGGTCAGGGTGGCCTCGCTCTCCTCTTCTTCTCCTCTTCCTCTTTCATTTGTAAAGCCACTTCTGCTGGTTTCATTCATTTGGAAGTCCTGTAGCTGAGTTTGGGAGAGACTAACAGCCTCGGCAGCAGAGGGGAGAAAGGCTGTAACACCACCACTTTACTCTGTTCTACCCTTTCACATCATTTTATCAGGAAACAAATATGCTCATGTTTTTACTATGTTTGTCTTGAAGATGTAAGAAGATCACATGGTGCTTTTTATTATTGTGTTGGTTTGTTTCCTGTCTCTTGGATGGAGCCCAGCTGTGCGTGGCCCCTGGGCCTGTGGTCAGAGTGTGTGCTGGATAATCCAGCCCAGGATGAGGCCAAACTGACATGGGATGAAATGTCTGTCACATAATTGAGCTTAGTGTAGTTTCATTTCTGTACAATTTAAAAACAACCAAAACTTTGTTCTGTCTTTTCTATGTTATTCTGTAGACTTTCTTTGATATTGTGTCCAAAAGGAGCAGCTTTTACTTTGAAAGGGAGCCGTCTCTGTTTCCTCTTCAGGTTGGATGATGGAAGCAAATTAGTCAAAGGAGCTTGCAAAGAAAAGCGTCTGGACTTCTTTAAGTTACTTGAAGACGTAGACGAAGCAAATTAGTGTGTGATGTTGTTTCAGTGTTGCACTTTGTAGACGCTCCCTGAGCACTCGTCTCACAGCCAGCTGCACAAAGAGACCAGTGTTGTTAGTCCAGGTCAGAAGATGACTTGTTGGAATGAAAATGAGCTTGTAGTTTGTCTGCTTTAATAATGTGACTGGAAAAAGGTGTTGGACTTCAAATATGTCCATTTCTTTCACACTTCACCTTTAAAAGTGAAGCCTTGTGGTTCCTGGAAGGAAAAACACAACTTTTTCAAGTCTTTGTCCTGTTTTTATGATAAATGTACGACTTTAACGTGAAACATTCAGAGTTTTTTCTCTTGTTGTGTTTGTTTGAAGCTGCTTCCTGTTGGCTTCAGCTGTTTGGAGTTTCCATTTTCTAAACTTCTACATTCTGAACCTTCTTCAGCTCTGAACAGATGATGAAACACTGAATGATTTCAAGCTCAAACTTTGTCTAATAAACTTACATCTTTCATTCTTTATACAGATTGAGTGTCTGTGGTTTGTCAAAGATCAGCTGTGATTATCTGGCAGCAGCACTGAAGTCCAACCCCTCCCATCTGAGAGAGCTGGACCTGAGTACTGACTACTGGTCTTCGACCAAGAAAAAGCTGCAGGATTCAGGAGTGAAGCATCTGTGTGGTTTCCTGGAGAGTCCAGGATGTGGACTTGAAACTCTGAGGTCAGTCAGCATGTTTTAGTTGTGCTGAGATGAATATGATGTGAAAGTTGTGCTGACACTAAACTGCAGACATCAGGCTGATATTATACTGATCCACACTGAGGATCTTCATGGTAAAGTCTGTTTTCTTCTTCTCTGGTTTAGTCCATTGACTGCAGCAGAACAATGTTCACATTTCAAACCTTCAAAGAAGAAGAAAAATCCTCCACTGGATAATTCACTGTGAAACTCTTCAACTCTTCATTCCACCTTAAAGTCTGTCTGACACTGAAATCCAAAGCAAAATGTGTGTTTGCTTTACAGACAGCAGTCCAACTCAAACATACAGACATCATCCAAAACACAGTCCAACATCCAAATCTCCTCCACTGCCAGCATGAATGATGGGAAAGAGAAGGAGGAACACTCTGACATTAAGGGTTAGAATGAGTTTCATAAAGCATACTGTGAAGATCAAAGCTGCATTAGAAAGCTTACATGAATGAATGAGTGGACAGAAGTGGACAGAGATCATCTGAAGCACTTCAAAGGCTTTAAATCAGCACATTTCTCTTTATTCTTTATCAACTCTGTTAGTTTCTCTCAGTTTTCTGTGGAATGAAGCTAACAGCATGCTAATAAGATGCTGACCAATAGGTTTCTATTAAAGGTTTTAATTTGTATATGAAAAAGTGCTTTGGCTCAGCAGGGATCAGCTTAAAGGTAGAATACAGCTGCTGGATGGGATTAGCATGTCATAGCTATCTACCAAACTGCTAACTGGGGGATTTCAGGCCATCTATGAGTAGGGAATGGGTACCAGTATCCGGAGGTGTGGAAAATTTGTGAAAATCTCCCAGTCAGTTCCTCACAGCACACTTCAAACATTTCCCTCCCACAGCATCAGGACCAGGGCTTTTTCTCTCTTTGATCCCACTAAGAGATTTCCACACAAACACCTCATCAGTGGGACTCTCAGAGCTACCAGCCCTTTGCTACAATCACAAAGCTCTTCATTGAAATCAATGATATCAAAACTGGAATCAAATGAGTCCAAGTCTTCTGCTGATTCAGCATCACATTCATCTTTGCTCCTTGTTCTGCATCCCCACCATGGACTTCATTCCTTTCCAAGCCAGCCTTGAGTGTCCTTTATTCAGCTCATCCTCTGCTTTACTTTTACACCTGATTTTAGCTGCTTTATCTCTCTTTCAACAAGTTTCTGTGCCTCAATCTTTTTCTTCTCTCCCTCATAACAAGACAGCTTCTTCTGCCTGAGAACATGTTGGAGTGATTTACTAATCCAGGGCTGCTTATTGGGGAAAATGCTTCCTGTTTTCAAAGTAATCCCCATTTTTCCCAGAAAGAAATGTAAGTAGAAATCAATGATCTAAGTGAGAACATGAGCCTTTAAAAAGTCCCAGTGGGTGCAGTCAAAGCAGTCCCTCAGTCCCAGTATAGAGTCTTTGGTCCAGACTGGAACAACTGTGTGCCCAGTTTGAGCTCTCTTCAGTCCTGTGACCTGACAGACCCAGAGGGGCCATCACATCACATTTAGAAGCTCCCCTAATGGAGCCACAACACATGTCCAATACTTAGTCTGTCTTGTTGAAACAACTGGAAGAAATGATTCAAGGACTTAGTCACAGAACAGAGATTCAAATCTCCAAAATCCAACTGGCTGCATCAGGACATATAGTCTGAAACTCTGCACAGTTTCCTGTTTGAAGCTGCTTCCTGTTGGCTTCAGCTGTTTGGAGTTTCCATTTTCTAAACTTCTACATTCTGAACCTTCTTCAGCTCTGAACAGATGATGAAACACTGAATGATTTCAAGCTCACACTTTGTCTAATAAACTTACATCTTTCATTCTTTATACAGATTGAGTCTCTGTGGTTTGTCAGAGATCAGCTGTGATTATCTGGCAGCAGCACTGAAGTCCAACCCCTCCCATCTGAGACAGCTGGAGCTGAGAGGAAACAACCTGAAGGATCCAGATGTGAAGCAGCTGTCTGATCTTCAGCAGAGTCCAGACTACAGACTGGAGACTCTGCTGTAAGTAGAGTGATGGAGTGAGTGGGTGGTGCTGTCAGCAGTATTGTACTTAACACAGTCAGTATGAAACAAAGATCCAGTGTTTCCTGTAAAGCTGCAGCTTCTCAGTGAAGCTGTGAGAGGAGAATGGTGACAGGCTTCAGGATTGGACACAAACACTTCCTGTTTCTGCCTTTTTGTCACCTTTATGGTCACCATAGTAACAGCTGACACGCTCTGATCAAACACTGTCAACAGCCAATCAGCTGTCTGAACAAAGCAGCACACAGACCAATGACTGCATTCATTTCCAAGTTTAAAGCAGTGAAGAACACAGTCTGTAGGTGAGGAAGAATTTAGTGAGAGCAGATGTTTGGATGGAATTCCTCCAGTTAACAGCTGGAACCGTCCATCTGGATTGTTGGGCTTGTTGTTGGGGTTCCTACAGAGCTCAGAGTGGACACACCAAGGTTCTTCTAATGAATGAAAGTCCAAACTCAAACTAGGAGGGAACAACATTTTCATCAACTTCAATAAAAATCCAAAGATTAGAAAAAGTGAAGCAACAATGAGTCCTAGTACAGTCCCAGCACTGAAGTCCCTGCTGCTCTTTATACTGGATGTGCTGCATCACTGACTGACAGCTGATGAAGAGTCTCTGGAAACACTCGTTTATCTCCTCTGCTCTTCCTTCTTCTCTCTGCAGGTGGCGATGATGGTAAACAGGGCGGTGTGTGTGCTGAGAGAGGAGGAGCTGTGTCCTGATGATCCAGAGAGGTTGAAGCAGCAGCAGCTTGTGTGTAGAGACGCTCTGACTGGGCCATGTTACTGGGAGGTGGAGAGGAGAGCTTCATCCAGCAGTGACTGACAGAGGAATGAGAAGAAGTGCAGATGACTGTCAGTGCTGCAGAGTGAACTGCTCTGAGAACAGCTCCACTGTCAGACACAATGTAGAGTCCAGCATCATCCCTGTGTGTCCCTCTGGATCTGACAGAGGATCATCAGTGTATCTGGACTGCTCTGCTGCTGCTCTGTCCTTCTACAGTCTCTGCACAGTCTCTGTCTGACTCTGGCTTCAGACCCTCCTGGATCAAACTCACCTGGAAAGACTTTCAAACATCACTCAATAGATTTGAATACAGAATATATTTGATATATACTGTAGATGTACTGTAGAGTTGCAGTTTGTCACTTGTAAATACAGTCTGTGAGCAGCTATGAGCTGAAAGATCTTTCTAGAAACACGAAATGTTTTCACTCTTCTGTTGCTTTTTCATATATTTCCACAACATTAATATTGATCCCACCTGTCTCACCTGTTTCATGCTTTTATACATAATAACAGGACACGTGTGATGTGAGCGCTGCTGTGGTTGCTGTGCTGTACGTCTTCATTTAGATAACAGAGACATCTAGTGGTTCAGAGGGAGAACTGCAGGAGGTGGAGCTGTGTTTTAGCATGGAAAACTTTTTTATTTTTATCTTTTAGGTGCAGATACAAATATGACAAGTATCAGTGTAAGATACAAAAGGTCACATCAGTTAGCAGAGGGAACAGTGATCACACAGCAATGTAAGAATAGAAACATAACAGTGAATCTGGACATGTATACAGATGGAAGCAAACAAACAGGATGTAACACTACATTAAAGCCAAAAATGGGAAGAAAACAAAGCCAAAGTAAAATATATTTGATCTCAGGAATCCAAATCAGATGCTTTAGAGCAGGGGTCGACAACCCTGGGCATGCGTGTCACAGCTGGCAGGTGAAGGGTTAACTGATGTTACGACCATAGCTGGACTGGCCATCGGGCATATCGATGGTGATTTTTTAATGGGCTGATGATGTTTTTTTTTTTTTGTAATGGTATAAAGGATGGAAGGTGGCGGATTGGCCGGATGCTGGTCGATGTGTAAAAATAAGTCAGTTGTTTGGTGGTGGCTATGGTGTAGCTTCCACAGAGGCAGCAGGTGGATGAAGGAAAGGGGAGGCAGGAGGAGCAGAGACCCGAGGCAGCCGCCGGTCCGAGTGTCAGGTGAACTGAACTTCAGGTAAGAAGTTATGACCTGCAGTCTATCTGGGTCAGATATAAACCAAGTTTAGGTGGAGTTTATTTTCCTTGTGCTGACTTTTTACAGTCAGTTACAATAACTCGTACAGCGTACTAGCTAGCATGACGGAGTTTCTATACAGCTGGGTGGGTGCTATGATGTTACTGATAGTGAACCTTACAGTGGCTTGCAAAAGTATTCGGCCCCCTTGAACTTTCCCACATTTTGTCACATTACAGCCACAAACATGAATCAATTTTATTGGAATTCCACGTGAAACACCAACACAAAATGGTGTACACGTGAGAAGTGGAACGAAAATCATACATGATTCCAAATATTTTACAAATAAATAACTGCAAAGTGGGGTGTGCGTAATTATTCTGTCATGGAAAAACACACTGCCATCAACTTCTGCTTTGTTTTTGTCAAAATCACTGTAATATAATCACTGTACCTTTATATACATGTGACTTATATTAATGCTGCTGCCCTCTTGTGGCTAAAGTGTAATTATGTTATTGTTATTAGGGAAAACATTTGAGAGTAACATGAAAAATGAGTCAGCACTTTGGCTTTAGCTTAAGAAATCCTCATTTTTATGTCATCAGTTATAGTTGCATGTATTCATTATTATAATTTAACCTTTAATATTGATGCCTTAAATTGATTTTATGTGAACTAGCAATAATTTTATGGTTCTATTAAATAAAGACATCACTAATGAATTAATTATTTCAGTAATTAATTTAAAAATGTACATAATCAATTAAAGAAATATATCAATAATGAATTATACATTAATTTCATTTAAAATGTTTCATTATTTGTTTATATACAATTCAAATTAGTTAATTACATATTTAATCAATTATTGGTTTGTTTTCTATGTTAATTATTTTACTGACACATTTAATGAATTATTTAATGATGTATTTATTTACTTCACGTTGCTACTCCTGGCCCTGCATCGCTGTTCATAAACACATTTTATTTGTCAGCTTCACCCATCAAAGTCAGGGGGCGGGGTTAATGCTGATCAAGTCAAAACCATTGCTTTGGTCTGGTGGGCGTTCTTTTAGTGGGCTTTTCTGTCACGGCCTGCGTGGCAGACTATGATGAGGGGAAGGAGGACCCAAATCCTGGACTCTTTGATGAGGTCAGTGCATTTATTTACAGTGATGCAAAATAATCCAAACAACAATAAATCCCCAGTGCGTTCCCGACTCTGACATGTCCTCTTGCCAGTGTTAGTGTTCTTTGTCTCCGCTCCTCAGTGTCTGAGCACCCCGTGCTCGCTGCCCTCTCGTCTCCACACTCCTCCTGGGGAAGAACAAAGAGGCAGCCGTCAGCAACACCACAATGCGGCAGACTAACCTTAACTAACTCGCCAAGAGACTAACGTGAAGTTACGCAATGATCCACATCGGAGAGAGCTCCACCACACTCCTAAGTAGCTCCTCTGACGAGGCTTGATCAGCTGCAGGTGTGAGTAATTCTCCTCCGCAGGTGTGGCCAGGCTCCTGGCTGACACACACACACACACACACCTAGATAAACAAACATGGAAACAGGAGACAGCAGCACCAAAAACACACATGTCCATAACTTCTTACAGGCCCTGGGTCACCCAGACCCCGGTCCCATGACAATTTCTCAAAAGTAGGTAGGCCTACACACCAGGGTTTGGACACGTGTGGACCCAAACTATACTTAAACTTCACCCTTTTTTGTGTGTCACCAAATACACTTTAATATCTTCTAGACAAGAATGTAGTGGCACAATCTTTAACCTCCTAAGACCTGAACTCCTCCGTGGCATTCATTTTTAATTTCTCTTTGATATTTGGGCTGATTGGGACCTGATGAATGTAAAAACAAAGAATTATCAGATTTGTTTTTACCAAATGTTTGTTTCTGAGAAAAATGAGAGCCACATATGAGGATATTGGTCTAAAATTTCGATAGCACAGTGGCAGTATAACATCCTCGTAAGTGGATATCAGGCCCTTGTAGAGCAAAATTGAGTATTTTGGTCTAAACAACCCAAAATGTGATGTCCACATATGTGGACGCCAGGTCCTAGGAGGTTAAATATCTGCTCACTTTGTCAAAATGAACCTAATCATCTCTGATGAATTCAGTGATGTCTGCCAGCTCACCTTGCAAGTGGTCGAGCTTATACCGCCGACAACGCGGCACACAACTTGTAAACCCCCTGCTGACTATCACCTCTTGAGTTATTTATTTATGTTAGTTTCAACTGTTCCTGCAAAAAGTAAGCACGTGTTACTGATAAAAAGTCCAATAGAAGCAAAGTCTAAACTTTGAAAACAAAAAACAAAAACCTGTCTGATTCAGATCTGATCTTTGGGGGGTTTCAATAAGCAGTGTGACCCGTGTATGTGCATCAGGGGTGGGTTTTGATTATCGATTTATCCATTAAAATCGATTCTCGCTTGGATAACGTGATATATAACAACCACCAAACAGCTAAAACAGTAAATGAGAGCAGGAACACGGATTCTGCACAAAGACGTAAACACAAAGCGCGGAGCCGCCGACGCATCAGAATCAGTGAGATGTGACTTTCTCACCTGACTGCACGGACACGAGCTGAAAGCCGACAGCTCGCTGATTCTGATGTTTCGGCGGGTCCGCGCTTTGTGTTTACGCCCTTTTTGCGCTGATTCTGAAGCTGCACGTTTTATCTCTCTCCAAACAATATTGAGTAAACCAGCAGCAAAAGAAGATCCAAACTGCGCTTCACATAAACATGGTCATGAATTCCCTCTGATTGTTTTGCTGCCACCACGATAAAATCACACTTCATGCACAGCTCTCTCTCTCTCTCTCTCTCTCTCTCTCTCTCTCTCTCTCTCTCTGTACTTCAAGAACAGTTTCCCGTCTAAAAATCTGTTTTCTGCATCATTCGCTTGCTTGTTATGCACAAGTCTACCGTTCTTACAGCCTGTCGGCCACTGTTTGTTTTTTCCTTTTACTTACTTCTGAAAACAAAGCCTCGTTTCTGCCGTTCAATACTGAACAAATTTAAACTTTTTAAAATTATGAAAAACTGCAAAACGCTCAGCTGTGTCTGTAATCAAACCTCTGTAACTTTGCTTCACGTCAGCAGCATCAGGTAATGTTCATATGTTCATTAATGGTTTTCTTTCGTTTTTGATGTACTGCAGAATATTTGTATAAAATCCCAGGCCAGGAAAACCTTCATGTTTTTCTGTTTTATCCTCAGCTACTTTGACACAAAGGCATCTGCTGTGATGCTCACACCTTTGATAAAGTCTCGCAAGTGTCAGATTTCTTTTAATAGATATAAAAATATAGAAATGTACTGACGCATGACCTGAATTATAATATTTCTGACTGTCTGAAGCAAAAATTTCCCCGATTCAAATTGAATGAAATTGAATGGAATCGTGGATCGAATCGATTCTAGAAATGAGTGACGATACCAGCCCTAATATGCATGTTTTAATAAAAGAGATAATGTTGGTGTTTCAGTCATGTAGTAACTGTTAGCTTTAACTGTACAAGGCTTGTTAGACATAATGAAACACATCGTACAGATTTCTGGATGTTAGACTATAATTTTTATTATGATTATTAATCTTGAGTCTAAAAAGTCAGTCAAGTATATCCAGGATATCTTTCTGTTAACTGGATTCACTGACCCTAACACTGGGACCAGGATAAGCGGTCGCATGAAGCTGGTTATCAGCTGACAATCTTATTATTTAATTAATTTAATTAAGTTATTTAATTTTTCTAATTTTTCCTCTACATTTCCCCTGAAATGAAGGGATTGTGTTAAACATGCTTTAGTTCCTCACAATCTCTTTGTTCAACCCCCTGAATTAAAGCTGAAAGTCTGCACTTCAAACACATCTGAGTTGTTTCATTTAAAATTGATTTTAGTGTATGTACAGAACCAAAATTAGAAATTAAGTTCTCTCTGTCCAGATATTTATGGACCTATCTGTATAATCTATACAGCACGTAAAAAATGCTGTAAATAAAGAAGTCTGTGAAAATGTGGCGCTTCCAGGTCAATTTAAACTGAAGTGATATAATCTTCTCCCCACAGTTTGAGTTTGTATTGTCTCAGCTGCAGACAGACTATGATATAAATGTGGAGGTGCCAACCACTATTAATATTATTAGTTATAAAGGACACCTTCCTGCCTTTAGTCTTATTCATGATGATTATTAGTTGTCTTCTAATGTCCACAAGTCTGTATGATGTGTTTCATAGTTTCTAACAAGCCTTTTAAACTTAAGTTACTGCATTGCTGAAACACCAACATCTGCTTATTGAACAAAAAAACAACCAAAAGACCACACATCTGATTTTATTTTTATTTTAATAGACTGCCAAACATTATACCAGATAACTGGCCTCAGAATATAATTGAATAAACATGTTTAAAAACGATAACCTAATCCTGTCTTGACAGGCTGAGCTCTTCAGTATCCACCAACAGCATCGTCATGCTGAGTCAGACGTTTCTGCTCCTGGTGGAAATACTCTTCCTCTTTCCACATTGTACCAAATGTTTTTAAATGTTAGTTTCAATTTAAAATTAAAGATTAAAAACGTGTAACACATATAAACATCAGATAATTAAGACAAGCGAATGGTTCAGTTCCACATGTGCTCCGCTGACACATTAAACTTCAGTAAAATTATGCAGTTATGAAACAACTTTAATCTAAAACAAACTGATTTGCTCAGGAGCAAAAACAGTGAAGTAAGTGACTGTAAGT
This sequence comes from Neolamprologus brichardi, assembly GCF_056152115.1. NCBI lineage: Eukaryota > Metazoa > Chordata > Actinopteri > Cichliformes > Cichlidae > Neolamprologus > Neolamprologus brichardi. The sequence goes on along the minus strand of NC_142106.1, from coordinate 54,544,953 downwards.
GAGTAAGCTGTACTGGTGACTGGATATCAGATTTCCAGTCATTAGAGCAGATAAGTGGCAGAACTATATTACTGAGGTACAAGTTTACTTATTTAATTCATGTCTGTCAATAAATCTATTTAATTTAAATGCAAATAGCCCAAATCCTTTTTAAAGCACCAGGTTCACTTATAAAGTATTCTGTAGTTATCTTAGTGTCCATCGCCCTTCCCAACATGGGAATAAAGCAGCTATGAGAGAATTAAACGTTAATGAATCAATGGTACGGAAGTGGAGGAAGCAAGAAGAATGAGCTGAGTAAAGTTTGACTTATGCAACATTTTTGTTTCGGTTAATGCGCCTTATAATCCAGTGAGCCTTATGGTCTGTAAAATATGGTACATTTGCAAATTGTGTGCACAATATTGGAACTAAATAATTTTATATTTTATGTTGAGGAGTACTTGGTGTGGGCTAGTTCTTTTAGGTTCAGCAGCTAACAAGATGGTGTATCGGTCAGGATACAGGAAGGAGGATAAGAGGCTTCCACTTTGCTGGATTGTCACCGCTAGCTGTTTTATTGCCACCTAGATGCTCAGTGTTGTCAGCAGTCTGTAGTAATAAACAAGTTGCCATGAGTATATAAATATATACAGCAACAGCTTCACTAAGATAAACATAAAGAATTAAATGAAATAAACCAACAGATCCATCTGAATATGCACAACATATATGATTTGAACTATGCCAATCTTACAACTCTTGCTCCAAACACAGAAAGGACACAATTAAACACAGTGAGAATGTCATACATAGCCGAAACATCCACTCTGTGAACAAAGGGACTTTGGCGCCATCGTGTGGCCAAAAAAATTACTACTTAATGGCGGCGGACAGTGGCACATGCCTCTAGTCACGAGGTGAAAAAAAATGCGCTGCTCCAACACGGTAGAACAGAAGCCGCTGCAAACATCAGGATCGGAAAATAAACATATTTAAGGAAACTTACTTCCAGTCATGAACTTAACACTCGGAGCAGGAACCAGGAACCAGGAACACAGCTTACGAGGTAAACAGAACTAACACAGAAAACAATCTCCCCTTCTCGAGTAGCATCGTGTTACCCCCAAGTTCTGCCTACATCATTTCCTACGACTCCACCCCACACAATATTGCAGAACATAGACACAAAATCCCAGAGCCTTTTATACATTTTATATTTGGAAATTATTTTATATTGACAAACAGCAGCCCACATTAAACTGTGACTGTCACCAGGTAATGTGGGCGTGTTTCCTGAATAAGCAGCATGTGGTAAACAGCTGACAGGTGAACAGGATGCATGCAGGTAAACTCGAGGGCCCTTCGAGCTGATCGGTGGTGTCGTGCGGAGAATTTCAGCTCATTATTCATGTTACAGAAACACAGAGGTACAAGACCAGGCAGAAGACTTTCTGATTATTTGCTTTTAGTTAAAATAATCCCATTCTTGTCTAGTGATGGTGTGATAAAGCTCTGTGAATATGTCCAATGTTTCTGGCCAGTTGCTTCTCCCAAAGGCAGATCACACAAAGCCTCGTTTAACTGCTTATTATGAAGAACTGACATCTGCTGGTCATTTAATGTTCAGCAGCACTGCTGTGAGAATATTGATACATACCCAGATAGCAAGGAAACATTGAACAGATGTTGATTTTCCATCTGAACCATCAGAATCGTCAGGCTTGAAATGTCAACACAAAACCAATGTTGAAACAACATTGAAATACTGATGAAACCTGACACTGACATTGAAATAACATTGATTCACTGTTGTTCTGTCATCGTTGATTGTTGATCTATTTATAGTTGACAAGGTGACAACAATCACGTTGAAAAACCATTGATTTATGGTTGAGCAGGAAATTAAAGCTGCTACCACTTGGACTATTCCATAGCCCCCCCTCTCACAGTGGTACATCCCTTCAGGTAACCATTGTCTTGTACAGTAGAGCGGGACATTAGATTTACTCTCAGCGGAATTGACCGGAGAAGTTATCAGTTCATGCACTGCACTGGCCTGCACCACGATTAATATAAGGTAAGAATGAATGACTTTTGTTCTATTCGTTATTTCCATGGTTGCATTTGAATAACAGTAAAAAACAAACAAACTTGTTAATGTAAAGTTTCGGACAAAATGTGGGAGCCCGAAATTGTGTCTACTTTCATCTTACAATCCAGCAACAAATAAATTGCACTGCGAACAAAGTCAACAAAGAAAACATTTTCGTTTCATACTTTTCCGTTATATTCCCTTACAAAGCTAGCTTTAACGCTTCGAGGGTTCCTTTGTTCTTGCCGTCGCCTCGGCGCTTGACCCAGACTTTCGCTCTGTAGTTGCTTTTTAGCATAGTACTACAAAAAAATTGTAAATCTGTGATATATGATTGATAAACGTAAAGGTAACTGTATAAATGTGTTCAATGACTTTGTTACTTTTAATGATTGGAGAGCACCCGCTTCAATTCAAACTACGTTGCACGCTCACCTAACTTTATGTTGCACGCTCACCTACCTTGCGTTTGCACCTTTTGTCCACACGTAAACTGCGTTTTATTATTTATTTATTAGTTTTTCGCCTCTCACTGCTTAAGCCATTAATCTTTCTGGAATTGTTTTTTTAAACAGATGCGACCTCACAAAAGATATTAGCTATGCTGTCAGACCTGACGACAGCTGTTAACGAACTCCGTGAGGAGGTCAGAGCCATCCGCCATCCCTGCTGCAATGAATCGGTAGATGCTGGGGTACTGCCTCTGGATTTGCCCTTGCACAACATTGAGGAGCTAAACAATGCAGAGGCAGCTCTTCAATCATAAGAGGCAAATAAGGCAATGGTAAGTATATAAAGGTTATGTACACTTTCTAACTATAAAGTGTAATAGCTGTCAGATGTGATTTAAATACATAACAACGGCCTGTTGATTAAACACACAAGCACTTGCATACACATTTAAGACATGAGACAGGCTAATTCCATCTCTTAAAATGTGTCTATAGGTGAGACGCTTTGCCTTGATTGGAGGGACCACACTGGAGGTGCGAGTCCGCCGTGTAATGGCTTATGCCATTACAAACGAGCTGGCCTCGGTACTCAACTGGGCAGGGAAAAAAAACAAGGACCAGACAAAGCAAAAAATGGCATTTAAAGATACAGCGCTCTGCAAATGCATATATGGTGGTAAGTTTTACAGTTTTTTTGCTATATTACTTTGTCTTTCTTAATAACAAGACTTTCATGTCCGGTTAATCTGGAGATGGAGTCTTTGGTCTTTGGCTTGTTTAGTCCTCGGGTTGTAGTTTGTACAGCCCGAGGACCCCATGTTTATTTTGTTTTAAAGGATACACGGCACACCATGCTAAGACTTATCACTTTTTCCGCTCATAGCTCTTTGGGAATTAAATGCAGCAGTTTGCAGATTTACGCCTGGTGACTTTCATGTTTATCAGCCTAGGAGTTTACATACTTTCTCCCCGCTGAAGACAGTTAACAAGAGCTTATTCATGTGCTCTAATTCACTTTTTTTGTTTGTGTGTGTGTATTTTTGTCCTAGATGGCCTGACGCAGCAGTTAGGGGCAAACTCTATGTCCAAGTTTGTCTTTGCACAAGCAGTGCACTAATGGCTCCGATACGCCCCAGATTGTATGGGTGGTGCACGACGCACATCATGCATCCCCATCCCAGAGTAAAAAATTACAAACTTCTGTGAAACATATAAATGTAAATAGGAAACTGTCTTTTAATAAAGTATTTAGCAAACGAAACATGCCTATTGACCTTTTTTTGTTTATTTTTTTTCTCTGTTACATCACATGCAATGCTTTCTTATTTTAGGATATTAATATTGACATGATACATTGTGAGACATTTGTTGTTGTTGTTTTATAAAGGGTGTCCAATTTGAGGAATAAGTACAATTATGTGTTTAGGTGGTTTAAGTATTGATGGAAACATGCAGTAGTTTAGTATTGGTTAAAATACCTATAAAGAAAGGTAGATTTCCAGTCATGATTTAACTGTTTTAATAAAAAGCAACTGTGTGAAAGAGGTGGAAAATCAACACCATAGCTCAACATTGTTTCAATATCAGAATCTGACATTGTTTCAATGTCAGGTTTCAACATTGATTCAACATCAAAACCTGACGTTGTTTCAACATTAAAAAAGGGTGCAAGAGTGACGTTAGGTCAACGTCACACTTCAACGTTGATTCAATGACGTCGCCTGATATTGACTCAACGTTGTTTCAATGTTTCCTTGCTATCTGGGTACCAGTGGATATGTAAGCACATGCACAGCTGCAGGGCTAGAAGGGCCAAAATGAATTAAATAAATAGATTCTTAAATAATTAATTATATGTGTCAATAACTGATTAATTAAATATATTTAAAAATCAATAAATTTGAAATTAATTTACTGGAAATTACTTGGCATTAAATCAATTATATATATATTTAATTTATATTAAATATATACATAATTGATTAAGTATTTTGAACTGTAATTCATTAATGACATTCAATAAATTATTTAATGATGACTAATTGATCATTATTGATGATTAATTAACCCTCCACATGATTTAACCTCTATAGAGATGATATTTTATCTAGATCATGTTTTTTCAAAGGTTCAGACCAGAAAGTTTAACATTATTATTTTTCTCATTATTGTCTCTTCAGATTGAGTGTCTGTAATCTCTCAGAGGGAAGCTGTGAAACTCTGTCGTCACTACTCAGCTCCCAGCCCTCTAGTTTGAGACAGCTTGACCTGAGTAACAATGACAGTTGCACTGTCTTTTTGCCTGCTGTTAACTCTTCAAGTCCACGGTGTTCTGTCTGTCTTCTGTCTTCATCAGGAGATTGACTGTCCTTTAAGCTTCTTCTCAGGATGAGGACAGAATGAGAGGTGAAGCTGTCAAATTTTTAAGCCAAAGACTGGCCTGTTTGTCATCCCAATTCTGTTAATCTATCATTTTGCTGCTGTACTCATGTTTTGAGGTTGAGTAAGTAAAGTAACTAAAACACTTAATTAATATCATTTTCATTGCTATGTCTTAATACATTCAAGTCTCTAATTCCTCTGTTTTCATGTTGCAACGTCACAAGCTCACAGTTTCCTGCTTCACTTCCTGCCAGACACACACACTGCAGTTTGCCTACGCACACACTTTTTATCTCACTGAATTGTCATCTGCTTTTATAACCTAAGCAAACTCTTATTTTATATTTACAGTCTATAAAGCCTCTGTAACTCGGCTAAGTGTTGATCTAAAAAGAATTTACCCTCAGTACGCGCACACACACTTAAATATACTAAGCTCTTTGCATTTGCAAACATTCACATTAAAATCTTCAACGTGCTTAACAGACCTATTTTAGCACAATCAACAGTTTTCCACACATATCACCATTCTTTCAGCTCAGTTTTGTAGCATCATTCACACAATACTTTCATCAGCATTTTACACACTTCCCTGAACTTCCTGAAAAAATCGTCTCACACACACACACACACCACACCCTGGACAACATCATCGACTTTTATAATCCACACTTTACACTTACAACAATACACAATAATCAGACAACCCAAGTACATATAGACACAAACAACATGATCCCTACGGGGTTTTCTGGCGTCCAACGCCTGGGTCCAACCCTTCTGGTACAAGACTTTTCCTACACAATTTTGACAAATTTAAAAGCCTCTAAGCCAAGGTCTAACCTTGCTGGTCAATCGACCCGCTTCGGGAACACCCTCACCGAGAGAGGTCAAATTTCTAAGCCCTATAATAATTTAAAAGTGATCCCCGTGAGTTGACTGGAAACCCCACTCAGGCGCGTCCGAATCCTGTCTGCACCTGAAGCTTTACTTAAGGTTTACCTGTCAATAATGTTCAAACTGGACCACCCGAGTCTAACTCTTCACTCAAACAGCACAATAAAGAAGTGGTCCTTGACCACTTAGTTTTTAACGGGTGCTCGCAATCCCGCCGGTGCCGCCCGGGCTAACTGGATGCCGCCAGCACTGACCGTGCGTGCTGTAACCATCAATGACCAAGAATTGTGTCATTTAATTCAGGGTTTCCCTGTATTATTGTTTGATATCATTTCGGAATAAATAAATCAAGATGACGAGCCTTTAAATGCACTTATGTTAGTATAAGTATACACAAATAAAAGATAATTTTCCTGTTAGGAGAATAAGAAATAAATATTTTCATCACATGCATCAAATCACAACCTCCTCCTGCAAGAGTGCAGCATTGTGATTGTTTGATGCTGTTTCCATCATTTGTTTGTTTACCTTCAACAAATTTGCTCTACAGAGCATTTATTAATTAGAAGGATTATTAATAAACATCTTTCTCTCTGCTTTTGGTGGAGTGAAACAATAACTCCTATCTCCAGAGGTCCACAGGTCCACTGGCACCTGGTCCTAACTTCACCCATGTCTGCACCCTCAGACATCCCACTGTGGAGGCATCCTCACTTGGACCAGTGGCTGCCCTTGTGAGACAGACTTTATGGTCACAAACAGCCCTAATCTGAGAATGAAGGCTCCTTTACATAGAAAGCAGTATGTGGTGTGATGACCGCTGCATTAGCTCAAAATATGTGATGCACTGGCTGCTGCACTCTACCTGTACTGAATCAGTTTTTGTACCCATTCCCAGTCTTTACATTTAATATGCAGCCACTCCCTGACAGCATGAATGTCACAGTGTGTTGAACCTTGACTGTGGCACATGTCAATGCTCCCTGGACATCGTGCTTAATAAAGGAGATTAAATGTGATGTGATTATGAGTTTTGCTCTTTTGAAGTTGAAACATTTATGTGTCAAAATGTTGGACTGTTCCTTTATCAGTGTGTAACAGTGTGTGTATGAGAGCCATGTAATGTCCATGTGTGCATGCTGACTGTGCTGCTCTGACCCCCCTCCTCCTTTCAGGGTGGAGCCTGCTGGAGTCCGATGGTTGAGACCAGGTCTGAGGAAGTGTAAGTGTGTTTTTAATGGGATTCATGAAAACAAAGCAGCACACATTCAACCATCTTCATCATGTCAGGAGTCATCATCAAAGTGTCAATCAATGAACAGATGATGGATCAATAACTGCAGCTGGATTGTGTTTGTTCTCTCCATCAGATTCCTGTCAACTCACAATCGACACAAACACAGTGAACACAAAGCTCCAACTGTCTGACAACAACAGGAAGGTGGCACATGTGGAGGAGGTTCAGTCATATCCTGATCATCCAGACAGATTTGATGTTTGTGAACAGCTGCTGTGTAGAGATGGTCTGACTGGTCGCTGTTACTGGGAGGTTGAGTGGACGAGGAGGGCTTGGATATCAGTGAGTTACAGAGGAATCAAAAGGAAAGGATGGAGTGATGAGTGTGTGTTTGGTGGAAATGATCAGTCCTGGAGTCATTTCTGTTCTGATCATTCTTCCTCTGTGTGGCACAATAACAGAGAAACATCCATCTCCTCCTCCTCCTCCTCCTCCTCTGTCTCTAACAGAGCAGCAGTGTATGTGGACTGTCCTGCTGGCACTCTGTCCTTCTACAGAGTCTCCTCTGACTCTCTGATCCACCTCCACACCTTCAACACCACATTCACTGAACCTCTTTATCCTGGATTTACAGTCTCATGTGGTTCCTCAGTGTGTCTGTGTGTTGTTTAGTTTAAAGAGTGTCATGTTAGTCTCCTCTAACACTCTGATTGTTGAAGAGATAGTTCAGTCTGTACATGTCTGACTCTTTCACTCAAACACATTTTTAGATTCATGGATTCAATAACTTGATGTTTTAAACTGTTTTTCTGGCAAAGCTTCTCAGTGAATATCAGTATGCAGTGGTATGTAATGAGGAACAGAAAAGAAGATCAGACACCAGCGAGGGAGGATAAGAAGGACAGACGCAACAACATTGTCATCCCCTATGTAGCCGGTGTGTCAGAGAAACTCAGGAGGGTTTTCTCCAAGCATGACATCCCGGTGCATTTCAGACCCAGCAACACACTCAGACAAAACTGGTTCACCCGAAAGACAAAACTCCAAAACACAGACTTAACAATGTGGTGTATGCTGTACAGTGCAGCGAGGAATGCCCAGACCTCTACATTGGAGAGACCAAACAGCCACTTCACAAGCGCATGGCACAACACAGAAGAGCCACCTCCACAGGACAAGACTCAGCTGTCCATCTGCATATAAAGGTCAAAGATCACTCTTTCGAGGATGCCAACGTTCACATTTTAGACAGAGAGGACAGATGGTTTGAAAGAGGAGTGAAAGAAGCCATCTATGTCCACTGTGAGCGACCATCTTTGAACAGAGGCGGTGGTTTACGACACCAACTCTCTGCCATCTATAATCCAGTTTTGAGATTCCTTCCCAGACACCTTAATGCCCACTCACACCCTGGGCCATTTGACCTCAGGAATTCACATGATAAGGTGGGGCCAGGTTTCACATTGAGCTCACCCGAAACCCTGGCTGATTGGGACCCACACCCAGTTTCACACCTTGGCTCGGGCGATTTAAATCTGGGACTCCCCACCATTTGACCTTAGAACTGAAGAAGCTTCTCGGATGAGAGGTGAAACGTCTTCAAGCAACTTAAAGATTTCCAGACGCTTTTCTTTACAAGCTCCTTTGACTACGATGACCTGGATGACTGAGAACCTTCACAGACATCAGTACGCAATGTTTCTCTGAAGCTCAGTTCAGCTGAGATGATGAAGTTAATTTCAATGTTGGAACTGAACTTATTTGAAACATATTTGAACACAGATATTATTAAACTGACAGAAACGCTGACGTCAGTAAAGAGGAACTGACTAATGAGTGCTTACTGCCCTCCGATGGTCACAGATGTAAATGCAAGCATGGAGCTAAATTTTAAAAAAGCAGGTCTCTTCACATATAATTATCATCCTGTAGCTCTGTAACTGTTAGCTAGGCAATTTCACATTTGTGTCTTTTTGTGGAATCAGTGTGTTTGAACAACACAAATTCTGCCTTTTCTAACTTTGAAAGACTGAAAATGATATAAACAAAATAAATCTGATCTGTCCCTCTACAAATCTGGACAAATGTCAGATTCTGAAGTTCTCAGCGCTTACATTTTGTCCTCTCTACACTTCTGCTGACAACTGACATGTGATGTGTTTGTACAACTTCCTCTGTCGGTTTTTAACAAACTAACAAATTATCCAACAGAAGAGTCTCAAAGAGTATACCTTTGAGACAATGGTGTAGGTCTACTTTCCAAACTGAGAGGATGGATGAGATGATGGTGCAGGTTTCCAGTCTTAATTCAGTCTTGTTGCCACATTGTGGTCACCTGTCATCTTATTTTTGCTGTGGGAATTATGAAATGATAGCTAGACTTTAGCTTGCCTGTAGTGGCATTAAATGATCCTTTAGAAAATAGTTATAAATGTATTAGTTCCCAACTTTGTACATTGCTGAATCATTATTTTTACTGAAAGTCTGTTCAGTTTCCAAACTAAAAATAAAATTGAGTGTGACTCGCCGGCACATTACAGTGAGACTCTCATGTTTGATAAGCAGAGAAAATAGATATCTCAAACAAAATATGACGAAATTTCAGGGAATGTCTGAATGTGAAACTGTTTGACTCTAAGTTGATGATTTGTCCCTTTGCAGGTATAAAATAAACTACATTGTGATATTCATGACTGGCTTTCATTAAATATCTAGATCTTTCCTTCATTTACTATCTATAGACATGGATTTATGTCTCATTACATGAAATAATGCTTTATTACATCATCATCAAATCCAAAGAAACAATTATAGGAAAACATTTACTCACCTCTAAGAGATTTATTGATCTGAGTTTTATTCTTTGCATCCGACAGACCTGAACATGTTCACAGTGCAATTTTTCAAAGGTTGTTCAACTTCATCAGTAAACGTTTCTTTTTAAGCATAGATACAGATGCATCAGTGATTTTCTCCCTGTATAAAATCCCTTGTCTCTTCCTGTCTTAACACAGTAAACAAGTATTACAACCCAAAAAGAAAAAACACTCACCATCTGGACCAGAGAAACTCATTTTCATTTTTTCACCATTCTTACTCTTTGAATTCAGGTGTTTTCAGCTCGATTGCCATAGGTGTGTAAAATCAAGCTCTTAAGCATTCAGTCTACCTCTGCACACCTTAGTGGATCCTAAAGAGATTACTAAAATTAAATGTTTGCTTTGATTCCTGCTTTGCTCACTCTTGGCGTTCTCTCCATGAGCTTCATGAGGTCGTCTCCTGAAATGGTTTCCAACAGTCTTGAAGGAGTTCCCAGAGATGCTGAGCACTTGTTGGTCCTTTGCCTTCACTCTGCGCTCCATCTCATCCCAAACCATCTCCACTGGGTTTGGATCAGGTGACTGTGGAGGCCAGGCCATCTGGTCAGCACTCCATCACGCTCCTTCTTGGTCAAACAGCCCTCACACAGCCTGGAGGTGTGTTTGGTGTCATTGTCCTGCAGCAGGAGGAGCAACCACTGCACCAGCGTAGAGTTTGACAATCAGTCCAGAGGTCCAGAAACTTCATCATGATGCCTAATTGCAGTCAGGGTGATGCTGCCAGCCCATAGATGTCTGTGCCTCCCTCCATTGATATGCCTCTTGGGTCATTACTGGCCCACGATCAAACTGGCCACGCAAAACGATGTTATAACTTCTCCGGACACTTTCATATCTGTCATACGTGTTCAGAGTGAAAAACAGAGTCTGCCAGTGGTGGCCTGATAATTCTGGTATTCTATGGCAAATGTCAATCATGCATGGTTCCAGTCAGTGAGTACAGGGCCTGCTAGAGGACATCAGGCCTTCAGGCCACCCTTATAAAATCTGTTTCTGATTGTTTTCTCAGATGCATGCACAGGGTCCTGGTCTCTTCCCATACCAGTAGTGACACTGACCCTAGCCAAATGAAAAGTGAAAAAGCTTTCAGAAAAGATGAGTAGGAAAAATATCAGTGTCCTCCACCTGTAAAACCATCCCATAATGACTGTAAAGAGTCTGTAGGATCTTGTCATGAAATAATCACAAATTAATATTTTTTACGATAATTTCCAGAGTCATAACGCACAGCCAGCAAAACATGGGAAGTAAATTCCAGGAAAAAAATGAAACCTTGCATAAAATGCCAGTTAAAGTCCAAAACTCTGTGACCTGACCCCAGCCACGGTGTGAGCTGTGGACTATGTGGAGGTTGAAGTGTGGACCCAGAAGCAGACGCGTGGAAACAAAAGTTTGACCAAAAGCGAACCATTTATTCAAGGCTGGTGAGCAAAACAAAACAAAAGGGAGAAATAAACTAAAGGAAAACTAACCAAGACTGAAGTGGGGAAACTAAACACTGGGAACAGGGAAAACTTGGACATAACTGTCATGGTGGGGTACACCGGTGTGATGATGAAGTGGACCCAAGTGCAGACAGGGAAGGAGGCAGAACTACATTTTGAAAAAAAAAAAAAGGCAAGCCGTTTATTTAGGCTATAAACATGAATACAAAATGAAATCAACATGAGCAGTGGCAAAAACTAAACTGACACCAAACTAGATAAAACTAACTGACTGTGACAAAACTATGATAAGACCTGAAGGGAGGCAACGCAGACGACCTGACACTGAATAAAGAAAGACAGAGGACTTAAATACAGACAGGAGGTGATCAGGGGAAGTGGAAACACACGGGGGAACAGCTGTGTGATGGCATGCCACACATGGTAAGCTCCACACCTCACCACCCGTTGATTCACTTTAGTTTAATTTACAGTCACTACTTTAAAATAGTCTAGTCTATTGTTCAATATTGTTTCTTTATTAAATGTATTTATTTTTCCATCACACCTTCCAATGTTTATATGGCGTGCACACATATTAACCTTGCAAGGTCAAAGTTCTGTTTTATGTTATATTAATACATCTTTCTTTGTTTGAGTTACCTGGGAGTTGGCTTCTCCGTCTGTCTGGCAAAAGGTGTGGCAAAGGGCTGGTAGACCTGAAGTACCAATGACGGCCTAATTGGATTGCACCACATGCTTCATTGTCTGGGGGGTGTTTCATGTTTGTTTAATTGTTTTGTATTAGTTGCTTATATGGCAGCCATTTTGTTTTCCCCCGTGTGTGTCATTTGGTTTAGCTAAACCGGTATTTAAGTTCCCCCGTGTGTCATTTCAGGAGGTCAGTTTATCTTATGTTTGTTTGAAGTTTTGTTAATTATTATCTTCAGTTTAGTCTATTGAGTTGACCTCTTTTATTGGTCTGCCTATTTAAGTTTGGCTTTGTTAAATATATCTTCATATTTTTTGGGTCAATAAAACCCCCTTTTTGAATTAAACCACCTGTGTCCTTTATGCTTTACTGCTTGGTCCCTGACAAGCTGACTGAAATGAACATAATGATGGCTAAAGTGAAACTAAACACAATGAACAAAGAAACAAGACTCTTTCAAAATAAACCAAGAAAAAACTGAGAGATGTAGACATGACAATTACCACAGAAGAGAAGAACAGACTCAAAGAAGGGGACATAGATGGAAAGCTAAGCTAGAATAACACCCAACTAAATCCTAACTAATAATGGCAACACAAGAACTAAGCATATATTCAATATAATATAAGACCTCCAAAAACACACACAGTGAACTCAATACTGGGTCACAGATCCAGCCCCGACACATAACGCATAATAAACAGACAACCTGACAATGAATAAAAGGAAAGTCACACAATATATACACAGAGGGATGATAAGGGAAGGGGAAACACATGTGGACACAGCAGGAACAAATTAGATGAGATGAGACAGGAGAAAGCAAAACTGAACACACTGAACACAGAACATGAGACTGTCCAAATAAAACAGGATACAAACTGAGAGACACGGCTCGACACACAGGGGCGAAACAGACATGAGAAAACTGAATGAATCACAAGGAGGAGAAACATCAACTAAACACAATGATGTGTCTATGGCGACTATGGAGAAAGACCAAATACAGACGGGAAATTATTTTTGATAAAAGTAATATTTATTTGACTAATGGACAGGCAGTGATAAACAGCCTTCAAACAAACTGCTTAGCTTTACAGTCTTTGTTTTATCATCTGAAACTCCTGCAGTGTGAAACAGTCTTGGTAGGTCAAACATAAAAACATTTTAGATACCGCTTCATCAGGTTGCATATATATACCGTATTTCTTCATTAGAGAATCTATAATGTATTAAGCTAAAAGTGTATACCTGGTTTGAGGAGTATTAACTAAATAACAATGTGACAACTTTCAGTCATTAATGTAGCAGAGACAGAGTCTGACTAAAGGGACATCACAGTGAGACCTGTTTGATCTGCAGACACAGTCTCTCTCTACTAAGAGTGTGTTTGACTTTAACTTTCACACAAAATGATTCAGCTCCTCTAAACCCTCCAACAAACATTTACAAATGCTTAGAAACATTTTGTGTTTCTAATTACTAATGTTCCCCAGCCCCAGCATTCCCACAAATCTGTCTGTTTCCTTTTTTTAAGTTTCACTTTCTGTCTTCTAAACTTCGCTGATGCAGCTGGTCGTCTTTGGGTGAATCTCCGTGTGAAGGTAATTGAATCAGCATGTATTTTTTTCTGATAATATCAGCTGTGTGCAGCTTCGCTCCAGCACAAATCATAGCATTGTTCATGACTTGTAACACCGTAGTTATGTGAGCCGTCATTTGTAAGCCTCTTAAACTTTCTTGCACTTTTACACAAAGTTTTATGGTAGTGCTTCTTCTTCTTTGGGGATTTTTGTTCAACAGACTGAAAAAAGCTGTAATATATTTTTGAAATATATGTAAATTGGTATTTAAAGGACTATAGCATATTCTAATTAGATTTATGATACTGTGTTAAGACAGTAAAATTGTGCATGTGTGTGTTTGTGTGTCTGTGTCTGAATTTTGCTGGTACTGCACTGATTGATGATCGTTGATGATCCACCTGACTAGTATAAATTACAGTTTTATATAACAGAACAAATTTGATATCTGTTATAAATATTTCACTAAATGTATAACTGATTTCTCTTCTGGGACACCCACCCTGTGTGCAGTTTCATCTCAGCCCACTGTGTGATTCCACATTAAAGGACATTTCTCCCCAAATTCAATAAGCTCATTGGATTATCATAACAGCGTATCAACAATTCATTTATGAAATCCTTCTTAGTTATTGTCATGAAAATCTCAGTGGATTCTTGATTTTGCTCGTCTACTCTACAGCCTGGATAGTTTCATTTCAAACTGCTGCCGTGTTTCTGCCAAATTAAAAAACAGTTCTACTCAAATTCAACAAGGTTCAGTTAATAAACAATGATTAACAAAAGATTATATTCATATTTCATTATATAATTCTGATCCATCAAAGATATTCCTTCTTAGAATCCTTTCTCTTATTGAAGATCGATTTATTTTTCTCATTTTGGTCATTCCTATTAACTCAACCATTTCCTTAATCAATCCCACACCACCGCCGCCAAAACCTTGGGAACACGGAGCACGGAAAGCACAAAGTACAGCAGAAGATGGGGACAATAAATACACACTGGATAATGAGACGAGAGGCAACAGGTGGGAGACATGATGCAGGAGAAAACTACAATAGTCACAGGAAGCAACAGTTAAAACAATAAAACAGGAAATCATTGAGAACAAGGGTTAAATTACATAGAGGAGAAAAGACTGGACAGGGGAACATGAGATAGATAAATGCAGATGCGACAGAGACACTGATGGGAGCAAATCATTAACCAAATGGGGGAAGTAAAACTCAAAACTAAGTACACAAAAGATGAGACGATAAAAAAAAGAGGAAATGATACACATGACATACGCAGATATGTTGAAAACAGAAAGGGAAATATAAGTGAATGGGAAACATGACAGATGGGGAAATCAGACAATGACAGACAAACAGAGAGACAAGACGGACAAAGGGACATAACTGAAGTACAGAAAGGGATCACAAAAGCAGATACTTAGTGTTATAAAACCAAGAAGACAAACTACAATATGAAAACAGGGTACATGGGATATAGTAAATCCTAAAGGAAACTATTAACCATCCTTATACACAAAGAGCCAAACTAAAACACAAAAGACTCTCAAAAACAAAAAGGCATCACAAAACCCTGGGGAAAAAAACGGCGATCCTCCATCCATCCATTCGCTTCTGCATATCCTTTTCAGGGTCGCGGGGGGCGCTGGAGCCTATCCCAGCTGTCATAGGGCGATAGGCGTGGTACACCCTGGACAGGTCGCCAATCTGTCGCAGGGCCAACACACAGGGACAGACAACCATTCGCACTCACATTCACACCTAGTGGCAATTTGGATTATCCAATTAAATATCCCCACAAGCTGCATGTCTTTGGACGGTGGGAGGAAGCCGGAGTACCCGGAGGGAACAGCGATCCTAACACATAATATTGCAGTGGTTGGAGATGAAACTTTGTTGACATGTAGTAAATGGACTGATTCTTATATAGTGCTTTTCTACTCTCCTGGAGTTCTCAAAGTGCTCTATACAACAGGCCTCATTCACACAAGCACTTTTAAACTAATCATCAGAGGGCAACTTGGGGTTAATATTTTGCCCAAGGCATGCAGGCTGGGGAAGCCAAGGATCGAACCACCAACCTTCCAATCAGTAGCTGATCTGCTCTACCACCTGAGTCACAGCCACCCACACATTACAAGTGGGTGAGACTGGTTCTGATATGGTGCTTTTCTACTCTGAGCATTCAAAGTGCTTTATACAAATGACTCATTCAAGGACTTTTCCTGTGCAGAAGAGTTTTCTATCTTGGGGTTAGTATCTCCTATCAAACAACCAACCTTCCAGTTAGTTCGTGACCTGCTCTAACTCCTGAGCTACAGACAGAAGAGGAGTTAGTTAAGAATTTTATGACAACTGTCTTTTTTTTCTATTGTTTATTAATTAATCTTATTAAATTTGAGTAGAACGTTCCTTTTATTTCTCTGAAACGTTGCAGCTTTTGGTGGTTAAACTTCAAATATATAGAGAAGGTAACCCAGAGGAAGAATGCACAGAGACTTTTAGGTCAGCTATCAAGAATCATTTTTATGCATTTTGATTCAATGTTATGATATTTGATGTTGAAATTGATTAGAAATGACTAATTTCATTTCTACAGAATTATGCAGTGTGGGTGTCCAAGAAGATGAATTCAGAATGTCATGTCAACTATCATATATGATTTAATACAGAACCTTCATACACCTACCTGAAACCATTTAAATGACATTATTGAGTTCCTTCGAAGTTTCTCCGTTTGAACAGAGTTGTTCTTTAATTTCTCGTGTCTCAAGCAGCAGTTTGAGGTGAAACTATGGATGCATGAAAGAGCAGCTGAGCCAAATGAGAACTGAATTTCAACTATAAAAGATGATTTTCAGAAATATTTTACATTTTTTGAAGTTATTTTAGATTTGAATGAATCATGAATGAAGAAGCATTACCAGAAAAATTAAGAGGAGAAGACAACTTGAGTGAAAAACAAATGACACTGGGGCTTATTTCTGTTAACTTCCTGAAAATCATGTGTGTTGTTATGTGTGTGATCAGCAAAAAGGGATAAGAAGCAGCACTACCGTAAAACTTAGCGTTGAAGCGCAAGCTTGGCAGATAACGGGTGGCAGGCGTGGCTCACACTTGAAACTCTGAGCTCCAGGTCTTTATAATCACTCTGCGGAGCTCACAGCGACTGCAGGGAGGACAGGAGGGCAGAGCAGACTTTGTGAATTATTTTTTTTATCATAGATGTAATATAAATTCAACACAGGCCTCTGAGGAAAAGGATCGTGCTACAAACTTTTGTGTCTCTTCCAACAGAAAGCAGAGGAGTGGAGTTACTCAGAGACTGACTGGATTAAACACACCAAAGGCTCATATTCCAGTTGGACCGTATCTCTTACCAAGGTCTGCACCACGTATCAGGATTTGATCTTATTCAGGTAATATCATGGTTCTTATATGGGTTTGTTCACAATAGTAACTTATGCAGCCATTTTTCAGTCTCACTGACCAAACTTTTTACAACATGCTGCATTTTTAATAGTAAACTTCTGTTCAGTGCTTTTCCTGTGACACACTCATACATGTGTTTTGTCTGCAGCAGCTGTGTTGTTGTTGTTAGCTTGTATTATCTGTTTAATCTCTTCAACATGGTTTTAGCTTTCTTTGTAAAGTCAGCAGCTCTGTCACTTTTCTCTGACTCCTCTTCTGCTCGACACTCAGCTGACGCTCAGTTTCATTTCCACATTCATGAAGTTGTTGTCCAAGCAAATCATAGGCTCCATGATTGGTCAGCTCACTGTGTCCAGGAAGACAGGTTGGATAAGAATAACACATTTATGTTTGATTACGCCCGTTTCCAATTAAGTTCCAGTCATTCCTGGCCCCAGGAGTTTGATGGGGGTGGAAGATGGGGGGCAACGGGTTGTAAGTACAATGTAGATGAGTGGAGGCTTAATGTACTTAAACTACCAGTCACAGTGAATCAGTGTGTGTCAGTGAATGCATCATGTGTGTTTCATGGCTCCATCTAGTGGACTGATAGTAGAAGTAGAGCAGCTGATGGCAGCTTCCTCTGCCTCACACTGCTGTCTGACTGCATTCAGCTGATATTTGGACTGCACACATGATGGAAAGGAGGATTGCAGTTGATGTGCACATGAATGATTTGTGTTTCCTCTGCAGGTGAAGGTAGAAAGTGTGTGTGAGCTGATGTGAATTGAGCAGCATGGATCAGTGTGAGGACAGAGAGGAGGGAGTCCCTCCCTCTAAAAGCACTCTGTGTGGGGAACATGAGAGCCAGACCAAAGCTCAGAGGTGAGATGACCATCTCTAACTGTCCATGACTCTTCTCCATGTCACAGCTCAGCACTCACATCACTGCTCCATCATTATTCACACTCATACCTCTGTGTGTGTTGTTTTAAAGCCCAGAGCTGTGGGGCGTACCAGGCTCAGCTGTACATAACCCTGAAACTAATCCAGAACCTGGACCTGAACCCAGCTGTGTTTCCTTAAAGAGCAACAAGTCGAAGGGTATTTTTGTAAACTTTAACAAAAGACTGTTATGTGACAAAGAGTAAGTACATTATTTTTATGAGATTGTTCATCGTGTCTTTAATTTAATATTTCCAGTTTTTCCTTCCTATCTCATGAAGCTGTTACATTTATTGTTTTGCTTTTAGGATCAATAAGAGGCCAGAATCTCCTGGACCTGAACCCAGCTGTGTTTCCTTAAAGAGCAACAAGTCGAAGGGTTTTGATATAAACTTTAAAGGCTGTTCTTCTGCTGCTGAGAGGTAATGTGTGTCTAGATGTTGTTCTTGACTCTGTGTTTTTGAATAAATCCTCATGTTTAATATCAGCTCAGCTCTTTTTCACACACATTTCTATGTTGGTATGTGAAGCGGTGTGTGTTGGAGTGTTTCCACAAACACAGCAGTCAGAGTGGAAAGAGTGGATGTTGTAGGAGGTGTTTGTGTAGTGAAGAGGCTGAGTGTCTGTAGGACTCCAGCTGCTCCAGCAGGTGTCTCCTTTGTGCTTTGCTTCAAACACAGTGTAGGGAGGAGCTTCCACTCAGGTGTTTCAGGTGTTGCTGGATGGAGGAGGACAAATAGTTTTTCCCTTCAGTGACACTTCAGCAGCTCAATGTTCTGGGCAGATGTTTGTCTTTGTGAAGGTTTATGGATTATTGTTCTTACTCTGGTTAAACTGAGCAATACATTTTCCATCTAACATTTAAAGTAAATTTCCAGGTGGCAGAAAAAAGATCTGCAGCTGCAGCCTCTGTGATGTTTCACAGTCTGAAAGTAACAAATTCAACCAGAGTTCAAACAAAGGCTTAATATACGTGTGTATTTGATATAATGCCAACAAGTACAAATAGGTGTTCTTACAGGTCTTAATCACAGAGGTCTGATAAGTCTGGTGACTTTCACAGTCAGCAATTTTGCTGCCTTTTATTTTATATTGGCCTTTTTAAAGCCCTTCAAATGCTCCCACATTCATACAGAGCTTTTAACAGCAAACTCATTTACAGTCCTTCTCCTCTCACACACGATCACACGACTGATTTGTCTGCAGCAGCTGTGTTACTGCTAGTACTTTATTATGTGTGTAATCTCCTCATATTGTTCCTATGGTTTAGTTTGACTTCCTTCTGCAAACTCAGCTGCTCTGTTGCTGATACACGTCTCCATGAATATGATTGATCAGATGCTGCCAACACCATGTGTTTCATGTGAACGCTCAGCTGAAACCCTGGGTTGACTTATCGAGTTAATAACAAGCTTCACGTGACTGTGAATGCTAAAGTGAATCCAGATAAAGGAAAGAGACCCTGCTAATGTTGGACTCACTTCTTAGTGTAGATCCCAGGAGGAAGTTCAACATAGCCAGCCATTCTTTGTGCTAGCTCGACCAAACCTGAGACCACAGTGCAGGATAATGATTATCATCTGTCTCTGTCAAGGACATTTAAAATCCACAAATAACAAAAATAATTATATTTGATCATTAAAAATCTCTTTTCACTTAAAAAAGCATGAGCACACTGGTGGATTACAGAAACATGAAAACTCGTTAACAGTAAAGTTAATTTAGGTGTAAACAAAGTGTCAAACATACTTAAGTAGAAGGACTGATGTTTGTGTTAAAATACCCTCTTATAGCTGAAATACTGATTCAACTTCTTTACTCAAGTAAAGGTAAAAGAGTACAGGCTCTGAAATGTACTCACAGTATTAAAGTAAAAACTCCATCTCTGAATGAACTTTCTGCCAGTTTTTGTGCAAAGTTTCCTGAATTTCTACCTCCAACATTAATATTAAAAAATTATCTGAACTTTTATTCTAATGAATTTAATCAGCTTTAAAATTTTGTAGCACAAAAGTAGAAAAACCCCAAAGGGGATAAAAAAATAGCTCCATTTGCTGTTGCCTGCATTGTAGATGGGTGGCTTTGCCTCAACACCTAAACAGGAAAATGAGTTTAGTCAAGTATTAAAGTGGGATTGAAGAGGTCAGGAAACCAGAGATCAGGTGTTGTGGTGCAGCATGGTCACAAGAATCGTTTAGAAATGGGTTAAAATATTTTCTCTTCTAGATTTTTTGCACGCAGTCTGATGTGCTGCTGCTCTGAGGTTTACTGCTCTCTGTGTACTTAGAAAACTGTGAGGTACAAGTAGATTTGACACAAGTTATAATGGCTGATTTCCATATAACAGTGGAATACAGGGACTTAATCGTTAAGTAAGAAGTTTGAAGCCTAATCTTAAAAGTAGAGATAGTGTCTGTCTCCCGAATCCAAACTGGAAGCTGGTTCCACAGAAGAGGGGCCTGAAAACTGAAGGCTCTGCCTCCCATTCTAGTTTTAAATACTCTAGGAACAACAAGTAGGCCTGCAATGTGAGAGCGAAGTGCTCTAATGGGGTGATATGGTACTACAAGGTCATTAAGATAAGATGGGGCCTGATTATTTAAGACCTTGTATGTGAGGAGCAGGATTTTGAATTCTGGATTTAACAGGAAGCCAATGAAGGGAAGCCAAAACAGGAGAAATCTGCTCTCTCTTTCTAGTCCCTGTCAGGACTCTTGCTGCAGCATTTGGGATTAACTGAAGGCTTTTCAGCGAGCTTTTCCAGGGCATCTGAGCATGGAGAGAAAGCTTTATGCAAGAGATGGTAAGAGCTGTTGGGACTAAAGAAACTGAGCAGAAAACTACAGACATCTGGAAACTGAGTTGTTAATTCTCAGTGGGATCACCAGGACTAGCAAAGCTTCACCATGACAGTCATCTGATTGACTGAACCCATCCAAACATCACTTCATGGACCTTTAGCTTGTGTCTGCGTGTGGACAGACATAACATGAGCTAATTATTCATTACTCCTCCACAGAGTGGCCCAGGAGAGAGCAGAGGTTTCCACTGGTCATTCTGCACAGCAACATCAAACACACCTGGACTCTGCGGTTATGGTTTGTAGTACTACGTTTACATTTGTTCTTTTCAGTCACCTCTATGCTGCACTTTGTGGACCAGAGGATTGTCAGTGTGTCCAACATAAATCAGAGTTTGGGCTCCATGATTTCAGTCAGATTGGGGTGACTGGAGCTCAGGAGGTGAGCAGGTCAGCTACTAGTCAGAAGGTTTGTGAATCAAACCCTGGCTGGCAAATGTACTGGGTAACGTACTAAACCCAAGCTGCCCTCTGATGCATCCATCAGAGTGTGAAAGAAAGTATTTAAGCATAGAACAATGTGCTTGGTTGAATGAGGCATATTGTATAAAAGGCTTTGTGTGCACAGAGTATCAAAGACAGCTATATAAGAACCAGTCCATTTACCACTGGGTAATTCATATAGTCTTCTTTTCCAGCGGCTGGAGGAGAACATCATCATGTTTGTGAAGAATGAGCTGAAGAAGATCCAGAAGCTTCTGAGTCCAGATCACCCAGAAACTTTAAAGAACCAGATGGAGGATGAGGAGATGTTTGAAGGTGAGGATGAAGATGAAAGAAAGAGCTGCAGAGAAGCATTTCTGAAGATCACACTCCACTTCTTGAGGAGACTTAAGCAGCATGAGATGGCTGACCATCTGCAGAGCAGTAAGAGAATTTCTCTAAAGACTGAATATTGATCTTTCCTAATAGCTCAAGAAATGGACCAATAGACATTCATCCTTTCAGGGTACTGAAAGGCTATGATATTTATTGTATAATATTTTTTTCTGAATTTCTTACCTTCAGAAATATTTGCTCCACTCTGTAAACGAGAACTTAAAGCCCAACTGAAGAAGAAGTTCCAGTGTGTGTTTGAGGGCATCGCTAAAGCAGGAAACCCAACCCTCCTGAATCAGATCTACACAGAGCTCTACATCACAGAGGGAGGGACTGCAGAGGTCAATGATGAACATGAGGTCAGACAGATTGAAACAGCATCCAGGAAACCAGACAGACCAGAAACAACAATCAGACAAGAAGACATCTTTAAAGCCTCACCTGGAAGAGATGAACCAATCAGAACAGTGCTGACAAAGGGAGTGGCTGGCATTGGGAAAACAGTCTTGACACAGAAATACAGCCTGGACTGGGCTGAAGACAAAGCCAACCAGGACATCCAGTTCATATTTCCATTCACTTTCAGAGAGCTGAATGTGCTGAAAGAGGAAAAGTTCAGCTTGGTGGAACTTGTTCATCACTTCTTTAATCAAACTAACGAATCAGGAATCTGCAGGCTTGAAGACTTCCAGGTTGTGTTCATACTTGATGGTCTGGATGAGTGTCGACTTAATTTGGACTTCAACAAAACTAAAATCCTGACTGAAACAAAAAAGTCCACCTCATTGGATGAGCTGCTGACAAACCTCATCAGAGGGAACCTGCTCCCTTCTGCTCGCCTTTGGATAACCACACGACCTGCAGCAGCCAATCAGATCCCTCCTCACTGTGTCGACATAGTGACAGAGGTCAGAGGGTTCACTGACCCACAGAAGGGGGAGTACTTCAGGAAGAGATTCAGAGATGAGGAGCAGGCCAGCAGGATCATCTCCCACATCAAGAAAGCTCGAAGCCTCCACATCATGTGTCACATCCCAGTCTTCTGCTGGATCACTGCTACAGTTCTGGAGGATGTGCTGGAAACCAGAGAGGGAGGAGAGCTGCCCAAGACCCTGACTGAGATGTACATCCACTTCCTGGTGGTTCAGGCCAAAGTCAAGAGTGTCAAATATGATGGAGGAGCTGAGATAGATCCACACTGGAGTCCAGAGAGCAGGAAGATGATTAAGTCACTGGGAAAACTGGCTTTTGATCAGCTGCAGAAAGGAAACCTGATCTTCTATGAATCAGACCTCACAGAGTGTGGCATTGATATCAGAGCAGCCTCAGTGTACTCAGGAGTGTTCACACAGATCTTTAAAGAGGAGAAACAACTGTACCAGAACAAGGTGTTCTGCTTTGTTCATCTCAGTGTTCAGGAGTTTCTGGCTGCTCTTCATGTCCACCTGACCTTCATCAACTCTGGACTCAATCTGCTGGAAGAGCAACAAACAACGTCCATGTGGTCTAAATTATTTGATAAACCAAAACTCCAATCTCTCCACCAGAGTGCTGTGAACAAGGCCTTACAGAGCCCCAATGGACACCTGGACTTGTTCCTCCGCTTCCTCCTGGGTCTTTCAATGCAGACCAATCAGACTCTCCTACGAGGTCTGTTGACACAGACCGGAAGTAGCTCAAAGACCAATCAAGAAGCAGTTCAGTACATCAAGGAGAAGCTCAGTGAGAATCTGTCTGCAGAGAAAAGCATCAATCTGTTTCACTGTCTGAATGAACTGAATGATCGTTCTCTAGTGGAGGAGATCCAACAGTCCCTGAGTTCAGGACTTCTCTCCACACATAAACTGTCTCCTGCTCAGTGGTCAGCTCTGGTCTTCATCTTACTGTCATCAGAAAAAGATCTGGATGTGTTTGACCTGCAGAAATACTTTGCTTCAGAGGAGGCTCTTCTGAGGCTGCTGCCAGTGGTCAAAGCCTCTAAAAAAGCTCTGTAAGTTATAAAGTTTTTATTATTTAATTTGGTTGGTATGTTATGGAAAAACACACTGCCATCAACTTCTGTTTTGTATTTGTCAAAATCACTATAATATAATCACTGTACCTTTATTTACACGTAACTTGTATAAATGCTGCTGCCCTCTTGTGGCTAAAGTGTAATTATGTTATTGTTATTAGGGAGGATTTGAGAGTAACATGCCAAGTGAGTCAGCACCTTTGCTTTAGCTTAAAAAATCCAAATTCTTATGTCATCAGTTATAGTTGCATGTATTCATTATCATAATTTAACCTTTAATATTGATCTCTTAAAGTTATTTTGAGTAAACTAGCAATAATTTATGGTTTCATTAAATACATACATCACTAATGAATTATTTATTTCAGTAATTAATTAAAAATGTACATAATTAATTAAAAAATATATTGATAATGAATTATCAGTTAATTTCATTTAAAATAATTCATTATTTATTTATGTACAATTCTAATTAGTTAATTACATATTTAATCAATTATTGGTTTGTTTTCTATTTTAATTATTTACTGACACATTTAATTAATTATTTAATGGTGTATTTATTTAATTCACGTTGCTACTCCTGACCCTGCATCGGTGTTCATAAATACATTTTATTTGTCAGCTTCACCCATCAAAGTCAGGGGGCGGGGTTAATGCTGATCAAGTCAAAAACATTGCTTTGGTCTGGTGGGCGTACTTTTGGTGGGCTTTTCTCAATACTAAGTAGGCCCACACACCAGGGTTTGGACATGTGTGGACGCAAACGAGACTTAAACTTTACCCTTTTTTGTGTATCACCAAATACACTTTTAATATTTTCCAGACAAGAATGGAGTGGCATAATCTTTAACTTCTTTTGGCTCAAAACAGAAGTGACAGACTTGAGCAGGGTTCATTTAAAGGCTGACAGAAGTGGAGTGGTGACAGGGAGATGTTTGACAGGACAGTGTTTCAGCCTCCACAGGTTCATGTTGTGCTCCATCAGTCAGTGAAGATGAAGTCAGTGCTGATGAGGCTGTAGAGTGTGTGAGGGATGTGAATGAGGATGATGAAGATCTGATGATAGCAGATAAAAACAGGCTGCAGAGACTGAGCCATACAGGGCAAACAGTGTGTGTACAGACAGTGTTGGGGAGTAACGGAATACATGTACCGCCGTTACGTATTTAAAATACAAAATATGAGTAACTGTATTCCGTTACAGTTACAGTTTAAAAAGGTGGTATTTAGAATACAGTTACTTTGTTGAAATAAATGAATTACACGGCGGTACTTCCCTGTTTCATATTGTGGCGGGTCAGGACTGTTTGGGTTTTGTTTGACAGCTACGTTCTGTTGTTCCAGGTGGCAGCGTTACGGTTGTCATGGTTACAGGGTGACGCTCTCTCTCTGCGTGTTTCCTGGGTGAGAGAGGCCTTTTTGTTGTTATTGTGCTAAGCTAATAGGCAGAATGTTTCAGCTATAGCTCTAAAAAATGTAGCATCATAGGCAGTGTAGTCCGTGCTGCAGGGAGAATGGACTGCCATACACGTTATATGTCTGTGAGTGAGGGAGGGAGAAAAAGGAAAAGTACGAGCTGTCATCGAGCAAAAATGGGAGCTGGAAGCATGTAAATATAATAATAACCACTGCAGCCAAGAAGAGTGCCTGACGAGCCCAGTTGTAAGTAAGCTATTAAGACTCGACTGTGCACCGTGTTCATGTTTTCCTCCGAAAACAATAAGTTCCGTTGGAGCAGCCTTTCAACGCCTCTCTCTGTCTCTCGCTAGCAAAGTTGAGCCAGACAACAAAGTAAAGCTAGTTTTCGGCTACGAGCCCGACACAGAACCCACCGTATTAGCCAGAGGTCCCTTTACTACGGTTCGTAGTCGCGGACCTTATGTAACAGTAATAAATCACAGCAATAGTACATTCATGTAGTTGTAAACAGCATGATAATATATTAAGTAATCCAAAGTATTCAGAATACGTTACTCTCATTGTGTAACGTAACGGAATACGTTACAGAATACATTTTGGGGCATGAACTTGTAATCTGTAATGGAATACATTTTAAAACTAACCTTCCCAACACTGTGTACAGAACAGCTGAAATCATTATGGAGGCCTCACTGGAATATGGAAGCATCACAGTACAGCTTCAGTGGAGCATTAAAGTCTCTAATATGAGATGAGAAACGAAGCAGCCAGAGCTTTTTCATGAGTGGAAATCCACTGTGACTGTGAGCTGCTGCTACAGCCTCCAGATTAGCCAGCAGCTCATCCTGCTCAACATTTTCTCACCAACTTTAATGGAAGTGTGATGTTTTCAGCTGGAGTGATGGTCAGGGTGGCCTCCCTCTCCTCTTCTTCTCCTCTTCCTCTTTCATTTGTAAATCCACTTCTGCTGCTTTCATTCATTTGGAAGTCCTGTAGCTGAGTTTGGGAGAGACTAACAGCCTCGGCAGCAGAGGGGAGAAAGGCTGTAACACCACCACTTTACTCTGTTCTACCTGTCACATCATTTTATCAGGAAACAAATATGCTCATGTTTTTACTATGTTTGTCTTGAAGATGTAAGAAGATCACATGGTGCTTTTTATTATTGTGTTGGTTTGTTTCCTGTCTCTTGGATGGAGCCCAGCTGTGCGTGGCCCCTGGGCCTGTGGTCAGAGTGTGTGCTGGATAATCCGGCCCAGGATGAGGCCAAACTGACATGGGATGAAATGTCTGTCACATAATTGAGCTTAGTGTAGTTTCATTTCTGCACAATTGAAAAACAACCAAAACTTTGTTCTGTCTTTTCTATGTTATACTGTAGACTTTCTTTGATACTGTGTCCAAAAGGAGCAGCTTTTACTTTGAAGAGGAGGCGTCTCTGTTTCCTCTTCAGGTTGGATGATGGAAGCAAATTAGTGTGTGATGTTCTTTCAGTGTTGCACTTTGTAGACGCTCCCTGAGCACTGGTCCACAGCCAGCTGCACATAGAGACCAGTGTTGTTAGTCCAGGTCAGAAGATGACTTGTTGGAATGAAAATGAGCTTGTAGTTTGTCTGCTTTAATAATGTGACTGGAAAAAGGTGTTGGACTTCAAATATGTCCATTTCTTTCACACTTCACCTTTAAAAGTGAAGCCTTGTGGTTCCTGGTAGGAAAAACATGACTTTTTCAAGTCTTTGTCCTGTTTTTATGATAAATGTATGAATTTAATGTGAAACATTCAGAGTTTTTTCTCTTGTTGTGTTTGTTTGAAGCTGCTTCCTGTTGGCTTCAGCTGTTTGGAGTTTCCATTTTCTAAACTTCTACATTCTGAACCTTCTTCAGCTCTGAACAGATGATGAAACACTGAATGATTTCAAGCTCACACCTTGTCTAATAAACTTACATCTTTCATTCTTTATACAGATTGAGGCGCTGTGGTTTGTCAGAGATCAGCTGTGATTATCTGGCAGCAGCGCTGAAGTCCAACCCCTCCCATCTGAGAGAGCTGGAGCTGAGCTACAACAACAACCTGCAGGATTCAGGAGTGAAGCATCTGTGTGGTTTCCTGGAGAGTCCAGGATGTGAACTTGAAACTCTGGGGTCAGTCAGCATGTTTTAGTTGTGCTGAGATGAATATGATGTGAAAGTTGTGCTGACACTAAACTGCAGACATCAGGCTGATATTATACTGATCCACACTGAGGATCTTCATGGTAAAGTCTGTTTTCTTCTTCTCTGGTTTAGTCCATTGACTGCAGCAGAACAATGTTCACATTTCAAACAGTGAGACTCAACGTATGGCCCGCGGCCCACACGCGGCCTGCGCACCTTTCCTGATTCAGAGAGAGGGGACCCTGATTAACTGTGTAGTGTTCTTCCTCACAGTTCTAAGTATCAGACACAACAATGATTAATCCACAGCTGACTGTCTTTAGCAGGTCAAAGGTCACGGCACACAGCAGACAGTGGGAAATATTATAATTCTGATCATTTATCAGCACATATCCATATGTATAAAAACAAAGCTGACACTGTGAGACTTGATCAGAGGTGTGATCATCACAGCAGAGGCCTTTGTGTCAAAGTCACTGAGAATCAAACAGAAACACATGAAGCAGATTTTCCTGTTCTGGCTTTTTATAGCAGATAACCTTCAAAATATTCTGCAGTCGATCAAAAACTGAAGCAAACCACGAATCAACATGTGAACATGACCTGATGCTGCTGAAGTGAAGCAAAGTTACAGAGGTTTGATTACAGACACAGCTGAGAGTTTGTAATCTGTCATCATTTTAAAAGGTTTAAATTTCTTCAGTATTGAACAGCAGAAATGAGGCTTTGTTTTCGGAGGCCGACAGCAGTGACAGTTGAGGTTTTTGATACGGGCGGTTGGCCGGGGCGGCATCATGGGCATCGGCAAAATAAAATAAAAAATTGCTCGTACTCATGCTGCCCCGACGTCAGCCAGCGCATATTGTGAATGGCATAGGCACTGATCGGTTTTCTATCACCCATTTGCTGGGAGTGAGGGCGCCCTCCGTTTGCAAGGTGCGCCTGCTGCTTGCGGCACAGGGAGCAGAGGGCGGGGCGGCGGGGGATTCTCTGGCTGGCTGGAGCAGCATCTAATAACCAACTCGCAAAATAGAACAAAATAAAAACAAGCCAACAAACACGAAAACACCAGACATTGTAATACAGACTTATAATTTGCACCGATTTTTTTTCGAAAGTCTTTAGCGAAAAGTGAGCGCGAGAGCCCTCGGTGCGCCTGCTCGCTGCTGAAGTCAAAGTAAACTTTATTGTCATCTCCGCTACAGTCCAGTATAGAGAGAGGAGACAACGAGGCTCCAGTTACAGCAGTGAAAGTAAACAAACAATATATATAAGAAGAGTAAGAAAATAAATATACACTTTATGACTCGGGGTAAAGGGATCAATAACAATTTAAAATATATAATTTACAGTTTGGTGATTTAAAGTCTCACACAACCCGTCGAGGGGGGGGGGGGGGGGGGGCTGCTTCCAAATAGAGCACATTTCATTTATAATGTTTCAAATCCAAGCCCATTATGTATTCATGATTTGAATCCTGGGTTGTGCAAAATCCCAGAAATAAACCCTAGACAAAGCAAATCTGTGAACTAAGGTGTACATCTGTTAGGTTATGTTGTGGTGATCCTCGGGATGGGGGATGGTTGTTGATACTGGAGTGCAAAATTAAAAGCAGCGGAAGATGGACAAGAAAAGTTCAAAGCCATCAGGTGCTCAGTTTAGAAAAAATAGAAAAGAAGAGGAGGAAAAATGAGCAAAAGATACAGGTAAGAAAATGTGTCATTGGATAATGGCAGGTCATCCTGAAACAATCAGAATCAGAATACTTTATTAATCCCTAAGGAAATTATGTGGATTTCAGTTGCTCCGAGAAGAAAATATAAAAATAGTAACAGTAACAGACTAAACTGCAAACAATACATTATGTTACAGATTTTAATTTTAGTCATTGTCTATTGTTGATTTGTCCTGTTCTCATTGTGTGATGAATTATGATGGCTGTTTGGTGGCCGTTTGCATGCTATGCATACTCTCTCTCTTCATATGTGTGTGTGTGTCTCTGGCAAAATTCAGTATGGTTCCAACAACAGTTTTATGTTAATGTACAAATCCTTAATACGTTTCGTGTGTGTGTGTGTGGGGGGAGGGTGGGGGGTGGGGGGGAGGGTGGGGGGGGGACTGGTGCGTAATAAGCAGTGAATAATGCAGAAAACAGATTTTTGAAGGTAAACTGTTCTTGAAGTACACTGAGAGAGAGAGAGCTGTGCAGGAAGTAAACGTCAAAGTCAGAGAGAATTCATGACGATGTTCATCAAACGTAAAGCGTAGTTTGGATCTTCTTTTGCTGCTGGTTCAGTCAGTTTTGGTTGGAGACAGATGAAACCTGCAGCTTCAGGATCTGTGAGCTGTCCACTTTCAGCCCCGACGGCGTGTCTGTGTACGTGCCATCGAGTGAACGATCCACGCTCTGTGTTTCCATCTTTGTGTGTTTAGCTGCTCTCATTTACTGTTTTATCTGTTTGGTTGTTGTTGAAATACTTTTGGGAGCTTTAACCTGAGATTCTGGCAAAATACATTTATATTAAAAATCGATTCAGGATTGAATGAATCAACATCGCTTTATTCAAATTAAAACCATTTAAATAGCAAAATCCATTTTTTTACACCCGCCTCTAATGCTGGGTAATGTCAGCTGGTCCATGTGCAGCTGGCTGTGATGCTCAGGGAGCGTCTACAAAGTGCAACACTGAAAGAACATCATCCATAAATATTGAGTAATAACTGGACTCTCATACAGCGAGACTCAAATGCCTTTAAACATCAGCTTATCCTGCTGATCCAAGTCCAACACTGAGTTTGTAAAAACATGTTTGTCAATCATTTTGTTTGGTTTCTGAGGAAAATGATGCAATAACTTGCTGCTAATAAAAAACATTTCATCATATTTCCTCATAACCCTCTTTCGTCTGACCATTTGATCCATTTTAATTTGCAATAAAGGATCTACAGAGTTTGGTGACAATAATGACAGTAGATGTTTGTGTGAAAGTGCTGGAAGCAAATTAGTGTGTGATGTTCTTTCAGTATTGCACTTTGTAGACGCTCCCTGAGCACTGGTCTCACAGCCAGCTGCACATAGAGACCAGTGTTGTTAGTCCAGGTCAGAAGATGACTTGTTGGAATGAAAATGAGCTTGTAGTTTGTCTGCTTTAATAATGTGACTGGAAAAAGGTGTTGGACTTCAAATATATCCATTTCTTTAACACTTCACCTTTAAAAGTGAAGCCTTGTGGTTCCTGGAAGGAAAAACACGACTTTTTCAAGTCTTTGTCCTGTTTTTATGAGAAATGTACGACTTTAATGTGAAACATTCAGAGTTTTTTCTCTTGTTGTGTTTGTTTGAAGCTGCTTCCTGTTGGCTTCAGCTATTTGGAGTTTCCATTTTCTAAACTTCTACATTCTGAACCTTCTTCAGCTCTGAACAGATGATGAAAAACTGAATAATTTCAAGCTCACACTTTGTCTAATAAACTTACATCTTTCATTCTTTATACAGATTGAGTGTCTGTGGTTTGTCAGAGATCAGCTGTGATTATCTGGCAACAGCACTGAAGTCCAACCCCTCCCATCTGAGACAGCTCGAGCTGAGCAGGAACAACAAGCTGCAGGATTCAGGAGTGAAGCATCTGTGTGGTTTCCTGGAGAGTCCAGGATGTGGACTTGAAACTCTGAGGTCAGTCAGCATGTTTTAGTTGTGCTGAGATGAATATGATGTGAAAGTTGTGCTGACACTAAACTGCAGACATCAGGCTGATATTATACTGATCCACACTGAGGATCTTCATGGTAAAGTCTGTTTTCTTCTTCTCTGGTTTAGTCCATTGACTGCAGCAGAACAATGTTCACATTTCAAACAGTGATACTCAACGTATGGCCCGCGGCCCACACGCGGCCTGCGCACCTTTCCTGATTCAGAGAGAGGGGACCCTGATTAACTGTGTAGTGTTCTTCCTCACAGTTCTAAGTATCAGACACAACAATGAATAATCCACAGCTGACTGTCTTTAGCAGGTCAAAGGTCACGGCACACAGCAGACAGTGGGAAATATTTTAATTCTGATCATTTATCAGCACATATCCATATGTATAAAAACAAAGCTGACACTGTGAGACTTGATCAGAGGTGTGATCATCACAGCAGAGGCCATTGTGTCAAAGTCACTGAGGATCAAACAGAAACACATGAAGCAGATTTTCCTGTTCTGGCTTTTTATAGCAGATAACCTTTAAAATATTCTGCAGTCGATCAAAAACTGAAGCAAACCATGAATCAACATGTGAACATGAGCTGATGCTGCTGAAGTGAAGCAAAGTTACAGAGGTTTGATTACAGACACAGCTGAGAGTTTGTAATCTGTCATCATTTTAAAAGGTTTAAATTTCTTCAGTATTGAACAGCAGAAATGAGGCTTTGTTTTCAGAGGCCGACAGCAGTGAACACAACAGCAGACTGGTGAGTAATAAGCAGTGAATAATGCAGAAAACAGATTTTTGAAGGTAAACTGTTCTTGAAATACACTGAGAGAGAGAGAGCTGTGCAGGAAGTAAATGTCAAAGTCAGAGAGAATTCATGACGATGTTCATCAAACGTAAAGCGTAGTTTGGATCTTCTTTTGCTGCTGGTTCAGTCAGTTTTGGTTGGAGATAGATGAAACCTGCAGCTTCAGGATCTGTGAGCTGTCCACTTTCAGCCCCGACGGCGTGTCCATGTACGTGCCGTCGAGTGAACGATCCACGCTCTGTGTTTCCATCTTTGTGTGTTTAGCTGATCTCATTTACTGTTTTATCTGTTTGGTTGTTGTCGAAATACTTTTGGGAGCTTTAACCTGAGATTCTGGCAAAATACATTTATATTAAAAATCGATTCAGGATTGAATGAATCAACATCGCTTTATTCAAATTAAAACCATTTAAATAGGAAAATCCTTTTTTTTTACACCCGCCTCTTATGCTGGGTAATGTCAACTGGTCCATGTGCAGCTGGCTATGAGGCTCAGGGAGCGTCTACAAAGTGCAACACTGAAAGAACATCATCCATCAATATTGAGTAATAACTGGACTCTCATAAAGCGAGACTCAAATGCCTTTAAACATCAGCTTATCCTGCTGATCCAAGTCCAACACTGAGTTTGTAAAAACATGTTTGTCAGTCATTTTGTTTGGTTTCTGAGGAAAATGATTCAATAACTTGCTGCTGATACACAACATTTCATCATATTTCCTCATAACCCTCTTTTGTCTGACCATTTGAATCCCATTTGAATTTGCAGTAAAGGATCCACAGAGTTTGGTGACAATAATGACAGTAGATGTTTGTGTGAAAGTGCTGGAAGCAAATTAGTGTGTGATGTTCTTTCAGTGTTGCACTTTGTAGACGCTCCCTGAGCACTGGTCTCACAGCCAGCTGCACATAGAGACCAGTGTTGTTAGTCCAGGTCAGAAGATGACTTGTTGGAATGAAAATGAGCTTGTAGTTTGTCTGCTTTAATAATGTGACTGGAAAAAGGTGTTGGACTTCAAATATGTCCATTTCTTTCACACTTCACCTTTAAAAGTGAAGCCTTGTGGTTCCTGGAAGGAAAAACACGACTTTTTCAAGTCTTTGTCCTGTTTTTATGATAAATGTAAGAATTTAATGTGAAACATTCAAAGTTTTTTCTCTTGTTGTGTTTGTTTGAAGCTGCTTCCTGTTGGCTTCAGCTGTTTGGAGTTTCCATTTTCTAAACTTCTACATTCTGAACCTTCTTCAGCTCTGAACAGATGATGAAACACTGAATGATTTCAAGCTCACACTTTGTCTAATAAACTTACATCTTTCATTCTTTATACAGATTGAGTTTCTGTGGTTTGTCAGAGATCAGCTGTTATTATCTGGCAGCAGCACTGGAGTCCAACCCCTCCCATCTGAGAGAGCTGGACCTGATCTTCAACAACAAGCTGCAGGATTCAGGAGTGAAGCATCTGTGTGGTTTCCTGGAGAGTCCAGGATGTGGACTTGAAACTCTGAGGTCAGTCAGCATGTTTTAGTTGTGCTGAGATGAATATGATGTGAAAGTTGTGCTGACACTAAACTGCAGACATCAGGCTGATATTATGCTGATCCACACTGAGGATATTCATGGTAAAGTCTGTTTTCTTCTTCTCTGGTTTAGTCCATTGACTGCAGCAGAACAATGTTCACATTTCAAACCTTCAAAGAAGAAGAAAAATCCTCCACTGGATAATTCACTGTTAAACTCTCCAGCTCTTCATTCCACCTTAAAGTCTTTCTGACACTGAAATCCAAAGCAAAATGTCAGTTTGCTTTACAGACAGCAGTCAAACACAAACATACACACATCATCCAAAACACAGTCCAACATCCAAATCTCTTCCACGACCAGCATGAATGATGGGAAAGAGAAGGAGGAACACTCTGACATTCAGGGTTAGAATGAGTTTCATATAGCAGACTGTGAAGATCAAAGCTGCATTAGAAAGCTTACATGAATGAATGAGTGGACAGAAGTGGACAGAGATCATCTGAAGCACTTCAAAGGCTTTAAATCAGCACATTTATCTTTATTCTTTATCAGCTCTGTTAGTTTCTCTCAGTTTTCTGTGGAATGAAGCTAACAGCAGGCTAATAAGATGCTGGCCAATAGGTTTCTATTAAAGGTTGTAATTTGTATATGAAAAAGTGCTTTGGCTCAGCAGGGATCAGCTTACAGGTAGAATACAGCTGCTGGATGGAATTAGCATGTCATAGCTATCTACCAAACTGCTAACTGGGGAATTTCAGGCCATCTATGGATCATTTTTGCTAACTGTTTATTCAGCTTAGGCTCAAAGGGCTGCAGCCTGTGCCCTAGCTGTCATAGGGCAAGAGGCGTGGTCCACCTACACAGGTGAGCAGTCCATCACAGGGTCAACAGAGAGAGACAGAGAAGCACTCTCTCACATCCACACCTACAGCCAATTTAGAAGCACCAATGAACCTAAGCAGCATTTCATTGGACTGTGGGAGAACATCCAACCTCCACAGAAAGGCCAACAAGCTTCAACCTACAACCTTCTTGCTTTAAGGCACTAGTGCTAACCACTTTTCCCCATTTCAGCCCAAATCCTGCATCTTCCTGTTTCTGACTCCAGGCCAGCTCCACTAACACTTTCTCATCAGACACTGCCACCTAGTGGAGGAAGTCTTAGTTCCATTTGAAGCTTCAGATGACAGTTAGTTCCTTTACAAAGAGGTGGAGGTGGTGGGGCCACAGCACCATCATCACTGAGTGCCATAGGACACTTAACCTTTGTTTCTATATGCTGGGAACTTCCTGTTGTTCCAAGGAGGACTGGAAAATGTGTGAAAATCTCCCAGTCAGTTCCTCACAGCACACTTCAATCATTTACCTCCCACAGCATCAGGACCAGGGCTTTTTCTCTCTTTGGTCCAATTAAGAGATTTCCACACAAACACCTCATCAGTGGGACTCTCAGAGCTACCAGCCCTTTGCTACAATCACAAAGCTCTTCATTGAAATCAATGATATCAAAGCTGGAATCAAATGAGTCTTCTGCTGATTCAGCATCACATTCATCTTTGCTCCTTGTTCTGCATCCCCACCATGGACTTCATTCCTTTCCAAGCCAGCCTTGAGTGTCCTTTATTCAGCTCATCCTCTGCTTTACTTTTACACCTGATTTTAGCTGCTTTATCTCTCTTTCAACAAGTTTCTGTGCCTCAATCTTTTTCTTCTCTCCCTCATAACAAGACAGCTTCTTCTGCCTGAGAACATGTTGCAGTGATTTACTAATCCAGGGCTGCTTATTGGGGAAAATACTTCCTGTTTTCAAAGTAATCCCCATTTTATCCCAGAAAGAAATGTAAGTAGAAATCGATGATCTAAGTGAGAACATGAGCCTTTAAAAAGTCCCAGTGGGTGCAGTCAAAGCAGTCCCTCAGTCCCAGTATAGAGTCTTTGGTCCAGACTGGAACAACTGTGTGCCCAGTTTGAGCTCTCTTCAGTCCTGTGACCTGACAGACCCAGAGGGGCCATCACATCACATTTAGAAGCTCCCCTAATGGAGCCACAACACATGTCCAATACTTAGTCTGTCTTTTGGACAAACTGGAAGAAAGGATTCAAGGACTTAGTTACAGAACAGAGATTCAAATCTCCAAAATCCAACTGGCTGCATCAGGACATATAGTCTGAAACTCTGCAGTTTCCTGTTTGAAGCTGCTTCCTGTTGGCTTCAGCTGTTTGGAGTTTCCATTTTCTAAACTTCTACATTCTGAACCTTCTTCAGCTCTGAACAGATGATGAAACACTGAATGATTTCAAGCTCACACTTTGTCTAATAAACTTACATCTTTCATTCTTTATACAGATTGAGGGGCTGTGGTTTGTCAAAGATCAGCTGTGATTATCTGGCAGCAGCACTGAAGTCCAACCCCTCCCATCTGAGAGAGCTGGACCTGTCGGAAAACAAGCTGCAGGATCCAGATGTGAAGCAGCTGTCTGATCTTAAGAAGAGTCCAGACTACAGACTGGAGACTCTGAGGTCAGTAGAGAAATGGAGTGAGTGGGTGGTGCTGTCAGCAGTATTGTACTAAACACAGTCAGTATGAAACAAAGATCCAGTGTTTCCTGTAAAGCTGCAGCTTCTCAGTGAAGCTGTGAGAGAAGAATGGTGACAGGCTTCAGGATTGGACACAAACACTTTCTGTTTCTGCCTTTTTGTCACCTTTATGGTCACCATAGTAACGGCTGACACGCTCTGATCAAACGCTTTAAACAGCCAATCAGCTCTCTGAACAAAGCAGCACACAGACCAATGACTGCATTCATTTCCAAGTTTAAAGCAGTGAATAACACAGTCTGTAGGTGAGGAAGAATTTAGTGAGAGCAGATGTTTGGATGGAATTCCTCCAGTTAACAGCTGGAACCGTCCATCTGGATTGTTGGGCTTGTTGTTGGGGTTCCTACAGAGCTCAGAGTGGACACACCAAGGTTCTTCTAATGAATGAAAGTCCAAACTCAAACTAGGAGGGAACAACATTTTCATCAACTTCAATAAAAATCCAAAGATTAGAAAAAGTGAAACAACAATGAGTCCTAGTACAGTCCCAGCACTGAAGTCCCTGCTGCTCTTTATACTGGATGTGCACTGACATCACTGACTGACAGCTGATGAAGAGTCTCTGGAAACACTCGTTTATCTCCTCTGCTCTTCCTTCTTCTGTCTGCAGGTGGTGGTGGTGATGGTAAACAGGACGGTGTGTGTGCTGAGAGAGGAGGAGCTGTGTCCTGATGATCCAGAGAGGTTGAAGCAGC
This sequence comes from Neolamprologus brichardi, assembly GCF_056152115.1. NCBI lineage: Eukaryota > Metazoa > Chordata > Actinopteri > Cichliformes > Cichlidae > Neolamprologus > Neolamprologus brichardi. The sequence goes on along the minus strand of NC_142106.1, from coordinate 54,508,354 downwards.
AGCAGCTTGTGTGTAGAGACGCTCTGACTGGGCCACGTTACCGGGAGGTGGAGAGGAGAGCTTCATCCAGCAGTGACTGACAGAGGAATGAGAAGAAGTGCAGATGACTGTCAGTGCTGCAGAGTGAACTGCTTTGAGAACTTTTTTATTTTTTATCTTTTAGGCGCAGATACAAATATGACAAGTATCAGTGTAAGATACAAAAGGTCAAATCAGTTAGCAGAGGGAACACTGATCACACAGCAATGTAAGAATAGAAACATAACAGTGAATCTGGACATGTATACAGATGGAAGCAAACAAACAGGATGTAACACTACATTAAAGCCACAAATGTGAAGAAAACAAACACAAAGGAAAATATATTTGATCTCAGGAAATTTGATCCCAAATCAAATGCTTTAGAGCAGGGGTCGGCAACCCTGGAGGAGGAGAGACCCGATATAAACCAAGTTTAGGTGGAGTTTATTTTCCTTGTGCTGACTTTTTACAGTCACTTACAATAACTCGTACAGCGTACTAGCTAGCATGACGGAGTTTCTATACAGCTGGGTGGGTGCTATGATGTTACTGATAGTGAACTTTACAGTGGCTTGCAAAAGTATTCGGCCCCCTTGAACTTTCCCAAATTTTGTCACATTACAGCCACAAACATGAATCAATTTTATTGGAATTCCACGTGAAAGACCAACACAAAGTGGTGAACACGTGAGAAGTGGAAGGAAAATCATACATGATTCTAAACATTTTTTACAAATAAATAACTGCAAAGTGGGGTGTGCGTAATTATTCTGTCATGGAAAAACACACTGCCATCAACTTCTGCTTTGTTTTTGTCAAAATCACTGTAATATAATTACTGTACCTTCATATAAATGTGACTTATATTAATGCTGCTGCCCTCTTGTGGCTAACGTGTAATTATGTTATTGTTATTAGGGAAAACATTTGGGAGTAACATGCCAAATGAGTCAGCACTTTGGCTTTAGCTTAAGAAATCCTCATTTTTATGTAATCAGTTATAGTTAGATGTATTCATTATCATAATTTAACCTTTAATATTGATGTCTTAAATTTATTTTGAGTAAATTAGCAATTTTATGGTATTTATATGGTATTTTATGGTTGTATTAAATAAAGACATCACTAATGAATTAATTATTTCAGTAATTAATATAAAAAAATGTACATAATCAATTAAATAAATATAATAATAATGAATTATCCATTAATTTCCTTTATAATGTAAGTCACTATTTGTTTATATACAATTCAAATTAGTTAATTACATATTTAATCAATTGATTTGTTTTCTATTTTAATTATTTTACTGACAAATTTAGTGAATTATTTAATGATGTATTTATTTAATTCACATTGCTACTCCTGGCCCTGCATCGCTGTTCATAAATACATTTTATTTGTCAGCTTCACCCATCAAAGTCAGGGGGCGGGGTTAATGCTGATCAAGTCAAAACCATTGCTTTGGTCTGGTGGGTGTTCTTTTAGTCGCCTTTTCTTTCACGGCCTGCGTGGCAGACTATGATGAGGGGAAGGAGGACCCAAATGCTGGACTCTTTGATGAGGTCAGTGCATTTATTTACAGTGATGCAAAATAATCCAAACAACAATAAATCCCCAGTGCGTTCCCGACTCTGACATGTCCTCTTGCCAGTGTTAGTGTTCTTTGTCTCCGCTCCTCAGTGTCTGAGCACCCCGTGCTCACTGCCCTCTCGTCTCCACACTCCTCCTGAGGAATAACAAAGAGGCAGCTGTCAGCAACACCACAATGCGGCAGACTAACCTTAACTAACTCGCCAAGAGACTAACGTGAAGTTACACAATGATCCAGCATCGGAGAGAGCTCCACCACACTCCTAAGTAGCTCCTCTGACGAGGCTTGATCAGCTGCAGGTGTGAGTAATTCTCCTCTGCAGGTGTGGCCAGGCTCCTGGCTGATACACACACACACACCTAGATACACAAACATGGAAACAGGAGACAGCAGCACCAAAAACACACATGTCCATAACTTCTTACAGGCCCTGGGTCACCCAGACCCTGGTCCCATGACAATTTCTCAAAGCTAAGTAGGCCTACACAACAGGGTTTGGACATGTGTGGACCCAAATTATACTTGAACTTTACCCTTTTTTGTGTGTCACCAAATACACTTTAATATCTTCTAGACAAGAATGTAGTGGCACAATCTTAAACCTCCTAAGACCCGAACTGGCATTCCTTTTTAATTTCTCTTTGATATTTGGGCTGATTGGGACCTGATGAATGTAAAAACAAAGAATTACCAGATTTTTTTTTTTTACCAAATTTTTGTTTCTGAGAAAAATGAGAGCCACATATGAGGATATTGGTCTAAAATTTTGATAGCACAGTGGCAGTATAACATCCTCGTAAGTGGATATCAGGCCCTTGTAGAGCAAAATTGAGTATTTTGGTCTAAACAACCCAAAATGTGATGTCCACATATGTGGACGCCAGGTCCTAGGAGGTTAAATATCTGCTCACTTTGTCAAAATGAACCTAATCATCTCTGATGAATTCAGTGATGTCTGCCAGCTCACCTTGCAAGTGGTCGAGCTTATACCGCCGACAACGCGGCACACAACTTGTAAACCCCCTGCTGACTATCACCTCTTGAGTTATTTATTTATGTTAGTTTCAACTGTTCCTGCAAAAAGTAAGCACGTGTTACTGATAAAAAGTCCAATAGAAGCAAAGTCTAATACCTGTGTATATGCATTAGGGGTGGGTTTTGATTATCGATTATTATTAATTTAATTTTTCTAATTTTTCCTCTAAATTTCCCGTGAAATGAAGGAATTGTGTTAAACATGCTTTAGTTCCTCACATTTTTCTGCAATCTCTTTGTTCAACCCCCTGAATTAAAGCTGAAAGTCTGCACTTCAAACACATCTGAGTTGTTTCATTTAAAATTGATTTTAGTGTATGTACAGAACCAAAATTAGGAATTAAGTTCTCTCTGTCTAGATATTAATGGACCTAACTGTATAATCTATACAGCACGTAAAAAATGCTATAAATAAAGAAGTCTGTGAAAATGTGGCGCTTCCAGCTCAATTTAAACTGAAGTGATATAATCTTCTCCCCACAGTTTGAGTTTGTATTGTCTCAGCTGCAGACAGACTATAATATCAATTTGGAGGTGCCAACCACTATTAATATTATTAGTTATAAAGGACACCTTCCTGCCTTTAGTCTTATTCATGATGATTATTATTTGTCTTCTAATGTCCACAAGTCTGTTTGATGTGTTTCATAGTTTCTAACAAGCCTTTTAAACTTAAGTTACTGCATTGCTGAAACACCAACATCTGCTTATTGAACAAAACAAAAACAACCAAAAGACCACACATCTGATTTTATTTTTATTTTAATATACTTCCAAAAATTATACCAGATAACTGGCCTCAGAATATAATTGAATAAACATTTTTAAAAACGATAACCTAATCCTGTTTTGACAGGCTGAGCTCTTCAGTATCCACCAACAGCATCGTCATGCTGAGTCAGACGTTTCTACTCCTGGTGGAAATACTCTTCCTCTTTCCACATTGTACCAAATGTTTTTAAATGTTAGTTTCAATTTAAAATTAAAGATTCAAAAAGTGTAACACATGATGCAAATGTAAACAAAAGCCCCTCTGCAGTATCAAAGTGACACACTTTAGGTGATCTTCATCCTTGGGAAAAGTGCTGTCAGCTATTTCCCAGTCACCTGGCGTCTGTGCTGTTCACAGAATCACAATTCCATCACTGAACTTCCTCTCTGCACCGTCGATTAGAGCTTGGCACGCTCCCTTCATCCGTCTGCTTCTGTTCCAACGCCGCTGAAGAATTAGGGCAGAGCACATCGTACACCCTAGTTGTCTTCCTCGACGTCAACGTTGAATCTCTTTCACTCCTTCTGGTTGTTTGCTGTTCAAAGTCTCCTCTCGACGATCTTCTGGAAGCTCAGTAGCACAGCTCACTGTGGGATGTCTGCTGTGCTGAAGGTGATCTCTGCTCCTCTCTAAACCTCCTGAAGCCTCTCTCCAGGCCTCAGTCAGTTTCCTTTTTCCCAGGATTGCTAACCCAATTTTTGATTCCCCACACTAAACAACAGCCTTCCTCTGTGTTCTCACCTGCTCCCTCCACTCTGTTCTCCTCTCCCACTTTGCAGTCCAATGGCAGTCAGTTCTCTTCAGCTTTGTCCTGGGTCATCCTCACTGTCTCACCTTGCCATTCCACTCCAAACGTGGAAAATGTCACTCAGACAGTCTCCTCAAAAGTCATCTTCACACACAGTGAAGTTGCAACTTCCTGGAAACGCATCTCAATCCATCCATGATGATGGGTTTTCTTTCTCTCTGATGCTGCTTGCACACACTGCTGCTGGACCTCTCTCAGGACTCTGCTGTTGTCTCTTGGCCTGCTGTGAACTGTTGATGTTCATGCCTGTGCTTCTGGAACTGCACTCCTTATCTTCAAGGAGAGGTTAGCTTCCTTGGAGCTTGTTTTTACAGGGTGAGGAACACATAGGAGTTAAGCTGTAAACACAATTCAGCCAAAACTCGGCCTGAGTGTTTCCTAATGATGTTAACCTATAATTTACTTCTGACTGCTGCTCGTGGAAAATTGATCCAGGTCTGCTTTTCACCTGAAGTGACAAATTAAGACATTTTCATTATTCTCATCACTGCTTAAACAGCACACATCACTCTCTCCTTTTTTTGAACTCTCCTTCCTTACAAACAGAAAGTGAGATTGTAGCTGTTTCAGGCTGAGAAACACTCTTCATGTTATCATTGTTTTATTTTTTCATCAACAACACAACTATTTTATTTCTTTTGTGTCCACTGGGGTAGACGGTGACCTGCAGAATCATCTCTGCCCCAGTTCGAGACCACTTCACACACACATACTTTCACACCTCTCTGTAACTCACACACACAGTGACGTCAGACACAATCACCTGCTTTTTGCCAAAACAAAAACATGATGCTGATGTTACAAAAGTCTCACACACATGATTCAGGATGCAGAAAAGCTGTTTCCCATCTGAGGTGTGAGGAAGAAACTGAACTCACAGACAGCTGCACGCTCGAGTTATCATAGCTCTGTTTCCCTCCCTCTGATGTGTTCAACCAGCTCCTGCTCTGAAAATGTGTAGCTTGCTCATCAGCTTAAAAGTGACTGCATACAAAACAACAATCAGACTCACATGGACCACGTCTGGCCAGCACACACAAAATAGGCACCAACAAGAGCTCTGACCTCCTTTTGGGGAAGAAACCAACACTCAACGTCCTCAGAGGCGGAGAAAACGTTTTTAACCCTCCTTTTGGTGGAGAAAAACCTGCTTAACCCTCCTTAAAAAAATAAAAACACTGGTGGAAAAACCAGACCTCCTTAAAAAAACATAAAGAAAAATTGGTGGACAAACCAGGTAGCTTGTGTCTACACGCACAGCTTGCGCACTCACGTAGCCGCTCTCTAAGGCCTTCTGTACTCACTGTTCGTGTTGTTTCGTTCACGGGAAAAAGTCTCTGGATCCCGTCAATCGCCATCCAACCCGAGGGGAGTTCAGATGCAAACTCGCCGGCCTGCTGACAAAGTTAAGCACCAGACGTCTCGCTGCTAGCAGACTTCAGCGGCGTCATCTCCCTCTCCCTCCCCCAGCAACAGAGTAGCTGTGAGGTGGTCAGAGACAAAGGAATGTCTTTGATGACACAGTTTGAAACAATGTAGAGATGGTAAGCATAAAAATGACAACATTAAAGAATTCACTTTAACAATGTGTGTCAAATATAAATAAGGACATACCAGAAAAAGCTACAAGTTTCTTCTATTCAGAGTCAAGTTAGTGTTTTGTGTCTTTGTTTTAGACATAATGTCAAGCAGAGGTGTGTGTAACTGGACTGGTCTGTTATATGTGTGAAATGTGAGCTTCTCTTCAGCATCATCTTTGTCACTGCTGATTCCTTTGTGTCGTCATGTGTTGAGAAGAAAGAACAGTTATAACGGAGGAGCAAAAGGAAGCCCAGAAATCTGCATCCAACAAGGAAGGACAAGTGTTGGCTCACCAGTGATACCAGCAGAGGCCACTGGTTTGGCTCCAGTTGTTCTAGATTCAATGATGTTGTTGCTACAGATACATGTTAGCATCTTTATTGTAGTAAAGTATTGTAATCTGAAGATAGAAAGAAGGCAAAAAACAGCTCCATGATCTGATCTTAATGATGTTGTTTTTATTTCTGTCTTTCAGAACTGGATTGGAAACTATCAAAGGTCTAAAAACAGCCTCAACCCTCCCAAAGAGCAAACTTTACACACGTCATCTTTCAGCTACAATCTTTGTTGCAGGGATCTTCTGCCAAACAAGGCTGAGAGAAGATTTCTTATAGCTGTCATGTTGATGCTGTTTCAATCTTTGGGCAAACACACTCATAGATTAGGGCTGATATCAGGGCTGCACAAGTTCTTTGTGTTTGTGATCATGAATAATAGAAGGGAGCCTGTTGAAGAATGTTCTCATGTTTGCTACATTATTATATGTCCTGTTATTGTTCTGTATTATATTCACCTTTCACCATCCTTTCCCAGCCCCCTGTTACACCATCCATACAAAGCCAACCTGACTGTGGCCCAATGTGTTTGATAGTTTGTGTTGGATGAATAGATTTGACAGACTTGGTTCTCTCACGCTCCGTTTTGCGAAACTATTTTTAAATCCCTGTAGAACTGGAACCACGTAAGCTAGCACAATAATTTTTATGCACATGAAACCGGAGGAGTTGTACTTACATTTTATGCCATCAGCTTGTCCTAACTCATGGTTTCTTTCCACATATAGCTTTGCAAAAACAGCATAAAAAGCACTTGCATCAACAAAAACACAATATTCCAGAAACACGCTTTGCCGATCCGATCAGCTGTTCGTAACACTTCCTACGTTGGAATAGACGTCAGCATGAACTATCGCGTGTCCACCATTACCTGGCCAAAATTGGAAGTGACGTCATTAGTTTTTTACCTTTGGGGCCTTATAAGCCTGTACTGGTGTTTTTAAAAGTCATGTTTGACTTCATACTTTTCTGAATAGTTTCTGGGATGCTTAGAACTCAAATTGCACTGCTGGAAATAGTTGATTTTGATGAACATGCTGCTTTTTTGCAAATTTGCATTATAATATTTATTTTCATTTTTCCACCAGTATATAAAAAATGGTGTTTCTCAAAAATAAAACTACGAAGACACTCAAAATAAATTTCCTGTTATTAGAAACTATTTTGTATTTACAGTTTTGAGGAACAAACCTCTTAAATTTCTCTAACTAGAAATATATGTTTAAAAAAAACTAAAAATGATTTTCAATTTTTTGTAGTTTATTGCACTTTTTTGCAATTTATTTAGTTATTATAGACTTAATGCATACATACTATCAAAATTTGGACTTTAACGGTTAAATGGATGTACAGCAACTTGAAATGCTCCCAGAAATGGCACCACAGCATGTGAAAATATAAAGATAACTCTGGCAGACTTGGTTCTATGGTAGGTCTTAAAGGGTTAATATAGATTTTCAATGCAGGCTTTTGGTGAGCCACTGGGTTCTGTGTAATAATCATCTCAGCATTTTACAATAGAATAGCTCTTTATTAGCTCTTCATTTATTGTTATTGTACATGAAACAAAGAAGCTGTGTTTCTCATTTGATGTTAGTTTCATGTTCATCATGATCATTTCCTAAAGAGCTGATATTGAGACCATTTACTGCACTAGCTGCACATCCTGTCTACATTTCTCTGTATGTGCTGTGTTTGTCTTTGGTTGTCTTTTCATATTTCTCCATATTTACACAGACAGTGAACAGCAGCAGATCTACTCTTCATCTGTTTTAGGCCCAGTGAAAGATATGAAGCAGAAATGGTGTCATTAGGAGAAGAAGAGAAGAACAAGTACGGCGAGGAGGCAGCAGCTCTTAAAGATGAAACACAGCAGCTTAGCCCTGAGCTCAGAGAGCTTCACATGAAAAAGCTCCACAAGCAGATCATGTCAGAGGTTTGTCATCAACAGGAGGAACTGTTAATATCATAGAATGAAGGATGCTTGTCAGCTGGAGGAAGAAGGTTATTTAATGGCAAACGTTCACATTGAAGTCAAATTGTTGTCGTGTTGAACAGATTCATGTACTGATCGTCTCCAGAATGTTAGAAGAGCTTCAATGAATCATTAGAAACAACTTACAGCTGCACAGTTGTGTCAAACCAATCTTTGTGTCATTGTGGGATTTTTGTATTTCTACATGTGACACACGTCTAAAACATGCACACAATTTGAACACAAACAGGGAGTCACTTGTTACCACAGCCAGATGCTGAGAGACATTTACTTGTAGTGCTGTGTCTATATATATGTACCATTAGATGTTATTGGAATGATTGTCAGCTTTGATAGTTTCATGTATGTTTAGCTGGACGGCTGTTTGATCCTCGACATGTTTAAAGGTGTCCAGTCCTGAGACACTGGGGGTGGAAACAGCTGTGATGTCATTGGACTGTCACAAAGACAGAAGTGCATGAAGTGAGCAGCCAAGGAGCTGCTGATGTTTTGGATTCAACAGTTTAGCATTTGAAAGGTTGACACAGACACATTTGCACATAGAAAGCTGAATTTGTCATATGCCACAGTGAACTCACTGTTCAGTGTTTTTCTGGAAGCTTCTTAACTGCCTCTGCTGCCAAACAAGCAGCTGATGTCCTCGAGAAGAAGCTGAAGAAGTCTTCAACAACAAATACAGGAAGTGGACTTTCAAATACTAGATTCACTTTAGACTCACAGAGAAATGACTAAACTAGCTGTGTTTGATTGACTCCTTTGACTATATGAAAGGTCAGTGTGTGTCTGTACACAGGCTGTTGTGTTGTACTATTATTCAGTTGTCTGCTGAATGTTTTCAAATGTCTGCATGTCAGTGTAGATGAGGCTGGGGGCCTCTGGAAGGCCACCATAGCAGTCTCTTCAAAATCATGACATCATCATAAATGCTACTGGACTGTCTGATGGGCTGATGGTGAAAAAGCCGTCGGGAAGGAAACAGAAGACATTTCAGAGGCTGCAGGCAGATTTCTTTGATTTGGGGCCTTTTTCAGTTTTATTGGACAGAGCAGTGAAGATAAGTGACAGCAAAGCAGAGGGAGAGAGAAAGGGGACGTGGCCCGGGTCAGAATCAAACCCAGGCCAGCTGCTCTCCACCTCGTGGCACATGGTCACCTGCTCATCCTAGTGAGCTCCACCAGCAGCCCTTTCACACAGTCTACACTGTCAAACACTGTGTGTGGACCTCAGCTAACAATAGGCTACATTTAAGTCTGGACTACATGATTTTATATTGAGGAGATTTTTCACTGTTTTTATTCCATCAGCAGCTCAACATCATGAGCAGCTTTGACATAAAGAAATCAAACTCAAGCTGACTTTAAACTGGATCTACTTTTAATACAGGGGCTCAAAAACAACTAACATCTTTATTATATATCAGGACAGAAAGTCATTTCATCTCAAATAGAAAACAGCTTTATCTGGAATAATCAGCACTATCAACTGGTTTGGGATCGCCACCAGTTTCATGTCTTTACAGCTTCTCCAACAAAGTTCCTGTAAAATCAGCATTTTTGTCTTTATTCGTTTGATAGTGATTGATTATTCAGTCCCAATCTGCTTTCTTTTCTCTTCAGGTGAACAGATGCTGAGGAGGCAGGTGAAACAGGTGGAGCTGTTGTAATGCTGGCAGAGGGTGTGTCTTAGTAACTCTGTGAGGTAGAACTGGATCCAACATTGTGGATGTGTTGATGTTCGAGCCATTAAGATTCTCTGGCCACACTGTCCCACATAGCAAACTGGTCTGGCCCAGATCTGGTATCAAGCCGTCACTGCTGGATGACGTCTGGCATGATAAGACGTATGTCATCCAGATATGGGCCAGGCCTGGCATAGATGGCACTGTCTATGTAATGGCATGCCATATCTGGCACGGTTATGGTTTAGTTTATGTGGCCCAGGAAATAGAAAGCAGCTCTGGCCGGGATCTGGTATCAAGCTGGCACTTCTGACTGACTGGTGTCATGGTAGGGTGTATGTCAACCAGATGTGGGCCAGGTCTGGCAATGATGCACAATTTATGTTCCTAATTTCCTATTTTAGTTAGAAGACCCAAATGCCATGTTGCAATACTATACTGCTATGGTAGCCAACGTTTCAAATGCAGGTTTGACAGATTTGTGAGTTTACACTTTATCCAAAACCTAGCGAGGGTTTACTCATCTGTGCCAGTTAGTTGCTGTAGCTCAGGAGGTAGAGCTGGTCATCTATTGATCAGAAGGTTAGTGGTTCAATCCCTGGCTCCTCCAGTCCGGGTGTTATGAGTGTGAATGTGTATGAATGTAGTTAGGAAGCGCTCCGTTAAGAGAAAATGTGTGATTGGTTGAATGTGGCATGTTGTATAGAGCACTTTGAGTAATCTTCGAGAGTTGAAAAATGTTATATAAGAATCAGTCCATTCACTGTCTGACGAGAGTTTTGTCTTGTTACTTTTGCACTATTATGCACGTTGTTATTACATGGCTTAATTAAGGTACACATGTAAACACATGTTTACTGAGTGAATCGCTTTAGGAACTAGTTTTCATATCACAGCCTACAAATCACACAGGACCATTTCTGCAAGTGAAAAGTCCTAATTGGAGGAAAATAATTGTATAGTTTGGGCGACTGTTGTTTGTAAATGAAGAATTGTCCCAACTACATGTGCTGCTGACCTTTGACCTTTTCTTTAGGTGCACAGAGGCCAGAGGAGTCTGTGGAAACATCCAGAACTGAGGCAGTGCTACAGATGTCTTCAAATAAAGTGGTGTATTATCCATGGGTGCGTTCCATTCCTGTTTAGACCTGCTCGCTGTCAATGGGCTTCATTCCATTTCAGACTGCCGGTGGTCGGCTGTGATCTAAACTCAACATGGCTCCTGTGTTAAAAGAGCCTCTGATTTTAAAATATGCACATTTAATAGTTTCTTTCCAACACTATGGAGCTACCAGCCCAGTATATGTAGCCCACAGTAGATGGAGTTATCAAGCTGGACTGACAAACATCAGGACTCATGTAATCCCTACATGTGGACCTTTCACAGATGGATCCAAGTGCAGATTCAACTCTGCATCACATTTGACTTCAGCTGTTACACACTTTCATTTTCTAGCTGTGTCACTTCCTGCTTTTTGGATCAGATAGTTTATCCATGTCCACAAATGTTTGGCTGCATATTTTTATCATCTATATTTTCCAGTCTTCATACAGCCGATATTTCATGTGAACTCCAATCTGCCACCTGCCATCACGTTTTCAGGGTTCATTCAGTGTTGAAATGTAGGACAAACAGCAGCACATGTTCTCTTAATGTTTGCAGTCATTTTTAAATGAAGCTGATACTACGTGAGACATTTTCCACATTTATTGTCTTTGAACAGAGAATAATAAAGCCATCAAACATATACAGGCTTGTGCAAATACAAACTTCTGTGGTGCATTTGATGACCTGCAGAGGAGAACAAGTCGGGCTTTTCAGCCCTAACACAACCTCTTTGTTCTCAATACTACAAAACCTTCAAAGGCTGATATGCAAGTTTGCATGAATCACCAACACAGTTCTATTTTTTCTAGTATAGTTTAGAGATGGCACGATACCACTTTTTTATGTCCGATACCGATACCGATATCATAAATTTGGATATTTGCCGATACCGATATGAATCCGATATAGTGTGTTTTTTAATCAATAAAACGTTTTTTTTAATATCTTGTTGCATTTTGTATAAGTTCATACTCAAGTTTAAATAAATAACAACACTAAAGCTATTCTGTTATACCTGTATGTAAAAAATACACTGCGCCAAAAATATTTCATAGTTCAGCAACACTGATCAATCTAATAAACTTAAACCTGCACCATCCTCCCTATTCTGGTATTTTAAAGAGTACTTAGCAGAAATTTTAAGCAACCTAACTAATAGGGTTGCAAACTCCCAGCAAAAAAAAAAAAAGGGAACCACCCTCCACCTCATGATGCTTAATCGATGTAATCAAATTTAATTTGATGCAGGGGGGAAATGCACAAAAATAAATTATTTTTCAAGAATAATTAAATAGATTCAACATCTTTCTTCAACAGAACTGCAGACTGCACAGATGGTACCTTCCCAAAGGAAAAAGTACTATAGCTTACTAGGGTATATTAGACTTAATAGTTACTATATACAGTAATGGACTTCTATACATTTTACATCAGATTAAAACTTTGGGTGTAAGAGTCAGACAAATATTTTTAAAAGCTAGACATTTTAAATGAGAATAAGAAAGAAAAGTATGTCTTTGTGCCCCCTTTTCCCTGTTAATGCCCTATCGGCCAGCTGGCCAGTTACCAGCCGCCAGCTACTTAGAAAAAGATCCTGGTGTAGAAAGTAATATTAAATAAATTCTAACAAAAGATTATCAAGCTTAAACGTGCTGCTGTTGTTCAGCCGCTGGTTTCCTCTTTCTGGTGAGAAGTGGGCCAAAAACTAAGAAGAGAGACGGACTCGCGACAGAAAAGCCGATCAGCTGATCATTAAGCAGTTTCAGATTGAAGTAGCAGCAGGAAAGAGAGAGAGAGAGAGAGAGAGAGGCAGTCGCTCCATATGTCGGTTGTTAAGCTTAACGTGGGAACGCTTTACAGACATTCAGAGATGAACTTACACTCTTGCTTTACTTCTCTCTGAGAAAACTTCCTCGGAGATGAAATGCTGGTTTGCTAGCTAGGCTACAAATACACGCAGCCGCTCTATCACGTGATGCACACTGCTGCGACGTGCTACGGTTATGAGCCGAGTTACGCTGTTTAGCAAGTTTTGTGAGGTGCTTTTTTGATATTTAATGGATCGGATTACATTTTTTATTTCTCGCCGATATCCGATCCAGTAATTTGGGTCAGTATCAGACCGATACCGATACGTAATATCGGATCGGTCCATCTCTAGTATAGTTATAAATAAGGTGATCAAATATCTGCTGACTGATTAGATCCAGTATCTATTACAGATGAACTGGATATCACAGCATGTTGTTAATCCGTCATATCAAACTAAACAGTGTTGCTGGTGTAAATATCCTCCAATAAAGTCAGATGGGCTGAGGGCTGCTGTTGCCAGGTAACACTTGATGTCACACTGGATCTTCTGATCTTTAGCATCGTAGTGCTTGGAGTCTGATGTTGGCTCATGTGTTGTCATAGACCAACATGACGTTCTACTAGTCAAGGCCTCACCTTAACCCACTGATGCTGATCACACAGACACTAATAGAACTGTTTTATCAGGTTTATGCAGCGTCACCATTAATGTCACATTTAATCAGAACACATTTACATTACAAGCCCACTACAACCATTATCAACATGTTAAATTACATTATACATCTGCAGTGATTTAAAGCACCACTATTTTAACCTGATTCATTTCTCCACCTTAACAGTTCATTCCTCAAATGAAGCAAAAAAATGTACCAACAAATAATTAAATATTTATTTTCCAACTTTTACACCTGAAATAAAACAAGTGTATTTAACAATGAAAACCAGAGTGGAAGCAGCTCATATAGAGTCCAACCCAGGCTAAAAGTAAGTTGAGTAGACCAGCACCATCAAAGTGTCGGCTCTCTGAACACGGTGCAAGATCGCCATCTGCAGGACAAAACTAATTTTTCTCACCCTCCTCGTCAACGTCAAGATGACGTCATCGTACAACAAAACATGCAGATCAGGTGACATGACTGTCTAAGAGGCGGAGTTAAACTGTGGCAGTTAAGCATGTGGAGGAGGAGCAACAACTGCAGCATGACGCTGGAACATCATCATTGCATTATACAGTTTCCTCTCTAACTGGATGATGCTGTGAACAAAAACAGCTGTGGAACCATTGGCCATTTCCCATAGTGTAGCTGAGTCAAAACAGCCCAAGTGCTGAGAGGGAAAACATAATGATTTATGTGAAGTCATAACTGGCTGCAGCAGCTGACCTTTGACCTGTGAGCTGCAGCTTAAGCTTCTTTTATGGTTCAGTGTTTAATGTTTAAACTGTTTATGGCTGCACACACGCCCACAGTCAGGTTGTATACATATTGAAATGTTATATACAGTGTGGCAGCTGACCTTTGACCTTTAACCTGCGAGCTTCAGACTCATTGCTGGTGTGAGGTGTTTAATACTATTGAAGTTTGCAGACACACCCACATCATCTGATTTGTTCTCAGGGTTGTTCAGTGTGTTGGAGTTGGAGCAGAAACCTGCTGCGGGTTAATTATTGATCAAACAATATCACACAAGGTGCAGCAGCTGACCTTTGACCTGTGAGCTTCAGACTCTTTGCTGGTGTGAAGTGTTTAATGTGACTTCAGCCTGCAGACACAGAGGACTGATGAAGCAGAAGATTGTCTCTGTTTCTACACAGACCTGGTCCAGACAGCAGAGCTGCAGAGTGAAGACGTTCATGGGAAGAAGCTGAGTAAGTGCAACGTCCTCTTTGAATCCTGGATCAGGAAGTGAAGCCGGTGAATATTTGGTGTTTAAATAAGGTTTCTGTCTTTGACTCAGTCTGCTGTCACTTTGTTTCAGAGAGAAAAAGAGATTTCAGATTAACTGCATTATGTGCTGAGTAACTAAATGCTGCTAGTCTGTGGTGTCACTCCCAGCAGCATCACGTCATTTCTTTACTCTGACCTGTAACATCAGTTAACTTAGCTAGCAGAGCAGCTAGCAGTTAGAGTATGAACTCTGTGTCAGCAGTCAGCCTGGTCCTGGTGGTCACCTGGTTTTATGTTTGCTGATGATCCAGATGTGTCCACATAATTATTTATTTCTGTAAAGCCTGGGTAAATGGGGAGTGTTGTATTAGTAAGGGCATTCTGAACTAAAGCTTTACCAAATAAAATGCGTGGATCATAATGAATAAGACTGTCATGCTACTGATGGCTGAAGGAAAAGGAAGAGGAGAGGAGGAAGGAGGCATGTTAGGAGCAGGGATGGGTATCGTTTAGGTTTTATCCGATACCGGTGCCCAACCGGTACTTTTGAAACAGTACCGGTGCTTAATCGGTGCTCGAACACTTAAAGAATGGAGAACACAACCTTTGTCGTAAAACCTCTCATGTTTAGCTGTTTTTTTTTATAAAAAGATAACAATGTTAGCCTTTTTTGCAGCTATAGGGCATATATGGTTTCACTCTATCAAACAAGAAGACAGCCGCATGTAACTACGACGGTGTTTGCTAGTTCACCTTACATGCATTAATGTAATAACGTGGTTAGCCTACTCAATGTAAATTACACACGAACAACATTAAGCTACTCACCCAGAGAAGAACAGCTGCTGCTGCCATCATCATCCGTCATCATTTCTGCTACACTGGCAGGGCTAGGGGCCAGGACGCTCCTCTTCGGGTTCTTGGGGGATGTTGCTAACTCCGGGTCCGATAACAGGCACCACACCCGCAGTAGATGTGCTCCGTGTGAGGTCTTGCAGCAAGCTATCAAATACGGAGCATTTCTCGGCTTTTACAAAAAACGCTATGTGTCGTCGGGTGTTTCATGGTAAATGGACTGATTCTTATATAGCGCTTTTCTATGGTCCCGGAGTACTCAAAGTGCTCTATACAACATGCCATATTCACCCAATCACACCCATTCTCACAAGCACTTTATCTACACTCAGTGCTTTCTAAGTACATTCACACACATTCACACTCCGATGGATGCATCGGAGAGCAAGTTGGGGTTAGTTTGCCCAAGGATATGTGACACACAGACTGGAGGAGCCTGTGATCGAACCATCAACCTTCTGATCAGTTGGTGACCAGCTCTACCCCCTGAGCTACAGCCTCCCTGTTTCATCAGTTACCTCCTTTGCACAGTATCACCTTAAAGCACTTGTTGCAGGCTGCTGAGTTTGCATCTTTTGCTTTGAAGTACAGCCAGACTTTGACCGCTTCGCCTTGGGCGTTTTTAATCTGTAGCTCTGCTCTAAAAGAATGTACGTACCTGGGCCCGCCTACTATCCTTGGAAAGATAAAATGATTGGCTAGAATCCAAAGTGTATGACATCTCAGGAAAAAAAGCACCGAAAAAAACACCGAAATGTGCGCTGCTTTTCAGTCTGGTTACTTACGTTTATGTCAGAACCGGTGCCATAATGGCATCGGATACCGGTACCCATCCCTAGTTAGGAGGCAATGGTAGAGAAGGAAAGACAGGAGAGTGGAGGTGATGTATCTAAATGCATCTGAACAAAGCAGAAGTACACACCAAACTCAACGGATAGTCAAATGTAGAATCACAGAACAGAACTGCAGGCTGAGTTTGGATATTTGACTTTGTCTTTCACACCTCTCTGTGTCTCACACACACAGTGACGTCAGACACATTCACACTCACTGTTCCATCTGCTTTGTGCACAAATTCATTACTTTCTTCCTTCAATGATCTACATACTACGTGCTGCCCAGTAAATACTTTGCAATGTATTTCATCCCCTTTCAAGGCAGAATTACTCAGTTTATTCCCCATTACAAGACAACAATCAGCCACACTCACACAGACCACGTCTGGCCTGCACTCGCTCACACACGCGTTCACACACAAAATAGGCACCAATGAGAGCTCTATCCTCCTTAGATATTGGTGGAGAAACCAAACACTCAACGCCCTCAGCGGAGGAGGAAAAACCTCCTTTTGGTGGAGAAACCATCCTTAACCCTCCTTGAAACTGGCGGGGAAACCAGACCTGCTTATGTATGTGTGTGTGTGTGTGTGTGTGTGTGTGTGTGTGTGTGTGTGTGTGTGTGTGTGTGTGTGTGTGTTTGGGGGTGCGTTTGTGTGACCTCCTGGGTCATAAAAGTAGGAAGCTTATTAACCAAGAAAACAGAACCTTCAGATAGGATGTCCCTATAATAAAACACTACAGCCTCCCCCACAGAGGTGGTCAGAGACAAAGGAATGTCTTTGATCCTGCTGCTTGAACTAAGACTTACACATTTAAGTAACACAATGACAACGTTTAACAATTTGACTCCAACAGCTGCCAGCTGAAATTGAAATGTAATTTAAATGAAGGATTGAAGGTTATTGGGTTTTTGAACGTAGAGATCACATGAACGTATATGAATTGTATGATATGTCTCTTCTATGTTTCTATTATCATATTTTGATGTTGATTGTGATTGGTTTTATTTGTTTCTTCAGTGGTTGTAGTGTTTTAATATTTAGTATTTTTTTCCATTTTGTAATTGTGTATAAAGTTTAATTTGAATGAAAGTTACACTCAAATGCTTCAGGGTCTTCAGTCAGTGTGTGATCAGTTTTATACATGGCAATGGTCTTACGTACGCCGGTGTTGGATATGGCTGATAACGGTATGTTTAAATCTGAAACAGCCTTTAAAAACTCTGTCCAGCCAATAGGTCTGAAGGTGTGTGTGTGGTTGTGACGGCTTTAATCAGGTCGTAAATGTGTGAACCCGGGATGGTGTGTTTATCAACAACAATTTCGCCTTTGTCATTGTAAGAAATCAAGTCTGGCCAACGAGAGAATGAGTTCTGCATTCCTCCTTCTCCTTTTAGGTATGTGTGTCAAAACATTCTCTGCAATAAAATCCTTCACCCCAGCATCACCAGAAACAGGTTGGGTGTCCGCAGGCTGGGTTTGCACATCCATGTTAAATTGTTCCGGTAGGGATAAAGACAATATATTCTTTTCACGGGCACCTTGTCTCACAAGTGTGAGGTATCTTTGGAGAATATCACCATATTTTTAGCTTTCTCATACACATCTATGTCTGATTCTTGTAACACTTGAAGCATCTCCTTGTCCAAGTCTTTCTGAGCCTGTTGTCTGATGTTGCCTGTGTACTGCTGCGGTTGCTTCAATAAGTCCAGCTGATGTTGGGGCAGCAAAAACATCTTTTGCACATGTTCCATTTTCACTTGTTTGCTATCAGACTGGTTATGAAAGGGATTGCAGCCCCTAATAAGGGTAGTAAAAACCCGCCAGATTGGTTGATTGTCTTTCTCTTTTTCAAAGATTTGATCTTTTCTTCAGCAATCAGTCTGATTAGAGATTTTTTTTTTAGCTGTTTGTACTTCTGATTTGTCAGTGAAATGTTACCTTGCAATACGTTAAAGGCTATCTCACACAATGCATTGATGAAGTTTGCATTACTAATAATAACTCTGCGTAGAGCCGGGGGAGACTTGTATATCAACTCCAACAGAGACAGATTCCTCCGCATGTGTGATGACATCCTTTCACCTCTTCACTGTTTTTTGTTTTGGGATATAAACAACCGGACGGTCTGACAGTAAATTTCTTCGGAGTCTTAAATAGTCCGGGGTCTTAGCTTTATAGTCTATTAAAACATACCCGTATGTTGTGGATGTGGCATCATTAAACGCTTCTATAATATATTTAGTATTACCAGGAAAGATTTGCTTACCTAAAAGCATGACTTGATATTTATCTCTTGGATTTTTAAACAATATTAGTTGGTGTATTTCAAAAATAAAAATAAGAAGACACTCAAAATAAATTTCCTGTGGTGGGAAACTATTTTGTGCAACTTTTTTGTATTTACAGTTTTGAGGGATAAGCCTGTTAAATGTCTCTAACTAGAAATATATGTTAAAAAAACAAAAAAGATTTTCATTTTTTTGGTAGTTTATTGCACTTTTTTGCAATTTATGTAATTACTATGCACTTAATGCATACATATTATTAAAACTTGGGCTATAATGGTTGAATTGATCTATATCAACTTGAAATGCTTCCAAAAATGTCACTACAACATGTAAAAATATAATATAAGCTCTGGCGGACTTGGTTCTATGGTAGGTCTTAAAGGGTTAACAAATTGTTCTTGTCTGCAGGAAGAAGGGTGTCATCAGCAAGAGATTCGGGTATACCATTAACAAAGTTTATGTCTCTTATCTTAAGAAGCTGGTCATATAGTGGCTGCCAGCATGAGTATATATACACAATGTTATCAATGCTGTGTGATATAATCCTGGAGGAATTTTCAATGACGCTTTTAACAAAAAACGTCTTGCCACAGTTACTGGAACCGCTGGCCACCGTGCTGAACGGGTGCTGTAACCTGGCGTCAAACCCCTGATCTAATTTAAAATCCATAATGTAGGGTTGTATAGTCTGGGAGCACACGGCGCTTATTGTAGACAACCTTAAGCTTCTTCACAATGGTTTCATTCTTCAAATGAAGCTTCTTTTTATCACATCTGATATTATCAGAGATGGCGACTAGGTGTGCGTCTGATGTCTGATTGGCTACAAACTTGTGGACTAAGCCTTTCAAGGATTCGTGGGTGACAACTTTTCAGTTTAGTGCTTTTAGTGTTACGCCTTTACATTTGACCTGGGTCTTGCCCAGCGATGTGTGATATGTGTCGCATTTTGGCCCACCGGAAACAAATTCTACTATGTGATCCTCCACACCTCCCTCTCCAGAATCTAATTCGCTGGTGAGCTCCCCCAGAAATGGGCCTAGAGGAGGCATCCAGTCGCCAGGGCGTGCCGTGAAAATGATGCTGTCTGTATCACAATACAGCACGCACTGCTGCAAGTTGTCTAACAAATCATACAGCATGAGTCTGGCATGTGCAGCGGTCATGGCCCCCACAAAGACATTAACGTCCTTCATGCGGGATGCTCTACCATCAGAGTGGAGCCATTGCACCATGGCGACGTCGTCAGAGATGAAACAAAACTGCCACACGTCATCCTGGTCGCTAAACATTAGCTGGCTAAACCTGGAAGGGTCTGTGATGAACTCAGATGACGCCATATTCGACCTCATACTGAAACCACCCCATAATGAGTTTAGCAACAGCTTCTTACAGTTTCCAACAGCTTTATTTACACATATCTTGGACGGATCTAGCATTATTCCCTCCTTCTCATAATACTCATCTATGTACTTCTGCTGCTCGTCAGGTGTTTTCACATGTTCTGGATACGCCGAGGCCTCCTGTTTAAGTTTTAGAAAGGCTTTCACATAGTCTTTAAACAATGTGTCAGTCTTGTTGGGGAAGTGCCACACCTCATCAATAGAAACAATCCTGTATCCTTTCTCAACAGCTTTTTCAAGCTCAAATAAGACCCATGTGCCATTCAACACCCGCTCACTGTCACTGTGCCCACATGCTGTGTGCTGCTTCTTGTCTTCAGCGCACAAGCTGCAGAGCGGAAACATCCGTTTGCCGTGGCACCTGTAGGGAAAGACGGGGTGAAAAAGACCTCTTGGCGGCAGTACGGAGCATTTAACAAAGCCGAAATAATTTTCTAGGCTGTCAAAGTTTCTGTAAATGATTTGAGGGTGTCCTACAAGATAATCTTTTTTAGATTGCACTGTGGGATAGAGACTGGTGAAGTCATAGTAAAATATTTTTTCATCACATGCAACCTTCTTGTACAGTTTTAGAGCATTTGTGAAAAACCCAACAATCATATGACCCCCTATGAGCATGTTTTATGTTTTTCATGTTTAAATTGATTATTGCCACATTTAAATAACTATTTAATGGTGTATTTAATTAATTCATTTTGGCACAGTTAGTAAGTAAACTTTATTTATTAAGCGCTTTTCACAGACAGACAATCACAAAGCGCTGTACACAAATATTAAAATATTAAAATAAACAATAAAATCAATAGACATTATATACAATGTAAAAGATTAAATGTAAATAATGTAAAAAATATAAAATATGTAGATCAACAAAAGGCTTGTTTGAACAGGAGAGTTTTTAACTGTTTTTTAAAAGAATCCACAGAGTCAAGCAAACGTAATTGTAGTGGTAAACTGTTCCACAGCCTTGGTGCAACAGACTGAAAGGCTCTGTCCCCTTTTGTCTTCAGTTGTGTACGGGGAACAACTAAGAGACTCTGAGTCTGTGAGCGGAGATGACGAGAAGCAGTGTATTTTATAAGAAGCTTGGATAAATAATCTGGAGCCTGGCCATTTAGTGCTCTGTATGTTAAAACAAGAATTTTAAAGCGAATTCTAAATTCTATTGGGAGCCAATGTAAAGAATATAAGATGTGAGTGATGTGAACACGCTTGGTAGAGCGAGTTAGTAGTCTGGCTGCTGCGTTTTGTATTGCCTGGAGGCGAGAGATATGATTTATCCAAGCTAGTAAACAGGGAATTACAGTAATCTAAGCCTGATGACACAAATGCATGAATGAGTTTTTCCAGTTCAGCTGAGGAAACCATATGTTGCAGTTTAGATATGTTTCTTAAATGATAGAAACAGGAACGAGACAAAGATTTTACATGAGAGTCAAGGCCCAGAGAAGAGTCAAATATTACACCAAGATTTCGAATATTTGACTTGACAGATGGACAGAAAGAGGCAAGAACCTGACTGATTTTAGAATGTAGCTCAGGAGGAGCTATGATCATGGCCTCGGTCTTGTTAGTATTTAGAACAAGGTAGTTGCTTGAAAGCCAATCAGAAACCTGGGTTAAGCACTGGACTAGGGTGGACAGCCTAACCAGCTGATGAGGCTTAAAGGACATATGGAGCTGAATGTCATCAGCATAAAAATGATAAGACAGGTCGCTAAAAGATTGAATGATACCAGCTAAAGGAAGCATATAAAAAGAAAATAGTAATGGACCTAAAACTGAACCGTGTGGGACACCACAGGTCAGGGCAGCAGTGTTAGAGGAGAACCTATCAGTCCTAACAGAAAAGGTCCTGTCTAATAAGTAGGAAGAAAACCAGTCTAGGGCAGAGCCAGATATACCAGCCAAAACCTTGAGCCTGTTAAGTAGGATTTTGTGGTCGATGGTGTCAAAAGCTGCACTAAGATCAAGCAAAATGATCACAGAACAGTTCCCTGCGTCAGATGCCATTAATAGATCATTATAGACTCTTAAGAGAGCGGTCTCTGTAGAGTGCTGCTATTGAAAGCCAGACTGAAAAGGGTCAAGAATGTGTAATCTACATAATAGAGACCTGAACTGATTTTCAACAATTTTTTCAAGTAATTTACTTACAAATGGCAATTTTGAAATAGGTCGATAATTACTAGCAGAGCTAGGATCAAGATTCTGTTTTTTTAACAGAGGAGTTACCTCAGCATGTTTAAAATAAGATGGAACATAGACTTGCCTCAGTGAACTGTTGATGATGGATAGTAATGTGGGACCAATGCTGGTGATAGACCCGGACAGGACAGAGGGAGGTAATATATCTACAGAGCATGATGAGGATTTCATTTTACCTAAAACTATAATTAAGTCATTGAGTGTGATTGGAGAAAAGGAGGTAAATGATCCAAGACAGCAAGGGGTATCTTCATAAGGGGAGGCATTTGAGGAAATTTTGGATTTCAAGTCCATCACCTTATTTACAAAGTAATTAAGGAAAGTATTACAATCTTCATCAGAAAGTAACTGCGTGCTGGGTTGGAGGAGAAACAATACTGTTGATGGTATCAAATAAAACTCTTGAATTATTTTTGTGACGATTTATAAGATTATTGAAGTAAGAGGATCTGGCCTCTTTGACTGACTCATTATATAGGTAAAGTAGTTCTTTAAAGTGCTCACGATGGACAGTCAGACCGGTGGACTTCCACAGACGCTCTGCTTTTTGATAGGAGCGTCGAAGACCGAGTCTGATTATTTAACCATGGTGTCCGGGAACTAACAGAGCAATAACTGGTTTTGAGAGGAGCAACCTGATTTAGAATGGCAAGACAGTGTTCATTAAAAGAATTAGTTAGAAGCTCAACCTTGTTAGAGGAACTTTTAAAATTAAAAAGAGACGAAAGCTCTGAAATTATAGAGTCTGCGCCTAGTAGAACCTTGAGGATGGGACTCTGAATTAACAGATACAGTAAAAGAGACTGACTTATGGTCGCTAAAAACAACTTCATTTAAATCCATGTGGTCAAGGGAAACACCATGGGTGAAGACCAAGTCCAGAGTGTTCCCAGCCGTATGGGTAGGCCCTGCTACATGCTGAACAAAGTTGAAAGAGTCCATAATGCTCAGGAACTCCTTAGTAGTACTCTTTGTTGAGTCATCCACATGAATGTTGAAATCTCCAACAATGATAACCTTATCCATTTTAATAGTGGAAGTTAAAAAGTCTTGTAGGTCTGACAAAAAAGACGCAGCAGACCCAGGTGGACGATAAATTAAAATGCCGTATATGGGCTGTTCTCTTCCAATTTTTATCAAAAGCATCTCAAAAGAGTTGTAGCAGCTTGAAGAAATCATCTGGCATAAAAAAGTATTTTTAAAAATTACAGCTGTTCCACCTCCTCGTCCAGATATCCGAGGTGCACAGAGAAATGAGCAGTCAGCGGGACAAAGCTCTAAAAGATGTGAGACTTCATTCTCACGTTGCCACGTCTCAGAGATAAACATGAAGTCAAGCTTCTCAGAGCAGAACAAGTCATTTAAAATACAGTGGGGCAAAAAAGTATTTAGTCAGCCACCGATTGTGCAAGTTCCCCCACTTAAAATGATGACAGAGGTCAGTAATTTGCACCAGAGGTACACTTCAACTGTGAGAGACAGAATGTGAAAAAAAATCCATGAATTCACATGGTAGGATTTGTAAAGAATTTATTCGTAAATCAGGGTGGAAAAAAAGTATTTGGTCAATAACAAAAATACAACTCAATACTTTGTAACATAACCTTTGTTGGCAATAACAGAGGTCAAACGTTTACTATAGGTCTTTACCAGGTTTGCACACACAGTAGCTGGTATTTTGGCCCATTCCTCCATGCAGATCTTCTCAAGAGCAGTGATGTTTTGGGGCTGTCGCCGAGCAACACGGACTTTCAACTCCCGCCACAGATTTTCTATGGGGTTGAGGTCTGGAGACTGGCTAGGCCACTCCAGGACTTTCAAATGCTTCTTACGGAGCCACTCCTTTGTTGCCCGGGCGGTGTGTTTTGGATCATTGTCATGTTGGAAGACCCAGCCTCGTTTCATCTTCAAAGTTCTCACTGATGGAAGGAGGTTTTGGCTCAAAATCTCACGATACTTGGCCCCATTCATTCTGTCCTTAACACGGATCAGTCGTCCTGTCCCCTTGGCAGAAAAACAGCCCCATAGCATGATGTTTCCACCCCCATGCTTCACAGTAGGTATGGTGTTCTTGGGATGCAACTCAGTATTCTTCTTCCTCCAAACACGACGAGTTGAGTTTATACCAAAAAGTTCTACTTTGGTTTCATCTGACCACATGACATTCTCCCAATCCTCTGCTGTATCATCCATGTGCTCTCTGGCAAACTTCAGACGGGCCTGGACATGCACTGGCTTCAGCAGCGGAACACGTCTGGCACTGCGGGATTTGATTCCCTGCCGTTGTAGTGTGTTACTGATGGTGACCTTTGTTACTTTGGTCCCAGCTCTCTGCAGGTCATTCACCAGGTCCCCCCATGTGGTTCTGGGATCTTTGCTCACCGTTCTCATGATCATTTTGACCCCAAGGGATGAGATCTTGCGTGGAGCCCCAGATCGAGGGAGATTATCAGTGGTCTTGTATGTCTTCCATTTTCTGATGATTGCTCCCACAGTTGATTTTTTTCACACCAAGCTGCTTGCCTATTGTAGATTCACTCTTCCCAGTCTGGTGCAGGTCTACAATTCTTTTCCTGGTGTCCTTCGAAAGCTCTTTGGTCTTGGCCATGGCGGAGTTTGGAGTCTGACTGGTTGAGGCTGTGGACAGGTGTCTTTTATACAGATGATGAGGTCAAACAGGTGCCATTCATACAGGTAACGAGTGGGGGACAGAAAAGCTTCTTACAGAAGACGTTACAGGTCTGTGAGAGCCAGGGATTTTCCTTGTTTGAGGTGACCAAATACTTATTTTCCACCCTGATTTACGAATAAATTCTTTACAAATCCTACCATGTGAATTCATGGATTTTTTTTCACATTCTGTCTCTCACAGTTGAAGTGTACCTCTGGTGCAAATTACTGACCTCTGTCATCATTTTAAGTGGGGGAACTTGCACAATCGGTGGCTGACTAAATACTTTTTTGCCCCACTGTATAAGACTTATTGGCGATTGAGCGGGCATTAATTAACATCCATTTAAGGCTGCGACTCACAAGGACAGGGGTAGAGTTACCGCGCTATGCGGTAAGCCGCGCAGCAAAACAGGGTTCCTGCCACGATGAGGCTTGGCTTTCCATGCTTTCAGCCTGGGTGGTAAACATAGTGGGTTGTGGGGATTAATCCAGTTCCGACAAGTTTCAGCCGAATCTCACTGGTAGCAACCCAGGAATAGAGCCCCCGAAGGTCCATCTCTTTCCGAAGACTACGGAGCAGGACGTGAAGGCTCGCTTCCCCCACTTTCTCCAACGAGGCCTCTGAAGCAAAAATGAGCTAACCGGCAAGAGTGGAGGTAGACCTGGTGCTGTGTCACGCTCTAACGGTGGTAGGAAAACAGCCTCGTTTCGTTGACTCTGAAAGCTATCCATTGCAGATTTGATCGCTAGCAACGCATGACGATCATAAATCCTAAGGGAGGTGACACCAGAAAAAACTGTAACAAAAACACTTGCATAGCATATAAAATAAACAAACACACGGACGAAGGCAGCGGGACAGCCAAACACAGGCGCCATCTTGACCTCAGTTGACTCCTTCAGGTCTCACCATAAATTAATTTTATCTGTCAACCTCACCCATCAAACCCAGGGGGCGGGGTTAACGCTAATCGAGTCAGAACCATTGCTTTGGCCTGGTGTCCATTGTTTTTAGAAGGCGTTACTGCACACCAACAACTGCCATGTGGAAACTAACAGAACTGAACTTTGAAAAACTTTGTTTGTGTCTCACCAAATACCGTTTTAATATTTTAGCCGAGAATGTAGCGGTTTAATCTTCAGATGTCTGGTCGGTTTGTCAAGATACAGCTTCTTTGCAAAAGTGCTTCGATGATTTTGGAGATGTCTGCCCAGTCTCACGGCAAAGCGTGGGATAGACCCGCTCGCCTCGCAAGCAATCGAGCTGTTATTACCACCGACAAAGTGCAGGCCCCAGTACACAGCTATAATAACCCCCGCTGTACACTGACTTCATTTACTGAGGTTATATTTATCGAGTTTTTATCTCCTGATGTTCGTACGTGTCATACGTGTTCCAGTCGCCAATTCTGAATGATAACTAACATTAAAAACATGTTTAAGGAGGAGAGAGAGCAAAAAAATTCGATTAACATCTGATGTTTGGGTTTTTGTTCAATAATCAGCGTGACCTGATAAACACATAAAAGAAATAACGTTGGTGTTTCCGTCATGTAGTAACTGTTAGCTTTAACTGTACAAAGGTGGTTCGACACTATGAAACACATACAGACTTCATGATGTTCGCCTAATTTTTTTATTGTGAATATTAATCATGAGGGTAAACGGCCCTGTACACCACGGAGCGAGGTCAGCATGTCCACGATATCTTCAGCTCTCTGAGTTAACCCATCAAACTAATCTAACACTCATCTACGAATAATTCACGGCTCATATCAATATGATTTTACAGAAAATCATCCTTATTACTGCCAACTATTCCAGATACCATCAAATGTTAAAGGAAAATATCAGGATGAGTGTCTGTGAGCTGAGAAGGATGTGAAGCGAGCAGTTTATCCCAGAGCTGAAGCTGCTCTGTGTGCAGAGATGAGCTCAGATTCCTGCTGTGATTGATCAACAGTCACAGAAATGTAGACTTGTAGTTATTACTGCAGTATGGTCACAGCAGATACTGATAAACATGTATTATGAGGATGGATGATCAAGTTTCTCACTCTCTCCTTTAAATCTCAGTTTTTTTCTTCTTCACAGTTTATCTGTTAATTTATTAATGAATAACACTGAAAGAGTTTCTGTTGTATTTCCCCTTGAACATCACCTTATTAGGGCGGCATTAGGAAATAGCCCCCCTCCAAAGAATGAATAAATAAATGATGATAATAATAAAATGATTAAAAAGCAGAGCTCAGAGTGGTAGAATGGTCAAACATGGATCCACGGGTGGTTCAACTGCATTTGGTGACGTGACTAAAGCAAATCTTTCAAATAATCCCACCATCAACGGGATGTTGTCTCCTTTACTACGGTTACTTGGTCACCGTGTGAATTTCTTTGAAATGAACCAAATTCTTTTATTTGTTGGTTGTTGCATATTTAACCTCTACAGTCAGGAAAGGAGGAGATGAGGCCTTAACAATGTTGGGTTGTAGCTGTGGTTCAGGTTAGAGTGAGTGTCCATGGAATAAATGTAAGTCAGTGAACTGGAAACATGACTGTGTTCAAACTTTGTTTTCCTTTTTGTAATGAGTCTAATCAAAGGTGTACAGAAGTATCTCCACTTTGACTTTTCTGTGTCACCATCAGAGCTTCTGCACAGTGTGTTTCTGGGGCAGATAACATTGCAGCATTATGGAGACAAAAAGAATGTCTGGACTTTTTTAAGTTAAACTTAAAGAAATCCAGATGCTTTTCTTGGACTGTTGGTTTCAGTGTTTAGTCTCATTCACACACTCCCTCAGACTCTTCACACACACTGATTTGCTGACATAAACACACTCCTGTGTGCTTTCTTGGCTTCACACACACACTGAGAACCATCTACAGACTGTGAGCTCCGTCTTCTTTGTCTTTGGAGCCGAACTCTGACAAAGTCAGGAACAAAACTTTCTCCAGCGTGTGAACTTTCCTCCTAGACTCAGTCTGAGCAGTCAGACCACATATTTCTAAAGCAGCACATGAAGGTGTGGCTCACACACACACAGGTGAAGGAAACAGCTGAAGTATTAAAAACTGCTTCACTGTCTACAAATATATGAACTGAATGTTTCTTTCAGGCTGTAAAAACCTTATTTATCCTCCATTACAGTCCTGCATTCAGAGGATTACTTCTGTTATATTAGTACATGTATTTTATTCTGATGAACACATGAAACTCTGAGCTGGATTGAATCCATTGAATCAGAGTCCAGGACTCAGACTAAACACACTGAATGTGTCCTGAGCTCGGCCGCTGTTCCACAGTAACTGCTGTCAGAGTCACTGTTACTGAGTTAGCTTAGCTAGCAGAGCAGCTAGCAGTTAGAGTATGAACTCTGTAAGCAGTCAGCTCGGTCCTGGACATTCTTACTGACATAAAGCTGCTCTCTGCAGCCATGTTTGACCTGCTGCTTTGTAGGACTACAGTAATGGAGGATTTGGAAGCTGAACTCAGCTCTGTGACACTTTTTGTAGTGAACTGATGAAAGCTGCGTCTCAGATGGATGTTAGTCCAACACATCAGACACGACCTCTGCAGCTCTCTGTTGATGTGCACATGAATGATTTGTGTTTCCTCTGCAGGTGAAGGTAGAAAGTGTGTGTGAGCTGATGTGAATTGAGCAGCATGGATCAGTGTGAGGACAGAGAGGAGGGAGTCCCTCCCTCTAAAAGCACTCTGTGTGGGGAACATGAGAGCCAGACCAAAGCTCAGAGGTGAGATGACCATCTCTAACTGTCCATGACTCTTCTCCATGTCACAGCTCAGCACTCACATCACTGCTCCATCATTATTCACACTCATACCTCTGTGTGTGTTGTTTTAAAGCCCAGAGCTGTGGGGCGTACCAGGCTCAGCTGAACATAACCCTAAAACTAATCCAGAACCTGGACCTGAACCCAGCTGTGTTTCCTTAAAGAGCAACAAGTCGAAGGGTATTGGTGTAAACTTTAACAAAAGACTGTTATGTGACAAAGAGTAAGTACATTATTTTTATGAGTTTCAGATTGTTCATCATGTCTTTAATTTAATATTTCCAGTTTTTCCTTCCTATCTCATGAAGCTGTTACATTTATTGTTTTTCTTTTAGGATCAATAAGAGGCCAGAATCTCCTGGACCTGAACCCAGCTGTGTTTCCTTAAAGAGCAACGAGTCGAAGGATTTTTATATAAACTTTAAAGGATGTTCTTCTGCTGCTGAGAGGTAATGTGTGTCTAGATGTTGTTCCTGACTCTGTATTTATGAATAAATCCTCATGTTTAATATCAGCTCAGCTCTTTTTCACACACATTTTTATGTTGGTATGTGAAGCGGTGTGTGTTGGAGTGTTTCCACAAACACAGCAGTCAGAGTGGAAAGAGTGGATGTTGTAGGAGGTGTTTGTGTAGTGAAGAGGCTGAGTGTCTGTAGGACTCCAGCTGCTCCAGCAGGTGTCTCCTTTGTGCTTTGCTTCAAACACAGTGTAGGGAGGAGCTTCCACTCAGGTGTTTCAGGTGTTGCTGGATGGAGGAGGACAAATAGTTTTTCCCTTCAGTGACACTTCAGCAGCTCAATGTTCTGGGGAGATGTTTGTCTTTATGAAGGTTTATGGATTATTGTTCTTACTTTGGTTAAACTGAGCAATACATTTTCCATCTAACATTTAAAGTAAATTTCCAGGTGAAAAAAAAGATCTGCAGCTGCAGCCTCTGTATTGTATGATGCTGCAGAATGCTGTGGTAGTTGTTTGGTTCCGGGTGCCTCTCACTCTGTACAAGGTCGAAGTCTTTTCTTCACAGCTGAAACTGAGACTTACTATGATCATTATTAAGCTGCGATTGAAGCTGTTGTCCTGTGAGCCGCCTACCACGCAAGCTGTTAAGTCTCAGAAACTTGTTCTCTGATTCAGTTGTGTCTTTGGGTCTGCCAGATCTCTTCCTGTCACAGTTTGTTTCTGAGCCTTTGATGGTGAAGGCCCAACAGAGGCTCAGTCAAACTGGCGATAGCTGTGTCCCAATTCAGGGGCTGCACACTTCGGAGTACCCAGCCTATGTAAGGCCGGGTACTCTGAAGAGCGAGAAGGGCAGAAGTCTGAGACTTGCAAAATGATCTAACTTCCATCGCACTGCTCAGGTTGCCTAGCAACCTTGACACTAACAGCTAGAAACATTTCATACAGAATTATTTGACAGAAATGAAGGAAAAAAATGTTTTTTTATCAGATGTTTTGATTTGTTGAGTATCTGAGGCTGAGACCAAGGGACTGTAAAAACATGATTGTTGGGCTATATTTCTGTATCCAACTTTATTTTTAAGGTTAGCTAGTACAGAGCTTTCCAAAGTTTGGGGCCCGCCCTCTGGGGGGACGCAGAGCCATTGCAGGGGGGGAGGGGGGGGGGGGTATGAAAAGGAAAAGCAAAAAGAAAGCATGCTTGGATGCTGCTGGCATAATTGACAGGTTTTTGACGGGGCTTCCACACAAACGCAAAGCAGGAGATGAAGCATCCAAACCAACTTCATTCTAAGCCAAAGACTAGAAAATATGGTGAAGCATATCTTCCCTTTGGCTTCACCTGCACAAGTGCAGAGGTAGGTCTCCCTGCAGAATTAGTTTTCCCTTCGTCGGGAGCAGCGCTGGGCTGTTCAAATCACGGACAAACAGTATCCCACATTCTTGATTTTTATTTCACAAACACTTGTTGTAATGACTAACTATTCCTGACATTTTGGAGATGTTAGCTCTTTAAACAGTAAAGTTACAGTGGGATACAAATAATATCAGGCTGATCCTGCCACGATTTGTTCCCCCTGTCTAAATCATGGACAAACATTGTCCCATAGTTGTTTATGTTTTTAAACCCATTTTGCACAGAGAGGCATTTTTTGAAAAATGTATTTATAGCAATGTTGAATATTATTACACAGGAAAAACTACACGTAAAATAATCACACCGTGACGCCTCTGCCTTTCTAAATAGAGGGACAGTAACTGTGTGTGTATATGTAAGCGTGTAAAACCTGAAGATAGAGACACAATACTGTTAATCTGACTATCTGCCATTCTGCAATTCCTCTCATGTAAAAAATATCGTGGTGTACAGTGTAACGTGAAAAAAGGCACATACCTTTGACATTCCGTGACAAACTCTGTATTCCTCGTCCAGACGTCAACGCAAAAAAGGAGTTTTAAAAAATCTCAGTGTTCGGTGATTCAAAACGCCGTTTACGTGGACGAAATAGCTGCGTTTTCAAAAATACCCGTGTAGGTGTGGACGTAGCATAAAAGAAATATTTTCTTACTACCTGTAATTTATTGCAGATTACTTGTATTTGCTTAATTGTTTACTAAATGTTTGAGGTGTGAAATAAACCGCAATGGAGCAAAATATGGGTGTGTGTGGTTGGAGGATGTGTTCGTGCGTGTGTGTGCGTCAAAGGTCAGGGAGTAAAAGTGTGTTTTAAAGGAGGTTTAAAAGCAGTGAGTGAAGGAGCCTGTTGAGGTAAATCGTTCCATAACTGATCAAATTCAGTTGGTGGACCTCTGTGTGAAATCAAGCATCTGGTTCACAGAGAGGATAACCCTCAAATGGGCTGTACAACATTATATAGTGAGACAAAAACAGAGATTATCGTAGCCATCCCTCTCTCACATGGACGTGGCAGTCTTGCTGTCTGCTGCGAATCCTCCCCGTACCTCCGTGACCTCGTCTGGTATCTGCTCCCTCCTCTGTAAGAGACAGTAAAGGAAAACACGTCTCTGCCTAGTCTTGAAAATCTAATGTTATCATCCATTGTTCTTCTAGGGCCTCTTCTTCTCGTGGCCTCAGCTAACTGCTAATATTTAAATGGCTAACATTAACATGTGTGCCAGCCAGGTTAACATTTATGATGAACTATGATTGATTAACTGATGTTGAAACTGGAGCTTTACTGACCTCTAAAATTCCTCCTAAAGTGTTATTCAGTGTTGTGACAGTCAGCTGCTTCAGCTGCTGCTGGGATGGGCTGTGGCAAAGAGAACAGAGAAAATCCAAATCAGAGTTTTTCTCTGAATTAAAAGCAAGGAAACAACAATATATTCTACATGGTGAAACTGATGGTTTATGGTGTTTGGGTCTGTTTTTCTGTATTTATGCAGATAAAGTGTAAACTCAGATGAATTATACCATCAAATGTTAAAGGAAAATATCAGGATGAGTGTCTGTGAGCTGAGAAGGACGTGAAGCGAGCAGTTTATCCCAGAGCTGAAGCTGCTCTGTGTGCAGAGATGAGCTCAGATTCCTGCTGTGATTGATCAACAGTCACAGAAATGTAGACTTGTAGTTATTACTGCAGTGTGGTCACAGCAGATACTGATAAACATGTATTATGAGGATGGATGATCAAGTTTCTCACTCTCTCCTTTAAATCTCAGTTTTTTTCTTCTTCACAGTTTATCTGTTAATTTATTAATGAATAACACTGAAAGAGTTTCTGTTATATTTCCCCTTGAACATCACCTTATTGGGGCGGCATTAGGAAATAGCCCCCTCCAAAGAATGAATAAATGAATGATGATAATAATAAAATGATTAAAAAGCAGAGCTCAGAGTGGTAGAATGGTCAAACATGGATCCACGGGTGGTTCAACTGCATTTGGTGACGTGACTAAAGCAAATCTTTCAAATAATCCCACCATCAACGGGATGTTGTCTCCTTTACTACGGTTACTTTACTTGGTCACCGTGTGAATTTCTTTGAAATGAACCAAATTCTTTTATTTGTTGGTTGTTGCATATTTAACCTCTACAGTCAGGAAAGGAGGAGATGAGGCCTCAACAATGTTGGGTTGTAGCTGTGGTTCAGGTTAGAGTGAGTGTCCATGGAATAAATGTCTGTGAACTGGAAACATGACTGTGTTCAAACTTTTTTTTCCTTTTTATAATGAGTCTAATCAAAGGTGTACAGAAGTATCTCCACTTTGACTTTTCTGTGTCACCATCAGAGCTTCTGCACAGTGTGAAGAAAGATCCAGAACCAGAGCTGGACTGCAGACAGCCAGTCAGAGCAGCTGTGTACAAAGTAAGACTGAACATCTGTCTGCTGATGGACTCATTTCTGAAAACTGGACTTCTTGTGTTGTTCAGAGAATGAAGAGTTTTCTTTCTCTTTAGTCTCATTGTTTTTCTTTCTTTCAGCAGATGTTGTTCTGCAGGAGGTTTTAGATGAACATAAGATCAGTCTGAGGAGGAGATGTGAACGTGTGACTGAAGGAAGTGATGAAACAGGAAGTAGAACCCTCCTCAACAGGATCTACACTGAGCTCTACATCACAGAGGGACAGAGTGAAGAGGTTCATACCCAACATGAGGTGAGGCAGCTGGAGACAGCTTCCAAGATGGACGCCCTCCATGACGCTCCAATCAGGTGCCAGGACATCTTTAAAGCCTTACCTGACCGACAGAGACCCATCAGAGTGGTTCTGACCAACGGGGTGGCTGGTGTTGGAAAAACCTTCTCAGTGCAGAAGTTCACTCTGGACTGGGCAGAGGGCTTGGAGAACCAACATGTCAGTGTGGTGGTTCTGCTTTCATTCAGGGAGCTGAACCTGATCAGAGATGAGCAGTACAGTCTTCTGGAGCTGCTCCATGTTTTCCATCCAACATTACAGAAGGTCACAGCAGAGAAGCTGGCTGTCTCTCAGCTTTTGTTCATCTTTGACGGCCTGGATGAAAGCAGACTTTCATTGGATTTCACCAACAGGAAGCTGCTGTCTAATGTCACACAGAAGTCATCAGTCAGCCAGCTGCTGACAAACCTCATCCAGGGGAATCTGCTTCCCTCGGCTCTCGTCTGGATAACTTCCCGACCTGCAGCAGCCAATCAGATCCCGCCTACATGTGTTGACAGGCTAACAGAAGTACGAGGCTTCACTGATGCCCAGAAGGAGGAGTACTTCAGGAGGAGATTCAGTGATGAAGAGCTGTCCAGCAGAATCATCTCCCACATGAAGACATCCAGGAGCCTCCACATCATGTGTAGTATCCCAGTCTTCTGCTGGATCACTGCTACAGTTCTGGAGCACATGTTGACTACAGAGCAGAGAGGAGAGCTGCCCAAGACCTTGACTGACATGTACTCACACTTCCTGCTGGTTCAGACAAAGAGGAAGAAGAACAAGTACCATAAGGGACATGAGACGAGTCCACAGGAGCTGATGGAGGCTGACAGGGAAGTCCTTCTGAAGCTGGGGAGGCTGGCGTTTGAACATCTGGAGAAAGGAAACATCATGTTCTACCAAGAAGACCTGGAGCAGTGTGGTCTGGATGTGACAGAGGCCTCGGTGTACTCGGGAGTTTGTACAGAGATCTTCAAAAGAGAGTGTGTGATCTTCCAGAAACCAGTCTACTGCTTTGTTCATCTGAGCATTCAGGAGTTTCTGGCTGCAGTCTACATGTTCCACTGTCACACCAACAGGAAGAAAGAGGTGGTAGAAGGTTTTCTAGGGAAATTCCGAGAAGAATACAAAAACAGATTTTTTTTTAAGAACATGTTCAAGTCTTATAGCTTCCCACCACTGGATGTCTTTTTGACTAAAGTCATGGAGAATTCCCTCCAGAGTAAAAATGGCCACCTGGACCTGTTTGTTCGCTTCCTTCATGGCCTCTGTCTGAAGTCCAACCAGAGACTCTTAGTAGGTCTGCTGGGTCAGACAAGGAACAGTCCAGGAACGATCCAGAGAGTCATCAACAACCTGAAGAAGATGAACAGTGATGAAATCTCTCCTGACAGAAGCATCAACATCTTCCACTGTCTGATGGAGATGAACGACCTCTCATTATTTCAGAAGATCCAAGAGTTCCTGAAGTCAGAGAACAGATCAAAGAAGAAACTCTCTGAGATCCAGTGCTCAGCTCTTGCCTTCATGCTGCAGATGTCAGAGGAGGTTCTGGATGAGTTGGACCTGCAGAAGTACAAAACATCAGAGCGGGGACGACAGAGACTGATTCCAGCTGTGAGGAACTGCAGAAAGGCTCGGTGAGTCCAGATGTGATCATTAACATCATTGATCAGTGTAGGTTAGTAGTTTAATTTTGAAAATAAAATCAGATTGTAACCACAAAGTGTTTGTGTCCGTACGCTGCAACCTTCCACACCATTCCTTTATTGTACAGACTCAGCAGCAGCTCCATGGATCCCAAATCCAAGAGTGGAGAACAGATTTGAAGTGTGTCACATCCATGCAGTCACAGCTGTTTCCACCATGTTTCCACTGATATTAATCCTGTTCAATGACACGTTTCATATCAGTGAATATGTTCTTTAGGACGTCCACTGACATGTTTAAGTGTCCTGCTGGAAATCACTCAAATCATCCATGAAATCCATGAAAAATCCTTTTAGTGTTTCTAACTTCACCTTCTGTCCTCTCTCTCTCTCCATCCTCCTCACTGCTTCTTTCACTGATAATCACACAAACATCGTATTCAGCTACAAAATAACACAATAATATCATCTGATGATCATTATTAGAAGAGCAGGATCCATATTTGATATCAGAGTAACACACTGCTTGGTTATGTGCAGTCATCATCAGTGACTGTGGGTGAAACAGAAGCTCTCTGATTGGTTGCTGACCTTGGTCACCTGTCCACTCTCACCTGTTCGTGTTTGCTCTCTCTTTGCTGTCTCCATCCTCTCTCTCCTTTCTCTCCCTCTCTGTCTTTGTACCGTCACTCAGGTCCAATGGAAACAGTGACATTTACAAACCAATCAAAGACAAACTGATCCATGTCAGGTTATAACAATATTCAAAGTGAATACAGGCTGCTGCTGGACACAGACAGGTAACATCATTTTGACCTGCTGTCACCTGGATCTGGACTCATAAACACTGAAGCCCTGAACAGGAATACAAATCATTTTCTGCCAACTAGCGACACACCAGCAGATAATGGCTCAGAAAGCTAAAATGAGCCAATCATTTCTGTGTTTAGTTCCCCTGAAATCAGATCTGATATCAGCAGCTCTGAGTTCATTCATCATTATTGTCCAGTGATGAGATTTCTGCTCCGTTTGGTAACAGTCAGCAGGTTTTTCCTGCGTGTGGACGTGAACAGTGGTACCTGACAGCAGGTAGCAAACAGAGATCATCTTTCCAGCTGGAACTCTTCACTGAGCTGAACTCATTCAAAATGTTCTGGAGTCAAAACAGGAAACAGTCCAAATGTGTGTCTTCACTCTGACTCTGGATCAGATCTCAGTGACAGACTGTGGACATTATGGAAGCCTAAATGTGACACCATCTTCCTCCTTCATCTGCAGATTAAAGCCAAACAAAGATTCTCATTAAAAGTCTGCAGGTCTGAGAGAGACTCAATTGTTGTGTCATGTCAAACACAGTAAGAGGAGCTGAAGCACAGATGTGAAGAGCAGATGTTCATCAGATTATGACCTCACTCTGTTTTGTCTTCATATACTTTCAGTCTGTGTTTATAATGCAGATTTTCTGCTTTTATAATAACACATTTTATATTTTCTATCATCACAGACTGACTGACTGTGGACTCTCAGAGTCTCACTGTGAAGTTGTGGCCTCAGCTCTGAAGTCCAACCCCTGCCATCTGACAGAGCTGGACATGAGTAAAAACTACAAGCTGCAGGATTCAGGTGTGAAGCTTCTGTATGCTGGACTGGAGAGTCCAAACTGTCGACTGGAGACTCTGAGGTGAGTTCACTGACTGCAGCTGTTGTTGTTTTTCTATATTTCAGGTCTTTGATTGATGTTTGAAACTTTCTTTAGTTCCTAAATGTTCAGGATGTGTCTGAAGACAAATGTGAAGAAGTTTGAGTGCTTTCAGAAATGTTGTGTCTTTCCAAACGACTGAACAACAGTTTTTCCTTTTGGCTCCAAACAGAAGTGACAGACTTGAGCAGGGTTCATTTAAAGGCTGACAGAAGTGGAGTGGTGACGGGGAGATGTTTGACAGGACAGTGTTTCAGCCTCCACAGGTTCATGTTGTGCTCCATCAGTCAGTGAAGATGAAGTCAGTGCTGATGAGGCTGTAGAGTGTGTGAGGGATGTGAATGAGGATGATGAAGATCTGATGATAGCAGGTAAAAACAGGCTGCAGAGACTTTGAGCCATACAGGGCACACAGTGTGTGTACAGAACAGCTGAAATCATTATGGAGGCCTCACTGGAATATGGAAGCATCACAGTACAGCTTCAGTGAAGCTTTAAAGTCTCTGATATGAGATGAGAAATGAAGCAGCCAGAGCTTTTTCATGAGTGGAAATCCACTGTGACTGTGAGCTGCTGCTACAGCCTCCAGATTAGCCAGCAGCTCATCCTACTCAACATTTTCTCACCAACTTTAATGGAAGTGTGATGTTTTCAGCTGGAGGGATGGTCAGGGTGGCCTCCCTCTCCTCTTCTTCTCCTCTTCCTCTTTCATTTGTAAAGCCACTTCTGCTGCTTTCATTCATTTGGAAGTCCTGTAGCTGAGTTTGGGAGAGACTAACAGCCTCGGCAGCAGAGGGGAGAAAGGCTGTAACACCACCACTTTACTCTGTTCTACCTGTCACATCATTTTATCAGGAAACAAATATGCAGGATAATCTGGCCCAGGATGAGGCCAAACTGACATGGGATGAAATGTCTGTCACATAATTGATCTTAGTGTAGTTTCATTTCTGCACAATTTAAAAACAACCAAAACTTCTTTCTGTCTTTTCTTTGTTATACTGTAGACTTTCTTTGATACTGTGTCCAAAAGGAGCAGCTTTTACTTTGAAGGGGAGGCGTCTCTGTTTCCTCTCCAGGTTGGATGATGGATGCAAATTAGTAGCTGTGTCCCAAAACGTCAGCTGCATCCTCCAGATGCCGCATTTGAAGGCCAATTACATCACAGCCAGGCGACGAAGGCTGTCCATATTCGTCGACTCCTTCAAATGCGGCCGACAAATGCGTCCCTCATTTCCTCAAATTTGAAGGATGGGTCGGGTGTGTCCATCGTTGCCCAACATATCCCAGAATTCATAGCACGGCCCAGCCAAATTTCAGCTGTCAACAATTAGAAATGTCTGCTTGGTTTATCAAGACATCGCATATTTGCAAAAGTGTGCCGACGTTTTCGGAGACGTCTGCCACCCACCCGCTCGATAGCAAGCCGGGGGGTTCAATGGTCACTCCAGTCGGCGAGAGCAACGGACTCCCGACTTCATCGTTTTCAGACCCCGGCTCTTTCGCTACTCAGGTTAAACATGATATATAAGTCACTCGGATAACTTAAGAATGTAATTGTTTGCCTTTTTTTGGTGTTGTATTTGTTCCGGAGTAAATCGGTTTGGCTGAGATCAAAGTTATTAGATTAAATAAAACTTTATTAATCCATCGGGTGGGTTCCTCCGGGATTTTCACACAGCTGAATAAACGTTAAACAGAAAACTGATTAAACAGAAGTGTGAGACGGTCGAGAATTTATGCCAGAGTGCTGTTATATTTTAGATAGCAAGGAGCAGACGGCCGAGTTTATTAAACTCCACCAAGACAACGGTGACACAAATCTGAAGGTTAGACCGTCCCATTTCACAGCCTCGCAATTCCAGCCTTTTCGGTCTGTGAAGGACGTAGACCGCAAAGGCTAGGTCGTCCGAAGGATGCAACCGACGTTTTGGGACAAAGCTAGTGTGTGATGTTCTTTCAGTGTTGCACTTTGTCCCTGAGCACTGGTCTCACAGCCAGCAGCACATAGAGATCAGTGTTGTTAGTCCAGGTCAGAAGATGACTTGTTGGAATGAAAATGAGCTTGTAGTTTGTCTGCTTTAATAATGTGACTGGAAAAAGGTGTTGGACTTCAAATATGTCCATTTCTTTCACACTTCACCTTTAAAAGTGAAGCCTTGTGGTTCCTGGAAGGAAAAACACGACTTTTTCAAGTCTTTTTCCTGTTTTTATGATAAATGTATGACTTTAATGTGAAACATTCAGAGTTTTTTCTCTTGTTGTGTTTGTTTGAAGCTGCTTCCTGTTGGCTTCAGCTGTTTGGAGTTTCCATTTTCTAAACTTCTACATTCTGAACCTTCTTCAGCTCTGAACAGATGATGAAACACTGAATGATTTCAAGCTCACACTTTGTCTAATAAACTTACATCTTTCATTCTTTATACAGATTGTGGGACTGTGGTTTGTCAAAGATCAGCTGTGATTATCTGGCAGCAGCACTGAAGTCCAACCCCTCCCATCTGAGACGGCTGGAGCTGAGCTCCAACTACAACCTGCAGGATTCAGGAGTGAAGCATCTGTGTGGTTTCCTGGAGAGTCCAGGATGTGGACTTGAAACTCTGAGGTCAGTCAGCATGTTTTAGTTGTGCTGAGATGAATATGATGTGAAAGTTGTGCTGACACTAAACTGCAGACATCAGGCTGATATTATACTGATCCACACTGAGGATCTTCATGGTAAAGTCTGTTTTCTTCTTCTCTGGTTTAGTCCATTGACTGCAGCAGAACAATGTTCACATTTCAAACAGTGATACTCAACGTATGGCCCGCGGCCCACACGCGGCCTGCCCACCTTTCCTGATTCAGAGAGAGGGGACCCTGATTAACTGTGTAGTGTTCTTCCTCACAGTTCTAAGTATCAGACACAACAATGAATAATCCACAGCTGACTGTCTTTAGCAGGTCAAAGGTCACGGCACACAGTAGACAGTGGGAAATATTATAATTCTGATCATTTATCAGCACATATCCATATGTATAAAAACAAAGCTGACACTGTGAGACTTGATCAGAGGTGTGATCATCACAGCAGAGGCCTTTGTGTCAAAGTCACTGAGGATCAAACAGAAACACATGAAGCAGATTTTCCTGTTCTGGCTTTTTATAGCAGATAACCTTCAAAATATTCTGCAGTCCATCAAAAACTGAAGCAAACCATGAATCAACATGTGAACATGACCTGATGCTGCTGAAGTGAAGCAAAGTTACAGAGGTTTGATTACAGACACAGCTGAGAGTTTGTAATCTGTCATCATTTTAAAAGGTTTCAATTTCTTCAGTATTGAACAGCAGAAATGAGGCTTTGTTTTCGGAGGCCGACAGCAGTGAACACAACAGCAGACTGGTGCGTAATAAGCAGTGAATAATGCAGAAAACAGATTTTTGAAGCTAAACTGTTCTTGAAGTACACTGAGAGAGAGAGAGCTGTGCAGGAAGTAAACGTCAAAGTCAGAGAGAATTCATGATGATGTTCATCAAACGTAAAGCGTAGTTTGGATCTTCTTTTGCTGCTGGTTCAGTCAGTTTTGGTTGGAGACATATGAAACCTGCAGCTTCAGGATCTGTGAGCTGTCCACTTTCAGCCCCGACGGCGTGTCCGTGTACGTGCCGTGGAGTGAACGATCCACGCTCTGTGTTTCCATCTTTTTGTGTTTAGCTGCTCTCATTTACTGTTTTATCTGTTTGGTTGTTGTTGAAATACTTTTGGGAGCTTTAACCTGAGATTCTGGCAAAATACATTTATATTAAAAATCGATTCAGGATTGAATGAATCAACATCGCTTTATTCAAATTAAAACCATTTAAATAGGAAAATCCATTTTTTTTACACCCGCCTCTAATGCTGGGTAATGTCAGCTGGTCCATGTGCAGCTGGCTGTGAGGCTCAGGGAGCGTCTACAAAGTGCAACACTGAAAGAACATCATCCATAAATATTGAGTAATAACTGGACTCTCATACAGCGAGACTCAAATGCCTTTAAACATCATCTTATCCTGCTGATCCAAGTCCAACACTGAGTTTGTAAAAAAGATTTTTATTTTTTTTATTAAACCTTTATTTTACCAGGAAGATCCCATTGAGATTAAAAACCTCTTTTTCAAGGGAGACCTGGCCAAGATAGGCAGCAGCAAGTGTCTCACAGTTACAGAAATTACTCAAATACAGGCAGCAACAACACAGGTGCAACAATAAGTGAAAGAATACAAATAAAATAAAATTCAGTAAATTTCAAATAAAAATAAAAAGTCAGTTAAAATGACAATCAATCTAATTGAAACAGTTACATGTCATGGACTTGGCCTCAAGGATTCGTAGTTTAGATTTAAAAGCACTTAATGAAATTAATTCAGTCATTTTCCATTCCTTCTGCAGTTTGTTCCAAGCCGAGGGTGCTAAATGGACAAAAACTCTTTTACCATGTTCAGTTCGGGCAAATGTAACAGAAAGCAACAAGTAACCATTCGGATGAAGAGAATACCGACCAGCATGTTTCATTGCTAGCAGGGAACATATATAAGAAGGCAGCAACCCAAGTATCGCCTTATATATAAAACTGTATAAATGAGAGTTCCTCCGACTTACCAAAGCAGGCCATCCTACCTGAGAGTATAACTCACAGTGGTGAGTCTGAAATTTACGGTTAGTGATGAACCTCAGAGAAGCACGATACACAATATCAACCATTCGAAGACATTGAGCAGAACCATTCATATATAGAATATCACCATAATCCAGCACAGGCAAGAATGTTGCAGCAACAAGCCGCTTCTTTGAATTAAAAGAGAAACACAACTTATTTTGAAAATAAAATCTCAGTTTTAACTTCAGATTTTTTACAACATTCTCTACATGTGGTTTGAAGGTGAGCGAGTCATCAATTAAGATTCCCCGATATTTATAGGTGTGAACCAACTCTATTTTATTACCTTCAAGAGTGGTTACTGATGGGATTATTTGGGCCAATTTCCTTGATTTAGAAAACAGCATGAGCTTTGTTTTGTCTGCGCTGAGAACAAGTTTAAGCTGAAGTAATGAGTGCTGGACAGCAGAACAGGCTTTCTGCAAGGAGTCAATGGCTTGGACAAGAGTTGAACCACAGCTGTAAATAACTGCATCATCTGCATAGAAGTGCAAGTTTGCATCTGGCACATTTAGACTAAGATTGTTTACGTAAATGATAAATAGAAGGGGACCTAATACTGAACCCTGTGGCACTCCGTTGTGCACTGTAACAAAGTCAGAACATAGACCGTCAGATTTAATGCACTGAGTCCTGTTACTGAGGTAGTTTGAGAACCATGCCACTGCTCTCTCAGAGAGTCCTGACTGGAAGAGTCTAAGTTTTAAAATACAATGATCAACAGTATCAAATGCTTTTGACAAATCAATAAAAAGGGATGCACAGTGTTGTTTTTTATCAAGTGCAATAGTAATATCATTTACCACTCTAATTGCAGCTGTGATAGTACTGTGATTCTTCCTAAAGCCTGATTGATATTCAGATAAAATGGCATTGGTGTGTAAAAACTCCTTTAACTGCTCGCACACAAGAGAACTCTGGCCAGCACAGATAGATTAGATATTGGTCTGTAATTAGTTAACACTGCTGGGTCGCGCCCTTTTAATAGAGGAACAACAAAAGCTGATTTCCATACTGAGGGAATTTTATTCGTATCCAGTGTGAGGTTGAAAAGTGTTGTGAGAGGCTCTGCCACAAAATCAGCTGCCAGTTTCAAGAAGTAAGGATCTAGTAAGTCTGCCCCTGGAGATTTTCTAGGATCTAACAGTTTAAGAGCTTTACAGACCTCCTGCACAGAGAAAGGAACAAAGTTAAATGGCTGACCAGTGTACACCGGAAGGTTTGTGCCGGATTTTACAGAGACTGGGTTCAGAGAGTCAAACAAAGAGCCAGAAGATATAAAGTGCTTGTTAAAGCAATTCATCATCTCCTTCCTATCACAAACAGGAACAGAATCCTTAAAAATATAGGTGGGTAGTGTGTGGGAGCTTTTACTCACTTAAAGAGACTTAATGATTTTCCAGAACGTCTGTGGATTATTTAGGTTCTCAGTGGTGACAGACAGATAACAGATAAAAACATGTTTGTCAATAGTTTTGTTTGGTTTCTGAGGAAAATGATTCAATAATTTGCTGCTAATACACAACATTTCATCATATTTCCTCATAACCCTCTTTTGTCTGACCATTTGATCCCATTTGAATTTGCAATAAAGGATCCACAGAGTTTGCTGACAATAATGACAGTAGATGTTTGTGTGAAAGTGCTGGAAGCATATTAGTGTGTGATGTTCTTTCAGTGTTGCACTTTGTAGACGCTCCCTGAGCACTAGTGTAGCCCAGATGAAAAAAACAACACATTTACACCAATGATAGAGAAGAAAGAGTATTTATTCTCTTTATTTTAACTGTCCACACAAACAAAACGTCATATTTCCTATGACCATTGAATGCACCTCTCAGTTCACCCCAAGTGAGGGCAACTAGCTCAGCAACCAATCAGAGCCTACCCAGGCCGCATTGACCCTGTCAGCCAGGAAGTGAGGTGTAGGTGCATGGGGTTCCCGGGTTTTTCTCATC
The DNA here is from genome assembly GCF_056152115.1 of Neolamprologus brichardi. Taxonomy (NCBI): domain Eukaryota; kingdom Metazoa; phylum Chordata; class Actinopteri; order Cichliformes; family Cichlidae; genus Neolamprologus; species Neolamprologus brichardi. Next base: position 54,465,075 of record NC_142106.1, on the reverse strand, counting down.
TCAGCAAGAGGAGTGGAGGCATCTGATACTCAAACCGAGAAATCCACGGACAAAAGAGAGGGAAAAACTCTGAATTGAGAGGAAAGAAAGCCAGCATACTTACCTGCTGGAAGTCCGGAGTTGAGTGGCTGGATGAAGGAGAGAAGCAACGTCGGTAAGACAAGTGTTACGGTGTGTTCACACCGAACGCGATGGACGCGAATAGAGCGTCAGGTTTACATGTAAAGTCAATGGAAAAGCGCGATGATGCGCGATTGTGGGTCCCGCGAAAATTCGGAAGCAGATTTGCGTCGCGAAAACGCCAAAACGCGTGAAACGCGCGTCAGTGTAGCGCGTCTGGCGCGTTTGACTCGCGAATAAAACCACGCGCGTGAGTTTTTGTGTTGCATTTTGTGCATACGCGCGTTTCGCGTCTACCGCTCGAGTTGGAAAAAGCTGAACTCCAGCGTCAAATCGCGCCGCGACAACCAATCAGGAGCCTGGTGACGTGGCTCTGACCTAGGTCAAAGGGGCAGATCCAGCCAAAGCCCTTCATTCTTCATTCAGTATGGAGGAAAAGCTAATCAGAGCCGTGGCTAATCACCCGGAGCTATATGATGCTAGCTACTACTTCTACCGAGACAGGAATAAAAAGGACCTAGCTTGGAGACACATAAGTGAGGAGATCGAGCAACCTGGTAAGTTCATTCCTCCTTCTTTTTAATTTTCAGACTGACCCGATGTACCCGCGCAAAAGCTAGCAAGCCCGCCTACTGTCCCGCTATTTTCCCACTGATGTACAAATACCTTTCCGCTAACAAGATAATGCGTTTATTCAGAGGACATCTGCAGGAGAAAGTGGAAGAGCCTCAGGGACACTTATAATAAGGAGAAGAAGACAGAGAAGGAGAAGGGGAGTGGGTCTGCAGCAGGATCGGGGAGAAAATGGAAGTTCTTCACGGTCATGGGGTTTCTGGACCCCTTCCTCACCCCGCGGGAGACTAGCGGTAATATGGTGCGGACCGTGGAGAACTTCTCCCCCGAGGACCAGGGACAGCCCGAAGAGGCAGCAGGGGAGTGTCAGTCAGAAGGTATGTTTACATTGAGTTAATGTAGGCAGTTAATTTATGCGTGTTGTCATACAGGAACATATTTTGTTTATTAATAAACAGTATACAGTAGTCCCGCTGTTCATCCGTCACTGCCTCGCCTTTTCGCTGATTTTTTTTATTGCACCGTACAGCTTTCAACGATGCGCATTGCATTCTGCAGCCCAAATGACAAATCTCCTCCGTGTCGTGTCTCCTGCGCTTGCCAAACTTATCATGTTTGGTTTTGATAACCATCACGTCCAATAGAAAAAAACAGCACAAAAACACTGAAACTATGACCCTCATTCGGAAATACACACCTGCACCGGGAGCAAAAAAGGCGCACAAAAGTGGCGCCGCAGAGGGAGAAAAAGCGCGGCATAATACTTTTACGTTTTAAAATCGACAAAGGTTTTCACTTTGAGAATCAACTTGTGAGAACTGTGACTACTGTTCATGTGCTGCAATAAATGAGAGACCACTGTATATAATAATAAGTATATAATAATATAATATTCTCTATGACTGTTGTTTTCAACCTGTTAACATCTAATATTGTCTTCATAGAGTCAAGTAATCATGCAGCAGAGTCCTCAACTGTCTCTTCTCCTGGCTCTCCAGTCCCTGGTCCCTCAGCTCCTGCTGCTGCACCCACAGGTATGAACATCAAGCACTGACAGCTTTTTACTTGCTTGAATTCCCTTGTGATCACCTTTACTAAATATCTACAACCAATCTGTTTATATCCTGTTTTTTTCAATTTTGAAAATGAAAATCTAGTAGCAGCCTTCTCATTACTTTGTGTTGTTTTGTGCTGTGTTTTACAGGCCCACAGAGGAGGACAGCTCGAAGGCGGGCGAGGGACGGGTCCCAGGACGGTCCATCGGCGGTGGAGCTGGCCATCCTGGAGTCCCTAAAGAGGCCACGCCCGTCTCCAACAGAACATTTCCTCCTCGGCCTTGTTCCTGTTCTGGAGAGCATGCCGCCTCAGACACGAGAATTCGTGAAATTTCAAATTTATAAATTAGCTTTTGAAAACAGCACAGCTGTGTTAAATTTGGAAACATTGGACCCTAATGATCAGTAGTTTTCTGATGAGGCAGCAGGCTCTCCAGGGCAGAAACAATGTTCTTATTTTTCTCCTCCTCCTCCCTGAGGCTCTTCCACTCCAAGCTGGGTCCTTTTTATTCCTGTCTCTCTGTAAATAGTTAAATTTCATATATTTATGATAAATGTTTTTGTTAATGAATTTATATTTTTTCAAATAAACATTTATAATGACAAATGTCTCTGTTCTACTACACAGCAAATATTGGCACCCGACTTGACACAAGTAGAATTTATTTCATATTATACTAATGACAAAACATACTAATACAGTGGGATGCAAAAGTTTGGGCAACATTGTGAAAAGTAATTATTTTCCTGTACAAATTATTGGTTGTCACAATAAAAATTGTCAGTTAAATATATCATATAGGAGACACACACAGTGATATTTGAGAAGTGAAATGCAGTTTACAGAAAGTGTGCAATAACTGTTTAAATCAAGCAGGTGCATAAATTTGCGACACAAAAAAAGAGAAATGAAATAAATATTTAGTGTATATCAATGTGTGTGTCTCCTATATGATATATGTAAGTGACATTTTTCATTGTAACAGCGATTCATACAGGAAAATAATGACTTTTAATAAGGTTGCCCAAACTTTTCCACCACACTGTATATAGGAACATAGTGAAGACAAGTTACTTAAGAGAGTAAAAAGAGGTTAGTTTATTTTGGAGTAGAGCTCCATTTATTAAGAAAAAATTAAAAGGACAGGAACACTCTTTAGAGGTTTGTGGGTGGCTCTTAAAAGAGCCGTTGTGGGGAAGTCACTCGGACTTCAAACAGGCTACTCCTTTGGTTGCCAAGACACAGCTCCCTCCACCGAGAAGTGAGCCATGAACTTCTCCCTCACCAGGACAGCCTCTCTGGAGGAGTTGTTTGCTGGCAAGGAACCTGGACAAAATTGTTTAAAATGAGTATTATGTGTACTGCAGTTACAAAATACATTATTGAAATTCCAAAATTACAAATTGCAAAACATAAATCTTACATAAAACCTTTTGTAATTATAAGGATAATTACATGATATATATTAGATATAATCTAAAACAGTCTGCGGGGATTATATACAAATATTCAACTATCCCAGAATTAAACCAGGTCTAAATAAAAAGGAGTGAGTATCACTACAAAGGTTAACTCAGTGGTCCTAATGCTACAGTTTGATATCAGCAAACACCGAGCGCATACTACATTGATATGACACCACAGCCATGCTATCATTCAAACACTGATAACAGCATAAATCGAATTAAATCGGGACTTGATGAGACCTTCTGAGTATCACTAGAAATATTATAAACAGTCGTCTCCGTACCACAGTTTGCTATCAGTAAACACCGAGCATTCACTGTTAGCATAGCATATCCATGTTAGCAGTGTATAAATGGATGGTTTAGCATGTATTAGCACAGGTATCAATAAAGGACTACCGTATTAAATACTTTTACTAACCTCAGGCAGATGGACAGGCGCTCTGCAGGTGGGATTGAGCGCCTGTAATTGGTGTCTAGGCGGGCGATTCTGGGACCGACCCGGGGAAGCAGGTCCTCAAACTGGCCGAGTGAAAGACAGTGATGTCGCTGGAATCGGCCGTCATCCAGGCGCAGCTCCTGGAGCAAATGGTGAAACTCACCAAACTGCTCATGCCTCTGGAGGACCTGATGGACCCAGGTACGGCGAGGGCGTCTTTTACGCCGCTGCTCTGCTCTCCACAGTACATAGAGAAGGGAGACTCTCTCTTCAAGCGCTAACTCGACAGCTGCCATCTTGCAAAGATACCGGTCTGGCACAACTTCCTCCCACATCCCTCCCACATTTCCGGTTCACGCGCGTCAAAATATGATATTTTGACGCGCGATGGATTTTTCTTGGACACGCGTTGAGGCGCGAATGTGCACGCGTCAAATTAGGGGCGTTTGGGGCGTTTTTGTTCGCGTCCATCGCGTTCGGTGTGAACACACCGTTATTCCGAAGGAAAAAAAGTTGTAGAGACTTACCTTCATGATCACGCTAATGCTAGCTCGGTGTCTCACAGGCTAACCACTCACCTTTCATCCGGAGAGCTGCTGCAATTCCGACACCAGTGTGTGTTGGGCTTTTGTGAAACAGCGCAACGGTGAGCAACATGTTCTTAGCCGCTCTAAAGCTAATTTTTGTCAGTTCACTGTGAGTTTAAAGTAACCTAGAGGGTAATTTTTAGTGCATCTCTCTCTCACGAATAGGCCTATAGTGTGGAGAAATTAAGCACACTGCTTTAATGCCTCTGAACTGAACTCACATGTATATTTTGTTGCTTATTTGCACATAGTTCTGAATTTGTTATGGTGTATTGTATTTTGAATGTCAATGGTTACTTACCATAAGTATTGTTTAATTAATGTTTACATGAATAGAGACATATTTGAGCAACTTAGATGTTTAGTTCTCATATTTGATATACTTGAAAATTGAATGTTGTACAACAGAACAGTGAGATTTGATAAGATTTAAGATGTTGATGCAATGAATATGAGGTTGATGCAATATTTTGATTTTACATTTTAACCTTAAACAATGCATCTGAAACAGACTGATTAGAATGTACATTTTATGACCTGCATTATAGGTCAGGTTTTTTGGAGAGGACAGAAAAGTCCAAGGACCAGGACGATATTCCAGTTGTGATAGATGGCGAGTCAACCACTTTGAGGACGATCTACCCCAAAGAAGATACACACCCAGACTCATACATTCCAGTTACACTCACAAGGACCTTTGAAGTTGGCTATCGCCAGCTTAACTCTAAATTCTTAAAGGGCCCCAACAAGTACTTTTATTTTGTTTGAGTGTGCACACTATTTATTTTATTTTATTTTTTACTTTATCTGTACAAATTGGACAAATATCTGTTATACCTTGTAACAATACAAGAGTGGCTACTCAAAAGTTAACATTGTGTCCAGGTCATTATTGCTGCTCAATACTTTGGCTCCATACGAATTTGGTGTCTTCTGATTCTGGCAAGGGTCTTATTACGAGCCCAAGTAATTATTGTGCTGTAATTCACCTTTATACTTTAAAGTTGGTTACATTAATCTCACAGCCAGCTGCACATAGAGACCAGTGTTGTTAGTCCAGGTCAGAAGATGACTTGTTGGAATGAAAATGAGCTTGTAGTTTGTCTGCTTTAATAATGTGACTGGAAAAAGGTGTTGGACTTCAAATATGTCCATTTCTTTCACACTTCACCTTTAAAAGTGAAGCCTTGTGGTTTTGTGGAGATTAGAAAATTATTTTACTGTTACTATTCATAACCATTATCATTACTATTGCATTACTTATCATTTATCATTATCATTTCATCAAAGCATTTATTGAAGCTGTTGATGTTACATTAAAGTCTGTATTTCAGGTGTTAGCATAATTACATAATAATCTTTCATTGCAGGTGCAACTGTAATCATGTTATCCATATTGCATTTTTGTGCTAATTAAAGCGTTGAAGCTCGGTCAGTTAATTGATGGTCGGAAGTTTCGGTCGGAAGCTTCGGGCGGCGCGACGTCCGGCCGATCTATTGAGTAAAGTGGCCAAGAGCTATGGAAGAATTGCATATATGCTTATTTTATATATATATATATATATATACACACACACTACATATAACCTGTAAACAGAACACAGGCCTGTGTGTTCAGCAGCCTGCTGCATTGGAGTTTGCCTGGTAACAAATGACTCAGAATAAGTCAGGAAGTATACTTCTAAAATGTCTTTGTTTGTCGAGTGAGGTCATGCACGGAGGTCAAGACACACATAGGCTGCCTGTACACACATACACAGTATATAGACTTGTTTTGCTCGAAAACGGCATGTTCTACCTGCATGAGTGACAGTTTCCACAGATAAGTGAAGTGCAGTAAATGAAATAACAGGAAGCATCTGGCGTCTGTTGGGGATTACTGGAACTGATGCATGTTATCTATCTGCTTGGACGCACAAGGGGCGTTATATTGCCTGATACCCTGATGTTGTAAATACGACTACTCGTTTATTGTTCTGGGAGATCGATGCTGATTGTATGCCAGAGCTCATCTTCCCCACACGCGTATGTTTAAATAAAATCATTGTTTTGACGCACAATGGACCTGCAGTCGTTTGTCTCTCACCTCAAACACGAATCAGGACAGTTTCTGGAAGGACAAACACGACTTTTTCAAGTCTGTTTCCTGTTTTTATGATAAATGTACGACTTTAACGTGAAACATTCAGAGATTTTTCTCTTGTTGTGTTTGTTTGAAGCTGCTTCCTGTTGGCTTCAGCTGTTTGGAGTTTCCATTTTCTAAACTTCTACATTCTGAACCTTCTTCAGCTCTGAACAGATGATGAAACACTGAATGATTTCAAGCTCACACTTTGTCTAATAAACTTACATCTTTCATTCTTTATACAGATTGAGGGGCTGTGGTTTGTCAGAGATCAGCTGTGATTATCTGGCAGCAGCGCTGAAGTCCAACCCCTCCCATCTGAGAGAGCTGGACCTGAGCTCCAACAACAAGCTGCAGGATTCAGGAGTGAAGCATCTGTGTGGTTTCCTGGAGAGTCCAGGATGTGGACTTGAAACTCTGAGGTCAGTCAGCATGTTTTAGTTGTGCTGAGATGAATATGATGTGAAAGTTGTGCTGACACTAAACTGCAGACATCAGGCTGATATTATACTGATCCACACTGAGGATCTTCATGGTAAAGTCTGTTTTCTTCTTCTCTGGTTTAGTCCATTGACTGCAGCAGAACAATGTTCACATTTCAAACAGTGATACTCAACATATGGCCCACGGCCCACACGCGGCCTGCCCACCTTTCCTGATTCAGAGAGAGGGGACCCTGATTAACTGTGTAGTTTTCTTCCTCACAGTTCTAAGTATCAGACACAACAATGAATAATCCACAGCTGACTGTCTTTAGCAGGTCAAAGGTCACGGCACACAGTAGACAGTGGGAAATATTATAATTCTGATCATTTATCAGCACATATCCATATGTATAAAAACAAAGCTGACACTGTGAGACTTGATCAGAGGTGTGATCATCACAGCAGAGGCCTTTGTGTCAAAGTCACTGAGGATCAAACAGAAACACATGAAGCAGATTTTCCTGTTCTGGCTTTTTATAGCAGATAACCTTCAAAATATTCTGCAGTCCATCAAAAACTGAAGCAAACCATGAATCAACATGTGAACATGACCTGATGCTGCTGAAGTGAAGCAAAGTTACAGAGGTTTGATTACAGACACAGCTGAGAGTTTGTAATCTGTCATCATTTTAAAAGGTTTCAATTTCTTCAGTATTGAACAGCAGAAATGAGGCTTTGTTTTCAGAGGCCGACAGCAGTGAACACAACAGCAGACTGGTGCGTAATAAGCAGTGAATAATGCAGAAAACAGATTTTTGAAGCTAAACTGTTCTTGAAGTACACTGAGAGAGAGAGAGAGATGTGCAGGAAGTAAACGTCAAAGTCAGAGAGAATTCATGACGATGTTCATCAAACGTAAAACGTAGTTTGGATCTTCTTTTGCTGCTGGTTCAGTCAGTTTTGGTTGGAGACAGATGAAACCTGCAGCTTCAGGATCTGTGAGCTGTCCACTTTCAGCCCCGACGGCGTGTCCGTGTCCGTGCCGTCGAGTGAACGATCCACGCTCTGTGTTTCCATCTTTGTGTGTTTAGCTGCTCTCATTTACTGTTTTATCTGTTTGGTTGTTGTTGAAATACTTTTGGGAGCTTTAACCTGAGATTCTGGCAAAATACATTTATATTACAAATCGATTCAGGATTGAATGAATCAACATCGCTTTATTCAAATTAAAACCATTTAAATAGGAAAATCCATTTTATTACACCCGCCTCTAATGCTGGGTAATGTCAGCTGGTCCATGTGCAGCTGGCTGTGAGGCTCAGGGAGCATCTACAAAGTGCAACACTGAAAGAACATCATCCATAAATATTGAGTAATAACTGGACTCTCATACAGCGAGACTCAAATGCCTTTAAACATCAGCTTATCCTGCTGATCCAAGTCCAACACTGAGTTTGTAAAAACATGTTTGTCAATCATTTTGTTTGGTTTCTGAGGAAAATGATTCAATAACTTGCTGCTAATACACAAGATTTCATCATATTTCCTCATAACCCTCTTTTGTCTGACCATTTGATCCCATTTGAATTTGCAATAAAGGATCCACAGAGTTTGGTGACAATAATGACAGTAGATGTTTGTGTGAAAGTGCTGGAAGCAAATTAGTGTGTGATGTTCTTTCAGTGTTGCACTTTGTAGACGCTCCCTGAGCACTGGTCTCACAGCCAGCTGCACATAGAGACCAGTGTTGTTAGTCCAGGTCAGAAGATGACTTGTTGGAATGAAAATGAGCTTGTAGTTTGTCTGCTTTAATAATGTGACTGGAAAAAGGTGTTGGACTTCAAATATGTCCATTTCTTTCACACTTCACCTTTAAAAGTGAAGCCTTGTGGTTCCTGGAAGGAAAAACACGACTTTTTCAAGTCTTTTTCCTGTTTTTATGATAAATGTACGACTTTAATGTGAAACATTCAGAGTTTTTCTCTTGTTGTGTTTGTTTGAAGCTGCTTCCTGTTGGCTTCAGCTGTTTGGAGTTTCCATTTTCTAAACTTCTACATTCTGAACCTTCTTCAGCTCTGAACAGATGATGAAACACTGAATGATTTCAAGCTCACACTTTGTCTAATAAACTTACACCTTTCATTCTTTATACAGATTGGAGAGCTGTGGTTTGTCAGAGATCAGCTGTGATTATCTGGCAGCAGTACTGAAGTCCAACCCCTCCCATCTGAGAGAGCTGGACCTGAGCTACAACGACAACCTGCAGGATTCAGGAGTGAAGCATCTGTGTGGTTTCCTGGAGAGTCCAGGATGTGGACTTGAAACTCTGAGGTCAGTCAGCATGTTTTAGTTGTGCTGAGATGAATATGATGTGAAAGTTGTGCTGACACTAAACTGCAGACATCAGGCTGATATTATACTGATCCACACTGAGGATCTTCATGGTAAAGTCTGTTTTCTTCTTCTCTGGTTTAGTCCATTGACTGCAGCAGAACAATGTTCACATTTCAAACAGTGATACTCAACGTATGGCCCGCGGCCCACACGCGGCCTGCCCACCTTTCCTGATTCAGAGAGAGGGGACCCTGATTAACTGTGTAGTGTTCTTCCTCACAGTTCTAAGTATCAGACACAACAATGAATAATCCACAGCTGACTGTCTTTAGCAGGTCAAAGGTCACGGCACACAGTAGACAGTGGGAAATATTATAATTCTGATCATTTATCAGCACATATCCATATGTATAAAAACAAAGCTGACACTGTGAGACTTGATCAGAGGTGTGATCATCACAGCAGAGGCCTTTGTGTCAAAGTCACTGAGGATCAAACAGAAACACATGAAGCAGATTTTCCTGTTCTGGCTTTTTATAGCAGATAACCTTCAAAATATTCTGCAGTCCATCAAAAACTGAAGCAAACCATGAATCAACATGTGAACATGACCTGATGCTGCTGAAGTGAAGCAAAGTTACAGAGGTTTGATTACAGACACAGCTGAGAGTTTGTAATCTGTCATCATTTTAAAAGGTTTCAATTTCTTCAGTGTTGAACAGCAGAAATGAGGCTTTGTTTTCAGAGGCCGACAGCAGTGAACACAACAGCAGACTGGTGCGTAATAAGCAGTGAATAATGCAGAAAACAGATTTTTGAAGGTAAACTGTTCTTGAAGTACACTGAGAGAGAGAGAGCTGTGCAGGAAGTAAATGTCAAAGTCAGAGAGAATTCATGACGATGTTCATCAAACGTAAAGCGTAGTTTGGATCTTCTTTTGCTGCTGGTTCAGTCAGTTTTGGTTGGAGACAGATGAAACCTGCAGCTTCAGGATCTGTGAGCTGTCCACTTTCAGCCCCGACGGCGTGTCCGTGTCCGTGCCGTCGAGTGAACGATCCACGCTCTGTGTTTCCATCTTTGTGTGTTTAGCTGCACTCATTTACTGTTTTATCTGTTTGCTTGTTGTTGAAATACTTTTGGGAGCTTTAACCTGAGATTCTGGCAAAATACATTTATATTAAAAATCGATTCAGGATTGAATGAATCAACATCGCTTTATTCAAATTAAAACCATTTAAATAGGAAAATCCATTTTATTACACCCGCCTCTAATGCTGGGTAATGTCAGCTGGTCCATGTGCAGCTGGCTGTGAGGCTCAGGGAGCATCTACAAAGTGCAACACTGAAAGAACATCATCCATAAATATTGAGTAATAACTGGACTCTCATACAGCGAGACTCAAATGCCTTTAAACATCAGCTTATCCTGCTGATCCAAGTCCAACGCTGAGTTTGTAAAAACATGTTTGTCAATCATTTTGTTTGGTTTCTGAGGAAAATGATTCAATAACTTGCTGCTAATACACAAGATTTCATCATATTTCCTCATAACCCTCTTTTGTCTGACCATTTGATCCCATTTGAATTTGCAATGAAGGATCCACAGAGTTTGGTGACAATAATGACAGTAGATGTTTGTGTGAAAGTGCTGGCAGCAAATTAGTGTGTGATGTTCTTTCAGTGTTGCACTTTGTAGACGCTCCCTGAGCACTGGTCTCACAGCCAGCTGTACATAGAGACCAGTGTTGTTAGTCCAGGTCAGAAGATGACTTGTTGGAATGAAAATGAGCTTGTAGTTTGTCTGCTTTAATAATGTGACTGGAAAAAGGTGTTGGACTTCAAATATGTCCATTTCTTTCACACTTCACCTTTAAAAGTGAAGCCTTGTGGTTCCTGGAAGGAAAAACACGACTTTTTCAAGTCTTTTTCCTGTTTTTATGATAAATGTACGACTTTAATGTGAAACATTCAGAGTTTTTCCTCTTGTTGTGTTTGTTTGAAGCTGCTTCCTGTTGGCTTCAGCTGTTTGGAGTTTCCATTTTCTAAACTTCTACATTCTGAACCTTCTTCATCTCTGAACAGATGATGAAACACTGAATGATTTCAAGCTCACACTTTGTCTAATAAACTTACATCTTTCATTCTTTATACAGATTGGAGAGCTGTGGTTTGTCAGAGATCAGCTGTGATTTTCTGGCAGCAGCGCTGAAGTCCAACCCCTCCCATCTGAGACAGCTGGAGCTGAGCTACAACGACAACCTGCAGGATTCAGGAGTGAAGCATCTGTGTGGTTTCCTGGAGAGTCCAGGATGTGGACTTGAAATTCTGAGGTCAGTCAGCATGTTTTAGTTGTGCTGAGATGAATATGATGTGAAGGTTTTGCTGACACTAAACTGCAGACATCAGGCTGATATTATACTGATCCACGCTGAGGATCTTCATGGTAAAGTCTGTTTTCTTCTTCTCTGGTTTAGTCCATTGACTGCAGCAGAACAATGTTCACATTTCAATCCTTTAAATCAGCAAATTTCTCTTTATTCTTTAACAACTTTGTTAATTTCAATTTCAGGAATTTCAGGCCATCTATGAATCATTTTTGCTAACTGTTTATTCAGCTTAGGCTCACAGGGCTGGAGCCTGTGCCCTAGCTGTCATAGGGCAAGAGGTGTGGTCCACCTGCACAGGTGAGCAGTCCATCACAGGGCCAACAGAGAGAGACAGAGAAGCACTCTCTCACATCCACACCTACAGCCAATTTAGAAGCACCAATGAACCTAAGCAGCATTTCATTGGACTGTGGGAGAACATCCAACCTCCACAGAAAGGCCAACAAGCTTCAAGCTACAACCTTCTTGCTTTAAGGCACTAGTGCTAACCACTTTTCCCCATTTCAGCCCAAATCCTGCATCTTCCTGTTTCTGACTCCAGGCCAGCTCCACTAACACTTTCTCATCAGACACTGCCACCTAGTGGAGGAAGTCTTAGTTCCATTTGAAGCTTCAGATTACAGTTAGTTCCTTTACAAAGAGGTGGAGGTGGTGGGGCCACAGCACCATCATCACTGAGTGCCATAGGACACTTAACCTTTGTTTCCATATGCTGGGAACTTCCTGTTGTTCCAAGGAGGACTGGAAAATGTGTGAAAATCTCCCAGTCAGTTCCTCACAGCACACTTCAATCATTTCCCTCCCACAGCATCAGGACCAGGGCTTTTTCTCTCTTTGGTCCCACTAAGAGATTTCCACACAAACACCTCATCAGTGGGACTCTCAGAGCTACCAGCCCTTTGCTACAATCACAAAGCTCTTCATTGAAATCAATAATATCAAAGCTGGAATCAAATGAGTCCAAGTCTTCTGCTGATTCAGCATCACATTCATCTTTGCTCCTTGTTCTGCATCCCCACCATGGACTTCATTCCTTTCCAATCCAGCCTTGAGTGTCCTTTATTCAGCTCATCCTCTGCTTTACTTTTACACCTGATTTTAGCTGCTTTATCTCTCTTTCAACAAGTTTCTGTGCCTCAATCTTTTTCTTCTTTCCCTCATAACAAGACAGCTTCTTCTGCCTGAGAACATGTTGGAGTGATTTACTAATCCAGGGCTGCTTATTGGGGAAAATACTTCCTGTTTTCAAAGTAATCCCCATTTTTCCCAGAAAGAAATGTCAGTAGAAATCAATGATCTAAGTGAGAACATGAGCCTTTAAAAAGTCCCAGTGGGTGCAGTCAAAGCAGTCCCTCAGTTCCAGTATAGAGTCTTTGGTCCAGACTGGAACAACTGTGTGCCCAGTTTGAGCTCTCTTCAGTCCTGTGACCTGACAGACCCAGAGGGGCCATCACATCACATTTAGAAGCTCCCCTAATGGAGCCACAACACATGTCCAATACTTAGTCTGTCTTCTTGGACCAACTGGAAGAAATGATTCAAGGACTTAGTCACAGAACAGAGATTCAAATCTCCAAAATCCAACTGGCTGCATCAGGACATATAGTCTGAAACTCTGCACAGTTTCCTGTTTGAAGCTGCTTCCTGTTGGCTTCAGCTGTTTGGAGTTTCCATTTTCTAAACTTCTACATTCTGAACCTTCTTCAGCTCTGAACAGATGATGAAACACTGAATGATTTCAAGCTCACACTTTGTCTAATAAACTTACATCTTTCATTTTTTATACAGATTGAGGGGCTGTGGTTTGTCAGAGATCAGCTGTGATTATCTGGCAGCAGCACTGAAGTCCAACCCCTCCCATCTGAGAGAGCTGGACCTGAGAGGAAACTACAAGCTGCAGTATCCAGATGTGAAGCAGCTGTCTGATCTTCAGCAGAGTCCAGACTACAGACTGGAGACTCTGAGGTCAGTAGAGTGATGGAGTGAGTGGGTGGTGCTGTCAGCAGTATTGTACTAAACACAGTCAGTATGAAACAAAGATCCAGTGTTTCCTGTAAAACTGCAGCTTCTCAGTGAAGCTGTGAGAGGAGAATGGTGACAGGCTTCAGGATTGGACACAAACACTTCCTGTTTCTGACCTTTATGGTCACTATGGTAACGGCTGACACGCTCTGATCAAACACTGTCAACAGCCAATCAGCTCTCTGAACAAAGCAGCACGCAGACCAATGACTGCATTCATTTCCAAGTTTAAAGCAGTGAAGAACACAGTCTGTAGGTGAGGAAGAATTTAGTGAGAGCAGATGTTTGGATGGAATTCCTCCAGTTAACAGCTGGAACCGTCCATCTGGATTGTTGGGCTTGTTGTTGGGGTTCCTACAGAGCTCAGAGTGGACACACCAAGGTTCTTCTAATGAATGAAAGTCCAAACTCAAACTAGGAGTGAAAAACATTTTCATCAACTTCAATAAAAATCCAAAGATTAGAAAAAGTGAAGCAACAATGAGTCCTAGTACAGTCCCAGCACTGAAGTCCCTGCTGCTCTTTATACTGGATGTGCTGCATCACTGACTGACAGCTGATGAAGAGTCTCTGGAAACACTCGTTTATCTCCTCTGCTCTTCCTCCTTCTCTCTGCAGGTGGAGGTGATGATGGTAAACAGGACGGTGTGTGTGCTGAGAGAGGAGGAGCTGTGTCCTGATGATCCAGAGAGGTTGAAGCAGCAGCAGCTTGTGTGTAGAGACGCTCTGACTGGGCCATGTTACTGGGAGGTGGAGAGGAGAGCTTCATCCAGCAGTGACTGACAGAGGAATGAGAAGAAGTGCAGATGACTGTCAGTGCTGCAGAGTGAACTGCTCTGAGAACAGCTCCACTGTCAGACACAATGTAGAGTCCAGCATCATCCCTGTGTGTCCCTCTGGACCTGACAGAGGATCATCAGTGTATCTGGACTGCTCTGCTGCTGCTCTGTCCTTCTACAGTCTCTGCACAGTCTCTGTCTGACTCTGGCTTCAGACCCTCCTGGATCAAACTCACCTGGAAAGACTTTCAAACATCACTCAATAGATTTGAATACAGAATATATTTGATATATACTGTAGATGTACTGTAGAGTTGCAGTTTGTCGCTTGTAAATACAGTCTGTGAGCAGCTATGAGCTGAAAGATCTTTCTAGAAACACGAAATGTTTTCACTCTTCTGTTGCTTTTTCATATATTTCCACAACATTAATATTGATCCCACCTGTCTCACCTGTTTCATGCTTTTATACATAATAACAGGACAGGTGTGATCTGAGCCCTGCTGTGGTTGCTGTGCTGCACGTCTTCATTTAGATAACAGAGACATCTAGTGGTTCAGAGGGAGAACTGCAGGAGGTGGAGCTGTGTTTTAGCATGGAAAACTTTTTATCTTTTAGGCGCAGATACAAATATGACAAGTATCAGTGTAAGATACAAAAGGTCAAATCAGTTAGCAGAGGGAACAGTGATCACACAGCAATGTAAGAATAGAAACATAACAGTGAATCTGGACATGTATACAGATGGAAGCAAACAAACAGGATGTAACACTACATTAAAGCCACAAATGGGAAGAAAACAAACCCAAAGGAAAATATATTTGATCTCAGGAATCCAAATCAGATGCTTTAGAGCAGGGGTCGGCAACCCTGGGCACGCGTGTCACAGCTGGCACGTGAAGGGTTAACTGATGGCACGACCATAGCTGGACTGGCCATCGGGCATACCGATGGTGATTTTTTGTTTTTATGGGCCGATGATGAAAGGTGGTGGATTGGCCGGATGCTGGTCGATGTGTAAAAATAAGTCAGTTGTTTGGTGGTGGCTATGGCGGAGCTTCCACAGAGGCAGCAGGTGGATGAGGGAAAGGGGAGGCAGGAGGAGGAGAGACCCGAGGCGGCCGCCGGTCCGAGTGTCAGGTGAACTGAACTTCAGGTAAGAAGTTATGACCTGCAGTCTATCTGGGTCAGATATAAACCAAGTTTAGGTGGAGTTTATTTTCCTTGTGCTGACTTTTTACAGTCAGTTACAATAACTCGTACTGCGTACTAGCTAGCATGACGGAGTTTCTATACAGCTGGGTGGGTGCTATGATGTTACTGATAGTGAACTTTACAGTGGCTTGCAAAAGTCTTCGGCCCCATTGAACTTTCCCACATTTTGTCACATTACAGCCACAAACATGAATCAATTTTATCTGAATTCCACGTGAAAGACCAACACAAAGTGGTGAACACGTGAGAAGTGGAACGAAAATCATACATGATTCCAAAGATTTTTTACAAATAAATAACTGCAAAGTCGGTGTGCGTAATTATTCTGTCATGGAAAAACACACTGCCATCAACTTCTGTTTTGTTTTTGTCAAAATCACTGTAATATAATCACTGTACCTTTATATACATGTGACTTATGTTAATGCTGCTGCCCTCTTGTGGCTAAAGTGTAATTATGTTATTGTTATTAGGGAAAACATTTGAGAGTAACATGCCAAATGAGTCAGCACTTTGGCTTTAGCTCAAGAAATCCTCATTTTTATGTAATCAGTTATAGTTGCATGTATTCATTATTATAATTTAACCTTTAATATTGATGTCTTAAATTTATTTTACGTAAACTAGCAATAATTTTGTGGTTGTATTAAATAAAGACATCACTAATAAATTAATTATTTCAGTAATTAATTTAAAAATGTACATAATTAATTAAAGAAATATATTATTAAAGAATTATCCATTGATTTCATTTAAAATGTTGATAAATACATTTTATTTGTCAGCTTCACCCATCAAAGTCAGGGGGCGGGGTTAATGCTGATCAAGTAAAAACCATTGCTTTGGTCTGGTGGGCGTTCTTTTAGTGGGCTTTTCTGTCACGGCCTGCGTGGCAGACTATGATGAGGGGAAGGAGGACCCAATTGCTGGACTCTTTGATGAGGTCAGTGCATTTATTTACAGTGATGCAAAATGATCCAAACAACAATAAATCCCCAGTGCGTTCCCGACTCTGACGTGTCCTCTTGCCAGTGTTAGTGTTCTTTGTCTCCGCTCCTCAGTGTCTGAGCACCCCGTGCTCGCTGCCCTCTCGTCTCCACAGTCCTCCTGGGGAATAACAAAGAGGCAGCCGTCAGCAACACCACAATGCGGCAGACTAACCTTAACTAACTCACCAAGAGACTAACGTGAAGTTACGTAATGATCCACATCGGAGAGAGCTCCACCACACTCCTAAGTAGCTCCTCTGACGAGGCTTGATTAGCTGCACGTGTGATTAATTCACCTCTGCAGGTGTGGCCAGGCTCCTGGCTGACACACCCACACACACACACACCTAGATACACAAACATGGAAACAGGAGACAGCAGCACCAAAAACACAAATGTCCATAACTTCTTACAGGCCCTGGGTCACCCAGACCCCGGTCCCATGACAATTTCTCAAAACTAAGTAGGCCTACACACCAGGGTTTGGACATGTGTGGACCCAAACTATACTTAAACTTTACCCTTTTTTGTGTGTCACCAAATACACTTTAATATCTTCTAGACAAGAATGTAGCGGCATAATCTTTAACCTCCTAAGACCCGAACTCCCCCGTGGCTTCATTTTTAATTTCTCTTTGATATTTGGGCTGATTGGGACCTGATGAATGTAAAAACAAAGAATTACCAGATTTTTTTTTTTTTTTACCAAATTTTTGTTTCTGAGAAAAATGAGAGCCACATATGAGGATATTGGTCTAAAATTTCGATAGCACAGTGGCAGTATAACATCCTCGTAAGTGGATATCAGGCCCTTGTAGAGCAAAATTGAGTATTTTGGTCTAAACAAGCCAAAATTTGATGTCCACATATGTGGACGCCAGGTCCTAGGAGGTTAAATATCTGCTCACTTTGTCAAAATGAACCTGATCATCTCTGATGAATTCAGTGATGTCTGCCAGCTCACCTTGCAAGTAGTCGAGCTTATACCGCCGACAACGCGGCACACAACTTGTAAACCCCCTGCTGACTATCACCTCTTGAGTTATTTATTTATGTTAGTTTCAACTGTTCCTACAAAAAGTAAGCACGTGTTACTGATAAAAAGTCCAATAGAAGCAAAGTCTAAACTTTGAAAACAAAAAACAAAAACCTGTCTGATTAATATCTGATCTTTTGGGGGGGTTTCAATAAGCAGTGTGACCCGTGTATGTGCATTAGGGGTGGGTTTTGATTATCGATTTATCTATTAAAATAGATTCTAGCTTGGATAACATGATATCGATTCATTAAAATCCTGAATCGATTTTTCAATATAAATTTATTTTGGCCAAAACGCCAGAATCTCAGGTTAAACCTCCCAAAATTTCAACAACCACCAAACAGCTAAAACAGTAAATGAGAGCAGGAACACGGATTCTGCACAAAGACGTAAACACAAAGCGCGGAGCCGCCGACGCATCAGAATCAGTGAGATGTGACTTTCTCACCTGACTGCACGGACACGAGCTGAAAGCCGACAGCTCGCTGATTCTGATGTTTCGGCGGGTCCGCGCTTTGTGTTTACGCCCTTTTTGCGCTGATTCTGAAGCTGCAGGTTTGATCTCTCTCCAAACAATATTGAGTAAACCAGCAGCAAAAGAAGATCCAAACTACGCTTCACATAAACATCGTCATGAATTCCCTCTGAGTGTTTTGCTGCCACCACGATAAAATCACACTTCATGCACAGCTCTCTCTCTCTCTCTCTCTCTCTCTCTCTCTCTGTACTTCAAGAACAGTTTCCCGTCTAAAAATCTTTTTCTGCATTATTCGCTTGCTTGTTATGCACACGTCTACCGTTCTTACAGCCTGTCGGCCGCTGTTTTTTTTTCTTTTACTTACTTCTGAAAACAAAGCCTCATTTCTGCCGTTCAATACTGAAAAAATTTAAACTTTTTAAAATGATGCAAAATTGCAAAATGCTCAGCTGTGTCTGTAATCAAACCTCTGTAACTTTGCTCTGCTTCACGTCCGCAGCATCAGGTAATGTTCATATGTTCATTAATGGTTTTCTTTTGTTTTTGATGTACTGCAGAATATTTGTATAAAATCTCAGGCCAGGAAAACCTTCATGTTTTTCTGTTTTATCCTCAGCTACTTTGACAAAAAGGCATCTGCTGTGATGCTCACACCTTTGATAAAGTCTCGCAAGTGTCAGATTTCTTTTTATAGATATAAAAATATAGAAATGTACTGATGCGTGACATGAATTATAATATTTCTGACTGTCTGAGGCAAAATTTTCCCGATTCAAATTGAATCAAATTGAATCGAATCGATTCTAGAAATGAGTGACGATACCAGCCCTAATATGCATGTTTTAATAAAAGAGATAATGTTGGTGTTTCAGTCATGTAGTAACTGTTAGCTTTAACTGTACAAGGCTTGTTAGACATAATGAAACACATCGTACAGATTTCTGGATGTTAGACTATAATTTTTATTATGATTATTAATCTTGAGTCTAAAAGTCAGTCAAGTATATCCAGGATATCTTTCTGTTAACTGGATTCACTGACCCTAACACTGGGACCAGGATAAGTGGTCGCATGAAGCTGGCTATCAGCTGACAATCTTATGATTTAATTAATTAATTTAATTAATTTAATTAAGTTATTTAATTTTTCTCATTTTTCCTCTACATTTCCCCTGAAATGAAGGGATTGTGTTAAACATGCTTTAGTTCCTCACATTTCTCTGCAATCTCTTTGTTCAACCCCCTGAATTAAAGCTGAAAGTCTGCACTTCAAACACATCTGAGTTGTTTCATTTAAAATTGATTTTAGTGTATGTACAGAACCAAAATGAGAAATTAAGTTCTCTCTGTCCAGATATTTATGGACCTAACTGTATAATCTATACAGCACGTAAGAAATGCTGTAAATAAAGAAGTCTGTGAAAATGTGGCGCTTCCAGCTCAATTTAAACTGAAGTGATATAATCTTCTCCCCACAGTTTGAGTTTGTATTGTCTCAGCTGCAGACAGACTATGATATCAATTTGGAGGTGCCAACCACTATTAATATTATTAGTTATAAAGGACACCTTCCTGCCTTTAGTCTTATTCATGATGATTATTAGTTGTCTTCTAATGTCCACAAGTCTGTATGATGTGTTTCATAGTTTCTAACAAGCCTTTTAAACTTAAGTTACTGCATTGCTGAAACACCAACATCTGCTTATTGAACAAAACAACAACAACCAAAAGACCAGACATCTGATTTTATTTTTATTTTAATAGACTTCCAAAAATTATACCAGATAACTGGCCTCAGAATATAATTGAATAAACATGTTTAAAAACGATAACCTAATCCTGTCTTGACAGGCTGAGCTCTTCAGTATCCACCAACAGCATCGTCATGCTGAGTCAGACGTTTCTGCTCCTGGTGGAAATACTCTTCCTCTTTCCACATTGTACCAAATGTTTTTAAATGTTAGTTTCAATTTAAAATTAAAGATTAAAAAAGTGTAACACATGATGCAAATATAAACAAAAGCCCCTCTGCAGTATCAAAGTGACACACTTTAGGTGATCTTCATCCTTGGGAAAAGTTCTGTCAGCTATTTCCCAGTCACCTGGCGTCTGTGCTGTTCACAGAATCACAATTCCATCGCTGAACTTCCTCTCTGCACCGTCGATTAGAGCTTGGCACGCTCCCTTCATCCTTCTGCTTCTGTTCCAACGCCGCTGAAGAATTAGGGCAGAGCACATCGTACACCCTAGTTGTCTTCCTCAACGTCAACGTTGAATCTCTTTCACTCCTTCTGGTTGTTTGCTGTTCAAAGTCTCCTCTCAACGATCTTCTGGATGCTCAGTAGCACAGCTCACTGTGGGATGTCTGCTGTGCTGAAGGTGATCTCTGCTCCTCTCTAAACCTCCTGAAGCCTCTCTCCAGGCCTCAGCTTCCACCTTGTGGATGATCTCCTTCAGTCACTCCTTTTCATGGCACCTCACGACACCTGCAAGTTAAAAATTGACACTCCTCTTTTGCCACACGGCTCTCGCCATGTGTCAACTCCACACAATGAGACATGCACAAGAATGTTGCACATTCTCTCTGAAAAATTCTCCAGGGTTTCTCTTGGAGCAGCTTCACTCCAAACCTGTAACCCTGTGTCAAAGAAACATTAGTCAGTGGTTAAATGTTAAGATTGTTCAACTCCCAGCTCCACCCGGAGCCTGTATCCTTGCCTGTAGACAAAACCCTGTAAGTTAAAACAAACTTCACATTTGCAAACAGCTGCAGCTCATAAGAGTAATAAAGTATTCAGCATCACAGAGACAAGTATCATTGCAGGCTTATTCTAAATCATTAAACCTCTGCTTTTGTGCCATAATTTGCTCCAAATCATCGATCATCTCAACTTCATCCCACATTGTAATCAGTGACTTTCCTTAAGTTTGTCACTCACTTATTTCATCACTATGAGCTCAATAGTGGTCAGATAATGAGCCCCATTTTAACTATTCTATAACCCTGCACATCTGCTCAGTTGTCACTTGTCTGTCTGTGCTGAATCCTTTACAAGCTCTCTTAGAGAAACATTAGCAGTAGCATCCTAGGTCAGGCCTGGGTCACCAGACTCCAGAGGTGCTGTAAAAGGTCATAAAGTTAACACTCTGCTGTAAAAGAAGTAACACTGGTTTCAACACAGTATGTCTCTCACACTGTATTCACATCTCCACTGTAATATTCACATTTCTCAACAACACAGTGTAATTTCATCACCAACATACAGCCTGTAAACACAGTTTCCTTCACACAAAAACTCAGTAATCCTGTGGTAGAAAAACATTATTAAGTTGTGTCCTGCTGTAAATCACATGATCAAATCACATGATTAACCCTCTGCTGTAGAAAAGTAATGTAAATGTTAGCGCTGCGCAGGTGTATACACACTTTCTCACAGTGACCTCTGCATTGTGAGTAATACAGGATCATGAATAACACACTGCTGGTAAATTCACAGACACACAGAAAATTTACAGCTAAAAGCTTAAATTTGCAGAGTTCACACAGTCATGTGACCCAAAGTTTCCTCCTCTTGTCTCCTCCTGCTCCTGCAACAAAAGACACACACAGAGATACACCCCTTTGTCACATCTGGGTGGGGGTTAACCTTTGCATAGTGGTGTTAAGTCAGTCAAGTCAGTCAACTCTTGTCAGCTTTCAGCAGTCCAGTCAGTTCCCCATTTTTTTCACTCATTATTTATTCATTTATTCATTCAGTGCTGATAGTGGAATCTATCGTCACATTTCGTTTCCACCCTCAGCAATATGACGCCATTTCAAAAAAAGAAAAAGAATTTAGACTGGATTACCACTGAATCCTTTTAGACAGGGACTCGCTTCCTAATTGTCCCAATAAGTTGCTTTCTCCTGAACCCATTTTAATTTTGGAGAAACTCACTTTGCAACCGTTCCCGACAACATGTTGTGTAGTTCTTCCTGTTCAAATGTTCAGATGTGCTTTAAATGACAGAGATTTAGCAACAAACTTTTAGTGCACTATGAAAGTAACAAAATAAAAAGGAAAAAAGAAAGAAAGGCCTTGTTAAGTCATGACACGTGTTCTTCGTCCCAGGAGGGGAAATCATACCAAACCTAACTGGCAGATTCAACTTTGTAACAAAAGACAAATCATCAGCCAGATTAATCTCAAACATTCATCCAATCAGCCACACAACACACAACATAACCCTGTTGTCTCATCACATAATGAATTTCTTCTCATGTAATTAAATGTGTGCCATGTTAAAACTTCTTCTCACATCAGAAACTCAACAATCAGCTCACTCATTAAAGACCCATCATCAGCATTCTGTTTTCTCCTCTATGATGCAAACATCTTTCCTCCAAAATGATATTCGTCCACTAGTCTATGTATCACTTTCATCTTACTAGTGACTTGGACAAGATGGCTAACAGTATCTCATGCTTGGACTCTGTCTGGTCTTCATGAGTTTCATTGTATGTTTATGTAGGGTTAGTATGGTTAATACATTTTCTGTTTGTGTGTGTTTTTGTGTACCTTTCTCATTTTGTGGTCCAGACCTTCTCAATTTTCCCCTTAAAGCAGTCAGTTTCCTTTTTCCCAGGATTGCTAACCCAATTTCTGATTCCCCACACTAAACAACAGCCTTCCTCTGTGTTCTCACCTGCTCCTCTCACTCTGTTCTCCTCTCCCACTTTGCAGTCCAATGGCGGTCAGTTCTCTTCAGCTTTGTCCTGGGTCATCCTCACTGTCTCATCTTCCCATTCCACTCCAAACGTGGCAAATGTCACTCAGACAGTCTCCTCAAAAGTCATCTTCACACACAGTGAAGTTGCAGCTTGCTGGAATCGCATCTCCATCCATCCATGATGATGGGTTTTCTTTCTCTCTGATGCCGTTTGCTCACACTGCTGCTGGACCTCTCTCAGGACTCTGCTGTTGTCTCTTGACCTGCTGTGAACTGTTGATGTTCATGCCTGTGCTTCTGGAACTGCACTCCTTATCTTCAAGGAGAGGTTAGCTTCCTTGGAGCTTGTTTTTACAGGGTGAGGAACACATAGGAGTTAAGCTGTAAACACAATTCAGCCAAAACTCGGCCTGAGTGTTTCCTAATGATGTTAACCTATAATTTTCTTCCGACTGCTGCATGTGGAAAATTGATCCAGGTCTGCTTTTCACCTGAAGTGACAAACTAAGACATTTTCATTATTCTCATCACTGCTTAAACAACACACATCTCTCTCTCTCCTTTTTTTTAAACTCTCCTTCCTTACAAACGTAAAGTGAGATTGTAGCTGTTTCAGGCTGAGAAACACTCTTCATGTTATCATTGTTTTGATTTTTCATCAACAACACAACTATTTTATTTCTTTTGTGTCCACTGGGGTAGACGGTGACCTGCAGAATCATCTCTGCCCCAGTTTGAGACCACTTCACACACACATACTTTCACACCTCTCTGTAACTCACACACAGTGACGTCAGACACAATCACCTGCTTTTTGCCAAAACAAAAAACATGATGCTGATGTTACAAAAGTCTCACACACATGAATCAGGATGCAGAAAAGCTGTTGCCCATCTGAGGTGTGAGGAAGAAACTGAACTCACGGACAGCTGCATGCTCGAGTTATCATCGCTCTGTTTCCCTCCCTCTGATGTGTTCAACCAGCTCCTGCTCTGAAAATGTAAAAAAGTAGCTTGCTTATTAGCTTAAAAGTGACTGCATACAAAACAAAAATCAGACTCACTCACACAGACCACATCTGGCCTGCACACACAAAATAGGCACCAACAAGAGCTCTGACCTCCTTTCGGTGGAGAAACCAACACTCAACGCCCTCAGAGGCGGAAAAACGTTTTTAACCTCCTTTCAATGGAGAAACCTGCTTAACCCTCCTTAAAAAAATTAAAAACACTGGTGGAAAAGCCAGACCTACTTAAAAAAAATAAATAAATAAAAGCTGGTGGAGAAAACAGGTAACTTGCGTCTACATGCACAGCTTGCGCACTCACGTACCTGCGTTTAACCGCACGGTCACGTAGCCGCTCTCTAAGGCTTCTGTACTCACTGTTCGTGTTGTTTCGTTCACGGGAAAAGTCTCTGGATCCCGTCAATCGCCATCCAACCCGAGGGGAGTTCAGACGCAAACTCGCCGGCCTGGCGACAAAGATAAGCACCAGACGTCTCGCTGCTAGCAGACTTCAGCTGCGTCATCTCCCTCTCCCTCGGTGGACGCAATGTGTTGGGTTCCGGCTCGGAAGGACCAAATAAATGTTGAGTGTGTGTGTGTGTGTGTGTGTGTGTGTGTGTGTGTGTGTGTGTGTGTGTGTGTGTTTTTGGGGGTGCGTTTGTGTGATCTCCTGCTCACCCACAATGTCATAAAAGCAGGAAGCTTACCACACAAGAAACAGATCTTTTAGAGAGGATGTGCTTACAATAAAACCTCCCCCAGCACCAGAGTAGCTGTGAGGTGGTCAGAGACAAAGGAACGTCTTTGATCACACAGTTTGAAACAATGCAGAGATGGTAAGCATAAAAATGACAACATTAAACAATTCACTTCAACAATGTGTGTAAAATATAAATAATGACAGACCAGAAAGAGCTGCGAGTTTCTTCTATTTAGAGTCAAGTTAGTGTTTTGTGTCTTTGTTTTAGGCCTAATGTCAAGCAGAGGTGTGTGTAACTGGACTGGTCTGTTTTAAGTGTGAAATGTGTGCTTCTCTTCAGCATCATCTTTGTCACTGCTGATTCCTTTGTGTCGTCATCTATTAGGAAGAGAGAACAGTTATAACGGAGGAGCAAAAGGAAGTCCTGAAATCTGCATCCAACAAGGAAGTGTTGGCTCACCAGTGATCCCAGCAGAGGCCACTGGTTTGGCTCCAGTTGTTATAGATTCAATGATGTTGTTCCTACAGATACATGTTAGCATCTTTATTGTAGTAAAGTATTGTAATCTGAAGATAGAAACAAGGCAGAAAACAGCTCCATGATCTGATCTTAATGATGTTGTTTTTATTTCTGTCTTTCAGAACTGGATTGGAAACTATCAAAGGTCTAAAAACAGCCTCAACCCTCCCAAAGAGCAAACTTTACACACGTCATCTTTCAGCTACAATCTTTGTTGCAGGGATCTTCTGCCAAACAAGGCTGAGAGAAGATTTCTTACAGCTGTCATGTTGATGCTGTTTCAATCTTTGGGCAAACACACTCATATATTAGGGCTGATATCAGGGCTGCACAAGTTCTTTGTGTTTGTGATCATGAATAATAGAAGTGTGCCTGTTGAAGATCATGTTTGCTACATTATTATATGTCCTGTTATTGTTCTGTATTATATTCACCTTTCACCATCCTTTCCCAGCCCCCTGTTACACCATCCATACAAAGCCAACCTGACTGTGGCCCAATGTGTTTGATAGCTTGTGTTGGATAAAGAGATTTGACAGACTTGGTTCTCTCATGCTCCGTTTTGCGAAACTAAGCTAGAAGAATAATTTTTTTTGCACATGAAACCGGAGGAGTTGTACTTACATTTTGTGCCATCAGCTTGACCTAACTCATGCTTTCTTTCCACATATAGCTTTGCAAAAACTGCATAAAAAGCACTTGCAGCAACAAAAACACAATACTCCAGAAACATGCTTTGCTGATCGGATCAGCTGTTCGTAACACTTCCTACATTGGAATAGACGTCAGCACGAACTATCGCGTGTCCACCATTACCTGGCCAAAATTGGAAGTGACGTTTTTTTTTTTTTACCTTCGGGGCCTTATAAGCCTGTACTGGTGTTTTTAAAAGTCATGTTTGACTTCATACTTTTCTGAATAGTTTCTGGGATGCTTAGAACTCAAATTGCACTGCTGAAAATAGTTGATTTTGATGCACATGCTGCTTTTTTGCAAATTTGCATTATAATAATTATTTTCATTTTTCCAGCAGTATATAAAAATTGGTGTTTCTCAAAAATAAAACTATGAAGACACTCAAAATAAATTTCCTGTTGTTAGAAACTATTTTGTGCAACTTTTTTGTATTTACAGTTTTGAGGGATAAACCTCTTAAATTTCTCTAACTAGAAATATATGTTTAAAAAAAAACAAAAATGATTTTCAATTTTTTGTAGTTTATTGCACTTTTTTGCAATTTATGTAGTTATTATAGACTTAATGCATGCATACTATCAAAATTTGGGCTTTAACGGTTATATTGATGTACAGCAACTTGAAATGCTCACAGAAATGGCACCACAGCATGTGAAAATATAAAGATAACTCTGGCGGACTTGGTTCTATGGTAGGTCTTAAAGGGTTAATATAGATTTTCAATGCAGGCTTTTGGTGAGCCACTGGGTTCTGTGTAATAATCATCTCAGCATTTTACAATAGAAAAGCTCTTTATTAGCTCTTCATTTATTGTAATTGTACATGAAACAAAGAAGCTGTGTTTCTCATTTGATGTTAGTTTCATGTTCATCATGATCATTTTCTAAAGAGCTGATATTGAGACCATTTACTGCACTGGCTGCACATCCTGTCTACATTTCTCTGTATGTACTGTGTTTGTCTTTGGTTGTCTTTTCATATTTCTCCATATTGACACAAACAGTGAACAGCAGTAGATCTACTCTTCATCTGTTTTAGGCCCAGTGAAAGATATGAAGCAGAAATGGTGTCATTAGGAGAAGAAGAGAAGAACAAGTACGGCGAGGAGGCAGCAGCTCTTAAAGATGAAACACAGCAGCTTAGCCCTGAGCTCAGAGAGCTTCACATGAAAAAGCTCCTCAAGCAGATCATGTCAGAGGTTTGTCATCAACAGGAGGAACTGTTAATATCATAGGATGAAGGATGCTTGTCAGCTGGATGAAGAAGGTTATTTAATGGCAAACGTTCATATTGAAGTCAAATTGTTGTCGTGTTGAACAGATTCATGTACTGATCGTCTCCAGAATGTTAGAAGAGCTTCAATGAATCATTAGAAACAACCTACAGCTGCACAGTTGTGTCAAACCAATCTTTGTGTCATTGTGGGACTTTTGTGTTTCTACATGTGACGCACGTCTAAAACATCCACACAATTTGAACACAAAACAGGGACTCATTTGTTACCACAGCCAGATGCTGAGAGACATTTACTTGTAGTGCTGTGTCTATATATATGTACCATTAGATGTTATTGTCACAAAGACAGAAGTGCATGAAGTGAGCAGCCAAGGAGCCGCTGATGTTTTGGAATCAACAGTTTAGCATTTGAAAGGTTGACACAGACACATTTGCACATAGAAAGCTGAATTTGTCATATGCCACAGTGAACTCACTGTTCAGTGTTTTTCAGGAAGCTTCTTAACTGCCTCTGCTGCCAAACAAGCAGCTGATGTCCTTGAGAAGAAGCTGAAGAAGTCTTCAACAACAAATACAGGAAGTGGACTTTCAAATACTAGATTCACTTTAGACTCACACAAGAAATGACTCAACTAGCTGTGTTTGATTGACTCCTTTGACTATATGAAAGGTCAGTGTGTGTCTGTACACAGACTGTTGTGTTGGACTATTATTCAGTTGTCTGCTGAATGTTTTCAAATGTCTGTATCTCAGTGTAGATGAGGCTGGGGGCCTCTGGAAGGAAACAGAAGACATTTCAGAGGCTGCAGGCAGATTTCTTTGATTTGGGGCCTTTTTCAGCTTTATTGGACAGAGCAGTGAAGATAAGTGACAGCAAAGCAGAGGGAGAGAGAAAGGGGGCGTGGCCCGGGTCAGAATCAAACCCAGGCCAGCTGCTCTCCACCTCGTGGCACATGGTCACCTGCTCATCCTAGTGAGCTCCACCAGCAGCCCTTTCACACAGTTTACACTGTCAAACACTGT
The DNA here is from genome assembly GCF_056152115.1 of Neolamprologus brichardi. NCBI lineage: Eukaryota > Metazoa > Chordata > Actinopteri > Cichliformes > Cichlidae > Neolamprologus > Neolamprologus brichardi. The sequence goes on along the minus strand of NC_142106.1, from coordinate 54,437,151 downwards.
GTGTGGACCTCAGCTAACAATAGGCTACATTTAAGTCTGGACTACATGCTTTTATATTGAGGCAGATTTTTCACTGTTTTTATTCCATCAGCAGCTCAACATCATGAGCAGCTTTGACATAAAGACATCAAACTCAAGCTGACTTTAAACTGGATCTACTTTTAATACAGGGGATCAAAAACAACTAACATATTTATTATATATCAGGACAGAAAGTCATTTCATCTCAAATGGAAAACAGCTTTATCTTGAATAATCAGCACTATCAACTGGTTTGGGAGCTCCACCAGTTTCATGTCTTTACAGCTTCTCCAACAAAGTTCCTGTAAAATCAGCATTTTTGTCTTTATTGGTTTGATAGTGATTGATTATTCAGTCCCAATCTGCTGTCATCTAAAGAACAAAATGATGTTTCTATGAGTCAAAAAGCTCCAGATGTTGTCGGGTTCACAAAGAAAACAAAGATTAGGAACTTAAACACAAAGTGTTTGGAGCCAAAATGTTACCAAGCTGCTCTTTTTGAAATGGCAGAGGTACAGTGGTGTCTAACAGCACACTGTGGAAGGCAAACATGTTATTGTTGGATGAAACTTCATGAATCCTTTGTAGATTTGAGCTTTTGGAGCCTTTCTTTTCTCTTCAGGTGTACAGATGCTGAGGAGGCAGGTGAAGCAGGTGGAGCTGTTGTAATGCTGGCAGAGGGTGTGTCTTAGTAACTCTGTGAGGTAGAACTGGATCCAACATTGTGGATGTGTTGATGTTGGAGCCATTAAGATTCTCTGGCCACACTGTAGGATTTCCCTTTGATTCACTGCGGGGGCATTTTGGAGTCTGTCAATGAAACTCTTCATATTTGTGTTTGACTCCAGTTTATAGAAACAGAGAAATGTGTCATGCTTTTGTTCGGCCTCCACAAATATACACATTTGTTCATTGGTTGGACTTTTTGTAAGGAGACACATTGAAAACCATGTTAATAAGATCTTGTTGTTTCCTGTGGATCCGACACAGAGAGCGGACTTCAGACAGAAAGCGTGGAAGAGATTTTAGAGGCCGTGTGTGGCAACAGGAAGTTTCTGTATGTTTGCTGATCTTACATGTGGAAAACAACACGTGATGTTTGTGAAGTCCTACAATGATCATTGTTCTCACAGCATTTTGAGTGGGAACAGTTCAAACTGAGAGTAGTGGGAGTTATTTACTGATTGAAACAAGCTGAATGTTCGATGAAAAAGAAGATCAGCAGCAGCAGCAGCTGATCAATGAATTGACATCTATCAGTCATTTCATGAGATGAAGTCATCAGCAGACATTTGTTCTAACTGTGTGATAAATGTCAGAACGTCAGGGCTCTGCTTTAGTCACTACTTGATGATCATTGGCTCATTGTTGAATCCAGTGGCCCAGTCTGACCTCTGACCCTTTGCTGCAGGTCTTCTGTGTTATCTCCACTTTCATGTCTGATCTTCTGCTGTATCGTCCAAAATAAACATCTGAATCATTTCCAACACTTCAGCAGATCTTTAGTTTGAGCAGTACAGTACAAAATAACACATATTGTACTATACTGCCCACTTCCTGATCTTATTGGATCTGTGTGTGAGGTTGGTGAAGGAAACACATGTTTACTGAGTGAATCGCTGCCATTAGGAACTAGTTTTTCATATCACAGCCTAGAAATCACACAGGACCATTTCTGCAAGTGAAAAGTCCTAATTGGAGGAAAATAATTGTATCGTTTGTGCGACTGTTGTTTGTAAATGAAGAATTGTCCCAACTACATGTGCTGCTGACCTTTGACCTTTTCTTTAGGTGCACAGAGGAGTCTGTTGAAACATCCAGAACTGAGGCAGTGCTACAGATGTCTTCAAATAAAGTGGTGTATTATCCATGGATGTGTTCCATTCCTGTTTAGACCTGCTCGCTGTCAATGGGCTTCATTCCATTTCAGACTGCCGGTGGTCGGCTGTGATCTAAACTCAACATGGCTCCTGTGTTAGAAGAGCCTCTGATTTTAAAATATGCACATTGAATAGTTTCTGTCCAACACTATGGAGCTACCAGCCCAGTATATGTAGCCCACAGTAGATGGAGTTATCAAGCTGGACTGACAAACATCATGACTCATGTAATCCCTACATGTGGATCTTTCACAGATGGATCCAAGTGCAGATTCAACTCTGCATTACATTTGACTTCAGCTGTTACACACTTTCATTTTCTAACTGTGTCACTTCCTGCTTTTTGGATCAGAGAGTTTATCCATGTCCACAAATGTTTGGCTGCATATTTTTATCATCTCTATTTTCAATCTTCATACAGCCGATATTTCATGTGAACTCCAATCTGCCACCTGCCATCACGTTTTCAGGGTTCATTCAGTGTTGGAAATGTAGGACAAACAGCAGCACATGTTCTCTAAATGTTTGCAGTCATTTTAAATGAAGCTGATACTACATGAGACATTTTCCACATTTATTGTCTTTGAACAGAGAATAATAAATCCATCAAACATATACAGGCTTGTGCAAATACAAACTTCTGTGGTGCATTTGATGACCTGCAAAGGAGAACAAGTCGGGCTTTTCAGCCCTAACACAACCTCTTTGTTCTCAATACTACAAAACCTTAAAAGGCTGATATGCAAGTTTGCATGAATCACCAACACAGTTGTATTTGTTTCTAGTATAGTTATAAATAAGGTGATCAAATATCTGCTCGCTGATTAGATCCAGTATCTATTACAGATGAACTGGACATCACAGCATGTTGTTAATCCGTCATATCAAACTAAACAGTGTTGCTGGTGTAAATATCCTCCAATAAAGTCAGATGGGCTGAGGGCTGCTGTTGCCAGGTAACGATGATGTCACACTGGATCTTCTGATCTTTAGCATCGTAGCGCTCGGAGTCTGATTTTGGCTCATGTGTTGTCATACACCAACATGACGTTCTACTAGTCAAGGCCTCACCTTAACCCACTGATGCTGATCACACAGACCCACTAATAGAACTGTTTTATCAGGTTTATGCAGCGTCACCATTAATGTCACATTTAATCAGACCACATTTACATTACAAGCCCACTACAACCATTATCAACATTTTAAATTACATTATACATCTGCACTGATTTAAAGCACCAATATTTTAACCTGATTCATTTCTCCACCTTAACACTTCATTCCTCAAATCAAACAAGATATTTGACCCTCAAAAAATGTACCAACAAATAATTTAATATTTATTTTCCAACTTTTACAAGTGAAATCAAACAAGTGTATTTAACAGTGAAAACCAGAGTGGAAGCTGCTCATATAGAGTCCAAAACAGGCTAAAAGGAAGTTGAGTAGACCAGCATCATCAAAGTGTCGGCTCTCTGAACATGGTGCAAGATCGCCATCTGCAGGACAAAACTAGTTTTTCTTGCCCTCCTCGTCAACGTCAAGATGACGTCATCGTACAACAAAACATGCAGATCAGGTGACATGACTGTCTGAGAGGCGGAGTTAAACTGTGGCAGGTAAGCATGTGGAGGAGGAGCAACAACTGCAGCATGACGCTGGAACATCATCATTGCATTATACAGTTTCCTCTCTAACTGGATGATGCTGTGAACAAGAACAGCTGTGGAACCATTGGCCATTTCCCATAGTGTAGCTGAGTCAAAACAGCCCAAGTGCTGAGAGGGAAAACATGATGATTTATGTAAAGTCATAACTGGCTGCAGCAGCTGACCTTTGACCTGTGAGCTGCAGCTTAAGTTTCTTTTATGGTTCAGTGTTTAATGTTTAAACTGTTTAAGGCTGCACACACACCCACAGTCAGGTTGTATACATATTGAAATGTTATATACAGTGTGGCAGCTGACCTTTGACCTTTAACCTGCGAGCTTCAGACTCATTGCTGGTGTGAGGTGTTTAATACTATTGAAGCTTGCAGACACACCCACATCATCTGATTTGTTCTCAGGGTTGTTCAGTGTGTTGGAGTTGGAGCAGAAACCTGCTGCAGGTTAATTATTGATCAAACAATATCACACAAGGTGCAGCAGCTGACCTTTGAGCTTTGAGCTTCAGACTCTTTGCTGGTGTAAAGTGTTTAATGTGACTTCAGCCTGCAGACACAGAGGACTGATGAAGCAGAAGATTGTCTCTGTTTCTACACAGACCTGGTCCAGACAGCAGAGCTGCAGAGTGAAGACGTTCATGGGAAGAAGCTGAGTAAGTGCAACGTCCTCTTTGAATCCTGGATCAGGAAGTGAAGCCGGAGAATATTTGGTGTTTAAATAAGGTTTCTGTCTTTGACTCAGTCTGCTGTCACTTTGTTTCAGAGAGAAAAATAAATTTCAGATTAACTGCATTATATGCTGAGTAACTAAATGCTGCTAGTCTGTGGTGTCACTCCCAGCAGCATCACGTCATTTCTTTACTCTGACCTTTAACATCAGTTAACTTAGCTAGCAGAGCAGCTAGCAGTTAGAGTATGAACTCTGTGTCAGCAGTCAGCTTGGTCCTGGTGGTCACCTGGTTTCATGTTTGCTGATGATCCAGATGTGTCCACATAATTATTTATTTCTGTAAATGTAAAGACTTTACAGATAAACAACAGCAGCCCTCTGGCTGGACTCTAACCTGTGAGTTTCCTGTGATTGAAACCACAAGTTGACATTTTCCTTCTGAAGCAGCTGAATGGATGTTTGAGTTTACCTGCATACATGGTGCAAATAAACCCGCTTTGGATGGTTTGGAGGCGGAGCCCAAAGCAGGACAGGATTCTAATGTGATTGGTCACTTTGATGAGGTGGCTGTAACTCAGGTGGTCGAGCAGGTCACCTGCTAACCAGAAGGTTGGTGGTTTAATGCCAGTCTGCATGATGTCCTTGGGCAAGATACTAACCCCATGTTGCTCTCCGATGCATCCATTAGAGTGTGAATGTCAGACAGGAAGCACTTAGAAACATGGAAAAAGTGCTTGTGTGAATGTACAAGTTGTGTAAAGCTTGTGTTTGAAAAATAAAGTTAATTTCTTATTATTTATTTTATAATAAAGTTATTTCCTGTGCAGCAGTGGAAATACTGACAACTATAGCTGGATTATTTATTTGAACTATTTTAAACCAGAGGCTTCAGACGCAGGTTCTGCAGCCTCTGCACTGCTGTGCCATCAGTCTGTTGGACAGTATTTGATAGATTTCAGGGAAAAATGGAGGAAGATGAACAACTGATCAGAAACACTTATACTTTATACATCATGCTTTTCTTATGCAACATCCGCACGTGAATCATGAAACTTTAACATTTAAAGTATTGTAGCTCTGTTGCTAAATTTTCTGACTCTTGTTTTAATGGTAATAGTCAAAGTGTGATCGGTGAATTGTGAGCAGCAGAAAGGAGGAAAGCACTAATGCTGGCACAAGGGGCCACAAGCCAGTGTACTCCAAGTGGCAGCCTGGGTAAATGGGGAGTGTTGCATTAGTAAGGGCATTCTGAACTAAAGCTTTACCAAATAAAATGCGTGGATCATAATGAATAAGACTGTCATGCTACTGATGGCTGAAAGAAAAGGAAGAGGAGAGGAGGAAGGAGGCATGTTAGGAGTAGGGATGGGTATCGTTTGGGTTTTATCCGATACCGGTGCCAAACCGGTACTTTTGAAACGGTGCCGGTGCTTAATCGGTGCTCGAATGACTGCTTAAAGAATGGAGAACACAAATTTTGTCCTAAAACCTCTCATGTTTAGCTGTTTTTTTTGTAAAAAGATAACAATGTTAGCCTTTTCTGCAGCTATAGGGCATATATGGTTTCACTCTATCAAACAAGAAGACAGCCGCATGTAGCTATGATGATGTTTGCTAGTTCACCTTACATGCATTAATGTAATAACGTGTTTAGCCTACTCAACGTAAATTACACACGAACAACATTAAGCTACTCACCCAGAGAAGAACAGCTGCTGCTGCATCATCATCCGTCATCATTTCTGCTACACTGGCAGGACTAGGGGCCAGGACTCTCCTCTTTGGGTTCTTGGGCGATGTTGCTAACTCCGGGTCCGATAACAGGCACCACACCCGCAGTAGATGTGCTTGGTGTGAGGTCTTGCAGCACGCTATCAAATACGGTGCATTTCTCGGCTTTTACAAAAAACGCTATGTGTCGCCGAGTACTCAAAGTGCTCTATACAACATGCCATATTCACCCAATCAGACCCATTTTCACAAGCACTTTATCTACACTCAGTGCTTTCTAAGTACATTCACACACATTCACACTCCGATGGATGCATCGGAGAGCAAGTTGGGGTTAGTTTGCCGAAGGATATGTGACACACAGACTGGAGGAGCCTGTGATCGAACCATCAACCTTCTGATCAGTTGGTGACCAGCTCTACCCCTGAGCTACAGCCTCCCTGTTTCATCAGTTACCTCCTTTGCACAGTATCACAGTATCACCTTAAAGCACTTGTTGCAGGCTGCTGAGTTTGCATCTTTTGCTGTGAAGTACAGCCAGACTTTGACCGCTTCGCCTTGGGCATTTTTAATCTGTAGCTCTGCTCTAAAAGAACGTACGTACCTGGGCCCGCCTACTATCCTTGGAAAGGTAAAATGATTGGCTAGAATCCAGTGTATGACATCTCAGGAAAAAAAGCACCGAAAAAAGCACCGAAATGTGCGCTGCTTTTCAGTCTGGTTACTTACGTTTATGTCAGATCGGATACCGGTACCCATCCCCAGTTAGGAGGCAATGGTAGAGAAGGAAAGACAGGAGAGTGGAGGTGATGTATCTAAATGCATCTGAACAAAGCAGAAGTACACACCAAACTCAACGGATAGTCAAATGTAGAATCACAGCACAGAACTGCAGGCTGAGTTTGGATGTTTGACTTTGTCTTTCACACCTCTCTGTGTCTCACACACACAGTGACGTCAGACACATTCACACTCACTGTTCCATCTGCTTTGTGCACAAATTCATTACTTTCTTCCTTCAATGATCTACATACCACGTGCTGCCCAGTAAATACTTTGCGATGTATTTCATCCCCTTTCAAGGCAGAATTACTCAGTTTATTCCCCATTACAAGACAACAATCAGCCACACTCACACAGACCACGTCTGGCCTGCACTCGCTCACACACGCGTTCACACACAAAATAGGCACCAATGAGAGCTCTATCCTCCTTACATATTGGTGGAGAAACCAAACACTCAACGCCCTCAGCGGAGGAGGAAAAACCTCCTTTCAGTGGAGAAACCATCCTTAACCATCCTTGAAACTAGCGAAGAAACCAGACCTCATTATGTATGAGTGTGTGTGTGTTTAACCCACTGCATGCTGATCACACAGACCCACTAATAGAACTGTTTTATCAGGGTTTTATGCAGCATTACCATTAATGTCACATTTAATCAGACCACATTTACATTATACGGAGTCCCGCAGGGGACATGGGAGAAAAAAAAATGAAGACGGACTTTTGCGAGATCTCGCAAAAGTTTTGCGAGATCTCGCAAGCCAAACTCGGGATGGTTTGAGATCTCGCAAAAGTTGAATTCCAACAATGGCGGTAGCTACTTAGTTGTAATATTACTCTTTCTGGGTCAGAAAATACACTTTTAAAATAGTTTGAGGCGTTAATGTAGTTGTGTAAACGTCAGATACCTGCTTGGTTAACAAGACATCACATATTTGCAAACGTGCTCCGATGTTTTTGGAGATCTGACACCCACTATCTCGAAGCTAACAGGAGATCGAGACCTACTACAGCTGGGAGGAACACCGCTTTCCCGGGACATCGTGCCTCGACCTCCCGGTCGGCTTCGAGCTGGCGGCCTCCGAAGAATGCGGCTAAAAGTTTTGCGAGATCTCGCAAAACTTTTGCGAGATCCCGAGTTTGTTATGCGAGATCTCGCAAAACCTTTGCGAGATCTCGCAAAAGTCCATCTTAATTTTTTTTTCTCCCATGTCCCCTGCGGGGCTCTGTAACATTACAAGACCACTACAACCTTTATCAACATTTTAAATTACATTGTACATCTTCACTGATTTGAAGCACCACTATTTTAACCTGATTCATTTCTCCACTTTAACAGTTAATTCCTCAAATGAAGCAAGATATTTGACTCTCAAAAACCAACAAATAATTTAATATTTATTTTCCAACTTTTACAAGTGAAATCAAACAAGTGTATTTAACAATGAAAACCAGAGTGGAAGCTGCTCATATAGAGTCCAACCCAGGCTAAAAGTAAGTTGAGTAGACCAGCATCATCAAAGTGTCGGCTCTCTGAACACGGTACAAGATCGCCATCTGCAGGACAAAACTAGTTTTTCTTGCCCTCCTCGTCAACGTCAAGATGACGTCATCGTACAACAAAACATGCAGATCAGGTGACATGACTGTTTAAGAGGCGGAGTTAAATTGTGGCAGGTAAGCATGAGGAGGAGGAGCAACAACTGTAGCATGACGTTGGAACATCATCATTGCATTATACAGTTTCCTCTCTAACTGGATGATGCTGTGAACAAGAACAGCTGTGGAACCATTGGCCATTTCCCATAGTGTAGCTGAGTCAAAACAGCCCAAGTGCTGAGAGGGAAAACATAATGATTTATGTAAAGTCATAACTGGCTGCAGCAGCTGACCTTTGACCTGTGAGCTGCAACTTAAGTTTCTTTTATGGTTCAGTGTTTAATGTTTAAACTGTTTATGGCTGCACACACTGCTGCGGGTTAATTATTGATCAAACAATATCACACAAGGTGCAGCAGCTGACCTTTGACCTGTGAGCTTCAGACTCTTTGCTGGTGTGAAGTGTTTAATGTGACTTCAGCCTGCAGACACAGAGGACTGATGAAGCAGAAGATTGTCTCTGTTTCTACACAGACCTGGTCCAGACAGCAGAGCTGCAGAGTGAAGACGTTCATGTGAAGAAGCTGAGTAAGTGCAACGTCCTCTTTGAATCCTGGATCAGGAAGTGAAGCCAGTGAATATTTGGTGTTTAAATAAGGTTTCTGTCTTTGACTCAGTCTGCTGTCACTTTGTTTCAGAGAGAAAAAGAGATTTCAGATTTGAATGATTTGAAGTTTGATTTGAATGAAATTTACAATCAAATGCTTTCAGTGTTGCTGTGTTGAGTGTTTGCACGTTTAATGTTTGTATGGAAGACACAGAAAGACATGTGACTGAAGAAATCTGTGCTAGAGTGACTTAAAAAAAATAGTAGAAAAGAAAACAGATGTTGAATTCTTTAGAGAATTTTCTAGAAATCTTTTTCTTTCTAAACAGAATTCAGAATATTGATCTTTGACATGGAAGCTGTTTCTACAGGATCCTGATGGAAACTCAAAGCTTTTATAAAATGTTCTCATTAGTTCTTTACAGCAGAATATCAACATATGTAAATCAAAACAACAAAAATGCAAAAGTGGTGTGTGAGACTACAAATTCTAGAATCAGAACTGCTGATTTCATTACTCTTAACTTTTAAAGGCAGATTTTGTATCTGAGAGCAGGGACACTTGCTGTGTTCAGTGTGACTTTAAGTTCAGGCTACCCTTGATTTAGTAGTAGGGGTGGGTTTATCGATTTATCGATTAAAATCGATTCTGGCTTGGATAACGTGATATCGATTCATTAAAATCCTGAATCAATTTTTTAATATAAATTTATTTTGCCCGAAACGCCAGAATCTCAGGTTAAACCTCCCAAAATTTCAACAACCACCAAACAGCGCGGAGCCGCCAACGCATCAGAATCAGTGAGATGTGACTTTCTCACCTGACTGCACGGACACGAGCTGAAAGCCGACAGCTCGCTGATTCTGATGTTTCGGCGGCTCCGCGCTTTGTGTTTACGCCCTTTTTGCGCTGATTCTGAAGCTGCAGGTTTTATCTCTCTCAAAACAATATTGAGTAAACCAGCAAAAAAACAAGATCCAAACTACACTTCACATAAACATCGTCATGGATTCCCTTTGATTGTTTTGCTGCGGTTTTATTAGAGACACAGCTGAGCATTTTGCATTTTGCATAATTTTAAAACGTTTAAATTTGTTCAGTATTGAACAGCAGAAATTAGGTTTTCTTTTCGGAATTAAGTGAAAGGAAAAAAAAACAGCGTCCGACAGGCTGTAAGAACGGTAGACTTGTGCAAAACAAGCAACCGAATAATGCAGAAAACAGATTTTTAGACGGGAAACTGTTCTTGAAGTACAGAGAGAGAGATAGAGAGAGCTGTGGATGAAGTATGATTTTATCGAGAGGGAATCCATGACGATGTTTACGTGAAGCGTAGTTTGGATCTTCTTTTGCTGCTGGTTTACTCAATATTGTTTGGAGAGAGATAAAACCTGCAGATTCAGAATCAGCGCAAAAAGGGCATAAACACAAAGCGCGAACCCGCCGAAACATATGAATCAGCGAGCTGTCGGCTTTCAGCTCGTGTCCGTGCAGTCAGGTGAGAAAGTCACATCTCACTGATTCTGATGCGTTGGCGGCTCCGCGCTTTGTGTTTACGTCTTTGTGCAGAATCCGTGTTCCTGCTCTCATTGACTGTTTTAGCTGTTTGGTGGTTGTTGAAATTTTGAGGGGTTTAACCTGAGATTCTGGCGTTTTGGCCAAAATAAATTTATATTAAAAAATTGATTTTAATGAATCGATATCACGTTATCCAAGCGAGAATCGATTTTAATCGATAAATCGATAATCAAAACCCATCCCTAGTCTGCTGTCGTACTTGTATGCATGTTTTTTCCTTTTTCAGTTTAACTGGTGATATTCATTCGTGTATTGTAGGTGAATGCGCTGATGCTAGATCATAAATTCTGCAGAGTTAGTAAACTGGCCGTTTTTGCTCAATAATTCCTGTTTCATGTTCAAACCATCAGACAGAAACTCTGTTTTTATGTTCTTCAGCCTGTTGTTTTTGAGGTAATCTGTGATGCATTCAATGACCCTCCACATGCTCTGAGGGTCATTTGAAGAGAAATAGAACTTCATCTTTAGAGCATAAGTGGGTTGTTGCCCTCTTTATGCCCGCGGTCAGGCTCTGTTTATTGTAGTATAACACTCATAGGACACAGTGTCCCGCTGCACACACAAATTTATAAATAAAGGGATTTTCTTTCTTTTTGGATTATGTTGCATGAGTGAATTATACTGACCAAAATCTCTTTAACACATATAAAATTATTGGATATAAAGTAGAAATAATGCTTGACTTCACAACATAAATGTACTAATTAAGATAATACAAACAAACAAACAAACACCATTCTATATTGTCCATTTGTAGTCTAGGAGAATTTGTACTGAGAGGTAGTGTTTTGCTTGGAGGTCTGGAGTCTTGCTGATGTGTTATCCCAGCAAACATAAAGACATGTTGGCTCTTTCTTTCTTTCTTTCTTTCTTTCTTTCTTTCTTTCTTTCTTCTTTCCAGTCCAAAGGCCGCAGCTGTTCCTGTACACGACACCGTTGTCCAGGAGGGACGAGGAGGTCCACACAGCTTGGTTTTTTTATTCCTCGAGGATTTGGCTCTTTGACTGTAGGGGTCATCACCATTAAAACTGCCCTGCATTTTCAAATTTACAAGCTGCCCCAAAACACCAACGAATGTTTTGTTTTTATTCTTCATGTTCCTCCTGTTTTTTGATTTAAAGTCACACACTGCACACAATGACAGCTGCAGAGTTTGTGTCTGATGTATTAAGTATGAAACACTGTTGGGCTAAAATCTGGTCAGAATGAATCCAGGTGCAGGTGTGTCAGTTTAGGACCACTGGACTAACATCCAAGTGCTCACAATATAAAGTGTATTCTGTAGTAACATCTATGGTGTTGCAGCAACAGTCCCACATGGAAACGTCAACAGTCAAACTCAAAATCTCTTTTTGTCAACAATAAAATGACAGCAGACCAATTTGAACAAAGTTGGTAAAAAGCTTCAGAAATTAGTAAAATATTAAAAAGTGTCTTGATGCTCAATCATCCAGTAAATCCCCAAAAAGTTGATTCTGTTCATCTGGACGTTTTCAGCAGCATGGATCAGTGTGAGGACAGAGAGGAGGGAGTCCCTCCCTCTAAAAGCACTCTGTGTGGGGAACATGAGAGCCAGACCAAAGCTCAGAGGTGAGATGGCCATCTCTAACTGTCCATGACTCTTCTCCATGTCACAGCTCAGCACTCACATCACTGCTCCATCATTATTCACACTCATACCTCTGTGTGTGTTGTTTTAAAGCCCAGAGCTGTGGGGCGTACCAGGCTCAGCTGGACATAACCCTAAAACTAATCCAGAACCTGGACCTGAACCCAGCTGTGTTTCCTTAAAGAGCAACGACTCGAAGGGTATTGGTGCAAACTTTAACAAAAGACTGTTATGTGACAAAGAGTAAGTACATTATTTTTTATGAGTTTCAGATTGTTCATCATGTCTTTAATTTAATATTTCCAGTTTTTCCTTCCTATCTCATGAAGCTGTTACATTTATTGTTTTTCTTTTAGGATCAATAAGAGGCCAGAATCTCCTGGACCTGAACCCAGCTGTGTTTCCATAAAGAGCAACAGGTCGAAGGATTTTTATATAGACTTTAAAGGATGTTCTTCTGCTGCTGAGAGGTAATGTGTGTCTAGATGTTGTTCCTGACTCTGTATTTTTGAATAAATCCTCATGTTTAATATCAGCTCAGTTCTTTTTCACACACATTTCTATGTTGGTATGTGAAGCGGTGTGTGTTGGAGTGTTTCCACAAACACAGCAGTCAGAGTGGAAAGAGTGGATGTTGTAGGAGGTGTTTGTGTAGTGAAGAGGCTGAGTGTGTGTAGGACTCCAGCTGCTCCAGCAGGTGTCTCCTTTGTGCTTTGCTTCAAACACAGCGTAGGGAGGAGCTTCCACTCAGGTGTTTCAGGTGTTGCTGGATGGAGGAGGACAAATAGTTTTTCCCTTCAGTGACACTTCAGCAGCTCAATGTTCTGGGGAGATGTTTGTCTTTATGAAGGTTTATGGATTATTGTTCTTACTTTGGTTAAACTGAGCAATACATTTTCCATCTAACATTTAAAGTAAATTTCCAGGTGAAAAAAAAGATCTGCAGCTGCAGCCTCTGTGATGTTTCACAGTCTGAAAGTAACAAATTCAACCAGAGTTCAAACAAAGGCTTAATATACGTGTGTATTTGATATAATGCCAACAAGTACAAATAGGTGTTCTTACAGGTCTTAATCATAGAGGTCTGATAAGTCTGGTGACTTTCACAGTCAGCAATTTTGCTGCCTTTTATTTTATATTGGCCTTTTTAAAGCCCTTCAAATGCTCCCACATTCATACAGAGCTTTTAACACAAAACTCCTTTACAGTCCTTCTCCTCTCACACACGATCACACAACTGATTTGTCTGCAGCAGCTGTATTACTGCTAGTATTTTATTATGTGTGTAATCTCCTCATATTGTTCCTATGGTTTAGTTTGACTTCCTTCTGCAAACTCAGCTGCTCTGTTGCTGATACACATCTCCATGAATATGATTGATCAGATGCTGCCAACACCATGTGTTTCATGTGAACGCTCAGCTGAAACCCTGGGTTGACTTATCGAGTTAATAACAAGCTTCACGTGACTGTGAATGCTAAAGTGAATCCAGATCAAGGAAAGAGACCCTGCTAATGTTGGACTCACTTCTTAGTGTAGATCCCAGGAGGAAGTTCAACATAGCCAGCCATTCTTTGTGCTAGCTCGGCCAAACCTGAGACCACAGTGCAGGATAATGATTATCATCTGTCTCTGTCAAGGACATTTAAAATCCACAAATAACAAAAATAATTATATTTGATCATTAAAAATATGTTTTCAATTAAAAAAGCATGAGCACACTGGTGGATTAAAGAAACATGAAAACTCGTTAACAGTAAAGTTAATTTAGGCGTAAACAAAGTGTCAAACATACTTAAGTAGAAGGACTGATGTTTGTGTTAAAATACCCTCTTAAAGCTGAAATACTGATTCAACTTCTTTACTCAAGTAAAGATAAAAGAGTACAGGCTCTGAAATGTACTCACAGTATTAAAGTAAAAACTCCATCTTTGAAGGAAATTTCTGCCAGTTTTTGTGCAAAGTTACCTGAATTTCTACCTCCAACATTAATATGAGAAAATTATCTGAACTTTTATTCTAATGAATTTAATCAGCTTGAACATTTTGTAGCACAAAAGTAGAAAAAACCCAAAGGGAATCAAAAATAGCTCCATTTGCTGTTGCCTGCATTGTAGATGGGTGGCTTTGCCTCAACACCTAAACAGGAAAATGAGTTTAGTCAAGTATTAAAGTGGGATTGAAGAGGTCAGGAAACCAGAGATCAGGTGTTGTGGTGCAGCATGGTCACAAGAATCATTTAGAAATGGGTCAAAATATTTTCTCTTCTAGATTTTTTGCACACAGTCTGATGTGCTGCTGCTCTGAGGTTTACTGCTCTCTGTGTACTTAGAAAACTGTGAGGTACAAGTAGATTTGACACAAGTTATAATGGCTGATTTCCATATAACGGTGGAATACAGGGACTTAATCGTTAAGTAAGAAGAAAGTTTGAAGCCTAACAATAATAACAATCAACACAAAACCACTGAGTCCACAGACTCGGGACATACATCGGCTCAAACTGTGGTCATAAATATTTTGTACTTGTAAATCAGACTGTGTAGTTGTGAACTGAGTTTTGTAACATTGTAAAACAAAATATCTGAAAAGTTTATGTTTTTGCATTCATTGATTTGTGTGTGTAAAAATGTATAAAATGTAATAAATGTAAGAAACATTAGAATTACTTTTGCTGACACAAAGTTTGGCGAGCACTGCAAGTTGTCACTTTAAACCAGTCACAGATATAAAGAGAGCACCTTGTTCCAGGGCATCTGAGCATGGAGGGAAAGCTTTATGCAGGAGATGGTAAGAGCTGTTGGGACTAAAGAAACTGAGCAGAAAACTACAGACATCTGGAAACTGAGTTGTTAATTCTCAGTGGGATCACCAGGACTAGCAAAGCTTCACCATGACAGTCATCTGATTGACTGAACCCATCCAAACATCACTTCATGGACCTTTAGCTTGTGTCTGTGTGTGGACAGACGTAACATGAGCTAATTATTCATTACTCCTCCACAGAGTGGCCCAGGAGAGAGCAGAGGTTTCCACTGGTCAGTCTGAACAGCAACATCAAACACACCTGGACTCTGTGGTTATGGTTTGTAGTACTATGTTTACATTTGTTCTTTTCAGTCACCTCTATGCTGCACTTTGTGGACCAGAGGATTGTCAGTGTGTCCAACATAAATCAGAGTTTGGGTTCCATGATTTCAGTCAGATTGGGGTGACTGTAGCTCAGGAGGTGAGCAGGTCAGCTACTAGTCAGAAGGTTTGTGAATCAAACCCTGGCTGGCAAATGTACTGGGTAACGTACTAAACCCAAGCTGCCCTCTGATGCATCCATCAGAGTGTGAAAGAAAGTATTTAAGCATAGAACAATGTGCTTGGTTGAATGAGGCATGTTGTATAAAATGCTTTGTGTGCACAGAGTATCAAAGAGAGCTATATAAGAACCAGTCCATTTACCACTGGGTAATTCATGTAGTCTTCTTTTCCAGCTGCTGGAGGAAAACATCACCATGTTTGTGAAGAACGAGCTGAAGAAGATCCAGAAGCTTCTGAGTTCAGATCACCCAGAAACTTTAAAGAGCCAGATGGAGGATGAGGAGATGTTTGAAGGTGAGGATGAAGATGAAAGAAAGAGCTGCAGAGAAGCATTTCTGAAGATCACACTCCACTTCTTGAGGAGACTTAAGCAGCATGAGATGGCTGACCATCTGCAGAGCAGTAAGAGAATTTCTATAAAGACTGAATATTGATCTTTCCTAATACCTCAAGAAATGGACCAATAGACATTCATCCTTTCAGTGTACTGAAAGGCTATGATATTTATTGTATAATATTTTGTTCTGAATTTCTTACCTTCAGAAATATTTGCTCCACTCTGTAAATGTGAACTTAAAAACCAACTGAAGAAGAAGTTCCAGTGTGTGTTTGAGGGGATCGCTAAAGCAGGAAGCCCAACCCTTCTGAATCAGATCTACACAGAGCTCTACATCACAGAGGGAGGGACTGCAGAGGTCAATGATGAACATGAGGTCAGACAGATTGAAACAGCATCCAGGAAACCAGACAGACCAGAAACTACAATCAGACAAGAAGACATCTTTAAAACCTCACCTGGAAGAGACGAACCAATCAGAACAGTGCTGACAAAGGGAGTGGCTGGCATTGGGAAAACAGTCTTAACACAGAAATACAGCCTGGACTGGGCTGAAGACAAAGCCAACCAGGACATCCAGTTCATATTTCCATTCACTTTCAGAGAGCTGAATGTGCTGAAAGAGGAAAAGTTCAGCTTGGTGGAACTTGTTCATCACTTCTTTAATCAAACTAACGAATCAGGAATCTGCAGGCTTGAAGACTTCCAGGTTGTGTTCATACTTGATGGTCTGGATGAGTGTCGACTTAATTTGGACTTTAACAAAACTAAAATCCTGACTGAAACAAGAAAGTCCACCTCATTGGATGAGCTGCTGACAAACCTCATCAGAGGGAACCTGCTCCCTTCTGCTCGCCTTTGGATAACAACACGACCTGCAGCAGCCAATCAGATCCCTCCTCAGTGTGTCGACATGGTGACAGAGGTCAGAGGGTTCACTGACCCTCAGAAGGAGGAGTACTTCAGGAAGAGATGAGGAGATGAGGAGCAGGCCAGCAGGATCATCTCCCACATCAAGAAAGCTCGTAGCCTCCACATCATGTGTCACATCCCAGTCTTCTGCTGGATCACTGCTACAGTTCTGGAGGATGTGCTGGAAACCAGAGAGGGAGGAGAGCTGCCCAAGAACCTGACTGAGATGTACATCCACTTCCTGGTGGTTCAGGCCAAAGTCAAGAGGATCAAATATGATGGAGGAGCTGAGACAGATCCACACTGGAGTCCAGAGAGCAGAAAGATGATTGAGTCACTGGGGAAACTGGCTTTTGATCAGCTGCAGAAAGGAAACTTGATCTTCTATGAACCAGACCTCACAGAGTGTGGCATTGATATCAGAGCAGCCTCAGTGTACTCAGGAGTGTTCACGCAGATCTTTAAAGAGGAGAAACAACTGTACCAGAACAAGGTGTTCTGCTTTGTTCATCTCAGTGTTCAGGAGTTTCTGGCTGCTCTTCATGTCCACCTGACCTTCATCAACTCTGGACTCAATCTGCTGGAAGACAAACAAACAACTTTGAAGGTGTTTCAAACAAGAAAATCTTCAAAGAAATACTTCTACCAGTGTGCTGTGGACAAGGCCTTACAGAGCCCCAATGGACACCTGGACTTGTTCCTTCGGTTTCTCTTGGGTCTGAAGACTAATCAAACTCATTTGCAAGGCCTGATGACACAAACAGGAAGTAGCTCACAGACCAATCAAGAAGCAGTTCAGTACATCAAGAAGAAGCTCAGTGAGAATCTGTCTGCAGAGAAAAGCATCAATCTGTTTCACTGTCTGAATGAACTGAATGATCGTTCTCTAGTGGAGGAGATCCAAGAGTCCCTGAGTTCAGGACGTCTCTCCACAGATAAACTGTCTCCTGCTCAGTGGTCTGCTCTGGTCTTCATCTTACTGTCATCAGAAAAAGATCTGGATGTGTTTGACCTGAAGAAATACTTTCCTTCAGAGGAGGCTCTTCTGAGGCTGCTGCCAGTGGTCAAAGCCTGTAAAAAAGCTATGTAAGTTATAAAGTTTTTATTATTTAATTTGGTTGGTATGTTATGGAAAAACACACTGCCATGAACTTCTGTTTTGTTTTTGTCAAAATCACTGTAATACAATCACTGTACCTTTATATACATGTGACTTGTATTAATGCTGCTGCCCTCTTGTGGCTAAAGTGTAATTATGTTATTGTTATTAGGGAAGATTTGAGAGTAACATGCCAAGTGAGTCAGCATCTTCGCTTTAGCTTAAAAAAATCCAAATTCTTATGTCATCAGTTATAGTTGCATGTATTCATTATCATAATTTAACCTTTAATATTGATGTCTTAAAATTATTTTGAGTAAACTAGCAATAATTTTATGGTTGTATTAAATAAATACATCACTAATGAATTATTTATTTCAGTAATTAATTAAAAATGTACATAATTAATTAAAAATATTGATAATGAATTATCCATTAATTTAATTTAAAATAATTCATTATTTATTTATGTACAATTCTAATTAGTTAATTACATTTTTAATCAATTATTGGTTTGTTTTCTATTTTAATTATTTTACTGACACATTTAATGAATTATTTAATGATGTATTCATTTAATTCACATTGCTACTCCTGGCCCTGCATCGGAGTTCATAAATACATTTTATTTGTCAGCTTCACCCATCAAAGTCAGGGGGTGGGGTTAATGCTGATCAAGTCAAAACAATTTCTTTGGTCTGGTGGGCGTTCTTTTAGTGGGCTTTTCTCAATACTAAGTGGGCCTACACACCAGGGTTTGGACATGTGTGGACCCAAACTATACTTAAACTTTTTTGTGTGTCACCAAATACACTTTTAATATTTTCTAGACAAGAATGTAGTGGCATAATCTTTAACCTCTTTTGGCTCCAAACAGAAGTGAAAGACTTGAGCAGGGTTCATTTAAAGGCTGACAGAAGTGGAGTGGTGACGGGGAGATGTTTGACAGGACAGTGTTTCAGCCTCCACAGGTTCATGTTGTGCTCCATCAGTCAGTGAAGATGAAGTCAGTGCTGATGAGGCTGTAGAGTGTGTGAGGGATGTGAATGAGGATGATGAAGATCTGATGATAGCAGATAAAAACTGGCTGCAGAGACTTTGAGCCATACAGGGCACACAGTGTGTGTACAGAACAGCTGAAATCATTATGGAGGCCTCACTGGAATATGGAAGCATCACAGTACAGCTTCAGTGAAGCATTCAAGTCTCTGATATGAGATGAGAAATGAAGCAGCCAGAGCTTTTTCATGAGTGGAAATCCACTGTGACTGTGAGCTGCTGCTACAGCCTCCAGATTAGCCAGCAGCTCATCCTGCTCAACATTTTCTCACCAACTTTAATGGAAGTGTGATGTTTTCAGCTGGAGTGATGGTCAGGGTGGCCTCCCTCTCCTCTTCTTCTCCTCTTCCTCTTTCATTTGTAAAGCCACTTCTGCTGCTTTCATTCATTTGGAAGTCCTGTAGCTGAGTTTGGGAGAGACTAACAGCCTCGGCAGCAGAGGGGAGAAAGGCTGTAACACCACCACTTTACTCTGTTCTACCTGTCACATCATTTTATCAGGAAACAAATATGCTCATGTTTTTACTATGTTTGTCTTGAAGATGTAAGAAGATCACATGGTGCTTTTTATTATTGTGTTGGTTTGTTTCCTGTCTCTTGGATGGAGCCCAGCTGTGCGTGGCCCCTGGGCCTGTGGTCAGAGTGTGTGCTGGATAATCCGACCCAGGATGAGGCAAAACTGACATGGGATGAAATGTCTGTCACATAATTGAGCTTAGTGTAGTTTCATTTCTGCACAATTTAAAAACAACCAAAACTTTGTTCTGTCTTTTCTATGTTATACTGTAGACTTTCTTTGATACTGTGTCCAAAAGGAGCAGCTTTTACTTTGAAGGGGAGCCGTCTCTGTTTCCTCTTCAAGTTGGATGATGGAAGCAAATTAGTAGCTGTGTCCCAAAACGTCAGATGTATCCTCTGGAGGCCGCATTTGAAGGCCGATTACGTCACAGCCAGGCGACGAAGGCTGTCCGTTTTCGTCGACTCCTTCAAATGCGGCCGACAAATGTCTCCTTCATTTCCCCAAATTTGAAAAATGGGTCGGGTGTGTCCTTCGTGGCCCACCATATCCCAGAATTCATAGCGCGGCCCAGCCAAATTTCAGCTACTAAGTTTTAAAATTACTCTTTTTAATCTTTGTGGGTCACAAAATAAACTTTTAACATATTTTAAGTCGAGAAAGAAGCTCTGTAAACTTCAAATATCTGCTTGGTTTATCAAGACATCGCATATTTGCAAAAGTGCGCCGAAGTTTTCGAAGACGTCTGTTACCCACCCGCTCGATAGCCGGGGGGTTCAATGGCAAGAGCAGCGGACTCCCGGCTTCATCGTTTTCAGAGCCCCGCTCTTTCGCTACTCAGGTTAAACATGATATATAAGTCACTCGGATAACTTAAAAATTTAATTGTTTGCCTTTCTTCAGTGTTTTATATTTTCCGGAGTAAATCAGTTTGGCTGAGATCAAAGTTATTAGATTAAATAAAACTTTATTAATCCATCGGGTGGGTTCCTCTGGGATTTTCACACAGCTGAATAAACGTTAAACAGAAAACTGATTAAACAGAAGTGTGAGACGGTCGAGAATTTACTCCAGTGTCCAGTTAGATATTAGATAGCAAGGAGCAGACGGCCGAGTTTATTAAACTCCACCAAGACAGCGGTGACGCAAATCTGAAGGCTAGACCGTCCCATTTCACAACCTCACACTTCCAGCCTGTTCGGTCTTTGAAAGACCCGGCTCACGTAGACCACGAAGACCGGGTCCTCCGAATGATGCAGCCGACGTTTTAGGACACAGCTAGTGTGTGATGTTGTTTCAGTGTTGCACTTTGTAGACGGTCCCTGAGCACTGGTCTCACAGCCAGCTGCACATAGAGACCAGTGTTGTTAGTCCAGGTCAGAAGATGACTTGTTGGAATGAAAATGAGCTTGTAGTTTGTCTGCTTTAATAATGTGACTGGAAAAAGGTGTTGGACTTCAAATATGTCCATTTCTTTCACACTTCACCTTTAAAAGTGAAGCCTTGTGGTTCCTGGAAGGAAAAACACGACTTTTTCAAGTCTTTTTCCTGTTTTTATGAGAAATGTACGACTTTAATGTGAAACGTTCAGAGTTTTTTCTCTTGTTGTGTTTGTTTGAAGCTGCTTCCTGTTGACTTCAGCTGTTTGGAGTTTCCATTTTCTAAACTTCTACATTCTGAACCTTCTTCAGCTCTGAACAGATGATGAAACACTGAATGATTTCAAGCTCACACTTTGTCTAATAAACTTACATCTTTCATTCTTTATACAGATTGAGGAACTGTGGTTTGTCAGAGATCAGCTGTGATTATCTGGCAGCAGCACTGAAGTCCAACCCCTCCCATCTGAGAGAGCTGGACCTGAGTAATGACTACTGGTCTTCAACTAACAACAACAACCTGCAGGATTCAGGAGTGAAGCATCTGTGTGGTTTCCTGGAGAGTCCAGGATGTAAACTTGAAACTCTGAGGTCAGTCAGCATGTTTTAGTTGTGCTGAGATGAATATGATGTGAAAGTTGTGCTGACACTAAACTGCAGACATCAGGCTGATATTATACTGATCCACACTGAGGATCTTCATGGTAAAGTCTGTTTTGTTCTTCTCTGGTTTAGTCCATTGACTGCAGCAGAACAATGTTCACATTTCAAACAGTGATACTCAACGTATGGCCCGCGGCCCACACGCGGCCTGCCCACCTTTCCTGATTCAGAGAGAGGGGACCCTGATTAACTGTGTAGTGTTCTTCCTCACAGTTCTAAGTATCAGACACAACAATGAATAATCCACAGCTGACTGTCTTTAGCAGGTCAAAGGTCACGGCACACAGCAGACAGTGGGAAATATTATAATTGTGATCATTTATCAGCACATATCCATATGTATAAAAACAAAGCTGACACTGTGAGACTTGATCAGAGGTGTGATCATCACAGCAGAGGCCTTTGTGTCAAAGTCACTGAGGATCAAACAGAAACACATGAAGCAGATTTTCCTGTTCTGGCTTTTTATAGCAGATAACCTTCAAAATATTCTGCAGTCCATCAAAAACTGAAGCAAACCATGAATCAACATGTGAACATGACCTGATGCTGCTGAAGTGAAGCAAAGTTACAGAGGTTTGATTACAGACACAGCTGAGAGTTTGTAATCTGTCATCATTTTAAAAGGTTTTAATTTCTTCAGTATTGAACAGCAGAAATGAGGCTTTGTTTTCGGAGGCCGACAGCAGTGAACATAACAGCAGACTGGTGCGTAATAAGCAGTGAATAATGCAGAAAACAGGTTTTTGAAGGTAAACTGTTCTTGAAGTACACTGAGCGAGAGAGAGAGCTGTGCAGGAAGTAAACGTCAAAGTCAGAGAGAATTCATGACGATGTTCATCAAACGTAAAGCGTAGTTTGGATCTTCTTTTGCTGCTGGTTCAGTCAGTTTTGGTTGGAGACAGATGAAACCTGCAGCTTCAGGATCTGTGAGCTGTCCACTTTCAGCCCCGACGGCGTGTCCGTGTACGTGCCGTCGAGTGAACGATCCACGCTCTGTGTTTCCATCTTTGTGTTTTTAGCTGCTCTCATTTACTGTTTTATCTGTTTGGTTGTTGTTGAAATACTTTTGGGAGCTTTAACCTGAGATTCTGGCAAAATACATTTATATTAAAAATCGATTCAGGATTGAATGAATCAACATCGCTTTATTCAAATTAAAACCATTTAAATAGGATAATCCATTTTTTTACACCCGCCTCTAATGCTGGGTAATGTCAGCTGGTCCATGTGCAGCTGGCTGTGAGGCTCAGGGAGCGTCTACAAAGTGCAACACTGAAAGAACATCATCCATAAATATTGAGTAATAACTGGACTCTCATACAGCGAGACTAAAATGCCTTTAAACATCAGCTTATCCTGCTGATCTAAGTCCAACACTGAGTTTGTAAAAACATGTTTGTCAATCATTCTGTTTGGTTTCTGATGAAAATGATTCAATAACTTGCTGCTAATAAACAACATTTCATCATATTTCCTCATAACCCTCTTTTGTCTGACCATTTGATCCCATTTGAATTTGCAATAAAGGATCCACAGAGTTTGGTGACAATAATGACAGTAGATGTTTGTGTGAAAGTGCTGGAGGCAAATTAGTGTGTGATGTTCTTTCAGTGTTGCACTTTGTAGACGCTCCCTGAGCACTGGTCTCACAGCCAGCTGCACATAGAGACCAGTGTTGTTGGTCCAGGTCAGAAGATGACTTGTTGGAATGAAAATGAGCTTGTAGTTTGTCTGCTTTAATAATGTGACTGGAAAAAGGTGTTGGACTTCAAATATGTCCATTTCTTTCACACTTCACCTTTAAAAGTGAAGCCTTGTGGTTCCTGGAAGGAAAAACACAACTTTTTCAAGTCTTTGTCCTGTTTTTATGATAAATGTACGACTTTAATGTGAAACATTCAGAGTTTTTTCTCTTGTTGTGTTTGTTTGAAGCTGCTTCCTGTTGGCTTCAGCTGTTTGGAGTTTCCATTTTCTAAACTTCTACATTCTGAACCTTCTTCAGCTCTGAACAGATGATGAAACACTGAATGATTTCAAGCTCACACTTTGTCTAATAAACTTACATCTTTCATTCTTTATACAGATTGAGGGACTGTGGTTTGTCAGAGATCAGCTGTGATTATCTGGCAGCAGCACTGAAGTCCAACCCCTCCCATCTGAGAGAGCTGGACCTGAGCTGGAACGACAACCTGCAGGATTCAGGAGTGAAGCATCTGTGTGGTTTCCTGGAGAGTCCAGGATGTAAACTTGAAACTCTGAGGTCAGTCAGCATGTTTTAGTTGTGCTGAGATGAATATGATGTGAAAGTTTTGCTGACACTAAACTGCAGACATCAGGCTGATATTATACTGATCCACACTGAGGATCTTCATGGTAAAGTCTGTTTTGTTCTTCTCTGGTTTAGTCCATTGACTGCAGCAGAACAATGTTCACATTTCAAACCTTCAAAGAAGAAGAAAAATCCTCCACTGGATAATTCACTGTGAAACTCTCAAACTCTTCATTCCACCTTAAAGTCTGTCTGACACTGAAATCCAAAGCAAAATGTCCGTTTGCTTTACAGACAGCAGTCCAACACAAACATACACACATCATCCAAAACACAGTCCAACATCCAAATCTCCTCCACTGCCAGCATGAATGATGGGAAAGAGAAGGAGGAACACTCTGACATTCAGGGTTAGAATGAGTTTCATAAAGCAGACTGTGAAGATCAAAGCTGCATTAGAAAGCTTACATGAATGAATGAGTGGACACAAGTGGACAGAGATCATCTGAAGCACTTCAAAGGCTTTAAATCAGCACATTTCTCTTTATTCTTTATCAACTCTGTTAGTTTCTCTCAGTGTTCTGTGGAATGAAGCTAACAGCAGGCTAATAAGATGCTGACCAATAGGTTTCTATTAAAGGTTGTAATTTGTATATGAAAAAGTGCTTTGGCTCAGCAGGGATCAGCTTACAGGTAGAATACAGCTGCTGGATGGGATTAGCATGTCATAGCTATCTACCAAACTGCTAACTGGGGGATTTCAGGCCATCTATGGATCATTTTTGCTAACTGTTTATTCAGCTTAGGCTCACAGGGCTGCAGCCTGTGCCCTAGCTGTCATAGGGCAGGAGGCGTGGTCCACCTGCACAGGTGAGCAGTCCATCACAGGGCCAACAGAGAGAGACAGAGAAGCACTCTCTCACATCCACACCTACAGCCAATTTAGAAGCACCAATGAACCTAAGCAGCATTTCATTGGACTGTGGGAGAACATCCAACCTCCACAGAAAGGCCAACAAGCTTCAACCTACAACCTTCTTGCTTTAAGGCACTAGTGCTAACCACTTTTCCCCATTTCAGCCCAAATCCTGCATCTTCCTGTTTCTGACTCCAGGCCAGCTCCACTAACACTTTCTCATCAGACACTGCCACCTAGTGGAGGAAGTCTTAGTTCCATTTGAAGCTTCAGATTACAGTTAGCTCCTTTACAAAGAGGTGGAGGTGGTGGGGCCACAGCACCATCATCACTGAGTGCAATAGGACACTTAACCTTTGTTTCCATATTCTGGGAACTTCCTGTTGTTCCAAGGAGGACTGGAAAATGTGTGAAAATCTCCCAGTCAGTTCCTCACAGCACACTTCAATCATTTCCCTCCCACAGCATCAGGACCAGGGCTTTTTCTCTCTTTGGTCCCACTAAGAGATTTCCACACAAACACGTCATCAGTGGGACTCTCAGAGCTACCAGCCCTTTGCTACAATCACAAAGCTCTTCATTGAAATCAATGATATCAAAGCTGGAATCAAATGAGTCCAAGTCTTCTGCTGATTCAGCATCACATCTTCTCTCCCTCATAACAAGACAGCTTCTTCTACCTGAGAACATGTTGGAGTGATTTACTAATCCAGGGCTGCTTATTGGGGAAAATACTTCCTGTTTTAAAAGTAATCCCCATTTTTCCCAGAAAGAAATGTAACTAGAAATCGATGATCTAAGTGAGAACATGAGCCTTTAAAAAGTCCCAGTGGGTGCAGTCAAAGCAGTCCCTCAGTCCCAGTATAGAGTCTTTGGTCCAGACTGGAACAACTGTGTGCCCAGTTTGAGCTCTCTTCAGTCCTGTGACCTGACAGACCCAGAGGGGCCATCACATCACATTTAGAAGCTCCCCTAATGCAGCCACAACACATGTCCAATACTTAGTCTGTCTTGTTGGACCAACTGGAAGAAATGATTCAAGGACTTAGTCACAGAACAGAGATTCAAATCTCCAAAATCCAACTAGCTGCATCAGGACATATAGTCTGAAACTCTGCACAGTTTCCTGTTTGAAGCTGCTTCCTGTTGGCTTCAGCTGTTTGGAGTTTCCATTTTCTAAACTTCTACATTCTGAACCTTCTTCAGCTCTGAACAGATGATGAAACACTGAATGATTTCAAGCTCACATTTTGTCTAATAAACTTACATCTTTCATTCTTTATACAGATTGATGAACTGTGGTTTGTCAGAGATCAGCTGTGATTATCTGGCAGCAGCACTGAAGTCCAACCCCTCCCATCTGAGACAGCTGGAGCTGAGCTGGAACAACCTGATGGAACCAGATGTGAAGCAGCTGTCTGATCTTCAGCAGAGTCCAGACTACAGACTGGAGACTCTGGTGTAAGTAGAGTGATGGAGTGAGTGGGTGGTGCTGTCAGCAGTATTGTACTAAACAGTCAGTATGAAACAAAGATCCAGTGTTTCCTGTAAAGCTGCAGCTTCTCAATGAAGCTGTGAGAGGAGAATGGTGACAGGCTTCAGGATTGGACACAAACACTTCCTGTGTCTCACCTTTATGGTCACCATAGTAACGGCTGACACACTCTGATCAAACGCTGTCAACAGCCAATCAGCTCTCTGAACAAAGCAGCACGCAGACCAATGACTACATTCATTTCCAAGTTTAAAGCAGTGAAGAACACAGTCTGTAGGTGAGGAAGAATTTTGTGAGAGCAGATGTTTGGATGGAATTCCTCCAGTTAACAGCTTGAACCGTCCATCTGGATTGTTGGGCTTGTTGTTGGGGTTCCTACAGAGCTCAGAGTGGACACACCAAGGTTCTTCTAATGAATGAAAGTCCCAAGTCAAACTAGGAGGGAAAAACATTTTCATCAACTTCAATAAAAATCCAAAGATTAGAAAAAGTGAAGCAACAATGAGTCCTAGTACAGTCCCAGCACTGAAGTCCCTGCTGCTCTTTATACTGGATGTGCTGCATCACTGACTGACAGCTGATGAAGAGTCTCTGGAAACACTCGTTTATCTCCTCTGCTCTTCCTTCTTCTCTCTGCAGGTGGAGCTGATGATGGTAAACAGGACAGTGTGTGTGCTGAGAAAGGAGGAGCTGTGTCCTGATGATCCAGAGAGGTTGAAGCAGCAGCAGCTTGTGTGTAGAGACGCTCTGACTGGGCCATGTTACTGGGAGGTGGAGAGGAGAGCTTCATCCAGCAGTGACTGACAGAGGAATGAGAAGAAGTGCAGATGACTGTCAGTGCAGCAGAGTGAACTGCTCTGAGAACAGCTCCACTGTCAGACACAATGTAGAGTCCAGCATCATCCCTGTGTGTCCCTCTGGATCTGACAGAGGATCATCAGTGTATCTGGACTGCTCTGCTGCTGCTCTGTCCTTCTACAGTCTCTGCACAGTCTCTGTCTGACTCTGGCTTCAGACCCTCGTGGATCAAACTCACCTGGAAAGACTTTCAAACATCACTCAATAGATTTGAATACAGAATATATTTGATATATACTGTAGATGTACTGTAGAGTTGCAGTTTGTCACTTGTAAATACAGTCTGTGAGCAGCTATGAGCTGAAAGATCTTTCTAGAAACACAAAATGTTTTCACTCTTCTGTTGCTTTTTCATATATTTCCACAACATTAATATTGATCCCACCTGTCTCACCTGTTTCATGCTTTTATACATAATAACAGGACACGTGTGATCTGAGCGCTGCTGTGGTTGCTGTGCTGCACGTCTTCATTTAGATAACAGAGACATCTAGTGGTTCAGAGGGAGAACTGCAGGAGGTGGAGCTGTGTTTTAGCATGGAAAACTTTTTTCTGATCATTAGATGCCTTGCTCTATCTCCTGAGCTACAGCCATCATCAAAGCTCTTTCTTAAATCCTCTCTGAGAGGAGCTCAAACACGAGGAAGAGACAAAAGTGAGTGAAGAGGGTGGACTCATTAGTAAAATGAAAAACAGCCAGCGTTGATCTTTAAGACAAGTGAGGTAACAGAAATACTATATATGGCAGGGGTCACCATGGCAACATCAATGTCGGTTGCTACGTATTGTATTGATCCTGATCTGTGAGCCTCATATCAGGATATGCTGTTGTTTGTATTTGTTTTCATTGTTACCATTTTTGTGTCTTTTTTTAACAAACTACTTTTATCTTGCCATCGTTTGTCAGAGTCAAACTAAATTTGGTTCATCTTTCTACAATAAAAACATAAAGTAAACATATAGTAATATGTGGACTCCGGCTCATAGAGGTATTGTGGGTAATGAAAGAGCAGATAGGTTGGCTAAAGCAGCTGTTAAAAAAGTAGACATAGATGTGCAGATACCATTGTTGAAATCTGAGGGAAAAGAATAGTTTGGACACAAAGTAAGAACTTCTGGAGAATGGCATGGGATAATGGAACAACAGGGAGACATGGGGTACAAAACACAATAGAAGTTAAGAGGAGTAGTGGGTTAAATAGGCAGCAGGAGAATACAAACAGGTCATTGCTTTCTGAATGGTTCTCTTGTTGTGATGGGGAAACATCCGACTGGGTTATGTGATGGTGTAATGCTATGGAGACGGTTGAACATGTGGTTATTAGTTGCAGGAAGTATAGAAGTCAAAGGAGAGTGTTGAGGGTGGGAACTGGTGGTGAAATGAAACTTACGTTTGAAAAAGTGGTTAATCAGTTAAGTCATGATGAGGTGAAAGGAGTGGCTTTTCATTTTTTAGAAATACTGATGTCATCAAGAGGATCTGAGGATCTGGAAGAGAAGTAAGAGTAAAAGCCAGGAGATGGCAGTAGTGCAACATCTTTGGGTGCAAGCTGCTGTTAAAAATGACAGAAGAAGAAGTTTGCTCGATCATTCCTCAGCTCGTCTGTGTGAAGCTGAGTGTAAAGAGGCTCCTGCTGTTAGAGAAACACTCTGACTGTTTAACAGAGTCAGACATGTTCAGACTGAATTTCAGTCAGAAACTCAGCATCACATCGATGAAGCTGCAGATTAATTGTGGTTAATTTCTGATTAATTTCTTTGCTACCAGCTGAAATGTAAATGTAATTTAAAAGAAGGATTCAAGGTTATTGGGTTTTTTGAACCCAAAGATATCACATGAACGTATATGAATTGTATGATATGTCTCTTCTATTTTTCCATCCATCCGTTTGCTTCCACATCTCCTTTTCAGGGTCGTGGGGGGTGCTGGAGCTGTCATCTTCTTCTTCTAGTTTTCTGTTATCATATTTTGATGTTGATTGTGATTGGTTTGATTTGTTTCTTCAGTGGCTGTAGTGTTTTAATGTTTAGATTGTCTTTTGTTCCATTTTGTAATTGTGTATAAAGTTTGATTTGAATGAAAGTTACACTCAAATGCTTTCAGTGTTGCTGTGTTGAGTGTTTGCATGTTTAATGTTTTTTATGGAAGACACAGAAAGACATGTGACTAAAGAAATCTGTGCTAGAGTGACTTTAAAAAAATAAATAAATAGTAGAAAATAAAACAGATGTTGAATTCTTTAGAGAATTTTCTAAAAATCTTTTTCTTTCTAAACAGAATCCAGAATATTGATCTTTGACATGGAAGCTGTTTCTACAGGATCCTGATGGACACTCAAAGCTTTAGAAAATGTTCTCTTTAGTTGTTTACAGCAGAAAATCAACCGATGTGAACCAAAACAACAGAAATGCACAAGTGTGTGAGACTAGAAATGATAGAATCAGCACTGCTGATTTCATTACTCTGAACTTTTAAAGGCAGGTTTTGTGTCTGAGAGCAGGGACACTTGCTGTGTTCAGTGACTGTAAGTTCAGGCTACCCTTGATTTAGTTGCTAGATGTTTTTAAACTGTGTTTATTTTATAAGGCTCATTAAAAGCCATCTGAACTAGAGATGGACCGATCCGACGTTGCGTATCGGTATCAGTCCGATACTGACCTTAATTACTGGATCATATATAAGTAATAAATAAAAAAAGATGTAATCCGATCTACTAAATATCACAAAAGCACCTCAGAAAACTTGCGACATGGCGTAACCCAACACATGACCTTAGCTCATAGGAGCAGTATGTGTCACGTGATAGAGCGGCTGTGGCGTGCGAGACCTGTCGGCGGCCTGGTGGAGCATTTGGAGCCTCGCGACGTGCTTCCAGACCGGCCGACGTGGTTTCTTACGGACTCATCTCAGACCCAAGACTTTGAAGGCTTTTGAATCGTCTGTAATGAGACGCTTTACATGTCTGAGCTGAAGTTTGTTATCAGTGTTTAAAAAGGCTGCATCTGTGATGGTTGGCATTAGATCAGTGCCTATGGAAGTGGCACCTTGCACATTTGGAAAGGAACCAAGACTGAATTATATACACAGGTTTTAGAGCAGCATGTGCTCCGATGGAGATGATGTCTTTTACATGTTTAAGGAGGATGTTGCTAAGCTGCACACAACAGCAGGGTTTTGTAGTGGAAGACCGCAAGTCCTGTTTGTGGTCCAGGTATTTGAGTAAGCTGCACACTACAGCGTTATGAATAAAGTATGGGTTCATAAGATTGAGATTTAATTTTTGTAATTTAATTTTATTTAATTCAATTTTTATTTACATTTCACACAGTGTGTCAACATTTTGTCATAAAATAATATTAACAACAAGAAACAACAATAATAATAATAATAATTGCATTGCTCTATTAAATGTGCTGAAAACATGAACTCAGCCTGCGCGTGCTGTGCATGTCTGTGACGTAATCGCGTGAGAAAGGCGGTTTCCTGTCCTTTTTGGCCCTCGCTGCTCGCCGTATTTCCGTGCGGCTCTGCTGGATGAAGGAGGTAAAGTTTTTTGAACAGCATGTATAACTTTAACTGAGCTTCGTTAGTCTTTCTCAGCCTGCTGCAGTTACAGTTACAGCCGCGTATCTATTACAGTGAACCTGCCGTC
Organism: Neolamprologus brichardi; assembly: GCF_056152115.1. NCBI lineage: Eukaryota > Metazoa > Chordata > Actinopteri > Cichliformes > Cichlidae > Neolamprologus > Neolamprologus brichardi. Next base: position 54,406,528 of record NC_142106.1, on the reverse strand, counting down.
AGCTGTATAACGTTAGCATTAGCTTGTGTTGATGCTAAGCTGCTATTAGCAGGTCCTGTTCAGCGCTAAGTTGTGTCCGGACGACTTTACAGTTTAGTTTCCTCCGATCACCAGATATTTGTGGATGGCCTCGTGTGTACGGAAGCTTCGTGGTGAAGCGCTTTGGCCTGTGGGAAATGTAGGAAACATCAGGACGAGCTGCGCACCGCAGTAAACCGCTTTAACAAATCAACCTTATTTTCACTCACTTCATTAATAAAAGTCTTGTCACTTGGAAAACTGCAGTTTTCACACATCTCGCCGTTAATGTCACCCAGCTAACGGTGTAGTTTCAAGAAACAATGCAGTGTTCCTGCCACGAACATCACGACGGAAGCCCTGCAGGGTAGATCTGTGCAGCGGCTCTGACGGAAACGCCACAGATAGTAGCTCATTCTCCTTCTTCCGGTTTCTCCTCTTAGTGTCTCCATAGCAACTCATCTGCCTCCTCTCACCTGGTCCCGAGGATCCAGGTCTGTCACCTGGTCTCAGGTTCACCCTGAGCTGGCCCTCCTCGTCCATTCCAGTCACTCTCAAAGACAAACTGAACATTTTCCACTACGACACATCCAGCTGGGTTTTAGTTTTTAATTTGAAGTCATTGTCACCATCTCCAAAACAGACACCAGAGCAGGTCTAACTCCTGTTGCATCCTTCACTCAGTGACCCTTAACAGCTGTATTCACCCACTCATCATGTAACACCACAGTTCCTCTCCTGGTTTCTCTGACGTGTCCAGTGTCTTGTGGGACACTTCATAAACACGCTGCTCTGTCTTGGGTGGTCGGCTTTGCCATTTCCAGATTGAGCATTGTTATATATCTGGGGGATTATTCTTGATTAATTATTTGAGCTGTCACGTACTACGTGGCTGTATCAGTGTGAGTGCAGCTCATCATGGTGTGTCGCACTAATTTAACAACAGTAGATGTATTTAGCCTGATGTCCTCTTTAGAGACCAACAGAGCAAACGCTGCTGATTTTATTTTTGTATTTTATAGTTTGAAAGTGACACTTGGGACACAATGAGTGTGCGTCCCAATGTATTGTGCTCCTTCAGACACAGATCCACACAGCATGTGTATATAAACCATGGAAGAAGCAGGAGCTTTCATTGTGACACACTGCTTAGCTTCACAGTGTGTGTGACACAGGTGGGTCACTTGGATTGGCAGAGGTGAGGCCTGGTAAAAAGCTACAGCTGTAAACTGTAACAGTGCTCATATAGGGGGCTGCTGGGGTTGTCTCACTTTTGGATGCAGCCTCCAGAGGCCGTTAGGGGAATTGCAGTTTTTGGCACTTCTGCACAGGTTTCAGTTTTCAGCCCTGGAGGTGCCGCCTGATATGAGGTGACACTTTTGTCTTTGTCCTCTCACCGTCTGTGAGAGATGAGTATCCACCATGTGAGTCCCTCCCTCTCCACCAGTCGGTCAGACGTCTGCTCGTCCTCCAGTCTGGTTCGGCTAAAAGGGAGATTTTCCTTCCCGCTGTGGCCAAGGCCTTGCTCATTGGGGTTGACCGGTTGGTGGGATTTTCTCTGTACTTCGTGGTCTGTGCCTTCAAGTGACTGTTGTTGTGATTTGGTTGATCACAGAGACCTAAAAGACCTGGTGACCTCTAATTTCCTGCTTCTAAATCCAGACAGAGGCTGTTGTGCTCGGCCCTAAAACTCTTAGAAACAGCATCATCGTGGCTCCAGTGAAGCTGTGAGGAGTCTTTGAGCAGAATATATCATTCAGTGTGCACAAACAACCATGTAGGTCTGTGAACTAAGCTGAGAGTGACTCTAGCTGCACGATTGTGAGTCAGTGTTATCAGACAAGTGCCATGAAAAGCCTCAAAGCCTCCAGTTAACCTGAAACGCTGCAGCACGAGTACCAACAGGAAGTAGAAAGAGAGCATGTTTGTCACATATTAGCTCCTCTTCACTGACTCCCTGTTAAATCCAAGATTTAAAATCCTCCTTCTGACAGACGAGGTCTCGAATAATCAGCCTCTGTCGTCTCTTAAAAAGCTTGTAGTACAAAGTTATACTGATAGAGCACTCCCTCCTCAGACTGCAGCCTTATTTGTTGTTGCTAGGTAGAATAGGAGGCAGTGCCTTCAGCAGTGCCTTCAGCTGTCTCTCAGTGGCCCATCTCCTGTGGACCAGCTCCCAGCTTGGATTCATGAGACTCCCCATTTAGTGTTTGTGTTTTTTCTCTAAAGCTTATTGTTAGAACTGGATCAGGTGTCTCTGAGCGTATCCCAGTAACACTGCAGTAGGAGGGCTGCTGGGAGACTTCATCATCTATCACCATGTGTTCTCTTTGAAAGCTACGTATTTGTTATATAAGATAATGTAATCAGGCACTGTTAGCATCTCTGTTTGAACACTTATTAATAGATATACATGACAACACACTGCCACAGCACTAAAATAGTTTAGCTAAATGCATTTAGAAACAACAATGTACACGTCATGTAAGTTCATATAAAGTTTCATCCAGAAACTTTACCTGAACCTAAAGTGTTGTTTAGTTAGTGGGTGGATGGCTGAAGGGTAATCTTGGTTTCCTTTGTTTGGGACAAACATTTGGGAATGTTTGTTTGAGAGGAAGAATAAACTGTTTGGATCAGTCAGGGGTTCGATGTCACATCCCTGAGCTAAAGTCTGATTTCCCTGATATGTGATCATCTGTAGTTTAACAGGAGAGCTGTCTTTACTTTGATCAAACCTCCTCCTCTTGTTCTAATGGAGATTCTGGATGTTCACAGGTATGATCCAGTGACATGATGGAGAGTTTAAAGACGCGGCTCGAGTTCCCCAGCCCTGTCATACAAGCCCAGGTAAGAGGCGGACTCTGCTCTGTGACTCCTCCCATCCAAATGATACCAATGATCCTTCCCTTGTCTGATTCCACAGGTACGAGTGATTTGTTAATGATAGAGGTAAACTAAGTAGCAGCTCACACAGGCAGAAAATCTCTACCATTAACAGGAATTCAGCAATACTCATAAAAAAGTCTCCTGATAAGACAGAGTAAAGAGTAACGTAACTATTTGATAGAGTAACATGACTGTAAGGTGCACTGATACATGTGTGCAGCTGTTGGAGGATTTTAAAGAGACATGAGGTGAGTTTACAGTGTAACAAGATCCAAGACACAGAGTTACTTTGTATGTTTGTTGGCAACCACGAGGGTTTCTGAGTCACTCACACTCGTGTGTTTAATATGTTTATGTAGAGGAGAGGCAGGTTTTACTGAACACACACAGACTCAGGTCCCTGTAGGCACATTCATTCATTCATTCATTCACTCATTCACCCATTCATTCACTCATTCACTCATTCATTCACTCATTCATTCACTCATTCATTCATTCACTCATTCATTCATTCATCCATTCACTCATTCATTCATTCACTCATTCATTCATTCACCCATTCATTCACTCATTCACTCATTCATTCATTCACTCATTCATTCATTCATTCATTCATTCATTCACTCATTCATTCATTCATTCATTCACTCATTTATTCACTCATTCATTCATTCATTCATTCATTCATTCACTCATTTATTCACTCATTCATTCATTCATTCATTCACTCTGTAGTGTTGGTTTCTCTTCCTCTCATTGTTATTGTGAATAATGGTACAGAAGTGTGACTTTCTTGTGTTGTAGACGGTGAGAAGTCTTGTTGCAGCTGTCTTAAAGGAAAAAGGGTCAGATGGGCAAATCACCTGGTCCTGTGCTCAGGTGAGTTCCTGTAAGAGTCACATATGATCATTTCTTTAGTTACATGAAGTATAAAAGAGCAGGAACATCTGCTTCATGTGGTCCTGTGTTTTATCCTCAGTGACTTTGACACATCTGCTGTGAGGCTGACACCTCTGATCTCACAGTGTCAGCTTTGTTTTTATACACAGATATAAAATATGGATATGCACTGATAAACGATCATAGTTATAATATTTCTGACTGTCTGAGTCCAAATTGAATCAAACCTTGTTGGGATTGAATCAGTGCTGAGCCCGAGTGGCTGAACTGAGTGGGACAGATTGCATTCTCACGTGCACCTCTGTCTTTGTCCGTTTTCATTCAGGGCTTCAGTGCATGTGTGGAAATGGCACAGATCGTTTTGTTAAACTTCTGAAACACTGACTGCATCACTGTTGTTGTTCAGGGCCCAGCACTGGAAGCTTTGTGGCAGCAGTGCTGCAGTGACTGTGCTGTGGTGTGTTCAGCGTGCTGTGACACCTTGGTGTTATTGGTGGACCAGGGCCATGCAGACCTGGACTACATCCTCAATGGTGTCCTCAACCTCCTGCCTTCTGCAAGGTATGCAACGTGCAGTTATTGGACGCCACGATCCTGCCTCAGAAAGCTCAGCTCAGCTGTTTGTCAATGAGTCTGACAGAGGCTCTGTAACCTGCATCCATGCAGCGTTACAGCCGCTGCACAAAGGCACAACATGAAAGATAGACCTCAGCAGGACGAGGTTGTGTATCAGCAGGACAAAGAAGGCTCTCTTTAGCATGAGAATGCTAACACTGTGAACTGAGAAGAGGTATGAAGAAGGCCGTGTATGTCCACTGTTACTGGCCATCGTCACCTACAAATTCAGTCTTTAAATCCCTTTAAAGGCCCACTCACACCTCGCCTCAGGTGACCTCAAAGGTCACATGATGGGTCGCGGTGAGGTCTCATAGTGGTTCAACCCTTAACCCTTGGTGTTGACAATGACCTACGCTTTTGTTTATACTCATGTGATGACGCACATGACAAATAGCTCGATGACCATCTCCAAGGAGGGAAACGCCCTGTAGGGTTTAAATATGTGAGTCTCTCCACCTTGTATAAGAAGTGAAACATCTTTAAAACTTAATCAAGTCCAGTCGCCTTCTTTTCCAGCTACCAGTGTGTAACATGGAGTCAATGCTTCCAGTTCAGGAACCCGACTGACAGTCTACAAACTGAGTTAGACACATGGAGGTCACAGCTTAGTCTGTGCTGAGGATAAATCCACCATGTCATTGCTCTCCATCAGGGCTCATGTGAAGTAAAGAAAATAGCTTTGAAAGTTCAAACTGGAAACATGAAAATGTTAAAGGTCACTGTTCCACAGTTCAGAGCTGGATGCTCTCTAATCTGGACGCTAACCTAGTTGTGCAGCATAATGTAACTATTTGAAAACATTTGAAGCAATGAAAACGCTCACACTGTTCGTTTTTTCAGTTATTCTGACTCTGATGTCCAACAGACACACTCAAGGGTTGATAAAAGTCATTCGGCGATTGTTGGAGATGCAGGCTGACCAGAGCGATGGACACTTCACCTGTCCGTATTCTATCAGGTAAGTATCTCATGTCTAATATCTAGAGATGTTCAAACATATTGTCTTGTGTAATCTATCAAGCTACATATAGCTTGTAGCTTACTGCTAGTCCAAAGAAGCAGCATTGGTCCACCACCCACTTGAAGTGCCGTAGGGGTCCGGTGCTCTGTCTGGTGGCAGTCAAAGGCCCTGGTGCTTCAGTCCCAGCTATAAACTGGCTCTTGGAGCATGAGAATCCCAAACTGGTGCATGAGGTTGAAAAATACTGACTACATGTAAAGAGTGAGAGGTGGCAGACAGGGAATGGGTACGTTTGTATCTCCCTGATTTGATGGCAGCATTTAGAAGTTTTCCCTGGTGGACAAGACGGTTGCTTCCCTGTGCCGTCATGTTGGGAACAGGTGCCGATAGTCATTTGTTCACATGTGACTAACAGTTGTTTAGAGTCATTTTTAGAGTTGCTGGGTGAGGTGGGTACCCCATCTAGCAACTCCATAGTCCTGCTGGGGGACTTTAATGTGGTGGGGGCAATCTCTGAACCAGAAGATAGACATTGGAGGTTCAGGAGCAGCAGGTTGAAGCGTCCTGTTAGGCTTGGCTATCGTCTGGCAGATATCGACAGGATGAGTGTAACTCTTGCAGTAGCTGAAGCAAAAACTCAGCTGTACGAGGAGCTTGGTGAGGCAATGGAGCAAGACTTTTTGAGCTTGGTCCGTTTTGCCAGCACTGTCGGATCTATTCCTGGTGGGTGTTGTTATCGATGCTGTTTTGAGTAATTCTGCAGCTGCGTGGGAAACATTGGGAATGAGAATCAGCACCTCCAAGTCTGAGGCTGTGGTTCAAAGCTGAAAACAGTGGAGCACCCACTCCAGGTCAAGGACGAGCTGACGCCCAAGTTGGAGGCGTTTAAGTATCTGTGGGTGTTGTTCATGAGTGAGGACAGTGACAGACGGTGCTGTGGCTGCAGTGATGGGGCCGCTGTAAGAACGAACAGGTTTTAACATTAAAAGTGATGTTTTGGTCACAATATAGTGAGCTCTCCTCTTTTTAGTGTATAAAATCTGTCCTGTGGATGAATGCAGACTTCACCTCAAAGGCAAAGACACTCGTGAACATCCGTATAAAAATCAGCGGTGCAACAGAAAGATCTCCTCTGTCCAAATTGTCTGCCAGTGCTCTGAAACACCAACAGACTTTGGCCTTCTTAGTTTGTCTTCGTTGTAATAGACTGACTCAGTGGTTTGTTGGGACCATAACTTGAATCAGAGCTGGGACACTGACCCGTCCATTGCAGGAGCAGCCCTCACCCGTACGTCACAGCCCTGGAGAACAGAGTGGACTGCTGGCCGGCTCTGCTGTTCGAGATCGATGACTTTATCCAGAAAGCTGTTGACAGGTAAGTCTTACTGGTTCCTATCGTAGCTGTTATGTTGTACACTACTTTGAAGACAACTGGACATTATGAGATGATATATTCTCAGAGATTCTTATGACTCCAGTGTGTGTGTACGTTACAGAGATAAAGCGGCTTATATCACCATGCTGGCCCCCTTCCTTCGGTACCTATACTGCCAACCTCACAGGCAACCCGAGCACGCGCTCCTTCGACAGAGTCTTCTTAGGGTGATGCTGCCCATTCAGGGAGGATCCAGGTCCGCCCCCCAGAACAAGGAGCAGGAAACGCTGTCCCCAGTGTCTGACAGGCTGCTGCTCTGTCTTTGTCAGCTGGTTCCACACATGCAGGTAACACACTGAAGTTATGTTAGGTAACTGTACAAAGACACGTCAACATGTTTCCACTCTGTATGTTACACCATCGTTCATTTAAATGTGTCTCTCTTATTTGCATACGCTCAGATTGACAGGAAGTAACTAATACAGAGAGCAGGATGGAGCTATGTCAGCCTCTCCTCTCTGTCCTGCAAGTGGACAGCGTGGAGGCAGTCCTGGAGCTGTGTGCGTTTGTGGGCGCTCTGCTCCAAGATCTAACTGGGACCTCTGGAGACCAGTGGAAACCAGAGAAAGCGGCGCTGGCTCTGCAGCTGCTGTGTGCGTGTCGGCGATGCCTCGAGTTCAACGGAGACTGCAGACCAATAATCGGCTTAATGCAGCAGCTTGTTCCAGCCTGTCAGGTGATCGCTGTTTGTAGACAATCAGACACCAGCAAAGATAAAGAAGCCGCGCTGCTGTGCTGGTTAACATGAGCTAAATATGGAAGTAAACAAAAGTGATGCTTTTTGTTTTACATGTGCAAATATCTCTGCTCCAAACCTGAGCCTGGACTCACAGCAGTGGGTTATTTGGCATTAATGCTGATCAGCTTCTTCACTCACTGCAGCGAGCTGACATGGACATGCACACATGTGAATATCTGACACTCAAAGACACTTTGTAGAAATGTAGCATTGTTTGGTTCAGTGTTTTCATAAAAGCCTTGTTGCTCCTACCAGGGAGAGCACACCTGAGTTTAAGGCCTGAACAGGTGTGAAACCTTTTGTCCTCCATGATGGCTGAAAATCAAGCGGGTCTCTGCCTCTGCTCATTTTCATGGCCGTCATCAGATTTGTTTACACTCACTTGTGTGATGGAGTCAGGCTGTGCACCCTCAGGCTACAGTCACATTAAAGAAAGCAGTGTTGGAGACGCTGTGTGACCAGAATTAGTGTGAAAAATTAGTTTAGACTAATTCTCACTGAAGCCATCAGAACTATGAACACGTGTGGAAGGAAGTAACTCAGCACGTTTTAGATTCGTCACCCTTTGCTTTGATCGCTGCTCTGATCCTCTGGATGAGCTCCATGATGGGTCACCTGAAGTGGTTTGTTCCCAGTGATGCTGAGCACTTGTTGGTCTCTGCGCTGCATCTCATCCAAACAGCTGATTAAAGCTGACTGAAACTCTTCATCACAGAAACAGTTGTAGTGACGGTTACACAGATCTTCTTACGTGGGGATTAAATGAACTGCTCTGCAGTGGTGATTGGTTCATGTAAATACAGAGTCTTCTTCACACACTGTCTCCATGCTGGGACCGATTCTGTTTACACGTTTCACCTTATTAACATCATTCACATCCTGCAGTTGGAGCCTCTCTGAGAGGAAGCCTGACCATCGATCCTGTCCACGCCTACAAAACCAAACATGCTGACTTATTTATTAGCTGTCAGTCTGCTGGTGATGTCAGTATATGGAACAAGATGCCTTCTGGCCTATAGAGGTTTACACATGTGGGTCAAATGTCCCCCATTGTGAACCTTGTCAGTGCTGTGATGTGTGAGCCCTCGGGCCTCTGCGGCCTGTATTGACCTGTTGGCATCGCTGTTTGTTTTCTGCAGGAGTTGCTGTTGGATGAGCTGATGATGGGCGTGGCCTTGCTCTTGTTGGAAGCCCCTTCAGATCAGCTGACCAGCCTTCTCAGACTTGGTAAAGTGATTATTTTGGACAAAGCTCTGCTGGCTTTAGCTTCCTTTAAGAGACTTTGAAGCAGTGAAAGAATTAGTGGGAACAAAACTAGGTTGTGTGTGCAGGTCATGGTTGGAACCTCACAGAGCTTTGTGTCCTACATGAGATATTCTTTCTCTCAACACAGCACTGAGTTTGGTCCCTGAACAAGCGGAGGCGTCGCCCTGGTTGAGTCCGGTCCTGATTCTCCCCGTGTTGCAGCTCCTGTCCTGCTTGGGTCTCACTGAGCCGCTGACTGACCAGAACACACACAGCACCAACCACAGGCTGGCTCACAGCCTGCTGCTCAGAGTTAGCAGGCCCGCAGATAAACCCCAGCAGGTAACCCAGCAGGTAACAGAGCAGGTAGCCCAGCAGGTAACCCAGCAGGTAGCCTACCAGGTAGCCCAGCAGGTAGCCCAACAGGTAACCCAGCAGGTAGCCCAGCAAGTAACCCAGCAGGTAACCCAACAGGTAGCCTAGCAGGTAGCCTAGCAGGTAACCCAGCAGGTAGCCTAGCAGGTAGCCTAGCAGGTAGCCTAGCAGGTAGCCTAGAAGGTGACCCAGCAGGTAACCCAGCAGGTAGCCCAACAGGTAACCCAGCAGGTAGCCCAGCAAGTAACCCAGCAGGTAACCCAGCAGGTAGCCTAGCAGGTAGCCTAGCAGGTAGCCTAGCAGGTAACCCAGCAGGTAGCCTAGCAGGTAGCCTAGCAGGTAGCCTAGCAAGTAACCCAGCAGGTAACCCAACAGGTAGCCTAGCAGGTAGCCTAGCAGGTAACCCAGCAGGTAGCCTAGCAGGTAGCCTAGCAGGTAGCCTAGCAGGTAACCCAACAGGTAGCCTAGCAGGTAGCCTAGCAGGTAGCCTAGAAGGTGACCCAGCAGGTAACCCAGCAGGTAGCCTAGCAGGTAGCCTAGCAGGTAACCCAGCAGGTAACCCAACAGGTAGCCTAGCAGGTAACCTAGCAGGTAGCCTAGGAGGTAACCTAGCAGGTAACCTAGCAGGTAACCCAGCAGGTAGCCTGGCAGGTAGCCTAGCAGGTAACCTAGCCGGTAGCCTAGCAGGTACCCAACAGGTAGCCCAACAGGTAGCCCAACAGGTAACCCAGCAGGTAACCCAGCAGGTAACCTAGCAGGTAGCCTAGCAGGTAACCCAGCAGGTAGCCTAGCAGGTAGCCTAGCTGGTAGCCTAGCAGGTAACCCAGCAGGTAGCCCAACAGGTAACCCAGCAGGTAGCCTAGCAGGTAGCCTAGCAGGTAGCCTAGCAGGTAACCCAGCAGGTAGCCTAGCAAGTAGCCTAGCAGGTAGCCTAGCAGGTAACCTAGCAGGTTACCCAGCCTGTAACCCAGCAGGTAGCCTAGCAGGTAGCCCAGCAGGTAACCCCAGGCCTGCTTCTCACATTCAGTTTTTGGAGTCTTTCTTTGAGGTGTAGCCACGTAATTCAAACACTGTTACAATAGTGCAGGTAGCTGTTAGGTGCTGAGTGGACAGAGCATTAGAGCACAGACGACATCCATCCAAAAATACTGTTTCCCTCTCAGTGTCATAGCAACAGGGCTGTCTTTACTGCCTCTTCTTCAGGGTCAGCATCCAGTCTCTGGAGTGTTGTTCCTCTGGGATGCTTTGCTTGATCCTTAAATTACACTTCATTAACATTCATGGTGCATCTGTAGCTTTGCTCTTTGTTCTTTCTCATTTGTTTCTCATGAATCTGTCTCCCTCAGCCTGCCCCATCACTGCCTCTGTCTCTGAGTTCCTGGTATAGTGAGCTCAGCGTGTCTTTGTCGGTACTGCGCAAAGTGGCCAACAATCCAGCAGCAGCGACCGATTGGCTGTTGGCGGTCCGCTCTGCCCTGTCGTCCAGCCAGCGCCTGTCCTCCTCTCTTGTCCTGATTGTGACTTATCTCATCATCATGGGTCAGGAAAACATCTGCCAGCTGGCTTTGAAAGCAAGCCAGGCTGTCGCTGCTGCCGACCCCTGCCAGGTAGATAACCCACACAACTGGTTCTCTTAAATCTGTGGCCTGAATATAAAGTAATGCATGTTGTTCCCTCTGACATGTAGATATGTTGTATGTAAGGCAGCTAGCTCGTGTTTGTCTTTCTAAGAGCAGTAAACACATGTTGATAACCTGGTGTTTTGGCACCAACACATGACTTTGAAATGGTTCAGATCAGCAGGAAGATAAAAGCTGTCACTGCTGTGTGATTGCTGCTAATCTGCTGCCGTATAAAGGGAGTGGTTAGGGAGTGCTCTAAGGGGACAGACTTCCCTCTGGACTTGTGTTGGAGTCACTAGCTGCAGATGAAGTGTGAAGTTTACCCCTCATTGTTTCATTGTACCCCTAATGTTTGGTTGGTGTGTTTGCTGATGTGGGCGTTTCCCTCTGCAGGTCCCGCCCCTCGTGCTGCTTCTTTTGTTCAAACTGACCAAAGAAAAGAGTCCCGTCCTGGCTCACGCTGTTCTCACAAGCCTGCCAAACCTCGGCACTCATAAGGTACGCAGCACGACTAAGAAGAACCTGTACTGACTGTGAGCGTCTGGAGACGGGGCTGGAACATCAGCAGCACCTTTCTACTTCATCCGAGCGCTCACAGTGTGTTTTAGTCCATCAGATGAGCTTTTATCTGTGGGGTCATCCAGGTCATGTAGTCTGAGGAGCTTTTCTTCATCCAGGAGGCTTCTAGAGTTTAAAAACCAGTGAGCCGCGTGTCCCAAATACCAGCATGTGAGCACAATCCACCAATAACAGTGAATAACTGAGATCAACACGGACAGTGTTTCTTGTACCCAGTTTGTAGGAGCTGGGATTGGACCACAGCAGCCTCTGTGTGGGATAGATGCAGTGCTCTGTAGTATAAAGCACTCTGTCAGTGAGCTGGACTCTCCAAACCAGCAGTCATCGTCTAACATCTGCCTTCTTCAGCTGTAACCGTGTGTTTCTCTTGTAAACTTGGCTCTGATCATATGTGCTGTAATATTCCAGCTTTGCTTCCCGATCGTGCTGCACAGTCTGCACATGCTGGCCGGCTCCCCCAAGCTGAGAGCAGTGGGACTGCGCCTCATGACCGCTCTGTGGAAGAAACAGGTTTGCAATAATAACGCATTACTATAAATGTCATATTCACGTGTTCAAAGCTTCTGTTTGTCTTTGATTGTGTGCTGCTTTGGTCATGTCTGTAAGGACCGGGTCTACCCAGAGCTGCAGCGTCTAATGAGCCAGCAGGACAGCAGGGTGGTGCTGGGGAGGGACGCCCAGTGGGAGCAGATCCTGGCCAGGGCCGCCTGTGTCAGGGACATCTGCAGAGAGAGGTGGGTCCTCCCATACTTACAGAAACAGTGGGCACTTCCTACATTCACTGGTTCATTCATTCAGTGGACTTTGCATGCACAGTGCAGACAGTGTGAGCTTCCAACACCAGGACTCTTCATCTTCCCTTCTGATGAGTAATAATCACTGACTGGACTCTTCATAGATGTTTCTGCTCAACAAGCTGATAAAAGTTCAGAAAAATCTTTGTTTTTTCAGTCACATCAACTTTGCTTGTTAAGATAAATGAATGCACTTTGTAGCTTTGCAGTGAATGAAGCCTCAGCTCGACGCTCCACTGAGTCCCTGTTTCTCCAAAAATCAGCAGGAGTCCAGTTTGAAATCTTTCAGAGCAGCTACACGTGACTGAATCCAGAAGGATCAAAGTCTTACAAAGTTCAGATCAAACAGAGAGACTGAGAGGCAGCTAACTTCCTGTCTCTGCCAGACTATCAAAATAAAAGCATACATTTGAAGCAAAAGAAATCAAACTATTATTATGTCAGTCTGTAAGCATTGCTTCCCATATAATACAACTCTAAGCAAGTGAGCCATAACTTTATAGTTTTAACCTTCAACCCAAAAACTATGTTGATCATATAAACTCCACAAACTGCATCCAGGCTCCTGCACACGTCCTTTACATGTTAGCTGTTAGCTAATGCTTGTCAGTGTTTGTGAACTGGCCTTTATGTGTGTTGATGAAATCAAACAATGATTTTATTTGATTATTTCCTTTGTTCTAACCAGCTGGTGCACACTGCTCATCGTCCCGGGGCCTGTTACACCTGCTAACATGTACATGCAGCTTTGTTAGCATTAGTGAAAACCTGGGAAACCCTCTGGATGGATGCTACAGTACAAATTTAGCAAATCATTGAGCGGTTTCTTGTTCTCACAAATGCTTACGTTTGCTTTTATTGTAAAACATTTGCAGCCAGAAGAGTTTGCAATGATAAGAAGCTGTGTGTGGCATTTACTTACTTACACGTGTCCTGGCACTTTTAATGCTTTTTAATAAAAATGGTAACAAAATGAGAAGAAACACATTTTCCACTTTGTCCACGCTGATGTGTGTGTTAACCAGGCCTTACCAGCATGCAGGGGACATGGTGGCTGCCATTTCACTCACTTTAAAACAGTGCAACAGACCAGACCTGGCAACCCCGGCTGCTCTCGTCCTGCAGGGACTACAGGAGCTGTGTCGAGCAGAGGTACCTCGTCTGTCTCCATTTGTCTCTTTAAATTCAGGAATCATCTTTTTTCTGCATCATAACTTTTGAATCTTTTCCAAAGTTCTGGTCTTAAAAGAAATGTTTCTTTCTCAGGTGGTGGATATTATCTCAGCATGGAGAACTGTTTGGCCTGAGCTCAGCTGTCACTCACAGCCAGAGGTGGTTCAAGCCATCGCTGAGCTTTTGGCTCTGGTGCCTCAGCTCACAGTTAAATCAGAGCAGTACGAGGTGCGTCGTAACGTTCATGTTCCTCTGTGTTGAGGAGCTAACAGAGTGACACAGGAACTCCACCAGGTTCTGTTTTTCTCTGTGGTTCTGTCTGTAAACAGGACTCTCACCAGCTGTTTGTATCACCTCACTGTAGAGTCACATCTCTACATCACTGTGTTTGGTAGCTAAAGTTAGCACATCAATGTAAAGTTGTGTAGAAGCACAAAGTACAGACGTGTGAGGGTCCAGTCCTCAGAGTCCTGCTCTGCTCGGACTTCACAGTAACTAATAAATGGATCAGCGAGTGTGAGCCTCTTTTTAAAAACAGACGTTTTGGTAATTTGTTGCTCTGGAGGATTCAACACAGCAGCAGAGGCCGTCCAGCAGATGAATCCTAGACCATGCAGTGCTGCTTGTTGGAAAGCTCTCCTCCTCTCTAACAATGATATGGCAGTACAGCTTAGGTTTGCAAAGTGGCATCTAAACAAACACAAGACCAAAGGCCAAAACCAAACATACGTATTAGCACAGGACGCCTGATAGGGATGCTTTTGGGTTGCAGCCACAGGACCTGTGCAGCACCTTGCAGTCACTGAGTCAGACACAAACTTCTCTGCTGTGTGTGTGTGTGTGTGTGTGTGTGTGTGTGTGTGTGTGTCTGTGTCTCTGTGTGTGTGTGTGTGTGTGTGTGTGTGTGTGTGTGTGTGTGTGTGTGTGTGTGTGTTAAATGTGCTTTAAATTCACTTCTTATTTTGGTCATTAGAAATTAAAAGAAGAGGTGGTCAGCATTCTCTGGACTTATGCTCTGAGCGAGGTCTGTATATACTGTATCCACACACAGCTGACATGATGACTCCTACATGCACAAATATGCTGTGATGTCACATAAGTTTCATCCTCTTGTAGGAAACAGAAACATGTGTCTGCACCTTTGTGTTGTAACAGGATCCAGAGGTGGCCAGCTGTGGCTACAGGGCTTTGGCAGCCTTTCCTGAAACAGATCACACCATCAACCACCTTCCTGAGGCAGTTAAGAGTCCTGCTCCACTCTCATAACAACATCAGAACAGTTTCTAACATATTAGCCAGATCATTTTGCAATGTTTCTTTATTAATTGTCCTCAGACGTTAGTCAGGTGTAACTATGAGGCACTAGTTAATGAGGAAGCTGATGTTTCAGTTACTTTAGCGTGTTCAGAAACGTCCCTATACGCCGCCGTGTGTCAGCTCTTCTCTTCTCTCTGATTGGAAGGCCCGACCACCTGCAAAGCTCCCTGAAAACGAAGAAGATGAACAGAGTAAAGAAAAGGAGGAAGATGAGAAGGATCTCTCCGTCCCAGGCTCATCTTATGTGAAGCTGATGACTCTCACCACCTCGTCTGTTCTTCCAGGTAAACTGGAGCAGCCAACAAACCAACAGGTCGTATCCTGTCGTCCCGACAGAATAAACTGCTTCTAGAGATCCATCCAGGATCTACTCTCGAGACAATGAGTCTGGGACAACAGCGGGACCCGACATAATCCACGTCTACTGTTTAAGAAGCGTTCAGTGATCAGCGGTCTGTAGATATGGGGAATGCTAAAGGCACGAACACAGGACTGAACCGTCCTGGCCATCAAACCACGGCCCGATAACTCGCCTCTCCACGACACAGGAGCTACTGAAGCTGTGGAGGCACATGAGCCAGTACATGAGCAAAACTCTGAAAAGCATTAGAAACAACACAAAAGCTCAGCTGCTGGTTCGTAGGGCTGCTATCGTGTCATTCTGACAGTACAAGAGCACTTAAGACTAGGCAGACCAACCTGACTCTATGCCCCATTCATGCACACTGACCTGCTTGTTACTGTGCTTCAGTGCACTGATAACATTCATCAGGAACTGTGGGAGACAGTACTGGAGTGTGCAGTGTCCCAGCTTCTGTCTGCAAAGGCTTCAATCCCCAAAGCCAGCTCATCACTAAGAGGTGATGTCATCAAATGTCATCCTGTAGATGACATCAAGCTGTATGGGAGGAGTCAGTGAGATCCACCTGGTGAGGCCAGCAGGATGAAGATCAGTCAGAGCCAAATCCGTGCAGATGCTGAAACAGATGCTGAGAAGCCCGATGAATGGTAGAAAGATCCAGATGCTTAGAGGTGAGCTGTGGTAGGAGGGAGTCTACCACGGCTGCAGACTGTGCAAAGGTGCTACGGACATTTTCCACCACGTAGTAGCAGGATGTAAGATGCAAGCTGGGATAGCATAAACTCAAAGCACAACCAGGAAGCTGTAGTGTATAGAAACACCCGCGCCACATGTGGACTAGAAGCCCCGTCGAGCCGGTAGTAGGAGTAAGGGTCGGGGGTGCTTCAACTTCCAGAGTAGCAGCGACTGGAGAACAAGAACAAAGTGGTCTTAGTGGCAGTAGGAGCGTTAGAGGCTGTAACCCTGAAAGCAGCTTCCAGGAGAGTGCAGTCCTGGGACCGCTAAGATACTTTAGGAACACATGTACGCTGCATGATGTTACAACATTTTTGTTTAGCACAACTGTTCATAACCATCAACATCAGCTGTTTGAGCTGTTTGAGCTGCACAGAAACAGACATCAGGTGTTTGGTGTGTTTCCTGCTGGAGAGATCGTGGATCTGTCACATCTGCGTGTGATACTGAGTAATGCTGATGATGCATTGATGGTGTTTCTTTTATGTTTCCAGCCTTCGAGCTCTTCTTGACGTCACTGGTGAGGCAGGAGATGAGTCAGATGCCACGGGGAATCTACTTCTCAGCCCTGAGGGGGGGTAACCTCCGCTCAGACCAGGGTAAAACGGTGGCAGGGATCCCGTCGTTCATGCTCAAGACCTACGAGAAAAACAAGCAGCCTGGGCTGAAGCCAGGACTGGCAGGTGACCCAGTGACACCTCTCATTTAGTTGGTGTCAGTGATATCGACTGTGTGGTGTCGTTGAACATCACTATGAACATGTTGCTGCTTTGCCTTTAAACTCTGTAAAATCTGTCAGTCAGCATATCAAAGTTGTGTTTCTTAAATTGGTGAGGAAGAGAGAATATGTGGAGCTACAGGAAGGGACGTCTTTCTGAGGAGAGGTTTGGAAGATGAAGATATTCTGCAGATTTAATCTGTTTGGTTCTCATAAAGCCAGGACATGGTGGAGATTTCAAACAGTGTGTCTGTACCAACACGTCACTGTTGGAAGCACCATTATAACTCACCCTCTCTGTCTGTGGTGCAGCTGGGCTGCTTCTGTCGTACAGTCTGTCTGTGCAGACCGATCGTGCTGGGAGACCCATCAGCCGCTTCCTCGTCAGCCGCAGCCGCAGTTACCAGCAGACGCTGACAGCCCTCGTTCATGAAGTACGTGTTGTCTTCTTCCATTGCTTTCTCTCTTGTTCTTTGTCGTGCACGCAGAGCTTGAAAGAGGAACTGTTTCCTTCTTCTGTGTTTTGGTGCACAGGTCAACATCCAGCCCTCTGAGTGGCACCGTGCCCTCCTCCTGCCACAGGCCTGGAGGGGCTTCATGAGCCGAGCTTTCTACGCCGTTATGGAGGTTTGTGCAGGTGTTACAAAAGCAGCACTGAGTGCTTCATAGAAATAAATGGTGTGGACAAAGAATTCAGTAGACTAAAATGCACATCATGAAGCGTGACTTCACCAGCTGGTAGTTCTGCCCTTTCCATGTGGCACCAGGACACAGTAAGACATACTGGGTGATGTGCAGCCTAACTGGAACCTACACAACACAAATGTCAGCCAGTCTGTCCTCCACAGGCCTCAGAGACCTCTGACCTTACAGTAAAGGTCTCAGAGACCTCTGACCTTACAGTAAAGGCCTCAGAGGCCTCTGATCTTACAGTAAAGGCCTCAGAGGCCTCTGATCTTACAGTAAAGGCCTCAGAGACCTCTGATCTTACAGTAAAGGCCTCAGAGACCTCTGATCTCGGACAATGTCGGATTCGATACTGTTGACCATAATATCCTATTAGACCGATTAGAACATGCTGTAGGTATTACAGGTATTGCACTGCAGTGGTTTGTATCATATCTATCTAATAGACTCCAATTTGTGCATGTAAATGGAGAGTCCTCTTCACACACTGAGGTTAATTATGGAGTTCCACAGGGTTCAGTGCTAGGACCAATTCTGTTTACATTATACATGCTTCCCCTAGGCAGCATCATTAGAAGACATAGCATACATTTTCACTGCTATGCAGATGACACCCAGCTCTATCTGTCCATGAAGCCAGATAACACACACCAATTAGTTAAACTGCAGGAATGTCTTAAAGACATAAAGACCTGGATGGCCACTAACTTTCTGCTTCTTAACTCAGATAAAACTGAGGTTATTGTACTCTGTGCTGAAAAGCTTAGAAATATGGTATCTAACCAGATTCTTACTCTGGATGGCATTACCTTGGCCTCCAGTAACACTGTGAGGAACCTTGGAGTCATTTTTGACCAGGATATGTCCTTCAACGCACATATTAAACAAATATGTAAGACTGCGTTCTTCCATTTGCGCAACATCTCTAAAATTAGAAATATCCTGTCTCAGAGTGACACTGAAAAACTAGTTCATGCATTTATTACTTCCAGGCTGGACTACTGCAATTCATTATTATCAGGATGTCCAAAAAACTCACTGAAAAGCCTTCAGCTAATCCAAAATGCTGCAGCAAGAGTACTGACAGGGACTAGAAAGAGAGAGCATATTTCTCCTGTTTTGGCTTCCCTTCATTGGCTTCCTGTTAAATCCAGAATTGAATTCAAAATCCTGCTCCTCACATACAAGGTCTTAAATAATCAGGCCCCATCTTATCTTAATGACCTTGTAGTACCATATCACCCTATTAGAGCACTTCGCTCCCACTCTGCAGGCCTACTTGTTGTTCCTAGAGTATTTATATATAAATAAAATTGAATTGAATTGAATTGAATTGATCTTACAGTAAAGGCCTCAGAGGCCTCTAATCTTACAGTAAAGGCCTCAGAGGCCTCTGATCTTACAGTAAAGGCCTCAGAGACCTCTGATCTTACAGTAAATGCCTCTGATCTTACAGTAAAGGCCTCTGATCTTACAGTAAAGGTCTCAGAGGCCTCTGATCTTACAGTAAAGGCCTCAGAGACCTCTGACCTTACAGTAAAGGCCTCAGAGGCCTCTGATCTTACAGTAAAGGCCTCTGATCTTACAGTAAAGGTCTCAGAGGCCTCTGACCTTACAGTAAAGGCCTCAGAGACCTCTGACCTTACAGTAAAGGCCTCAGAGGCCTCTGATCTTACAGTAAAGGCCTCAGAGGCCTCTGATCTTACAGTAAAGGCCTCTGATCTTACAGTAAAGGCCTCTCAGGGTTTGGTTTCTGTTGGCAGGGTCGACGTGCTGAGTTAGAGATGCTCCAGAAACAAGGCAAAGAGGATCCACAGGAGCTGCAGTACAAGTATCACTGTGCCTGGCTGTGGTGAGAACCACACTCATACTTGCTTGTATATGTGTAGACTGTGTGTATATAAATGGTAGTGCTTTTGTACAAGGTCTCTAATCTTACTGTAATGACTGTAGTGTGTGTGTTTCCCTCCCTGCTGTGTGGACCAAACTTTACATCAACACTTTGTGGTAACACCTGCACTATGTAGCCAAAATAACTGGTTCTGAACCAGCAACCTCCTGACCAGTAGACGACCTGCTCTCCCTCCTGACCATGAAGAAAGTGAATCATGGTTTTCAGGCCTGTCAGTCACAGGTGTATAAAGTCTGTGGCTCGCTGTCAGGAGCTCAGGAAGTTCCTGGACGCTGTCGTGATCGGAACAAGCATCGTTGGAAAATGTCGTGTTCACGCTTCTGCGTCTCGCAGTCCGATGGAGGAGTCTGGTTCAGCAGTTATCAGGAGACTGATACTCGTCTGACTTTGGTGGTGGAGGGATGATAGTGGGGCTGTTTTTAGAGGTTGGGCTCAGCTACTTAGTTCTGCTGAGAGGAATTCTTAATACTTCCAAATACCAAGACATTTGGGACGATTTCCTGCTCCCAACATGAACGTGTGCACAGGAAGAACCTGACTGGCCTACAAAGAGTCCTGACTTTGACCCAGCAGAACATCTGTGGGATGAATTGGAGCGGAGACTTATTTAGAAAGCATGGAGGGAAGCAAACAATCCACCAAAGAAGACCCAGGACTTTGATCCAGGATTTTAGCTCCTCGGACAAGAACAGGAGGACATTCCTGTCCCAAGGTCCAGTCGAAGACATTTACAGACTGTTACAAAGATGCTACGGCGTCTGTCTCAGCGCTACACCATCAAACTTACGTTCTCCAGACTTAGTTTCCCCTAAAATGTTAGTTTTTCTCAGTTTAAACATGTGATTACATTTAATCTGTAAATCATCCTGTTTCGTTTACATGTGAGACGCCGTCCTGATGTTTTGGTATTACGGTTGTAAATAGACTAAAGTGCTGATGTGCATCACTGCTTTAACAGACACTGGTCACCATCTTCATCACGTTCTTCATCTTTTTAATGTGTTGTTATTATTTTTCTGACACAGGGCCAGAGATCAGCTGGCAGATGTCATCAAAGCTGCTACAAAGTGAGTCCCCTGCTCGCTCTGTTTCATAGGAAACGTTTGGTGAGCAGAGTAACCTGATGTGAGCGCTGTGACTTTCTGTGGGTCGTTTCAGGGACAGTCCTGTTGTTCAGGGAAACGCCATCTTGGCTCTGAGCGGCCTCGCCGCTGTTCTGGCGAAGTATGAGAGCAACCTGCCCACTGATGGTGACGGCAGCCTGGGGGTGAGACGCCGCAGGGTCCTGTTACACAGTGTGTTTGCTATTTCATCATCATAGAGATGCTGAGCTCAGTGCTGTTGGACTCGATAGGCTGGACCAGAGTTCGTGGCCACAGGAAGCTGGTTGACCATGGTGCTGGACACCCTGCTCAGCATCAGCAGCAGCAGCTTCAAGTCCAAAGGACGAGTTTTCCCCTGGTTTCTACACGTGAGTTTCATCAGCTTTTACATAAGAAACCGTGATTGGCAGATGATTCGAGTTCTTTAAGAGTCGTGACAGTGACGTGATGAAACAGAATCAGCTGTTTCTGAGCCTCACACTATGAACACTTTACTGACCCTCAAAAGTAAACATGCAGTGATTCACCTGCCCCATAAACCACATGTTATTCTAAATAAACACGAGCTCCGTGTGATTGTCCGTCTGTTAACTGCAGCCTGCTGGCTGCTGTGGTTCAGAGACGCTGATGTGGCTGCTGTAGCTGCAACACCAGCGTGTGTGTCAGATTAACACTGTTGGATTTGTTAGTGTGGAGCAGCTTTTATCACTCTGAGCTCTGAAAGTGTTCATCAGTGTGAGTGAGGGGAGCCGCTGACTGTCTTTAGCACCTGTGCTAACACTTTCAGCACTCGGTGCCTTTCCAGACGTGCAGACGTGCTAGCGGCACTAATGCATCCCCATGGCTTCAGAGATGTTTGAAGCTGCACTTTATCCCGAGCATGCAGTGAACCAAAAACAACTTTATTTTGATGACTTTCTCACAAAAAGAAGCAAAACAAGCCTGAAACATCGCTGCATCGACACGTAAACCAGCTGGAGTGTATTAGCATCAATATTCCAGTAAACGTGGTTCTCACAGCTCAGCGAGTCTTTGCTCTCTAACACATGTTGCTGTTGGCTGCACAGTTGTTGTGAATATAAAGTTGCTTTCTTGCATTGATTACTTTCACCCTGTGCTGCCTCCTCAGCGCTCCTACTCGGGTGAGAACACAGCGAGCACCATAGCGCGCT
The DNA here is from genome assembly GCF_056152115.1 of Neolamprologus brichardi. NCBI lineage: Eukaryota > Metazoa > Chordata > Actinopteri > Cichliformes > Cichlidae > Neolamprologus > Neolamprologus brichardi. The sequence goes on along the minus strand of NC_142106.1, from coordinate 54,385,175 downwards.
CCTGTGCGAGCCTCGCCCTGTCGCTGCTCGTCTCCGTGCTCGTGGTGCGGCAGCGGGACGGTCTGACCCACATCCTGTCGGCACTGCGGGCCGGCCTCCCGGGCTCCCCCACCGCAGACGACTCCCAGGCCGTCCAGTTCCACTCCGGGCTCGGTCTCGGCATGGTGCTGTCCACCCTGCTGCACCAGCGCCTCAGGTACAGAGTCTGCAGGAGGAGATTCTGATGTGAACCAACAGCGTAACGCTTACTGACTGCCTGTGTCCTCTGTCAGTGATGAGTCTGCTCAGAAGGATGCTGATCTCCTCTTCGGCCCTCTGGATGCTCTGGAAAGTTCCTCTTTCAACCCCAACCTGGAATACAAGTACGTCCTCTCGTGTTTGCAGAGAGCAAACTGACATCACATGGTTGGTAGGAAGCTGGAAGATTCAGCCGTTACCAAGGCTGCATTTCTGCTGCTCAATAAAAGAGCTCGTTTGGCACATTTACTCTTTTTCAACAGACACATCTGGAAGCTTGTTAGGAGTTAATATTCAACAGTGAAACAGGGGTTAGCATATTAAATGTGCTCTTCCATGTTCTCGCCTTCTTTCCTCAGCACTGGCTGTATACTGGGTCTGGGTCTAGTGCTGTCTGCCTTCTGCAGCAGCGGACAGAGGAGTCGACGTGTCCGTGTCAGCCTGACACTCGACAAGCTGCTGGCCAACCTGCAAGACTGCAGTGGACGAGGACGCATGGTGCAGGAGGTACAGCAGCCCTGCACACGACTCGCACACTGACGCCAGAGCCGAGGTCCTGAAGTCTCTGACGCAGGAACAAGTCTGTGATTGTAACTCTGCTCAGACACGTTTGTGACAGAAGAAGCTGAAATAGTCGTTTTGATGAATTATCTACTAAAGACAGTTTCTGCTACATGAACATGAAACAAGAGCTAAAGCTTTGAGCCTGATGCTGATGTGTGAACTTTGACCTATGACCTCGAAGCACTAAAATGTGTATCTTATGATGTTTACCGTACGATTGGAACAGATTCGGCTTCTATAAGCTGTGAAAACGTGTCGTCGTGACCTTGTAGAGCAAATAAAAAGTGTGTAACACAGATAAGCTTTGTTTACTGTCCAAGGTGGAGACGCTGCACGGCCAGTGTGGGGTGAAGGTTGAAAACTGTGCCGTATAAAGTTTTCACTGACCTTCACATGTGTGTGTGCAGGTGTTGGCGTACTCTGTGGCGTGTGTGAGCGTCTCAGCGTTCAGCGCAGGTCTTATTGACGCCGCCAAGGCCGAGGAGGTCACGGACACGCTGCGCAGCCTGACTGAGGAGAGCCAGCAGGTCAGTAGGAGAGCTGATGGGGTCATTCTGGCTCCAGCAGCTCTTTGTGGTTTCATTGATGACCCTGTGTCCCCAGACCCCGGGCTTCTCCCTGGCTCTGGGGTTAGCGGTCCACGGGCTGTCGGTGTGCGGCCACGGCAAAGCAGAGCACATCCACCCTCACCTGCTCGCAGCCTGGATCAAAATCTTACTGGCTGAGGTACAAAACCTCACTTTCTACATCTCAGCCTAAATGTTCATGTAAACGATGTCCAATCAGGTGAAAGGATGTTTGGGGTCCCAGCGCTGACCTTTGTGTTACAGGGCTGTCCCACCATGCAGCGGCTGGCTGCTGTCAACGGGCTGGTGGCGTTGGTGGGATCAGAGAGTTACCTCGTTCAGGTAAGACGCCTGCAGCTTCATGTTATCACCTGCTGTTGTGTTTCTGAGGATGTCTTTGTTTCGTGGTTTCAAGCATGTGGAGCCATAGATGATCGAGCTCATGTGACCCTGTAAGGTTTGAGGAATCACCATGGTTACCATAGGAACACACTGGCAAACCCAGTATTTAAAAAGATGTGATGGATGCAGATCTGTGTCTTCTGTGCAGCCATGTGAAGCGTCCCCGTGTTCATAAAGAGATGCAAACACACCTTTAGTTGCAGCTGAAGTTAGCGACAGTGATGCTGATTCTTGTTGAATTTTCCCAGTTCTTTGAATCTTTGGGCTGAAGGAAGGACACTTACTCGGTGTATAAATGCTCAATCAACAATCCTTTATTTCCATACAATTTTCACATAATGAGCATAAACCATCATGATGGGGAGAGATGCAGAGAGGGTCACAGCAAGTCTCAAAATGGCGATGTGTTACACAGCTTCTTATACTTTTCTACTGGCCCCCACCTGGTCGTAAACCTAAACATTCACACTCTGTTATCTGTTGTGGCGCCTAAGTTATGACCTCGGGCTCCCTGTCTTTCTACCTCCTACAAGGGTGGGGGCACAGAATGTGGTCTGTTTCTGCTATTATCGGCACAAGGTCTTTTGCACACAACATTCTCAGAGAATGATTTAAGCACTCTGACATGACAAGAAAACAGTGTAAAACATTCACAGCAGATAAATGGTGGCGCCCACCTGTCTAACAGAACCCAGAGGATGGTCACATTCTTTTAATCCCCAGAGATATACTTGAACTTTTGTCTATCCTACTAACAAAATATATTGAGACATTTGGTCTAACATACTATACGAATATACTGCAAAAGGGGGTCATATTCTTTAACCTAATCTCACAATTCCCCCTTTGATCTCTCTTTAGAGAAATCACTTACAACATACATTCTAGGGTGGAAAAGTGGTGTCAACTCTTTCCCAGTCTCCTAGTATTTGTGCTTCACACAAAAACACAATTCCATCGCTGGATTTCCTCTGCGCTGTCACTTTTAGAGCTTGGCACGCTCTCGAGTTGTCACGTCCAACGCTGCTGAAGACTTAAGGCAGAGCACGTCGTACACCTTAGTTGTCTTCCTCAATGTCAACGATGAATCTCTCATTTTATTTAAAATCTTGCTGTGGGAAGTCTCCTCTTGATCTCCTGGTAGCTCAGTAGAACCGCTCTCTGTGTGATGTCTGCTGTGCTGAAGATGATCTCCGATCCTCCTGAAGCCTCTCTCCTGGCCTCAGCTCCCATCTTGTGGACGATCCTCTCAGCCACTCCTTCTCGTCATGGCACCTCACGACATCTACAGATTAAAAAATAACACTCCTTTCCCCACATGGCTTCCACCATGTGTCAACTCCCCAATGAGACATGTACAAGAATGTTGCACATTCTCTCTAAAAATCTCCAGGGTTTCCCACGTGGAGCAGCCATACTCCAACCTGTAACCCTGTGTAAAAACATTAATCAGCAGTTACATGTTCAGCTTATTTAACTCCCAGCTCCACCTGGAGCCTGTATCCTGGAAGACAAATCTGTTAAATCAAACTTCACATTTGCAACCAACTGTAGATCATAAGAGTGATAAAGTATTCAGCATAAAAGACAAGTATCATGTGCAGGTTTTCTCCAATCATTAAATCACTATTATTACCATAATTTGTCCCAAATCATGAATCATCCCAATTTATTCCACAATTTAATCTGTGACTTCCCTTAAACAATGTCACTCCACCCATTTTATCACTATGAGCTCAGTAGTGGCCAGCTAATGAGCTCATATTCAACTATTCCATAAACACTGCATCTCTTATTTGTTTCCTCATGTCACTGGTCTGTTTTCTGCTGAATCCTCTACATCTACTCTTAAAGAAAAAACAGACATTAGGAGCACACATAGACAATCCTGGTGGTCAGGCGCAGGTCGATAGGTTCCAGAGGTGCCGTAAAAGGCCATAAACTTAAGCCTGCTGTAAAAGGAATGACACTGGTTTCAACACAGGAAATTTCTCACGTTATTTACATCGTCAAAGTAACGTTCAACATTTTCCCAACAACACAGTGTAACAGCATCCTCAATCCTGTAGTAGAGAAACAAACATCAATCAATTGTCCTGTTATAAATCACATCATCAAATCACATGAAGAACTGTAATGCTGTAGAAAAGAAAATGCAAATGTTAGCGCTGCGCAGGTGTATACACACTTTCTCACAGTAATCTCTGTGAGCAACACACAACACAAGCCCATGAATAACACAAGCCCATGAATAACACACCCCTGGTAGATTCACAAACACAGAAAGTGGCATTTAAAAGGTTAAATCATCACACAACCTCAGATGTTGCTGTCATCTTTCTGCTCCTGTAAAAAGAAACACATAAATTCATCCACCCTTTTGGCCTGTCTAGGTGGAGGTTAACTTTGAGTCGTGGTCAAGTCTTGTCAGCTTCTACCAGTCAGTCAGTTTGTTTTTATTTCCATTCATTCATTCATTCATCCATTCTTTCTTTCTTTGCTGATAGTGGAAACCATCGCCGCATTTGATTTCCACCCTCAGCAAAATGACGTCATTTCAAAAAGAAAAAGAAGAACTTTAGGTCGGATTACCTCGCTGAATCCTTTTAGGCAGGGACTCTCATTTTCTAATTGTCCCCAATAAGTGGCTTTCTCCTGAGCCCATTTTAATGTGGAGAAAAATACTTTGCGACTGTTTTCAGTAAGAATGTTTTATAGCGCTTTAAAATTCAATCTCTCAGGCCTGGATTAAAGAGCTGATTTGTTAAATCAGGAACTCACAAAATACCAAAATATCACCACCGGTGGATCACTCCTCTCAGATGTTCTTATTTCAGTGCACTGTAACAAAAGCAAAAACAAACGTAACCAATAAAATACTCATATAATACCAAATACTGGGACCCTTAGAAACCTGTCCAAGCATAAAACCACCTTTCTCTCTCTTAGAGAAAGAAAACAATCCAAACCTCACTGATAAAATCAACCTAGTGTTAAGCAAAACCCAAAATCAACCGAAACTTCACCAGAAAGTGATAGGTTATGAGGCAGGGTGCACCCCGAACAGGTCTCCAGTCTATCACCTAGAAACAAACAATCATTTACACTTACATTCACAGATAATTTAGAATCATCAATCAACCTAGCTCTAACAGCTGCATGACTTTTCACTGTGGCAGGAAACCAGAATACCCAGAGAGAAACCACTGCAAACTAGCCAGACTGTGGATTTGCACCCAGGACCTTCTTACTGTGGAGCAACAGCACTCACCAGCATGCCAACAATATAGGAAATACAGGGAAGCTATGATTTCCTGTTGAATTTTGTACAGATCTTTAAAGCCTGAGGCAATCGTGTTAAATACACCTGGGATACTTACATAAATCCAAGGGCTGGCCCCCTTTTCTTTTTTTTCTTTTTTATTTTTTCAGTGTGTTCCTCCTTCAATTAAATCTCAATCACAAAAATGTGGTGCTCCGAAATAAGGCTCACACCGTTAATTCATCATTTTCACTCTGTACCACTGCTCCTTATCAGGCTGTGTGAAGCACAGTAAACAATTCAGTCGAGGCCTTGAGCCATAAACAGACATCACTCACAGACATTGTTTTCATAACCAAACTGCCTTAGACCCAGTCCCCTAAATCTGCACAAATGCCCTCTGGGTGACATGAAATGCATTTAACCAATTAACAATCAATGGCTTCTTGTTGTTGTAACAAATTCTGTATTTGGACGTTTGTGTGCAGCATTTTGCGTATCAGCATAGCATTTGTTAGTAAAGCATTCTTCATTGCATCAGCGTGTGTGTATCACTCTTCATTGCACAAACATGTGTATGTGAGTGTGTGTGTGTGGATCACTTCTCAGTGAATTGAATCAGCATTTCGATTTGTGTGCGTGTGTGTGTGTCATTTCTCAGTCAATCAATGAGTGGATATGTGTTCGTATGTGTGTTTCTCTTAATTCTGAGTCAGTGTATGTAGATGTGTGTGTTTGTGTGTGTGTTTGTGTTCATCACTTTCCTGTTCTGATGTTCTGGGTAAACCAGGGCCTGAAGCGTGCTCTGGGGTCCTGCTCTCCTCCTTTTCAGTCCGTTTGCATCCATTGGTGCTGCTGCCCAAAGTTCTATCCATACTGGTTCTGGCCCCAATTGAGGCAGTCCTTTTCTCCAGTGTCCTACATCTTCTCCTTGTCCAGCTCCTCCTGAGCCATGCTCAGTTTCTGCTCTGATGTCTTGAGCTCTCACTGAGGGCAGAAACCTCAGAGTCTTTTCCGTACACGTCAGATTGAAGTTTATTGATGTTTTCCTTGCTTTGCTCCACGGCCTTCTGCAGCCCTGCTGTTCGGCTCTTCTCAGAGGTCAGCTCCTGGCTGAGCCCCGACACCTGTGCCTTCAGCTTATGTTCTTCTGCTGCTTTTGTCCAATCTGAGGTGCCTTCTGACCTCAGTCACTCCTCGTGTCTCTGGCACGCCCTTTTTGCTGCCCGATCCTCCGTGTTGGTCCGTCACTGTCCTGCACAGTTTTAATGCAGAGTTGTTAAGGTCAGCATTCTTTTGCTCGGCCTCACCTTTCATCCGGGCTTAATAGGCGTCTCATCACAGCTCTGTCAGCTGAAGCCGTCTGGAAATCTCCCCCGTGTAGTGAAACGGGCCTTGGATTTAACGTTCTCCGTCTCCGCTGCATGAGATCTTTTTCCTGCAGCACTGTTGACATTCTCAGGCTGTTGTTGTGGGCCCAGCTGCTGTAGCATTTGGTCAGGGTCACATCAAAGATGGTAGAAGGGAGAGCAAAGGTAGTAGAGGGGAGAGCAGGAGTCCAGGTCAGCCTCGGCTTTCCGGGCCGACAAAGCAGCCTGTAATCAAGCATAAAGAGAAAAAACAAAAACAAAACAAAAACAGACGAACAGGAAAATGATGTTGTTTTGGCTGTGTTATTCAGAGAGGGGCCAGGCCCTGTGTCAGCCTTCTCCCCCCCTTTTTTTTGTTTTTTTTCACTATATAATCAACTCATAACCCACCAAGTTGACAGGACAACACAGGTACACGTTAAAATTCTTAAGATCATGTTTAATAATTCAAAAAAGGAATTTTATTTCATTCAATAATCACTTGTATTAATCAATCAGAAGAAAACATGTCACAATTTGACTCTTTTAACCACTAAATTTATTATTTCATCACTGGTTTATCATACCAGTGTCTGTCTTTTTGAAGTCAAGTTGTTGTCCTGCAACCCAGAGAGTTTATTTGTTAGTAGTGGATAAACTTTATCATTTAACAACATGTGTATGTTAAGTTTTGCTGCTTTAACCTTGCTGGAAAATCTTCACGTGTTCATGAATGTAAGCTGTTTCTTCATTGCGTGTATGTGCGTTTGTAGGTGGGTTATTTTAACCTTTTTTTTTTCTTTTTTTTTTTTTTCCCCAACAAGGCATTTCTCTAGTTGTGTGTGTTCTTAATTTTGTTTCCCAAATTTTGATTTCCCACCTTAAATAACAGCATTCCATGTCTTCAGCCAGGAATTAGAGCTTGCTTGTGAGATTCAGGGACACATGGTGCCAAAAACAATTCAGTGAAAAACTTGCCTGAACATTTCCAGTAATGGTAACCGAAAACTGGAGGAGAAGATGTCCTTTAAGCTTCTTTTCAGGGTGAGGACAACGTAAGAGGTCAAGCCGTAAAATTTTGAGCCAGAGCTTGGCCTGTCTGTCGTCCCAATTTTGTTAGTCTATCCTTTTGCTGCTGTACTCAGGTCTCCTGGTTGAGAGAAATCCACCTGTATTAAGAGACTAAAACATTCATTTACTATTTTTCTTAAAACATCCATTTGGTTCATCTGCCTAGATTTTACTCTCTCTCTCTCGGTGCATAGTTCACACAGTCAGGCAGTTGCCTTTTATGGGCATGCAGATTTCCGGCCACAGACACTCACCCCCAGCAGCCGCCAAGCCATCTCTCCTACATCAAAACCCAGCCAAACATCAAACATTCACCGCAGTCATTCAAAAACTGTATTTATAATATTATAATCAACAAAATCAGCGTTTTAATTACAGGCATGTATCATTGTTTGCAAATCATACTTATAAAACTCAATAACACGCTAAACAGGAAGTCCTCTGTGGGCTTCACAGCAGCCACCTCATTTGCATGTTCACACACCGTCTAAACTAGCTCGCAGCGCGCTGTCGTCACACACAGCCTCGTTTCACACTCAACTCTCTCTTATATTTACAAAGACGTCTTATATTTACAATCACTCCTTCTTTATCACACAACTCCTTACTCTCCTTTGCCACAGCTGCAACCTCTAATTTTTTCTCTGGCGCACTCCCAGGTCGCATGACCTGCAGCGCCCTCAACAACTCCTCTCTCTGCTTCTCAAAAGCTTTCCACTCACCCTGCACACCCCCTTTTTCTATGTTAGACTTAGACCCCAACTTTTTCACACCACTACACACCTTTAAACCCTCCAAAATGACTTCACAGTTTGCAACAATTCACGACACAGCCTCTTGCCGCAATTTCTGCACAACACAAACACTTTTAGACACAAATTATTCTGTTACTTTAATTAACTCCCGTACTTCAGACAAGACGCCGACTCTAACGGCGCTTTCACACAAACTACACACCTCCAACTCTCTTCCTCTTTTTTTTTTTTTTTTTTTTTTACACCACAGAGTAATACACCTAATTCAGCCCGTCTCTCTCTCTATGTGGCTCCAAATGCCCTCTTTATTTAATTTCACACTCGTCAGGGGACAGGCAAACAACAATTTCAACCACTGAAACGAGGAATACAACCTTTTTAACCTTTTGTCTTTTACTACTCTAGAGCTCAACCTTTGTTCACAAAATGTGTCTTGCTCTAGTCCAGAATAAATGTAAACCGTGATTACACAGACGTTTCAGTGTTATTCTGTAGCTATGCGGGAGTCCTCAGTTCCCAAGTCACCACCTCGGCTAACCAGACGCCGCTGGACCTGACTACGCGTCCACAGGCAGGAGGGTTGCCACACCATGAACAAAACCAATTTCCACAGGTCCACTAGGCATCAACCTTTGATCCTAAAATGTGTCTTTGCTCTAATGTCCTCCCATTCACACATCAACCGTCACTGTCACCATGTTCATATTTCACACACAGAAACACAGCAATTGCGTCTCATCAGCAGTAATACACAGAAACACAGCAAGCGCGTCTCATCAGCAGAAACACACACAGAAACCTCTGAGCTCACCTTTGAAAATGCAAGCGCACCATCAGCCAGACTCTATTTCACCTCTATTTCATATTCTACACTTTGGCCGCATTTTGAAAGTTTTTCCACATTTCTTGCAACAGAAGCCAGTCATAGACAAAATTAATTATGTAGGGTAAAAGTGGGCTGCACTCTAGTCTCAACGTAGAATGTGATTAGTATCTTGCTAGAGCCAGTTCCTATAACACACTGGAATTCTAGTCTCAACGTAGAATATTATTAGTATCTTGCTAGAAAATTCCTTTAACACTTGAATTCAGCCTCAACTTATGCTGTTAGTATCTTGCGCCGAAAACCAGACACCGACAATTTAATGTGAAAATGCGTGTAACCCAGCGAACAGATTAATTTGGAAAGCCCAATATGCACATTTGGTATTCATAATACAACAGGCTGTGCTTACCTTTTTGATGTTTGGACCGGTCCTCCGTTCGCTTTGTCGCACGATCTCACAAAGGGCCAAATCTGCCCCTCCTCAGCACACCAAAAGATCCGGGTCACCGGCAACAAGTTGTTGAATTTTCCCAGTTCTTTGAATCTTTGGGCTGAAGGAAGGACACTTACTCGGTGTATAAATGCTCAATCAACAATCCTTTATTTCCATACAATTTTCACATAATGAGCATAAACCATCATGATGGGGAGAGATGCAGAGAGGGTCACAGCAAGTCTCAAAATGGCGATGTGTTACACAGCTTCTTATACTTTTCTACTGGCCCCCACCTGGTCGTAAACCTAAACATTCACACTCTCTTATCTGTTGTGGCGCCTAAGTTATGACCTCGGGCTCCCTGTCTTTCTACCTCCTACAAGGGTGGGGGCACAGAATGTTGTCTGTTTCTGCTATTATCGGCACAAGGTCTTTTGCACACAACATTCTCAGAGAATGATTTAAGCAGTCTGACATGACAAGAAAACAGTGTAAAACATTCACAGCAGATAAATGGTGGCGCCCACCTGTCTAACAGAACCCAAAGATGGTCAAATTCTTTTAATCCCCAGAGATATACTTGAACTTTTGTCTATCCTACTAACAAAATATATTGAGACATTTGGTCTAACATACTATACGAATATACTGCAAAAGGGGGTCATATTCTTTAACCTAATCTCACATTCTCCTCTGATGCAGCTGAAGAGCGAGACGGAGCTCGTGTCCAAGCAGCAGAACAGGCTGAATGAAGTTATTCGGGCCGTCACACAGGTAAGAGTTTACTTATCACATATTACTTTACTCTCATTACTACACACGATACTCTCCCCTCTGCTCGCTCCTCAGAGCGTCTGTTTCAGCCACTTGTCGGCTCTTTGGTTGCAGATCATCACGTTCTCTGGAGCCATCGGTTTGCAGTCCAACAGCGCCTGTTTGCTGGGACATTTGCACCTGGCCCACATGTCCAGCAGTCACAGTCACACAGCAGGTAACACAGGAGTCAGTGGGCGGAGCAGAGCTGGATGCAGTGTTAGTAACACTTTAAAATGATCTACTGGGCACTAACTACTTTGATCCAACTCCCAGTTCCTCCAGATTTCAGTTACCTCTCAGAGAAAAGTGTCGTCAGATCCACGACGGAGTTCGTCACAGAAGCTGGACAAAAAGGTTTGTGACATCTACAGAGGTCGTTGTGTTTGAAGCTGTAACTCTGTAACATCGTCTCTCTCTGGGCGCAGGTCCTCAGTCCTCCCATCCAGGCCTGGTTAAGACCGCTCTCACCGCTTTGGCGTCAGTCGGCGCCTCTTTCCAGTATCCGCCCATCAACTGGAGCGCCGCTCTTTCTCCTTTAATGAGGATGAGCTTTGGTAAGAGTTGTCGCTCAGTGCTGTCCGTGAAGCCACAGATCCTGTTCAGTCGATGTTGTTGTTGTGTTTTGTAGGAGAGGATGTGCAGCATCAGTGTGTTGTCCTGGCAGCCTGTCAGACCCAGTCCTCCCACAGTGCTGCTCTGTTTTTGGGCTCCTGGTTGTCGCCTCCCCTGGTCCACAGTCTCAGTGTAAGTTCAGTTGGGTATTAGCGCTGTGACAGCTGATATTCAGTCTCCATCAGGTTTATAGGCTGGTCCACTTTAATCTGTTGTTTCTTGATATCCAGCTTATATTTGAACAGGTTTCTTTAGGTGTTCTTAACAGAAACAGGAGCATCTACTGCCTCACCTCTGAGCTCAGCTGTTTCTCAGTCGTACAGCAGCTGAAGAAATGTCTGAATAATCAGCGTTTGGCTTCTAAAGCTGAACAGATGCTCTTTAACCACGACACACATCCAGTCTGTCTCTGCTGTAGGAGAGCGTGCTGAGTCCAGTACAATGATGAAGGCTTCAGAGATCCTTACTGGCTGTCTGTCTCCCCCAGTACCAGACCCGGGCCCACCTCTATGAGACTCTGGGCTCGTGGATGAAGCACGTGACTGAGGACAAGCTGCAGGTGTATGTGGAGAGTTTGGGGGTGCAGCAGTTTGAGGAGGACCTCCGACCCCAGCGCGCGTCCCTGTGTCGCTCTGTGCTGCGGGGCCTGGCTCAGGCCATGGCCCTCCCAAACCCCTCTAGCAGCTGCTGGACCATCCTCTGCTCTGCCACGGAGAAGATCTTCACCTTCCTGCCCGACCGAATCCAGGTGCAGTGTAGCTGCTGACTGTTATCACTGACACGTAGAAGCTTTTTCTTTGATGCATGGCTCTGTCCCTGGTTTTACGCTCGGGGATCGTGATATCCTCTGATGTTCCCATCCACCCAGAGACACGAACAGGAGCATAAACCCATTTTATTCAAAGCAGAGCTTCAGTCACCGGAGCTCGGCTGGAAATGAGCTCTTCTCATCACCACAGCAGCTTCAGCCCATCGTTCATACGCTGGCCTAGATCACGCTGGTCGAGATCTAGACCAGCGTGATCTCGACCAGCGTGATCTCGACCAGCGTGATCTCGACCAGCATTTTCAAAGTACAATAATAGAAACAGGCAAACAGTCAAACAGCTAAAGTTGTGTGAGGATCACGGGCAGTTAGACTCATTTTAGCCTTTGTCCAAATCCTTTGCAGTCTTTACGTTGAGCAGCATGTTTCTGAACCTGTGACATCATTAATCTCATCAGTCTGAAGAACAGCACAGTGCTCGTGTTTCATGGTACTTGATGCTACATTTCAGCTTTTGAATGGCTGGAATCATTTAGTTGATGATATGTGCGCTGGTGTGTGTCGCCTACCATTGGCTCCCTGAGTTTAACAGCTGCTAATAGCTGAACCTGTTAGCCGTGCTCTGTTCACCTTTCTGTGAAATCAGCTGATCTCCTTCAACCTGCTGTCTTTGTCTGTTTTGAAACCTTTGTGTGGAGCAGTCTAACAGTTAAAGCCTTTTATTCGTGCTGCTGCTGGGCCCTGCTGGCATCGAGCTTTGCCTCTTTAACACATGAACACAGGTTCAAAGGTGTTTAAATGACATATTTTAACTAAAAAATAACAATTTTTATGTTTGTGTTTGATTTCTTGTACATTTATTTCAGGATGATGAAGTGGATCTGTATGTGGGCGTGGCCAAGTGTCTGTCTGAGATGTCTGACACAGAGATTGAGAGGATCATGAAAGTCTCTGAGGTACAGTGTTAATAACACCAGCAGAAAATGAACAGAGGGACCACGTCCACTGTTTCCATGTGCTGAAGCGCGGGCAGAAGTACGTTTGGTTTACAGGTTCAAAGACATGTTGTTGGTCTCATAGTGGAAATGGAAGTAATTCCAGTGACCTGTAGCTCATATTGCTTTATTACTTATAGCTGTCAGTGTGTGGACAGTAAAACCTGCATTCTTCCTAATGCCCAGCAGGGGGCCCACTACACAAGTGTGTATTTCTAAAAGGAGCACTTTAAGTAAACGTTCAGTTTGACCAAATGTAACCATATAGTGATTTAAGCTTTCAGTAATTTAGAGGAATCTTCCTCACATGGTTACTTTATTCACTTCAACAACAGTCGTGCTTTATACTGTGAGGTCGACCCTACAGTAATACATGCAGAGAAACCCCAACAATCATATGAGCCCCTATGAGCAGCACTTTGGTGACAGTGGGAAGGAAAAACTCCCTTTTAACAGGAAGAAACCTCCAGCAGAACCAGGCTCAGGGAGGGGCGGGGCCTCTGCTGTGATTGGTTGGGGTGGGAGAAAGAAGACAGGATAACTAAACATGAAATGGTGACAGGTGTGTAGTTTGAAGGCCTCTTAGCTGCTGCTGACCCTCGTTGTTGATCCTCTGCTGGCTTCCTTTCAGCACACGTGCGGTGATCACGTCACGCCTGTCATTCAGTCTGTGACGGTTCATTGAAGCTCAGCGTGCGCTGTGGCTTTAACATCTCTGCGTTCTGTTTAGACTCAAATGGAGAAGACCTGCTTCGTCTTAGCCTACCTGACCTCTCAGGGACGAGTGCCCCTCCTTAGTCTTAATGATGTCATTGCTGGGGTCCTCCGTGGTTGGCCGAGCCGCAGAGTGGGGTGGCTCCTCCTGCAGACGTTTTACCAGTGTCGCCTGGCAACCAGCATCAACACAGGTGAGACAGGAAGGCGTTCCTACTGCGTGGAAAGTGGATCTCTCCTGATCTAACAGACGACTGACACCTGTGTGTTTTACCATGATGGTTTTCATTTAGTCAGCATCTTTGTCACAGGCATCTCCAGACGGGTGGAGTGGCTCCTGGAGCTGATGGGACATATCCGAAATGTTGCCTACGGCGTAACAGACGTCCAGCGTGGAGACACCAGATCGGTATGTTTCTGAGTGACCGCCATGTGACTCCCACACATCCTCCTCTTCCTCCCAGCAGCTGAGCTTAGCTAAATGCTGGTCCACCATGACGGTGCCGTGTTAACTACAGCGAGGCTGCTCTCGAGCATCAGCAGTAGAGCAAAGCTTGCTGCTGTTTGCTTCTTCTGTGTATCTGAGTTGGTGGAAGCAGATTCTGTGTCGTGTGTTTCTAACTGAGTGTGCTCTGCAGGCCACCGACTTCCTGTTCCAGCTCTTTGCTGCTGCAGTAGTTTCCTGGAGCGACCACATCATGCCACTCCTCTTTGGCATCCGGGTCCAGTGGTTTCCATGGCAGCCAGACCCCAAGCCTCAGGCTCTAACACACGGTCTATATGGCGAGGAGTCGTCGGTGGACGGCGCCCTGTCCCGGTGCCTGTTAGCGATGTCCCACAGCCTCCCTCGGCTCCTGGACAAGGAGCCCTGGAGCAGCCAAACGCCCAAGGTCAGTGTTTGTGCTGTGAACTTTGAACTTTAGCTCAAATGTCACTCGTTGTAAACGTGCAGAAGGGATGACCCCGTGTGTGTGTCTCAGTTCATAGACTGGCTTCTCAGCATCATGGAAGCTCCTGACCAGAGCGTGTCAGCATCAACGGTCAGCACAGCCAGAGGTGAGCAAAGCAGCCTTTTTCCTACTTACACATTTCATAATATTTCACTCTGTTTGAACCACAGCAGTACACAGACTGTTGTCTCCATAAACTACTTCATGAAATCACATCTAAACAGTTTAATTAGATATAGATTATTATTATTACGATCCTTGTGCAGGTCTCATTGAAATTAAGACCTGGCCTGAGTTTTGTCAGGTTCTCACATCATTAAATTAAATTACATTACATTAAAGCTTGGAGGAGAGGGCGATTGTGGTGTGGTATTTTACACAGCTTCGTGCTTCCAGCCCGACTGTACTGCAGCGCACAAAGCACAGTGAACGGGTTTGTGTGGAAGAACTTGACCTCTGTGGGATGAGTTGGAGCGAGGACTCAGCCAGACCTTCTGATCCAACATCAACCTGACCTGCTGAAGCTGTTATAGTTGCAAACTAAATCATATGTATTCAGGATGGAAAGTCAGAGAAGTTCACGTGTGTGAAGGTAGACGAGCGAACACTTTTGCCAATAGTGTATTTTCATAGGTTTCACTAAAGTGACCAGTACACCACCAGCTGTGGTTTCTTCTTTACTGGTTTTGCCCCAGAAGCTAAACCTTCGTGGTAAAGCCTGTATGTTCGCGTCTCCTTGTGAAATGCATCGTGTGTTTCATGGACTGGTTCTTATGCAGCACTGTTCTTCTCTGAGCGGTTTATACTCATCCACGCACGGCTTTCTGTGCTTACATCGCACTGCTGTGGATGCAGATGTGTGTATTCAGGTTAGAAGCCTGAATTTCAGCTCAGACACATGAAGTTTGTAGTTTCTGCTGAAATATTTCTGTCAGTGATCACAGAGACAGAGCAGTCTTTACATGAGAACTAATGCACCATGTTTATTAGACACTCAGCTGACAGCACTGTTGGAAAAGAAGGTGTGGAAAGAGCAGGTGGTATTTTAAGAAAGGTTTACTCAAACATCAGTGTTCATACAGGCAGGATATGCTGAAAAAATGATCTGGTCTTCAGAACAGCCAGATTTCTCTGATTCCTCTGATTCCTCTGATCTCTCTGATTTCTCCTGTGGTTCCTTTCAGCTGCTCTGTTGGCACTCAGGTCCTCTGCAGAGTTCAAGAAGAAAGCCGTGTGGACCAGAGCGTACGGCTGGTAGCCCAGAGGAGCCTCGGTGTCCTGCTCAGGCGTTGCTGCTCGTACACAAAGACACACACGGCTGCCGGTCTGAGCTGCTGTTTAATGTTAGACAGTAACTGTACTGTAGGAATCTGTGCTGTCAATAAAAGTGCAACAGAAATCATTTTGGGTCTAGAACATCCTTTTCTCTCTTTACAGCAGATCGTTAAATTCGACTTCATCCGTAACTCCAACGAGCTGTGACTTTATGTTACTTCCTCTTCCTGTTCCACTTCTCCAGGTGGTGGTGCCTCTCCTTCAGCAGCTGCCCAACTGTGAGCGAGGCTCCTGAAAACCAAGCAGTGTTTTACATCACAGTTACACTACAGTTACACAGTTACACTACAGTTACACTACAGTTACACTACAGTTACAGTTACACTACAGTTACACAGTTACACTACAGTTACAGTTACACTACAGTCACACTACAGTCACACTACAGTTACACAGTCACACTACAGTTACACTACAGTTACACCACAGTCACACTACAGTCACACTACAGTTACACAGTCACACTACAGTCACACTACAGTTACACAGTCACACTACAGTTACACTACAGTTACACAGTCACACTACAGTCACACTACAGTTACACAGTCACACTACAGTCACACTACAGTTACACAGTCACACAGTTACACCACAGTCACACTACAGTTACACCACAGTTACACTACAGTCACACTACAGTTACACAGTCACACTACAGTTACACCACAGTCACACTACAGTTACAGTTACACTACAGTTACACAGTTACACTACAGTTACAGTTACACTACACTTACACTACAGTTACACCACAGTCACACTACAGTTACACTACAGTTACACCACAGTCACACTACAGTCACACTACAGTTACACAGTCACACCACAGTCACACTACAGTTACACAGTCACACTACAGTTACACAGTCACACAGTCACACTACAGTTACACAGTCACACAGTTACACCACAGTCACACTACAGTTACACAGTCACACAGTTACACCACAGTCACACTACAGTTACACCACAGTTACACTACAGTCACACTACAGTTACACAGTCACACTACAGTTACACCACAGTCACACTACATTCACACTACAGTTACACAGTCACACTACAGTCACACTACAGTCACACAGTCACACTACAGTTACACAGTCACACTACAGTCACACTACAGTCACACAGTCACACTACAGTTACACTACAGTTACACAGTCACACTACAGTTACTACACAGTTACACAGTTACAGTACAGTTACTACACAGTTACACAGTTACGCTACAGTTACACAGTCACACTACAGTTACACAGTCACACTACAGTCACACTACAGTTACACTACAGTTACACTGTCACACTACAGTCACACTACAGTTACACTGTCACACTACAGTCACACTACAGTTACACAGTCACACTACAGTCACACTACAGTCACACTACAGTTACTACACAGTTACACAGTTACAGTACAGTTACTACACAGTTACACAGTTACGCTACAGTTACACAGTCACACTACAGTTACACAGTCACACTACAGTCACACTACAGTCACGCTACAGTCACACAGTCACACTACAGTTACACAGTCACACTACAGTCACACTACAGTCACACTACAGTTACACTGTCACACTACAGTCACACTACAGTTACACAGTCACACTACAGTCACACTACAGTCACACTACAGTTACACAGTCACACTACAGTTACACAGTCACACTACAGTCACACAGTCACACCACAGTTACACTACAGTTACACTACAGTTACACCACAGTTACACAGTAACTTCATTCATGACACCAATTTAACATCCCCAGATAGAAGACCCTCCTCAGTGTTGTCACCACAGACCTGGTCAGAAAACTCGGACACCAACTATGATGATATGACAGTGAGGCCTGTAACTGTTCTTCATCGTCCTAGTCTTCCTCAGGAAACTGTCACCCGTAGTTTTCCCAACAGTAACAAATCAGGAGAACCTGAGAATGTTTTGTGTTCTTTTCCTTCAGTCTGTTCTAGTTCAGCTGGATTTAGGTCATGTTAGTGAAGCGACCAACCTCTGTGTCTAACATCTTTTTGTCTCACTACAGTTACACAGTCACACTACAGTCACACTACAGTTACACAGTCACACTACAGTTACACCACAGTCACACTACAGTCACACTACAGTTACACAGTCACACAGTTACACCACAGTTACACTACAGTTACACCACAGTCACACTACAGTCACACTACAGTCACACTACAGTCACACAGTCACACTACAGTTACACAGTCACACTACAGTTACTACACATTTACACAGTTACAGTACAGTTACTACACAGTTACACAGTTACACTACAGTTACACAGTCAAACTACAGTTACACAGTCACACTACAGTTACACAGTTACACTACAGTCACACTACAGTTACACAGTTACACTACAGTTACACTACAGTTACACAGTCACGCTACAGTTACACAGTCACACTACAGTTACACAGTCACACTACAGTCACACTACAGTCACACTACAGTCACACTACAGTTACACAGTCACACTACAGTCACACTACAGTTACGCAGTCACACTACAGTTACACAGTCACACTACAGTCACACTACAGTTACACAGTCACACCACAGTTACACTACAGTTACACCACAGTTACACCACAGTTACACCACAGTTACACCACAGGTACACCACAGTTACACTACAGTTACACTACAGTTACACAGTAACTTCATTCATGACACCAATTTAACATCCCCAGATAGAAGACCCTCCTCAGTGTTGTCACCACAGACCTGGTCAGAAAACTCGGACACCAACTATGATGATATGACAGTGAGGCCTGTAACTGTTCTTCATCGTCCTAGTCTTCCTCAGGAAACTGTCACCCGTAGTTTTCCCAACAGTAACAAATCAGGAGAACCTGAGAACGTTTTGTGTTCTTTTCCTTCAGTCTGTTCTAGTTCAGCTGGATTTAGGTCATGTTAGTGAAGCGACCAACCTCTGTGTCTAACATCTTTTTGTCTCAGTTAAGGTTCTCGTCTAAACGTGTTTGCTGTACATCAGCCTCACAACGGCACGACTAACCGTCTCATTAACCCTCATCCAACCAGCATTTTTAACATACAAGGACGAGCGACTGAGGACCACAAGAGTGACCTCATGTTAAAAAACTAATAGTGGTAACATATTTCTTAGTTATGTAACGATTATGCAGTATCTAAAGAAAAAAGTAAAACTGTCTCTGCAACGTTGCAGTGGCCTATGCTGCAAGTATGAAATGTATAGTTTAATCTATCTTACAGCTTTTATTAAGTTTAATCCACATAATTACTCAGAAAACCTCACTGGTATCAGAGCTTTCAGTCATTTTAAGTATCATTTGTTCTGTATTTACATGAAGCAACTAGTCAGAGTCAAACTGACTCCAATGTAAAAAGGCCCAGAGCTGCACAGGGAAGATGTGTGTAAATATGGACAGAATCAGATCAGTGTTCACCAAAAGTGAGTCTGATTTATCGAGAAAAACTTTAACGTGGCTGCACGCAGAAGCTGAAACAACCAAAGCTAATGAAAGTAGTGGCTGACTGAAGACGACTGCAGTGACCATAAATGTAAAGGAGGAGCTTGGACTCAAACAAACGTGCTCCTGTGCAGCACGTCCATCAGGTGACTGTAATGTCACAATGGCTTGTTCTCCGTCTTACCAAGAGTGAGGACAGGCAGGCAGTGTTGGGACTAACGCGTTATTAAGTAACGCGTTACAGTAACTACGTTATTATTGTGGTAACGAGCACGGTAACTAGTTATTATGCCAAAATCAGGAACGCGTTAGTCGTTACTGGGATTTAGATAGGGTCGTTACTCGTTACTTCGTGTGGCGGCATCGCGGAGCTTCCACAGATTCTGTAACATTAGCAAGTGGTGGAGGCCAGCAGGTGGATGAGGGAAAGGGGACGCAGAAGGAAAAGAGACCCGAGGCAGCCGCCGGTCCAAGTGTGAACTTCAGGTAAGAAGTTATGACCTGCAGTCTATCTGGGTCAGATATAAACCAAGTTTAGGTGGAGTTTATTTTCGTTGTGCTGACTTTTTCCGTACTGCGTACTAGCTAGCATGACGGAGTTTCTATACAGCTGGGTGGGTGCTATGAAGTTAATGATGTTGAACTTTATTTTGTCCATAAGTTATTAGAGTTGCCAACCGTCCCGTCTGGTATTCAGAGAAAATATTACGCGTTTCTTATTGAGGTGAAAAGGAACAGTTTGTCCCGGACTTCAGCTACAATGAAAAAGACACAAAACTGGAGTTATTCTGTCTTTACGCTGCACAGCTGCCTCTTCTTCTTTCATTCTCTCCCCTCCCTCTCCCGTTTCTACTTCAATCATGAAAACTGATCAATGATCAGCTGATCGGCTCTCTTGCTTGTTTATCGCCCACTTTGCGCCAGAAACAGGAAACTAGCGAATGTCGCGCTAAACAACAGCAGCACGTTTAAGCTTGATCAGCTGTTGTTAGAATTTATTTAATATTAATTTCTAGTATCAGCTGATGTTTGCTGGAGCCACAGCTGCAAAAAAGCTGCTGGTCATGATATCGGTTTGGTTATCTGGTGAGAGGGAAACATGAAGATGAAACCAGGAGATGTCCTTACTGAATCATCAGAGCTGAACAGGTGATGGAGAAACAGGTTTACCTTTTAGGTGACAGGAATGAGTTGAAGGGAAGTTATGAACTGTTTCTGAGAGACAGATAACCCCAGGATCCTTTTTTAGGTAGCTGACAGCTGGTAACTGTGCAGGTGCGGATCTAGCAAAGTTTTGCCAGGGGGGCCAGGTTGGGCATTAACAGGGAGAGGGGGGCACAAAGAAATACTTTTCTTTCTTATTCTCATTTAAAATGTCTAGCTTTTAAAAAAAAATTATCTGAATCTTACAACAAAGGATTGATAGATTGATGCATATATACCATCAAAACAGTGTACATCACTGTCACAACAGCGTTTGTTTTCATTCAAAGGCTTTATGATCTTTCCTATAATGGTGGGCCAGTTTCTAGTCAAAATGCCCAGGCCGATTTTTTTGTCCCAGTCCAGCCCTGTATGCAGCTCATCTGCAGTCTGGTGTTACCTACATCTTCCTATTCAGAAGGCAGAATTTCTGAGTTCTGAGTACAATCGAAAGCACCACGACTGCAGTTTTTGTGTTGGATGTAAAAGGCGCACATGACGGTGTGACGTAGGCTAGAATCATGGCAGCAGTCAGTGACGGTCCAGGCGTGGGATTTCTCTTGTGGAAATATGCACATTATCTTTTCCTTTCTATTGGTAGGTGGCACAGTGCACTTGTGGCAAGTAAGCAAGCTAGAAGACTGGCAAAGTTATGGAAGCAACACATTAACAAGAGAATTCTGAGTAAAACCAAAGTTACTTTCCCTAGTAACTAGTTACTTTGAAAGTAACGAGTAACTTGAAGTAACTGAGTTACTTTTGATAGAAGTAACTAGTAATGTAACTAAGTTACTATTTTAAAGTAACTTACCCAACACTGCAGGCAGGTAGAGCGCCAGCACCACGGACAGGTGGCTGTTTGGAGCTGTTGTTGAGTTGAGTGGACACGACTGGGAGGCCGTTTGCTCAACATAAGGCAGCGCCTGATAGATGGTGGCAGCTGAGAGAGAAACAAAAAGGGGAACAAACGCTTCACTTGCTGTGCTTTTACTTCATTCACTATCACAGTGTTATTGGCCTGTGTGTCGCTGATATACAGAACGTTCCTCCAGCACTTCTGCTTACAGCACAGAGGTTACTCACTGCAGCTGGAATGCACTGTGCTCATTTCCTGGCTTCATATCATCAGCTCTGCTTGGCTAACCCATTTCCTGTTGGCTCCCAACACTTCCCTTACACAACACTCTGACCACACAATGAACCTCGTAATGTTGAGAAGTCAAAGTACTTATGAGCTCAGCTTTCAGTTTGTTGGAATAAAAGATGGAAACTCGATGATTTAACACCTTCAACGATGACTGTGAGGATGTATAAGGGGATCCAGAGCGTGTCCACAGCATGGTGATGGACAGCTTCTCCATGACACACAGCAGCTCGTGAGGATACCTGTCATCAAACCACAGGCACAACTTATTGGACGAGAAACAATGTTTGCATCTGGAAATCCACTGGAACTACGAATGTACTCAAATCATCACGTCTAGTACGAATACGGCATTAAGGATATTATTACTATTATTATTATTAGGGATGCAACGATACCAATTTTTTCAAACCAATACAATACCGATACTTGGATCTGAGTACTTGCCGATACCGAGTACAAAAACCGATACTTCTACCACACACACACACACACAAATGCAATGAATTGGAAGACAGGTTTTATTTTATTCTCTGCCGATAATAAATAATATCTTAATAAAAATGACCACAAAAAAATTTCAAGTGAAAAATAAGCACTTCTGTTAAATTATTGCAGAGTCTCCACATTGTAATTTAACAAAATATCACTGAACTATTGGCACTGTCTCGAGCTTTCAGAATAATAAATAAACACTTCTGTTTGGAATAAAATAAACTTTTAAATTATTGCAGAGTGTCCAATTTCATATCGCGGCTCGAGTATGCTGAGAAGACGGTTCAATCCTATGTTTTCCACGACCGGCATTGGCTGGTCATCCAGAGCGATAAAATGAGTCAGAGCCTCTGTTATTTTAACTGATTTTCTCTTGACATTTTCTTCGCTTTTCCAAAACCTGAGTTAAAGTTGGCTGTTCCGGTCCACACTGCTGACATTTTGTTTAGCCTAGCTACAGCTGCCTCCAGTTTCTCTTTTTTATCTGGAGCCGCCAGTCTCACTCGCCTAACCCTGTGCCTGTTTAGCGCGGGATATCCCCCTAGTGGCCAATCTAAAAAACAACAACAGAAATGACCAGCCACCCTCTGATTAATGAAATAAGTCGGTATCGGTTCATGGTATTGGTTAACTTTTACGAGTATGAGTACACACACATTTTACAGTATCGACCCCGATACCCGATACCAGTATCGTATCGGTGCATCCCTAATTATTATTATTATTATTATTATTATTATTATTATTATTATTATTATTATTATTATCATTATTATTATTATTAGAGACATTGTTGAAGTTCTGCCTTCAGAACAGTCAGTCTGTCCACAACACTGGAACAAATGTGGATGTTTGCACTTCAAATATTTCGATGTGAGCGTGTGTGCACGTTCATAACCTTCTACTGATACACACATCATCATTGTTAATATTAGTATTATGTGTGTGTGTAAATACGCTCCCTCCTCAGGCCTGGTGTTATGGTGATCACCATGAACCAGAACACCAACGCCCGGGTCACGGGCCGGTGCATGAGTCGTTTGAGGCTCCGCTCTGACATTTGTGGTTTTCAGGGTTTTTATTGTTACTCTGGTTTTTTTCCTGTGTTATGAATAAATCTTCGGTACTGGTTTCATTTTGTTGTGTTTATCTGCAACACCTTAAAGGCCGGTCTGTGGTGCCAAAAAGGTTGGGGACCGCTGGTGTAAATAATGAAAACTCATTAAAGCTCCAGTCAGATATGCTTGGTTGCCCTGTTTTTTTTTAATGTACTTAATTTTTCGATTATTATTAAATGAAATAAGTATTTGTTTTCTCCTTTCTTGCGTATGTGCAGTTATAACTTTATCAATAACTACTGTTACTGTTCATGAACTACGGCGTGTCCCTTTCAGACATCACCAACTTAATATTTTCCATCTAGCAGACAAATCAAACATCATGTATCAACATGTCACAAAGTGGTTTCTTTTTCACAGAAATAACCAAAAATATTTCCACTGCGACCTGATATCAGTGGATCCTACACTGGAATGTAAACTGGCTGTTTAGGGGGAGGGTTCCTGCCCTGGGTATCTGCTTAGAGGGAAAGTAAGACGTCATGGTTTAAAAATGTAGATAGTTTGACACATTAGTAAAATAATTACATTAATGCTGAGAGGTCAGGTCCAGGGAGTGCTGTTCAACTGTAAGGAACTAAAAGCTTCTTAAAGCTCTGCATCCTGTGTGCTTTTAAAACGATTTATCAAAGTAAAGTTGAAGTTTGAAAAGCCGATGTGTTTGTGCATCACTGTAAAACTACATTATTGGGTTCAAATGCAGCTGCGTCCTTATAAAACCTGCGGTGCATACCGGAGGAGGTCCAGGACGTTCCAGAAGAAGAGCTGCACACACACCACCGGTTTACTCTGCAGCTCTGAACCAAAACAACAAAAGTGCACAAGTGTGTGAGACTACAAATTCTAGAATCAGAACTGCTAATTTCATTACTCTGAACTTTTAAAGGCAGGTTTTGTATCTGAGAGCAGGGAGACTTGCTGTGTTCAGTGTGACTCGTCTCTGCAGAAGGTCAGGGCTCTGATAGTTACAGTTAGCGGGTGACTTACTGGGCAGGTGGATCCTGAGTGTCTGTTGAGTCAGGGTTCATTATGGTCCTGGTTGCTACTGGAAATAAAGAAACAAAAGGAGGGTGTGTTGTTCAGGAAGTACACACTGTTAGACATTTTATTGTATTTTTACATTAACTTACTGGCAACACTATTGCCAGTAAGTTACTGTAATTACTGATCTATAGTATCTTTACTGTTGTGATGTTTTACAGTTCAACCACTTTACTGTAAACATATATTACAGTATAACAGCTTTACTGTAAATGTTGTTTGCGGTAATGCAGCTTTACTGTAAACGTGGTTTACAGTTAGAAAGACTTACCGTGATTAAGTTTTATAGTATCACTGTACTGCAAATGTGGTTTATGGTATAACACTGTAATTGTGTACAGTATAATTTGTGTAGACTGTAATTATGTTTTACAGCATATAAAATAATATTAACATTCATATTCAATATAAGAACATTTACAAAAAACAATATAATTCAATAAAGTAGTCTCAGAATAGTGAATTAAACCAACATTTATTGTTGATAAAAAAATTTTAACAAGAAAAACATTTTTCAACTGAATAAAAACAATGTCAATAACCAAAATAAATAGAAGCGTACATGAAAACTACACAGTCCTTCACCTTTCTGTGTCTGATTTTTTTAAGGAAAACAGTTTTTCATTCCACTAAAAACAGGACAAACCCACCAGCATGAACATTAAATAAACTATTACAGTTGTAAAACAAAAATCATTTACAAAATGTAATAATTATCAGTGGGTCCCAGGAAATAGAATGTGACATGGGATTTAGATTTCCGTTACCAGGATGGTCAGGTTCAGCGTAGTCTTTATCACCACCTGTCAAAGACACATCATCAATATTCATGTTTGCTCAGGTTATTCACTTGTTCACATCTGTCTGAGATCATTCATACTGTTGTATGGATGTGTGTACAGTATGTATATAATTATCAGCTATGTAAAAAATATTATCATCTCTGTATTCTTACCTAGTTGGAAGTCCTCCATTCAAACTCAGAGAGCCGCTGGAGGAAGGTGGTGATCCGAGGGCTGATGCTTGTAACCTTCCTCTTTACGACACGACCTGTCTTGCAGCTTGTACCAAGTTTTGCAGGGCATTTTGTTCCCATGTCTGGATTGATCCTCACAAAGAACCTTTTAACGGAAAAAAGTCTGCTTTAATTTCAAAATTAAAACATACATTACAGCAATCACCTATATGTTTCTGCAACTGTAGTCAAGCTATCATATATATTTCATTCTTAAATGGTGTAAGCTTTAATGGTGTAAAGTATTTACCTCTGTATCATCTCCAGTGTGATGGACGCTGACTCCTGATACTCAAGGTTGAAAACGTAGTATGACGCAAAGAAGACAGCAAGGGTGCTGGCAAAGTCATGCATCTGCTCAGGCTCATAAAATACCTTGCCCTCCAAACTGATCATCCAGCGGCTTGCAGACATGAAATTATTCCCTAAAAACAGACAAGAGTCCAATAAGACAATGTGCTCACCCTTACAAATAAGGTTTCCACAAGAATGCTGGATAGCAGGCCTCACACTGTACAAAAATAGAATCCACATGGTTTGCTGCTATTTCTCTTATTATTTATTATGTAATGAAAATTATGATCAATTACAGGAAAAAACTGCCTAATGTTTTGGCATGTTAGGCTGTTTTTTCCTGTTGGTCATTGTGTATAATAAATAATAAGAGAAACAGCAGCAAACTGTGTGTATTCTATTTTTATACAATATAAAACAGACAAACCCCTGTTAAGTAAGTTGTTGTGGGTACAAATACCACAATAATTACATAGATTTTTTACAAAAATATTACAAGAGGATTGAAACTATTTACTTACCAAGCGCTATTACCCTTGGTGTGATGGGTAAGGTCATCTCTCTCTCAACAGACATCTTGGTGGAAAAAGCCTTTAAAACACAAAAGGAACTGATTTGAATGATGATACCCAAAATCATTGAAATATTTTTCCTTTGTTTATGTTGACAGTATTGAGAGTGCATGTGTAAAATTTTAAATATAATTACATCAGCCAAGATGAAGATTGAGTCCTCTTTTTCTTGGAAGTACTTCATCAGAAGAAGGATGGCTGCTGTGGCGATCTGGTTGTGGTTCAGCTTTGCACTGTCGCACTCACGTAGCAGATGTTCAATCTCCTTGTTCCACTGAAGTCTCTGGCCTTGAAAGAAGTTCAAAATTCTCCTTCCTTTCGTAAGAAGGGCTTCACTGAGACGTGTCTCTACCTCAATATCTGTGAGTGTGTGGAAGTGAGTGTAGAGGCCTCTTTTAGTAAAAAGAAATGGCCAATGCTCTTGAACCTCACATAAGGTGGGGGCAGGCCAAGAATTAAGCATGTGCCTCTGGTAAATATAAGTCAAAGACATATAAGTATTTACATCTGTTGTTTCAATTGCTTGAGGACCTGCTGATCTGAAGACAGTTGACATAGTCTGTCTTTTTGTCTCCAAAGTTTCAGTCGTTTCTCCTTCTGGTAGGGTTGTGGGTTGCCAGTTGATGCAACCATAGCTATCAAGTTCAGATCTCCCCCTTTTGATGGCAACATCACCCTCATTGTTTTCCCTGGTAGACCTTTTCCTTGGCTCCCGGATTCTGCTGCTGACATTGTCTCTATTTACATGTTCAACTCTTGTTTTAAGCTGTTTGAGTAGGGAATAATAACCACAGCCTAATTGCTCACCTTCTGCAGTCTTATCTGCAAAGGTAGCGGGATACTTAGATACAATAGCTCTAGCTACCTCCCCACAAGCAGCTCTGTTAGGGTTGGGGCAGTGTACTCGCATTCCTTCTACAACAGTCCTAATCATTATTCTCCTGTCTTCTGGGTGAGCCATTCCACCAGATGCCAAGGCCTGTGAAAGTCTTGTTGGCATCTTCTCCCAGGGAACTGAAAAATTGCTGATCCAGGAGGTGTTGCTTACATTTGGTTGTGTGGAAGGGAGTTGACCTGATGCTTGTGCAGAACAGAGTGAATTACCCTGTAGTGGCACTTGCACAGTTGTTGAGCAGGTGGTTTCAGGTTCCTTTGGGTTGTTTGAAGAGCCAGACTCCACTTGGTCGTCGATATTCACACACACACACATAAACACAGCAGAACAATTCCACATTAACTATGTACAGATGGGTTTTTTGGAGTATTTATTGAGTAATACTCTTATATGAGACACAAAAGCAAGAGTGTTGGAGAAATAATACCAATGGCAATGAAAGCTAGTTTTAGTTTTGAAAGCTAGATTTTTTTATGAACTATGAATTGAAAAATAAAGTACAATTTCAAAATAACTCTCAAAATAACTAATTTACAATTATTTTCAAGAACTGCTATGGACATGCTGAAATCCATCAAGAATACACTGTATTGTGCTCGCTGGCAACAGCATCTTGGCTTGCATTTTCAGGTAGAAAAGAGCCAAATTATGTAAAAATGTCTCTTGTTGATTGTCACACTCCTCTAGATGATCACATGGAGTTGGAGTCAGATTCTCCTCAGAAGGCTCAGTACAGTCTATATTTTCGGGGAGAGTTGACACCTGAGTTGTTATCACTGGCTTATGCTTATGGATAAATGTGTGGCAAAAGATGAGCGCACTCTGAAATGTTTGTGGCAGTCATCATAAGGACAGACAACTTTCTTGCCATCTTTAATATGAAATCTCAAGTGAGTGCATAATGCTGAAAAATTCTCTGCCACATAGAAACATGCCTCAACTCCACAAGCAAGATTTCCTTTAAAATGGGTGTGTTTAGTCTGAGCCCTGCGATAGCGGTGGTTCCTGTAAATATGGGATCTGAATGCAGAAAATGTTCGATAGGAAGAAGGACATTGCTCTATTCCACATGTGAATCGATAATTAGCTGTGTGCTGATGTTTCTTCGTACGATAACAAAATTGTCTTAATTCTGAACTACAAACACCACAAAATTTACACCTGTACATGGCTGCATGTGTCTGAATTTGACTTAACTTTTAATTTGCAAAGAGCATGGCAACAACACAACAGTGACTGAAAAACATCTCAATCTATTATCTGTTTGTTCTATTATTAAAGAAGGGATCTACATTGCTTGGTTTGCATCAAAAAATGGGAAAAAGTTAAAAGAAAAACTATCTATAGATCAATGTTATTAACTTAAACCATGCAGACCCTGAAACACTGGAGGAAAAATTTTGGAGGGTCTGTCAAGCTGACGTTAAACCCCTTAACAATGGCACTGCAACTAACTGCGACTAATTTACAGACCACTACACTGTCTTGCTTTTTAAATGGAACCTATGAAACAATAAACCACAGTTGAGATTAGAGCAGGCTAACCTGCATCAGAAACTTCAAAACTGGGTTAGATTGTTTTAGCAGTCTTTAAATTTCCAAAAAAATGTTGTCTACCTTTATTCTCACTAAATATGTCTTTTTACCTGCTGTTTTGTCTTGTCTCTCAAAGAACTGAGGCTACATCACACTGTCAGCCGGCCAGCAAGGGCAGGAGGACAGCAATGCACCACACTGGGCGGGAAAAGACAGAGAGACAATTGTTAATTTAATGTTGCATTTATTTAACCCTTGAAAAATATATTTACATAAGTAAATAAAAGGAAAAAAAACACACAACCCATCTTTTCCAGAATAATTCAACTAATTGCTCTTTTGACCAACCTAACACAGATGTTACATGGTTTTCCTATGAAAAAGACCCTGGAAGACATTGTATTAAAGGAAAAAAAACATGCACCCCTTCCCACTTAAAAAAATTATAAATATTAAACTTAGGTTGGAGTTCCTCGCGCCACCAACCTAATGTTATATTAACTTTTTAATGTTGTGTACTGCAGCTCACACAAAATTAAATAAAGCAGGCTAACCTACATGAGCAAGCTCAAAACTGGATAAGATTGTTTTAGCAGTCTCTAAATTTCCAAAAAAAAGTTGTCTTTCTTTATTCTCATTAAATGTGTATTTTTACCTGCTGCTTTGTCCTGTCTTTCAAAGAGCTGAAGCTAAATGTCCCACTGTTAGCATGGCCAGCTTCTCATAGAACAGAAGCCAGGAGGACAATGCACCACACTTGGCGGGAAAAAGACAAAGACTGTCGTTGCGCCTGTGTTCCTCGCCCCTCCCCGTGGAAAATATATATCTAAATATATATTTAAATAAGAAAAGAAAAAAACACACACAACCTATTTTTTCCAGAATAATTCAGCTAATGTGCTATTTCGACCAAGCTAACACCGATTTTAAGCCCCCCCTCCCCCCCCCCCACACACACAAAAAATATATATGCTCTTAAAAATTAATAAACGAGTATGTTAGGTAGGAGAGTCCTTTGCATTACCTTATGACGTCCCGTTTGCAGTTTTCACACAGAGGTCCAACAATAACGAGGTGCAAAATCTTTTGTCCTCTCGAGCATATCGTAACGAAGAGTTAACAAAGTTGGCCTGTCTTTCCTCTCCTGTCAATCACTGAATCACAGGTCATGTCAGTCAGGATATGGAGTGGTGGTTGGTAGAGGTAGGTGGGTGGGCGGGGCCAGCATGCATTCAGTGTGTGTTTCACTAAGTTGGGTTGACTAGTTCCCAGAAGAGTTCTGTACATGTTGCACGTTCAGTAAATGAGCAATTCAGTTACTGCTCGACTGAGAAGCCTCCGCCAAATTATTACAATATTCTCCACTAACTGAAGTTCGCCTTTCTGCGTCTTTTTTAAATAACTTTATTCACTACTTGTCACAAGTACAAAATTACACAAAAACAGACAGCAGCAACAACCTAAGTGAAATCCAACAACAGAATAGTGGCAAGTAAAGAAATTAACAAAAGGAAGTGTGAATCTTGTTCAGGGTTAATCAGAGATAAGTGATGGAGATGCAGCAATGTGAATTCTGCTTTTTTTATTTGTAGTTAACCTTATAGTCTTTACATATGAATGGAAGTCAATTAAGAAAACACAGAATTTTGGGAGAGATTTGGAGAACCTTGCTTTATAAAATTTCCCTACAAGGAGGCCTTTCTGCATTCTTTTCCCTCTCCCCAGGAGCAGCTGTCACTTGAATTGATCTCTATGGCAACGCAGTGGCAAGCACACATTTGCAGCAGCTGTGCATGTGCATACAACTGCATGCAGCAGATTAGATGATCAGAATTCTTGAACCTTACACACAGGCAAGTCCCCTAAAAAGTCAAAACCATAATACTTTCACTGGTATCATACTGACAAATGGCATAGGTTGGAGGAAAATCTGGAAATGGTTGGCAGTGAAAGAGTTAAAATGTAATGCACTATTGCAACCAACCACTGAAAGAGTAAAAATACACAAACAGTATGATGAACCATTCAAATCACATAATACAGTAGCACTACTGCTAATGTGTTAACGGTAGGTATAACTACTACCGCAATTTTAAAAAATACAGTAAGTAAATGTAAATAACCTTAACATACCCATAATGCAAAGCAAATTACAGTAATTAACTGTAGAAATGTTTTCAGGTAAGTTACTGGGCATTTTGTGGTATTTTACTGTGAAAAATACAGCAAAGGTTAACAGTGCAGACTGTAGCTCAGCAGGTAGAATTACTAACTGGAAGGTTGGAGGTTTGATCCCTGGCTGCTCCAGTCTGCACGCCACGGTATCCTTGGGCAAGACATGGAACCCCGACTTGCTCTCCGATGCATCCATCATAGTGTCATTGTTAGAAAAAGAAGTGGAAAAGCAGCTTATAAGAACTGGTTCATTTTCCAGATAATTCCACTATTAAGACAACAGACATTTGGGAGGCTTTCTCCTGAGAGTAACACTGAAAGTCTTGCTGCTCCTCCACAAAATGAACTCTTCAGTTCAGGGTTTTAATAGTTTTGCAATTTTCATTCGTTTTTATTTTTATTTAGTTTTGACTTCAGATTTTCAATTTTATATCAGTTTTAATTAGTTTTTACCAATTGTTTGCTAGTTTAGTTTAGTTTTTATTTTTTTGAAAATCCTTAGTTTCAGTTTAGTTTTGATTAGTTTCAGTTATAGTTTTAGTCGTGTTTGCAATAATTAAGTGTAACAAAATCCCAGTTTCATCATATCAGTCATTCTGCTCATCCTTGGGTATGTTGCTATTCCAGCTACCATACTGCACCCTGGACAGGTCGCCTGTCTGTCGCAGGGCTAACATGCAGAGACAGACAACTCACATTCCCACCTATGGGTTCTTTAAATAAATAAATAAATAAAGGCAGATGAACAACCATTGATACCAGGCAACTATAAAATGTATATCTTGGCCCCAATGAGACTATTAACTCTCGCAGCACCGTGTGTTCGTAATTGTGGTTCAAGTGAATTGATAAACTTTTTGAAGGTAATTGACTCACACAGTTGTGTAGATATCCCCGTCCTGTTGTCTCGGGATGCATCACGCTGCCTTGCCTGGGGTTAGCTTCTGTTTTCTGGGGATGAGGGTTGAGTGTGCTCCCTTACCTTCTCAAGGTAAGCTAGGTTAGCCTTCTTGTGTGAGCTTTTCAAGTGCACTTTAAGGTTTGTGGGATTTTTTCCCTTTAGAAATGTCCCTCATGATTTGTCTGTTTCCACTACAGGACACTTGCTTTATCCAAAACACAGTCATATTCAAAGTAATCCCAAATTGGACTCTGGCGCTTTCTTCCGACTTTTCCTGACATGATTCTGCGCGTGGACGGAGCAGCCACACAGACGACTCGACTAACGTGCTGCCACCTGCTGGCATAATGAGACACAGCAAGAAAAAAATCTGTAAACTAAACTTCATTTTCATCCTTGACTATTGTATGACAAGCACACATCAACGAAAACTCAACACATTTTTGCTATAAATTCAGTTAATTTTAGTTAGTTTTGTGAACACTCATTCCAGTTTTAGTTAGTTTTCCTTTTTTTTTTTTTTATTTCCGTTAACGAAAATGTTTTTTCACTTCTAGTTTTTATTATTTCGTTAGTTTTCGTTAACGATAATAACCTTGCTTCAGTTTAGATTTGATTAAAGACACAGCTCAGCTAAACACAACTCAAACTAATCTACACTATTTTTCTTTATTACGCAGCATTTTTATAACTATTTCCAGATGTTTCTAAAGATGAAAACAGAATTAAACTCCAGCCTGATCCGTTTCTGAGGTTCCTGACTCTGAACGTCCCTCAAACGCCTCTCTGATCGTTTCCTTCCGTCGCTTTTACTTTCGCTTTCGTGAATGTTGTGGCGCAGTTGATCGTCTCCATGTTAAGGTAACGTTAGCAGTCTGTACTGTTTTCCTGGCTAACATCAGCTGTGTGCAGCTTAGTTTCAGCATAAATCTGCTTCGTTTTATGTGAGATCAGAGTCTGGGAATGAGACAGAAACAGTTAGTTGATGATCAGCAGCTGAACTCAGAGTCGATGTTACTGTGGATCCACTGACTGATGACTGTAGGCAGCTTCTCCTGCCTCCATCAGTCTGTGGATGTATGGGCTCAAATTGTGGTCATAAATATTTTGTACTTGTAAATCAGGATTTGTAGGCGTAAAAAAGATTTGTGTGTGGACTTAGCCAAGAAATACGTGTGAAACTCTGCACTCAAGTTTCAAGTTACTAGTACGTCCCTATTTTTCTTCCTTTCATCTGATTGGCCAATGTCATGTCAATCACAAATTTAGCAATCCAATCAGAGAACAGATGGGTTTGGCTATTGGAGGGGTGCTTTATGAAGCTTCAGGTCCTTGAAGGGAATAAATGCCCCTTTTCATGCCAGCCCAGCGTTTTCCTTCATCACTAGGAAGGAAAACAGTCTGTGGTTGTCCGAGTTTTGTGATTTTTGTGTCACAGGATTACGTGCTTAATACAGGGACCTTGACATGACAGCTGCAGAGTTTGTGTCTGATGTATTAAGTATGAAACACTGTTGGGCTAAAATCTGGTCAGAATGAATGCAGGTGCAGGTGTGTTAGTTTAGGACCACTGGACTAACATCCAAGTGCTCACAATATAAAGTGTATTCTGTAGTAACATCCTAGTGTTGCAGCAACAGTCCCACATGGAAACGTCAACAGTCAAACTCAAAATCTCTTTTTGTCAACAATAAAATGACAGCAGACCAATTTGAACAAAGTTGGTAAAATACTTCAGAAATTAGTAAAATATTAAAAAGTGTCTTGATGGTCAATCATCCAGGTAAGGGTTAGGTAATGCTGTGATTGCAGACATTCCCCAACTCTCTGTGAATGGGACTCATGGCCATTGATCAGTGGTTGTTGATCAATGGCCATGACCTCCCAGCCATTGTGCAAATGTCCTGTTTATAAGGTTGGAAACCTGCAGTCAGCTGAGACTGAAGGAGTCACCTGGATGAGTCATGAAACGTTTCTCCCACTGAAAACATCCAGATGAACAGAATCAACTATTGGGGATTAAAACGTGTCTGAATTAATCAGTGGGTGCTGAGTGGGTCAGTCAGTGTGTCTGCTGGGCTGATTTGTGTTTCCTCTGCAGGTGAAGGTAGAAAGTGTGTGTGAGCTGATGTGAATTGAGCAGCATGGATCAGTGTGAGGACAGAGAGGAGGGAGTCCCTCCCTCTAAAAGCACTCTGTGTGGGGAACATGAGAGCCAGACCAAAGCTCAGAGGTGAGATGACCATCTCTAACTGTCCATGACTCTTCTCCATGTCACAGCTCAGCACTCACATCACTGCTCCATCATTATTCACAGGAACCAGCCTAGACCTCCACCCAGAAGTGTGTCCTGTAAGAGTGACGCATCTAAAGATTTCATCATTGAGTTTAAAGACTCTGCTGCAGAGAGGTGAGCTGTTAGTAACAAGAACTCTCTGATTTAAAGGATTTTGATGATTCATGGTTTATAAAATGCATCTCTGTAGCAGAGCAGTGTCTCCAAGGACACACAGGCTCAGCTGTAACTGTCAGTTTATCTGGTTTTAAGACACATTTGGACTCAATTGGCTGTTTTTGACTACTTATTTTAGTCAGAGGTGTAAATTTAGACCTCACACATCTGGATCCTAAACTATGATAGAAACAGCTGCTAGCAGTGGGTAGTTTGACTTTGATACGCTGCTCTAGAAAGCAAACAAAGGTTTGTGCAGCTCCTCTTCAGAAAAGTGTTCAGAGAGCAGCTGCTGTATTAGACAAAGGCTCGTCGTGTGAGCCCAGATGTGTGTAACAGCTGGATGAAGGAGAACTATCACAGTCACGTCTCCATCCCGCCTTTATTAATGAACTTCCTGTTGCTTGCAGATGACAGGAACACAAAGTGTTTGTGCCACGTGATGCTGCAGGATTTGTTAACATGTCCATGATGGTAACATCTCCTCGTCTAACTGCAAACACATGAGCGCTCCTAACGGCAGCTATCACAGCCACACAGGCAGACTGTGTCTCACTGTTGCATTCAGGGACATTTGTTTTCCTGTAAAAAGCTGAACTCTAATCTAAGAGGACTGTTACTGACAGGAAACAGCTGCATTATCTGCAGTCTGTGTGATCACAGCTGCTTCAATCACTTTATCAGAGAATTGATCATTGAATAAAACATGTTTGTGTCTGCAGAGGTCAGAGGTCACAGTCTGCAGGATCCAGCTGTCCCTCTGTGAGGAGTGAACGGTCCAAACATGAACCTTCAGACTTCAGTGGTGAACCTGGACCAACGAGGTCAGAGAACTGTGATGACTCCTTTACATGTTTGCGTTTTCCTGGATAAATATGACCAAAGATTCATTAAAAAGATAAAAATATTAGACTTTGTCCTGTAGCGCTGTGTGGCAGGCAGGATTGGACCCAAACACAACAGGATGAAGTCAAAGAGGCAGCTTTATTTCAGCTGTGAACATGCAAACAGCAGAAATAAGAAAACATAACTGTAGGTTTGCAGTGAATGAAGCCTCAGCTCGACGCTCCACTTTGTCCTTCTTTTCCTTCTCCAAACAGCCACATCAGGAGTCTTTGATGGAGTTTTAAAATATTTTATTACAAATGTCCAAAGATGGGTTCAGGATACCTGAATCCACAATTATTAAAGCTAAAATAGTTCACAGGGTTTGGACTTTGTTAGGTGACGAGAGAACATCAAAGTGTTTTTATCATTAAACAGTATTTTTATCACTTCAGTTGCTCTCAAAGCCCTGTTTGTTATTTTACCAGAGCTCTTATGTTTCACTCAGTGCTCCCACCAAACACCTTGGAGGACACATTAGTGTGATTTAGATTTCATTGGTGTAAACACCAGTCACACAAGCTAACCCATGGAGGCAGCAGCAGGCTTTGTGTTTGGTAAAGTCTGTTGGCTTAAACTAAGAGAGTTTAGTTTGTTAGCACAAAGAGCTGTCAGCTAAAGCCCCGAATGCACTTTGAATACAGATGAACTGAGAAAAACACTTTAAATACAGCAAACAGTCAAACTGACAACATCTTTTTCTGCTGATCATCCACAGCAGTACATTTAGCATTCATGCTAGCAGCAGGCTATGACTGTCCACTCAGCACCAACACAGGTAGGAGTGAGCAGTGATGAAGCAGGACTGTGGGCAAGTTTGAGCTACAATCCTATTGGCTTCTCAGTTTCTCCAAAGAAAAGGGGAAAAATTCTTGGTGTTGTGAAGATGTGAGTTGGTCTTGTTGTCGTGGGGCTGGAAGGATGCTGGCAGTGAGAGGCTTTTCATACAGTGTTCAGTAACAGAATGAGAAGAAAGCCACTGCACATGAAACAAGGTGCTCGTAGTGTTTGTTTACTGTGTTTGTGCCACAATGTCAGATCAGTTGTAGATTCACATGCAGACTTGTCCAGTGAAACCAGTGCAAGTACTGCAGTACAGAGCAAAGACTAAGCAAGCCAGGAGAGCTCTCCAACTTTCTGAAAGTATCAGGATATTTGAGTGATAAGAAAAAGTGAATCATGCAACAATGTCCCTCAGCACACAAAAGAATCAAAGCAGAATAAATATAATGTTTTAGAAAGGCCGATCAAACACTTACAGGGACCTGAAGAGAGAGAACCCAACAAAATGTCATGGCTAACAGAGGAACTCAAGCACAGACTGAGATCTGACAAACAAAAAGGTGACAGTTTATTTACCAAAGGGGTGAAACACAGTGCTCTATATATGTACAGTAAGTTGGGGAAGGGGTCCAGGGCTCCAGGGAAAAGAGGGAGGGGAGTCCACACTCATTCCTCTTCAGTCACTCTTGTCCTGCTCTCCACTCACACAGCCACACTCGGGAGTCACAGGTAAGCGTCTGTAACCAGGTCCGGGGAAATATATACTCAAAGTATACACAAAGTTAACCCAACTGGTGAATTTAGAGAGAGATTTCTTAGCAAGGAGCTGAGATCATGAACACAGGAGGGTCAATGTCCCAGCGACAAACTGCTCCATGCCGCAGCGTTAAATGGTTACCGGTGAGCCCAGGTGAATCAGCAACAGGTGGTGTAATCATCATAACTGTGTGGACCAAGAGCGAGAGGCCATTACAAGCTCCACCCAGGCAGGCAAAACACTAGCAGGAGAGAGCAAAACATAACAAAACCTGAAAAGCCATCATGAGCCAGCCAGAGAGACACAGAGTTTTATACTAGAAGAGAAACCTGCTCATCGTCATCATGTTTATTTAAATAGAGAAAATCAGAAGTCTCTGTGAGTCAGACCACGGCTCTACACGGACACTTCTAAGCTGCTTCAGAGTGAACTGACCCAGATAATCTGCACACAGCGGCTGTAAAACAGTGAAAGTCATAACTGTCTCTCTGATGGAAAGCTTTTATTGTGAAGTCAGGAAGTCTACAGGAAGTGTTGAGTTTGTATTCATCACTCAGTGTTTAATGAGACAGGCAGACAGTAAGAGCAGCTCATTAGTGTTGATGAAATCAAAGGAACTGTGAGGAACTGCAGTTTGGTCAAATCTGGATGTTTTTCACTGACAGTAAATGTTTTTAGTGATAAAGAAATGTGTTCACAGAGAGAGGGAGAGGAGTGGTGTTTGTGAGGAGGAGCAGCTGTCCTGCTGTGCTTTGTGTCAGGATGTCCTGAAGGATCCAGTCTCTACCAGCTGTGGACACTGGTTCTGCAGACAGTGCATCTCCTCATACTGGGACCAGTCTGCTTCATCAGGAGACTCCTCCTGTCCCCAGTGTGGAGAAAGATCCAGAAGCAGAGCTGGACTGCAGACAGCCAGTCAGAGCAGCTGTGTACAAAGTAAGACTGAACATCTGTCTGCTGATGGACTCATTTCTGAAAACTGGACTTCTTGTGTTGTTCAGACATTAAAGAGTTTTCTTTCTCTTTAGTCTCATTGTTTTTCTTTCTTTCAGCAGATGTTGGTCTGCAGGAGGTTTTAGATGAACATAAGATCAGTCTGAGGAGGAGATGTGAACATGTGACTGAAGGAAGTGATGAAACAGGAAGTAGAACCCTCCTCAACAGGATCTACTCTGAGCTCTACATCACAGAGGGACAGAGTGAAGAGGTTCATACCCAACATGAGGTGAAGCAGCTGGAGACAGCTTCCAAGATGGACGCCCTCCATGACGCTCCAATCAGGTGCCAGGACATCTTTAAAGCCTTACCTGATCAACAGAGACCCATCAGAGTGGTTCTGACCAACGGCGTGGCTGGTGTTGGAAAAACCTTCTCAGTGCAGAAGTTCACTCTGGACTGGGCAGAGGGCTTGGAGAACCAACATGTCAGTGTGGTGGTTCTGCTTTCATTCAGGGAGCTGAACCTGATCAGAGATGAGCAGTACAGTCTTCTGGAGCTGCTCCATGTTTTCCATCCAACATTATAGAAGGTCACAGCAGAGAAGCTGGCTGTCTCTCAGCTTTTGTTCATCTTTGTCGGCCTGGATGAAAGCAGACTTTCATTGGATTTCACCAACAGGAAGCTGCTGTCTGATGTCACACAGAAGTCATCAGTCAGCCAGCTGCTGACAAACCTCATCCAGGGGAATCTGCTTCCCTCGGTCTCGTCTGGATAACTTCCCGACCCGCAGCAGCCAATCAGATCCCTCCTACATGTGTTGACAGGCTAACAGAAGTACGAGGCTTCACTGACGCCCAGAAGGAGGAGTACTTCAGGAGGAGATTCAGTGATGAAGAGCTGTCCAGCAGAATCATCTCCCACATGAAGACATCCAGGAGCCTCCACATCATGTGTAGTATCCCAGTCTTCTGCTGGATCACTGCTACAGTTCTGGAGCACATGTTGACTACAGAGCAGAGAGGAGAGCTGCCCAAGACCCTGACTGACATGTACTCACACTTCCTGCTGGTTCAGACAAAGAGGAAGAAGAACAAGTACCATGAGGGACATGAGACGAGTCCACAGGATCTGACAGGGAAGTTCTTCTGAAGCTGGGGAGGCTGGCGTTTGAACATCTGGAGAAAGGAAACATCATGTTCTACCAAGAAGACCTGGAGCAGTGTGGTCTGGATGTGACAGAGGCCTCGGTGTACTCAGGAGTTTGTACAGAGATCTTCAAAAGAGAGTGTGTGATCTTCCAGAAACCAGTCTACTGCTTTGTTCATCTGAGCATTCAGGAGTTTCTGGCTGCTGTCTACATGTTCCACTGTTTCACCAATAGCTTCACATCACTGGATGTCTTTTTGACTAAAGTCATGGAGAAATCCCTTCAGAGTAAAAATGGCCACCTGGACCTGTTTGTTCGCTTCCTTCATGGCCTCTGTCTGGAGTCCAACCAGAGACTCTTATCTCATCCAGAGAGTCATCAACAACCTGAAGAAGATGAACAGTGATGAAATCTCTCCTGACAGAAGCATCAACATCTTCCACTGTCTGATGGAGATGAACGACCTCTCATTATTTCAGGAGATCCAAGAGTTCCTGAAGTCAGAGAACAGATCAGAGAAGAAACTCTCTGAGATCCAGTGCTCAGCTCTGGCCTTCATGCTGCAGATGTCAGAGGAGGTTCTGGATGAGTTGGACCTGCAGAAGTACAACACATCAGAGCAGGGACGACAGAGACTGATTCCAGCTGTGAGGAACTGCAGAAAGGCTGGGTGAGTCCAGATGTGATCATTAACATCATTGATCAGTGTAGGTTAGTAGTTTAATTTTGAAAATAAAATCAGGTTGTAACCACAAAGTGTTTGTGTCCGTACGCTGCAACCTTCCACACCATTCCTTTATTGTACAGACTCAGCAGCAGCTCCATGGATCCCAAATCCAGGAGTGGAGAACAGATTTGAAGTGTGTCACATCCATGCAGTCACAGCTGTTTCCACCATGTTTCCACTGATATTAATCCTGTTCAATGACACGTTTCATATCAGTGAATATGTTCTTTAGGACGTCCACTGACATGTTTAAGTGTCCTGCTGGAAATCACTCAAATCATCCATGAAATCCAAGAAAAATCCTTTTAGTGTTTCTAACTTCACCCTCTGTCCTCTCTCTCTCTCCATCCTCCTCACTGCTTCTTTCACTGATAATCACACAAACATCGTATTCAGCTACAAAATAACACAATAATATCATCTGATGATCATTATTATAAGATTATTATTATCATATGACTGTGGGTCAAACAGAAGCTCTCTGATTGGTTGCTGACCTTGGTCACCTGTCCACTCTCACCTGTTTGTGTTTGCTCTCTCTTTGCTGTCTCCATCCTCTCTCTCCTTTCTCTCCCTCTCTGTCTTTGTACCGTCACTCAGGTCGAATGGAAACAGTGACATTTACAAACCAATCAAAGACAAACTGATCCATGTCAGGTTATAACAATATTCAAAATGAATACAGGCTGCTGCTGGACACAGACAGGTAACATCATTTTGACCTGCTGTCACCTGGATCTGGACTCATAAACACTGAAGCCCTGAACAGGAATACAAATCATTTTCTGCCAACTAGCGACACACCAGCAGATAATGGCTCAGAAAGATAAAATGAGCCAATCATTTCTGTGTTTAGTTCCCCTGAAATCAGATCTGATATCAGCAGCTCTGAGTTCATTCATCATTATTGTCCAGTGATGAGATTTCTGCTCCGTTTGGTAACAGTCAGCAGGTTTTTCCTGCGTGTGGACGTGAACAGTCGTACCTGACAGCAGGTAGCAAACAGAGATCATCTTTCCAGCTGGAACTCTTCACTGAGCTGAACTCATTCAAAATGTTCTGGAGTCAGATTCAAAACAGGAAACAGTCCAAATGTGTGTCTTCACTCTGACTCTGGATCAGATCTCAGTGACAGACTGTGGACATTATGGAAGCCTAAATGTGACACCATCTTCCTCCTTCATCTGCAGATTAAAGCCAAACAAAGATTCTCATTAAAAGTCTGCAGGTCTGAGAGAGACTCAATTGTTGTGTCATGTCAAACACAGTAAGAGGAGCTGAAGCACAGATGTGAAGAGCAGATTCATCAGATTATGACCTCACTCTGTTTTGTCTTCATATACATTCAGTCTGTGTTTATAATGCAGATTTTCTGCTTTTATAATAACACATTTTATATTTTCTATCATCACAGACTGACTCACTGTCGACTCTCAGAGTCTCACTGTGAAGTTGTGGCCTCAGCTCTGAAGTCCAACCCCTCCCATCTGAGAGAGCTTGACATGAGTAGAAATGATGACCTCCAGGATTCAGGTGTGAAGCTTCTGTGTGCTGGACTGGAGAGTCCAAACTGTCGACTGGAGACTCTGAGGTGAGTTCACTGACTGCGGCTGTTGTTGTTTTTCTATATATCAGGTCTTTGATTGATGTTTGAAACTTTCTTTAGTTCCTAAATGTTCAGGATGTTTCTGAAGACAAATGTGAAGAAGTTTGAGTGCTTCATAACTCATGCTCATAACCCTCTTTTGTCTGACCATTTGATCCCATTTGAATTTGCAATAAAGGATCCACAGAGTTTGGTGACAATAATGACAGTAGATGTTTGTGTGAAAGTGCTGGAAGCAAATTAGTGTGTGATGTTCTTTCAGTGTTGCACTTTGTAGACGCTCCCTGAGCACTGGTCTCACAGCCAGCTGCACATAGAGACCAGTGTTGTTAGTCCAGGTCAGAAGATGACTTGTTGGAATGAAAATGAGCTTGTAGTTTGTCTGCTTTAATAATGTGACTGGAAAAAGGTGTTGGACTTCAAATATGTCCATTTCTTTCACACTTCACCTTTAAAAGTGAAGCCTTGTGGTTCCTGGAAGGAAATACACGACTTTTTCAAGTATTTTTCACGTTTTCATGAGATATGTACGACTTTAATGTGAAACATTCAGAGTTTTTTCTCTTGCTGTGTTTGTTTGAAGCTGCTTCCTGTTGGCTTCAGCTGTTTGGAGTTTCCATTTTATAAACTTCTACATTCTGAACCTTCTTCAGCTCTGAACAGATGATGAAACACTAAATTATTTCAAGGTCACACTTTGTCTAATAAACTTACATCTTTCATTCTTTATACAGATTGAGGGGCTGTGGTTTGTCAGAGATCAGCTGTGATTATCTGGCAGTAGCACTGAAGTCCAACCCGTCCCATCTGAGAGAGCTGGACCTGAGTAATGAGTGGTGGTCGTCGACTAAGAACAAGCTGCAGGATTCAGGAGTGAAGCATCTGTGTGGTTTCCTGGAGAGTCCAGGATGTGGACTTGAAACTCTGAGGTCAGTCAGCATGTTTTAGTTGTGCTGAGATGAATATGATGTGAAAGTTGTGCTGACACTAAACTGCAGACATCAGGCTGATATTATACTGATCCACACTGAGGATCTTCATGGTAAAGTCTGTTTTCTTCTTCTCTGGTTTAGTCCATTGACTGCAGCAGAACAATGTTCACATTCCAAACCTTCAAAGAAGAAGAAAAATCCTCCACTGGATAATTCCCTGTGAAACTCTCAAACTCTTCATTCCACCTTAAAGTCTGTCTGACACTGAAATCCAAAGCAAAATGTGTGTTTGCTTTACAGACAGCAGCCCAACACAAACATACACACATCATCCAAAACACAGTCCAACATCCAAATCTCCTCCACTGCCAGCATGAATGATGGGAAAGAGAAGGAGGAACACTCTGACATTCAGGGTTATAATGAGTTTCATAAAGCAGACTGTGAAGATCAAAGCTGCATTAGAAAGCTTGAATGAGTGGACAGAAGTGGACAGAGATCATCTGAAGCACTTCAAAGGCTTTAAATCAGCACATTTCTCTTTATTCTTTATCAACTCTGTTAGTTTCCCTCAGATTTCTGTGGAGTGAAGCTAACAGCGGGCTAATAAGATGCTGACCAATAGGTTTCTATTAGAGGTTGTAATTTGTATATGAAAAAGTGCTTTGGCTCAGCAGGGATCCGCTTACAGGTAGAATACAGCTGCTGGATGGGATTAGCATGTCATAGCTATCTACCAAACTGCTAACTGGGGAATTTCAGGCCATCTATGGATCATTTTTGCTAACTGTTTATTCAGCTTAGGCTCACAGGGCTGGAGCCTGTGCCTAAGCTGTCATAGGGTAAGAGGCGTGGTCCACCTGCACAGGTGAGCAGTCCATCACAGGGCCAACAGAGAGAGACAGAGAAGCACTCTCTCACATCCACACCTACAGCCAATTTAGAAGCACCAATGAACCTAAGCAGCATTTCATTGGACTGTGGGAGAACATCCAATTTCCACAGAAAGGCCCAGCTGACCAACAAGCTTCAACCTACAACCCTCTGTGGTTGAAGGTGGTGGGGCCAGAGGACCATCATCACTGAGTGCTAGGGATGGGTATCGTTTAGGTTTTATCCGATACCGGTGCCAACCCGGTACTTTTGAAACGGTGCTGATGCTTGAACGGTGCTCGAACCGGTCCTTAAAACTTTATCCAAATACCTATCATGTTTAACCTCTTAAGCCCCAAGCCTACCTGATCTCCTGCTTTTTGCCCCTGTATCAGGGGGCGTTGGGGCTTAAGAGGTTAACTGTTTTCCACTTTTTCTTTGGTCATTTTAGCCTTTTTGGCCAGGGTGAAGGGCGTGTCTGCCTTCAAACAAGAAGACAGCCGCATGTAACTATGACAGTGTTTGCTAGTTCCAGTGGCGTGTCTAGAAAATTTTTGTTGGGGGTGCCAGGTAGGGGCACAGATTTGGAGAAGGGTGGCAGATGTAATTGGCAGATAATTATAAAAACAATTCTACCAACCGTTAACCATAATTCAATAACCTTATAAACCTAATAATCGAATGCGCTTTTAACTCTTATTAGAATGAGATTTTAACCACCACAGTGCAAAGTTTTTAGATACTGAGTTGATAAAGTACAAGAGATACAATGAGTCAGTGTTTATTCAGCAGTCAAGGACATCAATATTTGCATAGTATTTTTACTATATGTGCATACATATGTGCACTACATGTAGTGCACATATGTTTTGGGCACAAACATTTTTGAATATTAAAACACGAACATTTTTAACATACAATTGGCAAATTAGCCAATGCAAAACAAATGCCTATTAAAAAAAAGAAGATACTCTTCTCACAAACTGGTGTTTGATTTTAAAACAGGAAAAAAGTGGGGAAACAAATGAAAAGACTAAAATTTGAATATAACCTGAAAGCAAGTAAATACTTTATATGCTGCCTTATGGTAAACTTTGGTAATATTGATGTATAAAGAACAACACTGGCTGATGATGAAATACAGTCAGCTGGCATGGTGACACTGTCAGTATTTACCTGCAGGGCTGGACTGGGACAAAATTTGGGCATTTTCACTACAGATCGGCCCACCAGGTATTAAAGCCATAAAGCCTTTGAATGAAAACAAATGCTGTTGTGACAGTGATGTACATCGTCTTTTTGGTATATGTATGATTTCTATACATTTTACGTCAGAAAAAAAATTGTTCGCAAGATTCAGATAAATATTTAATAAAAGCAAAAAAGTAATCCCCATTTTTCCAGAAAGAAATGTAAGTAGAAATCGATGATCTAAGTGAGAACATGAGCCTTTAAAAAGTCCCAGTGGATGCAGTCAAAGCAGTCCCTCAGTCCCAGTATAGAGTCTTTGGTCCAGACTGGAACAACTGTGTGCCCAGTTTGAGCTCTCTTCAGTCCTGTGACCTGACAGACCCAGAGGGGCCATCACATCACATTTAGAAGCTCCCCTAATGGAGCCACAACACATGTCCAATACTTAGTCTGTCTTGTTGGACCAACTGGAAGAAATGATTCAAGGACTTAGTCACAGAACAGAGATTCAAATCTCCAAAATCCAACTGGCTGAATCAGGACATATAGTCTGAAACTCTGCACAGTTTCCTGTTTGAAGCTGTTTCCTGTTGGCTTCAGCTGTTCGGAGTTTCCATTTTCTAAACTTCTACATTCTGAACCTTCTTCAGCTCTGAACAGATGATGAAACACTGAATGATTTCAAGCTCACACTTTGTCTATTAAACTTAAATCTTTAATTCTTTATACAGATTGAGTTTCTGTGGTTTGTCAAAGATCAGCTGTGATTATCTGGCAGCAGCGCTGAAGTCCAACCCCTCCCATCTGAGACAGCTGGACCTGAGAGGAAACTACGTGAAGGATCCAGATGTGAAGCAGCTGTCTGATCTTCAGCAGAGTCCAGACTACAGACTGGTGACTCTGGAGTAAGTAGAGTGATGGAGTGAGTGGGTGGTGCTGTCAGCAGTATTGTACTAAACACAGTCAGTATGAAACAAAGATCCAGTGTTTCCTGTAAATCTGCAGCTTCTCAGTGAAGCTGTGAGAGGAGAATGGTGACAGGCTTCAGGATTGGACACAAACACTTCCTGTTTCTGACCTTTATGGTCACCATGGTAACGGCTGACACGCTCTGATCAAACATTGTCAACAGCCA
Organism: Neolamprologus brichardi; assembly: GCF_056152115.1. NCBI lineage: Eukaryota > Metazoa > Chordata > Actinopteri > Cichliformes > Cichlidae > Neolamprologus > Neolamprologus brichardi. The sequence continues at coordinate 54,340,206 of NC_142106.1, read as the reverse complement.
ATCAGCTCTCTGAACAAAGCAGCACGCAGACCAATGACTGCATTCATTTCCAAGTTTAAAGCAGTGAAGAACACAGTCTGTAGGTGAGGAAGAATTTAGTGAGAGAAGATGTTTGGATGGAATTCCTCCAGTTAACAGCTGGAACCGTCCATCTGGATTGTTGGGCTTGTTGTTGGGGTTCCTACAGAGCTCAGAGTGGACACACCAAGGTTCTTCTAATGAATGAAAGTCCAAACTCAAACTAGGAGTGAAAAACATTTTCCTTAACTTCAATAAAAATCCAAAGATTAGAAAAAGTGAAGCAATTCAATTCAATTCAATTCAATTTTATTTATATAGCGCCAAATCACAACAAATGTCGCCTCAAGGCGCTTCATAGATACAGAGAAAAGCCCAACAATCATATGACCCCCTATGAGCAAGCACTTTGGCGACAGTGGGAAGGAAAAACTCCCTTTTAACAGGAAGAAACCTCCGGCAGAACCAGGCTCAGGGAGGGGCGGCCATCTGCTGCGACCGGTTGGGGTGAGAGAAGGAAGACAGGATAAAAGACATGCTGTGGAAGAGAAACAGAGATTAATAACAGATATGATTCAATACAGAGAGGTCTATTAACACATAGTGAGTGAGAAAGGTGACTGGAAAGGAAAAACTCAATGCATCATGGGAATCCCCCGGCAGCCTACATCTATTGCAGCATAACTAAGGGAGGATTCAGGGTCACCTGGTCCAGCCCTAACTATATGCTTTAGCAAAAAGGAAAGTTTTAAGCCTAATCTTAAAAGTAGAGATAGTGTCTGTCTCCCGAATCCAAACTGGAAGCTGGTTCCACAGAAGAGGGGCCTGAAAACTGAAGGCTCTCCCTCCCATTCTACTTTTAAATACTCTAGGAACAACAAGTAGGCCTGCAGAGTGGGAGCGAAGTGCTCTAATAGGGTGATATGGTACTACAAGGTCATTAAGATAAGATGGGGCCTGATTATTTAAGACCTTGTATGTGAGGAGCAGGATTTTGAATTCAATTCTAGATTTAACAGGAAGCCAATGAAGGGAAGCCAAAACAGGAGAAATATGCTCTCTCTTTCTAGTCCCTGTCAGTACTCTTGCTGCAGCATTTTGGTTTAACTGAAGGCTTTTCAGTGAGTTTTTTGGACATCCTGATAATAATGAATTGCAGTAGTCCAGCCTGGAAGTAATAAATGCATGAACTAGTTTTTCAGCGTCACTCTGAGACAGGATATTTCTAATTTTAGAGATGTTGCGCAAATGGAAGAACGCAGTCTTACATATTTGTTTAATATGTGCGTTGAAGGACATATCCTGGTCAAAAATGACTCCAAGGTTCCTCACAGTGTTACTGGAGGCCAAGGTAATGCCATCCAGAGTAAGAATCTGGTTAGATACCATATTTCTAAGCTTTTCAGCGCCGAGTACAATGACCTCAGTTTTATCTGAGTTAAGAAGCAGAAAGTTAGTGGCCATCCAAGTCTTTATGTCTTTAAGACATTCCTGCAGTTTAACTAGTTGGTGTGTGTTATCTGGCTTTATGGACAGATAGAGCTGGGTGTCATCTGCATAGCAGTGAAAATGTATGCTATGTCTTCTAATGATGCTGCCTAGGGGAAGCATGTATAATGTAAACAGAATTGGTCCTAGCACTGAACCCTGTGGAACTCCATAATTAACCTCAGTGTGTGAAGAGGACTCTCCATTTACATGCACAAATTGGAGTCTATTAGATAGATATGATACAAACCACTGCAGTGTAATACCTGTAATACCTACAGCATGTTCTAATCGCTTTAACAGGATATTATGGTCAACAGTATCGAATGCTGCACTAAGGTCAAGAAGGACAAGCACAGAGATGAGTCCACTGTCAGAGAACATAAGAAGATCATTTGTAACCTTCACTAAAGCTGTTTCTGTGCTGTGATGAACTCTGAAACCTGACTGAAACTTCAAATAAACCATTCCTCTGCAGATGATCTGTTAGCTGTTTGACAACTACTCTTTCAAGGATTTTTGATATGAAAGGAAGGTTGGAGATTGGCCTATAATTAGCTAAGACTGCTGGGTCTAGAGATGGCTTTTTGAGTAAAGGTTTAACTGCAGCCACCTTGAAGGCCTGTGGTACATAGCCGATTATTAGAGATAGGTTGATCATATATAAGATCGAAGAATTAATCAATGGCAGGACCTCTTTGAGCAGTTTTGTAGGAATGGGGTCTAAAAGACACGTTGATGGTTTGGAGGAAGTAATTATTGAAGTTAACTCAGAAAGATCGATTGGAGAAAAAGAGTCTAACTTAACATCAATGGAACTAAGAGTAGCTGTAGATAATATTACATCTGTGGGATGATTATTGGTAATTTTTTCTCTAATGATAAAAATTTTATTTGTGAAGAAGTTCATGAAGTCATCACTAGTTAACGTTAAAGGGATGGTTGGCTCAAAAGAGCTCTGACTTTTTGTCAGCCTGGCTACAGTGCTGAAGAGAAACCTGGGGTTGTTCTTATTTTCTTCAATCAGTGATGAGTAGTAAGCTTTTCTGGCTTTGCGGAGGGCTTTCTTATAAAGCAACAAACTATTTCTCCAGGCTAAATGATGATCCTCTAAATTTGTGACACGCCATTTCCTCTCCAGATTACGAGTCATCTGCTTTAGGGTACGTGTTTGAGAATTATACCACGGGGTCAGGTACTTCTGATTAGAGACCTTAGTTTTCACTGGAGCTACAGTATCCAGAGTCGTACGTAGTGAGGAGGTGAAATTATTAACAAGATAATCGACCTCTGTTGGGGTAGCGTTCAGATAGCTGCTCTGCTCTATGTTGGTACAGGGCATTGACGATGATAACAGTGGCTGGATTATATTCTTAAACTTAGTTACAGCGCTTTCAGAAAGACATCTACTTTGATAAAGTCCACTCTCCACTGCTGCGTAATCAATTATTGTAAATGCAAATGTTATCAAGAAATGATCAGACAGGAGAGGGTTTTCAGGAAACACTGTTAAATGTTCAGTTTCTATGCCATATGTTAAAACAAGCTCTAGAGTGTGATTAAAGTGGTGGGTGGGTTCTTTTACATTTTGAGAGAAACCAATTGAGTCTAACAACAGATTAAATGCCATGTTGAGGCTGTCATTTTTAGCATCAACATGGATGTTAAAATCACCCACAATAATTATTTTATCTGAGCTCAGAACTAAGTTAGATATAAAGTCTGAGAAATCAGACAGAAACTCTGTGTAAGGCCCAGGTGGACGATAGATGATAACAAGTAAGACTGGTTTCTGAGTTTCACAGCTGGGGTGGACAATGTTAAGCATCAGGCTTTCAAATGAATTAAAAGTCTGTCTTGGTCTTTCATTAATTAATAGACTGGTGTGAAAAATTGCTGCCACACCGCCCCCACGACCTGTGCTTCGAGATTTCTGGTAGTTAGAATGACTCGGGGGTGTTGATTCATTTAAACTAACATAATCATCCTGCTGCAACCAGGTTTCTGTAAGGCAGAGTAAATCAATTTGTTGATCAATTATTAAGTCATGTACTAACAGAGACTTGGAGGAGAGAGACCTAATATTTAATAATCCACATTTCACTGTTTTACTCTTTGGTTCAGATGTGGATACTGTATTGTTCTTTCTTTGTAAATGTTTAAGTTGTTTGTTGCTGGTTTTTAGTTTGTTTTTTGTCTTTTTGGAAGCAGACACAATCTCTATGGAGATGGGTTTTTGGGGGGGTAGCAGGAGGAGAGAAGCTGCAGAGAGGCGTGTAAGACTGCAACTCTGCAACAATGAGTCCTAGTACAGTCCCAGCACTGAAGTCCCTGCTGCTCTTTATACTGGATGTGCTGCATCACTGACTGACAGCTGATGAAGAGTCTCTGGAAACACTCGTTTATCTCCTCTGCTCTTCCTTCTTCTCTCTGCAGGTGGAGCTGATGATGGTAAACAGGACGGTGTGTGTGCTGAGAGAGGAGGAGCTGTGTCCTGATGATCCAGAGAGGTTGAAGCAGCAGCAGCAGCTTGTGTGTAGAGACGCTCTGACTGGGCCATGTTACTGGGAGGTGGAGAGGAGAGCTTCATCCAGCAGTGACTGACAGAGGAATGAGAAGTGCAGATGACTGTCAGTGCTGCAGAGTGAACTGCTCTGAGAACAGCTCCACTGTCAGACACAATGTAGAGTCCAGCATCATCCCTGTGTGTCCCTCTGGATCTGACAGAGGATCATCAGTGTATCTGGACTGCTCTGCTGCTGCTCTGTCCTTCTACAGTCTCTGCACAGTCTCTGTCTGACTCTGGCTTCAGACCCTCCTGGATCAAACTCACCTGGAAAGACTTTCAAACATCACTCAATAGATTTGTATACAGAATATTTTTGATATATACTGTAGATGTACTGTAGAGTTGCAGTTTGTCACTTGTAAATAGGGTCTGAGAGCAGCTTGAGCTGAACGATCTTTCTAGAAACACGAAATGTTTTCACTCTTCTGTTGCTTTTTCATATTCATGTTTTTTCTGTTGTTCTGGGGAGCTTGCAGGAGTGCTCACAGACATATTCAACCTGTCCTTGGCCCACGCTGTGGTTCCGGCCTGCTTCAAATCCACCTCCATCGTCCCAATACCCAAAAACTCCAACCCATCTTGCCTCAATGACTACCGCCCAGTAGCACTCACCCCCATCATCACTTAGTGCTTAGAGCAGCTGGTCCTTGCACACTTCAAATCCTGTCTCCCCCCCACCCTGGACCCCCACCAATTCGCATACCGCCAGAACAGGAGCACAGAGGATGCAGTCTCCATCGCACTGCACTCTGTCCTCTCACACCTGGACAACAACAACACATACGCCAGAATGCTGTTTATAGACTTCAGTTCAGCATTCAATACAATCCACCCCTCACAACTCATCAGAAAACTGACAGACCTGGGCATCAGTTCCCTCATCTGCAAATGGTTACTGGACTTCCTGACCAACCGCCCCCAACATGTCCGGCTGGATAACCACTGCTCATCTACAATCACAGTGAAGACCGGTGTACCACAAGGCTGCGTGATGAGCCCTTTCCTCTACTCCCTCTTCACCCACGACTGCAGACCTGCTGATGGTTCCAACACCATCATTAAGTTTTCAGATGACACCACGGTGATTGGCCTCATCAGTGACAACGATGAGGCCGCCTACAGGGAGGAGGTGGATCGTCTGGCTGAGTGGTGCGACAGAAACAACCTGCTGCTTAACACAGAGAAGACCAAGGAGCTCATCGTGGACTACAGGAGGAATGCTGACCCACATCCACCCATCCACATTAAGGGGACGGCTGTGGAGCGTGTGAGCAGCTTCAAGTTCCTGGGAGTCCACTTCTCCGAGGATCTCATCTGGACGACCAACTGCTCCAAGCTGGTCAAGAAGGCTCACCAGCACCTCTTCTTCTTGAGGACTCTGATTAAAAACCACCTGTCCTCAGACATCCTGGTGAACTTCTATCGCTGTACCATCGAGAGCATCCTGACCAACTGTATAACAGTCTGGTATGGGAACTGCTCTGCCTCGGACCAGAAGGCATTGCAGAGGGTCGTGAAAACTGCCCAGCGCATCGCCGGAGCACCACTTTCTGCCATAAAAGACATATACAGGAAGCGGTGTCTGAAAAGGGCTGGGAAAATCATCAAAGACCCCAGTCACCCATCACATAGACTCTTCACCCTCCTGCCCTCTGGGAGGCGCTACAGGAGCCTCCAGACTAAGACCACCAGGTACCGGAACAGCTTCTTCCCCACAGCTGTCAGACTCCTGAACTCTGCCTCCTGACATCTGACCCACGTTAAACTCATGGACTGGACATACACACACCCACAACCACCTACACACACACACAATGGACAACCGTACCCTCAAACACACAATAATAACATGGACTGAACCACCATTCACAATCACTAGCACTTTATATACCTCTGTAGAAATTATCCACATATCTCACTTATCTTAACTGCACTACTGTATAGTTCTGTGTAAATAATCATATGATAATTTTTAATCCTACAACTGTTTATAACTTGCATAGTTCACATTTCTGTATAACTGCATATCTCAGATTTCTGTATAGTTTTTTTATTTCATATTTATATCCTGTTCATAGCTTGTACTCACTACAGCCTGTACATACTTATAGTTATAGAATATTCATAACATACTTCATACCGTGTACATTATAACATACCATAATAGACCCATTTCTGTAACATACTTACATACCTATATTATTGCTAATATATATTGTAATATATCTATATCACTAAAGCACTTCTGGATGGATGCAAACTGCATTTCGTTGCCCTGTACCTGTGCATGTGCAATGACAATAAAGTTGAATTCTATTCTATTCTATTCTAATTCTATTCTATTCTATTCTATATATTTCCACAACATTAATATTGATCCCACCTGTCTCACCTGTTTCATGCTTCTATACATAATAACAGGACACGTGTGATCTGATCGCTGCTGTGGTTGCTGTGCTGCACGTCTTCATTTAGATAACAGAGACATCTAGTGGTTCAGAGGGAGAACTGCAGGAGGTGGAGCTGTGTTTTAGCATGGAAATTTTTTTATCTTTTAGGCACAGATACAAATATGACAAGTATCAGTGTAAGATACAAAAGGTCAAATCAGTCTGCAGAGGGAACAGTGATCACACAGCAATGTAAGAATAGAAACATAACAGTGAATCTTGACATGTATACAGATGGAGGCAAACAAACAGGATGTAACACTACATTAAAGCCACAAATGGAAAGAAAACAAACCCAAAGGAAAATATATTTGATCTCAGGAATCCAAATCAGATGCTTTAGAGCAGGGGTCGGCAACCCTGGGCACGCGTGTCTCACCTGGCACGTGAAGGGTTATCTGATGGCACGACCATAGCTGGACTGGCCATTGGGCATACCGATGGTGATTTTTCGTTTTTATGGGCTGATGATATTTTTTTTGTTTTCTTGTAACGGTATAAACAGTGAAAGATGGTGGATTGGCCGGATGCTGGTCGATGTGTAAAAATAACTCAGTTGTTTGGTGGTGGCTGTGGCGGAGCTTCCACAGAGGCAACAGGTGGATGAGGGAAAGTAAATGGTAAACGGCCTGCATTTGTATAGCGCTTTTCTACTCCCTAAGGACCCCGAAGTGCTTTACACAACCAGTCATCCACACCCACATTTACACACTGGTGATGGAAGCTACATTGTAGCCACAGCCACCCTGGGGCGGACTGACAGAGGCGAGGCTGCTGGACACTGGCGCCACCGGGCCCTCCGACCACCACCAGTAGGCAACAGTGAAGTGTCTTGCCCAAGGACACAACGACTGAGACTGTCCAAGCCGGGGCTCGAACCGGCAACCTTCCGATTACAAGGCGAATTCCCAACTCTTGAGCCACGATCACCCCGAGGGGAGGGAGGAGGAGCAGAGACCCGAGGCGGCCGCCGGTCCGAGTGTCAGGTGAACTGAACTTCAGGTAAGAAGTTATGACCTGCAGTCTATCTGGGTCAGATATCAACCAAGTTTAGGTGTAGTTTATTTTCGTTGTGCTGACTTTTTACAGTTAGTTACTATAACTCGTACTGCGTGCTAGCTAGCATGACGGAGTTTATACTGCTGTGTGGGTGCTATGATATTACTGATAGTGAACTTTATTTTAGTAGAGTTGCCAACTGTCCCGTAAAAAACAGAATCGTCTCGTATTCAAAAAAAATATTACGCGTTTCTTATTAAGCTGAGAAGGAACGCAGTTTGTCCCGGACTTCAGCTAGAATGGAAAAGACACAATAAAGCTGGATTTATTCTGTGTCTTTACACTGATAGGTTTGTAGCTTAAACCTATTCGATGGAAAGTTGAAGACAATGTAATTACACAGCAAAGCAAGACATGAGTAGGCAAGGTTCTTTATGTTTCTCGTGCACGGGAGAGAACTGGACAAACGCCGTCCCTTCGCTTGATCCCTGTTGCTCTCGTCTGCTCCCCCGTAACACTGCTCTTTTATTAAGGTTACATGAATATACATAGGTTCATTAACATATGACATCTACATACACACAAAGTGTACCTTGCCTGTGCGTAGTGTAAGCGTGTGTGTGTGTGTGTGTGTGGGGTCAAGATGTGACCCCGTGAAGACTCCCCAAAACTGGTGCCAGGAGTTCTATCGGTACATCTGAACAAAAGGCTCTTATACTTAACCAGATATACGCATGTTTGCTATACCATATATCAGCAAGAGAAGATACGACCTCTCCTAGGAGGTGTGTGATCTATGCCAGAACACTCTGAAGAGGAGTGAACGCACTCCCCTCTTCATGCTACACAGACTTGTTACAGACCTCCTAGGATGAGACATTCTTTCAATATGCCATCAACTATATACTTCTAAACACAAATGATTACATGTTTCTCAATACAAATGACAATAATAAAATCTAAACCCATCACTCCAGTCACGAAACTGATCAATGATCAGCTGATCGGCTTTTCTCTCTTGTTTTTTTATTGCTGAATTTGCGCCAGAAAGAGGAAGCCAGCAGATGTCGCACTAAAAAACAGCAGCACTTTTAAGCTTGATCAGCTGTTGCTAGAATTTATTTAATATTAATTTCTAGTATCAGCTGATGTTTGCTGGAGCCACAGCTGTAAAGCTGCTGGTCATGATGTCGGTTTGGATATGTGGTGAGAGGGAATCATGAAGATGAAACCAGGAGATGTCCTTACTGAATCATCAGAGTTGAACAGGCGATGGAGAAACAGGTTTACCTTTTAGGTGACATGAATGAGTTGAAGGGAAGTTATGAACTGTTTCCGAGAGACAAATAACACCAGGATCCTTTTCTAAGTAGCTGACAGCTGATAGCTGTGCAGGGGCGGGTCTAGCAAAGTGTTGCCAGGGGGGCAGGTAGGGCATTAACAGGGAAAGGGGGGCACAAAGAAATACTTTTCTTTCTTATTCTCATTTAAAATGTCTCGCTTTTAATAAATAATTATCTGAATCTTACAACCAAAGTTTTCATCTGATGTAAAAGGTTTAGAAATCATACATATACCAACAAGACTGTACATCACTGTCACAACAGTGTTTGTTTTCATTCAAAGGCTTTGTGGCTTTAATACCTGGGGGGCCGGTCTCTACCCAGATAGCAAGGAGACATTGAACAGATGTTGATTTTCCATCGGAACCATCAGAATCGTCAGGATTGAAATGTCAACACAAAACCAATGTTGAAACAACATTGAAATACTGATGAAACCTGACACTGACATTGAAATAATATTGATTCACTGTTGTTCTGTCATCGTTGATTGTTGATCTATTTATAGTTGACAAGGTGACAACAATCACGTTGAAAAACCATCGATTTATGGTTGAGCGGGAAATTAAAGCTGCTACCACTTGGACTATTCTGCAGGACCCCTATCAAATTGGTACATCCCTCCAGGTAACCATTGTCTTGTACAGTAGAGCGGGACATTAGATTTACTCTCAGTGGAATTGACCGGAGAAGGCATCAGTTCATGCACTGCACTGGCCTGCACCACGATTAGTATAAGGTAAGAAAGAATGACTTTTGTTCTATTCGTTATTTCCACGGTTGCATTTGAATAACAGTAAAAAAAACCAAAAAACTTGTTAATGTAAAGTTTCAGACAAAATGTGGGAGCCCAAAATTGTGTCTACTTTCATCTTACAATCCGGCAAATAAATTGCACTGCGAACAAAGTCTGTCAACAAAGAAAACATTTTCGTTTCCTACTTTTCCGTTATATTCCCTTACAAAGGTAGCTTTAATGCTTCGAGGGTTCCTTTGTTCTTGCCGTCGCCTCGGCGCTTGACCCAGACTTTCGCTCTGTAGTTGCTTTTTAGCATAGTACTACAAAAAATTGTAAATCTGTGATATATGATTGATAAACGTAAAGGTAACTGTATAAATGTGTTCAATGACTTTGTTACTTTTAATGATTGGAGAGCACCGGCTTCGATTCGCACTAAATTCAAACTTTACGTTGCACGCTCACCTAACTTTACATTGCACGCTCACCTACCTTGCGTTTGCACCTTTTGTCCACACAAACTGCGTTTTCGTTAACTGAAAACTGAGATTTTTAAAGACGCCTGCCAGGGTGGATATTTTTGAATATTATATTTTAGCATTTACGTGTGGACAAGGAGAAAACGCAGCGTCAAAGGTGTGCGCCTATTTTGACGCCACACTGTGCGCCAAGTTTTTGTCTCGGTGCCATGAATTCCTACAATGGCAGACTTAGACAAAATACAGTTAATTTTATTATCTTCAGTGTTTAAATGCTTACATATACACACGCAGTTACTGTCCCTTCACACATAGGACTCAGTTCAGCTTCTATGAGCCGTCTTTGTATCTAGTTTTCCCTCTTTATTGACATTGTTCCCTATTTTTCCTCTTTTTTACAGATCTGATTTGGTAACTACCATCCATCCATCAATAAGTAAGAAACTCACGTCCTTAAATAAATTCCTAGTGTTAAACAATTTGCTTATTTGGCTATTTCCAAATATAGCAATATTTGTTTAATCTGATATACACTGACAATGACATCACGCTGGTCAAGGAGTTTCCTGTGTGTGTTGTTATAAATCAAACTGTAACTTTAGGAAAAAATATTCCAAAAGCACATTTGTAATTACTTATGACCGTTTTCAACTTTTTTTCTTTAGACCAAATCCCCTGTACACATATAGTGACTCAGACGATGAGCAGCCCACAAAAAAATGGTTTCCCCAGGCCCCTCGAGTGAAAATACCAGGTAATTAAATACTGTCTAGTGTCTTTGTACATATCTGTGTGTGACACAAGGAAACTTTTTTGACAAGTTGTCTGTATTGTTAAATACTTAAAAAAAATTATCTTTTTCTAAACAGCCCTCACCATTCTGCAGTCTCCCCCCTAGCCCACTGACAGCAGGCATCACAATGCCCCACCCAGCTTCCGGCACCTTTCGCCACTCCGGCACAACACGCAAACCGACACAGCTTTGCGATCTCCCCAGCATGCAGAGTATGATGTCGAGGACTTCCCTATAGATGGTATGCTTTTAAAATTGTTTTAAAGCTGAATCACAATGTCATTGTACTCTTATCTTGAAAACACCAGTTTATACTCCTGAATGTCATCTTGTTGTGATTTGTTTTTCTGTAGATTCCAGAGACTCTGTGTTTTTATTACAAGGCAAGTTCGAAAATCTTGGAATTTCAGATTTTACATGGTATAAATGGTAAATGGCCTATATTTGTACAGTGCTTTAACTAGTCCCTAAGGACCCCAAAGTACTTTACACATTCAGTCATCCACCCATTCACACAGAATTCACGCACTGGTGATGGCAAGCTACATATACAAATATCAAATATATGTGACAGGCAAAAACTAGCAAACACTTTTAGCAGTTAGAACAACTTATACTTGAATGCAGAATGTTACACCATCACTTATGGATATATTAGTTTTTCGCCTCTCACTGCTTAAGCCATTAATCTTTCTAGAATTGTTCTTTGAAACAGATACGACCTCACAAAAGATATTAGCTATGCTGTCAGACCTGACGACAGCTGTTAACGAACTCCGTGAGGAGGTCAGAGCCATCCGCCATCCCTGCTGCAATGAATCGGTAGATGCTGGGGTACTACCTCTGGATTTGCCCTTGCACAACATTGAGGAGCTAAACAATGCAGAGGCAGCTCTTCAATCACAAGAGGCAAATAAGGCAATGGTAAGTATATAAAGGTTATGTACACTTTGTAACTATATAGTGTAATAGCTGTCAGATGTGATTTAAATACATAACAACGGCCTGTTGATTAAAACACAAGCACTTGCATACACATTTAAGACATGAGACACGCTAATTCCATCTCTTAAAATGTGTCTATAGGTGAGACGCTTTGCCTTGATTGGAGGGACCACACTGGAGGTGCGAGTCCGCCGTGTAATGGCTTATGCCATTACAAACGAGCTGGCCTCGGTACTAAACTGGGCAGGGAAAAAAAACCAAGGACCAGACAAAGCAAAAAAGGGCATTTAAAGATACAGCGCTCTGCAAATGCATATATGGTAAGTTTTACAGTTTTTTTGCTATATTACTTTTTCTTTCTTGATGACAAGACTTTCATGTCCGGTTAATCTGGAGATGGAGTCTTTGGTCTTTGGCTTGTTTAGTCCTCGGGTTGTAGTTGTACAGCCCGAGGACCCCATGTTTATTTTGTTTTAAAGGATACACGGCACACCATGACTAAGACTTATCACTTTTTCCGCTCATAGCTCTTTGGGAATCAAATGCGGCAGTTTGCAGATTTACGCCTGGTGACTTTCATGTTTATCAGCCTAGGAGTTTACATACTTTCTCCCCGCTGAAGACAGTTAACAAGAGCTTATTCATGTGCTCTAATTCACTTTTTTTGTTTGTGTGTGTGTATTTTTTTCCTAGATGGCCTGACGCAGCAGTTAGGGGCAAACTCTATGTCCGAGTTTGTCTTTGCACAAGCAGTGCAGAAATGGCTCCGATACGCCCCAGATCATTTGGGTGGCGCAGGACGCACATCATGCATCCCCATCCCGGAGTAAAAAATTACAAACTTCTGTGAAACATATAAATGTAAATAGGAAACTGTCTTTTAATAAAGTATTTAGCAAACGAAACATGCCTATTGACCTTTTTTTGTTTATTTTTTTTCTCTGTTACATCACATGCAATGCTTTCTTATTTTAGGATATTAATATTGAAATGATACATTATGAGACATCCATCCATCCATCCATCTTCATCCACTTTATCCGGGGCCGGGTCGCGGGGGCAGCAGCCTAAGCAAAGAGGCCCAGACCTCCCTCTCCCCAGCCACCTCCTCCAGCTCATCCGGGGGAACACCAAGGCGTTCCCAGGCCAGCCGAGAGATATAATCTCTCCAACGTGTCCTGGGTCTGCCCCGGGGCCTCCTCCCGGTGGGACATGCCTGGAACACCTCACCCAGGAGGCGCCCAGGGGGCATCCTTACCAGATGCCCAAACCACCTCAGCTGGCTCCTTTCGATGTGGAGCAGCAGCGGCTCTACTCTGAGCCCCTCCCGGATAGCCGAACTTCTCACCCTATCTCTAAGGGAGATGCCAGCCACCCTTCGGAGGAAGCTCATTTCCGCCGCTTGTATCCGCGATCTCGTCCTTTCGGTCACTACCCACAGCTCGTGGCCATAGGTGAGGGTAGGGACGTAGATCGACCGGTAAATTGAGAGCTTCGCTTTTACACTCAGCTCCCTCTTCACCACGACGGACCGGTGCAGCGTCTGCATTACTGCAGCCGCAGCCCCAATCCGTCTGTCGATCTCCGGCTCCCTTCTCCCATCACTCGCTAACAAGACCCCGAGATACTTGAACTCCTCCACTTGGGGCAGGACCTCATCCCCGACCCGGAGTGGGCACTCCACCCTTTTCCGGCTGAGAACCATGGCCTCAGATTTGGAGGTGCTGATCCTCATTCCCGCTGCTTCACACTCGGCTGCGAACCGCTCCAGTGCGAGCTGGAGGCCCTCAGGCTAACCAAGCCCGATAGGACTCCTTCTTCAGCCTGGTGGCTCCCTTCACCTCTGGTGTCCACCATTTGGTTCGGGGATTACCACCACGGCAGGCACCAACCATCCTGCGGCCGCAGCTCAATGCAGCAGCTTCGGCAATGGAGGCGCTGAACATGGTCCATTCGGACTCGATGTCCCCCGCCTCCCTCGGAATGCTGTTGAAGCTCTGCCGGAGGTGTGCGTTGAAGATCTCGCGGACTGGGGCCTCTGCTAGTCGTTCCCAGCACACCCTCACTACGCGTTTAGGTGCACCAGGTCTGTCCAGCGTCCTCCCCCGCCACCTGATCCAACTCACCACCAGGTGGTGATCAGTTGACAGCTCAGCCCCTCTCTTTACCCGAGTGTCCAGAACATATGGTCGCAGGTCTGGTGATACGATTACAAAATCGATCATCGACCTACGGCCTAGAGCGTCCTGGTGCCACGTGCACTTATGGACACTCTTATGTTCGAACAAGGTGTTCGTTATGGCCAAACTGTGATTAGCACAGAAGTCCAATAACAAAGCACCGCTCGGGTTCAGATCAGGGAGGCCGTTCCTCCCAATCACGCCCCTCCAGGTCTCGCTGTCGTTACCCACGTGAGCATTGAAGTCTCCCAGCAGGACAACAGAGTCGCCAGGTGGAGCACCTTCCAGCACCCCCCACAGGGACTCTAAGAAGGCTGGGTACTCCGAACTGCCACTCGGCGCATAAGCGCAGATGACAGTCAGGACCCGTTCCCCGACCCTAAGGCGCAGGGAACAAACCCTCTCGTCCACCGGGAAAAACCCCAACGTACCGGCAGCAAGCCGAGGGGATATTAGAATACCCACCCCAGCCCGCTGCCTCTCACCAGGGGCAACTCCAGACTGAGACAGAGTCCAGCCCCTCTCCAGGAGACTGGTTCCAGAGCCCAAGCCGTGCGTAGAGGTGAGCCCGACTATATCTAGCCGGTACCTCTCAACCTCACGCACTAACTCAGGCTCCTTCCCCACCAGAGAGGTGACATTCCATGTCCCTATTGCCAGTCTTGGCAGCTGGGGGTCAGTCCGCCAGGGCCTCCGCTCCTGGCCGCCACCCGGCACACAATGCACCCGACCCCTATGGCGCCTCCTGCGGGTGGTGGGCCTGCGGGAGGATGGGCCCATGTCTCCTCTTCGGGCTGTGCCCGGCCGGGCCCCATGGACTAAGGCCCGGCCACCAGACGCTCGCCCTCGGGCACCCTCCCCGGGCCTGGCTCCAGGGCGGGGCCCCGGTAACCCTATCCCGGGCAGGGTAAACTGTTCCCTCAGTGTTTTTTTCATAGGGGTCTTCTGAATCGCTCTTTGTCTGGTCCCTCACCCAGGACCAATTTGCCATGGGAGACCCTACCAGGGGGCAAAAGCCCCCAGACAACATAGCCCCTGGGATCCCTGGGACACACAAACCCCTCCACCACGATAAGGTTGCGATTCACGGAGGAGCATTATGAGAAATTTGGTTTTTTTTTTTGGGTTTTTTTTGTTTTTTTTTATAAAGGGTGTCCAATTTGAGGAATAAGTACAATTATGTGTTTAGGTGGTTTAAGTATTGATGGAAACATGCAGTAGTTTAGTATTGGTTAAAATACCTATAAAGAAAGGTAGATTTCCAGTCATGATTTAACTGTTTTAATAAAAAGCAACTGTGCGAAAGAGGTGGAAAATAGACACCATAGCTCAACAGTGTTTCAATATCAGAATCTGACATTGTTTCAATGTCAACAGTATTAGAAAATATAACATTGAATCAATGTCAGGTTTCAACATTGATTCAACATCAAAAGCTGACGTTGTTTCAAAATTAAAAAAGGGTGCAAGAGTGACGTTAGGTCAACGTCACACTTCAACGTTGATTCAATGACATCACCTGATATTGGCTCAACATTGTTTCAATGTTTCCTTGCTATCTGGGTGGGGCTCGGTCACTCTGGCACAGCTGGCTGCTGGCTGAGCTCACGGGCACGTCCCGTTTAAATCATGCTTTTTATCTGTTTTTGTTTTTTAATGTCTCTGTAAAGAACTTGGGATCACCTTGTTGTTGAATTGTGCGATATAAATAAACTTGCCTTGCATTTTGGCTGCTACCTCAAAGCACACTGTGCGCTGTCGATCTTACGTGCTGCACAATAATATTCAATATTCAGTATTTACAGTTATATTCACATAGATCATGGCAATGATGTTGTTTATTATATTGCTCTCTTTTGTTTGCTTGATGATTGATGGATTTTTTGTCTGTTTGTTTTGTTGGCTTGCACAACTTCCTACCAGACACGTGGAAGTGGAAGCTTCAGTGAAGAAAGATTCCTGCTCCCAGCCGTTCATTGGCTCGGCATTTTAAACCCCTGAAGGGTCACGTGGCCTGTAAATAAACAGGGCAAATAAAAAAAATCACAAGAATAATGCAATACTTTCAGCCAGTTTAGCTTAATACATTAACTTATTCTTGTGTACACAGTAATTCATAAATAAATAATGTATATTATCAATAAAGGTTGATCTAAACAGTTTAACTGCTATGTACAGATAAAGGTTGTATAGCTTTAAAACATTTGCTATCCAGCAAATATCAGTCAAACTCAACACAAAAGGTAACATAACAATCGTTCAAATTGTTTGGACCGGTGATCCAAATCAACTGGCGTTGGTCAAACAGATGCGTGGTAGACGTACGGGACTTTAAAAACTACAAAGAAAGAAACTTCGTGTGTGGAGTTCAGGCTGACATTATGAAACTGTGACGTTTGAGCCACTTCCTGTTCTCAGTCCCAGCGTCCTGATCACCGAGGTTTCTGTTGCTCTGATATCTGATATTGATTATATTGGTAAACAGGTTGTAGCATAAACATCAGGTCTGTTCTGAAAACTGGCTTTATTTTTTCAAAGTAAGGGAATATCTGTGGTCTGATACCGCGGGCTCATGGGCTAAGGACTTGGATTGACAAGTCAAGCACAGATGATTGTGTTGTTTCTTATAAAGGCTTGTGTGTGTGTGCCTTCCTGTGTGTGTCCTTGTGTCAGTGGAACTGAATCAGTGTGTTGGAGAAAGTGCTCTTCTGCCACATGACAGCCATATCAAGGATTTTTGATATGAAAGGAAGGTTGGAGATCGGCCTATAATTAGCTAAGACTGCTGGGTCTAGAGATGCTTTTTGAGTAAAGGTTTAACTACAGCCAGCTTGAAGGCCTGTGGTACATAGCTGATTATTAGAGATAGGTTGATCATGGATGTGACTCTGGATCCTGATACAGCTCATCCTGAACTCATCCTGTCTGTCATCACATCATAGTGATGTGAGGAAGAAACTTCCAGACAACCCAGAGAGATTTTCTCTGTGTGTTTGTGTTTTAGGAGAGCAGAGTTTCTCTTCAGGCAGATTTTACTTTGAGGTTCAGGTTAAAGGAAAGACTGAGTGGACTTTAGGAGTGGCCACAGAGTCAATCAACAGGAAGGGAAAAATCACACTGAATCCTCAGAATGGTTTCTGGACTGTATGGCTGAGAAATGGAAATGAGTACAAAGCTCTTGCTGGTCCTTCAGTCTGTCTCTGTCTTCATCCTGGTCCTGAGAAGGTGGGGGTGTTTGTGGATTATGATGAGGGTCTGGTCTCCTTTTATGATGTAGGTGCTGCAGCTCTTTAAAAGTGATGATGAAACTGTGGCACGTGGCCACAACAAGAATTTCTCAGACTAGTGACTGAACTGTGATCCAAACTGAGCTTTAGTTTGAGAAGCATTCAGATCCACATGTGCATCATCCAGGAGCAGCAGCAGCAGCACAGGGAGCAAAGCTGCCTTTGAATCATAGACATAAATGTGTTGTTTTCATTTAGCAGCAGGTTAAAGTGACACATCACTAACACTGAGGGCAAGAAGCTTGAACGCGGAGCTTAACAGCGGGAGAGGATATTTGTTTTTTACGGTGATGTTGTTCAGGACTCGATAATCTATGCAGGGCTGTAAAGTTTTGTCCTTCTTCGCGACAAAAAGAAGCTGGCGGCGACAGGAGAAGATGAGGGGCAAATGAGACCTGCAGTAAGTGACTCGTTGATGACCTTCACGCTCAGACTGGGACAGGCCATATAAGCGACTGGTCGGGAGTGGTGCGCCCGGGAGAAGGTCAATCCTGCAATCATATGGCTGGTGGGGAGGAAGCAAACGTGCCCTATCCTTACAAAACACTTGTTTAAGGTCATGGTAAATGGGTGGTACTGAGGAGAGGTCTGGCAGCTCGGAGAGCGGGGAATGGTTTAACTCCAAAATAAACTAACCTCTCTTTATTCTCTTAAATAATTGGTCTTCACTATGTTCCTATATAGTAGTATTTTTTTATTAGTATAATATGAAATAAATTCTACATGTGTCAAGTCGTGTGCCAATATTTGCTGTGTAGTAGAACTGAGACAGTAGTCATTACAAAAATTTATTTGAAATGATATTAAAATTCTCAAACAGAAAAACTTTAGACATAAATATATAAAATATTAATATTTACAGAGAGACAGGAATAAAAAGGACCCAGCGTGGAAGATCCTCAGGGAGAAGGAGCAGAAAAATAAGAACATTGTTTCTGCCCTGGAGAGCTTCTGCCTCATCAGAAAACTACTGATAACTCGGGTCCAATGTTTCCAAATTTAACACAGCTGTGCTGTTTTCAAAAACTTGAAATTTCACCAATTCTCTCGTCTGAGGCGGCATGCTGTCCAGAGCATGAACAAGGCTGAGGAGGAAATGCTCCATTGGAGACTGGTGTGGCCTCTTCAGATACTCTAGGATGGCCAGCTCCACCACCGATGGACCGTCCTGGGACCCCTCCCTCTGCATCAGGAGAAGCTGAGGGACTGGGGAGCCAGGAGAAGCAACAGGGGATGCTCTGCCGTAGAATCAGTTGGTTCTATCAAGACAATATTAAATGTTAACAGGTTGAATACAATAATCATAGAGAAAGTATATACAGTGGTCCCTCTTTTATTGCAGCAAGTGTTCTCAGAATAACTAGCCCCTCGCCACGCACATGAACATTGGTCACAGTTCTCACAAGTTGATTCTCAAAGTGCAAACCTTTGTAGATTGCAAAACGTAAAAGTATTATTATGCCGCGTTTTGTCTTCATCTGCCACTTTCGTGCGCCTTTTTCCTTCGCGGTGCAGGTGTCTATTTCCGAATGAAGGTCATAGTTATGGTTGTTTTTGTGCTGTTTTTTCTATTGGACGTGATGGTTATCAAAACCAAACATGATAAATTTGGCAAGCGCAGGAGACACGACACGGAGAAGATTTGTCAATCAGGCTGCAGAATGCAATGCTGCACTGTAATAAAAAATCTGCGAAAAAGCGAAGCAGGAACGGATGAACAGCCGGACCACTGTGGGCTGTTTATTAATAAACAATAAAATATATTCCTATATGACAACATGCATAAAAGCAGAACGGTATTTGTACATCAGTGGGAAAATAGCGTTGGCTTGCTAGCTTTTGTGCGGCTTCCTCGGGTCAGTGAACACTTTCAAAAGAGAAATGAATGAACTTACCAGGTTGCCCGATTTCTTCACATATCTTCCTCCAAGCTCGGTCCTTTATATTCCTGTCTCGGTACAGAAAGCAGCTGGTGTCGTACAGCTCCGGGTGGTTTGCTACGGCGTTGATTAGCCTTTCCTCCATTGAAGAATGAAGGGCTTTGGCTGGATCTGCCCCTTTGACCTAGGTTACAGCCACGTCACCAGGCTCCTGATTGGTTGTCGCCACGCGAATTGACGCTGGAGTTCAGATTTTTCCAACTGAGCGGTAGACGCAATACGCGCGTATGCACAAAATGCAAAACAAAAAACTGACGTGCGTATTTTTTTTTCATGCGTCAAATGCACTACTTTGACGCACGTGTTCAATATTTGTTCTCTTCCAAACCCCTGCTGTCTATTGTCAGTTTGATTGTCTACTCAAATAAAAATAAAAGCCTTCTAACATCTGTTTGTTTTTATTCAGGCATAAATGTGTAACAGGGTTTCTATGGTATGATACCCCTTGCCACAAATGTCAGTGCAATGGGGGAAACAGCGCCTGTCACACTCATTTAAACAAAAGAAACTATACATCACAACCCAGGGATCACTTTAGCCTGACAAAGATGATAATTACAGAAAGAAATGCTTTGTTTTCTTAGTGCAGGGTTAGCTTTGACCTTTCCACAGCAAACAAACAGACATGAAATACTTGGAGGTTTTCATATGAACACTGAAACAGACGATCCTGTTGAGTCATTGTGCAGAGATCAGTGAGGAGGGTTATTATGGCAGCAGATCATCAGTGAAACACCACCTTCAGGTACTGAGACCTGCTGTGACTGTCTGATGGAGGCACTCTGTGTTTCTATGCAGGTGTGCTTTAATGCACTGGCAGTGTGCTTGGATCATTGTCATGCTGAAGCTGATGTTTCCAGATGTTCCTGTGTGCTGGCTCAGACTCTGACCTGCAGCTGAAACCATGACAGAGCCTCCCCCGTGCCTCATAGATGGATGCAGACTCTCAGTGTTGGACTACGCAAACTACACTTCACAAAACATCGTCATGAGTTCCCTCTGACTTTTGCTGATGTTGTTTGCAGCGCTGTCGGCCACTGTTTCTTCCTTTTACTTACTTCCGAAAAGAAAGCCTCGTTTCTGCTGTTCAATACTGAACAAATTTAAACTTTTTGAAATTATTGCAAAACACTTATCTGTGTCTGTAATCCAACCTCTGTAACTTTGCTCTGCTTCACTTCAGCAGCATCAGGTAATGTTCAGATTTTGATTCACGGTTTTCTTTCATTTTTGATTTACTGCAAAATATTTTTATAAAATCCAGGCCAGGAAAATCACCTGTATGTTTTTCTGTTTTATCCTCAGACACAAAGGCATCTGCTGTGATGTTTGCACCTTTGATAAAGTCTGGCAAGTGTCAGCTTTATTTTATAGATATAAAAATGTGTAAATGTACTGATGCGTGATCAGAATCGTGGAGTTGATTCTAGAAATCAGTGATGAGCCCTAACAGTTACACAATCATATCAAAACTCTGTCCTGATAGTTTCCACTATCTCTTTTGTATCAGACATACTGAGAAAATATTTGGGATAAATAACCATGAAGAGCCTGTTTCACTAGAATCGTCCACTTGATGGTGCAGTAGAGCAAATGAATCATCACAATGCTTCAAACCATGAATTGACCAGTTGGATGGAAGCTTAGTTCATCACAAACTAAGCTGACCAACACTACTTACCAAGTCCCATTCAGTTATGTTCACAATGTCACCAAGGCAAGGACAGGTGGGAAAAACAAAAATACTCTCCAAAGTACAAAAATGGCTTCATGCAGAATTCTGGCTTGTTTTTTAAATATTTTTTTCACTTGTTTAGGCAGCAGCTGCAAGGACTGTGTGCATTTCTCCAAAAGAAGGAACAACCCGATTGGGTGTGGCTGGTCACAGGAGTCACGCTGCAGCGTGCCCTTTCATAATAAGGGTCTGAACACATATTTGCCCATTTTACCTGAATTAACATGAAAACACAGTGAATTAGCAAGTTTTTTAACCTTTAACATGTTTTTAAACACAAATTTAAATACTATACCATGAATTACATCATTGCTGATGTTTTTAATGAGTTTTTTAACCATTATGATCTATTTATTGATTATTTATCACCTGTAATATATTTCTTATGACTGCTTTTACTAACAGGCTTTTATTTATTGACAGCTATGTTTACCAGGGTTACATAGAGCTGCTCAAAGCTCATTCCTGTCTGCAGAGCTCATAGTGCAGGAGGCCAGCTCGTCCACTAGAGGGCGCTGTTACACAGGGACACACTCACATTTACACATTCAAACATTTCACAGTAAAGTGTGAGCAACAGAGACTTTAAAATAGAACCTGAACATTAAAACATAAACACTGATAACACACTGCGGATGTGACGTCACAGTGACACCGAGCACCGAGCACATCTACTGCGGGTGTGGTGCCTGTTATCGGACCCGGAGTTAGCAAGATCCCCCAAAAACCCGAAGAGGAGAGTCCTGGCCCCTAGCCCTGCCAGAGTAGCAGAAATGATGAGGATGATGATGCAGCAGCAGCCGTTCTTCTCTGTGTGAGTAGCTTAATGTTGTTAATTTGTAATTTACGTTGAGTAGGCTAACCACATTATTACATTAATGCACATAAGGTGAACTAGCAAACACCGTCGTAGTTACATGCGGCTGTCTTCTTGTTTGATGGCAGATACTCCCTTCACCCTGGCCAAAAAGGCTAAAATGACCAAAGAAAAAGTGGGAAACAGCTAAACATGACAGGTTTTTGGACAAAGTTTGTGTTTTTCCATTGATTAAGCACTGCTTCCAGCCAAGAGTGATACCATATATGCCCTATAGCTGCAGAAAAGGCTAACATTGTTATCTTTTTACAAAAAAACAGCTGAACATGAGAGGTTTTTGGACAAAGTTTGTGTCCTCCATTCTTTAAGCACCGGTTCGAGCAAAGTTTAAGCACCGGCACCGTTTCAAAAGTACCGGTTTGGTACTGGTATCAGATAAAACCTAAGCGATAGCCATCCCTACTCTTTACACTCCACTCAGCACAGGGACATAGAGCAACCAGAACCGACTGTAAACCCAGGATAAAGAGTTTGAGTGAATGTGGTGTTGAAGGTGTGGAGGTGGATCAGAGTGTCAGTGGAGACTCTGTAGAAGGACAGAGCACCAGCAGGACAGTCCACATACACTGCTACTCTGTTAGAGACAGAGGAGGAGGAGGAGGAGGAGACTGATGTGTGTCTGTTATTGTGACAGACAGAACGAGGAGCACCATCAGAGCAGAACAGACTCCAGGACTGATCATTGAATCCAAACACACAGTCACTGCCTCCTTTCCTTTTGATTCTTCTGTAACTCACTGATATAAAAATGTTTCCTCTCCACTCAACCTCCCAGTAACAGCGACCAGTCAGACCATCTCTACACAGCAGCTGCCAGTAAACATCAAATCTGTCTGGATGATCAGGATATGACTGAACCTCCTCCACATGTGTCACCTTCCTGTTGTTGTCAGACAGTTGGAGGTTTGTGTTCACTGTGTTTGTGTCGATTGTGAGTTGACAGGAATCTGATGGAGAGAACAAACAAAATCCAGCTGCAGTTATTGATCCATCATCTGTTCATTGATTGACACTTTGATGATGACTCCTGACATGATGAAAATGGTTGAATGTGTGCTGCTTTGTTTTCATGAATCCCATTAAAAACACACTTACACTTCCTCAGACCTGGTCTCAACCATCGGACTCCAGCAGGCTCCACCCTGAAAGGAGGAGGGGGGTCAGAGCAGCACAGTCAGCATGCACACATGGACATTACATGGCTCTCATACACACACTGTTACACACTGAGCTCAAAGCTCGGCTCCACTGTTTTATTGAAAGAAATCTTAATTTATTTATCAGCACATTTAAAAACAGGTTGAGCCAAAGTGCTGCACATAGTAGAGATAAAATAGGAAACATACACAGTAATTACTATAAAGACTCGTCAGAACTGAAAGCTACAGAGTACAAATGAGTTTCTAACCGGGTTTTAAAAATGTCGAGTGTTGGTGACGACCTGATGTGAAGGGCAACTGTTCCAGAATTTGGCTGCAGCGATCGATAAAGCTCACCTCTGTTTTTACATCTAGTTCTGGTCCGAAGCTACTTATCTGCAGACCTGAGGGCTCGGACTTGGATTATTTTAGTTAAAGAGAGATAAGATGTAGCCAATCCATTCAGATTCAACAGCAGAAAGCACCAAGCAGAACTCTTTGAGCTCATGCACGAGATCAAACTATGATCTCGAGATCTGTGCTAGACAGACCCATCACCAGCTTTTTCCAGCTTTTTACACTGGGTACCAGTATGTCGTTTGAGAGAGAACTGTGATAGTGCCGTTCCTTCACTTGACCTCAGTCGCTCTCGTCTGCTCCCTCGTAACACAGCTCTTTATTGAGGTTGCATGAATATTCATAAGTTCATTAACATATGACGTCTTACACAGGTATACATGTGAACACAGAGTACCAGTCTGTGCATAGTGTAGGTAGGTGTGTGTGTATGTGTGTTCCAGATGTGACCCTGTGACCCCAAAGCTGGTGCTAAGAGTCCAGCGGTCCCCCTAACAAAGGGCTCTTATACTTAACCAGACACAGAGTAGGTGTCCTCCTATACCATAAATCAGTAAGAGAAGGTACGACCTCTCTCATGACCCCAAGTTGTGTGTGTATGTCAGAGCACTCTGGAAGGCACACAGAGTCTTTACAGACTACTAAAGATCAAACCTCTATCATTATGCAATCAATTATAAAACTCTTAGCATATATGAGTAAATATTTCTAAGCATAAATGACAATCAACAATATAAACCTTACAGCTGGTTTTAATAACAGAATTTATTTGTTTCTCAAATGAGAAAGAGCTATCGAGAAACACTCCTAAATCTTTAGCAAACAGAGTCCTGAACTTTTCCAGTGGGCCAAGGTCAACATTATTCGATAATGCTAACTCTTTTCCCTTGCATTATAACAATGTGGGCAGCTAGTGCTAAATAGGCTGCTGTTATTAACTAATGCTAATTTAATGTGAATTAGCATTATGCGCTAATGCTAACACTCTTTACCTTTACTTTATAACAATGTGTTATAATTTAAGGCAAATACGGATTAGAACCTAATGCTCATATTGTTTTCCTTTGCTTTATAACAATGTGAGCAGCTACTGCTAAGTAGACTGCTGTTATTAGCTAATGCTAATTTAATTTGAGTTAGCATTATCCAATAATGCTAACACACATTTGCATTATAACGATGTGAGGAGTTAATGCTAAGTATGCTGCTATTAGCGGCTCATTCTAATTAGGGGTGAATAATTATTACCAGCTAATGCTAATATCGTTTTCCCTTCTCTTTTAACAATGTGAGTAGCTATAGAGATTGACAGACCACGTGACTTTCGTGCATTGCATGCCGGTAACTCGTGGCAAAACAATCCAAGTACCGCATCAAATGCAAGCATTTGCAGCACCGCAAAACGTTCATTCTCCGGTTCCAATACCTTCTTGCTTTTTCTTTGCCCCCCAAAAAAGTTATGTACAAAACGAAGGATAACAATGCCGGTCTGTACAAAGACAGACTTGATGAAAAGTCAAAGAAAAGATAGGAGGAAAAAAATCAAAGGAGTGAAAGGTTTATACCCTTACGAGCACACAGAGTGGACAAAATACGTTAGCGTGCTGCCCAACTTTCACCACGCTCATATTTATAATCATACGGTTCTTGGAGTGAGTGCATACACTCATGAAGTTTAGTAACTTCAGGTCACTGCAACAAGCCCAGGTACAGTTTACCGAAGGATGGGTACAGGACCTTGAAATGCACCGTGTAGAACGAAAGACCATCGTACGTATCATAAGTTTACCAGTCTCACAAATCGTCTTCATAAATACACATTCGTTAACCGTTTATTAATAGGACCTTTAAGCTCAACGGTAATTAATTAGTAGTGGAAATAATTTCTGGTTCGCATTACAGAAATGTAGCAGTGACAATAATACTGTATGCTGTAATTGTACTGGGCAATTAGTGATACAAAAAAAACCCTGTTTTATCCTGTGAATAAAAGTATATGTTTTTGTCAATGTACCATGGTAATAACAGAAGCGAAACGCAATATTGTGTCAGGACAATTCACTATTTATGCACAATAAACAAATGAGCATAGCGCCACAATTTCTGTTCAGTACCAGACTTGCAACAACCTATATCACCAATTATGTTATGAAAAATGATGTATTAACTACAACAGAAGACTGATCTTTGTGGAAATGCTTGGAGCAGACTAACCTGTGAGCTGGAGTGTTCTGGGACGTTATATTTGGCCTTTGAATGGCTGTAATCCAGGCCATCCGTCGCCTCTTTTTACTTCGGAAAGATGGCTCGAACAATTTCTCTTCAACGACGTAATCCGATAAAAAAACGATCTCTTTACCCGTCGGCTTCCCGTGGCTGTCATGCGACTGGCTATTGCAGTTAATAATACAACAGCTTCTTGACTTCTTGTTTTTTGTGTTTCTTTTTATCGCTGTGTAACTGATTTCAATTGAAAGCCTGCGTGCGCTAGTACCTCTTGCCACGAGTTCCCAGAATTCTTTGCGGTTTTACCCTTGAATGACGTCACATTTTCAATCTCTATTGCTAGGTAGGCTGATGCTAGCAGCTAATGCTAATTTGATGTGAATTAGCATTATACTAGTGAGGAGTTAATGCTAAGTAGACTGCCATTAGTGGCTAATGCTAATTTTAGGTGAATAGGATTTGGCATCTAATGCTAATACCATATTTTCTTGCTTTATAACAATGTGACCAGCTAATGCTAAGTAGGTTGTTGTTATTAGCTAATACTAATTTGAGTTAAATTAGCATTATCTGCTTATGCTAACAATGATTTTTTTCTTACTTTTTAACAATATGAGAAGCTAATGTGAACACTTTTTTTCATTCAGTTTTAACTTTTCCCCTGCGATGTGAAGAGTTAATGCTAAATAGGACGCTATTAATGGCTAATTCTAATTTTTGGTGAATAAGCATTAGCAGCTAATGCTTATACCGTTTTCCTTTGCTTTCGCGTTCGCGATGTCTTCTCAGGCGCTACTCCAGTGCTGATAATTGGCGACTTTCTTGTGTCAGTGATGTAAAAGATGGATTTAATGCGACATGACCGTTCAAACAACAGTCACTTTCTAAAACATCAGATATGTATCGGATTCAGTACCACGTACGAAAGTGACCCAGATCGGGTTTGAAAATATCGGATTTGTGCAGTTCACACTGTCATACCATGATCAGATATGGGTCGCATAGGGTCAGAGAAGTCGGATTTTGTGCACTTCCACCTGCAGTATGAATGTAGCCTAATTCTCATTTTAGATGAAAAAGCATTAGCAGCTAATGCTCATACTGTTTTGCTTTGCTTTGTAAGAATGACAGCAGCTAATGATATGAAGTTAACCGTTATTAACTAATGCTAATTTGATGTGAATTAGCATTGTCCGATAATGGTAAGTCTTTTCCCCTGCATTATAACGATGTCAGGAGTTAATGCTAAGTAGACTGCCATCAGGGGCTAACTCTAATTAGGGGTTATTAATAATTATTAGCAGCTAATGCTAATACCGTTTTCTCTTTCCTCATAACAATTTGGGCAGCTAATGCTAATTTGATATGAATTAGCATTATATTAGTGAGAACTTAATGCTAAGTAGGCTGCCGTTATTAACTAATGTTATTATGATGTGAATTAGCATTATGCGCTGATGCTAATACTGTTTTCCCTTACTTTTTAACAATGTGAGCGGCTAATTCTAAGTACGCTGTTGTAAATAGCTAATGCTAATTTAATGTGAGTTAGCATTATCCAATAATGCACTATTTTCTCTAAACAATGTTTTCTCTTAGCTACTATCCTTTTTAATAGGTAATACTAATACTCTTTTCTGTCACGGGTTAATGCTAAGTAGGCTGCTTTTAGCAGCTTATTCTAATTAGGGGTGAATCAGCAGTAGTAGCTAACGCTAATACCTTTTCTCTTGTGTTATAATGATGTGACGTTAATGCTAAATGGGCTGCCATGAGCGACTCTTTTCCCTTGCGTTATAACGATATGAAGGGTTAATGCTAAGTAGGCTGCCATTAGCAGCTAAAACTAATTTGAGGTGAATAGTCTATAATATCTAATGCTAATACCCTTTTCTCTTGTGTTATAATGATGTGAGACGTTAATGCTAAATAGGCTGCCATGAGTGACTCTTTTCCCTTGCGTTATAACGATGTGAACAGTTTATCCTAAGTAGGCTACCATTAGCAGCCAATGCTAATACTGTTTTCCCTTGCTTTCAATAACTTGAGCTTCCATTTCCAAATGTTAGCTGCTCCTGCCTGCCTCTTTGTGACACACACAGACTGAAATGATTCACAGTTTTGTTTCATCCTTCTGTCACTGTGGATATACAGCATTGGAAACATACACATGGCTGACACTTTATTAGGTACACAGTGGCACCTATCTCAGGTACACCTGTGACCTAAATGTTCCTGCAAACAGACTCCTTGGAGACCCCCTACATAAATATCCATGTACTATCCAGCTAGACTAGTGTGTCTGTCCCTGAAAATATTCCTGCATGTGTGATTGTTCATGTCTCATCTGCAGGAAACAAACAGGATGTGAGTGAAGGACACAAGAAATGTTTCTAGCTCTTCCTCCTCTATCAGAGGGCCAGAGGGGCCGATGGTGCGATATGGCAGCCTCGCTTCTCTCAGTCTGCCCCAAGGCAGCTGTGGCTACAACTGTAGCTTGCTTCCACCAGTGTGTGAATGTTTGAGTGAATGAATAGTGGAATTGTACAGCGCTTTGAGGGCCCCGAAAAGCACTATATAAATGCAATCATCATAAATGCAAAAATGCAATTATTATTATTATTATTATTATTATCATCAGACATTCTCTCCATACCTGAGAGTGTCCAGTCTCCAGCCTGGATCCTTCAGTCCAGCCGACAACAGTTTAATTCCCGAGCACCCTGGATGATTGTAGCTCAGGTCCAGCTCTCTCAGATGGGAGGGGTTGGAGCTCAGAGCTGAGGCCAAAGAAGTACAGCCTTCCTCTGTGATCAGACAGCCTGACAGACTGCAGAAACACAAAACATGTCAAGCTGTTTAACAGAGTAAGGTAACAGCCTCCAACCCCAACCATCAGACAATCGCCTGTGAGCAGCACTTGGTGATGGCGGGAAGGACACAAATCCTCCCAGTGAAAACAGGCTCCAGGAGGAGCATCTACCATGACTGGATGCAGGGTGAGGGGAAAGAGAAGAGATGAGCTCAGAGAGACAAGAACAAAACTCAAACTAAGGAGAGAGAAGACAAAAGTTAAGGACATGCAGTAGTGACTAGGGATGCACCGATACCGATACTGGTATCGGGTATCGGGGCCGATACTGTAAAATGTGTTTGTACTCATACTCGTAAAAGTTATCCGATACCATGAACCGATACTAACTTATTTCATTAATCAGAGGGTGGTTTGTCATTTTTGTTGTAGTTTTTTAGATTGGCCACTAGGGGGACATCCCGCGGTAAACAGCCACAGGGTTAAACGAGTCAGACTGGCAGCTTCAGATAAAAAAAAGAGAAACTGGAGGCTGCTGTAGCTAGACTAAACAAAATGTCAGCAGTGTGGACCGGAACATCCAACTTTAACTTAGGTTTTGGAAAAGCGATGGAAAAAGGTCAAGAGAAAATCCACGGGCAGTTAAAATATCAGAGGCTCTGACTCATTTTATCGCTCTGGATGACCAGCCAATGCCAGTCGTGGAAAACAGGATTCTTCTCAGCATACTCAAGCTGTGATGTGAAATTCCCAGCCGCCTTGGTTTAACGGCACAGTGGACTGATGATCCACGGGCAGATGGGGAGTTTGTTCGTCAATGCCAAATACTTTCGTTATTTTGTTTGTTTGTTTACAATATGGACACTCTGCAACAATTTAAAAGTTTATTTTATTCTCAAACCTAATTTGTATTTATTTTATTCCAAACAGAAGTGTTTATTTATTAATCTGAAAGCTTGAGACAGTGCCAATAGTTCAGTGATATTTTGTTTAATTACAATGTGGAGACTCTGCAATAATTTAACAGAAGTGCTTATTTTTCACTTGAAATTTTTTGTGCTCATTTTTATTAAGATATTATTTATTATCGGCAGAGAATAAAATAAAGCCTGTCTTCCAATTCATTGCATTTATGCGTGTGTGTGGTAGAAGTACTTTTTTTTTGTACTCTGTATCGGCAATTACTCAGATCCAAGTATCGGTATCGTATCGGTTAGAAAAAGTTGGTATCGTTGCATCCCTAGTAGTGACTAGAGATGGCACGATACCACTTTTTTATGTCCGATACCGATACCGATATCATTAATTTGGATATCTGCCGATACCGATATGAATCCGATATAGTGCGTTTTTTAATCAACAAAACGTTTTTTTAATATCTTGCTGCATTTTGTATAAGTTTATACTCAAGTTTAAATAAATAACAACACTAAAGCTATTCTGTTATACCTGTATGTAAAAAATACACTGCGTCCAAAATATGTCATAGTTCAGCAACACTGATCAATCTAATAAAGTTAAACCTGCTCCATCCTCCCTATTCTGGTATTTTAAAGAGTACTTAGAAGAAATTTTAAGCAACCTAACTAATAGGGTTGCAAACTCCCAGCAAAAAAAAAAAAAAAAAATAGGGAACCACCCTCCACCTCATGATGCTTAATCGATGTAATCAAATTTAATTTGATGCAGGGGGAAAATGCACAAAAATAAATTATTTTTCAAGAATAATTAAATAGATTCAACATCTTTCTTCAACAGAATTGCAGACTGCACAGATGGTATCTTCCCAAAGGAAAAAGTAGTATAGCTTACTAGGTTATATTAGACTTAACAGTTACTATATACAGTAATGGACTTCTATATATTTTACACAAGATTAAAACTTTGGGTGTAAGACTCAGATAATTATTTATTAAAAACTAGACATTTTAAATGAGAATAAGAAAGAAAAGTATGTCTTTGTGCCCCCTTTTCCCTGTTCATGCCCTATCGGCCCCCCTGGCTAAACTTTGCTAGATCCGCCCCTGCACAGTTGCCAGCCTTCAGCTGCGTAGAAAAAGATCCTGGTGTAGAAAGTAATATTAAATAAATTCTAACAACAGCTTATCAAGCTTAAACGTGCTGCTGTTGTTCAGCCGCTGGTTTCCTCTTTCTGGTGATAAGTGGGACAAAAACTAAGAAGAGAGACGGACTCGCGACAGAAAAGCCGATCAGCTGATCATTAAGCTGTTTCACGATTGAAGCAGCAGGAGAGAGAGAGACAGAGAGAGGCAGTCGCGCCAGGTATGGTTGTTAAGCTTAACGTGGGAATGCTTTACAAACATTCAGAGATGAACTTACACACTTGCTTTACTTCTCTCTGGGAAAACGTCCTCATAGATGAAATGCTGGTTTGCTAGCAAGGCTACAAATACACACAGCCGCTCTATCACGTGATGCATACTGCTGCTACGTGCTATGGTTATGAGCCGAGTTACGCCGCATAGCAAGTTTTGTGAGGTGCTTTTTTGATATTTAATGGATCGGATTACATTTTTTATTTCTCGCCGATATCCGATCCAGTAATTTGGGTCAGTATCGGACCGATACCGATACGTAATATCGGATCGGTCCATCTCTAGTAGTGACATATAAAAGCATCAGGAGTGAAAAGAGGGGAGTGGAGAAGAAAGCAGAGCATCATGGGAAGTCCACCAACAGCCTGAGCCTATAGCAGCATAACTAAGGGATGGTTCAGGGTCACCTGATCCAGCTCTAACTATAAGCTTTATCAAAAAGGAAAGTTTGAAGCTGATCTTCAAAATAGAGAGGGTGTCTGTCTCCTGAACTCAAACTGGGAACTGCTTCCACACCAAGTCCAACATAGCCAGACTGAGTCGTTAGATTTGTCCAAAGCAAAGTCAGAAAGTCATTATTTGTGTCACATTTTAGTGGAAATGTAGAAAAACTATCCAAAAGTTATTTATAAATCTGATATTAAACAGTTTAAGTGGTGAAAAAAGCTGTAAAGGAAACAGAAAGAGTCACTAAAAGTAAATGGTAAATGGCCTGCATTTCTATAGCGCTTTACTCAGTCCCTAAGGATCCCAAAGCGCTTTACACTACAAAAAGCCTCTTTAGAGGGTCACCAGTTTAAAACTCAGACATTTAAACTGGTAATTTTCCTTCTCTGCTCCATTTCCTCTCTAGACTTCCTGTTCCTAGGAGGGATCTGATTGGCTGAACGTCCTTTTAGCCTTTTGATCATAAAGAACATCAAACAGTCAAATTCAACACTTTAGATGGAAACATGACATTAATGCTACAGACAATCATGAACCTGCTGAATTCATGAACATCAAGAATGCAGCGAGTGGTAAATAAAGATTTGACCTCAGTGTTTCTGTCTATTTCTAACATATTCCTAACATGATAAGCTGCACTTTAGAGCTCTAAAACTGGAACTGACACATATTTAAACACTACATGTTACTCAGTACATTCAGTTCTGACACTCGCCCACAGTCCAACAAAGGAAACATGGAGATCACATCAGTTTGTCATCAAAGTCGAATTATTCCAGAGGGCAATGTTGATACAACTAAAGATATTTGGAAGCAATGTTGAGTCTTCTTATCATCGGAGTACTTCAAGTCTGAAGTATCACTTAAATGCATTGCACGCTGTTTATGGCAGCAAACAAACCACCCAAACAAACAGTGGTGGGAGGCTTGGGCAGACTACGTAGATTCAGCTTGTGGGAGGAGTCTAGATAAACCAAAGAAAGACAAACTAACAAACACCACAGTGAAGTGAGTAGCTACAAACTGCAGGCCAATTAGTGTTGTTGAAGAAGTCGGTCTGAGGAACGTTCTTAGGATCAACAAATGATAGCATGTATGAGCCTCCCTCAAGACGCACCCTCACAAGAAGAATACCTGAGCTGTAGAAAAAGGAGAGACTACCATGCCACGGCGTTACAACGTGCACCAGCTGTTGGTCTCTCTGGAGACTACTGGGCGTGGCTGGGTAACCATGGTTACCTGGGAGTTACAGTACATGATAATAATGACGAGTGGGAGCTGCATTCTATAGCAAACTATTTGTTATGAGGTAATCAGCTGATCTTAGTTTAACCAGAAGCCCTTCACAATATTTGAAAAGCCTTTATTTTGTCCAACTACCATCAGTTCGTCTGTACTGATGGTAACTTAAAGTCACACTAATGCCGTTTAGTTTGTAGTGTGTATGTAGTAGAAGTACACTACAGTACTCTGATCACTGATAGGATAGATTTATATAGATATACACCTTTGTGTTTAACATTACTGCATTATAGTACTGTGATCTTTGTCCTTATATGTGGTTATGTTAGCTATACTGACGTATGCATATAACTGGATATGTAACTTATCTATTCATCTTATTTGTCATGTATTTGTATTGTGTACTTCCTTTTTTTAAGAAACCACACATGTGATCACAGCCACAAGAATCAATCAGTGAAAAAATAAAGTGCCTCAAACTGAACCTTAAGCTCCTTATTCCACACGCTGGAGTCATTTGGCCTTCAGTAGTGTTCTGGCTGACACACCGGAGTGACCAGAGTGCCAAAGAGTGAATCGGACATGCCAATGTCATCCCTGATATCTCCACTACATTTAATCGTCCATCAGCTTGTGGCTGCAGTTAGCCAGTGTGCTAGTTAGCCGGTTCGCTAGTCAGCCAGTGTGCTAGTTAGCTGGGAGCTAACTCACTAGAACATTTGATGCTAAACTGTCTAAACTGTGTGAGGAGCTTTCATGGCTTCTCTGTGTTACTCTCTAGCCTTTATTTAACTCAGTCCTCTCAGTTTTTTCCTCCTTACAAACTAGAAAACCTTCTTTTTCAGCTTCTCCACACCTGAGCTGTGGCTAAGCTACCAGCATGCAGGCCCGGTGTGTCTCACTCAACAGTTACACTCGTCACCCAGACTAACAACACTCCACATGTTTACCACTAGGAGATGCTAAAAGACCACATACAGTAAAAGTAAGTAAGTAAGTAAAGTAAAATTTATTTATATAGCGCTTTTCACAGATAAAAATCACAAAGTGCTTTACAACACAGGAAATAGGAATATAAAAACAATATAACAGTAAATAAAACAATGTAAAACAATAAAACAGCATAAGAAGAAATTAATCAAATGCTTTTCTAAATAAAAATGTCTTCAGCTGTTTCTTAAAAGAATCAATGGAGTCCGTGCAGCGAAGAGACAGTGGGAGAGAATTCCACAACCGTGGTGCCACAGTCTGAAAGGCCCGATCACCACGAGTTTTAAAATGAGTGCGCGGTACCACCAGCAGTCTCTGATCTAATGACCTTAAAGCCCGAGAAGATGTATGTGGTTTCAGCAGGTCAGATAAATATTGAGGAGCCTGACCATGTAGGGCCCTAAAGGTTAGAAGTAAAATTTTAAAATGAAACCTAAAATTTATGGGCAACCAGTGAAGGGAGGCCAAGACTGGAGTGATATGTGATCTTCTCTTGGTGCCTGTTAAGAGTCGTGCTGCAGCATTCTGCACAGTCTGAAGACGATTTAAGGCTGATTTGTTAAAACAAGTAAAAAGGCCATTACAATAGTCTAAACGAGAAGAAATAAAAGCATGAATAATCATCTCAAGTTCAAGCTTTGATACCATTAGTCTGAGTTTAGAGATATTCCGTAAATGATAAAATGAGTGAGATTGA
This sequence comes from Neolamprologus brichardi, assembly GCF_056152115.1. Lineage (NCBI taxonomy): Eukaryota > Metazoa > Chordata > Actinopteri > Cichliformes > Cichlidae > Neolamprologus > Neolamprologus brichardi. The sequence continues at coordinate 54,306,118 of NC_142106.1, read as the reverse complement.
TATGATAATGATAAAATGAATTCAGTGAGATTATCACTAAATGTCTGCTGTGTCTGACGGTGACTTGGGTTTTTACTAACTGGCTACATGAGCAGGATTAGCTGTAGTTCTATCTTTGTAAAAGAGACTCAGCGGCAGATTAGAACCAAACAGAAACATTTCTACTTTTTTTGCAGCACCAGCTGAATGCATGGAGCCTAAACTCTAGTGACAATGAGACACATACAGTGTGACTGCTGTGACTTTACAGCTGGGCCTCATTCACTCACATTAGTCAGATATTACTGATTCTATATCACACTTAAAGCTTTCTGTAAATGAAAGAATCAGTGAAAACGGGGCACTTCAGTAAATTTTAAACACAAACTCTGAACATAACCTGATCCAGACAAGGTTATAGGTTCAGCATCAGTAACCATGGTGATGTAGCCATGTAAAAACAGAGCTAGACTGAGACAGACAAACATGTATGCTCACAAACACATCTCCAGTTAACCCAGCATGCATGTTGTTGGACTGTGGGAGGAAGCAGATTATCTGAAGACAACCTACACAGGCCACATTATCACCCTTATTTACAGAATTATAATTTAATTGGATGATAAAGTAAAGAAAAAAATATTTTAATAAAAAAAAATCATAAATGAACTATTATTCAAGTAAGTAAGTAAAATATATTTATATAGCACATAATCTCGTTTGTATAGAAATGTCTTCAGCTGCTTTTTAAAAGAGTCAGTGGAGTCTAGACAGCGTAAAGACCACAGCAGGGAGTTCCACAGCCTCGGTGCCTGAAAAGCCTGATCCCCACGTGCGTTGAACCGAGTCCGTGGGACCAACAGTGACCTCTGACCTAAAGACCTAACTGCTCAGGATGAAGCATGAGGTCAGAGAGTCAACAGGTCAGAGATGTACCGAAGAGCTTCACCATGTACAGCTCTAAAAGTTATGAGTATAATGTTAAAATGAACCCTAAAATTTAGTGGCAACCAATGAAGAAAAGCCAAAACTGGAGTAATGTGTGACCTCTTGTTTGTGCCAGTTAAAAGTCTCGCTGCAGCATTCTGTACAGTGTGAAGCTCCAGAGCTGATTTGTTGAGACAAGTAAAAAGACCATTACAATAATCCAAGTGAGAAGGGATAAAAGCATAAAGAATCATCTCAAGTTCTGCCTTTGACACCAGTCTGAGTTTAGAAATGTTTCTTAGATGATAAAAACAGTTTTGAACCAGTTGTTTAGTGTCAGGCGTTGTGTGGAGGCGAGGAAGAAGGAACCCAAACGCTGGACTCACAGGTAGGTGAAGACTGGTGGAGGTTTATTATAAGGAGTGGAGGAACAGAGGGTGAACGGACACTGACTGGCTGGAACACTGAATGGCTGACTGAACTGAGAGAACACGGGGAGGACAACATCACACGAACATCAATGACACGACAAAGAACGAGTAGAAACAGAAGACTTAAATACACAGACTGATGAGGATGATAATGAGAGACCGGTGAGTACACAGCTGAACATAATCTGGCTAATGGCACGAGACGAGCTGACACAGGAACAAACAGGAAGTGAAAACATTGATGTGGGAAAACCGAAAACACTGGGTCACCGACCCAGGAACCCTGACATTTAGAGAGTTTCTCAAGCAACATTGAACTGTTGAATATAACACCAAAGTTTCTGAGACTTGATTCAATGGAAGGACCAAAAAAACTGATCTGCTGCCTAATTTCTGAAGACATGTGATCAGGAGCAATGATCAAAGTTCCTGTTTTATCCGCATTAAACTGGAAAAAGTTGAAGTTTAACAATTGTTTGATTCCTGACAGACAATTATTTAAACAAGAAAATATATAAAACTGAGAATCTTTGAAAGAACAGTATGACTGAATGTCATCAGCGTAGAGATAAGAAATATTATTGTAACGCCTGATAATTTGGCCTAGAGCAGGGGTGGGGAACTCCAGGCCTCGAGGGCCGGTGTCCTGCAGGTTTTAGATCTCACCCTGGGTCAGCACACCTGAATCACATGATTAGTTCATTACCAGGCCTCTGGAGAACTTCAGGACATGTTGAGGAGGAATTTAACCATTTAAATCAGATGCGATAGATCAAGGAAACATCTAAAAACTGCAGGACACCGGCCCTCGAGGCCTGGAGTTGGACACCTGTAGCCTAGAGGACGTATATAAAGCAACAAGAGAATCGGACCTAAAACAGATCCTTGAGGGACCCCAGAAGGCAGCACACATGATTTATACAGACAGTCAAAGATCTCTCAGATAGATACGACTGAAACCATTTTAAAGCAACACCAGGTATCCTGAAAAAGTCCTTCAGCCTATTTATCATGATGCTGTGATCAATAGTATCAAAAGCAGAGGTGAGATCCAACTCGGTGTACTCTCCACAGTCTGCTACCATCAGAATGTCACCACACACTTTAGTTAAGCCATTTCAGTGGAGGACAGTTTACAGAAACCAGACTGGAAAATGTCCAGAACATTGTTTTTCTCCAGAAAGTTGTTTAGTTATTCTGCAACTGTTTTCTCCAAGATCTTTGACACCAATGGTCATTTTGATATTGGCCTGTAACTGCTTGGAAGACATGGGTCCAAATTTGGTTTCTTTAATATTGGTTCAACAACAGCTTGTTTAAAACTTAGCCAGTATAAAGACAAAATAGAGAAATATTAGACCTGATGGCAGCGACCTTATTTACAAAATAGTTCAAAGATTCATCACAATCAGATTTAGTATAGACTGGTACACGAGGAATATCAGGAGAGACAATTTTCATAATTGTATCAAACAAAACTTTGGGATTGTTCTTTTTTGAAGCTATTAGACTACCCTTTCTGGGTCACAAAATAACCTTTTAAGATATTTTCAGGCGAGAATGTAGCTGTGTAATGCTCAAATATCTACTTAATTTATCAAAATATCACATATTTGCAAAAGTACTTCCACGTTTTCAGAGAGCTCTGTTATCCACCAGCGCGATAGCTGACTGGGAGGTCAAGGCTTGATAGAGTCCACAAGCACAGCTAACTCCTGGCGTATTCTTTTCAACCCCCCGGCGGTCTTTTGCTACTCAGATTAAGCATGGTATATATATAGTTAGTTAGTTAGTTATGCTATGGATTGAAAATACCCCCCACACCCCATCCCACCCCTAACGGCTGCACCTCCCGAAGAATTTTGTCTGGGCTCTTATCTCACTTTTTTTATTTCAAACAATCAACAGAAAATTTCACCGACATAGTTTTATGTAAGGTTTTTAAGGCTGTGGTGTTAATTTTGAAGTAACATGAGCCCAGCGGCAGCAGCAACGCTAGGCTAACACAAACTAGCTAGCAAGATTATAAACCTGGTGCTAAACTAAGAGAAGCCACAAAATCAGTTTGAATAAGAGTAAACATTTACTCACCAAGTCAGTGTATCAGGTAAAGACCCACAGCAATGACAACAATAATATCTTGAGCTGAAGCTTCTCCAGGTTTGCTCAACATATTCCACAACAAATGCACCATGAACATGCAGACTGATCAGAGAGGGAGGAGGACGGTAGTGATGTGGCATTTTCAAAACACATCTTTCATCCTTCCGCACTGAGAAGC